>NC_069676.1:29412500-30662500 GCF_023699985.2 Odocoileus virginianus
TGAACTAAGGCAGATGGATGGTCACTTGCCACTTATGCTTTCCACCAGCTTTACTGAAGAGGTAAGCTTTGATGTTGCCTGAAGCCCAGTGCCTTGCAGTGTTGCCCTGGGAGGGAGGCCAACTTAGAAAATTTCTCCATCTCCTCTACTCAGAACTCATCTCTGTTCCATTTAGATGGTGTGCTGGATTCCTCTGTCAGGCAGGCTGGACCTCCACAAATTCTCTATCCACCACGCCCCAGTACCCTCTTTCCAGATCGTAGAGTCAGAAGTTGGGCAGGCTCACCAACTCCCTGGGCTCTGCAACCTCACCAAGGTCCTGTTTCTTTTGAATTCACAATTGGATGCTATAATGCTAATGTCACTCCCCTTTTCATTCTTTATATTGGCACTTTGTGTCTTTTATTTCTTGATCAGTTAAAGGTTAATGGTATTTCTGATATTTTTAAAGAACCAGCTTTTGGTTTCATTGGTTTTTCTTTCCTTTATTTCTGTTTTAAATTTCACTAAGTCTGCTCTTATCATCATTGTTCTTTCTGCTTATTTGGGATTTATTTCTTTTACTTCCATATTCTGCTTCTTCTGGTAGAAGTTAGGGCCATTAATTTGAGACCTTTATTTTCTTCACATATATGTTTAATGCTATAAATATTCCTCTAAGCACTGCTTTAGCTGCATCTCATTAATTTTAATTGTTATATTTTCACTTTATTCTCTTCAAAACATTTTCTAACATCTTTTGGGAACCCTTCTTTGACCCATGAGTTAATTAGTGTGTTGTTTAGTTTTCTAAGTATTTTAGAATTTTCCAGATATCATTCTGCTATTGATGTATTTTTTATTGATGTTGGCATACATTTATTAAGAGTATTTTCATAGCCCAAATATGGTCTATTTTGATAAATATTTCTTGTGAACGTGAAAGTATATTCTGCTCTCATTGGGTGCAATGTTCTTTAAATGTCAGCTAGATCAACTTGTTTGATAGTGTTCTTTGATTCTTATATATTCTTATTCTTTTTTTTTTAAGTCAACTTGCTCTATCAGTTGTCAGTATTGAAGAGTCCAAGGATGACAGTGGGCTTGTTTACTTCTCTTTTACTTTTTTATGTTTTGGCCTTATGAGGCTCAGTTATTTGTGAGTGGAAATATATTTTGCAGGGTGTATCTTTTTAGATCACTTTACTTTAAAACTATATTATTATTATTTTTAGGGGGACAAATCTTATTAACATGCTTATTACATATATTTTTATTTTTCACAAATATTTTTAAATGTCTTTTTTTTATATGGTTGGGCATAAACTTATGATCTTGCTTTGTATTTTCTGTTATTTCTCATCTACACTTTATTTTCTCCTCTTTTATAGTTTTTATCTTATGTCTTTTTTTTTCTGTTCTAGGATTCCACCTATGGCCAATTTATGTTTAATTATCATGTCTCTATAGACTCTTTTTGGCTGTAAGAGTTCTCAGACTCCTTGTGTTTTTTGTGTTCTTGACAGTTTTAAGAAGTACTCATCAGCTGTTTTGTTGACGTCACTTTGTCATAATTGTCTGTTTTTCTCATGATTAGACTTGGGCTATGTATTTTGGGGCAGAGATCATAGACATAAAATACCACTTTTATCATATCTTAATGGTTTCTGTTGTTGTTCAGTTGCTAAGTTGTGTCTGACTCTTAGTGACCCCATGGACTGCAGCATGCCTCATCATGATATATGGATGTTGATACTGATCTTAAGCACTGGACTGATTCAGTCTTTGCTAAGGTTTTTCTACTGTATTTCCCTTTCCCTTCTGTATTCTTTTTAAGGAAGTATTATATACAGTCCACAGTTAAAAGAGTATGGAATTTGTTTGTATCAGTATAGACTCATTGGTATTTATATTATAGTTTGTGTTATAAGCCAATACTATTCTGTTTTTCTTCAAATGTTTGGCTTAGGTTATTGCAAGCTCTTCCAGTTAACTCCTGTGCCCCTTTGATGTATCTACAGTGGTTTATCTGTATGTGTATGCGTGTGTGTGCACATGTTTTGAATACTTTCTTACTTTCTGTTACTGCAGAATGTCCCCACCTCATGTTATATTGCCTGCTAAGTCCTAAAATTAGACATTTTCCCTAAGAATCTTTGTTCTTTTTATCAGGGAATAGAGTTAGAACACAGTACTGAGTGAACTTATTACTACTGGGTGTCATTGTTTTTAAGCTCTCATCCAACAGAACAAAGGAATGCATGTTTACTCACCTACTATAAACACATATCTACACATATTTCATTATCCTTATCTGATTGAAGAAGGGACAAGTGCCTGTGTTCATAACACAAAGTAAAAACTATAGCTGTTAATATTTCAGGAAAATATAGTTCATGTTTACATATTTATAAATACATTTACATTTGTGTGTGAACCCAGGTGTGTATTTATAATGTTTGATTCTTTAGTATCATTTATTGTGTTTGCCCATGCTGACAAATCAGATTATTGGTCCTTCTTATCCTGGATAGCAAACAAAAGACAAACATTATTCAATAAGGGAAAAAGTTATCTGTATCTATGTTAAACATGAGCTCATATTGATGTCTCCAACTTTAATTCATCACCACAGAGATCACTATCCTCTTACTTAGTCTTATTTGTAAATTAATATGACAGTAATGAGAAATCTGGTTTCTACCTGCCATTCATTTACTTAATTGTTCATTTCTAATATCCATATATAATAGTATTTGAATTGTTAACCTCTACTCCCTTGTGAGAGAACATAATCAGTCAAAATATATTGCTTATGTGAAGTTTCCTATGGTGAAATTTATAGACTCTATTCATTTCCAAAGTTACTTATCATTATACCTCCTCATCATCTCCTTCAGTGAATTTGCCTTAAACCTTTCCACAGTCTACATTCTTTCTCAGCATCCCATGAATTGTAAATGATTTTTTAAAATTTTGTTTAAAGTAAGAGTGCTTTGAAGTTTGGTGGGTCTTGATAACTTTATGCCATATATCCACTTTTAGAGTGTCAGTCAGAATAGTGTCTCTTACCTGAAAGTTCCTTCATACTTCATGTATTCATTACTTTTTAATTCTTTCAAACCCCAGCAGCCACAGAGTTTTGAAATTTCCCTCTCTATTTTGCCTTTGCCAGAATGCAGTATAATTTGAGCCCTATACTGTGTCGCCTTTTCAAAATGGCTTCTTTCATTCAGCAGTATGCATCTTAACCCTTGTCTTTTATGGTTTGCCAACTCATTTCTTTTAATTACTGAATAATATTCCATCATGTGGATGCACCACAGTTTGCTTATCCGTTCACTTTTGAAGGACAACTCACCTGTTTTTAATTTTTGGCAGCTGTGAACAGAGATGCTCTAAATGTTGGCACTCGGGTTTTAGTATGGATATAACTTGTCAAATCAGCTGCAAAAAGGGAGTACTATTGTTGGATTATATGATAAAACTATATTTAACCTTGTAAGAGGCTAACAAACTCTTCCAAAATTGTTGTACTGTTTTGCATCTCCACAAATAATCAGTGAGAATTCCTCTTGTTCTGAGTACTCACCAGCATTCAGTGTTGATCATTTTTTTGATCTGAGCCATTCCAATAAGTGTGAAATCTCATTGTTTTAATTTGCAATTCCCATATGCCACATGGTGTTGAGCATCTCTTCATATGCTTATTTGCCAACTGTGTATCTTCTTTGGTGAGGTATATATTCAGATGTTTTGCCCATTTTTAAATTGTGTTGTTTTTTTTTTTCTTATTGAGTTTTAAGATTTCATTGTATACATTGGATTCAACCCTTTTATCCAATACGTGCTTAGCAAGTATTTTGTCTCATTTTGTGGCTTGTCTTTTCTTGATGCTTTTTACTTGCCTTTAGATTTCTGAAAAACCAGTGTGACTGTTTTACAGCACCACTTCCTTTCTGTACCTTTACCCTTACTCTAGTTGCAGTCTACTTTTGGTTGGTATTCCTTTCAAGGCTCGTGGTGGGGTCAGGTTTTCTCTAAATTTCAGCCTCTGTCCTGACCTGTGCTCTAGAATCTTAATGGTTCTATTTTGCAGCATTTCTGTCCCTCCCCTATTTGTCGTATCCTGTAACAGGTGAGGGTCTCAGATAGAGCATGATGCCTGCCCTCTCCCAAGTAACAGCAGTCAGTCTTTTGCTTTGGATCAGTTTAGGATCAGGAGAACAAGTGGATTTTCTGTCACTCCCTCTGTGGGAAATTTCTTTTAGCTCTACCCAGCGACAGGGGCTGGGATCCCAGTTTTGCCTGGGATCAGGCTGGTTGAGGATTGTTTGCCAGTTCTTCAATGGTAGACATCTTTCATTCCTGTCAATGAGCAGCATCCCCTCAACTCCTGAACATATGTGGCCACTTCAGTTTTCCTGCTGTAACCATAACCTTTTTTGTTAGAACCACTTAGATCCTTGCAAACTGGCTAGAGAGTAGGGAAAAGCAAAAATCATGTTTTTTACTGGGGATCTCAGAGAATCTGAACTGCTTCATAGTGAGCTACACATGGCCCATAAAAATGCATTCAAATCTCATTTGTAATTTTTTTAACATGTCTTTATGGATGACACCTCTTCCAGAACTTGTCTGTGGGCAAAAGAGTTCATATATTTTGTCTTCCCTTAGAGGAGATTGTTACCATTTAAAATTCAAAATACCTAATTATCTGGTGACCTCAGCTTTCTTATGCAAACCAAAAATTGTTATGATTTTTTTAGTTTTCCTTGATATTAGTGTAGAGCAACATTCTTTTATGAATCCTACAAGGAAGCAGAACTCTTCAGGTTGTTTCTTATTGTTGTTTAGTGACTCAGTTGTGTCCAGTTCTTTTGTGACCACATGGACTATAGTCTGCCAGCCTCCTCTGTCCATGGAATTTCCCAGGCAAGAATACTGGAGTGGGTTGCCATTTCCTTCTTCAGAGGATCTTCCCAACCCAGCTAGTGAACCCACATCTGTACTGGCTGGTGGCTGGTGGATTTTTTACCACTGAGTCACCAGGAAAGCCCCGACATATATATAGATATAAATGGGTTTCCACAGTATATCAGCAAGATTAAAAATATGTACACATTTTTAGAATAAATAACTTTGTCTATGAATACATCTATTTGTACACACAAAGGAAAAATGTTTGGTATATATAATTGGACTGGAAAGATTCTGACTGTAGCTTAGATAGATTTATAGTTATGATTATTATTGCAAGAACTATGTCTTAATTTTATAATTGAAAAGACAAATGCCTGCACATATACTTATTTGGTATGCTAATTTTCATGTAGGAACTAAAAGAGCAGAAGCTTCCTTTTGTGATTCTTACTTTTTTCCCTGTGTAAACCGTGACGAGATATAGGTGTGATGCAGCTTTTTATAACTTTAGGGCAACATTTACTACCTTTCCATGTTTTGTAATTTTTTCTCACAACCTTATAGCTCTATGTGCACTATAAAATTAGAATCAAAAATCATGTCTGAATAGTTTAATGACAAAGCTTTTGCCATTTTGTTTACTCACTAAATATGTATTAATTATTTTAGTATTACCCTTTCAGCAATTGGTAGAATTAAAAAGCCATGAAAATAACTTTGATAAAGTTTTCCAATAAGTAATCATTTAAAAACAACCTGGTTAATAACAGTTAAGATATTGATCCTTTTAAAAATTCTGAAAATACGGGCTCCAATTTGGATCACAGAGAAAGTTTCCTGTGTTGGGAAGTGCACACAATAACGATACTGTATGTATATCTAGATCAGGCTTCCCAGGTGGCACTAGTCATAGAGAGCCTGCCTGCCAATGCAGGATATGTTGAAGACAGGGGTTCTATCCCTGAGTCAGGAAGATCACCTGGAGGAGGGCAAGGCAATCCCTGAACTGCCTGGGAAATCCCATGGCAATCCTGGCAATGCCTGGGGGAATCCCATGGACAGAGGAACCTGGTGGGCTATGGTCCATAGGTTCACAAAAAGTCAGACACAACTGAAGTCAACTTAGCACACACACATATTTAGATCATAGCAGAACCCTTCTTGGCACTGAGTTTTTTGACTCTAGTTTTCATGGTGGCTGAGAATATTTCAAAAAATCACATTCATCATTTATAGTTCTTTTCTTCTCAGATGGTCCCAGAAGTCAGAATCATGAGCAATAGTGTCATTTCTACCAAGTAGATATCTGTTAAGCTTTGTGTGGTTTTACTGCCTGCATTGGTTATCATGTTGTTATGTTCCATGGGTTCCCTTAAGCAAATTGTGAATAAATGCCACATTTCGCCTGACAGTCTTATGTGTCTGCCTTTACCTTTCAATTCCCCTTTGTATTCTCCTCTTTTTCTCATTATTTTTTCCTTATTTCCTTCTTTGTATGTTTCCTCTGTCTCCCTTCCTCCGTCAACCTTTCTTTTCTTCTGGTTTGCTCATTTCCTTCACCTGCTAATTCTCTTACTTTATCCCCTTCTTTTTTTCTATTTCCTTCCCTTCTTTTAAGTTCTTCTCTTTTCTTATTTCACTGAGTTTTTCCTTTTCTTGACTTTGGTCTCTTACCTGCAAAATATTGGAGCTAGATAAACTACCTACTACCTTAATTCCCAAAACAGGCTTTTTATTTTAAGATTTAAAATTACTGTAAAATCTATTTTTCTCATGAAGGGTTAAATAAATACTACATGGGAGTGGGTAGCTATAGGTAGTTAATCAAGATTTTTTTTTTACATGAGGTAAATATACAGGACTTGGAGAAATTAATGGACATAAGATTAGAAGAAATTATCACATGGCACATTTTAATTAGTGGGTAGAGTATAAATAAAAGTGGATTGATTGCATACAGAAGATAGTAAATCTTCCCCATTATAATCAGCAGCCTTTCTATCCCTTCCATGAACTAGCTGAATTCTATACATTCCAAGTGCTAACTCCATGTTCTGCAGAGGGGCTAGCCCTTCTTTGGCCCTAGCAAATGAATTGTAGTTGGAATGAGCATGCATGTGATGCAGTTTCAGATAATTAGTGAGGGTAGAGGGCATACCAGAAGGCTCTAGGAAAGGTTTCCTTGAGTTTCATAACATTTTACAAAGAGACTTTTGAACATTTCCTCTTTTGCAAATTATCAGTGACATTTCAGTGTGTGGCATATAAAGTTTTATCACCGCTCTAGGGCTGTGAGGGAGGCTAAGTTGAGAAGAACATGCTGAGGGGTACAGACTGAGAAAATTGCAGGTACTTGGGTCTGTACAGAAAGTATTCACTATATTAATAAATTTTTATTATTGCCCTGTTTCAGATTCCTGATAATGTAAGATCATGCTAAACCTTGTCGGTTAAGCCTTTTGGAGTCATTTCCAAGTTATTTGTAATCACAGACTTTATAACAATGTCATAGCAGAAAATATTAAACTATGGATAATAACATGTTTTGCTGAGAAAGTCAGAGTCGGTTTTTGTCAAGGAAACTGACATTAAGAAAAGCCATGTAATTGAATTCCTTGAGGAGAGAGTTTAGATGTGAAAGGCTTGGCAATACAGACTGATAGTGATGGCCTGTGTTGTGTGCATAGTCAGTCATGTCCGACTCTTAATGACCCCATGGACCATAGCCTGCCAGGCTCCTCTGTCCATGGGAATTCTTCAGGCAAGGATACTGGGGTGAGTTGCCATGCCTTCCTCTAGGTGATCTTCCCATCCAAGAGATCAAACCCAGGTCTCTAGCACTGCAGGCAGGTTCTTTACCATCTGAGCCGCCAGGGAAGCCAAATAGTGATGTCCTAAATAGCGGGGGAAAACCTGATGAAAAAAGTTTGAGAGTGATTATTGTACCACTTACTTGTAAAATAGATTGGGATATAAGGATCTAGATATTTAGGAAGATGCGATGATACAGACTTTGAGTCTCTGTGACATGCAGCCAAAACAATTTCTACTAATAAGATATCAGAGGTTTGTTGTTGTTGCTGCTATTGTTGTTTGTTTGTTTTAAAGCAGAAATTCTGTTTTTGAGATGGCTTAGGTAAAATTTGATGCAGGGGAATATAGACTAAAATAGTTACTACCTTTATGGCCATTCATTTTTCAAAAGTTCAGATACGCTTCATATACTATATAATTCCCTAATGTACAGTATACAGTTCAGTTTTGTTTAATATATTCACAGGATGAACCACCATCATCAAAACCTAATTTTAGAGCATTTTCATCACCCTGCCTCATGAAAATCCCATGACTTTTACCAGTTATTCCCTAGTCCTTCTCTGCTGTCACTGTCTTTCCTACATTAGCTACAGAAAAATACTACTTTCTGTCTCTATCAATTCAGTTCAGTCACTCAGTTGTGTCCGATTCTGCAACCCCATGGACTGCAGCTTGCCAGGATTTTCTGTCCATGACCAACTCCCAGAGCTTGCTCAAACTCGAGTCCATTGAGTCAGTGATGCCATCCAACCATCTCATCCTCTGTTGTCCCCTTCTCCTCCTGCCTTCAATCCTTCCCAGCATCAGGGTCTTTTTCAATGAGTCAGTTCTTCACATCAGGTGACCAAAGATTAGAGCTTTAGTATCAGTCCTTCCAATGAATATTCAGAACTGATTTCATTTAGGATTGACTGTTTTGATCTCCCTACAGTCCAAGGGACTTGCAAGAGTCTTCTCCAAAACCACAGTTCAGAAACATCAATTCTTTGATGCTCAGCTTTCTTTATGCTCCAACTCTCACATCCATACATAGCTACTGGAAAAAACTATAGCTTTGACTAGGTGGATCTTTATCGGCAAAGTATTGTCTCTGCTTTTTAATATGCTGTCTATGTTGGTCATATCTTTCCTTCCAAGGAGAAAGCATCTTTTAATTTCATGGCTGCAGTAACCATCTGCAGTGATTTTGAAGTACATAAACTAAAGTCTTCCACTGTTTCCATTGTTTCCCCATCTATTTGCCATGAGGTGATGGGACCTGATGCCATGATTTTAGTTTTTTGAATGTTGAGTTTTAAGCCAACTTTTTCCACTCTTCTCTTTCACTTTTATCAAAAGGCTCTTTAGTTCCTCTTCACTTTGTGCCATAAGGGTGGTGTTATCTACATATCTAAGGTTATTGCTATTTTTCCTGGCAATCTTGATTCCAGCTTGTGCTTCATCCAGCTTGGCATTTTGCATGATGTGCTCTGACTATAATTTAAATGAGCAGGGTGACAATATACAGCCTTGACGTACTTCTTTTCCTATTTGGAACCAGTCCCTTGTTCCATGTCCAGTTCTAACTATTGTTACTTGACCTGCATACAGATTTCTCAGGAGGCAGATAAGGTGGTCTGGTACTCGCATCTCTCTTAAGAATTTTTCACAGTTTGTTGTCATCCACACAGTCAAAGGCTTTAGCATAGTCAATGAAGCAGAAGTAGATGTTTTTCTGGAATTCTCTTGCTTTTTCTATGATCCAACAGTTGTTGTCAATTTGATCTCTGGTTCCTCTGCCTTTTCTAAATCCAGCTTGAACATTGGAAGTTCTTGGTTCATGTACTATTGAAGCCTAGCTTGGAGAATTTTGAGCATTACTTTGCTAGTGTTTGAGATGAGCGCAGTTGTACAGTAGATTAAACATTCTTTGGCACTGCCTTTAAAAATGTGCCCATTCTACACTTTCACATAAAGGTAATCACATAATACACGGTCTTCTGTGACTGATTTCTTTCACTTAGCTTAAGTGTTCTCAAAATTCACTCATGTAGCTTCATTCTTCTATTGTCGAAAAATATTCCATTTTATAAATATTCTGTATTTTGTTTACCTGTCCATTAGTTGATGTACATTTTGGCTGTTTCCATTTTTGTTTTTTATGAATAATTTTTCTATCTATAGTCATGTACAAGTTTGTGTGGACATATGCTTGTAGTTCTTTTGCATATATGCCTGGGAGTGAAATTGTTGGGTCATCATGGTAAAGAATCTGCCTGCAATGCAGGAGACCCTGGTTTGATTCCTGGGTTGGGAAGATCTGTTGGAGAAGGGATAGGCTACCTACTCCAGTATTGTTGAGCTTCCCATGTGGCTCAACTGGTAAAGAATCCGCCTGCAATGCAGGAGACCTGGGTTCGATACCTGGGTTGGGAAGATCCCCTAGAGAAGGGAAAACCTACCCAAGGCAAAGTATTCTGGCCTGGAGAATTCCATGGACTGTATAGCCCATGTAGTCGCAAAGAGCTGGACATGACTGAGCGACTTTCACTGGTAACTCTGTGCTTCAAATGTGAGGAACTAAATATATTATTTTAAAAGTGGCTGTACCATTTTGCATCTGCACCAACAAAGTGTGAGCGTTCCAATATTCCATTTCCTCACCAACACTTGTTATTTTCATTTCAATTTTAGAGATCCCGGTGAGTGTTAAATGATATTACATCATCATTAATGATGTTGAGTATCTTCTTGTTCTTATTGGCCATTTGTACCTCTTCTTTGGGAAATTTTCTATTAAAATCATTTATGAATTTTTAATTTTCATGAATTTTCTGTGGGTTGTCATTTTACTTTCTTGTTGATGTACTTTGAAGCAGAAATGATCTTAATTTTCATGAAGTCCTATTTATGTATTTTTTCTTTTGATGCTGTTCTTTCGGTGTTGTATCTAAGCAACTATGCTTAATCCAATGTTGTGAAGATTTTCCTCCTTTCTCTTAGAAGTTTTATTGTTTTATTCTTTATTTAAGACTATGATCCAGTGTTTTTGAATGTGATGTAAGGAAAGAGTCCAAATTCATTCTTTTGCATGTAGACATCTAGTTTCCCAGCACTGTTTGTTGAAAAAAATACTTCTTTGTAATGTAACTTTGCAATTCTTCCCATCAAGTGTTGAGTCTCTTTCCTACACCTTAAATCATGGCTCACCTTTTGACATTATTTTTGTTAGAGAGGTGTCCACTAGTTTTCTTACTCTGCCATTCCAGACTCTGGCCCTTCAATTTGAAAACAACTTTTTAAAAACAAAAGAAAAATGAAATTGGACTTGGGAAAATGTTTATAATGTAAGATAGTTATGCATTAATATGGCTTCCCTGGTGGCTCAGCAGTAAAGAATCCGCCTGCAACAGAAGAGGGCGCCTGCGGGGGAGCAGACACAGGTTTGATCCCTGGGTTGGGAAGAACCCCTGGAGAAAGAATTGACAACCTGCTCTAGTATATTTGCCTGGGAAATCCCAGGGACACAGGAGCCTGGTGGGCTACAGCCCATGGGGTCACAAAGAGTCGGACATGACTAAGCACATACTAACACTAGCTTTAATGCTTTAATATGTAAAAAAATTGTGTATTTAAGAATACTGTAGAGAAGAAAAGATGAGACCCTTTTGAAGAGAATATGATTAAATTTTTCCCTCTTGGAATTAAATTTTAAAATATAGGATTTTTTTAAATGTTGGTCTATCATTTGGAAGTACAAAAAATGCTCCTTAGTTTTCCTAAATATTTCTTGGTTTGTTATTTTTAAAAAATAGCATGAATTAATATGAGTATTAATATGTCCCCATTTATTTTTCAATGCTATGAATAGACACTATTAAGTATTATTCAAAACATTCACAGAGTTTTGAGCCAGTCTTGCCAAGAAGGCAATTGTATATTATCTGGCAGTTGCTGAGAACTAAATTGCAAACTTTGCCAGCTGAAACACGTGATTATGGGTTAAACTGTGAAAGCTGCATAAGCAAGCAGCCAAAAAATCTCTTTATATACTAAGTTTTGATGATGGAAAGAATGTAATTCTGCACAGTATAAACAACTAGTATCTTGATCTCAAAATGTGATATATTTACACTAATCTTCAACTGTGGACAAAGTTTACAATCTTGCAATAGGAGGAATGAAAATACTAGCTTATGGATTTTTACATGTAGCTGTGTTTAACTTGTTGAAGTGAGTTATTTTTATTTTCTTATCAGCATCTATGCCAAATACGTTGTATGTGACTCTCAGTGAGTCCTCTGAATTTTCTTTTATGGCTCCTTTGATTTTTTTTTTGTATCAGTTGTAAAAAGAATGTTTCTTTTTGGCAGCTAATGTGTGTTTCACTTATATTGGAAGAGCAATCATTGTCAAGTATCTATCATCAGTGACAAAATGTACATTAAGCATACATTACGGAATAAATGTGGAGAAGGAAATGGCAACCCACTCCAGTATTCTTGCCTAGAGAATCCAGTGGACAGAGGAGCCTGGTCGGCCACTGTCTATAGGGTTGCACAGAGTCGGACACGGCTAAAGCGACTTAGCATGCATGGAATAAATGTCCAGCCAGATACACAGCTGATTATGTAACTTTAAAGCATGTTTGAGACATAAATTTTGGGTTTTACCCCATAAGTTAAATATTTACTACTGAATGTCTAGGAAAGGTATTAATCAGAAGTTAGTTTTGTGTTCAAAACCAGGGGGGCATCCTCAAAATAGAGCGCTGAGATCTGAATCCTACAGTGAGTTGCCAAAGCCAACGTTAAGGGCATATTTCTCCATGAGAATGGCTTCAGTTCACACACCAGCCACAGGTTCAGGGATTCTTGGGGCTACCTTTATTTCTCACCAGCTGGTTACAAAGTTTGGAGTTAATATACACGCACATACACACACACAATTGGTTTTATTTCTTTGGAGAATACTAATATAAATACTATGTATATATGTGACTCATATAAATACGATGTTTTGGCCTCTATAGAGTCTCAAATTTAGGGATGCTTAATCTATTTTTGATAGGTAATTTTGAAAAATTTTAGTATAAATAAAATGTATTTTAAAAGGATGCATCTTCTTTGTAGGATAGATGGTTTTTGAGTTTGTGATTGTTAACAAAGGAAAATCTCAATATGCTAAGAGTCAATAACTAGATTTACTCTACCTTTTTCTCCTCTACAGTTTTCCAACTAGTTTTTGCTGTTTTCCAGAGATAAGATTCTTTAGAGAAGAACTTTTTTGTTTATTAAGTATTATTTTTATTATTTCTGGAAAGGGGTGTGCATAGCTACTAAAACTATTTGCTTTCATTGTAAAGGTATAAAGGAAATACAATTATATGTTTTTAAAGGAGTTCTCAGGTCTTAAATAAAAAACCTTTTTTAGAGTTGCTATAATGGGAGATACAGTGTTGGAAAAAATGGTAACTTTTTCTCAATATAGTCAGTGTTGCTCTCAAGAATTGAATTAACAGATGTGACAGCTGACAACTGTATATTTCTTGGATTACTGAAGTAATAACATGTCAAGTTACTCATTCCTGAAGTGAGGAGATCAATTAAATTTTTCCTGGCTTCTTGCTGTCTTGTGTTGGAAGTTTTCTGCCCTGTAGAATTTTTGTAACTCCCTGGAGGATCCAACCACTTTTTAATTGAAGGAAATGAAAGGATTTTCTTTTCCAATAAAATCATGCACATTTCAGAGGTTTAACATGATTTGTTGAATGAATGAATAATTTAGTTTAGAGATAAAATAAATACTGGACCAAATTTGAGAACTAAATATCTGTGTGGATGAGATTGTGAAACTTTCCTTAATGGTATAAAACTGTCTTAATTCATCATTAAACGATTCTACCCTCTACCTGCTTCTGTAATGGAACTTTTGTGATGAAAAAGATGTGGCATGGCCCCAGCTCTTCGAATCTGAGTGGGGAGCAACTGTGTTTAAAAGCAGAGAGAAATCTGTCACTCATCAATGCTACCTTCAAGTTGTGATTATTACTTGAGATTAGTCCTTTACTTGGAGAAGGCAATGGCACCCCACTCCAGTACTCTTGCCTGAAAAATCCCATGGACAGAGGAGCCTGATAGGCTGCAGTCCATGGGGTCGCTGAGAGTCAGACACAAGTGAGCGACTTCACTTTCACTTCTCACTTTCATGCATTGGAGAAGGAAATGGCAACCCACTCCAGTGTTCTTGCCTGGAGAATCCCAGGGACAGGGGAGCCTGGTGGGCTGCAGTCTATGGGGTTGCACAGAGTCAGATACAACTGAAGCAACTTAGCAGCAGCAGCAACCCTTTAATTAGGTAATAAGTCATACGCTTACTAAAGCAGTGTCTGAAATGAATGAAGAAATGCTAGCTATTAATTTTTACTGTTGTATTCTTTCTTCTAAGTTGTCAATGTCTGGGAGATTTGAACAAACAGTAACAGAAATGGCTTTGCATTGACCAGTTAACGGTACCTCAGTGTTTCTCTCTATATGATCATCTTTACATGACTCATTTCCTTTGAGGAAAAAACTTGCTTCCAAATGTCCTCTCATTATCCTCCTCTGTCTTTTCCACACTGAAAGGACATCTGCTGTGACGCTTTATCCTTGCTGACTCTGAGTTGAGTGGCCGATGCTCCTTGGTTTCCATTAAGTGGTGGCTAGTCTCACCTAGCTCTTGGGACCCAGGTACTTCCAGTCAGGAAGTTCTTGCACACCACAACCTCTTTGCCCTGAACTCAATCCTCAATGGGTAGTGGCTTGCCCATTCATTCAATAATTTTGTGTGTTCTCCCTAAGCAAATAAAGGGAGAAAATTTAGGTAATCTTCACACTGTATCCAGGATGTAGGGGAAAAAACTGTTCACCGCCCTCTGATAATGCATGCGTACATGCTGAGTCTCTTCAGTCATGTCCAACTCTTTGCAACCCTATGGAACATAGCCCACCAGGCTCCTCTATCCATGGAATTATCCAGGCAAGGATCCTGGAGTGGGTTGCCACTCTCTTCTCCAGCGGTTTTTCCCAACCCAGGGATCACACCTGCATCTCTCACATCTCCTGCATTGGCAGGTGGGTTCCTTACCACTAGCACTGCCTGGGCTGAGGCATGTATCTTGTGCACCTTGGGAAGTGATTTCAAGATAAATGCTGAGCTACCTTTGGAATCCTAATCCTTACCCTGTTACCCTTCGGGAAGTAGGCTATAGCCCAAAGTATCTTCTTACTTGCTCATTTCTATAATCCACACCTTGGGGTTCCTTGGTGGCTCCGATGGTAAAAAATCTGACTGCAATGCAGGAGACCTGGGTTCTTGCCTGGAGAATTCCATGGACAGAGGAGCCTGGCAGGCTATGGTCCATGCAACAGCAAAGAGTTGGACATGACTAAGTGATTTTTACTTTCATAATCCACACCTCAGGGTTTAACCTTAAGGCAGATAGATGGCACAGAAACCTAGAAAGTACTGTGGCAACTAAATTCTTCAATTGTCTTTTATATCTCATTATTTTCCCAAACTCCTTAAGGTCATGACGTAGGCCTCTTACTCTTTGCAGGAACTTCTTCTATATCTTCTTTCTTTCCACTGACACAAAGTTTCTTAAATTTTCCTTAATGTATTATAGGACAGAAAGAAAATATTGGTATACTAATAAGGGGACACCTATAGGGAAGGAAGTATTTTTAAAATAGTTTTTAAAATCATGTAATGATGGGCTTGCTTGTCTAGGGAAATCCCCTGTTGCTGGAGAACATTTATTGTCATCCAGATATGCTCCTACTTGTGAGAATGAAGAAATGGGCGGATTTCTTTATCTCAGTTCCCAATCTCTAGTTTTCAAGATGTGTCTATGTTAAACCTGGATTCTAAGTGAAATGATCGCCTCCTAGAAGTAAGGGCAGTAATCAATCTCCAGGGAAATTGACTTCTCAGTACTAAATCAAAAAATACTTTGCCCCATCACAGAGGGATGTAAAATATTCATTGCAGGAAAAGAAGTCTCAGGTTCTAGCAGTAAGCCATAGTGGAGAGTTGTCACTGCTTAAAGATGCAAGTAACAGAGTCTGGCAGCCCAACTCTCACCTTGAACTCCGCATTGGCTAACACATTAGAATCATCTAGGGAGTTTTTAAAAAAAAAGAAAGCACAACACAGGACACATGCAGACCACCTGAACCATAATGTCAGGTGGGCTGTGTTTTGTAAAAGAGTTCACCAAGTGGTTCTTTGATTATGAGTCCTAAGAGCTGTGGAAGTCATTGTCTAGTCTCTGATCTTAGCTCCTGGGGGCCTGGTTTTAAGTGGGATTTGTTCTTCAGGAGTCATAGAATCTATTTTCTGGTTTGACTAGAATTTTCCAACCTACCTAAATTTTTTCATTTTTGGTTTTGGGTTCTCTTTCTGACCTGCTTGTGGAACTTTCTTTTGTCATACAAAACACAAGCACAGACAGATGGAGCCCCAATTATTTAATGGATGGAGTTTTTGTAATTGGAATTGCATTCAGGACTTTCAAATTTAGAGCATCCAAAGGGAGCTTGCCAAAGAATGCTCCTCCCTATCTCTTTCTGCCTCTTATTTCCGTATTTTCTATTTTCTCTTTGACTCTACACGCTTGATGTCACAGAGTTATATCTCAGGCCTCAAGATGCTTAGCTTGCTTATTTTAATCCAAAATGGGAACATATACTGTGAGATTTTAAAGAATCCCAGAGAATCTCTTACATGTATTTCATTTCCTACAACTCATTCAATACCTCAGGTTTCTGGGAAAGGTGGGAGATGGGAAGAAGGAGAGGGCTCTTAAAGGCTGTTTAATTTCCTTTTTAATACTACCTGTTGTTAGTCTCAGTCCTTGAGGGCACAATGCTATGTCTTGAAGATTTCCTCACCTCTTCCTTTTTTTTTTTTTCCTCCTGATAGGAGACTTACTTGGCTACAAGGAGATGGAATTGGGCTTTTGGAGGACAGATTCCCCCTTTTTTTTTTCTGGTTCCTGGTGTCCGCTGTTTCATGATATCAGTCTGGCCTACCCCCTGTATTGCTATTCAACAAGACAATCCTGCTTTTATCTGACATTTCACAGGTTTCCATGACTGAGATCTGTAGTCACGCTTTTGGCATCCTGCTATAAAAATGTCTCTCATTATATACTTCTTCTCAATCTCACGACTTCAAGGACCCCTTGGAATCTCTCAACACTTCTGTCCATTCACTGGGGTGTGTGTACCCTCGGATGTCCTGAGCACTGTATGTAGACTATAGGGAGCCATGGGGTTTATCTTAGTCTCATTCATCTCCACACTTCCCTCCGTCTAGTGCCTTTATACCTCCTATTGGATTTAATGGTAAGTTCAGTGTTGGTCTCTCCCCAGACTTTTATATCCTCACATAGGTTACACCTTGGGGATTATGCCACTTGCCCTGGGATTCTCAGTTTCCCACATGCTGTTAATGCCTGACATTAAAGTTTAGCCCCACAAAATTAGTAAGAGTAACTCTGCTGACCTGCTTTTCTCACATCTGTCACCTCCTTTCCCGTTATGCCCTCAGACCAGAATGAATGGGATTTCTACTTCTTTATATTTAGAGAGGCCTCCCTATTATTTCATACCCACAGGAACACTGAGTCCTGTGACTCAGAATTAAATGTAGTTGAGTTGGAGGATAAGATAAACTCATCTGATGATAAGAGAACACATTCCAAAAAGTATTTTTATCTGTAAAATGCACATTCTTGAAAGTCACGCTTCTCTTTGAGCTTTGCTGGCAAAGATACCTGCAGCTAGCAGAGACAGTCTTCATGATTGAACTTCCCACCCCCTGGGCTTTTTAGCCCTGACTCTACCACCATAGGCAGTCCACAAATATTTTAGTGTAAATAATTAATTTAGCAAATATACTGAGTGTGTGCTATATATCAAGCACTATTCTTAGAAGATCATTAAATAGTGATCAAGAGTAAGTTGGTCAAAGAAACCAGGAGGCATTCTACTTGAGTTAACAACACAAGTGAAGTAACTGACAGTTGAAAAGATGCTTGAAGAAATACAAAAGCAGCTCCTATCCTTGAGAAACTTGAAGCCTTGATGGCCAGGGAGATATTTTATGTATTTAATATGGGACTGGTCCAAAGAGGTTAAAGTTTTATGGAAACTTAAAAGAAAACATGGCTAATTCTGCCTGGGACAATTTAAAAGCAATGATTTCTTGGAAACTCTTGAATACTGAACTTATTTTTGCCTTAAGCAAGGCAATTCTAGTTAGCATAACATGACTGGTTTTGCTTACAATCATTTACTCAAGCTGGGATGACTCAAGCTGATCTATTTTTTGGCTGCCCTTAAATTGGCAGACCTGAACTCGTTATCATTCAGACCTAAAATACCACATATTTCCCGCTCCTGCTCTCAGTTTGTTAAAGTTATTTTGTTGTGAATTGGAAGGCAAGGACAACTTAATGTGAAGGATACAGTTCACTGAAAATTTAGTTAATATTATGTATAAGCTTAATACAATTAACATTAAGAGGGTTACACTATTTAATTTTAAATTCACCTAAGAATGTTATAAGTGAGAAAAGTCTGGACCAGGAAAACAGATGAGACAAACAGTGCTGATTCTTACCAGTATCAGTATTCCTTCTCTTTTGGGAGCATACAGAATGTATTTCTAAATTTGTCTTTTTTTAAATTAAAAATTTTTTCCATTTATTTTTATTAGTTGGAGGCTAATTACTTTACAATATTGTAGTGGTTTTTGCCATACATTGACATGAATCAGCCATGGATTTACATGTGTTTCCCACCCTGAACCCCCCTCTTACCTCCCTCCCCATCCCATCCCACTGGGTCATCCCAGTGCACCAGGCCCAAGCACTTGTCTCATGCACCCAACCTGGACTGGCGATCTGTTTCACACTTGATAATATACATGTTTCTATGCTGTTCTCTCAGATCATCCCACCCTTGCTTTCTCCTAGAGTCCAAAAGTCTGTTCTGTACATCTGTGTCTATTTTTCTGTCTTGCACATAGGGTTATCATTACCATCTTTATAAATTCCATATATATGCGTTAGTATACTGTAATGGTCTTTATCTTTCTGGCTTACTTCACTCTGTATAATGGGCTCCAGTTTTATCCATCTCATTAGAACTGATTCAAATGTATTCTTTTTAATGGCTGAGTAATATTCCATTTGGCATATATACCACAGCTTTCTTATTCATTCGTCTGCTGATGGGCATCTAGGTTGCTTCCATGTCCTGGCTATTATAAACAGTGTTGTGATGAACATTGGGGTGCACGTGTCTCTTTCAGATCTGGTTTCCTCGGAGTGTATGCCCAGGAGTGGGATTGCTGGGTCATATGGAAGATCTATTTCCAGTTTTTTAAGGAATCTCCATACTGTTCTCCATAGTGGCTGTACTAGTTTGCATTCCCACCAACAGTGTAAGAGGATTCCCTTTTCTCCACACCCTCTCCAGCATTTATTGCTTGTAGACTTTTGGATAGCAGCCATTCTGACTGGCGTGAGATGGTACCTCATTGTGGTTTTGATTTGCATTTCTCTGATAATGAGTGATGTTGAGCATCTTTTTATGTGTTTTTTTAGCCATCTGTATGTCTTCTTTGGAGAAATGTCTGTTTAGATCTTTGGCCCATTTTTTGATTGGGTCATTTATTTTACCCTCAATGGTAAAAAATTGAAAGCATTTCCCCTAAAATCAGGAACAAAACAAGGGTGCCCACTCTCACCACTACTATTCAACATAGTTTTGGAAGTTTTGGCCACAGCAATCAGAGCAGAAAAAGAAATAAAGGAATCCAGATAGGAAAAGAAGAAGTGAAACTCTCACTGTTTGCAGATGACATGATCCTATACATAGAAAACCCTAAAGGCTCTACCAGAAAATTACTAGAGCTAATCAACGAATATAGTAAAGTTGCAGGATATAAAATTAACATACAGAAATCCCTTGCATTCCTATACACTAACAAAGAGAAAACAGAAAGAGAAATTAAGGAAACAATACCATTCACCATTGCAACAAAAAGAATAAAATACTTAGGAGTATATCTACCTAAAGAAACAACAGACCTATACATAGAAAACTATAAAACACTGATGAAAGATATCAAAGAGGACACAAACACATGGAGAAATATACTGGACGTGTTCATAGATTGGAAGAATCAATATTGTCAAAATGATTATACTATCCAAAGCAATCTATAGAATCAATGCAATCCCTATCAAGCTACCAACAGTATTTTTCACAGAACTAGAACAAATAATTTCACAATTTGTATGGAAATACAAAAAACCTCGAATAGCCAAAATAATCTTGAGAAGGAAGAATGGAACTGGAGAAATCAACCTGCCTGACTTCAGACTCTACTACAAAGCCACAGTCATCAAGACAGTATGGTACTGGCACAAAGACAGAAATATAGATCAATGGAACAAAATAGAAAGCCCAGAGATAAATCCGTGTACCTATGGACACCTTATCTTTGACAAAGGAGGCAAGAATATACAATGGAAAAAAGACAACCTCTTTAACAAGTGGTGCTGGGAAAACTGGTCACCACTTGTAAAAGAATGAAACTAGAACACTTTCTAACACCATACTCAAAAATAAACTCAAAATGGATTAAAGATCTAAATGTAAGACCAGAAACTACAAAACTCCTAGAGGAGAACATAGGCAAAACACTCTCCAACATAAATCACAGCAGAATCCTCTATGACCCACCTCCCAGAATATTGGAAATAAAAGCAAAAATAAACAAATGGGACCTAATGAAACTTAAAAGCTTTTGCACAACAAAGGAAACTATAAGCAAGGTGAAAAGACAGCCTTCAGAATGGGAGAAAATAATAGCAAATGAAGAAACAAAGCATTGATCTAAAAAAATATACAACTACGGCAGCTCAATTCCAGATAAATTTGTCTTTCAAACATATACGGCAGTCTGTGATTGACTTCTGACCATGGTCACACAGGAAAGAGGTGGTAAAGCTAAGATGTGAGCTCAAGTGTTTTGGCTTCTAGGTGGTGCTAGAGGTAAAGAACCTGCCTGCCAATGCAAGAGATATAAGGACGCAGGTTCGATCCCTGAGTCAGGAAGGATCCCCTGGAGGAGGAAACAGCAAACCACTCCAGTATTCTTGCCTGGAGGTTCCCATGGACAGAAAAGCTTGGTGGGCTACAGTCCATAACATCACAAAGAGCCAGACATGACCAAAGTGACTTAGCACGCGAACACATTCTGGCTTCTGTTCCCTTGCCTTTAATAAGCTAATTGTAATTCTAGGCCTTAACCAAGTATAGTGTGATTAAGGCACTGAAGATGACTGAGTGTGCCCAGGTGCCAGAAGATAAGAGAGAGGATATTAGAAGATGAAGTTGGAATTGTGTGTAGCCATATAGACCATAAAAACTTGGGATTTTACTATAAGAGCAATAAGAAACTATAGGTGGGTTTTAAGTGGATTAGTGATAAAAATCTCATTTGTGATTTTAACATAACAGTCTGCCATGTAGCAAATGAATTATATGAGCTAAGAGAACTATTTCAGTGGTCCATGTAAGCAATAATAGCTTAGACAAAAGTAGTATGGTAAAAATGGAGAGACATGAATTGGATTTATTTATATGTTGAAGATAGAGTCAATAAGGCTTTCTGTTGGATTGGGAAGAAGCTAGGGAGGAAAAAGAACCAAGGGTAATAATTAAAATTTTCAGCTTTAAGCAGGAAGGGATAGGTACTGGTGCCATTTATTAAAATAGTGAAAATTGGGAGAAAAATAGTTTAGGGTTAAAATCAATAGTTTTTTTTTTTTCTTTGAACATGATATATTTAATAGGCCTAGGATAAATATGCAGTTAGAAATTTATACATCTGGAGTATTTTAAAGAGTGTGAGCCTAGAGGTGTACATTTGGGTGTAGTTAGCACTGAGAAGGAAGGTTTATTCATTGGGCTAAATAAGGTTAGCTACAAAGTGTCCCAACTTAGTTTGAGCAGAAATATTTGAGCAGAACTAGTGTGACTTGCAAAGAAGACTGGTCAAGTGATGTCAGACAGGAAAGAGAAAAAGTAGGAGACAGTATAAATGAGCATAAACATTTCAAGGAGGAAATGCTCCTGAAATGTCAATTAAGATGAAGACACAGATGTCACCCTTGGATCTGGTATCAAAGAAGACATTTTGATAAAGTCATTTATCTGTGTTTTAAACAAATTTACTGAAGTACAATTGAGATACAGTAAATAAACTTCTCATATTTAAAATGTAATCTACTTGAAAAATTTTAACATTAAACATACATCCATGAGGGCTTCCCAGGTGGCACTAGTGGTAAAGAACCTGCCTGCCAATGCAGGAGATATAAGAGATGCAGGTTTGATCCCTGGGTCGGGAAGATCCCTTGGAGGAGGGCAGGGCAACCCATTCCAGTATTCTTCAGTGGTGTATCCCAATGGATAGAGGAGCCTGGTGGGCTACAGTCCATAGGGTTCCCCAGAGTCAGACACAACTGAAGCAACTTAGCAGGCATGCAGGCATACATCCATGGAGCTATCCCTGTGACCAAGAAAATTAACATATTTGTGCCCCTGAGAGTTTTGTTCCCCTGAATAGTCCTTCCCTCCTTTTCCTCCCTAGGAGGAATTTGTCCTCATCTTTTTGTCCTCGGCCAAGCATTTTCTGGCATTGTCACTATGTATTAGTTTGATTTTTTAGAATTTTATATAAATGGAGTCATACAGCATGAATTACTTTTTTTCTGACTTCTCTTACTTGACATAATTTGAGATTCATCTCTGCTTTTGTGTGTTATCATCTGCTTTTATTACAGAGTAGTAACCCACTGTATGAATATTTCTCAATGGTTTATCATTTATTTGGGAAGGACAGATAGGTTGTTTTCTGTTTGGGCTGCTTAAATTAAGGCTTCTATGACAAAAATTAAAATTAAAAACTATTGGTGGATCATATGATATGGTAAATTGTTTGAAAACCTGACACACTATTTTCTTCTCATGGCCTATAATATTGGTGTCATATTCAAGAAACTTCTGTATAACCCAAAGTTGTCTTCTAGAAGTTTCACAGTTTTAAGTTTGACATTTAGTCCTATGGTCCATGTTTTGAATTAACTTTTGAATATGATATAGAGTATGAATTAAAGTCACTTTTTTTTTTGCATATGGGCATTAAATTGTTGTAGCAATACTTGTCTGTTCACCACTGAGTTTCCTTTGGTCTTTGTCAAAAATTAGTTGTCCATTTATGTCTGGATCTTTTGGGAACTCTCTGTTGTGTTACATGGAAACAGACATCTTTTTTAATTCCAGTATTATACTATCATGGTTATTGTAGCTATAAGTCTTTAAGTCAGGTAGCATTTGTTCTCAAGCTTTGTTCTTTCTCAGATTCTTTTGACTGTTCTAGGTCCTTAATATTTCCTTATAAATTTTAAAAACCAGTTCATTAATTTCTGCAGAAGTGTCTGCTGTGATTTTGTTTGGGCTTAATGTTGAATCTACAGATCAATTTGGGGGAGAATTGACATTCTCAGAGTATGTCTTTATATTTATTTAGAGCTGCCTTTCTGTCAGCAATCTTTAATAGTTTTCAATATATAGTTCTTTGCCATATTTTACTAAATTTCTTCTAAGTATCTCAAAGTTTTGAATCTTTTATAAATTGGATTTTATTGCACTTCACTTTCCAATTGCTTGCAGCCAGTTTCTAGAACTACAGTTGTTTTTCTTTGTATTAACCTTGTAATTTGTCATGTTAATACTGAAGTCACTTACTTATTCTAGTAGTGTTGTTGTAGTTCTGTAGGATTTTCTGTGATGATCATGTCATCTGAAAATAATGGAAATATTATTTTTTCTCTAATCTGATGCTTTAAAATTTGTTACCTTGCTTGATTGTTCTGACTCGTATCTCTAGTACAGTGTCTTAATAGAAGTGATGAGGGCAGACATCCTTGTCTCTATTTTCTAAATATTATGTTGAAAGTGAAAGTCACTCAGTTGTGTCCTACTTTTTGTGACCCCATGGACTATACAGTCCATGGAATTCTCCAGGCCAGAATACTGGAATGGGTCAGCCTTTTCCTTCTTCAGGGGATCTTCCCAACCCAGGGATCAAACCCAGATCTCCCATGTTGCAGGCGGATTCTTTATCAGCTGAGTCACAAGGGAAGCCTAAGAATACTGGTGTGGTAGTCTATCCTTTCTCCAGCAGATCTTCTGGACCTAGGAATTGAATTGGAGTCTCCTGCATTGTAGGCAGATTTTTTACCAACTGAGCTATAGCTGTAGGTTTTTTGTAGATGATATTTATCCATTTGAGGAAATTTCCTCTGTTCGTAGTTTTGCTGTGAATTTTTATCAGGAATGGATGCTGGATTTTATCAGATGCTTTTCTTGCACCTAACCAACTATGACATGGTTAGGAAAAATTACCTAAACTTGGTAAACAGTCAAGCCCACCAGCTGGTCTGCAAAACTCTTGAGGTGCTCCAGGCCAAAGAGCTAGCTTGTCCTGGTAGGACACAACCTCATCTACCAGTAAAGTGACTGCTGTAGGCCACCCTGACTACCCAGCCTTACTCTCCAGTGGGCTGAAACCAGTCTAGGATCCTGGGTCTGGCAATCAGAGATACCTGGACCCATCTCTATCAGTGAGTAACCATAGCCCCAGGACCTGGACTAACCCACCAGTGGGCAGGCATTGGTCCTGGGACCCCACCAGGGCCCCATGTCCAGATATTCCAGAACCCATATCAGCTCACTAGTAGGCTGGCACTAGTCTCAGGCCTCTTGGGCCACTCAGCCAGCTGTCAGAATGTGGCCCCACCCACCAGCAGGCTGATATCAGCACTGGGACCCTGAATGCCACAGCCAGATGCTCCAGGACCCAATTCCATTCACCACTAGATCAGAACTAGCCATGGGGACCTTGTTGCCCAGGTCTTTTCATCTAGCTACCTTGTGACCCATGCCTACCTACCAGTGGTCAAGCAACAGGACTGGGAGAACCTGGCTAGCTGTGCCCAGATGAGCCCCATTCACTAGCAACTGGCAGCCTCTGCACTAGGAGGGCCTGGTAAATAACCTGACCAGGGGCCAGCCACACATATCAGGGCTCCCACAGAAGTTAGCCTGACACAGTGGGAGGGACCACACATTCCCCACAGAGAGCATCACTAGAGCATATGGGTTTGGTGACCAGAGAAGTACGCTCTGGACTCCTAGGACAACCCCTACATAAGGACAGTTCTCTAAAACCAGGAAACATAAAAAATGTACCACATACTTAGAAATAACAGAGAATTAGGCAAAATGAGGCAACAGAAGAACATGTTCCAAATGAAGGAATACGATAAAACCCCAGAAAAAGAACTAACTGAAGGGGAGATGTGCAACCTAGTTGTTAGTTACAATAGATAGGACAAGGTAATGGTCACAAAAATGTTCAAAGAACTTGAGAGAAGAATGAATGAACTTGTGTTCATTTATAGACATTTGTAAAAAGAGTTACATCAACACATTTGAAAATAAAGAGAAAATTAAAAGCAGCAAGGTAGCTGTGTATAAGGGAGCTCCCATAAGAATGTCAGTTCACTTTTAAGAAGCAACTCTGCAGTCCAAAAGGGAAAGGCATGATAAATTTAAAGTGAAGAAAGGAAAGGTTCTACAACAAAAGAATACTGTACTAGCCAAGGCTGTAATTCAGCTATGAAGGAGAGGTCAAGAGATTTGCAGACAAACAGAAGTTAAAAGAGGTCAGCACCACCAATCTAGCTGTACGAGAAATGTTAAAGGGGCTTCTCTAAGCAGAAAAGAAAAGGCCACAACTAGACTTAGGAAAATTATGAAAGAAAAAAAAAATCTCACTGTTAAAGACATATGCATAGTCAAGCTAGTAGATCAACTAGTTATACAGCTTGTAGGAAGATAAAAGTAGCAGAATCACCTATATCCACAGTCAGTAGTTAAGGTGGACACAAAACAAAGTGATGTAAAATATGATGTCAGAAACATTAAATATGGGTGAGGGATTTTATTATATATATAATGTAATATATCTTTATAATATATAAATAATATATAATATATATTATAATATAATAATATAATATAATATACATAATATAATATAATATGTATAATATATACATAATATAATATAATTATACTATATTATATATAATAATATAATTTATATATTATAATATATTATATAATATATATTATATATTATATATAATATATATATTATAATTATATATAATAATATATATAATATATATTTATATAATATATATAAATCTATTAAATTTATATATTATATATATGTATGCATAGCACTATATATAAACCTCATATAAATGGAATGAATGCTCCAATCAAAAGACAAACACTGGCTGGATACCAAAATAAGACACACACACACACACATATCCTACAAGAGACTCACTTCAGGTCTAAATACATAACACTGAAAGTGCTGGAATGGAAAAAGTTATCCCATGCAAATGGAAATCAAAAGAAAGCTGGAGTAGCAACACTTATATTGTCACCCTAAGAAAATATAAGGATTGGGGTGACAATATAAGTATTGCATATTAGACAACATATTAAAAAGCAGAGACATTACTCTACCAACAAAGGTCTCTCTAGTCAGAGCTGTGGTTTTTCCAGTAGTCATGTATGGATGTGAGAGTTGGACTATAAAGAAAGCTGAGTCGAAGAATTGATGCTTTTGAATTATGGTGTTGGAGAAGGACTCTTTTTTTTTAATTTTTTTCATTTATTTTTACTAGTTGCAGGCTAATTACTTTACAATATTGTAGTGGTTTTTGTCATACAATTGACATGAATCAGCCATGGATTTACGTGTATTCCCCATCCCGATCCCCCCTCCCACCTCCCTCTCCACCTGATCCCTCTGGGTCTTCCCAGTGCACCAGTCCAGAGCACTTGTCATGCATCCAACCTGGGCTGGTGATCTGTTTCACCCTAGATAATATACATGTTTCGATGCTGTTCTCTTGAAACATCCCACCCTCATCTTCTCCCACAGAGTCCAAAAGTCTATTCTATACATCTGTGTCTCTTTTTCTGTTTTGCATGTAGGGTTATTGTTACCATCTTTCTAAATTCCATATATATGTGTTAGTATACTGTAATGGTCTTTATCTTTCTGGCTTACTTCACTCTGTATAATGGGCTCCAGTTTCATCCATCTCATTAGAACTGATTCAAATGAATTCTTTTTAATGGCTGAGTAATATTCCATAGTGTTTATGTACCACAGCTTCCTTATCCACTCATCTGCTGATGGGCATCTAGGTTGCTTCCATGTCCTGGCTATTATAAACAGTGCTGCGATGAACATTGGGGTGCACATGTCTCTTTCAGATCTGGTTTCCTCGGTGTGTATGCCCAGAAGTGGGATTGCTGGGTCATATGGCAGTTCTATTTCCAGTTTTTTAAGGAATCTCCACACTGTTCTCCATAGTGGCTCTACTAGTTTGCATTCCCACCAACAGTGTAAGAGGGTTCCCTTTTCTCCACACCCTCTCCAGCATTTATTGCTTGTAGACTTTTGGATAGCAGCCATCCTGACTGGCGTGTAATGGTACCTCATTGTGGTTTTGATTTGCATTTCTCTGATAATGAGTGATGTTGAGCATCTTTTCATGTGTTTTTTTGCCATCTGTATGTCTTCCTTGGAGAAATGTCTGTTTAGTTCTTTGGCCCATTTTTGGATTGGGTCATTTATTTTTCTGGAGTTGAGCTGCAGAAGTTGCTTGTATATTTTTGAGATTAATCCTTTGTCTGTTGCTTCATTTGCTATTATTTTCTCCCAATCTGAGGGCTGTCTTTTCACCTTGCTTATAGTTTCCTTTGTTGTGCAAAAGCTTTTAAGTTTCATTAGGTCCCATTTGTTTATTTTTGCTTTTGTTTCTAATATTCTGGGATGTGGCTCATAGAGGATCCTGCTGTGATTTATGTCAGAGAGTGTTTTGCCTATGTTCTCCTCTAGGAGTTTTGTAGTTTCTGGTCTTACGTTTAGATCTTTAATCCATTTTGAGTTTATTTTTGTGTATGGTGTTAGAAAGTGTTCTAGTTTCATTCTTTTACAGGTGGTTGACCAGTTTTCCCAGCACCACTTGTTAAAGAGGTTGTCTTTTTTCCATTGTATATCCTTGCCTCCTTTGTCGAAGATAAGGTGACCATAAGTTCGTGGATTTATCTCTGGGCTTTCTATTCTGTTCCATTGATCTATATTTCTGTCTTTGTGCCAGTACCATACTGTCTTGATGACTGTGGCTTTGTAGTATAGTCTGAAGTCAGGCAGGTTGATTCCTCCAGTTCCATTCTTCTTTCTCAAGATTACTTTGGCTATTCGAGGTTTTTTGTATTTCCGTACAAATTTTGAAATTATATGTTCTAGTTCTGTGAAAAATACCATTGGTAGCTTGATAGGGATTGCATTGAATCTATAGATTGCTTTGGGTAGTATAGCCATTTTGACAATATGGATTCTTCCAATCCATGAACATGGTATATTTCTCCATCTGTTTGTGTCCTCTTTGATTTCTTTCATTAGTGATTTATAGTTTCCTATGTATAAGTCTTTTGTTTCTTTAGGTAGATATACTCCTAAGTATTTTATTCTTTTTGTTGCAATGGTGAATGGTATTGTTTCCTTAATTTCTCTTTCTGTTTTCTCATTGTTAGTGTATAAGAATGCAAGAGATTTCTCTGTGTTAATTTTATATCCTGCAACTTTACTATATTCGTTGATTAGCTCTAGTAATTTTCTTGTAGAGTCTTTAGGGTTTTCTATGTAGAGGATCATGTCATCTGCAAACAGAGAGAGTTTCACTTCTTCTTTTCCTATCTGGATTCCTTTTACTTCTTTTTCTGCTCTGATTGCCGTGGCCAACACTTCCAAAACTATGTTGAATAGTAGTGGTGAGAGTGGGCACCCTAATCTTGTTCCTGATTTTAGGGGAAATGCTTTCAATTTTTCACCATTGAGGGTAATGCTTGCTGTGGGTTTGTCATATATTGCTTCTATTATGTTGAGGTATGTTCCTTCTATTCCTGCTTTCTGGAGAGTTTTAATCATAAATGGATGTTGAATTTTGTCAAAGGCTTTTTCTGCATCTATTGAGATAATCATATGGTGTTTTTCTTTCAGTTTGTTAATGTGGTGTATTACATTGATTGATTTGCGGATATTAAAGAATCCTTGCATTCCTGGGATAAAGCCCACTTGGTCATGGTGTATGATTTTTTTAATATGTTGTTGGATTCTGTTTGCTAGAATTTTGTTAAGGATTTTTGCATCTATGTTCATTAGTGATATTGGCCTGTAGTTTTCTTTTTTTGAGGCATCTTTGTCTGGTTTTGGAATTAGGGTGACGGTGGCCTCACAGAATGAGTTTAGAAGTTTACCTTCTTCTGCAATTTTCTGGAAGAGTTTGAGTAAGATAGGTGTTAGCTCTTCTCTAAATTTTTGTAGAATTCAGCTGTGAAGCCATCTTGTCCTGGGTTTTTGTTTGCTGAAAGATTTCTGATTACAGTTTCGATTTCCTTGCTTGTGATGGGTTTGTTAAGATCTTCTATTTCTTCCTGGTTCAGTTTTGGAAAGTTATCCTTCTCTAAGAACTTGTCCATTTCTTCCAAGTTGTCCATTTTTTGGCACAGAGCTGCTGTTAGTAGTCTCTTATGATCCTTTGTATTTCAGTGTTGTCTGTTGTGGTCTCTCCATTTTCACTTCTAATTTTGTTAATTTGGTTCTTCTCCCTTTGTTTCTTAATGAGTCTTGCTAATGGTTTGTCAATTTTGTTTATTTTTTCAAAAAACCAGCTTTTAGCTTTGTTGATTTTTGCTATGGTCTCTTTAGTTTCTTTTGCATTTATTTCTGCCCTAATTTTTAAGATTTCTTTCCTTCTACTAACCTTGGGGTTCTTCATTTCTTCCTTTGGAGAAGGACTCTTAAGAGTCCCTTGGACTGCAAGGAAATCACACCAGTCAATCCTAAAGGAAATCAGTCCTGAATATTCATTGGAAGGACTGATGCTGAAGCTTAAGCTCCAATACTTTGGCCACCTGATGTGAAGAGCTGACTCATTGGCAAAGACCCTGGTGCTGGGAAAGATTGAAGGCCAGAGGAGAAGGGGACGACAGAGGATGAGATAGTTGGATGGCATCACCGACTCAATGGACATGAGTTTGAGCAAGCTCCGGGAGTTGGTGATGGACAGGGAAGCCTGGCGTGCTGCAGTCCATGGGGTTGCAAAGAGTCAGACACAAATGAGCGACTGAACTGACTAACTGAGCAATACTTAGAACCAAAAAATTGACTTTAAATCAAAGATTCTAACAAGAGACACAGGACATTACATAATGATAAAGGGATCAAGTCAAGAAGTTATAACAATTGTAAATATATATGTATTCAACTTAAGACCACTTAAATTCATAAAGCAAATATTAACAGACTTAAAAGGAGAAATGGACAGTAAAACAATCATAGTAGGGGATTTTAACACCCCACTTACATCAATGGACAGGTCATTCAGACAGAAAATAAATAAGGAAACTCTGGCCTTAAATCAGCATTTCTTATTAACTTGTGTTTATTTTGGTAAGATTCCTCAAGTGCATCTTAGTTGAAATATAACTATTATCAAACTAGACGTAAGAACACATGTTTAACATCTCAGAAACATATATGAAGATTTAATGAAGAATCTAAAGTTTTTTGACAGGTTCTGCTTCCAACATTCTTTCCACTCACTATTGAAATATCCTTGCAACTGTCATGTGGGAATGATCTGTGACTGACACCTGTAGATTGAGTGGATCCAAATGAGGAACAGTTGCTAGAGGATGTTTCTAATTCACGGTACACTAAAGATACAACAGTGTTTCCTACACGGTTAACATGACCTTGATAAGATGGTGGTTAGGAGTGTTTTTACACAGCAACACTAGTATGAATTTCTTTTTTTTAAATTTTAAACACAGCGTCTGAGAAAAACAGTAGTAATGACCTACTATGCATTTCCTGATTAGGTAAAACACATGTGAAATATACTGCGATGCATCCAATAGATACACATCTGATTTATGTAGTCACCCCTCCGTTTTGTTGCAAGTCTTGTCCTCCTAGGTGGTTGTTTCATTCGGCTGTGAGGCATTTAATAGCAGCAGAGCTTTAAAAATGTCTCTTATATGAAGATGGAAAATTCTACTGCCCTATGTTTTCCTGTTTTAAATGCTGTTGTTATTTTATTTAATTTCTCTTTCACCTCTTATTCCTTTCTCTTACCTGGCTTTTTTGACTTTTAATCCCAGTCATATGTTGTTGAGTGATTGACTAAAAGAGGCTTCTCTTCGTAGAAGAAATTTTTATTTTTATAATGTGTTAGGCCAAGTTTCCTGATGCTACTTAAGTTTTTATTAAAATTGGCTTCTTCATGAGCCTTTTTTTTTTTTTTTAATTCCCAAGGCTCTTCTTTGGTTAACTACTATGTAAAGCAGAAGTCTATGAGAACCCATTATGATTTTACAGACATAGGGTTGATGACCTAATTGGACACATGAATGAATTTGAAATGGTCACTTTTATTCTGATTTCTTCAGAGTTATTTGTAGAAACATTATAATGTGAGTAAATAGTTTATTGTTATGGGAACAACAGTGATTTCAAATTTATCTTAAAAGTTTTTTCTCTGCCTCCCAGAATGTGGAACCATCCATACATTCATATTTCTTATTTTAAAGTAGTCAGTTTTCTGAAGGAAGAAATAAGTAATAGTAAGGGAAGCTTACTAAAAAATTAGGGTTAGGGTATTTAAATAAATCCCAAGTTCTTTTCCTAAATGTTTTGATCTTCACACTGAACCAATTTGAGGATATCTTCCAGGCACAATTGCTGCAAACTGCAAAGAAGAAGAAGAAAAAAAAAAGCAACTAACATGGAAATTGCAGAAAAAAGCACAATGTCTTGCTCTATGGTTTTGTTTAATCCTTGTATAATTGAAGTCCTTTGATAACATTCCACAATACTACCAGAAGTATTCCTAAGATGATAAACTCTAACTATGGAATTATCCAGTATAATAAATGTCTCATTAAATTTGAGCAAATTTTAAGAAGCTGGGTTTTCCTATGGTGAAAATTCATTTCTCCAGAATACTTATCAAAACCCCCAAATACACTGTTGTTTGTAAGCCAAATTCTCATTCTCTCCCACACTGATTTTATACTGAAGGTAGAGCTCAAATTGGGCCAGGGTGGCTCGACATGATTATAAGCTTATATTGGTCACAGCTCCAAACTGTTCATTTACTGGGCATAGTAAATGATAAGCCAACAGATGGCCAAGTCAATGTTTGTTTATGTGCAAAAACAAAAACATTAACAGATACACTCTGGTGTAGAACAAGGATTTTTCAAAACTGGTCAGCTCTTGAAAGCCTGAGGCCATGTCTGTGCTGTCAAGGCACAATTTGATATCTAAAAGCATGAGACTACTCTAATCTTTTGATACAGACATAGTAGATTACTTACAAGAAACCTAGGCATATTATTTTCTTGTAACTATGAAAAAAAATTCTTTTTTCTGACTCCCTTTTTGCATGCAACAGTAGTTTTAGTACAGGTTTAGACAAAACTGGCAAGATGTTTAGGTAGAAAAGACAGCTACCTGCATAGTTGGGTTTTGAGCAGCCTGAGGAGAATGTCTCTCTAACCTCCCACTGTACACTATAGAGCCCTTCTCTTAGTACTAACTGTATGTCTAAAATCCTCACATTTTGATTAAGGTTACTTTTAAACTCCAATACTTTGGCCACCTGATGCGAAGAACTGACTCATTTGAAAAGACCCTGATGCTGAAAAATGAGGGTGGGAGGATAAGGGGACAACAGAAGATGAGATGGTTGGATGGCATCACTGACTGAATGGACATGAGTTTGAGTCAACTCTGGGAGTTGTTGATGGACAGGGAAGCCTGGTGTGCTGCAGTCCATGGGGTCGCCAAGAGTCAGACACAACTGAGCGACTGAACTGAACTGAACTGACTTTTAAACATCTGCTAATTACTAGCTCTGTGATTTGGGGCATGCGTCTTTATAATTCTGAACCCTAGTCTATCCGTTTCTCTAAGGGGATAATGTATGAATGTCATAAAATTGTTTTGAGGGCTACATGAAAGAATTCATATCAAGTGTTCAATACTGTTGCTAAATAGTTTTTGTTGTAATTATTATCACTGTCATCAACATCAGGTCTTTATAGATGTTAATGCTTTTTAGAGTACTCTGTGTTCAGTAGCAGGAGGGGGAAAGGAAATCAATCAATGGAACAAGCAGTTAGGGTTGTCAGTAGCTCAAGATAATTTGAAACAGTTACAGTTACCGAAGAATGTGCTTTCCTATCACTATGGGCTGGGGCTGCTGCCCATATACCAGTGGCTCTAGATAGAAGTGAGACTACGTGGATACATTTAGATCTCTGGCATCTGTGCACTGGCTTCCCTCTTGTCAGTGACTGATGCACAGATCCATATGCATGAAAAAGTCTCCACATAAGGACTTCAGAAGACTTTTTAAAAGTTATCACTTGTGGTCAAAGCACTGTGATTTCACTCATCATCCAGTCAGAACTTTCCTCTATTTTGCATTGTTGTTGAGTTGCTAAGTCATGTCGGACTCTTTGCAACCCCATTGACTGCAGCACGCCAGGCTCCTCTGTCCTTCACTGTCTCCTGGAATTTGCTCAAATTCATGTCCATTGAGTCAGTGATTCTATCCTCTGCCACCCCCTTTTCCTTTTGCCTTCACTATTTCCCAGCATCAGAGTCTTTTCCAGAGTCAGCTGGGCTGTTTGCATCAGGTGGCCAAAGTATTGGAGTTTCAGTATCAGTCCTTCCAATGTCAGGATTGATTTCCTTTAGGATTGACTGGTTTGATCTCCTTGCAGTTCAAGGGACTCTCAAGAGTTTTCTCTAGCACCACAGTTCAAAAACATCAGTTCTTCAGGGCTCAGACTTCCTTATGGTCTAACTTTTACATTAGTACATGACTACCGGAAAAACCACAGCTTTGACTATATGGACCTTTGCTGGCAACGTGATGTCTCTGCTTTTTAATATACTGTCTAGATTTGCTGTCTAGACAGGAACCGGTCTATTGTCATGTCCGGTTCTAACTGTTGCTTCTTGACCTGCATTTAGGTTTCTCAGGAGATAGGTAAGGTGGTCTGGTATTCCCAGCTCTTTAAGAATTTTCCAGTTTGTTGTGATCCACACAGCCAAAGGTTTAGCATAGTCAGTGAAGCACAGGTAGATGTTTTTCCTGGACTCTTTTGCTTTCTCTATAACCCAGTGAATCCTCACAGTTGGATCTCTGGTCCCCTTTGCCCTTTCTAAACCCAGCTTGTACATCTGGAAGTTCTCAGTTCAGATACTGCTGAAGCTTAGTTTGAAGGATTTTGAGCATAACCTTACCAACATGTGAAATGAGCTCAACTGTTTCATAGTTTGAACATTCTTTTGCATTGTACATCACTCTAACCCAAATTAAGGCAATCATTTATTTGTAGCCTATTACATCAGTGATTAGAAAGGAGAAGGATGCCCACAACAATGCCAGACAAATTGTACATGTGAAGTTCATTCCTTGCGAGACCTTCTTTTACAGTTAATAAACTGGAGCTGTTTTTTTATTGAGATATAATTGACATATATCAGTTTTAGGTATACAACACAATGATTTGATATTTATAAATACTGCAGAGTGATCACCACAATATCTCACTAACATCTGTCACCATGCATAGGGACAAAATTTTTCTTGTGAACTTTTAGGATGTACTCATAGCAACTTTCAACTATGAAATAAAGTACTATTAAGTATAGTCACCATGGTGTACATTATATCCTATGACTTATTTATTTTATAACTGGAAGTTTGTACCATTTGAATCCATTCAACTATTTAGTCCACCCCTCACTACATGCCTCTGTCAACCACTAACCTGTTGATTGGATCTATGGCCTTTATTTTTTTTTTGAAATGAGATCATATGATTCTTATCTTTCTCTGTCTCACTTATTTCACTTAGCATAATGCCCTCAAGGTACCGCATTGGGTCACAGAAGGTAAAATTGTCTTCTATTTTACGGCTGAGTAAAGTATTTAATGTGTGTATACACTCCAGTATATGTTGATGAGCACTTGGGTTGTTTTCATATCTTGGATATTGTAATTAATGATTCAATAAACATGAGGGCACACATGTCTTTTTGAGTTAAATGTTTTCATTTTCTTGGAATAAATACCCAGAAGCAGAATCACTGAATCATATGGTAGTGCTATTTTTAATTTTTTCAGAAACTTTCATAATGTTTTCCATAGTGGCTGCACCAGTTTACATTCCCACTAACAGTGAAGAAGTATATTTTTCTCCATATCCTTCCAAGCATTTGTTATCTCTTACTATTTTTATAATGACCATTCAGACAGGTGTGAGGTGATATCTCATTGTGGTTTTGATTTGTACTTCTCTGATGATTAGTGATGCTGAGCACCTTTTCACGGACCCATTGGCTACCTATATGTCTTCTTTGAAAATTACCTATTCAGGTCCTTTGCCCATTTTTAATTGGATTATTTGAGGACTTTTGCTGTTGAGTTATATGACATTTATTTTGGCTGTTAACCTCTTATCAGATACATAATTTGCAAATGTTTTTTCACATTTGGAAAGTTGATGGTTTATTTTGTTGAATATCTTCTTTGCTGTGCAGTGGTTTTTTAAATTAATGTAGTCCCACTTCTTTATATTAGCTTTTTTCTTTTTTTTTTTTTTTTTGCCCTTCCACTGGGGTATCAACTCCAAACAACATCTCCAAGACTGAACTCAAGAAATTTTACTGTCTGGATGTAATTTTTTCTGAGTTTTTGGCATATAGCAGTCTCTCATGGTCCTTTGTATTTTTTGGTATCAGTTGTAACATCACTTTCTTCAGAATTTCTTATTTTGTTTGAGTGATTTCTCTCTTTTGTTGAGATTCTAGCTACAGTTTCGTTAATTTTATTTATATTTTCAGGTACCAGTTTTTAATTTCATTGATCTTTTATATTATCTTTTTAGTCATCAGGTACCAACTGTCTCTTTCATTTATCTCCTTTCTGATCTCAGTTATTTCCTTCATACTTCTAAATTTGGACTTTATCTTTTATAGATACTTCAGATGTAAAGTTTCACTTGGTATTCATTTGCACAGCATATTTTTCTCATCTTTCTCTTTAAGTCTTTACATCTGAAGTTAGTCTCTTGTATGCTGCATACAGATGGATCTTAATTTTTTTTAATCCATTCACCCCAGTTATGCCTTTTGATTGGATAAATTAGTCTGTTTACTCTTAAAGTAATTAATAATAGGTATGTAATTGCCATTTTATTAATTGTCTTCTTGCTGTTTTGCAGTTCCTCTATTGCCTTCTTGGTCTCTTCCTTTGTGGTTTGGTTACTTTCTCTATTGTATGCTTAGATTCCTTTCTCTTTATCTTCTGTATATATTGTATAGGTTTCTGCTTGGTGGTTACCATGAAGCTTTCATATAACATCTTAAAGTTACAACAGTCCATTTTATGTGATAAACTTAAATTTGAATGTATCCAAAGGCTTTATAATTTTACTCTCCCCTCAAAATATTTTATGTTTTTACTATCACTTTCAGCATCTTTTTATCTTGTGTACCCCTTAACTAATTACCATATTTGTAGTTATTCTGGCTGCTTTGACTTTTAGCCTTCATACTAGCTTTATGAATGATTAATTCACTACCTTTTACTGAATATGTAACCTTTACCAGTGAGATTTTCACTTCCATAACTTTTCTTATTACTAATTAATAACCTTCCTTGTCAGTTAAAAAAGTCTCTTCAACAAATCTTATGCAGCCAGTCTATTGGTAATTCTCTCCTTTAGCTGTAGCTTGTCTATAAAACTCTTTCTCTCTCCTTAAATTCTTTTTTTCTTTATTCTAAGATCTTGACAGAGATTTTCCTGGCTTTTCAGAAACAGGCAAATTTAATTAGAAATACAATGATATGTGCATATGAGTGATAGGCATATAGAACAATTTAACAATAGCTTCAAAAGAAAAACTATGTATTTAAACAAGCTTGTACTGTATTATTTAGATTTATGCTATATGACTATAAAAAATCCTCAGATTAAAATGCAGTGAGAGGTAAAGAAAAGAAGTAGTATTTATTCTAATTTTATAAATGGGGAAATTGGGACAAAAGCAGATTTAATTGGTTTAGAGTCATGAGGTTTATCAACGTAATGGTTTTTTATTCAATAGTCATAAAATGTAAAAGAAAACTGGCAAGCAGTAATTTTTTTAAAATAGTTACAGAATTAGACTTTATTAAAAAAAAAACTGTGATTAATTCCATCCTTGTCATAGTGCCTATTGTGTGTAAAGCAAATGATATCTTTGGTTGGAAGATTTTTCCTTAGTACTTTGAAAATATTATGCCTCTCCCTTCTGGCCTGGAAAGTTTCTGCTAAAAATCTGTAGGTAGTCTTATGAGAATGCCCTTGTACAATACATAACAAGTTGTTTTTCTGTTTCTACTTTTAAGATTCTCTACTTATCATTAACTTTTGAAATTTTAATTATAACATATCTTGGTATGTATCTCTTTGGCTTAATCTTATTTGGAATTTCTTGAGCTTCCTGGATCAGTATGTCTTTTTCCTTTTCCAATTTAGGGAACCTTTCTGCCATTATATCTTTAAATAAGTTTTTCACTTCTTTCTTACTTCTCCTCCTGAGACCCTTTTCTGGGTCATGAAGGTCTTTTTGTACAGTTCTTCTGTGGATTCTTGCCACCTCTTCTTAGTATCCTCTGCTTCTGTTAGGTCCATACCACTTCTGTCCTTTATTGTGCCCATCTTTGCATGAAATGTTCCCTTGGTGTCTCTCATTTTCTTGAAGAGATCCCTAGTCTTTCCCATTCTATTGTTTAGAACTAACACCACCAAAAGATGTCCTTTTCATCATAGAGGACTGGAATGCAAAAGTAGGAAGTCAAGAAACACCTGGAGTAACAGGCAGATTTGGCCTTGGAGTACAGAATGAAGCATGGCAAAGGCTAATAGAGTTTTGGCAAGAGAATGCACTAGTTATAGCAAACACCCTTTTCCAACAACACAAGAGAAGACTACACATGTACATCACAAATGGTCAATACTGAAATTAGATTTATTTTATTCCTTAAAGTCAGCAAAAGCAAGACAAGGAGCTGATTGTGGCTCAGATAATGAACTCCTTATTGCCAAATTCAGACTTAAATTGGAGAAAGTAGGGAAAACCACTAGACCATTCAGGCATGATCTAAATCAAATCCCTTATGATTATACAGTGTAAGTGACAAATAGATCCAAGGGATTTGGTCTCATAGAGTGCCTTAAGAACTATGGACAGAGGATTGTGACATTGCACAGGAGGCAGTGATCAAGACCATCCCTAAGAAAAAGAAATGTGATGAATGGTTGTCTGAGGAGGCCTTGCAACTAGCTAAGAAAAGAAGAGAAGCTAAAGACAAAGGAGAAAAGGAAAGGTATATCCATTTCAATGCAGACTTCCAAAGAATAGAAAAGAGAGATGAGAAAACCTTCCTCAGTGAGCAATGCAAAGAAACGGAGGCAAACAATAAAATGGGAAAGACTAGAGATATCTTCAAGAAAATCAGAGATACCAAGGGAATATTTCATGCAAAGATGGGCACGATAACAGACAGAAATGGTATAGACTTAACAGAAGCAGAAGATATTATGAAGAGGTGGCAAGAATCCACGGAAGAACTATACAAAAATGTACTTCAAAAAACAAAAAAGTGCTTCATGACCCAGATGATCATGATGGTGTGATCACTAGCCCAGAGCCAGACATCCTGGAATGTGAAGTCAAGTGGGCTTTAGAAAGCATCACTACAAACAAAGCTAGTGGAGGTAATGGAATTCCAGTTGAGGTATTTCAAATCCTGAAAGACGATGCTGTGAAAGTGCTGCACTCAACATGCCAGCAAATTTGGAAAACTCAGCAGTGGCCACAGAACTAAAAGGTCAATTTTTGTTCCAATTATTTTTTTCCCCAAAGAAAAGCAATGCCAGGAAATGTTCAAACTACTGCAAAATTGCACTTATCTCACATGGCTAGCAAAGTAATGCTCAAAATCCTCTAAGCCAGGCTTTGGCAGTACATGAACTGTGAGCTTCCAGATGTTCAAGGTGGATTTAGAAAAGGCAGAAGAAACAGAAATGAAATTGCCAACATCATTGGATCATCAAAAAAGCAAGAAAGTTCCAGAGAAACATCTACTTCTGCTTTAGTGACTATGCCAAAGCCTTTGACTATGTGCATCACAACAAACTGTGGAAAATTCTTAAAGAGAAGGGAATACCAGGCCACCTTATCTGCCTCCTGAGAAGTCTGTATGCGGGTCAAGAAGCAACAGTTAGAACTGAACATGGAATGATGGACAGGTTCCAAATCAGGAAAGGAGTACATCAAGGCTGCATATTGTCACCCTACTTATTTAAATTATATGCAGAATACATCATACAAAATGCCAGGCTGGATTAATCACAAGCCGGAATCAAGTTTGCTGGTACAAATATCAATAACCTCAGATATGCAGATGACACCACGCTTATGGCAGAAAGTGAAGAACTAGAAAGCCTCTTGATGAAAGTAAAAGAGGTGAGTGAAGAAGTTGGCTTAAAACTCATCTTCAGAAAATTAATCATGGCATCCAGTCCCTTCACTTCATGGCAAATAGATGAAAACCAATGGAAACAGTGAGAGCCTTTATTTTTGGGGGGCTCTAAAATCACTGCAGATGGTGACTGCAGCCTGGAAATTAAAAGACACTTGCTCCTTGGAAGAAAAGCTTTGACCAACCTAGATAGACTATTAAAAAGCAGAGACATTACTTTGTCAACAAAGGTCCATCTAGTCAAAGCTGTTGTTTTTCCAGTAGTCACATATGGGTGTGAGAGTTGGACTATAAAGAAAGCTAAGTACTGAAGAACTGATGCTTTTGAACTATGGTGTTGGTGAAGACTCTTGAGAGTCCCTTGGACTGCAGGGAGATTCAACCAGTCCATCCTAAAGGAAATCTGTGCTGAATATTCCTGGTAGTACTGATGTTGAAGCTGAAGCTGCAATACTGTGGCCACCTGATGTGAAAATCTGACTCATTGGAATAGACCCTTATGTTGGGGAAAATTGAAGGCGGGTGGAGAAGGGGATGACAGAGAATAAGATGGTTGGATGGCATCACCGACTTGACTTGCACAAACTTGAGTTTGTGCAAGCCCTGGTGCTGGTGATGGACAGGGAAGCCTGGCGTGCTGCAGTTCATGGGGTTGCAAAGATTAGGACAGGACTGAGCGACTGAACTGAACTAAGCATCTCTGGCAGGTATGGGTTTGATTCTAAATGTGATTTTGCCCCTCCTACTTTCTTGTTGGGGCTTCTCCTATGCCCTTCGATGTGGGTATGTTTTTTGGTGGGATCCAGCATTTTCCTGTCAATGGTTGTTCAGCAGTGAGTTGCCGTTTTGGAGTTCTCATGGAGTAGATGAGCACAGGTCCTTCTATCCATTATCTCTGGCTGGCCGGTGCTACCCGTGTGGGCCCCCTGTCTGGAAGCCCGTGTTCCAAGGCACCTCTGTGTGCCCCTTGGGCTTTCTCTGAGGCCACATGGAGGAGGTGGCGTGTGGGGAGGTGCCGGTGGAAAGCATTCAGCCTCATGCTCACATCCCTGGCCCTGCACTGGCATTCTCACTGTCACCAATTTTCTTTTTAATCAAAGGATGAAAGTGTCATATTCTGAATATAATTAATATGCCAACTTTAAAATATTAATTATGGGTCAAAATAAATTGTAACATAATTTACTTGTCTATATAGCATATAAAGTTAATAGATAAAATGAGTTGGCTTTCTATATCAGTTCAGTTCAGTTGCTCAGTCGTGTCCGACTCTTTGCGACCCCATGAATCGCAGAATGCCGGGCCTCCCTCCCTGTCCATCACAAACTCCCAGAGTTTACTCAAACTCATGTCCATCGAATCTGTGATGCTATCCAGCCATCTCATCCTCTGTCTTCCCCTTCTCCTCCTGCCCCCAATCCCTCCCAACATCAGGGTCTTTTCCAATGAGTCAACTCTTCGCATGAGGTGGCCAAAGTATTGGAGTTTCAGCTTCAGCATCAGTCCTTCCAGTGAACACCCAGGATTGATCTCCTTTAGGATGGACTGGTTGGATCTCCTTGCAGTCCAAGGGACTCTCAAGAGTCTTCTCTAACACCGCAGTTCAAAAGCATCAATTTTTTGGCACTCAGCTTTCTTCACAGTCCAACTCTCACATCCATACATGACCACTGGAAAAACCATAGCCTTGACCAGACGGACCTTTGTTAGCAAAGTAATGTCTCTGCTCTTTAATATGCTATATAGGTTGGTCATAACTTTCCTTCCAAGGAGTAAGTGTCTTTTAATTTCATGGCTGAAATCACCAGATGCAGTGATTTTGGAGCCCCCCAAAATAAAGTCTGACACTGTTTCCACTGTCTCCCCATCTATTTCCCATGAGGTGATGGGACCAGATGCCATGATCTTAGTTTTCTGAATGTTGAGCTTTAAGCCAACTTTTTCACTCTCCTCTTTCACTTTCATCAAGAGGCTTTTTAGTTCCTCTTCACTCTCTGCCATAAAGGTGGTGTCATCTGCATATCTGAGGTTATTGATATATCTCCCGGCAATCTTGATTCCAGCTTGTGCTTCTTCTAGCCCAGCATTTCTCATGATGTACTCTGCATATAAGTTAAATAAGCAGGGTGACAGTATACAACCTTGATGTACTCCTTTTCCTATTTGGAACCAGTCTGTTGTTCCATGTCCAGTTCTAACTGTTGCTTCCTGACCTGCATACAGGTTTCTCAAAAGGCAGGTCAGGTGGTCTGGTATTCCCATCTCTTTCAGAATTTTCCACAGTTTATTGTGATCCACATAGTCAAAGGCTTTGACATAGTCAATAAAGCAGAAATAGATGTTTTTCTGGAACTCTCTTGCTTTTTCAATGATCCAGCGGATGTTGGCAATTTGATCTCTTGTTCCTCTGCCTTTTCTAAATCCAACTTGAACATCTGGAAATTCACGGTTCACGTATTGCTGAAGCCTGGCTTGGAGAATTTTGAACATTACTTTACTAGCATGTGAGATGAGTGCAATTGTGTGGTAGTTTGAGCATTCTTTGGGATTGCCTTTCTTAGGGACTGGAATGAAAAATGACCTTTTCCAGTCCTGTGGCCACTGCTGAATTTTCCAAATTTGCTGGCATATTGAGTGCAGCACTTTCACAAGATCATCTTTCAGGATTTGAAATATCTCAACTGGAATTCCATCAACTCCACTAGCTTTGTTTGTAGTGATGCTTTCTAAGGCCCACTTGACTTCACATTCCAGGATGTCTGGCTCTAGGTGAGTGATCACACCACTGTGATTATCTGCGTCATGAAGATCTTCTTTGTACAGTTCTTCTGTGTATTCTTGCCACCTCTTCTTAATATCTTCTGCTTCTGTTAGGTCCATACCATTTTTGTCCTTTATCGAACACATCTTTGCATGAAATGTTCCCTTGGTATCTCTAATTTTCTTGAAGAGATCTCTAGTCTTTCCCATGCTGTTGTTGTCCTCTATTTCTTTCTATATAAATGCATCTAAATATTTGCCTTATGTTTTTATTCTTCCCCCAAACCAGTATTTTCAATGCATGGCATGCATGCCAGAAGTCATTTCTTGATATGTTTTGGTCATTAAATCAGCAGCCTCAAAAACAGGAGGCAGTGTAGACATTTTATTGGGGTCATAGTCATATTGCTTCTTGATATTGTCTTTTATTTCTAGAAAGCCCTATTATCTTTCTCATATATACTCATTCTTATGATACTTCCTATTTGGTCAAAAGTCTTCACTACATATACATTTAGAAACCCCAAATACATCTTTTTTTTTTGGCAACCACAATGTTATGACTTAAAGTTTTGCCTCAGATAGGTCTTTCATTCCATTTCCTCCATTTTCAGTGTAGTTTCAGCTAAGAGTTGAGAGGTACATTCACTTATTTATTAATATATTTTAGAATTAATAATATTCATGCAATTAAATATATGTTGATCACTTACTGTTTGGTAATAACATAGGTGCAATTGGGTTGAAAAAGTTTTCAATAAATCATGATTGAATTATAGCTTTTTTACTTTCCTTCCTGAACCTGGAGTGATCATTATTAAGAAAGCCACATTTTCAATCAGCAATGAAGTCCTTTTCTATAACATGTGGGAAGCATTTCTTTTTAAGAAAGTATATCAGTTATATTTCTTAGTATTTTTTATTGATTCTAAATACAACCTCCTCTTTCAAAAAATTACTTTCATGTCCAAAGAACTGGAAACAATCTGTCAGATCTCTTGCATCCTCATATAGCTATGCTGTCAAATTGGGATACCACCATGCAGCATCTGAAACACACAACAAACACATCAAGCTGAATTTATTGCCAATTTAAGTAAGAGTCATTATTGTTCTAGGGCATATCACTCCCAGCAGATCAAGTTGTTGATATTATCCAGAGATTATAGACAGTATAGGAATTAGGGGTTGGTCAGCTTTCCTTGGTGTGGGTGAGTTAATGTCATTTGTAGAAACATGAGGTTGTTTACTGGTTGTATTGAGAAGTGTGTTCATTAGAACAGAACTCATTTCATAATTTGAAAGGCCCAGTGCTAAATGAAAATGTGAGGTTCTTTATTCAAAATGCAGACAGGAGAAAGCTTTTCCTTTCTTACATGGTCTGTCTCTTAACCTGTCACAGTATTTTTATTTTGTTGTACAATGTCACACTGTTTTGGGGACAGTGAGTGTAGACCCTCACAGGATGGTGAAGCCTGACCTGGATCCTTCTCACATCAGTGCCCAGGTCACAGTAGGAGAGCAGGAATTTGCAAATGGTCATTGAGTGGAATTAGGGGAGAGGGTGGCCTTCATAGGAATACAGAGTGGTAATGGGTAGTGGGACCATGCATGAGCCAAGTATCCTAGATGCTAACTCAGACTTTACTGACTTATTGGACTAAAGTCCAATTTATAAATTTATTTATAAATATGGATAAAATTATTAAGTATTATAAAATAATGACCATTAAACCCCAAGCACTGGACCTCGTCTGAGCAGAGTCCTATGGGCCTATGTTGGTCACATGTTCATGAAACTAGCTGTGTTTTGGAGTGAGTTGCTTCCTGATTGATATAATTAGAAGCAAATAGCTTTAATTGCAAGCTTGCATGTGTATTCTCTGCCATAAGGTAAAGTCATCAAAATCTAGTCCTTATAGTACTTGTTCCTAAGGCTTTAGAAAGCTATCATTTATTGTTTAATCAGGTTAATGGCTATAAAACAATCAGCCATTTCCTGATAATGTGGGAGGTTTTTTTTTGTTTGTTTTTTCTGGTGCTTAGGCTTCAGGAGAGACCTTCAAGACTTGTCGCATCTGCACCATTTTTGATGATTCCCTTAAAGGTAAAGGTTAGCTTGAGTAGGTCTCACTTTTAGTTTAACTTTGATTAACATGAAAAGTTTACCTCACATGTTAGGGCTGTGAAGGCAGAGATGCAGTTGTGACTGCAGCAACAAAATTATGTAACTGCAAAACAACAGGTATAACTAAAAATACTGTAAGAAGCATATAGAAGGCTTTCAAGAACTATGATCTGATACTTCCCTGATTTAAGCAATTTGTACTTAGTCAGTTTGAATTTTCTTTCTTTTAGTTTATATTGAGGTTTATTTGATTTAGAGTGTTGTGTTAGTTTCAATTGTAGAGCAAAGCCAATCTGTTATACATATACATATATTCACTCTTTTTTTAGTTTCTTTTCCTATATAGACCACTACAGAGTATTGAGTCGAGTTCCCTGTGCTTTATATTTAGTCCTTATTAATTATCTATTTTATATATATGTGTATATGTCAATCCCAGTCTCCCGGTTTATTTATCCCTCTTCCACCCCTTATCCATTGGTAATCTTAAGTTTATCTTCTACATCTGTAACTATTTCTGCTTTGTAGATAAATTCATTTATACACTTTATTTAGACTCCACATATAAGCAATGCAAGTGAAAGAGTTAGTTGCTTAGTCATGTTTGACTGTTTGTGACCCCGTGGACTATAGCTCGCCAGGCTCCTCTGTCCATGGGATTTCCCAGGCAAGAATACCAGAGTGGGCTGCCTATTCCTTCCCAGGGGATCTTACAGACCCAGGGATAGAACTTGGGTCTCCTGCATTGCAGGCAGATTCTTTACCACTGAGCCACAGATGCATATAAGTAATATCATATGATATCTGAATTTTCTTTTAGCTTAGATACAGATTGTTTCACCATGCCCATGATGTTAATCCAGATATGACACAAAATGAGAGCAATGGAACAGATACCTGCTGGTGGGCAAAATGAAATCCAATACCTTTTTTTCCCCCTTTTTTCAAATAATGACTTTAGTTAAGAATTATAAACTCATTTGGTGTACTCCAAGGGGATGGGATTTAATATCTACAGTGTTGGCCCAAATGAGGAACAGATTCTTGATTATCTCTGTGTTTTCCAATTCAAGAATATGTTCTGTTAATTATCATTTAACCTACCAGGAAAGGTTTTACCCCTTCAAACTGTTAGTAAAGAGACAAAGTCCCTTATGGTATTGGGGGGCATATACTTTGAACAGTCAATAGCTCAGTGAATGATTAATCTTGGCCCTGATTTGGCATTTAAAAGCTGTATTCCCACATAGGGAAAATAATCTAGGAAAAAAACAGAAGAGAGATGTTCAACTTTAGAGGATATGTGACATACTGTCTGTGGGTGTTGTTGACACATACAGTTACTGTGAAATCCCAAGAAATCTCTGTCATTCTCTTGGGGAGCAAAGATTTTCCTGTATTTGTTGTCTATACCTTGTATCATTACTGCTAAGGTTACTGTAACATCTTTCTATCATTGTTTTAGTTGGCTGCACTAACAATAAAGTTCACGTTGAAATTCTGCAGATAACAATAGAACTTTCTGATAGGGTCTTCCCTGTAGCTCAAATGGTAAAGAACCTGCCTTCAACGCAGGAGACCTGGGTTTGATCCCTGGGTCAGGAAGATCCTCTAGAGAAGGGAATGGCTACTGACTCCAGTATTCTTGCCTGGAGAATCACATGGACAGAGGAGCCTGGCAGGCTACAGTCCGTGGGATCGCAAAGAGTGGGACAGAACTGAGCGACTAACTCTACTACACTATTATGTAACACCAAAATATACATTCTTGAGAAAAAGCATGTGACTAGATTTTTTTTTCAAGTAACAGTTATGAGACAATAGAATCACAACAAAATATTGCACAATTAAATCTATACACTGACTTACAAAACTATTTTACTTCCTGTAGTTCAAATTCTTAGGAAAATATACTTCTGTGTCTTAGCTCTCAAAAAGACCTTAACTTGTTGGTCCTGCTATTATGAATATAATTCAGTCTTTTCCTCACCCTCATCAGTTATTTAATTGTGTATCACTTGGGAATCCAACCAAAAAATCAGTGGAACTTGAAACCTGGTTAATTTAAGGAGTATTTATTTACAAAGGGGAAACAATGAAATCTGTGGAATGAAACAATGAAATTCCATGGATGGAGAAACAATGGAAACAGTGAGAGACTTTATTTTTTTGGCCTCCAAAATCACTGTAGATGGTGACAACAGCCATGAAATTAAAAGATGCTTCCTCCTTGGAAGAAAAGCTATGACCAAACTAGACAACATATTAAAAAGTAGAGACATTACTTTGCCAACAAAGGTCTGTCTAGTCAAAGCTGTGGTTTTCCCAGTAGTTGCATATGGATGTGAGAGTTGGGCTATAAAGAAAGCTAAGCACTGAAGAATTGATGCTTTTGAACTGTAGTGTTGGAGAAGACTCTTGAGAGTCCCTTGGACTGGAAGGAGATACAACCAGTCCATCCTAAAGGAGATCAGTCCTGGGTGTTCATTGGAAGGACTGATGCTGAAGCTCGAACTCCAATACTTTGGCCACCTGATGTGAAGAGCTGACTCATTAGAAAAGACCCTGATGCTGGAAAAGATTGAAGGCGGGAGGAGAAAGGGACGACAGAGGATGAGATGACTGGATGGCATCACCGACATAAGTTTGAGTAAACTCCGAGGGTTGGTGGTGGACAAGGAAGCCTGGCGTGCTGCAGTCTGTGGGTCGCAAAGAGTCAGACATGACAGAGCAACTGAACTGATTTACAAAGGTTCAATTTATAGAGGTGCTTTAATAAGGTAACTACAATGTGTAGTACAGTACCCTTGAACTAACTTTTACCATCCCTAGGCCTGAAGATAAGAGGGATAGGTTCCATTAACTGAGCAGTAAAACCCCAGTTATTCTTTCATTCACTTTTATAATCACAAATTTGTACAACCATTACTACAGTGTACTTTTAGAACATGTTCATCATCCCAAGAAGAAACCCCTGTACCTATTAGCATTCATTCCATATTTCCCCTCTACCCCTTTTGGAAACTGTACAGTCCCACTTTGTCTTTATGGATTTGCCTATACTGGGTATTGTACAGATATACTCTGTTTTGTTTATCCATTGGTCAAGTTGATGGACATTTAGTATATTTTCACTTTTTGGTTATTATGCATAATGCTATGAACATTCAGGTACCTGGGTACATATGTTTTCATTTCTCTTGAGTATATATCCCCAGGGAATGGATTTTCTGAGTTATAAGGTAACTTTGTGCTTAACACTTTGAAGAATTGTCAAAATATTTTACAAAGTGGCTGCACCATTTTACATTCTCACCAGCAATATATGAAGAATACGAATTCTGAACATCTTCACTAATACTTGGTATTACCTTTGATTTTAAACATCCTAGTGGATGTCACCTGATACCTCAGTGTAATTTTGATTTGCAGTTCCTCAATGACATCATTGAGCATCATTTATTTACTGATCATTTGTTTATATTCTTTGGAGAAATGTCTATTCATACCCCAAGCTAGGTATTTAAATTGCATTACTTGTCTTTTTACTTTCTTGGTGGTATTCTTTGAAGTACAAAACTTTTAAATTTTCATGAATTTCAGTTTAACTATTTTCTTTTTTTTACTGCTTGTACTTTTGGTGTCACATCTAAGAAATCATGGCATAGTATATGGTAATGAAAATGTATTCATACTTTCTTTGAAGAGTTGAACAGGTTTAATTCTTACATGAAGATATGATTTGTGTATATGATTTCATATGCATGTATGATGCGAGGTATAGGCTCAAATGCATTCTTTTGTAGGTAGATATCCAGATGGCACAGCACTGTTTGTTGGAAAGATTATTCTTTCCCAACTGAATTGTCTAGGCAAGTTGACTGAAAATCAGTGATAAATGTGAAGGTTTATTTTCTGAAACTTCACTTCTGTTCCATTGATCTATATCACTATCCTCATGTCATTACCATGTTGTCTTGATTACTGTAGCTTGGTACTAAATTTTGAAATAGAGAACAGTGAGCCTTCTAATTTCTTCTTCTTTTTCAAGATTGTTTGGGCTCTCCATTTCCATATCATTTTAAAATCAGATTATAAATTTATGAATTAAGTAGCTGAAATATTGATAGGTGTCTGTAGATCAATTTGGGGAGTATTGTCATTTTTAAATGTTCTGGTACATGGATATGAGAAATCCATTTTTTTTTTAGATTTTAATATCTTTTAACATTTTGTATTTTTCAGTATATAAGTTAGGGGCTTTTCTTTTTGCTAAATTTATTCCTACTTATCTGTTTTTTTTTGGGCTTCCCTCAATGGCTCAGTCAGTAAAGAATCTACCTGCAATGCAGGAGACCTGGGTTTGATCCCTGGGTTGGGAAGATCCCCTGGAGGAGAGGACATGGCAATCCACTCCAGTATTCTTGCCTGGAGAATCCCCATGGACAGAGGGGCCTGGCGTGCTACAGTCCATGGGGTGCAAAGAGTCAGACACAACTGAGTGACTAAGCACATCTATTTTTTGTTGCTACTATCAATGAGATTGTTTTAATTTCAGTTTTGTATTCTTCATTGCTAGTATATATAAATTCAATTATTTTTGTGTATCAATATTTTATCTTGCACATTGTTATACTTGTTTATTCTAATCAGTTTTTAGTTGATTTGAGATGTTTTTAATATAGGATCATGTCATCTGTAAATGGAGAAATTTTTACTTCTTCCCAATCTGAATGTCTTCTATTTTTTTGCATTTTATTACCACCCTGAGTAGTAAAATGTTGAATAGAAGTGGTAAAAGCAGATTTTGTTCTTTACACCTGATATTAGAGAGAAGGCATCCAGTCATTTCCCAATAAGTATGATGTTGTCTAAGGGTTTTTTCACAGAAGCTCCTTACCAGGTTGAAGCAATTCCATTCTGTTCCTAGTTTGTTGGTCTTCATCTGTTGAGATGATCAGGTGATTGCTTTCCTTTATTCTGTGACTGTGATGTAAAGCTTTGATTGCTTTTCACATGTCAAAACAACCCCTTGTGGAGCAAAATGCCACTTGGTCATGGAATATAGCTCTTTTTATAGGTTGCTGGATTCAATTTGCTAGTTTTTATGAGCAATTTTGTACCTATATTTATGAAGAATATTGGTCTGCATTTTTCTTGTTATCTTTTTGTATGGTTTCAGCATCAGGGTGATTGTAGCCTAATAAAATGAGTCAAAAGGTGGTGTTTTTTATTTTTTGGAAGAATTTTTGAAGAATTGGTAAAGAATTCTTCTCTAAGTATTTGGTAGAATTCACTAGTGAAGCCATATTGCCCTGAGGTTTTTGTTAGATAATAATTAATACTTTAATCTCTTTGCTAAGTATAGATCTATTCAAATTATTTCATTCTTCTTGCATCTGTCTTGGTAATTTACATCTTTCTAGGAATTTATCCATTTCATTTCAATTATCCAATTTGTTGGCATATAGTTGTTCTAAATATTCCCTTAATATCTGTTTTATTTCTGAAAAGTCTAGTAATTGTTCCTCTCTCTTTCTTTAGTAATTTGAGCCTTCTCTCTTTTCTTGGTAAATCTAGCTAAGTTTTATCGCTTTTGGTGACCTATTCAAATAACCATTTTATTGTTGTTGTTTTGTTGCTAAGTCATGTCTGACTCTTTGCAACCCTGTGGTCTTAGCCTGCTAGGCTCTTCTGTCCATGGGGTTTCCCAGGCAAGAATACTTGTTCAGTTCAGTCGTTCAGTTGTGTCTGACTCTTTGCAGCCCCATGAACCGCAGCATGCCAGGCCTCCCTGTCCATCACCAACTGCCGGAGTCTACCCAAACCCATGTCCGTTGAGTCGGTGATGCCATCCAGCCATCTCATCCTCTGTCATTCCCTTCTCCTCCTGCCGCCAATCCCTCCCAACATTAGGGTCTTTTCAAATGAGTCAGCTCTTTGCATTGGGTGGCCAGAGTATTGGAGTTTCAGCTTCAACATCAGTCCCTCCATTGAACACCCAGGACTGATCTCCTTCAGGATGGACTGGTTGGATCTCCTTGAAGTTCAAGGAACTCTCAAGAGTCTTCTCTAACACCACAGTTCAAAAACATCAATTCTTTGGTGCTCAGCTTTCTTTATAGTCCAACTCTCACATCCACACAAAACTACTGGAAAAATCATAGCCTTGACTAGACGGACCTTTGTTGGGAAAGTAATGTCTCTGCTTTTTAATATGCTGTCTAGGTTGGTCATAACTTTCCTTCCAAGGAGTAAGCGTCTTTCAATTTCATGACTGCAATCACCATCGTAGTGATTTTGGAACCCCAAAAAATAAAGTCGGCACTGTTTCCCCATCTATTTTCCATGAAGTGATGGGACCGGGTGCCATGATCTTAGTTTTCTGAATGTATTTCTGAATACTTGAGTAGGTTTCTATTTCCTTCTCCAAACCATTTTATTACTTCAGGGATTTTTACAATTGATTTTACTATTCTATTTCATTATTTCCATTCTAATCTTTTCATTGCCTTCTTTCGGCTTGGTTTGGGATTAACTTGCTTTTCTTTGGATGGTTTTTGAAGGTGAGGTTTTATATAGTGATTTGCAGTTTTATTATTTTTTAAAAAGACTAAGTAAATTTATGGCTCTAAATTTTCCTTAAAAAGTGACTGCTCTAACTGCCAAGTTTCAGTATACTGTGGTTTTGGTTTCATTTGTCTCTTGCTTTCTAATTTCTTTTTTGTGTCATTTTTTGACTTATTATTTAGGAGTATGTTATTTCATTTCTACATATTTGTGGATTTAATTTTTTTATGTTAGTAAGTTCTAATTTCATTCCACTGTTTAGAAAACATCCCTGTATGATTTCAATGCTTTTTAATTTATTGAGGATTTTCTTACAGACTGTTCCATATGCACTTGAGCAGAATATATATATTCTGCCCTTGTTGTGTTGATGTCTGTTTAGTTTACAGTGTTGTTCAACACTTCTACTTCCTTGTTGTTCTTTGGTCTAGTTATTCCATTCATTACTGAAAGTAAAATTTGTAAGTCTCTTATTTTCCAAATGTCTCTTCTTTCAATTATGCTAGTTTTTTCTGGATGTATTTTGAGGCATTTTTTTGTTAGTCATATAATTTAAAAATGAGATGTAATTGACATAGACTATTTTATTAGTTGTAGGTATACAACATAATGATCAGATACTTGTATTTATTGTTAAGTGATCACCATAGTTAGTCAACATCCATCACCACACCTAATTACTATTTTTTTTTCTGAGTGATGAGAACTTTAAAGATCCACTGTCTTAGAAACTTTCAAACATACACTGCAACATTGCTATGTTTTCCTGATGGATTGACAATCTTGTCATTGTAAAACATCCTTTGTTGTTTCTAGTAACAGTTTTTGTGTTGAAATATATTTGATATTATTAAAGCCACACTATCATCCTTTTACTTCCATCATGCTGCAGTATTTTCCATCCTTTTGTTTTAATTTACTTGTGTATTTGCTTCTACAATGAGTATCCAGTGGAAAGCAACTGTTTTTGTTTAACCAGTGCTGCCAATCTGTCTTTGATTGGTAAAGTTATTCATTTAAATGTAATATTATTGCTCTCAAAATAGAATTTACATCTTCCATTTTGCTACTTGTTCTATGTATGTCTTAATGTCTTTTCTGTTCCTCTATTTGATTCCTATTTAAAAGATATCTTTGAAAATGTCTGCCTAACTGCGTATTTTTTAATAAATAGGTATTTATTTTGTTGAGATAGAAATTTAAGCTGTATAATATGTTAACTTTATACATTTACATATTGTAATATGATTACCATTGTGGAGATAATTAACACCTGTGTCACTTTATATAATTATCTTTTAAAAAATTTTTTTTTTAATCTTTTTAAACTGAAGTATAGTTGTAAAATGTTAGTTTCAGGTATACAGCAAAATTATCACCTATATATATTCTTTATAAGATTCTTTTTGCTTATAAGTTATTAGAAAATATTGAGTAGTTACTGTGCTATATAGAGGGTCCTTGTTGGTTCCCTAATTTTTATATATATATATGTGTCTGTATAAATATATATTTATATATAGTAATCTGTATAGGTTAATTCCAAGCTCATAGTTTATCCCTTACCCCCTTTCCTCTTTGGTAACCAGAAGTTTATTTCCTATGTTTGTGGATCCGCTTCTGTTTTATATATAGGACTACTTGCATCATTAAGTTATTTTAGATACCATATATAAGTGATGCCATATGATATTTGTCTTTGTCTGTCTGGCTTATCTCACTTAGTATGATAATCTGTAGATCCATCCATATAGCTGCAAATGGCACTATTCCATTCGTTTTTATAGCTGCCTAATATTCCATTGTATATATGTACCACCTCTTGTTTATCCATTCCTCTATCAGTGGACATTTAGGTTACATGTCTAGTGTATGCAGTGCTGCAGTGAACTTTGCGGCGCATATATCTTTTTGAATTAATGGTTTTCTCTGGATATATGTCCAGGTGTGGGATGTAAGTATCATATGGTAGCTCTATCTTTAGTTTATTAAGGAACCTCCATACTGTTCTCCATAATTGCTGTACCAATTTACATTCCCATCAACAGTGTAGGAGAGTTCCCTTTTATCTACCTTCTCTCTAGCATTTATTATTTGTAGACTTTTTAATACTGGCAGTCGTGACTGGGTTGAGGTAATACTGCTTTTCTCTAGTTTTAGTAGTTTTGATTTGCATTTCTTCTCTAATAATGAGAGTATCTTCTCATGGGCCTTTTGATTATCACAGTCATTTCTTCTTAGTAGTTGGAATGATTAAGTTGTAGTCTCTTAGCAAGTTTGATGGTTATAATACAATATACTTGTCTATATTCATTGTATAGTTGTCTGTATTCATGGTATTATATCTCTAGGACTTATTTACTTCATATTGTAAGTTTTTACCCTTAAACAACATCTGTCCTATCCCTCCAAACTCCACCAACTTGGAACCAATATCTTTTTCTGTTTTTATAAGTTTGACTTTTTAAAATTCTACATATAAGTATAAGCACTTATGGTTAGCATACTTCTCAAAGTTTATCCATGTTGTCCCATATGACAGAATGTTATCCTCTTTTATGGCTGACTACTATTCTGTTTATTCTATTATATCTGTACCATCTTTTAAAATATGTCATCATTTATTGATGGGTACTTACATAGCTTCCATATCTTGGTTATGCTGAATAATGTTGCAGTGAAAATGAGAGTGAATATATCTTTTGTTTCCTTCAGATAAAAATGCCAAAGTAGAATTGCTGAATAATAATGATAGTACTATTTTTAATTTTTGAGGAACTGTCATACTATTTTCCATAATGTGTACACCAATTTGCATTCCAACCAGCAGTGCACAAGGGTTCCCTTTTCTCTACAGCCTCATCAATACTTCTTTACCTATTGGTCTTTTTAAAAATTATTATAATGAATATAATGGATTTAAAATATTCCAAGTGTTCCAAGTGTACAGCATAGTGACCCAATAGTTTGCAGATTATACTCTATTATAGGTTACTATGAGATAATGAGTATGATTTTCGGTGCTACAGAATACGTCTTTGTTACAACCTCTTTAATATATATAACCCATATTTCTCCCTACCCCTATTTCTCCCTACCCCTTCCTCTTCTCTTTGGTAATTAAAAACTTGTTTTCTTTATCTGTGAATCTGTTTCTGTTTTTCATATATGTTGATTTGTATTTTTAGGATTCTACATGTAATTGATATCTTATAGTATTTGTTTTTTCTAATGTATTTCACTAAAGCATATTAATCTCAAGGTTCATCAATAATGCTACAAATTGACAGTATTTCATTCTTCTTTATGGCTGAGTAATAATCTGTTGTGTGTGTGTGCTATCGTCTTAATCTGGTCATCTGTTGTTAGGCACTTGGGTTGCTTCTATGTCTTAGCTATTATAAATAGTGCTGCTATCAACATTGGGGTGCATGTATTATTTTGAATGAGTGCTTTATGTTTTTTTTTTCTGTATATATATATATGCACATGAGTGAAACTGCTGGATCATATGGTAATTCTATTATATTTTTAGTTTTTTAAGGAACCTCCATACTGTTCTCTGTAGTGACTGCACCAACTTACATTCCCACCAAAAGTGTAGGAAGGTTCCCTTTTCTCTACATCCTTTCCAAACATTTTTTATTTGTAGACTTTTTCATGATAGCCATTCTGATAGGGTGTGAGATGGTATCTCACTGTGGTTTTGATGTGCATTTTTCTAATAATTAAAGATATGAGCATCTTTTTATATGCCTGTTAGCCCTCTGTATATCTTCTTTGAAAAAAATTTCTACTCAAGTCTTCTGCCCATTTTTTGATTGGATTTTTTATACTGAATTTTATGAGCTGTTTATATGTTTTAACTATAAACTTCTTGTTTGTCACATCATTTGCAAATATTTTCAACCATTTGGTACCTTAATGGCTTCCTTTGCCATGCAAAATGTTTTTAAGTTTAATTAGGTGAAATTTGCTTGTTTTCACTTTTATTTATTTGCCTTAGATGACTGATCCAAGAAAATATTCCTGCAATTTATGTCCAGGAATATTCTCCATATGTTCTCTTCTAGGAATTTTATGGTTTCAAACCTTACATTTAGGTTTTTAATCCATTTTGAGTTCATTTTTAATATGGTGAGAGGAAATGTTTCAATTTCATTCTTTTACACGTGCCTTTTTATATTGACTGATCCCTTTATCATTATGTAATGCCATTGCCTTTCATTATAGACTTTATTTTAAAGTCCATTTTGTCTGATATGAGTATTACTATGCTTGTTTTCCTGTCATTTCCCTTTGCATGAAATGTCTTTTCCCAACCTGTAACTTTTATTCTGTGTCTCTCATCCTGAAGAGAATCCTGTAGGCAGCATATGGAAGGGTCTTGTGTTTTTACGCAGTCAATCACTCTGTCTTTTGTGCAAGTGACCTGAAGTCTTGTACGTTTTCTTGCCATTTCCACCATGTTGGTTGAGGCCCTGTGGGTCCTCATGTTGTCTAAGGGTCTTTGCCCCCAGCGCCTCTCCTCTCCACAATCACCGGTGGCCTGTCTAGTCTGCTCAAGCTGTCAATACAAACCACTACAGACTGGGAGGCTGGAGCATATGGTCCCTTTCATCTAAAGTAAATATTGATAGGTTTGAAATTACTACTATTTTATTACTTGCTTTCTGGTCGCCTTTGTAGCTTTTTCTGCTCACTTCTTGTTCTGTTTGTTTCTCCCATTGTGACTTGATGATTTTCTTTTGTAGTATATACTTGTGTACCTTTTAAATTTTTGTGTATCATTGTGCATTTCTATTTGTGGTTGCCATAGGGTTTGAGTATGTTGACCCATAATTATAGCTAGTTGTTTTAAACTAAAAATCCTGTAAGTTCAAACACTTCCTAAAAGACCTGTATTTTCACTCTTGCCCCCTCATTTTGTTTTTGATATCATGTTTTACATTTTCATGCTCATCCCTTTACTATTTATTGTAGTTATAACTGCTTTAACAATTATTTTGTCTTTTAATCTCGGGAATGTCTTATAATCTAGGTACTATCTTATTTAAGTGATCTTCAGTCTTTACATTTCCCTTTCCTATAGGTTCTTCTCCATTTAGACAAGACTTTCCAACATTTATTTTAGGGTAGTTTTAGTATTGCTAACTTCTTTTAGTTTTTGCTTGTCTGAGAAATTCTTTATCTGTGCTTCTAAAAGACAGTCTTTCTGGGTAGAGTATCCTAGCATTACAGGTTTTCCCTTTTCAGGGCTTTGAATATATCATGATAATCACTTCATGACTGCAACATTTCTGCAGACAAATCAGCTGATTCTCCTGCATATGACCCTCTGATTTTGTCTTGCTGGCTTTAGAAATCTGTTTATTTTTTACTTTTTCCATTTTAATTATGATATATCTTGGTTGAGTTTTTTGGGGTTCATCTTTTTTGGGATCCTCTGTGCCTCTTGTACCTGGATATGGGTTTCATTCTTTAGATTTGGGAAGTTTTCAGCCATAGTTTCTACACTTATACTTTTCATTATTCCCCTCTCGTCTAGAACCCCTATGATGCAAATATTAGTAAAATTTATATTATCCTATAAATCTCATATGTTGCTTTCTCTTTTTTCCATTTATTTCTCGGCCTGCTGTTCTGATTGTTTTATGTCTATTTTTCTATCTTCCAGGTCCCTTATGTGTTCTACTGTGTCATTTAGTCAGCTACTCATTGCTTCTAGATTGGTTTTTATAAACCAGAAATTGAATTATCTGCTTTTAATTGGGTCTCCTTCATTATTTCTAGTTCTTTATTAAAATAATCTGTACTTAGATTGGTTCCTTCTTTTAATTCAGTTAGCATTTTTAATACCAACTTTTAAAATTCGTTGTCTAGTAGACTGATTATTTCTATTTCATTATTTTTTTCAGGCGTTTTCTCTTGCTTTTTGAATTGAGAGTAATTCCTCTACCTTTTCATTTTACATTATTTTCTGTCTCTATAAATTTAGGTGAAAGTTACCTATTGTGGTTTTGCAGGGGTAGTTTTATGGGGAAGCATCTTTAGATAGACTGTGCATGCCCAGTATCTTTGATGTGAAGGCTAGATATGAATTGGATGCCAGCATGCGTTTCCTTAGGGTGTGCTGGCCACTACCAACTTGATAGGGGTATGTGGCTGGTGTTGGAGAAACTGAAGCCTCACCAGATGTGAGGTAGGAGTTTCTCTCTGCTCAGAGGCGGTCCTCACCTTGTCAGGGGCAGGGTCTGCTCCCAAGTTGTTGGAGCAGCAGCCCTGAAGCTCACCCTTGAGCTGGCTCTGTTCCCTTTAATGTATGCCTTCTCTTCTCCCCACACTAGGACCTTTGCCTCAAAGGAGGAGAGTGCTGAAGTAGGTGTCTGCCATCTGACTCAGACACAGCCCAAGGCTGTGTCTTTTCCCCTGTTGCAGCCATCCCGTATCTAGTACAAGGTGGTGTGTAGTGGGTGGAGCGAGAGCGCTCATTCCGCTGGGTCTGGGGATTGGAGCATTGTGGGAACTGAAGCCACTGGAAGTCTGGGCCGCTTCTGTGCTAGCGTTTGAGTCAGAACCAACAACAGCCATCACGGCCACCTGGACTCCAGGCCCCTGACCCCCTCTGCATCCCTTGATCAAGTCCTTGCCGCCCTAGATCTGTGCCATGCTGTAGTTTGGGGTGAGAAGGGCTTGGGGGCCTCACTCAGCTTGGGTTGAGTAGCATGTTAATGTGATAGATGCTAAGACAGACCTCTCTCCTCGCTGTCTTGTTGGAAAGCAGAACTGGCACACTTTTCTCACAAGTGAAGTCTAGACTTAGGTTTTTCCAGCTTGCTTTCTGTCACAGCGGCTGTCCAGACATCTGCGGGGCCTTGTCTTCTCCTTGTAGGACCCCAGGACTGGGATGCCCAGTCTGTGGCTTGACCCGCTGACTCCCCAGCATGAATGTTTGCTTGTGTAATCTCCGTTTTCTCCTTATTCCTTTCCCAGGGGCAAGGGCCCTAACCTGATGTTTTTCATCTCATCCTACCCAATTATGTGGGAATCTTTCTTTCTGCCTTGGCTGTTGTTCAGGCATTCTGACAGTTTCTTGTTAGTTTTCCATGAGGATTATTCCACATGTGCATGTATTTTTTATGTGTTTGTGGGGAAAATGAGCCTTTTACCCTGACATCTGGACCCACCGCCACCTCTTGTCTCTCTTCATAGCCATTCTAATAGGTAAGAGGTGATATTTCACTGTGGTTTTTGTATGCATTTCCCTAGTTATTAGTAATGGTGAGCATCTTTTCATATACCTGTTGGCCACTTGCATACCATCTTAGAAAAAAATTCTATTTAGTTCTTCTGCCCATTGTTAATCAGGTATTTTGTTGAGTTGTATGAGATCTTTATATATTTTGGATATTAATCCCTTTTCTGATACATAGTTTACAATTTTTTTTTCCCACTCTATAGGTTGCCTTTTCATTTTCACTTTTTCTTAACTGTGGAAAAGCTTTAAAGTATAATGTAGTTCCATCTGTTTATTTTTGCTTGTGTTATTTGTACTTTTGCTGCTATTGTTGTTTAGTCTCTCAGTCTTGTCTGACTCTTCGTGACCCCATGGACTGTAGCCCGCCGAGGTTCTCTGTCCTCTACTGTTTCCCAGAGTCTGCTCAAATTCATGTCTATTGAGTCAGTGATGCTATCTAACCATCTCATCCTCTGCCACCTCCTACACCTTTTGCCTTCAGTCTTTCTCAGCATTTTTACTTTGGTATCATATGAAAAAATTATCACCAAGACCAATATGAAGGAGCTTCTTCCCTATGTTTTTTTGTGGGAGTTAAAATAAATTAGGTCTCATGTTTAAGTCTTGGATTCATGTGAAGTTGATTTTTCTGAGCGGTATATTATAAGGGCTCAGTTTCATTGCTCTGCACGTGTTTATCCAGTTTTCCCAACACCATTTTCTGAAGAGACTATCCTTTTGCATTTGGTGCTCTTGGCTCCCTTGTGACAAGTACCACTGTTACTTTGAAGGGGATTTCTTTGAATCTATAGATAAACTGTGGGACTGTTAAGTAGTAAGGACTTTAAACACTATTCTTCTGATCAATGAACATGATGAGTTCTTTCCATTTGTTAGTGCCTTCTTCAGTTTCTTGGAACAGTCCTGCAGTTTTCATTATCCAGAACTTTCACCTCCTTAGTTAATTTTATTCCTATTTTATTATTTTTGATGCTGCTATGAATATGGTAGTTTTTAAATTTTTCAGGTATTTCATCTTTAGCATATAGAAATGCAACCAATTTCTTTGTGGTGATTTTGTATCCTGCGACTTTATTGAAATCATTAATTAGTTCCAACAATTTTTTTAGTCCTTGGGATTTTCTGTCTACAGAATTATCTGCAAATAGTAACAGTTTTACCTCTTCCTAATTTGAATGTTCTGTATTTCTTGGTGTTGCATAATCACTCTACCTTGGGCTTCTAGCACTACGCTGAATGAGTGGTGAGGCTATGCATTGTTGTCTTGCTCCTGATCTTAAAGGAAAAGCTTTCAATTTTTTTCCATTGAGTATTATGCCAGCTGTGTGTCTGTAAGATATGGCCTTTTTTATGTTGAGGTTTATTCCTTCTATACCCAGTCTGCTGAGGATTTATATCATAAAAGGATGTTACATTTTGTCAAATGCTTTGCCTTTTTTATATTCATTAGGATGATTATGTGATTTTTATCTTTCATTTTATAAATGTAATAAACTACATTGATTAATCAGTATATGTTAAATTATCCTTGTACTCCAAGAATCAATCTCACTTGGTCTTGGTTTCTAATGCTTACTATTTATATTATTAAATTGAGTTTGCTAATATTATCTTGAGAACTTTTCCAGCTATATTCATCAGGAATATTGGTCCATAGTTTTCCTGTGGTGCTCTATCTGGCTTTGTTGTCAACATAACGCTGAATTTGAAGGTTATCCCACCTCTTCAGGTTTTTTGGAAGAGTTTAAGAAGGATTGGTTTGGTCTTAATGTTCCTTTGGATACTTGCTAGAATCCACTTGGGAAGCTGATTGGTCCAGGGGTTTCTGTGTTGGGAGGGTTTAAATTATTGACTTAGTCACTGATGATCAGTCTGTTCAGATATTCTGTTCCTTATTCATTCTTAATAGCTGGTATGCTCATGTATACATGTATAAATTTCTAGAAACACAAGCTATTAAGAATGAATAAGAAACAAGAATCTGAACAGACTGATAATGTATACATTTCTCCTGGGCTATCTAAGTTTTTGGCTATTAGCTTCATGGAATTATATATCCAGTTCTTTTGCCAGATTTGTGAAGTTCTCAGCTATTATTTTGCTAAATTCAACTCTCCTCCCTTCTCTCTTCTTCTGGTAGACAAATTGTTCCTATATCCTTTTTTCTTGTCATACCTATTAGCTCTTGTGGGGCTTCTTGAATTTTTTAAAAATCTTAGTTCTTTCTTCCTCTCCTGTGTCATCTCTAAATTTCTATCCTCCGTGTCACCAATTCTTTCTTTGATCTGAGTTTTCCTATTTTTCTAAGCACTTTAATGGATTCTTCATCTGATTCACTGAATTTTTCAGCTCCAGAGTTTCTGTCTGTTTTTTTTTTTTTTTTTTTAACAATTTGGTAAAGAACTCCTTCGGGAATTTCTAAGTTAGATCGCCTTTTTGAGTTTTCTTCTAGCTCATTAAATCTTAACAGCTATTTTGAATTCCTTGTCAGTTAGGTTACAATATTCTGTGCCTTTGGTTTTGCTTGCCAGTGAATTACTTTCTTTTTGTAGTACCGTATCCCTGTGATAGATTATACTGTTTGATGACATGTGCCTCTGCCATCACACTGGAAATAGCATACACCTTTTTAACTCGTTTCCTTTTGCCTAGTTTCACACACTGGCAATTCAAATATTTTCTTTTTGTTTTCCCAGAAGGTGGCACTGTAGTTCAAGTTTGGGGTTTCTGTTTACTTGAGTTGCCCCTGGTGCTGCACTCTTGGGGATGCCTAAATACAGCTGGTGTAGAAAAGCTGGTGGTAGACTGTAGAGAGGTAAGGGCTTAGCACCTGAGGCTTTGTGAGCGCCCACTGCCCAGTAAGAAACTCCTCAAGTGTTGGTACTCCTAGAGTTACCCCGGCAAACCTGCTGGAAGCAGACAGCAGGGGATATATTCCTTATAGGCCCTTTGTTATTCTTGCCTGCCGTTTTCTCTTTCATTTTCCTTGCCTCATTTATAGAGGTCCCTCCTTAGAAATTGTGCTGCTGGGGTGAAAGTGGTTTCTCTGGCTGAGACCCATGCAGCTATCAATCCGTTACTCACCACTTTTGCTTTCTACAACTCTATTGCATGGCTATAACATAAAGTTGTAGCTCATATGACAGTAATATTACAAAAGAGCAGTAAGATATAAACTATTGAAATACAGGCTGTAAACATGATCAGGGATGCATATTTATTACTTATATGCAGAGTACATAATGAGAAACACTAGGCTGGATGAAGCACAAACTGGAATCAAGATTGCTGAGAGAAATATCAATAACCTCAGATATGCTGATGACACTACCCTTATGGCAGAAACTGAAGAAGAACTAAAGAGCCTCTTGATGAAAGTGAAAGAGGAGAGTGAAAAAGTTGGCTTAAAGCTCAACATTCAGAAAACTAAGATCATGACATCCGGTCCCATCACTTCATGGCAAATAAATGGGGAAGAGTGGAAACAGTGACAGACTATTTTTTGGGGCTCCAAAATCACTGCAGATAATGACTGCAGTCATGAAATTAAAAGACACTCCTTGGAAGGAAAATTATGACCAACCTAGACAGCATATTAAAAAGTAGAGACTTGACTTTGCCAACAAAGGTCTGTCTAGTCAAGGCTATGGTTTTTCCAGTAGTCATATATGGGTGTGAGAGTTGGACTATAAAGAAAGTTGAGCGCTGAAGAATTAATGCTTCTGAACTGTGGTTTTGGAGAAGACTCTTGAGAGTCCCTTGGACTGCAAGGGGATCCAACCAGTCCATCCTAAAGGAGATCAGTCCTGAGTGTTCGTTGGAAGGACTGATGTTGAGACTGAAACTCCTGTACTTTAGCCACCTGATGTGAAGATCTGACTCATTTAAAAAGACCCTGATGCTGGGAAAGATTGAAGGTAGGAGGAGAAGGGGACGACAGAGGATGAGATGGTTGGATGGCATCACCGACTCAATGGGCATGAATTTGAATAAACTCCAGGAGTTGGTGATGGACAGGCATGCTGCAGTCCATGGGGTTGCAAAGAGTTGGACATGACTGAGTAACTGAACTGAACTGAGACTCTTTATTACTAAATCCAAAATGTGTTTACCTTCATGGACATTTATATTGGCTAATATAATGTGTGGCATACTTTCCTGTTGGAAAATTCTGCTTTCTTTGACCAAAGGAGAATTCTGAAAGAATATCAGATAGTGTAAGGACAATAAACATCAAAGGTTCAGTTGAACCTGCAGTATATTAGTCCCTTTACTATGGTGATAAGAGTCAGTTTTTTTCCTGAAGAATTACTCCTAGCTGAAATAACTGAATGCTGATTACATAATGGCATATAGATAAAAAGCTAAGACCAGATGGAGTCAGAACACACACCAATTCTATAATTTGAAGATAAAGGAGCTTAAACTTTTAGGATCATTAATCTGTTTGGTTTTGAGAGTCTCTGTTGCCAATATAATTGAACAAAAGAATTAATGCACAATGAGAACAGCTTTTACATGCTTTCCTTTTGTTTAATTTTTATCACATCCTTGAATTGTCAGAATTTTGATTTTTATGTTAATGTGGAGTGTTCTGCATGTTGCATTTCTTTCTCCTTTAAAGGTGGAAAAAAACTTAATTTTAAAAAAAGGAACAGATAATTAATATTACTATATTGTTTTAATCTTAGATTCATTATTACCTAAGAGATTTTGTATTTCAGTGTGTTTTCTCTGTGAAACACTCATCCACGAAGTTTACACATGGTTGGCCTTTTCTAAACATCCAGTTCTTTATTATCGCCTCCTAAGAGAAGGCTTCCTCCATCAACCAACCAATTACATCATTCTACTCAGTGTTTAATGCAGAATTCTACTTTGTTTTCATTAATAATGATAAGAAGTACATATTGTCTATTTTCTTCTACTAGAATATAAAAACTTCACAAAAAGAGATCATACCTGTTTCATAAACCTCTTTATTCCCATTGCCTAGACCAGTACCTGACACTAGTGAGAACACAATAATTAATTTATACTAAAAGAATGTATGCATGGTTCTCTTCATAAATAATACAATTTAAGTTGTAGTTTAAAAAGCGTCAGTGAACCTAAGCATGTACTTAATGTTTCAAAAACTGCTCAACCCAGGTTTCCTGCATTGTAGGCAGATTCTTTACCATTTGAGCCACCAGGGGAGCCCTCAAAAACTACACAACATTCTAAAAGCTTGTTTATAGAGAAAAGCTGTTTTCACTAAGAGAAAAAAAGGACTGAAGAAAAGTGGATGAACTAAGAAATGGAAAAAAAAAAATGTAGCTCTTCAAAGCCTTTTTTTAAAAAAAAATTCATTTCACTGACTACTGGTCATAATAGGGCTTCCCTGATAGCTCAGCTGGTAAAGAGTCCGCCTGCAATGCAGGAGACCCCAGTTCGATTCCTGGTCCAGAAGATCTGCTGGAGAAGGGATAGGCTGTCCACTCCAGTGTTCTTGGGCTTCTCTGATGGCCTGGAGTAACTGTAAGGATCTTGTAGTTACTGTGTTAGTGTAGACCTCCAGGTTTAGCTCTACAAAATGACTCGCTGGCTTTGGTACCTACACCCTCTTACGGATTCCAGCTTCTTTTGTCAGCAAATCTCTGGACTTGCCAACAGAACTCTTTCAGTACCTTAAGACTATGATCAAGCGTGATGAACCTTGAGAAGATATTCTCAAAACCTGGTACTCAGTGCAATGATAGGCCATAGGGATTGTTTGCAAGGTATCGATATATAAAAATGAATGTATTTTCTTTCATTCTTACAAATAGATGCCATGCATCCTTAACAGCCCCATTGTATACAGTACATAGGAGTGACAGAGTGTTTTGTAGTAATTATTATACTTACTGCATTATTGCTACTAATAGGGAACATACAGTACTTCTCTATATCAAGTATTGTTTTGCGAACTGTTCATATGTTAATCAATTTAACCATTACAAAAATTCAGTGACGTAGGGACTTTTTAATTAGCCCAAATTTTTCAAATGAAAAACTGAAACACAAAGTTTAAAAAGACTTACACAAGGATATATAAGTACTGAAACTAGGATTTTATCCCTTAACTATTAAAATGTACTTAAATTTTGCATCAACCAAAATAAAATGAATAACAAAAATGAACTACTTTCAGTTTTTTTCCTTGATCTTTAGAATATCAAATCATGTGGTCTTTAAGTGACCTTTCATAAAGGCCATGGATAAAGCATTTAAGAACTGATAAATTAGAGGAACATTTCTTGGTTTTTTGTTTTTTTTCATTTATTTTTATTAGTTGGAGGCTAATTACTTTACAATATTGTAGTGGTTTTTGCCATACATTGACATGAATCAGCCATGGATTTACATGTGTTCCCCATAGAGAAACATTTCTAAAAGGGAGAAGATGGAGAGATAGAAGAGTGTGCTTATATCTTATGCTTGACTAGTGGCAACGGTGAAAGAATAGGTAATGAAAGAACAGGGCAAGAACTGTGGCCAAAGAACAGGCAAAAAAAAAAAAGAAAGAGATTAATACCCATGGAGGTGGAAGAAGCTCAGTGTTGACATTTTATGATTATATTCATGTCCCTAATTTGTACCCATCACAATAGGGACCCTTGAGAACAGTTTCTTATAGTTTAAAAATAACTTATGGTCACCATGTAAATTTGTGGCCTAATAATCAATCAAAAATTTCAGTATAGTTAAGAAGACTATATCTCCCAAATGTGTAATTTTTATCTTTCAGACTAGGCAAGTTAGGCCATATAATATTACATGAAGTGTTCTAGTCATAACAAAATAAAGCATTTGAAAATGATGAGCATCTGAAAAAAGTATTTGCTGGGGAATTTGGTATTAAACTTTAATTTACAGAGTTGCCATAGTGATTATTTTATTTGTTAATTCTTAAGTGTTCTGAGAGAGTACTTAATTATTTTCTAGTGTATTTCCTCAGTGTCCCCAATTAAAGAAACAGCAATATAATATTGAAATACTAATACTACATATAATTTAAAAGTTGAATTAATAATGGCTATAACCCAGTAACATGACCTAGGACTTGGCAGCATCACATAATCACTAATTATGATCTTATAAATAAATAATTACTGATAGAGTTAACTGCATTAAATTTTTCTCATAATTACATTTGACAGCAAAATATTAAGGAAAGTCAACCTTACAGTTTACTGCCAACACAGAAAACTCTAAAGAGGTAAGTACTCAATTCTTTTGTTAACTTCAGATAAGGTAACATTTGCCACATTATTTTTTTATAATTAAAATATATGGAGAAAAAGTAATAATGAAAAGTGAAATATTTTGTTTTATTTAGCATGTTATTTTTCCTATATCTTAATTCATTGGACAGGTAAAGCCTATGAGTAAGAAAATATTTACTACTATATTATTGTATCAGCAGCTTACATATCTGTCTTATGCATTGTACTATGAAATTCTTGAGCATAAATATTTTTATCTCTAATAACTATATCTGTGCCTGATATAAAATAGGTATTAAATGAGTTATTAACTTATTTGCAATTTAATCCATTTTATACAACTTTATAAAATAAGACAAATAAATGGATAATGTCAAATTCTGGCTTACAATTATATATACAACTATACAATGAAACTATTATCTATATTAACTGGATATTAAAGCTGAAGTAATGATGTTTCTATAGAATATTTTCTATATTTTTCTTTGTTTTGATAGCATGTTTCTGGAACTGGCATGAGCATTCAGAACTAGTTGAATTTCAACACTATTTCAGTATGGGGAAAAAAACAATTTTGTTTCACATCTCAAAATATAGTATTGTATCCTAGGGAAAGTTAGCATTTGTGCACAATAAAACTCAGTTTAATTAAACATTCAAAATGCTTCTTCTCATCCTTGTCATCTGACTGATATAAAATGACTTGAATAACAGAAGGTCCACCAAGAACAATCAAGCACATTCCGTCACAGCCTCTCTCTGACATCCACACTGCCTTAGCTGTAGAAGGGTAGATATATCTAGTGGACCTAGGCTATCTTCCTGTGGTATTTAAGCATGTTCACATTTTCCTCTGGATACATCAGCACTGCTGTCAGCTAAGATAAGTTGCTTGCACATATGTGCAGATCTGAAGAGAGGAACAATATTGTCTCTTGTGAGCAAAAGGCCTGTATAGATCTCTCAGTAGTCAGTGCTGTTGGTATAGCTGCCAGAAGATGAAAGAGTCTCCTCAGTTACTATCATAAAGCAAAGGACCCAGAGCATGAAAAAGAATGTGGTAGACTTCAAACAAAGGAACATCACCTGTCCAATTTGTATCAAATTATAAATTCTGTTGTGTATAGAGCTTAGCTTTCCTGATACAAGATTTGAGTAGCTGACATACATCTGGCAAATATAAACATGCAGAGCTATGGACGTCAACTAACTCAGCCAGAATAGCAGCATAGGGATGAGGATGGCATTGTTTTTCATGGACTCTAGTCTAACTAGCAACTCCTGAAAGTTATCCAAGTGTTTAATTTGGCTTGTTCAATTCAGAAAGCAACTGCCTTTTCACAATATTCATTTACAACACCAACAAATTTTTTCACTTTTGCCTGACATGTAATAAGAATTTAAGAAAAGCTATTTATTATGATTAATATTATTATTGTGTTTACTCTATAAAGGACCTGGTAGAATATATAAAGATATATAATTTGTGAACTGGTCAATACAAGGTCTCATAATCTAGTTGAGAAGACCAAACACAGAAGCAAAAAATCAGTATACAGCCGGATGTTCAAAAAGATGGGTAATGACTAAGTTATTGAAGAAATAGTCAAAGAAAGATGTACCTCAGTGGGAACTTCAGAAATGATTTATAGCTTAAAAAGGACTTAAAATGCATTTAAAAGAGAAACAGAGGTATTGAGGACAGATTAGCAAGTTGAATGAGTATACTATATTCAACTGCATGAGACTGGAAATACAAAACTATTGTGTATTAAAGATAGAAAGATAGTCAAATGTATAATTTAATAGCAGTGTTTTTCATATCCCAGGGTCTTTGCTCATATTATTCTTACCACCCTGATATAGCCTTTTAGATTATAGTTTGGGAAGCAGGATATACACATGAAAAGAATGAAATTAAATGTTATTTTATACCATATACAAAAGACAACATGGATTAAAGACTTACATAAAACCTCAAAATTTCAAAATCTTAGTAGAAAACATAGGGAAAAGTCTTCTTGACACTGATCTGGGCAATGGGTTTTTTGGATGTGACACCAAAAGCATAAGCGACAAAAGTTAAAATAGACACATGGGATTACTTAAATCTGATGGGCTTCTGCAAGAGAAAGGAAAGTGTCAGCTGAGTGAAAAGGCAACCTATAGAATGGGAGAAAATATTTGCAAGTCACCTATCCAATCAGGGTAAGGAACTCCTACAACTTAATAGCAAAAGCCAAATAATCATATTTTCAAGATGGGCAAAAGACTTGAATAGATTATTTCTTTAAAGACAAATGGCCAACAGGTATATAAAAAGATGCTTAACATCACAAATCATCAGGGAGATGCAAATTAAAACCACCTGTAAGAATGGCTATTCTCAAAAAGGTAAGATAATGAGTGCCGGGGAGACTGTGAGTAAAGGAAACCCTTGTATACTGTTGATGGGAATGTAAATTGGTACAGCCATTACAGACAATTATATGGAAGTTCTTTGAAAAATAACAACTAGAACTACCTTATGATTCAGCAAACCCACTTCTGGGTACACATCTAATAGAAATAAGACCAGTATCTGGGAAAAATCTGAATTTCCATATTCATTGCAGCATTAGCCAAAATGTAGAAATGCCAATGGATGAATGAATAAAGAAAACATAAGTATATTTACGCATATGCATACAATGGGATATTATTCACCCGTAGGAAAAAATAAAATTCTGCCATTTGTGATCAAAGAGATGAAACTGGAAGAAACAATCCAAAGACAGAAAGATACAAACTGCATGACCTAAGGTATATATGAAATTTAAAATAGTCAAACTCATAAAACAAGGGAGTATATTGGTAGTTACCAGGAGCTGGGAGAAAGAAAAAGTGAAATGATGTCGGTTAAACCATTGAAACTTTCAATTATACTAGATGAGTAAGTTCTGGATATCTAATGTACAGCCTTGTGACTATGAAAGTGAAAGTGAAATATGTACTTTAAATGTGCTTGGAGGGTAGATCTTAAATGTGGCAAAAGAAAGAAAGGAGAGAAGAAAGGGAGAAAGGAGGGAAGGAGGGATGAAAGACAAGGTGGAGGGGAGGGTAAGGGCAAAAGAAAAGAAAGAAAATGCTAAATAAAACAGTAAGAAAGAAAAATGTGTTATATACTTACAATGAAATATTATTCAACCATAAAAAAAGGAAATCTTGCTATATGCAGTAACATGAATTTGATAACATTATGCTAAATGGAATAAGGCAGTCACAGAACAATACATACTTGATTATTCCCTTATATGAGGTAAAAATTATGGTAATATTTATAGAAGCAGAAAGTCAATGCCAAAAGCTGGAGAGAGAAATAAATGAGGAGTTGAACATGTATAAAGTTTCAGTTATGCAAGTTGAATAATTTATAGAGATCTACAGCATTATGCTTATGGTTAAAATACTCTACTATATACTTTAACCTTTATAAATAAAATGGTAGGTCTCATGTTATTCTTGCCACAATAATAAATAAATAAAATTTTAGAAGTCCTTGCTATTATAATGCATACCAGGCATTGCTTCAGAAAGCTCACTACTATTTCTGCAATTGAAGTACATCAGAACTCATGGTTGATGGGTTTCCCTGGTGGCTCAGCTGGTAAAGAATCCGCCTGTAATGGGGGAGAACTCGGTTTGATCCCTGGGTTGGAAAGATCACTGAAGGATCCCGTGGAGGAGGGCATGGCAACCCACTCCAGTATTCTTGCCTGGAGAATCCCATGGACAGAGGAGCCTGGTGGGCTACAGTCCATGGGGTTGCTCAGTTGGACACGACTGAGCGACTAAGCACAGAACTCATGGTTGCTGGGGTGTAAAGTAGTGTTCTGAAGTAGTATAAAAAAATGCTCACATTTAGGTGTACAAAAATAACATATAAAATATCTGCAGCCTAGAGATCATATTAAATTCTGTTCATAAATAGAAGCAAAGGATATACTGTTTTTGCCACTTGAGGGATATTATTAAAAAGCGCATATAAATGTGATGAAACAACAGATGAGATGTGAAATCTACAGAAAGCTACAAGATCTTAGCAGATTTTTTTAGGCTATTCACATAAAATACTATCTATTAAGAAAGAAAAGAGATGGACAGATTAGAAGTTAAGAATGAGTTTCATATATATGCACTATTATTCTGAATAATGAATTTGTTTTATACTTTTTCTCACTTGCTCCAAAGAAACAACTGTAGGCAATTAATAACATGTATAATTGTACATCATTTGTTGTTCAGTGAAAATAACACATTAAAAACCAAAATGAGAATGATCCATAATGTGTCTGTCATACATGAAAAATGGAATACATAAAATAATGTGTCGTAGTCTTAGATTAATGAACTCAAGTCATTTAGCAGTAGCACTTCCATCCATAAGTTATTGTGTTGGTGATGGGAGCTCAAATTCAAGGCATTAAAGTCATCTGAGGCAACAATAAATCAAATTGAAAGACACTATGTACCATAATAAGTTGATGGGATATACTGAAGAAAAAAAGCCTTATATATGGCATTGTCTTTTCAAAAATCCATCCAGTAATAAAAGGAATGAAGACAAAAAAGTTAACCGCAATTCATTAGGAAATGATCACATGCTAGTCATAAGGAAAACTGATAAGTGAAAGGCAATTTGGATCAAATAAAGGAAGAGCTATAGCAGATCATATATGACTAGAGATACAAGAGTAGGTTGAGCATATAGAAAAGCTTATCCAGAGGACCCTTACTTAGAGAGTGAAGTCTAGTATCGTTAGTCCAAGAGGATCTTTATGGAGCACATTCTGTCCGCAAGAGGGAAGCTGTGAAGAGGCTAAGAATGAACCATACTGATATAAGTAAAATCAGGTGGGAGACAGCTTTATGGCTGCTAATCACAGAAAACTAAACACATAGGAACAAATGCCAAGTCAACATATACTTAAGCCCATAATATTCAGGGTTTTATCAGCAAGTCATAGAAAGAGAACCCTCATGTCCCATGGGGGTGGTACTAGGCATGAGGTGAAGAGGTTCTCTGAGGAAAAAGTGCCAAGATGATGAAATGAGCTACAGTTACGAAAGGGTATTTAAGCATTAGAGAACCCTCATGTCCCATGGGGGTGGTACTAGGCATGAAGTGAAGAGGTTCTCTGAAGAAAAAGTGCCAAGATGATGAAATGAGCTACAGTTATGAAAGGGTATTTAAGCATTATGTTCTTCATAATATATGATTTATGTATGTTCACAGTTAATCCTGAAACCATCAGTATAACCATTAAGTTTGATGACAAATCCTAACAGTCATAAAAATTCAAACAAATAAATTATAATAAATGAGTCCCACTATATGCTGAGGGAAAATATAAAAAATGTTAACACTAAGTGTTTAACATAGAGACACCATACTTTAATTTATTAATATACTAAATTGCTTTAAAATATATTTCAAAAGTGGTAGTTCATAATATAGAAGCACCAAGCAATCAGTAATGGGAAATGATCAGTGTTGGCTGCTCTTAGTTTTAAGTTTCAGTTAGGAAATACTCCTTCTGCTGTGTTTTTGCACAGCATTTAAAAGTTGTGGTTAGAAGGTGAATAAATAAATTTCAAAGAAATGAAAGACTAGAAACAAACCCGTACTAGAATTAAGGAGCATGGCAACCTTGGAAATACTGAGCATGCTTAGTCCACTCAGTTGTGTCCGACTCTGTGACCCCATGGACTGTAGCCCTCCTCTGTCTGTGAAATTCTCCAGGCGAGAATACTGGAGTGGGTTGCCATTTCCTTCTCCAGGGATCTTCCCTACCCAGGGATTGAACCCACATGTCTTCCATTTCCTGCACTGCAGGCAGATTCTTTACCGGCTGAGCCCCCAGGAAATACTGAGGTGGGACACACAGGCTTCAAAATCAAACTTGGATATGGGGCTTCATGTTCTGAGTAACCTTCTGAAGTGAAACCAGTTAATCCATGCTGTTATAGTGTATTTTGCTTTATCCTATATTTCTTTATCCTCCTGCTTATAATTTCTTGATTCAAGAATCTCTCTCAGTGGCAAAGAATGGTAGTTTCTTGATCATTGCCTATTCTCATGTTCTGTCAAAATTTAAACTAACTCTGAACAATACTAGTCAACGTTTTAGGAGAAGAGAGGAGAAGGAACATGATTTGATAGAGAACCAAAAATGAAAGAGAATTTTCCTGCAGGCAGATTTGTCTATATGCCCAATAAGCAGTATGCAAGCACCCAAGACATATCCAGAGAAGTAAACATTTCTCAAAATATATTTATATTAATACAGATATATATTCCTCCCCAAAGAAATTATCCAACTCCTTATTTTTATTTTTTTAGTTTTTAACCAAGACTAGATGTTAAATTTACAAAATGACTTTTTAATATCTATGGAGATAACTATGCTTTTCTTACCAATACAGAAAAGTATTTGTATAATTCTGGAATTCATAGAATACCCATACTTGTTAATAGTATATCATTTTTTAGAATGTTTCTGAGTCTGTTTTGTGCTACTTTGAGTTTTGATACCAATATTATGATAGCACCTTAAAAAGAATTTTAAGACTTTTCTCCCTTCAAATTGTATAAATACAACTGAAACTTTCATTTCTTAGAAGTGTAATAGAATTGCTCCATGAAAACTTCTGGGTGACTTTTGGAGAGTAGCTCTTCAATAATTTTCTCTATTTTACTTATTGTGATTGGTGGATTTGCTTTCTGTCTTCTGAAGTTGCTTTGATAATTATATTTGCCCATAAACTTGTCTGTTGATATTCTAAAATTTATTTGTATAGTAATCAAGATTTTCTTTTCAGATGCTTCTAAACAAACTTGTGTTTTGTGTATGGTTATTTCTTTATAAGCATTTCTTATTTTGTGCCTTATGCTTTTTTATCATTTTACCACAAATATCAATTCTTGCATTAATTTATTAGTGCTTCCATTTTCATTTCTAATTTAAAATTTTTTTTTTACCTTTATTAAGTTTTGTTATGCTTTATTTTATTAAGCTTTAACCTTTTATGCTTTATTAAGCTTTTGTTATAGTTTCTTTTGTCCTGAATATTCATTGGAAGGACTGATGCTGAAGCTGAAACTCCAACCCTTTGGTCACCTGATGCAAAGAACTGACTCACTGAAAAAGACCCTGATGCTTGGAAAGATTGAGGCAGGAGGAGAGGAACAACAGAGGACAAGATGGTTGGATGGCATCACTGATTCTGTGGACATAAGTTTGGGTGAGCTCCGGGAGTTGGTGATGGACAGGGAGGCCTGGCGGCTGCAGTCCAGGGAGTCGCCAAGAGTCAGACACGCTGAATGACTGAACTGAGCTGAAGCTTTCTTTGGATTTGCTGTAGTTGTTACAACTCTAGTTGGTTGTTCAATTCACTTATTTTAATTCCACTGTTTATGAATATATGCTTTTTATTTTTTTTTCCATTTATTTTTATTAGTTGGAGGCTAATTACTTTACATCATTACAGTAGTTTTTGTCATACATTGAAATGAATTAGCCCTGCTTTTTAGACATGAGACATGCTTATCTGAAAGCTGCTTTAAGTGTATCTAAAGCTGTAGTGTATAGTTGTTAAGAATCTCAACACTGGAAATAGACTACTTGGGTAAAATTCCTCTTTACTTCATTTACTAGTTGTGAAGTTGGGAAGCAAACCACTATGCCTTACTGTGGCTGTATTTTCTCTTCTATGACATGTTGATAGTAACAGTTTCTTAACTGAATAGTTTTCATGAGAATTAAATGGATTAATACAAGAACAACTCCTGACATCTAGGGGAACTTTTAAAAATACTTCTTGAATGAAATATCTACATGATAGATATGTTTAATCTTAACTTTAATTCACATCTTGCAGAGTAGATAAAAAGGTTAATCTATAAGCCAGACATAAGGCCTTCCAGCTGCAACATAAATTTCTGAATCTTTAAGCAACATTCAAAATCTAAAACACAGTGAATCTGATAGCGCAATCTTGGGTAAAGGACAGCTCTCCTGGAAACTGTATAGACTCAAGGCCAGTGGAGCCTCCCTAGCCTGTTGCAGCATGATCTGGTTGGAGATTGTGGAATTAAAAAGCAAAAATGACTGAGTTGTATTTTCAGAAGAGGTCAAAATGATAGAAATTCAGAACAAAAATTAACACGAAATGAAATAAATGATTGTCACCTACCCTTTATGACAGTGGCCCCAACAGAGACCAGATTTAACTCTCTATCTTAAGCACATAGAAAAACAAACAAAATATATGAAATGAGTTTTTAAACATTGGCAACAGAATTATTATTCTTGAAGAAATAGAGAAGAAAGAAAAACTCTAGAAATATATCACTTGATGGCAGTTCCCAGGGCATGAGATTAACTCCAACCCAAACCCGCCTGTTCTGATGAGGACAGATGAGTACCAGCATGTAAAGGTGCCTAAAATTTACAAGAAGGAGCACCAGGAAGGAGAGAGCTGCACACCAAGAAAAATCTCTAGAGAGGAAGGATTTCCTCCAGGCTTTGGACATATGCCAAATCAGGCGATGAGAAGAAACGTTACTCTCAGGAAAGAACTCACAGGAGAGTAGGCAGGGAAATTTTTGGAGCTCACAAAGGCTATGAAATGTTGGTGCTTCCATAAGCCAGAATACAAAGACCTTTTAATACACAAGTTTTGAATAAAATTATCTAAAAGATGTTTAGATAGTAGAGGCTCAAAGTTAACTCTGTATTAAATGCCCCTCTGTATCTCTCAACAGAATTTAAAAATAATCCTGAAAATGACTGGAACTGATTCCAGTTACCTGTATAACAGAAAAAACAACAACAAAAACCTTTAACCCAGAACTCACTTAGGGAAAGAGCAAGATGTAACATCAAATAGTGTATAATTTACAGTGACCCAATTCAATTTAAAATTACCATTTATGAAAATGAGCAGGAAATATGACCCATTATCAAGTGAAAAATCAGTCAATAAAACAGACTCAAGGATGGCATAAATAATACAACTGGCAATGAAGTGAAGTGAAAATCTCTCAGTCCTGTCTGACTCTTTGTGACCCCATGGACTATACACAGTCCGTGGAATTCTCCAGGCCAGAATACTGGAGTGTGTAGCCGTTCCCTACTCCAGGGGATCCTCCCAACCCAGGGATCAAACTCAGGTCTCCCGCACTGCAGGCGGATTCTTTACCAGCTGAGCCACAAGGGAAGCCCAAGAATACTGGAGTGGGGAGCCTATCCCTTCTCCGGTGGATCTTCCCGACCCAGGAATTGAACCAGGGTCTACTGCATTGCAGGTGGATTCTTTACCAACTGAGATACCAGGGAAGCCCAGGTGAGGAGATTAAAAAAGTTTTAAATATGGTTAATATCTCAAAATCTAGGGGAAGAAATATAAATGAAGAATAGATAAAAGGAAGATATTAAATAAACCAAAATTAAACAATGAGTAATGAAAAAAACAGTACCTGAAATGAAAATTAATACTACAAAAGACATGATAGAAAGAAAGATAAGTGAACTTTAAGACATAGTAATAGAGTCTACCTAGATGAAAACAGATTAAAAAAAAAAATCAACAGCAACAAAAAATTTCTGATGACCTGTGGTATCAGAAAAATTACCAAATAGTAAAAACATTTTAACAGCTGATGAAAATTATAATCATACTGGTTTTAGAATCTCAGTTGAGCTCAAAGTTATTATTTAAGTGGGGAACACAAAAAAAGAGAATTCTTATCAGAAATAATGGAAGCCAGAAGACAATAGAGCAGTATCTTTGAACTATGGAGCAAAGGAAGTGCCAACATAGAATTCTACACTCAACAAAAATGTATCTCCAAACTAAAGGTGAAATGAAGATATTTTAAGCCTAAAATAAAAAGCTGATTAATATATCACCAAAAATGTGTAACAGAGATTGCAGATATTTTTTTCAGATCAAAAGGATGGACTTTGGGCCTATACATGTGAAACGTATGAGAATGGTATCACAAAAGATGGGCAGGGAGGTGGATTTATACCATAAGCTTCTTTAAAAATCTATGAAGTATACACTTACTGAAGATAGATTGAGTTAAATATATAAATAGTATAAGAAATTAAATATTAAAAAAGTTACATCGCTGATAATCTAAGAAATAGTAGACAAATGTAGCTTATAAAACATTCTCAATTCATGTAATGGAGGAAAGGAATAATATTAAACATGTAAGAGGAACAAATGGGGATACAGAGAAAACCAAATGGAAAACAACAAACTCAAAATGTCAATATTCATGACTAAATATAAAGGGTTTAAATATCCAATTAAAACCCAGAGATAGTCAGATATGATAAAAGAGCAATATCCAGCCATGTGCTTCTGAAAGATCTAGTTTTGCTATAAAGCTACAGATATGTTAAACATAAACTGCTGGAAAAAGATACACCATGGAAACACTAAACACAAGGAAGATGGTATCCCCTCACACTGGTCAGAATGGCCATTGTGAACAAAATCTACCACCAATAAATTCTGGAGAGGCTGTGGAGCAAAGGAAGCCTCCTACACTGTTGGTGGGAAAGCTGGTGCAGCCACAATTGAAAGCAATATGGAGGTGCCTTAAAAAAATAAAAATAGAACTATATGAATCAGCAATCCCACTCCTGGGCATATAACTGGAGAAAACCATAATTTGAAAAGATACACGCACCCCTATAGCACTACTTATGATGGCCAGGACATGGAAACAGCCTAACTGTCCGTCAACAGATGAATGGATAAGGGTGTGGTATATATATATAAAGGGATGTTACTCGGCCATCAAAAAGAATGAAATAATACCATCTGCAGCGACATGGATGGACCTAGAGACTGTCATACTGTGTGAAGGAAGTCTGAGAGAGAGAATGTCATATGGTATCACATATATGTGTTATCTGTTTTTAAAAAAGGGTACAAATGAACTTATTTACAAAATAGAAATAGTCTCAGATGTAGAAAACAAGCTTATGGTTACCAAGGGGGAAAGAGGAAAGAGGGATAAACTGGGAGACTGGAATTGACAGATCCACACTGCTGCTGCTGCTAAGTCGCTGCAGTCATGTCTGACTCTGTGCGACCCCACAGACGGCAGCCCGCCAGGCTCCCCCGTCCCTGGGATTCTCCAGGCAAGAATACTGGAGTGGGTTGCCATTTCCTTCTCCAATGCATGAAAGTGAAAAGTGAAAGTGAAGTCGCTCAGTCGTGTCTGACTCCCAGCGACCCCATGGACTGCAGCCTACCAGGCTCCTCCGTCCATGGGATTTTCCATGCAAGAGGACTGGAGTGGGTTGTATACACACTACTATATATAAAATAGGTACCTATAAGAACATATTGTATAGCACAGGGAACTCTACTCAATACTCTATAATGACCTATATGGGAATAAGAATCTGAACAAGAGTGGATATGTGTATATGTGTAACTGATTCACTTAATTGTGCAGCAGAAACTAACAACACGGTAAATGAACAATAGGTCCTATAAAAATAAGTTAAAAAAAAGCTTACCTGACTATATTAATATTAGCAAAGCATATTTTGGAATAAAAATATATCTAGGGGTAATAAGGGACAATTCATGGTGATAAAGTGCTCAAGTCATCAAAATGGTTTCCCAATTCTAAAAGTAGATATATATTTAATAAAAGTATTAATATATATGCATTTAAACACATAAATCAAATGTGATATAACCGAAAAAAAGGCAAATCTATTATTATAAATGGAGTTTTGAACTCTCCATTCTCAATGATCAGTGACATAAATTGGGAGAATATCAGTAAGAATGCAGATGGCTTGAATGGCATTATGAACCAAAGATGTTTTCTCTGACAATGGCAGGTTAAGAATTATTTGAAGTGCACATAAAATATTCACCAAAATAGGCCATATTATGGGCCATAAAATGAATGTCAATTTTTAAAAATTGAAGTCATACACAGTTACTTCCAATAATTATAACCCTGCATGCTGATTGCTCAGTCATGTCTGACTCTTTGTGACCCTATGGACTGTAGTCTGCCAGGCTTCTCTGCCCAAGGGATTTTATAGGCAACAATACTGGAGTGGGTTGCCATTTCCTTCTCCATGGTTTCTTCCCGACCCATGGATTGAAACCTTGTCTGCTGTGTCTCCTGCATTGCAGGCAGATTTTCTATCACTGAACCATCCGGGAAGCTTCTAATTATAACCCTGTGAAAGTGAAAGTTGCTCAGTAGTGTCCGACTCTTTGGGACCCCATGGACTCTATAGTCCATGGAATTCTCCAGGCCAGAATACTGGAGTGGGTAGCCTTTCTCTTCTCCAGGGGATCTTCCTAACCTGGGGATAGAACACAGGTCTCACTTTGCAAATGAATTCTTTACCAGCTGAGCCACAAAAGAAGCCCAAGAATACTGGAGTGGGTAGCCTATCCCTTCTCCAGCAGATCTTCTCAATCCAGAAATCCAACCGGGATCTCCTGCATTGCAGGCAGATTCTTTACCAACTGAACTATCAGGGAAGTCCAATTATAACTCTAGGTAACATTAAAAAGAAAATGTTAAACTTTCTCAAAATAGCAATTTCACATTAAGTTTTCAACTAAAATAGAGAATAAATTTAGTTCTTTTCTAGCTTAAGAATAAGGAAAATATCTAGGAGTAATGTATTATATAATGCAAGAATATGGAGGCTGTAAACATGCATTATAAACTAAATAGAGCAGAACTTAGGAAAATGTATTCAGCTTTTAGTTTAGGCCATTCCCTGGCTTTGCTTTAAGAATGAGACAAACTGAGGAAGTTAATAAAACAATTGATCCATGCATGCTTCACTTTACTGCAGTCAAATACATTCTAAAATGTTTTAGAAAACAACTAACTAAAAAGTATAAAAAGAAAAGAAAAAAAATGCAATGGAGGCATGGTGAATTAAATTATCTATATTTCTTTCAAGTAAAACAGCATAGGTAGGGTTAAGGAAAGAAACCCTAGTGGTTGTACATGCTGAAAACTACAGTATTTACACAGTACTCAGAATATCACAGAAATAGTAGTGAGAGGGATAAAACTGCATTTAATTTTTAAAACTGTCTAGAACTTGGAGTTAAACTCATTTAGGTACCTGAATTTGTCCTACAAAATAAAACTGACCCATAAACAACAAGGCGGTTAGGGATGCCAACTCCAGACTATCACTATATAAATGGCCCTCTGACTGTTTGGCCAACTTGTCTATAACAAGAGGGAAAGGTCAAGAACAATCATTCATGGTGAGCATTGCATTTCAGCTACCTCTAGGCATCTTTGATAATAAGTACAGAAATCACTGACTTTTTAAACATAATTTTTGAGAAACTATGACAGAACATGGTAAACAGCAAAATATCCAGATCACTAAAAGGAAAATCCTATGAAATTAATCTACTGCAAGGACATTTTAGTAAATTAGTTTCTTGCTACTAATGGAATATGACTAGATAGGATTCTAACGAACAGGCATCAAATTATATTTAAGCTGAAGATGAAGATGATAAGGAATGGTGGCAAGGAGACCAAAATCACAAGGAATATAATCATAATGTAGCCATGGTTTTAATGTATGTTGCTGCAAATTTATCAATGACATGAAATTCTTAAGTGGAAAAATTGACAAAGATTTGAATATCATGTGAATAAACAGAAGATACAAGTTACCAGGAGAATAAAAGATACAATTTTCTAAAGGTGAAGAAAATCTGAAAGAAATCACCATTTTTCAAGTAATCAATGAATTAAATCTTAAAGATTCATAAACATGTTTGAGGCACAAGTATATTAAAATCTTATCAGTGGTTAGTAAAAATAAAATATTCCTACATAGAAAAAAACCTTTAAACATTCACATTTCTAAATGGGGAAAAATAGTAATAAGTGAATTGCAACTGAACTATACAACTTTGTGTCAGGAAATAAACAATGCAATATAAAAGTAATGACAAAAACAATTAAAAATATAATTTGATTGTAAATACTAGAATGTTAGGTATCTTTGCAAAGATCAAATAAATAGACAAACCGGTATCCCAAAGAGAGAGAAATTATGAGGTTGTGAATTGGTGTGTATGTGAAATTGTTTAGAGAGAAAGGGAGGAGAAAAGCAGCAAGAGAAAAGAAGAGAGGAGAGGAGAAAGAAAAAACTGCATAATGTACAAAAACAAACAAAAAAAAATTGAAGTGTTTAAGTAAAATGAGATAGAAAATAAAAACATTATGATAAAATTTTATGTGATCTGTGATGATTTATATATCCTATATCAAGTAAATGACCAAACTACATGAATAAATGTTAAAAATCTCATTACAGTGACAGTAGATGATGGCCATTATATAAACTTTTCAAAGAACTAATTATTCCTGTTAAAATTATTATAGATCACAGGGAAGAAAGCAAAGTTTTCAAATAGTTTTCATGAAAATATCATTTTAAGGAATCTAAAACTAGACTAAGTGTTCATAACATTAAAAAAAATATTGATATCACTGAATATCAGCTTCAGCTTGGAAGGACTGATGCTGAAGCTGAAGCTCCAATACTTTGGCCACATGATGCAAAGAGCCAACTCATTGGAAAAGACCCTTATGCTGGGAAAGATTGAGGGCAGCAGGATATGGGAGCCAAAGAGAATGAGATGGTTGGATGGCATTATCGACTCAATGGACATGAGTTTGAACAAACTCCAGGAGATAGTAAAGGACAGTGAAGCCTGGTGTGCTGCAGTCCATGGGGTCACAGAGTCAGACACGACTGGTGACCAAACAACAGCAATCACTGAATAAAGTGTTTTTTAAAAATCAAGATTATACATTAAAATTCATGATCATTTTACATTTTGTATAGAAAAAAGGTCTATTAATAACATCTTTCATTCATTCATTCAACAATCATTTATCTTTTTTGTATGACCCAAATCTTGGACAAAGTCTCAGCCCTCATGGAATTTATAATTGAATGACTGACAGATAATAAATGATGACTTTACTAATATGTTACTTATAATCATTAATATGAAGAGAGTATGTAAGGAAAATAGCTGTGAATGGAGAATGATCAGAGTGTTTAGGGATAGCTTCTCTGTATAAGCACAAGTTGAGTGGATAAATAGACATGTGGGCTAGAAAGCCAAAAATATTTGGGGAAATATTATTAAGCATAACAAATAAAATCCCCCCATTTCAAAATATGTACCTTTTAAGAATATATGAACAAAAACAAAATGAGTCCTCAGTCAAAAATAAAATCAAAATTTAGAATGACAGTGTAAGCACTAAGGTGCCTAAACAGATGAGATAAAATAAGTGAAATCGAAGAAATGAACAAAGTGAGTACACATATATGTGAGGCTCTGTGATACAACAGTTTAGGTCCTATTCTTGAAACTCTGGTAGTGCAGAAACCTAAAGGAGGCAACCCCATGGACTGCAGAATGCCCAACTTCCCTGTCTTCCACTATCTCATGGAGTTTGCTCAAGTTCATGTCCAGAGTCGGTGATGCTATCTATCTCATCCTCTGCCACGCTCTTCTCCTCCTGCCGTCAATCTTTCCCAGCATCAGGGTCTTTTTTTTCCTCCTAAATTCTCTTCAACAAATTTCTGACACTTCCTATATTACATGCTTTATTTTCAGGCATCTTTTTTTTTTTTTTAAATACTTCTTAGAGAGAAAAAAAGAACGAATGGCAAAAACAATTCAGAACCTGTAAAAGCTGTGGGACAATATCAAATAATCTAACACAAATAAAACTGGATTACCAGAAGAGGAGTAAGAATGTGTGGCAGAAGTATTTAAAGACATAAAAGCTGATATTTTTATGAACTAATGACTGATACCTAATGACAAATGCAAGAGGTTCTGAGAATATGATATACAATGAAGGTCAAATAAAAATAAACATCTTGGCCATGTGTGTGTCCTCTTTGAGGTAATGTCTATTTAGTTCCTTTGCCCATTTTTAAATTCGGTTATTTTGTTTTTGCCAATAAATTGTAGGAGTTTCTTATGTGTTTTGGTAATGAACTTTTCAGATATACCATTTATAAATAGTTTCCTCTCCTATTTAGCTTGCTTTTCCTCTCTGTAAGTTGTTTCCTGTGCAAAAACATTTTTGTTTGCTGTGGTCTTACTTGGCTAGCTTTCATTTTGTTGCCTGTGTTCAGTGTCATATCCATGAAATCACTGCCAAGATCAAGGTCACAAAAATGGTATACTATGTTTTCCTCTAATATTTTTACCATTTAAGAACATATTTAATCTTTAATCCTGATTTGATTTTTTTTTTTTGTACATACAGCTTCCTATCAGGTATCAGGCGCTTCCTAGGTGGGGCAGTGGTAAAGAATCTACCTGCCAATGGAGGAGATGCAGAGGAGGAAATGGTAACACACTCCAGTATTCTTGCCTGAAAAATTCCATGGACAGAGGAGCCTGGTAGGCTACAAGCTGTGAGGTTGCAAAAGAGGCAGATGTGACTTAGTGGTTAAACAAATTAAACAGCAACGTGTTCCTCTTCTCAATCTTGACAAGAAAACTTTACATCAAGAAAAAAAATGCAAAAATAATTCTACTCTCATTCCAATAGTATTGAAGTAAAAATAGTCACAATAATGCAGAAACAAAAACCACACAATTTGAAGTTGGACGGAACTACTGGCTAGTTAATTGCTTTTTAAAATCAGAGTAATCATTCTGATCTCCAAATAAAGGCAATTTCTTAGAGAAAAAATATTATGGTAAGAACCCTTTATATGAGATCTTTTTCAACAAATCTTTAGTGTATAATATGGAATTGTTAACTATAGGCCCAATGTTGTACAGCACATCTCTAAAATTCAGTCTTACATAACTGAAACTTTATAACCTTTGAACAATTTTCCATTTCCCCCTCTTCTTAGACTCTAGCAATCACCATCCTACTCTAGTTTTATGATTTTAAGTATTTTAGATATCTCACCTTATATAAATGAAAGCATACAGCATTTGTCCTGTAATTGGTTTATCTTACTTAACTATATAATATTCCACTTTTCTCATCTTGAGGGGTCCTTCCTTCTGCTCGATCAAGTATTTTTCACTTTCACATGCTTGCCCTTATAGACTTCTTTTAATATACATTTTAAAACTACTAATTTGAGTGCTTATCCTTGGGATTACATTTATATCTATATCTTAACAGATCTAAAGTAAATGCAGTATTTTGTGGTTTTAACACTAACTGTAACTACATCTCTGTTGCCTATTGTTTTATTATTGTTTCCATTTTCAGTAACACATATAATGTAAACTAAGATACTGAACTGAATAATGGATGCTGAGTTATATGGTCCTCCTTCAGTTTTTATTTCTCCCTGCATCCTGGGCTTTAGACTGAGATCTTTCTCATTTTGTCTGAAGAGCATTCTTTTGAGGTCCCTTTGGTTGGGTCTTCTAGTGATGAGTTTTCTGAATTTTTCTCTGAAAACATTCTTACTACATCTTTACTTTTGGATATTATATTTTGACAGGTATATTATTCTGCACAGACATTATTTTTCTTGAGATACAACATCATTTTTATTTTTACCCTCTGTATGTGCTTATCAACTATTTTATTATGATGTAGACATCCGTGTAGCTCAAATGGCAAAGAATCTGCCTGCAATGCAGGAGACCCGGGTTTGATTCCTGAATCAGGAAGATCCTCTGGAGAAGGGAATGGCAATCCACTCCAGTATTCTTGCTTGGAGAATCCCATAGACAAAGAAGCCTGGAGAGCTACAGTTCATGGGTTTGCAAAGAGTTGGACATGACTGAGCAACTAACACACACACTTATCATAATGTGTTCCCATGTGGTTACTTTGTGTTTATCCTATTTGAGATCCACAGCTTTTCCTGCCTATATATGGGTTGATGAATTTTAGCCATTTGAAATAATCTTAGCTGGTATTTCCATTTATTATGTCTATCCTGTATTCTATGTTATTTTCCTCCTACTATTTCAAATCACAAACCTGCTCAACCTTTTAACTGTGTAATATATGTCACTTAAAATCCTTATTTTAGATAAGACAAAAGTGAGATGCCACTACTCACCTATTATAATAACCAAAGTTCACAACACTGACCACATCAAATGCCAGTGAGGAACACCCATACTTTGCTGATAGGAACTGAAAATAGTATAGCCACTTTGGATTACAGATTGGTAGTTTCTTACAAAACTAAACATACTCTGAGAGATAATACAATTTTATCTAGTGCTAAAAAGAAATAAACTTTCAAGCCATGAATAGACATGGAGGAATCTTAAGTATATACTACTAAATAAAAGAAGCCAATCTGAAAAGCCTACATACTATATAATCATAACCATAAGACATTCTGGAAAAAGCAAAACTAAGAAGACAATAAAACGATCAGGAGTTGCTAGGTTGGAGGTGAGAAGATGAATAGTAGAATACAGCAGCATTTTAGTGCAGTGAAAATATCCTGTATAATACTATAACGATGGGTATATATCATTATACATTTGTCCAAACCAATAGTATGTCCACACTAAGAATGAATCCAAAGGTAAACTCCTGGAATTGAGTGATTATGATGTATCAATTTAGGATCATCCTTGGAAACATGATCTGGTAAATGATGTTGATAATGTAAGTGTTCATGGATGTGTGGAGGCAGGGGGTGTCTAAGAAATCTCTGAATTTACCTCCCAATTTATATTTTACACTACTCTGAAAAATAAAGTCTTTAAAAATCTCTATTATTATTTTCTGTGATACAGGTTGGAATTTTTCTACTGAACTGTCTTCTAATTCAATGTCTTGTCTTCAGGTCTACTTAATCAGTAGTAAAATCCATCTTTTGGATTCTCAATTTTATTGTGTTTTGATTGAAGAATTTCTGTTGATAGTTTTTATGGATTTTAGTCCCTTCGGACCTTTTAAAATAAACATATGTATGCATATTTCTAAAACTTAAAATACTGGATTTCTTGTGGGTTTATCTCTAATGACTATTTCTTTCACTTGAATTTCACTTATTTTCTCTTGCATACTAGAATGCCAAGTTTTTATTAAATGTTAGGCGTTATAAATATTGTGAAGATAATTTTAAACTCTAGATGATACTGTCTTACTCAAGAGAGGGTTTTCTTTTGCTCTTAGCATATATGTATACTAGAGGTAGACCATTTTGAACCAGTCCACCATTAAATTGATTTAAAGTAAAGATTTAGTATTTGTTAAAGTGGTCTATTACTGGCTAATATTTATTCATATGATTAACTCTTCAGCAATCTTAGTTGAAATCTGGGGTGTATTCCTGGGGTACTGTCTCTTATATCCTCTTTACTTCTACCGCAATTTTTTATTGCTTACAATTCAACTCAGTCTGTCATACCTTAGTTTTCACTTAGTTCACTGTCTAATCTTTCCTTCTGGGCTTCTTCTTCATCACTTCATTTTCTGTTTCAGATAATTTCAGCTACTTGGCTTTTATACTTGGATGCTTTGGGTTTAGCCTCAAGGGGAAAAAAAATCTACCTAGAATACTGTACTCATTTCTGTTCTTTGTTTCTCTTTTTGATCATGGAATCCTCATATTTTTAGTGCATTGGTCGTTTTATTATTTTAGACAATATTTATTAAACATTACTCATTCTTTCCTGTTAGGCATTCTAAGAGGCTTTGTTTTATATAAGCTATTCCTACATGGCTGGAGGTAGAATTCCTGCATTCTTTAATATATTTATTAACTAAATATACTCTGAACACTTACTGTTTATGTATCCAGTATTTATTTATTTATTGAACATACATTATGTGCTTGGTACTCTTCAAGGATCACTCTATTCTTATATAATATATATTATAGCGTGGAGGCATAAACTAAAAAACATATAGACATAATAAATATTAAATATTTTTGTAGGTAGGTAATTATTGTATAATGAATAATAACATAGGATAAGAAAATAGTGATAAGAAGTGTATTTTAGATAGGTGGGTAGGATATTTCTCTTTGTGGAGGTAAAAGAAGCACCATGAATGAAGTGGGGTACTAAATTATTTGAGGAAAGACAATATATAGAGAGAAGAGAAAGTGAAAAAACCTAAAACTAGAAGACTGTTGCTTTTTCCTGAGATTATCAAAAAGTCTAGTATGATGGAGATGAGTTATTGAGTTATAACAATAGGAGGTAGACCCAGATACATTTAGGATGCAGACCATGTAAGGGCTTACAGGTCATAGTAAATAACACAGGATTTTATTCTAAATGTGACAAGTCACAAGAGGGTAATATGATATGGCTTAATGTTTCAAAAATATTTCTTTGGTCACTTTGTTGTTAATAGAATGAAAGAGGCCAGAGAGGAAACAGGGAGACTTCTTCAGATTCTATTCCAATCTACTAAGCAAAAGTTTATGTTGATATAGACAAGAAGGGCACTAAAGTCTTGAAAAACAATGAAATCCTTAGATAATGAATAAAGAGAGGAAACAAATTAAATTGAATGACTAATGACTGTAAAAGTTTAAAGATTTCAGAAGGATAATTTAGCATCAGGTATGAGAAGGAACTATCAAAAGAGGCAGGAAGAAATCCAAAAGAAAGTGATATCTTGGATTACAAGATCATTATTTAAAGAAGATGGTGTAAAATATTACCGAGAAATTGAGTAAGGTGAGGACTGGTAATCGAGCACTGACTATGGTCAGCCTTTTCTCCAGGTGCATGATTTAAAATGAAAATCATAAAGAGATATATGATTTTTACCTTTATGGGGCTCATATCCCAGTGGGGGTACAAACACATCCATCAAATGATTACCAAAAAATGAAAAGAAAATTACATTTGTGTGAAGTGTTGAGAAATAAGGGGTCTACAGTGCTAGGAAAACTTAATTTGGTTTAGTTCTGTGGGTCAGATAACAACTCATTTCTGAAGTACTATTTTGGCTGATAGCTGATGAATCAGAATTAAATAGGTAAAGAACACAGGAAAAAACAAGAACAACTACTGTAAATTGTCTATGTGAAGAAAGAATTCTGAAATAAGAAAGAGCTGACAGACCCAAATTGTGACTGTAGAAGAGTGTGTATAATGTGAGAGGCTCAAGTGCTGGAGAGACGAAACCATGTAGGACTCATCCAGTGACATGAATTAACCCAAGCATAAAGCAGTATAATGCAGTCTCAAGAACAGAGACTCTGATGTCAGACTATCAGATGGTCTCTATGCCACATATATGATATAGAAAATGGATACAAAGCAAAGTACTCAACCATCTTTCCATTCATTGATAAAGACTATTATAGTATGTACCTCACAGAGTTATCATGAAGATTAAATAAGAATATAAATGTTAATACTCTAACTCAATTCCTGATAAACAAAGAATCACAGAGGTGATGCTAATATAATATTTACATTGAAGATAACATTTTGGGAAATTTTACTCCTCTTTTCTGAATATAAGCAATATAATTATTAAGACATCCAAAAAAGATCTTATTTTTGCCTCAGTTTGTATATGTTAACCAATGTACACATATAAGTAATTTTTATCTTAAATATGACACAATATCTAGATATTCTCATTTTTTATTATATGTTAGGTACTTCTGGTACTTTCTACATCAACACATAGAAGGTACTTGATAAATTTCTCTTGAGTGACTGGAGGAAGAAAAAGATAGGAGAGAGGAAATAAGAGAATAAAGTGATTTGAAGCTACTCCCAATATATTTAATGTATACAAAAAAAAAAAACCCACTGTATATATGACTTAACCCTGAGACTCTATATGAATTCTAAATAGCCTACATTAGCTAGTAGTAGAGATTAAGCCAGGCAGATAATTAACATAGGTTATCTTTACTAATACCATATTGATAAAGCAATACATTAGAAAACATGTTAATCACATTTACTACGGCACTATTTATAGCATTATTTGATGGATCTTTTTGAATTAAAAAAATGTGAAACTATGTTTTCCCACCTAATGTAGAATTAAGTATACAAAGTTTTCAAACATTTTTATATGAAATATTGTTTGAAAACCTACTATGTAAATGAGGTATGGTGATTTGGAGACCAAAATCTTAGGAAGAATCTTGGAGCCAAGTTTGACACTGTTCTGTACAAGCTTCTTCAATATTCTCAAAAGAGAATTCAACACATAGCTGAAGAAAATGACCAGATGGAAGCATTAGCAAAGTTACTCTCAAGAGTAACAACTTCAAATAAGTGTGAAACATCCTTGGGATTCCTTTCTTGACACCATCATATTCATTCTTTGAAAGTTTTTTTTTTTCTTTTTGTCCATTTGTATTTTAGCTTTGAAGATGATCAAGAATAGATAGATTAATTCTTTAAAATGGAGTACATATTGTAATTCCATGGGACAGACTAGATAAAAATCAAAGAGATAGATTAATATCTTTCCATGTTTTTTTTAATCTCCCATTGAGATAGGACTGAATTTTTCTTAAGTAGACAACAGAGAGGGATACTTTTTATCCATAGAACCATGGAACTACCTCAAACATATGGAGGCTAAACAACACGCTTCTGAATAACCAACAAATCATAGAAGAAATCAAAAAAGAAATCAAAATATGCATAGAAATGAATGAAAATGAAAACACAACAACCCAAAACCTATGGGACACTGTAAAAGCAGTGCTAAGGGGAAGATTCATAGCATTACAGGCCTACCTCAAGAAACAAGAAAAAAGTCAAATAAATAACCTAACTCTACACCTAAAGCAACTAGAGAAGGAAGAAATGAAGAACCCCAGGGTTAGTAGAAGGAAAGAAATCTTAAAAATTAGGTCAGAAATAAATGCAAAAGAAACTAAAGAGACCATAGCAAAAATCAACAAAGCTAAAAGCTGGGTTTTTTGAAAAAATAAACAAAATTGACAAACCATTAGCAAGACTCATTAAGAAACAAAGGGAGAAGAGCCAAATTAACAAAATTAGAAACGAAAATGGAGAGATCACAACAGACAACACTGAAATACAAAGGATCATAAGAGACTACTACCAGCAGCTCTATGCCAATAAAATGGACAACTTGGAAGAAATGGACAAGTTCTTAGAGAAGTATAACTTTCCAAAACTGAATCAGGAAGAAATAGAAGATCTTAACAAACACATCACAAGCAAGGAAATCAAAACTGTAGTCAGAAATCTTCCAGCAAACAAAAGCCCAGGACTAGATGGCTTCACAGCTGAATTCTACCAAAAATTTAGGGAAGAGCTAACACCTATCTTACTCAAACTCTTCCAGAAAATTGCAGAAGAAGGTATGAGGCCACCATCACCCTAATTCCACTGCAATGTTGTAAAGTAATTAGCCTCCAATTAATAAAAATAAATGGAAAAAAAATAAGAACATAAAAACATCAAAAAAAAAAAAAAAGAAAGAAAGCTTACAAAAGGGGTAAAGATAGATTTCAATAGTGAAAAATAGGTGCGAGTTAATAGCATTCTCCAAATGTTTTATTTCTCAAAGTTATTTCATCTGAGGAATTCTTAAAATAATGGAAAACCTTCTGTAATAAGAGGGAATGGTATACACTGGGGAAATAGTTCTATTTGTGAGTCAAAAATCCAATCAATATTTTACCAATCCATCTATTTTTAATTATCTAAAACTATAGTCCAAGAGATTTTTTGATCAGGTAAAAATTTTCTTTTTTTAAAAAATTTATTTATTTATTTCAATTGGAGGCGAATTAAATATTGTGGTGGTTTTTGCACACACTGACATGAATCAGCCACGGATGTACATGTGTCACTGTGTCCCCCATCCTGAACCCTGCTCCCATCTCCCTCCCCCTCCCATCCCTCTGGGTTGTCCCAGTGCACTGGCTTTGAGTGCCCTGTTTGATGCATTGAACTGGGACTGGTCATCTATTTCACATATGGTAATACACGTTTCATTGCTGTTCTCTCAAATCATCCCACCCTCACCTTCTTCCAGAGTCCAAAAGTCTGTTATATCTTTATATCTGTGTCTCTTTTGCTGTCTCACATATAGGGTCATCATTACCATCTTTCTAAATTGTATATATATGCATTAATATACTGTATTGGTGTTTTTCTTTCTGACTTATTTCACTCAGTATAATAGGCTCAGTTTCATCCACCTCCTTAGAACTGATTCAAATGTATTCTTTTTAATGGCTGAGTAATATTCCATTGTGTATATGTACCACAGCTTTCTTATCCATTTGTCTGCCGATGGACATCTGGGTTGCTTCCATGTCCTGGCTATTGTAAATAGTACTGCAATGAACTCTGGGGTACACGTATCTCTTTCAATTCTGGTTTCTTCAGTGTGTATGCCTGGCAGTGGGATTGCTGGGTCATATGGTAGTTCTATTTCCAGTTTTTAAAGGAATCTCCACACTGTTCTCCATAGTGACTGTATTAATTAGCATTCCCACCAACAGAGTAAGAGGGTTCCCTCTTCTCCACACCTCCTCCAGCATTTATTGTTTGTAGACTTTTGGATAGCAGCCATTCTGACCAGCATGAGATGGTACCTCATTGTGGTTTTGATTTGCATTTCTCTGAAATGAGTGATGTTGAGCATCTTTTCATGTGTTTATTAGCCATCTGTATGTCTTCTTTGGAGAAATGTCTGTTTAGTTCTTTGGCCTATGTTTTGATTGTGTCATTTATTTTTCTGGTATTGAGCTGCATGAGCTGCTTACGAGTACTGCAACAAAACATGGCCCACTGGAGAAGGGAAGGGCAAACCACTACACTATTTTGCCTCAAGAACCCCATGGACAGTATGAAAATGAAAATAGATATGACACCAGGAGATGAGCCCTGCAGGCTGGTAGGTGTCAAGTATGCTACTGGGAAGAGCAAGGAATAGCTCCCGAAAGAATGAAGAGTCTGGGCCAAAGCAGAAATGACACACAGTGGTAGACATGTATGGTGCTGAAAGTAAAAGTCTAATGCTTTAGTCTAAAGAACAACATTGCATGGGAACTTGGAATGTTAGGTCCCAAATCAAGGTAAATTTGATGTGGTCAGGCAGGAGACAGCAAGAGTGAACATCAACATTTTAGGAATCAATGTACTGAAATGGACAGAAATGGGAGAATTTAATTCAAATGACCATTATATCTACTACTGTGGGCAAGGACCTCTTAGAAGAAAAGGAGTAGCCCTCACAGTCAACAAGAGAGTCCATGTATCCAGCCATGATACTATTTACCTAGGAATATTTTAGGCAGAGGAAATTGCCAACATCCACTGGATCATAGAAAAAGCAAGGGAATTCCAGGAAAATCCCTACTTCTGCTTCATTGACTATGATAAAGCCTTTGACTGTGTGGATCACAACAAACAGTGGAAAATTCTTAAAGAGATGGAAATAGCAGACCATCTTACCTGTCTCCTTAGAAACCTGTATTCAGGTCAAGAAGCAACAGTTAGAACCAGACATGGAACTACTGATTAGTTCAAAATTGGGAAATAAGAATGTCAAAGCTGTATATTGTCACCCTGCTTATTTCACTTATATGCAGAGTACATCATGTGAAATGCCAGGATGGGTGAAGCACAAGCTGGAATCAAGATTTCCAGGAGAAATATTGACATCCTCAGATATGCAGATGATACCACTAATGGCAGAAAGTAGATAGGAACTAAAGAGACTCTTGAGAGTCCCTTGGATAGCAAGGAGATCAAACTAGTCAGTCCTAAAGGAAATCAATCCTGAATATTCATTGGAAGAACTAATGCTAAAGCTGAAGCCTCAATACTTTGGCCTCCTGATGCAAAGAGCTGACCCACTGGAAAAGACCCTGATGCTGGGAAAGATTGAAGGCAGGAGGAAAAATGGGCAACAGAGGATGAGATGGTTGAATGGTATCTCCAACTCAATGGGCATGAGTTTGTGCAAACTCTGGGAGATAGTGAAGGATATAGGGAAGCCTTGGATGCTTCAGTCCATGGGATTGCAAAGACTTGGACACAACTTATCAACTGAACATTTAGCAACATAATAATAAGCATTGCCAAGCAGACTGGATAAAATTAAAAATAATTGTAAAATGAAAAACTCTTAATATTGCTGTTATTTAAAACTTAATCCAAGGTAATTAAGATAAAGCTTTATTGAGTTTAATTGGCATATGAGTGTCTTGTTCAAGATGGCCACATAGTATGACCCTGTATTCACCTGGTCCCATGGGCATACTGAATCAACAACTACATATGAAAAAAGTTCCTCTGAAGAAAATGTAAAAACTAGGTAACTCCTATATATTGTACAAATGAGAGAAAAACACACATCAAATTGGGTAGCAGAAGCTGAGACATTATCTTACCATAAAACCCAGCCCTGGTACTGCAATTTACAATTGAGACCGAACTCAAAGCCTGGACTTTCTCCCTAAAGGAGTTAAGGGTTTGAACTGCACGTCGAGTAAACCCATCTTTTAAGACTTGCTCCTGAGAGATGGGCCCAGAAACATTTAGCTTTGAAAATCAATGGGGTTCATATATACAAGACCCACAAGGCTGTAGCATGCTGAGAAATAGCTGTTAAAGGGCTTGTACTTTGGACTCACCCGTCCCGGGGACCAGCACAAAGGCAGCCAATTGATAGGCACCCATGCTTCACGTGAATGAGTCTTCTTTGCTTATTATCTTAAACCATCAGCCTGAGGGGTAGGTATGTCTTATTACATATCCAGAGGCCTGCTGGGGTATATCTTCAGGGATAAAGCCTGGCAGGAGGCATCTTTTTAGTCTCCCTAGTCAGTAGGTACTATCTCTGTGATTTAATGATATTTCCCAGAAATGAAGCTTGTAAGCACTCTGGTTATCTTGATTTTTTGGCTGCAATTCAGAGGACACTACAATCACCCAGCTATAGTTGTCAGTGGGGCTTATGCTCCAGAGTCTTACATGACTGTTACCAGAGCAGACAGAGTTCTTAAATGACTACTACCTTCAGAGCACAGCAAGAAGCAAGCCCCGAGAGCCCAGGATAGCAAAAAGGCCTATTATAATTATCTTCATAACTGTGGCTTGAGGACTGGGTTTAATGAAATATACTTTTAGGAGCCAGTCCTTTCTAGAGATCCCAGATAGTGGCCTGTCTTCATACTCTCCCTCTGCCATGCTCTGGAGCACCAGTGTCTCCCAGAGGGGAGCTTTTACATGCATTTTGTGACCTAGTTTTTGTGACTGATCCCCAGTGGACAGCCCGTGATCACCAGGCTCTAAAGGCTAAAGGGTCTTATTTCTCCAGGACCCAAGGACTATAGCATTCAGAGAGACAGTTCATGATTGGTTAAAACCTGAGGGCACTGCACAGATAGAAGACTGAAATGTTCCTGTAGACTTTCTGTGAAAGAGGCTTGTCTAGGTGCTTGGCCACAAAGTGGACTTCTGGCTTGGCACACACCTGTGGCCATGAAATTGAAAGATGCTTGCTCCTTGGAAGAAAAGCTCTGACCAACTTAGACAGTATATTACAAAGCAGAGACATTACTTTGCTGATAAAATTCTGTCTAGTCAAAGCTATGGTTTTTCCAGTAGTCATGTATGGATGTGAGAGTTGGACTATAAAGAAAGCTAAGTGCTGAAGAATTGATGCTTTTGAACTATGGTGTTGGAGAAGACTCTTGAGAGTCCCTTGGACTGCAAGGAGGTCCAACCAGTCCATCCTAAAGGAAATCAGTCCTGGATATTCATTGGAAGGACTGATGCTGAAGCTGAAAGTCTAATACTTTGGCCACCTGATGCAAAGAACTGACTCATTGGAAAAGACCCTGATGTTGGGAAAGATTGAAGGCGGGAGGAAAAAGGGATGACAGAGGATGAGATGGTTGGATGGCATCACCGACTCAATGGGCATGAGTTTGAGCAAGTTACAGGAGTTGGTGATAGATAGGGAAGCCTGGTGTGCTGCAGTCCATGGGGTCGCAAATAGTCAGACATGACTGAGTGACTGAGCTGAACTGAACTGTGGGCTATGAAGGTGCTCTCAGGGAATAGAGGCCAGGGGATGCAATTTTTGTGCTTTCTCTCTGCAATGCTCCAGCTCACTGGTACCCTCTTATGAGAAGTTTGTACCCTTTCCCTGATTCTGTGTTCTTGTGGCTGCTTCCAGGCAACATCTCTGAATTACCTGGCTCTGATGTCCCATGGGGCTTATTTTGTCTATAAATTGAAAGCTGCTGCATGAAGATCTGGCTTCCAGTCAGCCTGAATCTAGGTGCTGACTGATATCCTCTCATTTGGGATACTGACATGTCTCAGCACATCCTCAACTACTGGGAGCCATAAAAATTAAAATGGGGTACTTAGAGAATCACAATAATTGGAGAAACAATCAAGAACTAGGGTGGGGTTGGATATATAATTTATCTCTTACACAGGGCCTTTCCTTCAAAACGCAGAGCAGGGGAGGTACTTGTTCTAATTAATGCATAGAAACCAACAGAGAGACTAAAGGTAATGAAAACCACAGAGGGATTTGATCCAAATGAAAAAATAATATGAAACCTCAGGAAAAAAAAAAACCTTAATGAAATAGAGATAAGTGGTATATCTGTTAAATAGTTAAAAATGACTCTTAAAGATGATTATCAACTTCAGGAGAATGAAGGAGAAGCACAATGAGAACTTCAAAGAGAGAGAGTATAAGAGAAAATCAAATAGAATTCACAGCTGAAAAATATGACTGAACTGAAAAATATACTAGAGGAATTCAAAAGCAGACTAGATGAAATAGAATAAAGGATCAGTAAACTTAAAAGATGGGACAATGAAATTCACCCAAGCTGAGTAGTAACATGGAAAAAAAAGAATTAAAAACAAAGTGAATATATATAGCTTAAGAGATTTATGGGCTATATCAAATGGATGAATATTCAAATTCAAATTATCCAAAAAGAAAATGAAATAATGAGGCAGAGAACCTATTTGAAGAAATAATGACTAAAATCTTCCCTAACATGGAAAAGAAAAAGATATCCTGGAAGAGGATTACACAGAGACACACGCCAAGACACCTAATTAAAATGTCAAAAGTGAAAGGGAAGAAAATCTTAAAAAAGAGCAGGAGAAAAATAACTTGTTATGTACAAGCGAATCTCCATAAGACTATCAGCAGATTTTTCAGCAGAAACTTTTGTTCCTTCAAAAGTATTCTCCATCCTACTCTACATTCTAAGCTTCATTGCCCCCATGTCTTCAAGCTCAAATTGGCCATTAGGAGATCATTAGAAAACTATTAGAAGATCAATCTGGGGAGAAGAGGAAAGTTGGGATTTAGCCACTTGGCTCCTTTTCTGCTGGGCCATGGCGGCCCCCTCAAAAGAATCTGGGTCTTGCTAGATCATTACAACTCATCTTCTTCCTCCTTCGGACTCGGGGATGGTAGGTTCTTCCTGATGCTGCCAAGCCAGGAATATGCTACCACTCCTTAACAGTTTTCATTAACCCAATTTGTAGGGCTTCCTTTGTGGCTTAGTTGGCAAAGAATCCACTTGCAATGCAGGAGACCTGGGTTTGATCCCTGGATTGAGAAGATACCCTGGAGAGCGAAATGGCAACCACTCTAGTATTTTTGCTTGGGAAATCCCATACACAGAGGAGCCTATTTGTAGTTTATAAACCACTCCTCCATTATATTCTCTTTGTTACCCATTTTGAGTATGTCATTGGATAATTTTTTTTTTTTTTTGGTGTTTATTTATTTATTTTTTTTTTTAATTTTTATTAGTTGGAGGCTAATTACTTTACATCATTACAGTAGTTTTTGTTATACATTGACATGAATCAGCCATGGATTTACATGTACTCCCCATCCCAGTCCCCCCTCCCACCTCCCTCTCCACCCGATCCCTCTGGTGTCTCCATGTGCAACAGCACGACTTGTCTATGAACTAACTGTGGGCTAGGTGCTCTGGATAACCAGGTAATACATTTTCATGCTTTCTCCTCCGCAATCCCACCACTGTACCCCTAGAGGTAATGTCCTTTCCATGCATCTGTGTTCTTGTGCTGCTTTCAGGCATAAGGATTACGTGATTCCAATTTTTCTAAAGTCCCATAAATCTGGCTTAGTACTACTGTAATGGTCTTTATCCTTTCTTGGATTACATTCCAGCATCTGTAATATGGGCATTAAATGGGTTTGAATCCATAATTGAACTGAACAATAGAACTTAATGGTGGTGAGTAATATTAATGTTATATGTACCACAGCTTCCTTCACATACGCGGCAGGGGCATGGTCTTGTTCTATTACTGGCTAGTATAAAACAGTGCTGGATGAACATGGGGTTTGATGTCTATGAAAAAATATATGACCTCATGGAAAGCCAGAATGGATAAGTGGTATACTGTAATTTAAATTGTCACTTTAAAGTGTTATATGGATTGAAGGAGATCACAATATTGTCAAAATGGATATACCAAGTAAATCTATAGATTCAACTGCGAAATCGCACTATCAAACTACTAAAGGTATTCAAGAACTAGAACTAATAATGATTAAATTGTATGTAAACTTAAAAAGACCTCGAATTACCAAAGTATAGTGACATGGAAAGAAAATGAATGAGGAAACAAAGTGTATTGATCTTAAGACTTACTATACAAAGGCAGAGTATTCAAGACAGATTGATGCCACAAAGAAAGAAATATAGAGCAATGAACCTAGAAAGAAAACAGAATAAATTCCAACTGGAAAAGTAATGTAACCTAATTACGACAAACAAGCCCAAGAATATTACAAATGTCAAAAAAAGATAAACTCTTAAAAAAACAAGTGTATGTCTAGGGGAAATTACACTAGATCCTAGCAGAGAATTGCCAGAAAAAAATAATTATAACATAGCAAAGAAAGATAAAAGATGGAAAATATTAGGGAACTATAAGAGATGTAGATGTAAAATACGCCAAGTATGTATCTTATCAAAGTTCCAGAAGGAAATAAGAAAGTGACTGAGGAAAATCATGTTAGAAAAGACCTTGGCAAAGAAGTTTTCAGAATTAGGGAAAGATATCAATCCACACATTCCACAGTCAAAAGAATTGCTATAGTCCCAATATTTGTGCCCATCTCAATTCATGTGTTGAAACCCAACCCTTAAGTGTGATGGTATTAGGAGTCAGACCAGTTGGGGGATAAATAGGCCATGAGGGCAGAGCTCTTTTGAGTGGGAGTCTGCCCTGATAAGAAAGGTTTGACATAGATTTTTCTCCAAAGAAGACATACAAATGGCTAACAAACACATGAAAAGATGCTCAACATAACTCATTATTAGAGAAATGAAAATCAAAACTACAATGAGATATCACTGCATACGAGTCACAATGGCCATCATCAAAAAAATCTACAACTAATAAATGCTGGAAAGGACGTGAGAAAAGGGAACCCTCTTGAATTATTGGTGGGAATGCATGTAAATTGATACAGCCACTATGGAAGAAGATAGTATGGAGATATCTTTAAAAACTAGGAATAAAACTATAGATGATGCAATAATACCACCCCTGGGCACATACCCTGAGAAAACCATAACTGATAAAGACACATGTACCCCAGTGTTCATTGCAGCATTATTTACAATAGCTAGGACATGGAAGCAACCTAGATGTCCAACGACAGATGAATGGTTAAAGAAACTGCTGTATGTATATACAATGGAATATTACTCCACCATGAAAAGTAACTCATTTGAGTAAGTGCTAATGAAGTGGGTGAACCCAGAGCCTATTATACAGAATAAAGTAAGAAAGAGAAAAATGGATATCATATATTAGCACATATTCATGGAACCTAGAAAGATGGACCTTTTTATAGGGCAGCAATGGAGATACAGACATAGAGAACAGATTTATGGACATGGGGCCGGGAGAAGGAGAAGGTGGGGCAAATGGAGAGAGTACCATGGAGACATATACACTGCCGTATATAGAATAAATAGCCAGTGGGAATTTGCTGCATGATTCAGGGAACTCAAGCTGGGACTCCGTGACAACCTAGAGGGGTAGGATGGGCTGGGAGGCAGGAAGGAGGCTCAAGAGGGAGGACACATATGTATACCTATGGCTAATTCATGTTGATGCATGGCAGAAACCAATACAATGCTCTAAAGCAATTATCCTTCAATTAAAAATAAATAAAAAGAAAAAAAGGAAGGTTTGAGAGAGAGTTCCCTTAATCCATCTTCCATGTGAGGCTACAGTGAAAAGAAATGTGTTGTTTAGTTGATTATAAGCCACCTAGTTTTTGTTATAGCAGCACAGATAGGCTAAGAGAAAGTCTGAAGCTGGATAAATATCAGAAAACAGACCTAGAGACATTTTGGTAAAACTTCAGACTATAAAGACAAAATGACAATCTGGGTAGTCAAATAGTAAAAAGGAGTAACTTCTTTCAGAAAAGAGCATTCAGACTGAGAGATGCCTTCTTAGCAGCAAGAGTTGGAGCCAGAAGACAGAGGAATGATCTTTTATTCTGTGCTGAAATAGATCACCAAGCAATAAATTAATTCATGGCAAAGATATATTTCTAGAATTTGGCCAAGGTACAAATTTTTCAGAAAATAAACTGAGCTAAAGAATTTCTAAAGGCTATATTTTCATCCTAACTGGAAGACTTAAGAGTTAAGAAAGGCTGATGGGCAAAATAAGTGTTAAAATATTAGTAAAACTATTTAAGTATTGACTATTTAAAAATATGGGCTTTCCTGGTGGTTCAGTGTTAAAGAATCCACCTGCAATGTAGGAGACTGCCTACAATGCAGTAGATGTGGGTTCAATCCCTGGGTCAGGAAGATCCCCTGGAGAAAAGAATGGTGACCCACTCCAGTATTCTTGTCTGGAAAATTCCATGGACAGAAGAGCCTGGAAGGGCTACAGTCCATGGGTTCACAAGAGTCAGACACAACTTAATGAGTAAACCACCACCGCCATTTAAAAATATAAGAATGTGTTACAGAAATAAAATATTTTACAAACCTAAATAGAATGAAAATGTATGACGGCGGGGGGTGGGGTACAATATTGCACAGTAAGAGGACATGTAGCTCACTTCCCTCCACAAGCAAATCAAAAACAAATCCACATGTGGAATAACCCTTATGGAAAACTAACATAATAATTCCTATGGAAACTGGCAGAATAACTCCTGTACAACCAAGACTGCAAAAAGTTAGCTACATAATCAGGTAGGACAGGAAGAAAAGCATCAGGTCAGGACCTGCACCCCTGGTGGGCAGGTGACTAAGAGGAAAGGGGGATTGCAGAGTCAGGCACTCACGCTGAAGAGTGAGCAGGTCAAGACGCAGACTGGGTGTCCCAGTCCTGGGGTTCCGTGTGGAGCAGACAAGCTCCTGTGCCTGCTTGGAGAACTCCTGAGACAGACAGAAAGGCTGGAGAAAGCCAGACTTCACTAGTGAGGAGTAAGCAGGTACTGGCTTGTCACCAGACAAGGCAGAGGGAGGTCTGCCCTCGTGGCTGCCAACTTGCCAAGCTCTCTGATCTGAGTGAAGGCCCTGGCCCTACTCATTTAATGCCGCAGCTTGTCACTGGACACAAGGCAGCCAAGAAGTAGAAAAAGACTCAATCTAGGGACACAGAAGCTCGGGGGGCGGCCCAGGTATGCTGCTGGCGGGTGCTATTGGTGCTTACTCAACCAGCGCCCCAGAAGTGCAGCAGATCCCTGATGGCAATCCTGCTGCCTGAACTCTCTTGACTAACATGGCACAGTCTGATGGCTTCGCAGGATAATTTTACTAAACAAATAAAGAAGAGCTAACACCTATCCTTCTCAAACTATTACAAAAAATCGAAGTGGGCAGAACACTCCCAATTTCAATCTACGAAGCCACCATTACCTTGATACCACATCTTCTAAGGCAAAAGAAATAAAATCAGTACAGAAAAGAAAAAGATAATGGTTAACATAAATTCTTTACATCTAACATATACAAGAAATGAGAGAGGGAAAAAAGCCTAGAATAGGTGGGACAGATAGAAAACAGGAATTATGTGATATATAGAATTTATAGAGATTAATTTCTACAGGGAAAGACAACCACCATTGCATTAGAACTTTAAGTAATTCAACTATAAAAGTAAAACAATGTATTGTTTCTAATAGAAATCTATGGGACACAAGAATGCAGAAAGTTGGAAGAAATAATGGTAGAAGAAAATATGACATGCAAAAATATGAAAATTACTACCTCCATACAGACAATGCAACTTCTAGAAAATAATGAAAAGAAGTGGAGCAAGAGGTAAACCACTCTTGGAAGGTGAGCCACTATAAGCAAACTTAGAAAAAAGAGGACATTTGTGAGACTGTAGCTTATCAGCCAGTGGAGGGAACACAAACATTCAGACCATAGCACTTAGCAAACCAGAACTACTGAAATGGCTTCAAGTAGGCCAAATGGGTAGAAACTATATAGTACTGGGTTTTGATCCATTACTTGGAAATTTAATGCTGTTAAAACCTGACATTGGAACAGAACTCTGGAAATCAAGAGCTCCTCATTAACAGGGGTCTTATTTGGGGAAATAATTTGGAAGATTAATCAAATGTGATTTTGTATTTTGACAGTTATGTGAGCAGTTGGGCTAAGGAATGCACATTCATCTAGCTAATAAATTAGCTATATACATCTGCAAACAAGAGTAAAATAGCACCAATAAACAGATGCCAGGCCATCAAGAGAATGTTAGGAAAGCATGTCTCAGAATTTCAGTCTCTAAGAGTTTGAGAGTATCAGAATTTAAGATGTGACCTACATCAAAAACTGAAGATTAAATATGTTGGGGCACTAGGGTAATGAATAAGAAAATGGGAAATGGAGAAACCTGGTATGCCCCTAGACACTGACTATAAGAGTAAAATATGTGTATTATTGGTTAAGGGCAGAGTAAACTAGACGTAGATTATAGAATCTACTGAGCCACAAGTAAAGCTATAATATTGTATTTTATGATTATGTTTCATACAATATCAGGATTATAATGCTAGATTAATACATAGTAAGCTGAAAAAATGAATTTTAGAAGAGGTCTAAAGTCTTAGGAAGAATTTATCAATCATTTTCTTCTTACTGCCTACGAGAAAAAAATAGAGACAGTAAACAAAGTTTTGATTGATGCTGAAGTTACCTTGCTTGTTTGACCTCAACTTTCTTTCTTTTTCTTTTTTTTTTGCCACTATGCAGCATGCAGGATCTTAGTTCCCCAACCAGGGTTCAAACCTGTGCCCCTTGCAGTGGAAACATGGTCTCTTAACCACCAGGGAAGTTTCTGATCTTATTTCCTTTCGAAAAGAAAAAAAATCTTATAAACAGAGACAGTTTCCACCACTTGTTTAGTTATTCTTTTCAAAAGAAAAACAAACCACGTGATAACTATAGCATAGATCCAGCAAAGAAGCTGTTTCCAGTTGAGGGTACCTTCCCAGTTTCTTAGAAAAGTGTTGCCAAACCTCAGCTGTCATCTCAATTTCATTTTCCAAGTGGTATACTCAATCTTTGTGATCTTCTCCAAAATATCCTTTCCTCAATATATAACCAAAGAGAAGGGCTAAAAAAGAAAATGTTTTCTTAAAAGGAAGGTCATGGGTTGAGGATATTGAGACTAAGAGAAATTAACCTTAAATGGAAGCTGAAGACCTTCTACTTCAAATGGAAAGGGAAAATAGCAAATATAAATGCTCTTCACAGAAGGATTCCACTAACTCTTTCCTCATCTTATATCCAGGAATTTGTCTCATGGGAATTGGCAAGTCTGTATATACATTCCAAACTGGAAAAGGGTACATCGGAAATTGCATTTTTGTATTCAGTTTTGCTCATATTTTCATGTGGGTACTTTAAGAAATGTTTTCACTTGGTTCCTGTAGTTCATTAAGAAATCACATGCAAGAAGTGAAAAGATATATGAATATTAGGTGATAAGATTCCTAAGGACTCAACTAACACCACAAGTAAATTCAGATTATCCAGTCTACATATCAAATCAGAGATGCTACTCACATGCAGGAGAAGATCATAAAGTTACAGGCCTTCTTATGGGATAAACACTGCCTAGATATTAAGAAGTGCCTGTGGGTATTGCCAATTTTGCTACAACCACAAAATAAATCTTTCTCAGTACATGTGAAAAAGGAGTAGGTAGTTGATGATTCTCTCTGTAGTGCGTAAAGGCTAAAATAAAAGAACATTGTTTGAGGAGAGTTCAAATAGCTTAGGAAGAGACATTATTTTCAGTTCAGTTCAGTCGCTCGGTCGTGTCCGACTCTTTGCGAACCCATGAACTGCAGCACACAAGGCCTCCCTGTCCATCACCAACCGTCAGAATTTACTCAAACTCATGGCCATTGAATCACTTTCTGCCATAAGGGTGGTGTCATCTGCATATCTGAGGTTATTGATATTTCTCCCGGCAATCTTGATTCCAGCTTGTGCTTCATTTTAATGTTGGTTAATTGATCACATGTGAAAAAATATCTTTATATTGATAATTTTCTAATGTTACAGGTCCTGACTAAACATCTCCTATGTAATTCCTTTACTTTTCTTTTAGAATTGCAAATGGGAATGAGAAAAAATATTTGGATAATATAATAAGATTTATGTAATGATAGGAGAAAAATGATAATAAGGAAAATGTGGAAATTATTCTGCTGTAACAGGTTAAAAACATAAATTTTAACAGGATTGAACTTTTGCATTAAGGTAATAAAATGTCACCCAAATTAAAGTGATATAAAAGGCAGCAAGAAGGCCCCTTCCATCCAGATAAAATTGCTCCATTATTAGAATTGCTCTGATACATGAAATTCCAGTGTTAGCAGTCCTTTCCTTTCTTATAATGTCTTGCTTATAGTTTTTACCACAAATTTTCCTCAGGACAGGTAGCAAAACCCTCACATGATTTTTCTGATGACACATGAAGAAATAGTTATCAATAAAAATCGATAAAACAGGTTTCAGAAAAAAGAAAAATCAATTTATAGCAACCTAATTCACCTACTTGAAATTTTCTCTAGGGCTTTTAGACAGGGATAGTCATAAGAAAGTTATCTCATCAAGGAAAACTCCAGCACTTTTGAACAGATATTTTTATATCAAATTTGCCTCTTTGATTATCACTATGTCCAAGGGTATGGACATGTCCATAAAAGAAAAATGGGCAAGGCCAAGAAAAGATTAGAACCTTAATTTCCTGATATGTTCATGATGGCAGTTAGAGGAACAGGGTGTGAATGTCAGGGCTGGGTTTCCAGGGAAGCTGACTTGACATAGAAGTTCTCATTGGGGAAGTTTCCTAGGGGGTGCTTTAGGAATCAACATCCATGGGAGGCAGAATAAAGATACAGAATTGGGTAAAGAGGAAGTCTGAACTATACTGCAGTACCAGAAAGTCCTCGGCCAGCCCTGCAGTGACCTCTGGACCTGAGATGACCCTGGACCAGACCCTGGACTCTGGACCAGAGCTGTCTGGATTTGGGTTTGGGGCCTGTGTTTTTAGGCTCCTGTGTCAGAAACTCACTGGATACAGGCTATTCCTGGAATGGGGTTTGACCTTAGGTCAAGCTCTCTTCAGCTGAGTTAAGCTTTCTGAAAGGGGTTACAAACCAAGGACTGCCAGTCAAAAAAACTTTACAGCATCTGGGGCAGAAATTCTTCAGTCCTGATGGCGATCTGGGTGCAAATACAGCATCCACAACAAAAATGTGCTGCTTTCTTCAAGTTTAGACACGTTATTGATTGATGACCTTAGACCGAAATGTCACTTTCACTCTTTTATGTTTTCCATATCATCTATACTTCAATAGGCTCCTCTGTTTTCCTGTTCCTTTCCTCCTCCACAAGTCTACCTCCTGCCATTTTATATGTGTTTATTCATTGTTATCTTGTGTGCCAAACACTTGACTAAACCATTCGAAAGTATATAGGGAAGATAAAATCATTTTTAAAGGACAGTAATATCTTGTACACATTTTCTCTTTGTGGCTTGCAGTGTGCTTTCTTTTTATTCTAAATAAAACTGTAGAATGTCACTGTATCATGAGTATTCATTTCAGTTATCCTTATTTTACATGCAGAAACATATCTGTATGTTTCCACATAACTGTAGCCGTAGTCCTGCTACTATTTATTAGTTAATGGGAGTATTCAAATATCTGCTCCTTATGACAGAACTTTGAGTGCTTACTTCATTATGTTCTTTTAGAGAGAAATACATGCTGTTTGCTCATTACTGAATGTAAATAGAACAGGTAAGCTTTCTTTCAACAAACCCCTGCCTTGGATTGTCTGACGAAGCATACTATCCAGAATGTAATACAAGAACTTTTCATTTTATATGTAACTTACTCACTGATACTCTGAAAAATATGAAGTTTTATTGTGAGAAATTTTAAAACAGTAAATATCAAAAACTGAATTCTCATTTTCAGTATTGTGTATCAGAATTTTACAGGTGTATGAGTAATTAAACAGAGTCAATTCTATCACAAATTTATCACAGATTCTTTGGTTGATTGTCATGATCTGTAACACAGTTATAAAACTGTATTTCAAAGACCACTACCTGATAAGTTTTCCTGATGGAACACTGATTCTGACAAGTTCTTGATGCATATTCTGAAAACACTGTTTTTCAACTTCCCCTGACACTATCATTTTTATAAGAACGACTCACTCAATCTCACTATTCAGAACTCAATCTTATATGAGTTCACCAGACTCAATTCTAAACTATGCCATCCCTCCATTATATTGTGACACAGGCTCCTGCATACCCCTCACATCCCAGATGAATATTAAGAATATAAGCTAGTTATTGGCATAGTTGCTTCTGTTTGTCCTGTCTGCAGAGCTGTAAGCTACATCAAGAACTGTTTGTCACTCACCCACTGTAGCCCCAGGGCCCAGGAAAGGGCCAGGCATATAGGAGGCAGTTCTTAGTACCTATAGGATGACTACATGAATGTCAGCTAACTTCTCAATGCGGGGTTTACCAAATCCATATTCACTATAATTTTGAAAACAAATTATAACTCTTACCCTTATTCTTCAAGAAATGGATAACATTCATATGATATCTACACTTTATATATTTAATCAGTTGTTATTCTTTTCTTCCCTTCATCTAACAACTACTTATTTCACACATATTTGCCAAACTCTGGGTATATAATGGTGAGAAAAACAGACTACCCTCAGTCTCAAGGATATCATAGCCCACGTGGAGAACCAACAGTAATCAAGTATTTATATAAACATCCCTGCCCAGAGTATTATGAGCATCAAACAAACACACCCACAAAAATTATTAGGGAACTAAGAGTGTCCAAACAGCACATGAACTTAACTGGAAAAAAGCATCTGAGCTGGGATTTGAAGGCGAATTAAGGTATAGGGGTAATATATACCCAAACATTTTGTTGTACTCAGGTCTTGGGGCAAACACCACTATTACCAGCTGATGATGATGGATCAGATTGGGAGGCTCAGGTGAAGATCAGTCAGCCAGTCTCTGAAACTTACAGGAAAATGACCTAGTGATGTGTAGACGGCTATGGTCTGTGCCCTTTCAGAAAGACCTTGCTCCTTCTTTGTGCTTCCAGGTTATGAGGTTAGCATGAGAGTGGTTTGTTCCTGAGGGAGAAGATGACAAAATAAGCTCAGAACAATTGAGTTGAAGTACATAACTCAGGTGGAGAAGCATATGCCTGCAGCGCAGGAGACCCAGTTTCAATCCCTGGTTTGGGAAGACCCCCTGTAGAAGGATGTGGCAACCCACCTCAGTATTCTTGCCTGGAGAATTTCATGAACAGAGGAGCCTGGTGGTCTGCAGTCCATGGGGCCGTAAAGAGTTGGACACGACTGAGCTAACACACACACACACACACACACACCCACACACACACAAGTGTTCCATGGAATGCTGGAAATGCTATCCGCCAGCATATTGAGTCCCCAGTCTTGTGAGAAATTGAGTTCATATAAACCACCTTCTGAGAGGAAGAACCTTATCTGCAAGGTAGCTTGTTGCCAAGCAAACCAGGTACATCACCAGAGCTGATCATTAAACAATCCTGCTTTCCTCAAGGCAGAGGTAAGGGGTAGCAGACTACAAGGCAGGAAAAAGGACAGGTACCTGAAGATGTAAAAGAAGGCTGGGGTAGCTGGAGCAGAGATCATCAGAGAGTTCTTAATCAGAGAGTTCTTAATTATGCTTCCTACAAAAGGCCACATGAAGTGATTTGGGGCTCCAAAATCACTGCAGACAGTGACTGCAGCCATGAGATTAAAAGACTCTTGTTCCTTGGAAGAAAAGCCGTGACAAACTAAGATGCATATTATAAAGCAGAGACATCACTTTGCCGACAAAGGTCCGTGTGGTCAAAGCTATGGTTTTCCCAGTAGTCATGTACAGATGTGAGAGTTGACCATAAAGAAGGCTGAACACCAAAGAACTGATGCTTTTGAACTGTGGTGCTGGAGAAGACTCTTGAGAGTCCCTTGGACAGCACAGAGATCAAGCCAGTCGATCCTAAATGAAATCAACCTGAATATTCACTGAAAGGAGTGATGCTGAGGCTCCAATACTTTGGCCACCTGATGTGAAGAGCCGACAGCTGCAGGGAGCATGCTCAGCCATATTTATACCTTCAGAGAGGTAAGCCAGGGATTTCTGGATCACTTACAAAAGTAGATATGTTCTCAATTGTATTCTTGATTAAAGGCTGGTGTGCATTATAAACATTGACATCACATAAAGGAAATAGTTCTGGAACATCCCACCATGACATGTTTCTGTTTCTTCTCACTCTGTTATAGTTTCACTGTGACCCTGCCACTGATTCAGCCCTTCTCTCCATCCCTGGACATAGCCTGAGGCTTTTTTCTCCAGCTTTTTATTTCAATCTCTAATGCCCAGCTTCCCCAGATATTCATACTGCTCCTGGTAGACATTATATAACTTGGATGACAAATATTTTTCATCCTGAGTATTGAACTTTACAGATCAGTATGGGATCCCTGGAGTACTGGGGTGAAGCATCATTTATCTGTGTTGTAAGCTACCGTGGGACTGATAGCAAAATGCATTGATGTTCATTATGATGTTAGCTACACATGGTAGACAGGGTGAGAAAGGAATGACAATTTCTTCTGGGTAAGCTCCATCACATGTAGAGAGGAATTAACATGGGCTTTGGCATTAGACCTAAAATTCTGCTTTATGGAATGATGGGTGGAAAAATTCTTAAAAGCTCTTAGGTTGAGGAAACCTAAAAACCATTTTATTACATATAAAATAAGTCTTAGAAGCACCACGTAGCTAACAAGTGAATGAAAGATCTTTGAGAAGACGAAAATCTGCTTGGTAAATGAATAAAGCCTGTGGTAATGCTTTTGCACAGTGGGAATTAGCTGATTCAGAGGAGGTAGTGAGGAGTCATTGTATCATTTATTAGGACAATCTCTCAAACAGGGGGATACTGCCTCAAGTCCCTGGACTACTTCAAATAGCACAGATTACAGATTTTATCCAGTATCAAGTTTTGCTAATAATGTCATAAATATATGAAGAGAGCAGAGCAGGAAGTAGCAACACAGGCCTGCAGGTTCTTTCTCAACATATCGGTGTGCTCTCTCAGTAGGTCAGATTAATTAATATCTGAGGTCTCCACGTTGCAGATGTGATAATATCTTTTACACATAAGAGAACAGTCTTAGTGGCAGTATGTCACTGTTTATACAGGAAGTCCCCTATATATGAATGAGGAATGAGTTCCACTCTGAGAGTGCATTTGAAAGTCTAATTTGTAAGCCCAACAAAGTTAGCCTAGGTACCCAACTAGCATCATCAACTATATCGTACTGTACTGTAATAGGCTGATACTGCTTTTCACACAAGTAATACATAGCAAACACACACACACACACAATAAAGAAAACATTTTTAATCTTACAGTATGGACCTTGAAAAGTATAGTAGTACTGCATAATAGCTGGCATACAGGGGCTGGCATCGAGCCAGGAAAGAAGAGTTATTGACTAGAGGAGGGAGAGAAGGTGGGAGATGGTAGAGCTGAAGGATCACCAGCAATAGGAGACGGAGGGAAAGCTGCACTTCACTTGTGCCTAACCTAGACAGCATATTAAAAAGCAGAGACGTCACTTTGCCAACAAAGGTCCATCTAGTCAAGGCTATGGTTTTTCCAGTGGTCATGTATGGATGTGAGAGTTGGACTGTGAAGAAAGCTGAGCACTGAAAAATTGATGCTTTTGAACTGTGGTGTTGGAGAAGACTCTTGAGATTCCCTTGGACTGCAAGGAGATCCAACCAGTCCATCCTAAAGGAGATCAGTCCTGGGTGTTCATTGGAAGGATTGATGCTGAAGCTGAAACTCCAATACTTTGGCCGCCTCATGCGAAGAGTTGACTCATTGGAAAAGACCCTGATGCTGGGAGGGATTGGGGGCAGGAGGAGAAGGGTGCGACAGAGGATGAGATGGCTGGATGGTGTCACTGACTCGATGGGCATGAGTTTGAGTAATCTCCGGGAGTTGGTGATGGACAGGGAGGCCTGGCATGCTGTGATTCCTGGGGTCGCAAAGGATCAGACACAACTGAGCGACTGAACTGAACTGAACTGAATGTTGATGGCACAGACTCTGGTAACTTGCTGGATTCACTTCTATCTACCCTCTTAAAAAAATGATCTGATGCTGTCTGGGTGTAACTGTTTTTTCTTGTCACAGATGACATTCTAGACTTGAAGTTAAGATCCTGTCCTACGTTATGCTATCCAGTACTGTAAAGCACACAAAAGCACAACCCTTGAAGAGAACATGCGTAGGTGACTGTGTACACCAGACACATGAACTAACTTCTGTGACTGGACATGTGAACTCACGTTCGCACCTTTGAAAGATTGCAACTTGAAGGTTATTATGTAGGGGGCTTACTCTAGTGTGATAGTACATATTACTTGGCATTTTTCATGACCCATAAATATACAGATGCCTTATGTGTTTGCCATAAATAACCTAGACAGACCAATTACATAGTATAGAACTAGAACAGAAATGCCATTAGTGTAGGTGTCTGCCAGGAGGACTATTATTAGCATATTTTAAAGATTTATCTGGATCACTTTCCTTTTCCCATTCCTGGGAGCAACTTCTTAGTAAAGGGAGAAACTAGGTTCCAAGCCAGCTGCTAACCATTTCCTTCCCATATTCTAACATTTCTTATAGGTGGTAACATAATTAGAAATGTTTCTCTGCTCCAAGATAATAAAATTATCTCTTTTTTTTTTTCATTTAAACATTTGTGCCATCTGCAAATTGTTTTTCATATAAAAGGTATGAATCTAAACATATTAGACTTGCATACTACTCAAGTATTCTAATGTTATTGTGTTTGTTAGTCACTCACTTGTGTCTGACTCTTTGCTACCCCATGGACTGCAGTCTGCCAGGCTCTTCTCTCCAGGGAATTCTCTAGGCAAGAATACTGGAGTGGGTTTCCATTCTAATATTATTAGCTGCATACTAATTTGCAGATAAAAATTCATTATCATCTGTCCCCTATGAAAATATATAACACCTCGTACACATTCAGGATTAAAGCATTATGTTTTACTTCTAGAAAAACTTGAATTTTCTGAAATTCTGAAATTTTTAATTTGCTTTAGTGATTAATAAAGAATTTTTGTCTTAATGATATAGTATGGCTTTTTTCATTTCTAAAAATTATTTAAATAAGATATCTTCTTAATATTTATCTTAAAGGACAAGTCTCAATGTTGCTTGCGAGGATTTTTAATATTTCTCCTAATAATAGATCAATTTTAATAGTATAAGCCATTTAACCTTCTTTTCCAGTATGTGCTTGTTGTGTCACTTTATTTTTCCTCTTTAGAAGTGAAGTTGCTCAGTCGTGTCCGACTTTTGAGACCCCCATGGACTGGAGCCTACAAGATTCCTCCATCCATGGAATTTTCCAGGCAGGAGTACTGGAGTGGGTTGCCATTTCAAATCCAAATTATATTTGAGTTTAGCTTTTGCTTAAATTTTTACATTCTTTCTTCATTTATACAACTGATATTTTCCTAAGGCTCTGACTCTGCCTCAATTATCTATTATCTATTGTATACAAATATCAGATATTTTGAGATTAAATAGCTGGAGTAGGAATGGTAGTCAGAACTGCATCTCATCCCATAAATTTCAAACTTAACTCATACTTTAACTCTCATTTTAGACATAGAGCGAAGGCTGCTCAGTCGTGCCCAACTCTTTGTGAGCCCATGAACTGTACAGTCCATGGAATTCTCCAGGCCAGAATACTGGAGTGAGTAGCCGTTTCTTTCTCCTGGGGATCCTCCCAACCCAGGGGTCAAACCCAGGTCTCCCACATTGCAGGCAAATTCTTTACCATCTGAGCCACCAGGCATAAATGGGGTGGACAAAATGGGAGTTCAAAGCAACTCTCGATTTACTTAATGACCTTATATTTAATTCATTGTAGTAAAGAGCACTTCAGTATGGCTTTTTCCTTTTTAAATGATCAAATCACATTACTTACACTGCATATAATCAGATTGCTTACACTGATATTATTCATTAAGTTCTTCTCTATCCCCTATTAGAATAAGAAATGAAGGAGTGAGAGAGAAAAGAGAAAGAGATTAGGGAAAGAAGTTAATATTTGGTGAAAAATAGGTAGGGATGTCTAATAAATGTTAAATAAGTCTAATAAATAATAGAAATATGGGTGAGATATTCAACAATAATTATTTTTAATTTAAAAGGATATGAAGAATGGCTTTATAGATTGGATGAAAATTATAAACTATAATAATTCTCAGCTACTTGAATATTCATTTTCAAATTAGACATTGACCCTAATCTTTTTGAAAAACTTGAAAAAACAATTACATATCATGACATCTATAATAACACATATTTTTATTTTTTTAGTTATTGAGGACATATCCTTGTGCTCAAACAACTGCAAAAGTCAGTTACAATTTAAATACTTCTTTTCATTTTAAAGAAATCATCTACATTTCTGAGTTCTAATAATTGTATTTACAGAAGGAGTTATTCCTTCCATTTGGAGGTTGTATGGAAGTGTCAAGACAGGTATAAGAAACAATAAGAATTCCCAGAAAAATTTTTCATTTGCTTTTCCTTTAAATTAGAGAATGATTAAAATGAACTGAATATGGGAGAATAATAAAATTCAAAGTTATGTCTATATCACCTTGAAAGCATTTCACACTAAGTTGCAGGCATCATTATATTTCAACAATAAATACTTCTACAATGAATCTCTCAAAAATGAGATCTCCTTTACATAATTGTGAAGTGATTATCAGGTTTAACAAAAGAAGCAATAATTCTCCAATTATATCTAACATCCAATCTGTATTCATACCTTCTCAACGTTCTTCAATATCATTTACAGCTGGGTGAATAGATAATTACCTATTCAATGGCATGATTTTGGTTGTCATGGGTCTTAAAGCTTTCTAAATCTTAAAAGAGTCTTCCCTTTGAGGAATCAGTGCCTTGCTGAAGAGGCAGGATATTTGTTCTGTAGATATTTCTTACCTTCTGTGTTGATCTTATTGTCTTTTCACTGTAGCATTTGACATTTCAACCACTTTTTATTACTGGAAAAATAGACATTGTACTTAAAGGCTTAAGTTGATTTAGGTTAAGATAATGTTGGCAAGATGACTTAACAGATGCTGCCATAGATTGCATAACATTAGGAATCCCATCACACTGTCTTACCCGAACGTTAGTGATGCTGAGATTCATCTCTGACTTGAAATAGTGACAGTTATTGCTCTCAATACAAATGTACGTTCATTCTTTCTATAGCCCATAGCCTGAGGGATTATACTTAAGACATCTTGAGTTTGCCATCAATAGTCTGCCTAATGTTTTATGGATGCATTGAAGATCCTACCCATCTCAATATTTTAACGGCAAAAAAAAAATTTGGAAAATTAGAAATATATTGTCACTCTATATTCACTGCTGTTCTTCAGTAAAGAAGATATTTTTCTCATTTATTGCATGATTTTAACTGCAAAAATACTTCCTATAATAAAGTCAAGGTTAATGCATAATTTTCCCCTTATTAATTTTCAGAGAGAGTGGGTCATGCCTAACAATGGCAATTAAATATTTATTGTTGCTGTTTGTTCACCTTTCACTTCCTCTTTTTGAACATTATTATAGACATGAATTTTCATGTATTTAGTGTGATTCAAGGTAGTGAATTATTCCTTGAGTAGTTTCTAAATTGGCCATACTCTGGCTGCTACGTCTCTTTAGCACCATATGTTTGTTCATTTGCTTTTTGCCTTTCTCATAACAAGATGTTTCTGGCACTTCTCACATATTCCTAATTGAGAACCCCAGGCTGCTAGTTCTCCAAGAAGTCCTGATTCTTCTTTGTAAAAAATGTGGTTTATTGACATTTAGGGATGAGGGTTTATTGTCAATGAGTATTACTGCTTCTAAACTCTTTTGATACAGTAGGAAATTTGAAGAATAACTCTTCCAGTTTGAATTTACCATTTCAGGGTTTTTTTTTTTTTCATTTCAGGGTTTTAATTTATTATTTTGTTGTATATGTATATCTATTTTCTTACACATTAGAAATTTGATTTTAAAAACTTTAGTATAATGATTTCTTGTTTATACACCATACAGAGAATAGTTTCAAATGACTATACAAATACTACATTAAGAGTAGGACTACTGAGAGAAACATATTTCAGCATTTTTTTTATCTTCAAGCACTGTATTTACTTACATTATCATCTGTTTATTTAAATTTTTGGATCTAGACACATTATTAAAGCATATATTTTCAAAAGTGTGCTTGCTTAAAATATAAATTATAAATCATCTAGTTAAACTATTTCTAAAACTTTTCATAGTCACAGATCTATTTTTCTGGATCACTTTTCAACTCAGCCATCAAAGTCTGTATTCTATTCTATACTGTCCTGTTAGTCAAAAAATTTTCAGTAAAGCAGCATTTCTTTATACACTGCACATGCTAATCTCTGGATTTTTCTTCCAAGTGGCTGGTACCCATTTTGGTACCTTATTGTTTAAATAAACTAAATCTTTTTACTTAAATTGAGCAGGAAGTTTTTGACAAGCTGATGCCCACAGTTTAAAAAGAGAGCCCTGGTTAATCTATGAATTGGTCCCATTACTCTATTAGCGCTCTAGAAGTCTTCGACTCTGCACTAAACTCAACAATTACTTGTCTTCAGTTGTACTATTTGGTGTGCACCCCCATATGTTCATTACCACCTCCATGCATCACTCTATTCAGATAATAAAAACAAAAACCATTAACAGGTAAATAGGTAAAGATAATAAGGGCATGACCAACTCCTGATCCAACAGAAAGATATTATGTGAAGAATATAATCTAATTTCAGAGAGGTAAGAAAAAAAATGCTTACTTTGAAATATGAGATAAGAAATCACCAAATGTCATCCATATAAGAATGAATAAAAGGATCTCTTTCCTCATGTTTGTTGTCAAACTGATTTCTATGACCTTGAGAGATAAGTAAACATGTTTAGTGCTGTTTCAATTTGATTTTATCTTATCAATAGTAAATCTGAGTATTGTTTTCATGTGTTTAAAGACTATTATCATTTCTATAAAAAACCCAGAAACTGGGCAGAAGACCTAAACAGATATTTCTCCAAAGAAGATAAACAGATGGCCAATAAACACATGAAATGGTGCTCAACGTTGCTCATTAATAGACAAATGCAAATCAAAACTACAATTAAGTATTACCTCATACCAGTCAGAATGGTCATTATAAAAAAAAAAAAACCAAAAAACAAAAAACTACAAACAATAAATATTAGAGAGGATGTGGAGAAAAGGGAGCCCTACTGCACTTTTGGTAGGAATGCAAATTGATACAGCCTCTATGGAGAACATTATGGAGATTCCTTTAAAAACTACCATATGACCCAGAAATCTCACTAGTGGGCATACACTCTGAGAAAACCACAATTCAAAAAGACACATGTACCCCATTGCTTATTGCAGCACTATTTACAATAGCCAAGACATGAAAGCAATCTAGATGTCCATCGACAAATGAATGGATAAAGATGTGATACAGTGGAATGTATACACAATGGAATATTACTCAGCCATAAAAAGGAACAGATATGAACCAGCTGAAATGAGGTGGATGAACTCAGAACCTATTATAGTGAAGGAAAACAAACATTATATATTAACCCATATATATGGAATTCGGAAAAAGGAGCCTATTTATAGGAAAAGAATGGAGACAGAGACATGGAGAACAGGCTTGTGGACACAGTGGGGGAAGGAGAGGGTGGGGTGAGTTGAGAAAGTAGCATTGACATAAATAAACTACCATGTGTAAAATAGCTAGCTAGTAGGGAGCTGTTATATAACACAGGGAGCCCAGCCGGGTGCTCTGTGACAACCTAGAGGAGTGGGATGTGGGGGGGTGGGAAGGAAGCTCAAGGGGGAGCTTCCTTATACATGTGTATAATGGGCTTCATATATATGTGTGTGTGTGTGTGTGTGTGTGTGTGTGTGTGTGTATAAAATGTGTGTGTGTGTCGATCTGTGTGTATAGTGATGACTGATTTCTGTTGCTATATGGCAGAAACCAATACAACATTGTAAAGCAGTTGTATCCTCAAATTAAAAATTTTTATAGTAAAGACTTATTGGCATTTCTTTAATGATAAATAAAAATTTTTATGTATGTCTTTATATCATGCACTTGAACTTTTTTTTGGTAATTGATTTCAAAGAGATTTTAATGAGTTTGTGAGATTAACCTCTTGCCTGTCATATAAGCAATAATTATTTTCCCACAATTTCATCTTTTGATTTGCTTATGACATTTTTTCTATAAAGATCTTTTAATTTTATAATCAAAGCGATTACTATCTTCTTGTACTGCTTCTTAAATTTGAATGCTAAAAATGTTTTTCCGCTTTTAAGGTTATAAAAGTCAACCAATGTTGTTCTAATAATGGCATGGTTTATATTTTCTCTGACTCATGTGGAAATTATGACAAAGTAAAATGTAACATAACAGTTTACAAGTAGCTACCCAGTTGATCTAACAGCATTTATTAAAAAAGTACTTTTTTCTCTCATTGATGTGAAATACCATGTCTACTGCGTACTGATTCCCTTATGTACTGGATTTTCTATATGGATTTTATATTTATCTCCACTAATCTTCCCATATGTCTGAACCAAATATAGTAATTTTATTTCTGAAGCTTTATCTTATGTTTTAGTATGTGGTAATAGCTTTTGCATTGACTCTTTTTGGTTTTCCTTCTTTACAAAATAGAAATCTCTTAACAGAGTTAGTTTTACCTCTTTATACTTGTTATACATCTAATTTCTGTCTCCGGTCTAATCTCATTGACTATCTCCAGTACATTTAATTTTGTATATTTCAAATATTACAAAATACATGAGTCTATATTAAACAAGCCTACAGATTGATAAATTAATATAACCCACCTGTTTAATCACCACTCATGTAGTAAGAATGTTTCACACATCCTCTGGTTGATATTAATGTACCCACATGGGCTTTCTACTGACCAATTTTTGTATTAAAAGTTTCATATAGAATAGTGTATATTTCATGTCTTGAGTTTCTTTTTTTCCATTTATTTTTATTAGTTGGAGGCTAATTACTTTACATCATTGCAGTGGTTTTTGTCATACATTGAAATGAATTAGCTGTGGATTTACATGTATTCCCCATCCCGGTCCCCCCTCCCACCTTCCTCTCCACCCAATCCCTCTGGGTCTTCCTATTTCTATTTGACTGTTTCTTATAACATCTACTTTGTTCCTCATTATGGTCATGCTTTCCTTTTGATATTTGAATATATAAAGCATACATATAAACATTTTAAAGATCATGTCTGCAAATTTCAACATCTTTGAGACTTCAAAAGGACATGATTTCCTATGTCTTGATATGTCTAGTAATTTTTCATTTGATGCTGGACTTGGTGATGCTACATTATTCAGTGCCTGGACTCTATTGTCTCACTTTAAAGACTGAAGTCTTTGCTCTGGTAGGTAGTTACTGACAAATTAGCTTGATAATTTTGGGACTTGTTTTCAGGCTTTAAAAAGGGATGATCCAGAGTAGACTTATTCATTAGTGAGCTCAACCTCTTTACTATGGTGAAATTCTGGAGTCTCCACTGAATACCCTGTGCATTCAACAAAGTCTACTTTGACTGGTGAAACTCAAGCTGACACCTTTCTGAGACTCTTCATAATTACTGGCTTCCTCAGAACGTTTTCTTTCTCTGGGAGTATTTCTTTGCTTGCACCTCTGGAGCTTTACCATATAAGCATACATACTGATATTCATACAAAGCCCGAAGTGGTCTCCTATGCAGATTTTTAAAACTCTATCTTTGCATGATTCTCTCCTCTCTCATTCTGATGTGCAAATTCCAGTCACTTCAGGCTCACCAAACTCAAATCTGTTGGATTCTCTGAGTTCCCTCTCCTGTTTACTATTCAGAAATTGCCTGAAGGAAAAAATTCAGAGCAATTATAGAGCTGACCTCATTTCTCTGTCCCCTCTTTCCTCAAAAATAATAGCCCTCTGCTACCCAATGTCCAATACCTGAGAAAAATTATGTTATGTATGTTTTGCAGCTTTTAAATTATTTATGGTAGAATGGTCATTCTGGACTTGTTATTTCAAAATTCTTAGAAGCAGATCTCTAATGAACATTTTTTGTTGTTTTATAGCAACATATTTCCTGATTCTTCATTGCTCTGTACTGTTTCAAATTCAGCAATAAACTCTGAGATAAAAGCCTAGCAGAAAAACTAGCTGACTTCTGTGAGAATGTGTTTTCCCTGAATCTTGCCACATTTTTGCATATGTTGTAATTTCATTTTTATTGTTGATGCTCGAGTGTGTTTTTCCTGTACTATCCTTTAGAGATTTATTCTAGTTGGAGGGAGGAAGAGTTTCTAGGTTTTCCATGTTTCCTTAAAGAACGCTTTCTGTTTCTATAAAATAGAATGCTTCACTAATACACTGCACTTTTTGTTGTTGCTGTTACTTTATTTTATTTTAGACGGGCCCTCACTACTGTGCTGTGCTTCGGTGCTCAGTTGTATCCAACTCTTTGTGACCCCATGGACTGTAGCCTACCAGGCTCCTCTGTCCATGGGGATTCTCCAGGAAAGAATACTGGAATGGAGTGCCATGTCCTCCTCCAGGGGGTCTTCCCACCCCAGGGGTCAAACCTAGGTCTCCTGCATTGCAAGTGGATTCTTTTACCATCTGAGGCACCAGGGAAGTCCAAGAATACTGAAGTGGGTAGCCTCTCTCTTCTTCAGGGGATCTTCCCAATGCAGGAATCAAACCACGGACTCCTGCATTGCGGGTGGATTCTTACCAGCTGAGCTACCAGGGAAGCCCACAAGGACCCTTAGTTCTAGTATTTTCTTTCACTGTTTTAAAAAGCAAAGACTTCCCAAGGGAAATCCACTGTGTCAAACATTTTTCATTTGTCCACTGTGATTGCTCTGAACTGTGTTTTCTCAGAGACAGGCAAATGAGTTCCCATTGTGAATGAGGTCTTCTTCCTCTGGGGAGAAACCTTTGCTGGAGTTATCTGGACTCTCCTACTCTTAAGATCTGGCAGCTCTCTATTCTCCAGTGCATCTACCTTCAGAAATATGGCACCTCTGTGGGCACTGGTCCTGATTCTGCTGATCACAGGTATTTATTTTTTCCCTTAAATGTAAGTTGAGGTTTACACTTCTCTCATTCATCTAGTTACTGCATATAGATGAGCTTCCCTGGTGGCGCTACTGGTAAAGAACCTGCCTGTCAATGCAAGAGATGTAACTAATTAAGAGATGTGAGTACATTTGTCTAGTTACTGCATGCAGGTAGGTTTATGTATATTTTTAATTTTTTTTGCATAGTATGACTTTTGGAAGGGTGTGAGGATAATTTGATCTAGGCTAACGTCTTTATTCTAGAACAAACCAGAAGACCCACTCCATAGGATCTAATGTGGTCACAGAAAAACCAGGCCTTAGTAAGGATAGGTGGGTTCTTAAGAGACTCAACATAGTATATTGATATGGCTTAAGCTTGAGTTTGCCTGGATAGATGGGGTAGAAGAGAAAGCTGGTTAGAGAAGACCAACAGATTTTCCCATGGGAGTGCAATAACATCAAATATGATGTAGCTCCATTTATAAGCTCCAATCATATATCTATAGTTGGTATCCAACAAGGATATGGCATTTGGTATAAGGCTGGAGTCATATAAAGAGACTATACTGGGTTCCTTGGAAGAATAGGATGCAGTGATCAAGGAAGAAGTTTAATTCTGTAAAATAAGTCAAGATAGAAAATTGAAGAAACAGAAGGAAAAAATAGGTACTTAATGTGTTGTACATGTTTGGTACTCTAGCAAAAGAGACTGGAATAGGGTATACTTTTAAAGTATTCCCTGGCACCCTGTATACTAGTTTTGTTTAACAAAGCATCTCAATTCCTAGACATTAAGCAAAGAGGTTGAAGGTGTTCAGCCTGTATCTCTATTCCTGAACCTTGTGCATGACTGATCTGCAGACCGGAAACACTTCTATGCTATTAATATGAAACTACTAATTTTTGAATATTTGTATGTCTATAAGGTTGTAACTGTACTAATACTACACACAAAGAAGGTATGAGAAACATAATGTACCCAGTATCAAACCACTGGTAAATACTCCCTTGTGTGTGAATCTAAAGCTGCTGCTGCTGCTAAGTTGCTTCAGTCGTGTCCGACTCTGTGCGACCCCATAGACGGCAGCCCACCAGGCTCCCCTGTCCCTGGGACTCTCCAGGCAAGAACACTGGAGTGGGTTGCCATTTCCTTCTCCAATGCAAGAAAGTGAAAAGTGAAAGTGAAGTCGCTCAGTCACGTCCTACTCTTCGCGACCCCGTGGACTACAGCCCACCAGGCTCCTCTGCCCATGGGATTTTCCAGGCAAGAGGACTGGGGTGGGGTGCCATTGCCTTCTCCGGACTCTAAAGATAATGCCCTTAATTTCTACATTTGACTCTCTCCAGGCAGACAGTAGCAATTGATTTTTAGTTCTACAGGCCAGTACTATGGAATTATCAAGGTGACATAAATTCTTAAGAGTGACCATGCATCCTCTTCTCAAAAAGGTTTTTTTTTTTTTTCCTTTTAATGGTGGTATACCATGATGGCAATCATAGAAAAATTTCTAAAATGTCTGAAGTGAAATATATTGACATAGGAAAAGGCAGAGTTTGGGGAAATAAGATGATCAAGATAGCAGAAACACAAATTGGATAATAGGTTTATGAATGTGCTTTTCCTTTAAAATAGAGATAAATACAATAGAAATATATTTCAGTGTTGTATTTCAATTTGTTTTTAAAACCTCCATTTTTACAACCAAATAGTTTATGTCTTTCAATAAACTAAATAGTTAACTATCCCTTTTCTGCTTCTAAGCATTTCTGGAGTTTGGAATTTGGCACCATGTGGTTTCATAGGTAGTATCCTCACTAAAGTTCACATGATGTTTTCATAAGTTGCTACTATTTGGTAATAAAAATTAATCTTATTTTATTTGGAAGGTATGTGTTGAAACTTAATATTGTCTTTTAAACTGCCCACATGATCCTTCAATTCTAGTTCAGCTAAACTAAGGCAAGTCAGAGCAGCGATCACATTAAATTTAAGCAGGAAAAGAATGTACTACTTTTAGATATAACCATACAGATTCCTATCAATAATTAGCTATTAATTTTTGAGTGTTTATATCTACAGTTTCTTTATACAAAAATGTGTTTGGTACTCAACAACAAAATTATGCCTAAGTGGTGACTGTTTTATAAAAAGTAAAGAAACATAGCTTTGGTAAATATGAAAAAATAAATGCATGTAAATAAGGCAAGTTTCTCATTTCCAAAATGATTATCTTAAACATCTATTGTTTGACATAATAGAGTCTCTTAGCTAATAGCAGTATAATGCAGGTTTAATGGATGTCATTTTTCAGGCATTTAGATTTTTAATTGCTTTCCTTTCAGCTTCATTAGCACAATGGCAACTCTTTAGTCATTTCAATTTTAGGTAAAAAATAAAATTTTTTTCTGCAACTTTTTTTCTGGTTTCAAGAAAATGTGCTATTAAATAAACATGTCACAGAAATTCAGGTTTTCTATACAGAGCAACAAATTTAAGAGTGGCTGAAATAGGCATCCATTGTTTGGCTTTTCTAACACCTCTTGCCCATAATCTAATAAAATTAATACTGTTTTACTCCAGAAATTAACTCTTTTGTAGCTCCATCTCTTCCAGAGAGCGTGTCTATCATAATGTCTGGGTCAGCCCCCTAATTCTACTAAGGTGTGGTTGTCAAAGGTCATGAGATCCAGAAAAGTAATCAAAGCAGTCCAGAGCCTTAGCGCCTGAGCTACTAGGACTATGTAAGTGTTATCTGGTTGACAGCCATCCTCTCTAACTGTATGTAAGACTCTCTCTCTACACAGAAATATGCAAACAGGAGTTTTTGGAAATAGGGTGAATATTACATTGTTTGGCATGTAACTGTGCCACATTTTAACTTAGGTTATTAACCGCTGTACTTCCCAGTTATGTGAGTCACTATACCTCTGATTTTGATTTTTGTAACTAGCTCTGGTTAGTTTTCAGGCACAGTGAGTCAAAATAAATTTTCATTAATTCAATCATTTCAGTGAAGTGGCTCAAGAAATCATAATGTGCAGTAGTGGAATCACTGACTAATAGCCTCAAGATGTCAAGGTTGGACGAAAGGCTCCTGTGACTGAGTACACACCGCGGATTTCTCAGGAAGTGACAACATTACAGAAAGTTGGTGAACATATGTCTGAATTCCTCTGCTCTCCTCCGATTATAAAGTATTGCTAGGTTGATCCTTTGAAAGCAAATTCATTAGCTTACTGACCAATGAACTCATTCAAAAAAATTGCATGCAAGAAAAAGACAAATTGCTTATCTGTCTAAATTACTTCCTAGCTAATTCCTCCTAAATAGATGTTATCTTCAGGTCCCAGAGGCCATCATTGCAGATGTTAAAAAAAAAAAAAAAAAAAAAAAAAAACACCTCTCTGGGAGCCATAGAAAATTGCTTTATAGGCTGCTGCCATAGCTTTCAACTTGGAAAGCCGTTGTCCTGAAAAGCAAATGTGACTTTCCATAAGAGCTGTTTCATTATACAGAGTCTGCAAGAAGTAAACCGGCATAAATCCAGGTGAGAAGACAAGGCAAAAAAGAAAGAATAAACCTTAAAGCTATGAGCTATAGTTAGCAAACTTCATAGAAGACAGAGAATAATTCAATCCAGGACAAACTGAAGAATATTTAAGACAGTGTAGCCATGGTAAATATGACAAAAAATAAGTATATATAAATTTAAAAATTTAATCTTTTCCAAACTTACAATTTATTTTTTGCAAGTGGTAAGGATAAATTAATGAAAAATTTAACATCTCTAAAAATAACTATTAACCAATTTTATATTACCACAAACAACTGAAATCTTTTTGAAGTAGCCTGAATAAAGTATAATAAACGGGACAATTTTAGAAAGTCAACTATTGATGAGTAACCTAGTGTTACTAGGTTTATTTTTTCATTAAAAATTTTTCCTTTTAAAAAAATGTCTATATGTGATACAGTTTATGTTTATAACAGTGAATTAAATTATATAATTCTATGTAGAAATATTGCTGGGAGAAATATCAACTTCAGATTTGCATATGATACCACCCTAATGGCAGAAAGCAAAGAGGAACTAAAGAGCCACTTGATGAAAGGGAAAGAAAGAGGAGAGTGGAAAAAGCTGGCTTAAAACTCAACATTAAAAAACTAAGTTTGTGGCATCTGGTCCCATCACTTCTTGACAAATAGAAGGGGTAAAAGCAGAAACTGTGGCAGGTTTTGTTTTCTTGAATTACAAAATTACTGCAGAGAGTGGCTGCAATCATGAAATTAAAAGATGCTTGCTCCTTTTAAAAGAAGAAAAGCTATGACAAACCTAAACAGCATATTTAAAAGCAGAGACATCACTTTGTCCACAAAGGTCCATAGAGTCAAATCTATGGTTTTTCCAGTAGTCATGTACAGATGAGTTGAACATAAAGAAAGCTGAGTGCTAATTGATGATCTTGAATTCTGGTGCTGGAGAAGACTCTTGAGATTCTCCTGGACAACAAGGAGATCAAAGGGTCAATCCTAAAGGAAATCAATTCTGAATACTCATTGGAGGGACCAATGTTGAAGCTATAATACTTGGGCCACCTAACATGAAGAGCTGACTCACAGGAAAAGAGCCTGGTGCTGGGAAATCCTGAGGGCAGGAAGAGAAGGGGGTGACAGAGAATGAGATGGTTGGGTGGCATCCCCAACTCAATGGACATGAGTTTGAGCAAACTCTGGGAGATAGTGAAGGACAGGGAAGCCTGGCATTCTATAGTCTATGGGGCCGCAAAGAGTCAGACATAACTTAGTGACAGAACAACGACAAAATAGAAACATAGACACATTATAAAATATATGGCAAATATCTATGGTTTTCCTTATGTTTTTCAAGAATAAACCGACCCTATCCCTTTTGACAGTGCCAAACACACTTCCTACTTAGAGCACCAGTTTTGGAAAACACTGCAAGTATTTTCTCCTTTCTTTATGGAGAACTAGATAGGCCTTTTGTCAGCTCTGAGACCCAGATATGTCTTTCTCAAGAACCTGGGAGCCAACTCTTTGAAATGTAAATATCAAAAGATACCACCTCTATACCCCAGTTTCTGTGAGAGAGTAGGAACCTCATCTTTGCTTCAAGTTCCAAAGCTACTTTCTGTCATAAAGATATGAGATGTTATTTTTCTTCTGTATTAAGCCAATAAGGTAATATATAGATGGTAATTCCAAATATTAGGTAAAGTCAGGATGAGCTACATGTGACAAATGGTGCTGTCAAGTCCTCTTACTCAAGGACTAGTTGTATATCTTGAACATAAATATTTAATGTGTCTTCTCTGCTGGGCTATATAAGGAAGTGAGATTCCTTTGTTTTTTCATCAGTAAAGTGGGTGCCAGTGACAGGCATTACATTGTGGTTTAATGTTTATTCCATAATACAAGTGGTTTCTATCTCCTCTGTGGATGGCTTTCTGGTTTGGAGTAGTGTTTTCAATTAAATTTCCCAACAGTGCATACACACACACATTTTGTATTTAGTATGTTTACAAATTTGCCTTGCATTCCTTTTAATTATTTAAATCCTTAATATGAACAACTCTTTTCAATACTTCTATTTGCTCTGATATAATTTAAGGAAATTCTCCTTGATGCTTTCTAAACTAAGACCTTTATGTCATCTTCATCCTGATGATATCTGAGGAACCTTCCAGAAACAGAGCACTATGGCTAGTCGTGCAGGGTTAAGTCATGTATTGGCTCACCATGCGGTCTGTTTATCAAATTATAAGCTTGGCAAGGCTTTAACCTTTTTCACTCACTCCATCATTATATGTCTTTGCCAAGGAATGATGAAAATCATCTGCTACAACCTCTTTTAGATGTTTACTTTTTAAGGTTATATACTTTTAAAACTGTTTTGTCTTGCTACTGGTGAATTCTTTGCTTACCTTTAATATTTTTAATCATTTGGTTATGTGATGAGAGATAGATACTAGTGATACTACTTCTTTTTCCTATCATTATTTCGGTGTCTCTCTGTACTTTATTATGTTCTCTATACTTCCTCCATGAAGATTAAGGAGAGAAAATAATTTCTTCTCCTGGATTACACTAGTTCCTTAAAAGAAAAAAACAAAAACAAACAAACAAACAAAAAAAACCCTGCTTTTTCTCTCTGATAGAGCTGAGCCAACTCAACAGAAGAACAAGTGTCGATCAGACAGCTGATGTATTTTATGCAAATTCCTCATCCCTGAACTGGCTGTTACTTCTTTTAAATGAGGCCATTTCTCCAGCAAATAAAATACTCCTTGTTACATTGTGCTGTGCTTATTTGCTCAGTCATGTTTGACTCTTTGCAACCCCATGGACCGTAGCCTGCCATGCTCCTCTGTCCATGGGGATTCTCCAGGCAGTAGTATTGGAGTGGGTTGCCATGCCCTTCTCCCTTGTTACATTGGCCCCTAATTCTCCTATAATTATGTACAATGAGACCGCATCCTTTTACTGGGGCACATTGCATAGTCTCTAGTGGTGCCTAGATCAGCACACATCACTGCATGTAATGGAGAGAGACTGGGGGTGTGGGTTGGGGAATGTGTATACTAATTGTAAGCCTTTCACAGTAAATTTTTCCTTATGTCCGTATTTTCTGTCTACACCCTTTACATGACAAAGATCAACCACCTTAATTTAAAAAACAACACAAGTACACATTTTTAAAAACAATGTCCTCACCATGTTTAATGTCCTATGCTACAAGTAATTATAGAGCCTGACAGCATATAGCTATCATTCTACACATCAACAGATAAGAGGTACCATAAAACTTCAGAGAAAAGATTACTTAAAGTCAAAGGAGGAATCATTTCAAAATTTTTGAAACCAACCTTATTTACTTCAAAGATATTCTGCATTGTCAATATCTTATTCTGGGCTGGTTGGTGTATTTAAAAAAAAAAGAAGTAAATTCAAAATAATTGGTCTTTTGGAGAAAGTCAAAACCAAATCACTTGTAAAGAAGTACTTTTCTTCATATTTGGCATAGACATTTATGACTTGAGTTAGGGAGCCAGAATGCTCAACTATTAGTTCCAAAGTTACAAATGGATATTTGGAGGTATATATTTCTGTATATCTAGAAGATTACAGATACCAAGGGAACATTTCATGCAAATATGGGCACAATAAAGGACAGAAATGGTTTGGACCTAACAGAAGCAGAAGATATTAAGAAGAGGAGGCAAGAATACACAGAAGAACTATACAAAAAAAATCTTCATGACCCAGATAAATATGAAGTGTGATCACTTACCTAGAGCCAGATATCCTGGAGTGTGAAGTCAAGTGGGCCTTAGCAAGTATCACTATGAACAAAGCTAGTGGAGGTGAAGGAATTCCAGTTGAACTATTTCAAATCCTAAAAGATGATGCTCTGCTACACTCAATATGCCAGCAAATTTGGAAAATTCAGCAGTGGCCACAGGACTGGAAAAGGTCGGTTTTCATTCCAATCCCAGAGAAGCAATGCCAAAGAATGATCAAAATACCACACAATTACACTCATTTCACTAGCTAGCAAGGTAATGCTCAAAATCCTTCAAGCCAGGCTTCAACAATACATGAACCGAGAACTTCCAAATGTACAAGCTGGATTTAGAAAATACAGTGGAACCAAAGATCAAGTTGCAAACATCTGCTGGGTCATAGAAAAATCAAGGAATTCCAGCAAACCATCTATTTCTGCTTTATTGACTATCCTAAAGCCTTTGACTGTATATATCACAACAAACTGTGGAAAGTTCTTAAAGAAATGGGAATACAGACCACCTTACCTGCCTCCTGATAAACCTGTATGCCAGTCAAGAAATAACAGCTAGAACCAGACATGGAACAATGGACTGGTTCCAAATTGGGAAAGCAGTACATCAAGGCTATATATTGTCACCCTGCTTATTTAACTTATAGGCAGAGTACATCATGCGAAATGCCAGACTGGATGAAAAACAAGCTAGAATCAAGACTGCTGGGAGAAATGTCAATAACCTCAGATATGCAGATGACACCACCCTTATGGTAGAAGGTGAAGAGGAACTAAAGAGCCTCTTGATGAAAGTGAAAGGAAGAGGAGAGTGAAAAAGCTGGCTTAAAATGCAATATTCAAAAACTAAGATCATGGCATCTGGTCCCATCACTTCATGGCAAATAGATGGGGAGAAAAGGAAATGGTGACAGATTTTATTTTCTTGGGTTCCAAAATCAATGCTGATGGTGACTGCAGCCATGAAATTAAAACTTTGCTAACAAAGGTTCATATAGTCAAATCTATGGTTTTTCCAATAGTCATGTACAAACGTAGTGCTGAAAAGACTCTTCAGACTCCTTTGGACAGCAAAGAGATCAAAGCAGTCAACTCTAAAGGAAATAAGTCCTGACTATTCATTGGAAGGACTGATGATAGGGCTGAAGCTCCAATACTTAGGCCACCTGATGTGAAGCGTCAACTCATTGGAAAAGGCCCTGGTGCTGGGAAAATTGAAGGCTGGAGCAGAAGGGGGCAATAGAGGATGAGATGGTTGACTGATATCATTGACTCAATGGACATGAGTTTGAGAAATCTCTAGGAGATAGTAAAAGACAGGGAAGTCTGGTGTGCTGCAGTTCATGGGGTTGCAAAGAGTCAGACACAACTGAGTGACTGAACTGAACACTACACATTACTATTTCTTATGACAAACTTAAAATTTCAGTCAAATAATTATCCTGGGAAAATACAAATGCAAATAATATATCATAAATGTCAAGCTAGATTTGATTAATCACTTTAAAATCAAAATAAGGGACAAAAATCTGACCTTGCTAGAGTCAGGTCACCTTTTTCACATATCTCCTATCCCTCAAAATTTCTTCAACCTCACTATAGGGATGCAGTGGAAATATGGGAGTTATGTGTCTCTACTTCATACTAACTTTTTTAACCTAAAGATATTCTGCTATTCATTCATTCACTAATTCAATAAATATTGATCAAGCAGTAATTTAACCAGTTATGCGCTGAGTATACAATGGTGAACTCAGAAAATCTGTCTTACAGTTTAATGGGAGAGACAGGTCTTAGTCAATGCAACAAACAAATATATAATTTAAATTTGTTTAAAAAAAAATCTTTGGAAGAAAGCCAAAAATACCCAGCAGTTATAGAGAAGCCTGGAGGAACAGATTTGGTTGTGGGTCAGTGATGGTTTCTCTTTAGAAGAGATTTTGAGACTGTAAGAATCACTGAAAGCGACGGAAGAATGGGAGAGATACCGGTGTGTATGAAAGGATGGATACAGGAAGAGAATAAACCAAACTTGTCTAGACTAAGTGAAGAAGAGAGGAGCAGAAGACTCTGTAGGAGAGGTGGACTGGGGTCAGAAAGTGCCTTAAATACTGCATGCTGAAAATAATACATAATACCACTTAACTGCTAGTATAAGTTAAATATCTATAAACCCATGGATTTTTGTCCTCTCTCTGTTCTTGTTAAACACTTGCTGCCTGTCTCAAACTATTCTTGGAAGCTCAAGTTTCGAAGGTTTCTTTCCTATGAGCCTGTATTCCCCAATCAGTAACCTGTTTACCCAGGCCTTTTCTGGTGTCTTAATTCAATCTATTTCAAATTAGACCAGTCCTTTATAATCTCCTTTGAATTTTGGGGAAAAAGTTAATTTGATGAAGTAATATGTGCTAAAATGTAAACAGTTGAAAATAACCCAAAATGTCATAATCCCTGAAGATTTCCATTTATGATGCTTTTAAAAGTGCTAACACAAAGAACTGAGAGATGTGAAAATTGCCACAAATGTCAAGAGACAAATGAAGGCGATATCCTACCTGAGAAAAGTTTGATCTTAATAAAATGACATCCATGGCCATCTTCTATCCCTAAATGTGTGTGACCAGTGACATTTTCGCAAAGAACATTTTAAGTACAATACACTGCCTAAGTAACCTTTTTCCAGAATCAAGAATCAACTAAAATTTTTAGGTCTAGGGATTAGGAACAAATGTCTTTTAGTTTTACTTCTTCTCCAGGGCAAATACACTGAAGTATATAAAAAGTAAAGTAGTAAAGTATTTACAATATTTCAAATTGCACAGTCATGAAAAATATCTTTCTCAAAATTCATTGTCCGTAAAAGATGCCTTCTGTGTGGGGTGGTTAGTGTAAGAATATATTGCTAGATTCTAACACTTGTGAAATACTGAAAATATTAATAGGGATTCTTAGCAATTTTAATATTTTTAAAAGTAAATAGAAACTGAATAATGACTTACTTTATAATTTAGTGAGGTAATAAAACTATAAGACAGGAATTCCCATGTTTTTTTCTAAAACCAAATATATTTATTTTTCTATCAATATTTTCCCTTCCATTTTAAACATCAATCCCGTTTTTCCTATCTTTTCAATTCCTTTCTTTTAGTAATTTGTCTCTCTTTTCTATTACTAATTTCTCTTTCTATATGGTCCTCTCTGTCCTTCACATCTCTTTCCAGCAAATTCTGCCAATTTTTACAATCCAGTTTGGTGTAGGTCTTCATCATTATACTAAAACTGCTCTACTTTGATGCCCTTATCTAGTGGAATGGATTTATGCACCTCCTGAATGCTAACTCCAAACTCAGATATTCAATGGGTTACCTGGGATCTACACATGAATATTAAGTAAGTGCCTATGTGCTAAGTCTTTTCAGTCATGCACAACTCTTTGCGATCCCATGGATTGTAGCCCACCAGGCTCCACTGTCCATGAATTCTCCAGGCAGGAATACTGGAGCGGGTTGCCATACCCTTCTCCAGGGGATCTTTCCAACCCAGGATTAAAGAAGTACCTCCAATTAAAGATTTTAAAAAGAATCATTGTTGAAAAAAACAAAGTGAAATGACAATTAAGAAAATCACTTTCAGTGCAGTCTTCAAGATATAATTAAAAAGATATGAAGCCAAAACTAGAAATTTTAACAATTTCCTTTGGTGATAATGATGAACACCAAAATTTAAAAGCAATAAGCTGTAATTTGATGTATAAATTCATTTTCATTGCATTTTATTATGCTCAAGCCAAACATATTTAAGAATTTATTTACTATAAAATCACACTTAAACTACACCAAGAGATCTAATTTATATTTGTACTCCGTGAAATAAATGTTTCTTATATTTAAAAATGATATGAAGCCATTTCTGTGTATGTGTGTATATATTTACATATATAAATACATAGATTTATACATATGCAAATACAAATGTATAAAGTTATTTTGAAAGCATTCAAACTTATATTAGCTTCAGAGGCCATTATTATTATTATTATTATTATTGTTATTTTTAATAAGAGGACACTTTCTATTTGACCATTTCACCCAGATTCTTTCAGCTGGAAAAATAAAATTTCTACTTGTGTTACTTACTTCCTCATACAGTATTGTTGATGTATATACAATTTTTTTTTTGTATTTTGCCTATGAATATAGGATGTAAATTTAGTTCTATACACAGCAAGGAAAGATAAATGACATTATAAAAAAATATGGTCTTTAGTAAGGAGAAAAGTACAGAATATTAATGTATTTACGAAGATGATAAATTTAATAGGTACATTATTATTGGTCACGGGAGTAATGATCATAACTCAAGAGTAATGAATGATAATAAAATACAAAATATTTGATAAACTTAAGCCATACTAATGCTCAGTATTTTAAAATCTATATTTAATTATATACAGTTAGAGAGGCAGACAAGCATATTTACAAGAGTCTCCAATCAAAAAATGGTAGAAGACCTACATAGACATTTTTCTAAGGAAGAGGCAAGTGAAAAGATGCACAATATCACAAATTATTAGAGAAATACAAATCAAAACTACAATGAGATATCATCTCATATTGGTCAGAATGGCCATCATCAAAAAATCTACAAAAAATAAGTGCTGGAGGGGGTGTGTTGCTGCGTTGTTGGTGGGAATGTAAGTTGATACAGTCACTAGGTAGAACAGTATGAAGGTTCCTTAAAAAACTAAAAATACAACTCCCTAATGACAGCCATCTGATTACTGGGCCTATAACATAAGTGATACATTGTCTGGATATTTACTTTATCTCCTAAAGTATACTTGAAAAAAAAAAAAGACTATTATTTTAGAGCAGTTTCAGACTCACAGCACAATTAAAAGGAAAAGCCCAGAGATTTCCAAATACTTCTTGCCTCCACACATGCAGAGCTTTCTCCATTACCAACATCCTCAGTCAGAGTGGTAAGTACATTGGTTAAAATGGATGAACGTACATCAACACATCATAATCAGGCAAAGTTGATAGTCTACCTTAAGTTTCACCCTTGGTGCTGTACATTCTGTTTTTGGACAAAAGTACAGTGACATATATCCATCACTATTATATCATAGAGTATCTTTGCTAAGCTAAAAATCCTCTGTTCTTGTATTTATCCCTCTTTGCTTCCTAAAATAAATCACATATTGGTGCAAGGAGTTTCTTGGGCCAATTCTTTTGGATTTTTTGCAGAGAAGATCACGTCCTCTGTGAATAAGGATGATTTTAATTTTTCCTTCCGTATCTGTATATTATGTATTTATTTTTGAGTCTCACTGCATTAGCAAATACTTATGGTATAATGTTGAAAAGAAGTGATGAGAAGGAATATCTTGCCTTGTCCCTGATTCAAATGGGAAAATTTCAAGTTTCTCACCCTAAAATGTGACATATATGTAATGTTTGTATATATTCTTTATCAAGTTGAAAAGGTTTCTCTCTATTAACAGTTAGTACTGAGAAAGTGTTGAAGTTTTTAAAAATATCTTTCTGTATCTATTGATACTAGTATATGATTTTTGTTTAGTAGCCTGATGATATGATGGGCTACATTTATATTTTTTCTTTATATAAGATTTGGGTAACTAGGAATTCCACAAAAATTTTGGATATTAATGACTGGTGATACTGTTTTTTTTTTTTTCATTTTCCTTTCAGTTCTATCTTTTCTTTTAATAAACAACTTTGACTTGAATGTATAGCAAATACTTCAATTATTTCTTCATAGTTTCATGCCTTTGTCTTAAGAAAGTTGCTGTTCAATTTAAAATTAAAGTGTTTAGAAGTGTATTTGATAAATTACATATTACATATGTAATTTACACATTTACATATATATATACACATTTTACATATGTGTGTGTGTATATATATATATTGTTTGGATACTTTAAAAAGTTTATTTTTAATTGTTTTTGTTGCAAGCAGTGTTCTAAACTGTGGTGAGTTTGGATATTTGAGTGTTACCAGCTTCTTAAAATAAATTTTGTAGCTTTCAATGTTATTGTCAAAATTCAAATAGTATATATAATATGTGAAGTTCCTATTGCCTCAAAGTTGGGAGTCTAACTGATCATATTTGACCTGTGGTTTAAGGAAAATAATCTGCTTCTAAAACGACTCAAGGTATTATTACAATGTAATGAGTCTGTTCTTAGACTTTTAATGTTATTATTATAATTGCATGTATCATGTTTCAAATTACCTATTTGGTGATTTTAAATTATTAATATAAAATATTTAATTCCCACATCTGCTTAATAGAATATCCCTTTCAATTCTAATTACAATAATTTTTATTCTCTTCTGCACAGTAAATAATCACCCAAATGATAAGACAGCCTATAGAATGAGAGAAAATATTTTCAAAACATTTATCTAATAAGATGTTAATCTTTAAAACATATAAGAAACTCCTATAACTCAGTAGCAACAACCTTTGTAAATTGATTGAAAAATGAACTAAGAACTTGAGAGTCATTACTTTAAGGAAGACATACAAAAAGACAATAAATATACGGGAAAATGTTTGACATCACTGATCATCATGGAAATGCAAATCAAAACCACAATGAGATACCACCTGTCATCTATCAGGATGGCTAGTGTAAAAAAACAAAAGTCAAGTGTTGGAAGGATGTGGAGAAACTGGGCCACCTGTGCACTGCTGGTGGAAATACAAAAAAGTGCAGCCTCTATGCAAAGCAGTGAGGACGTTCTGCAAAAAATTAAATAGAACTACCACACATAATCCAGCAATCCCACTTCTCAGTATTTATCTAAAAGGATTGAATCAGGATTTTGAAGAGTTTTTAAGACTCTTACATTCATTGCAGCACTATTCACAGTAGCCAAGACATGAAAACATCTAAACGTCTACTGACAAATCAAGGGTAAAATGAAGTGTGATACAGATTCCAGTTGAAATTGGTAACACAAAAGATCTTGAACTCACTTCCTTCCACAAACACACCAAATATGCTGCTACATAGGGACAGTTACCTCTGAAAAATCTTAAAAATTATTTGAGCCACTCGTATACTTCAGGCAAATGAGAAGGAAAAAAAACAACAACAACAACCACATTTAAGCAGGCAGGAGAGGATGAGACATAACCACCTGATAAACATCAACCCCAGCACAGTTGACACACACCTGAAGAAAACTCACCCTGGAGTTTCTCCGTGAGGAATGTAGAGTTTGGATCCCATGTTGGGTGCAACAACTTTTAAGAGTCTGCACCTGATAGAGGTAAGTCCCCCAAATTTCTAGCTTTGAAGACAAATGGGGCTTCTATCCCCAAGACCCACCAGGTTAGAGAGAACCAAGGAAATAGTTCTCAGAGACAGCATGCTCATCCTCACTCCTACCAAGACAAAGCAAAGAAGCAGAGTCGCACAAACTTTATGCAAAGTGGCTTATGTGCTTATCTAAAAGCAATAAACACGCAGGCAGGCATCTAGTTTGACACATAACTAGGGGTCCACTGAGGATGGGGGTCAACCCAGTAGGGGTCAACTTCACACTCTTCTGCTGCTGTGGTCAAGCTTCAGATATTCCCTGAAAAGGTGTATGTAGCCTCCTCTGGTGCCCTGATATTTGTGACTGCTGTCTGGGTATTATCTCTAGATTTCTCAGCTCTGCTTGCCAGCAGAACTCATGCTAGAGGATCCCATAGGACTGTAACCCATGCAGGAAGAGTCTCTCAACAACTACTCCCCCCGGGGCCTCAGTTCAGTTCAGTGCGGTCGCTCAGGCGTGTCCGACTCTTGGCGACCCCATGAATCACAGCACGCTAGGCCTCCCTGTCCCTCACCAACTCCCGGAGTTTACTCAAACTCATGCCCATCGAGTCGGTGATGCCATCCAGCCATCTCATCCTCTGTCATCCCCTTCTCCTCCTGCCCCTGATCCCTCCCAGCATCAGGGTCTTTTCCAATGAGTCAACTCTTCGCATGAGGTGGCCAAAGTATTGGAGTTTCAGCTTCAGTATCAGTCTGTCCAATGAACACTCAGGACTGATTTCCTTTAGGAAGGACTGGGTGGATCTCCTTGCAGTCCAAAAGACTCTCAAGAGTCTTCTCCATCACCACAGTTCAAAATAATCAATTTTTCAGCACTTAGCTTTCTTCACAGTCCAACTCTCACATCCATACATGACCACTGGAAAAACCATAGCCTTGACCAGACGGAACTTTGTTGGCAAAGTAACGTCTCTGCTTTTTAATATGCTAAGTTGGTCATAACTTTCCTTCCAAGGAGCAAGTGTCTTTTAATTTCATGGCTGCAGTCACCATCTGCAGTGATATTGGAGCCCCCAAAAATAAAGTCTGACACTGTTTCCACTGTTTCCCCATCTATTTGCCATGAAGTGATGGGACCAGATGCCATGATCTTAGTTTTCTGAATGTTGAGCTTTAAGCCAACTTTGTCACTCTCCTCTTTCACTTTCATCAAGAGGCTTTTTAGTTCCTCTTCACTCTCTGCCTAGTAAGAGGCAATAATCCCTAGGTGCCTTTGGAGCTCCTCTCAGGGGACAGAGGCTGGTGGACACAATGTTGCCTTCTCCTTTTGCCCCTGCAGTTCACCAGTGTATCCCAGAAAGAGGCTTGTATCCTTGTCAGACACCTTGAGTTTTGTGGCTGCTGCCAGGGGACAACACTGGGTCAGCTAGTTCTGGTGGCTTCCAGACACCCACACAGGTGTCACAGGATTGTAACTAACAAGGAAAGAGTCGTTAAAGAGCCACCACCCTCAGTTCAGTTCAGTTGCTCAGTCGTGTCTGACTCCTTGTGACCCCATGGACTGCAACACGCCAGGCTTCCCTGTCCATCACCATCTCCCAGAACTTGCTCAAACTCATGTCCATCGAGTCAGTGATGTCATCCAACCATCTCATTCTCTGTTGTCCCCTTCTCCTCATGCTTTCAACATCAGTAGGGCCCCACCCTCCAGACACAGCAAGAAGCAATGGACCCAAGAGCCCAATCTTTCTGAGAAAGAGGCCTATTAGCCTACCTTCATAGATGCTCTTTTAGAGCAGGCCTCTGATTAAACACACATCTGAGGGCTAATGGGAACCTTTTCCAGAGATCATGGACAGGCAAGAGCTACCTTTGGCTCTCCTACGTAGCACACCAGAGCCCCACTATGTCCTAAAGGGAGGCTTTAATATGTGTCAGGGGCCTCAATTTGTATATCTGGTGCCCTGGTTTAAGAGGCTTTCACCTAGAGGAATCCTCTTGATCACCTGGCTCATGTGACTAGTGGGTTTCTCAGATTTGACACCAAAGCTCAGGGAAACAAAAGCAAAAATAAACAAGTTGGACAAGATCTACACTTGATCTTAGCGAAAAAACCAAGAAGCAATGCTGGGCAAGATTGAAGGCAGGTGGAGAAGGTGACAACCGAGGATGAGATGGTTGGATGGCATTACTGACTTGATGGACATGAATTTGATTAAGTTCCAGGAGATAATGAAGGACAGGGAAGCCTGGCGTGGTGCAGTCTGTGGGGTCTCAAAGAGTCAGACACAACGGAGTGACTGAGCTGACTGAGGACAAGATGAAACTAAAAAGCTTCTGTACAGCCAAGGAATTCATCAACAAAATGAAAAGGAAACATAATAAATGGGAGAAAATATCTGAAAACATTATATTTGATAAGGGGTTAATATCTAAAATGTATAAAAGACTCATACAGCTCCATAGCAAAAATCAAAGTGAAAGTCACTCAGTCATGTTCGACTCCTTGCAACCCTATAGACTGTAGCTGCCAGGCTCCTCTGTCCATGGAATTCTGCAGGCAAGAATACTGGAGTGGGTAGCCATTCTCTTCTCCAGAGGATCTTCCCAACCCAGGGTCAAATCTGGGTCTCCTGCACTGCAGGTAGATTTTATTTATTTATTTTTTTTTACCATCTGAACCATAAGGGATCCAAAAGTGTGACTGAAAAATGGGATATGGACCTGAATAGACATTTCCCCAAAGCAGACATACAAATGGCTAACAGGTACATATAAAGTGCTGACCATCACAAATAATGAGGGAAATACAAATTAAAATAGTGATATTGCCTCATACCTGTCAGAATGGCTATTATCAAAAATAAATAGCAATAGTTGGCAAGAATATAGAGAAAAGGGAATCTTCATTCACTGTTCGTGGAATGTAATTGGTGCAGCCAGTATGGAAAAGAGTATGGGTATTTTTCAGATAATTAAAAACAAAACTACCATATGATTCAGCAATTTTGTTTCTGGGGTTTTATTTATAGAAAAAGAAGACACTAACTTGAAAAGGTATATGCACTCCCATGTTCACTGGAGCATTATTTATAATAGCCAAGATGTGCAGACAACCTTAGTGTCCGTCAATGGATGTGTGGATAAAGTACATGTGAGACACACACACACAGTTGAACAATATTCAGCCGTGAAAAAGAAGGAAATCTATCATTCATGGCAGCACTGTCCTTGAGGACATTATGCTAAGTGAAATAAGTCAGACAGAGAAAGACTAATACTGTATGATTTCACTTATATATGAAATCTGAAGCAAAAATAAGAGCAAAGAGTTCATAATTACAGAGAACAAATTGGAGCTTGCCAGAGACTTGGGTTTGGGTGTGGACAGAATGGGTTAACAAGATCAGAAGGCAGAAATTATGTTATAAAATAAGTAAGACAAGGGGATGTAACATATAGCAAGGTGACTATTTTTAATACTATATCACATATTTGAAAGTTGCTAAAATAGAAAATCTATTTACATAAAAACTTCTTATAACAAAACATAGTGATAACTGTTAACTAGATTTGTTGTACAAATTTTTAATTATTATGCTGGGTACTCAAAACTAACATAATACTTATTTATTATTTCAGGTTGCTAAGTTGTGTTCAACTCTTTGCAACCCCATGGACTACACAGGCCATGGAATTCTTCAGGCTAGAATACTGGAGTGGTTAGCTGTTACCTTCTCCAGTGGATCTTCCCAATCCAGGGATTGAACCCAGGTCTCCCACATTGCAGGCAGATACTTTACCAGCTGAGCCACAAGGGAAGCCCAAGAATACTGGAGTGGGTAGCCTATCCCTTCTGTAGCAGATCTTCCCAACCCAGGAACCAAACTGGGGTCTCCTGCATTGAAGGTGGATTATTTTTACCAGCTAAACTATCAGGAAGACAAAATTTTTTAATTATTATGCTGGATACTTGAAAACTAACATAATATTATATGTCAAATATATGCGAATAAAAAGAATGTGATAAATAAGTGAAAGGAAACACTATTCAACTTCAGAAAAAAGGAAATTCTACAATTTGCTACAACATAGGCAAATTCTGAGAACATTACACTAAGTGAAACAAACCAGTCACAGAAAGATAAATACTGCATGATTAAAAAAAATACTGCATGATTATACTTATATGAGACATCTAAAACAGTCAAATTCATGAAATTAAAGTGTGGCATGGTGGTTGTCAGGGACTGGGAAATGAGGAAATCGAGGAGTTCCTAAGGAGGTGGATATAAAGTTCTGGTTAAGCAAGATGAGTAAGTTTTAGTGACCTGGTGTACAACAATGTATATATAGTTAATAATACTATATTGCATATATACAAATTTATCAGGATGGTAGATTTCAAGCTATGTGCTCTTCCTATAATAAAATAAAATTTTAAAAAATTGCTACTTAAAAATTGAGAAAAATCTGAAGAATTAAACCTTGCTTAAAATAAATTAAGAAGCCAAATATTCTTATTCTATTTTTTCTATTATCAAATTTTCTATATATTTTACTATTTTACTAAGGTGCCTTTTGGAAAATTCAGTCATATAGTTTAAAATTTTACCTTTTTTTCTCCATTATATTTACCATTCAGTTTAATGAATATTTCCATAATTCTATAATTGCAATTTAAAAATTCTTTAATTGATCAAGTTTACATTCTTTGTTTCATAAACATAGATTTAAAAGCATACACTACTGTCATAATCATTTTAATATTTTACAAATATTCAATCATTGCAGTGTTGACTTAGTAATTTGTTAATTAGGTATGTATAACACTTGTAACCACTTGTGTAAGCATTTTATATATATATATATATATGTATATATATATATATAAAGAAAGGTATGCCCTGTAGAGAACAAAATTTAACATGTAACTATTATTTTAAAATGTACTACCCATAATTATCTGCATTTTCTGTAATAATTTGCCAAATATTAGCATCAATAATACTATGTTTAGAAATTCTCTTTTCTCTGATTTTATATTAGAAATTACAAATGGATAATATTATTTTAGGTGAAAGTTTCATGATTTAGCATCCTCCTTGATTTTAATTACTGCTACTTTAATTGCTCATATAATTAAACTTGCTTGTGTTTTACTGTCACACTTTATAATTTTGCCAAGTATTATTCTTCGTTACTAATCCTAGGACCAGATCTAGTAAACTTTGGAATTTCCTGATACATCTTTTCATATATATTCCTTTTTTCAGTGTGTGCATTACAAATATCATAAAATTAGACAGTTTCTGAATCAAGTTGGAGAAAATGTTAATAAAAGAGAATAAGATGTTTAGCTAAGACAGATACATTAATACTTTGCCTTAAATTCCTACCAGGTTCCAAGCATTTTTTAAACTGACTTCTGGCTCTTTTTCAGTGTTGTTTTATCCTTTCTTTCATTTAAGAATAATTCTATACTGTCTTATTGATTTGTTCTTTACATCAAAGATAAATATTATTTGAAAATTCTATGAATACATTATGTTACATTCACATGGCACATCTGAGATCCATTAGAATATCATGCTGACTTGATTTCAAACTTTATCCACTGCCATTACTGCCCATATTCTATTCTGAGCAGCCCCCAACTTTTTCTGTTTTTTAATACTAGCTTCCTAAGCATTCATGCTGATTTTACCTTTTCTCAGCAGCACGAATAATCCTTTTAAAGCCAAAGTCAAATCAAATCACTTCCCTATTTGGAATTCTGCAATACTTTTCTTATCAATCAGTCAGTGGTGACGTCCAAGGCCTTGCACTGTGTGACTGCACAGTTACACCTCTGATTTACCTTCTTACAAGCCACATCTCTAACTTCATTCTAGCCAAACTAGTCTCCTTGATGTACCTTGAACATAACAGACAAGTCTCTATATCTTTGCACTGACTGCTCCTGCTGCTCTAAAATTCTCTTCTCACACGAAGCTTAACTCCCTCACTGCCTGCATCCTCGGCCCAGACCCTAGAGGGAGCCTGACACCAAGAGCAGATGCCTGAGAAGCCTTACCCCTGAGACCCAGACAATTAAGATCGATTATACTGCCTTTCTTCATGACATCTCTCCACTTGGCTGTATACATATGTGTGTGTTTATGTGAAAGTTGCTTAGGCGTGTCTGACTCTTTGCGATCTCATGGACTATACAGTCCGTGGAATTCTCCAGGCCAGAGTACTGAAGTGGGCAGCCATCTCTTTCTCCAGGGAATCTTCTGACGCAGGGATCTGAACCTGGCACTCTACATTAACAGTAGATTCTTCACTACCTGAGCCGTCAGGGAAGCCTGTTTGCCGGGTAAGCACAAAAAGACCGCTGAGAGGGGAGCGAGTACAAAGTGCAAAGTGAAGTTGCCCAGTTGTGTCTGACTCTTTGTGACCCCAAGGACTTCAGCCTACCAGGCTCCTCTATCCAGGGAATTCTCCAGGCAAGAGTACTGGAGTAGGTTGCCATTTCCTTCTCCAGGGAATCTTCTCAACCCAGGGATTGGACCCAAGTCTCCCGCATTGTGGGCACACACTTTACCATCTGAGCTACCAGGGAAGCCTGGTACAAGTGTGAAGAAAAGAGAGGGAACAAGTGTGAAGAAAAGCACCCTCCAGGGTACAGGTCAATCAGGATGGCCTAAAGCCAGACAGAAAGTATGAAAAGGCAAAAAGATATGACACTGAAAGAGGAATCCCTCGGGTTGGTAGGTGTCCAATATGTTACTGGAGAAGAGTGGAGAAATAACTCCAGAAAGAATGAAGAGATAGAGCCAAAGCAAAAACAACACCCAGTTGTGGATGTGACTGGTGATGGAAGCAAGGTCTGATGATGTAAAGAGCAATATTGCATAGGAACCTGGAATGTTAGGTCCATGAATCAAGGTAAGTTAGAAGTGGGCAAACAGGAGATGGCAAGAGTGAACATCGACATTTTAGGAATCAGTGAACCAAAATAGACTGCAATGGGCGAATTTAATTCAGATGCCCATTATACATACTACTGTGGGCAAGAATCCCTTAGAAGAATCATAGTCAACAACAGAGTCTCAAATGTAATACTTGGGTGCAATCTCAAAAACAACAGAATGATCTCTGTTCGTTTCCAAGGCAAACAATTCAATATCACAGTAATACAAGTCTATGCCCAACCAATAATCCTGAAGATGCTGAAATTGAACAGTTCTATGAAGACCTACAAAACTTTCTAGATCTAGGACCCCAAAAAGATGTCCTTTTCATCATAGGGGACTGGAATGGAAAACTAGGAAGTCAAGAGATACCTGGAGTAACAGGCAAATTTGGCCTTGGAGTACAAAATGAAGCAGTGTAAAAGCTAACAGAGTTTTTCTAAGAGAATGCACTGGTCATAGCAAATACCCTCTTTCAACAACACAAGAAAACAACACAAGACTCTACACATGGACATCACCAGACAGTCAATACTGAAATCAGATGGATTACATTCTTGGCAGCCAAAGATGGAAAAGCTCTATAGAGTCAGAAAAAACAAGACCAGGAGTTGACTATGGCTCAGATCATGAACTCCTTATTTCCAAATTCAGACTTAAATTGAAGAAAGTAGGGCAAACCACTACACCATTCAGGTATGGCCTAAATCAAATCCCTTAACGACTATACAGTAAGTAAGTAAATGTTAGTCGCTCAGTCATGCCCAATTATTTGTGACCTCATGGACTGCAGTCCACCAGGCTCCTCTGTCCATGAGAGTTTCCAGGCAAGGATCCTGGAGTGGGTTGCCATTTCCTTCTCCAGGGGATTTTCCCAACCCAGGGATTGAACTCGGGTCTCCTGCATTGCAGGCAGATTCTTTAGCAACTGAGCTACAAGGGAAGTCTATACAGTGGAAGTGACAAATAGATTCAAGGAATTAGGTCTGATAGACAAAGTGCGTGAGGAACTATGGATGGAGGTTCATGACATTGTAGAGGAGGCAGAGATTAAGACCATCTCCAAGAAAAAGAAGTGCAAAAAGGCAAAATGGTTGATTACTGGAAATTATGGAAAACATTTAGGCAAATGTTGCAGAAGATCATGACTTATAAACTATATTTGTCTGGGAAAAGAGTCACATATATATATATATATATAATCCAAAAGATCTGCAATCCCTCCTGCCAAAAAAGATTGATACAGTATATCTTAATAAAATACAAGTGCACATAGATTATTTTCTTTTCAATTTTCAAAGTAAAAAACAAAACACAGTATAACCTCCATGGCTTATTTCACTGAAAATTATATTCTTGCACTCTTGGAATTTTGTTCAACTTCTTTTAGTGTTTGTTTCATTCAAGATTCACGTTGGATCATGTTGCAAGGGAAAGCTATACTGAACTTTTTTATGCCAAACTTTATGCTTCTGCTTCCTAAACAGACATAAACTGCTAAAATGGCTTTTTTATTCCATAGTTTCTAATTACCATTTCCTCTACAATGTTTATAGTAAGGCAAGAGTTAGAATCTATCAGATTTTCAATGATGATCTGGTCAAAGTTCTCAGTTACAGGGGACTAATATAGTCATAACTTTTTCTACTTTTTTTGTAAAAAAGCAATTGATCTTATCCACACATTTCACATGAATGATGCTAAGAAGATACTTTTGTTCAAAAAGTAAGAAGTAAAAATGACAGGTTTTGATGTGAGTTGTTTATATATAATGGGAAAACCATTTACTGAATGTAAACTTTGTTGAAACTTGAGGCAAGTTTTAAGTTTGTGAAAGTTGTCTTGGTTGTGATGCTTCAAGTTTAAAATATTAATGTCCAAGGCACTGATGCTATTTGAGTATTTAAAGTCTTGCATTCATGACCAAAACACTAGTGTACCATTTTAAGTTTGGTTGGAGTAGGCTGCAGTTACAGGGGTGTTGGAAAAGATGTCAAAATGTGATATAGTGGCACACTCCAGGGGACAACAGTGTGATCAGTTAATCTCATATTGGCAAAAGTTGAGCGATGGTTCAAGCCATCTTCATTTTTTTTTTTAATGTTCTTATCCTTAATTTACAGGTTCATCTCAAAGCCTACCTAGCCAGATTTTCAATTTTATCTGTTTCTTCACTTTCAACACCTGGAGTTATTGACCTTGAGACATTCCCACCTATTTAAATGACGTCATTAACCATTGTGTATCATAATTTGAAGAAGCTAAGAAGAGCCTAATGTAAAATCATATGGATTGGAAATTGATTCTGTTTAAGTGGAATAGTAAGTGCGTGCATGTTTATCTTTATACCATTATTCTACTTCTACACTATGCAGTTCTATCTACCTATTTATCTAAGATGTTCTGTCAAACTAATTTTTCAAACAATCCTGTCCCCAATATCTTTTTGAACACATGCTATGTTCTATGTGCAGGTCTTGAAGCATTTTATTTTCTTCTCAAATGGGTTTGTTCCTAACCATCTTGCCATGCTAACACATGTTAACTGATACAGTAGTTCTCCTCTACCCATAGTTTTCTTTCAGTTACCTGTCAATTGTGGTTCAAAAATATTAAATAGAAAATTCAAGAAATAAACAATTCATAAATTTTAAATTGCATATGATTCTCAGCAGCAAGGTGAAGTCTGTCCAGCGCTGTCCCACATGGTAGCTGAAACATTCCTTTGTTCAACTTATTCATGCTGTGTATACTCCCTGACCATTAGCGTAGGAAAAAAATAGCATATATAGCATTTGGTACTGTCTGTGGTTTTGAACATCCACTGTGAGTCTTGGAACATATCCCCTGTGGATAAGGAGGGCTGATGTATATGCATTAGCAGATGATTTAGTAGAATTAATTACTGACTTCCAGAAGAATGACAATTGTTCTATTGCCTCAAAGAGACAATGTATAACCTTATGTTACATCTAAAATATCAGAGTCATAATTAATATGTATATGTATAAAGAACAAATATTCCATGTAATTTTAGAGAGAAACATATCAAAATTTTGAGTAGAAACCATCAGGCTCCCTTAAAAATAAAATGTAAAACTTGTGGATTTATTTATAGTTTTAAAAGCCTACAGTTAAGCATTTTACCTACAATGCTTACAATTTACCATTCACTAGGTTACTTTTCAGATATGCAATGATTAATGTTTTGTTTTTTACTTCAAAGAGCACTTACTCTGGTGGGAAAAACAAACTGACACTAAAAGATAATTACAATTCAATTTCAAAAGCAATACAAAAAGAGGTCAATGAAAATGAGTTTACCAACTCTGAGGGACTCAAGGAAATTTCACAGAATAGATGAACTTGGGCTAAGAGGATCAAAGAAGGCTTGGAAGTCAATAGTCAGAAAAAGCAGAAAAGGTAATTCCAGATAAACACATGGAGTTTTGAAAGAACAAGACTTGAATAATCAAAAGTCTATAGTTCATACGGACATTATATTAATGCATATATATGGAATTTAGAAAGATGGTAACAATGACCCTATACGTGAGACAGCGAAAGAAACACAGATTTAAAGAACAGACTTTTGGATTCTGTGGGAGAAGGCGAGGGTGGGATGATTTGAGAGAATAGCATTGGAACATGCATATTATCATATGTGAAACAGATCGCCAGTCCAGGTTTGACACATGAGACAGAGTGCTCAGGGCTGGTGCACTGGGATGACCCAGAGGGATGGGATGGGGAGGGAGGTGGGAGGCAGGTTCAGGATGGGGAACACATGTATGCCCATGGCTGATTCATGTCAGTGTATGGCAAAAACCACCACAATATTGTAAAGTAATTAGCCTTCAATTAAAATAAATTTAAAAAAAAGAAAGAAAAAATAAGTCTATAGTTCACAAGGACTGAAGAAGAGAATGGATGGAGGAATTTGGAGGAACTTGTTAAAACTTCTACTAGTAACAAACCACAGTAGTGATGTTGAGCATATCTGTTAATAATTCTAAAGTTTATTTATAAATTTTGCTTCATATCATGTGATGTGGTTTTCAGTTAGATGTCCTATATTAAGTAAGGAAATATCTCTTTATTCTTCAGTTCAGTTCAGTTCAGTTGCTCAGTCATGTCCAACTCTTTGCGGCCCCATAGACTGCAGCACGCCAGGCCACACTGTCCATCACTGACTCAAACTTATGGAGCTTACTCAAACTTATGTCCATTGAGTCGGTGATGCCATCCAACCTTCTCATCCTCTGTCATCCCCTTCTCCTCCCACCTTCAATCTTTCCCAGCATCAGGGTCTTTTCAAATGAGTTAGCTCTTCACATCAGGTGGCCAAAGCACTAGAGTTTCAGTCTCAACATCAGCCCTTCCAATGAATACTCAGGACTGATCTCCTTTAGGGTGGACAGGTTGGATCTCCTTGCAGTCCAAGGGACTCTCAAGATTCTTCCCCAACACCACAGTTCAAAAGCATCAGGTCTTCAGTGCTCAGCTTTCTTTATAGTCCAACTCTCACATGCATACATGACTACTGGAAAAACCATAGCTTTGACTAGATGGACGTTTGTTGGCAAAGTAATGTCTCTGCTTTTTAATATGCTCTCTATGTTGGTCATAGCTTTTCTTCCAAAGAGCAAGTGTCTTTTAATTTCATGGCCGCAATCACCATCTGAAGCAATTTTGGAGCCCCCCAATATAAAGTCTCTCACTGTTTCCATCGCTTCCCCATCTATTTGCCATGAAGTGATGGGACCAGATGCCATGATCTTAGTTCTCTGAATGTTGAGCTTTAAGCCAACTTTTTCACTCTCCTCTTTCACTTAAATTGCTAATATTTTTAAAAATTCAGAAGTTATCAAATTTTTCTTAAGCTTCAATCAAGAAGATATTATGAATTTTCTCCTCCTTACTGTATCATGAATTATTTAAATAGAGACTGTTATGAAAACAAGCTAAATATCCCTCAACAGAGAAATGGATAAAGAAGATGTGGTACATATATATAATGCACTATTACTCAGCCATTGAAAAGGATGAAACTGAGCCATTTGCAGCAATATGGATAGACCTAGACACTATCATACTAAGATATGTATGGTAGACTATCATACTATCATCTTTCTGGCATTAAGTCTGAAAGAGAAAGACATATCATTTGATATCATTTATATGTGGAATCTAAAAAAATGACATAAATGGAACTATTTACAAAACTGAAAGAAATTCATAGACATAGAAGAGAAACTTAGAGTCACCAAGAACAAAAATGGGAGAGGAGGGATAAATTAGTAGTTTGAGATTAACATACACACACACTACTCTGTATAAAACAGATAATCAACACTTATTTTATAACACAGAGAACTATACTCAATATTTTGTAATAATCTATAAGGGAAAATAATCTGAAAAAATAGACATATATGCATGTATAACTGAATCATTGAGATGTACACCTGTAATTTACACAACACTGTAAATCAACTACACTCCAAAAAGTAAATAATAATGAAGATTTTTGTGCTAACCCTTATTGTATTCCTGAGATAAAATTTATCAATTCATAATTTTTTATTATTATTGCAAAAACTTGTATTTCTATATGCAGGTATTTATTTACAACTGGACATCACTGCTCACAAAGTCAAATTTATGTAAACTTTTTATTTTTCTAACTAATTGTGTCTGGTCCTAGAAGAGGCAAAGAAAGCAATGTGGAAGCAGATCCTCCATCCCTAGCTGTACCAGCAGGTACCATGTGAACCAGAGAAGAAGCTCCCAGACAAGGCCTCTCCAAATTACTGACTCACAACATCACTGATACATAATATGGTGGCTTAAAGCCACCATAAATCCAGGGTTAGAGGATAGTTTTGTTACATAACAATAGAGAGCTGAACACTGACTTACCTCTGTAAAGCTTCATTCCTGACAAGTAAATCAGAAACTTACCTTAAATATTTATGGTCCCCTTGGCACCAATCCATAGTTCATCTGCAATGATGTCATCATATACACTCATCTAGTTCTATTGTTGTTTGTTGGGGGGAGGGATTTTTTTTCAGACGCTTTAAAAATTTTCTATATTGTTGCATATTATGTTTCCAACTCTATTCTGAGTTAATACTACTGAAATATAAGCTCTTTATTTTCAAATTAATATGTAGGAAATATTATGCTGAAAAAGGAAAGTATGCAGTACTTACAATTAGTGGCTCACTTTCATTTTCAAGTAAAGAATTTCCTTTGTTCTTACTGTTGGGCCAAAAGGTGTCTTTGTCTTTACTGAGTGATTTAAGGTGAACAGTTATCATCCTGAGAAGTCAAAAAATGAATAAATGAAGTTACACACAGAAATGCAGATTTTTATCAATTTATCATCTTTTCCCCTTTCTATAGATTTGTAACCTTTGCTATAAATGCTCAAATATACCACATAGACAGTTAAAAGAGTTGGCGTAGAAATCATAAAAATTTTGAAGTGTACATTTTATTATACAGATGCACACACATGCTCACATATACACACAAATAAGTAAGAAAAAGGGAAAATTATAAAAGATAAAGTGTATCATTCATCGAAGTAAATGAAAAAATTCATGAAGACAGAGCAATCATAAATATATATGCCTAACAAAATACAAAAAGTGTAAAGCAAAAAATAGACCAAATAAAAGGGAGCAGTGTAATAGATATTTAGAAAATCATAGCTTCAATTAAAGTCTCCAATTAAAATAAATACATTTATATAAAAAAGAATATCTATATCTATATTAATATATCTATATTTACTTTTCTCAATTTGGGATATGTGTCCCCAGAGGCCATTTGAAAATATCTGGAGATATTTGCAGATGTCACAACTTAGACTGTTACATGTTCTTGGCAAACATCAAGAATGCTGCTGAATTGAATATCCCACAATATACAGGGCAACACATAATTATGCAGCTCAAAATGTTAATATACCTCTATCAAGAATCTCTGATATCCATCTCAGTATGTCTCTGTATCTATCTACACCTGTACCTATATATTTGACATCCAGAGGCCCCTCAGCCACAATCAGTGGTAAAGGTTAACCACAGATATGCAACAGAAGAAGGATCATCAAGAACTCAGATCCGTCTGAATGATAGCTTAGGTATACCAAGTGTGGAATACATATTGATTTGTTGAAATGATGACCGAAAGCGGGAATATTATTAAACATGTAGGTGACTCAGACAGTAAAGAATCACTTGCAGTGCTGGAGGTCTGGGTTTGATCCTGGGGTTAGGAAGATCCCTTGGAGGAGGGCATGGCAACCCACTCCAGTATTCTTGCCTGGAGAATCCTCCATGGGCAGGGGAGCCTGGCAGACTACAGTCCACGGGGTCACAAAGAGTAGGACACAACTGAGTGACTAAACACACAGCACATCATGGAGGACAAGAAGTCACTGTCTTGTGACCAGCTGGAGGGGGAAAAAAGGACTACAGGACCCAGCTATATGTTTTAATTTAATGTGTTTCTATACTTGAATTTTAATAGAGCCCCTCTTTTGTCTATTTCTTATTTTTAAATTGTTTTTCAGTTTAAGATATAACTGACATACAGCACTGCATTGGTCCAATGCATACATGATTTGATACACGTGTAACTCGTGAAATGATTACACAATAAGCTTAGTTAACATGTATCACTTTACATAGTTACATGACTTACTAATATCCAGTCTAGCACAGATGAAAGGATCTTGGTATTGTGGCACCACGGAGCATCTTTCTAACACTAGGCTTCTTCCCTCTGAGCATCTATCTCATTTATAAAAGAAAATACACGATATTGATCTGAAGATGAAACTTTCATTGGCCAGTTTCTGTTTCCTATGCAACTAGACAGAGAGATAAGGAGACAAAAGGGGAGCTGTCTTGAGTAAGAGGTGCTTGTGTCACAACCTTCTGGTTACCCAAAGAAGGAAGAGAATCAACGGGAGTAGAGCAGGAGGGGGATGATGATGTAGAGGGAATAAGATTAAGAAAAAGGCCTCTTTCCTCTTTGTTCCTGCTTGATCGTCATTTTCACATGAGCTGGCAAGACATTGTGTCCCTTGATGCCATAGTTGAAAAATTTAACCAAAAATAAATTATAGGCTGTTTATGTCACTGTTAGGTCATCTTTGTTACTTGCAGCCAAAAATTTTTCCAACTAGCAACTGTTTTCTAGTGCTGATCACATATTTATTATAAACATATTAAATTAGTTCATTAATTTCAAGCTTTTAGGATGTATTCCTATTCAATGTTACTACGGCTTGTACCTTAACTTTTCAATATTTATGCACAATTTATTTACAGTTTTTGTTTTTGTTTTTCCTTAGAAATGATTCAATTCTATATTTGGTTAAAGTCAGCCTTGCCTATAATCCATACATTTTTGAATTGAAATAATCCTATGAATTTATTTAATAGATTATGATCTTATAGTTTTCTCTTTACCCTCCAAAAATTACTTAGGTAAGCACATATCTTTAAGTCTTCTTCACTTACGTTTTCATATTAGCAATATCAGCCATTTTGGCTGAGGTTTTTAACATGTAAAACATTATTTAAAAAATCATAGTTACCTTGGCTATAAAGTTCCTCTTGCACATGCCGTGTTTGCATTTGAGCCCAATCTCTCTCCTACCTACTGCACAATCCCATTGCATTAGGCCCTATGCCTATTGTGATGATCTGAAATAAAGCTGACTTCATCATCTTAAGCAAGTGTAATAGATAACTTTTTCTTTAGCAGTACCTTGTGCAGGACGGCTAAATCTTTGTATAAATTAAGCATAATTCAGTCTTTTCATTTTGTTTTAACCTTTTGTTGTCAAAGGTTTCAACAACACCCAAGGAATATCTTGAGAGAAGTTGAGCTGTCAAAATGTTTAATCCTAAAATTTAAATATTTTTTATTCTTGCAGTGATCAAACCATGATAGCTGAAAAATAATAAAACATATCAGATGGATCATCATAAATTTATAAGTGGTTTTATTCTACTAAAGCCAATATTTAAATGAGTAGATGAGCATTATTGTTAAAGAAAAACTTGTTCCATAGTTAGTAAAGACAGTAGTGGCTTAGTTGCTAAGTTGCATCTGACTCTTACAACCCCATGGACTGTAGCCTGCCAGGCTCCTCTGCCCATGGGATTCTCCAGGCAAGAATACTGGAATGTGTTGCCATTTCCTTCTCCAGGGGATCTTCCCTACCCATGAATCGAACCCTAGTATCCTGAATTGCAGGCAGATTCTTTACCAACTGAGCTACAAGGGAAGCCCAACTAAAGACAGTAAGGAAAACTTTATTCAAGGTTCAACTCTAATGGAGATGTGCAGTAGGGGAGAGAGAATGGGCCCAACTCCAAAGACAAAAAGAAGAAGTTGGAATTTATAGCCAAGGAGTCAGAAAAAAGGAAATTAATAAAAAAAAAATATCATGAGTAAGAGGGCATTCTGGCTAAATAGAACTAATGGAATTCTTGAAGGTAGGCCAGGGTGATTAGATATCACTTGCAGGTTGGTGGAGGAGGAGAAATTTGATCAGACATCCAGGATGATCGACATCAAGGGTAAGGATTTTTCTAAAATGACTTAGGTAGATTCTTGCTCTAACTACTCATGCAGGCCCTAAAATGGATGAATGCTGAAGCTGAGTCCTAGAATTCTTAGAAGAGCTAATATAGAGTTTAGTCAAAGAGAGTTTCTGTCAATATGTGCCTCACATAGTTTATCTATTGAAAAGAAATATACATATTTTCATAGGAGATCATTCACTTTTCAAAAATGTAACCACCCTATGACGGTTTTTTGAGAAATTTTCTGCAATACAAATTGTTAGAACAGGATTTCTTCTGGGAGGATGATTGTCCTCACCGCACAAATGTGGCTCATGAACAAACAGCATTGTATCACTTGGGGCTGCTTATTGAAATGCTGACTTTCATATCCTGCTCTAGACGTACTAAAATGAAATGCATATACTTAAAAGATATTCTCTGTTCAGGGCTCTGTGGTGACCTAAGTGGGGAGGAAATCCAAAAGGGAGGGAACATATGCTACACACAGGTGATTCACTTTGCTGGACGGTAGAAACCAACACAACATTGTAAAACAGCTATTACCAATAAAAATCAAGAGAAAATTACACTAATTTAAAAAATTAATTAAAAAAAGAAAAAGATCTCTAGAAGATTCCTACACAGATCTAGGTTTGGAAAGAAACTCTTTAAGAAATCAATGAAGAAAATTTAGAAAAATATTATCTGAGCTCCGGTATAAGGAAAACAGTTTACCTGTGACCCTCATATTAGAAAGTCAGTGTTCTGCATGTAAGAGCATTGGCCCACAACTTTGAAAGTAAGTAATTAGCAACTATGTATATGTGCTATTTCTTAGTACAGTATATTTGATTAAAGAGATAATACGATATTTGTGGTAGGTCCAGGCTCTAAGCAGATTTAATGAATCCAATTTCCTGGTTCCTTACTCCACTTAGTAAATAAATCATAGTATAATAAGAACAATCTCCAAGTTGACATTAGAAGTATATAACTGAATATAATATTTGAGAGGGAAATTTCATGTTTTACAGAATGGTTTCATTTTCTGATAATGTAAGTTACTGTATAACTTCAACCTATTTGTTTCTAAATTAACTCAATATTTTATATGTTGTGACTGGCAGATACATAATCATTTTTGTCCCATGTATATCCACTTTGGAAAAAAAATGTCATATGCTGAACCCAGCCCCCTTGTGGAAGTAAAAATGAACAGATTCAGGAGCATCTGGAAACCATGTCTCCCAAGTTATAGAAATGTCAGGTACCATCATTGGTTCCCCCATATTTTTCATTGAGAATATGAGAGATTCCTACTAAGTATAATATATCCTTCCAATATACTAAAAAAAAAATTAAGGGTTAAGACCTAAAGGTATATACAATTTGAATGCTTCTACATAGGTATTACATATTATATATTAACTTAGCCAAAGTAAACAAACAAACACAATTTAGAGGCAACACACACAAAGAAGCAAGGCTGGAGCTCCTCCAGGAATTGGAAAGCTATCAGGAGAGCTCTCTGTCTCTCATCCCTGCTTGCATCCACATGAGGATTTTTTTTTCCCTGCATGTTGTTTTTATTTCCGCTTATGGACGATGTTTTTTTCCTCACTCTGGCAGACCACAGCTTCCCTGGGACCACTGCATTTGGATGTTAAGAAGCTTACCATCACTGGGGGAGAGGAAATCCACATACTTTCCCTAGTGCCAGCTGGAAACAATGGAGGAACCACACAGGGTGACTTATCCCCCGCCCCTCCCCCCCAAGCCTGGGGGATAAGGCATTACAGTGGATGGAATGTGTGTCAAGGTCACTGCAGCTCCAGAAAGTTTGTGACCTTGGTCAGAAACACACAGCTGGTTTGTAGAATTTACCCCCCATGAAATAGGCACGGTCACTGTTACTGCCTGAGCTGTGCTTCACAACTCTCCCCCTTCCAAAATCATATGTTGAAGTCCTCAGAATATGACTGCAATTAAGTTAAAATGTGATCATTAGAGTGGGGCTTAATCCAATGTGACTTGGTGTCCTGGGAAAGGAAATTAGAACATAGAGGAGAGAAGGAAAGCCATGTGAAAATCCCAGGAGAAGACAGCTTGGAGAGTGGCCTCAAAAGAATCGATCTCCCAACAATCTGATTTTGGATTTCTAGTCTCCAGAACTGTGAGGAAGTATATTTGTGTTGTTTAAGGCATCCAATCTGTGGGACTTCTTTATGGCAGCTGGAGGAAACTAATATCATCATTCAAAGAAGGGAATCTGCTTCTATTGCAATGAACCCACCTTCCTTGATAGTAATAAACAGTGATTATCCCAGTAGATTCCATCATTAAGATTACTCAACTATAATATATGTCTATATGAAAGTATAATCCATTATAAAGCTTTTAAAATCTTATTACTTACCCTAAGAAATCACATAATTATTGGAATCCCTAAACATTGCATAATAGAATGGGACAGACTAGAAATCTCTTCAAGAAAATTGGAGATATCAAGGGAACACTTCATGCAAAATGGGCACGATAAAGGATAGAAATGGTGTGGACCTACCAGAAGCAGAAGATATTAAGAAGAGGTGGCAAGAATCCACAGAACTATACAAAAAAAGATCTTAATGACCCAGATAACCACGATGGTGTGATCACTTACCTAGAACCAGACATCCAGGAGTGCAAAGTCAAATGGACCTTAGGAAGCATCACTACAAACAAAGCTAGTGGAGGTGATGTAACTCCAGTTGAGCTATTTCAAATCCTAAAAGATGATGGTGGGAAAGTGCTGCACCCAATATGCCAGCAAATTTGGAAGACAGCAGTGGCCACAGGACTGCAAAGTTCAGCTTTTATTCTAATCTCAAAGAAAGGCAATGCCAAAGAATGTTCAAACTACCACACAATTGCATTCATCTCACATACTAGCAAAGTAATGCTCAAAATTCCCCAAGCCAGGCTTCAACAGTACATGAACTGAGGACTTCCCGATGTTCAAGTTGGATTTAGAAAAGGCAGAGGAACCAGAGATCAAATTGCCAACATCCACCGGATCATCAAAAAAGCAAGAGTGTTCCATAAAAACATCTATTTCTGCTTTATTGACTATGCCAAAGCCTTTGACTATGTGGATCACAACAAACTGTGGAAAATTCTTCAAGAAATTGGAATACCAGACCACCTGACCTGCATCCTGAGAAATCTGTATGCAAGTTAAGAAGCAACCATTAGAACTGAACATGGAACAACAGACTGATTCTAAATTGGGAAAAGAGTACGTCAAGGCTGTATATTGTCATCCTGCTTATTTAACTTATATGCAGAGTACATCATGTGAAATGCTGGGCTGGATGAAGCACAAGCTGGAATCAAGATTGCTGGGAGAAATATCAATAACCTCAGATATGCAGATGACACCACCCTTATGGTAGAAAAAGAAGAACTAAAGAGCTTCTTGGTGAAAGTGAAAGAGGGCAGTGAAAACTTTGGCTTAAAGCTCAACATACAGAAAACTAATCATGGCATCTGGTACCATCAGTTCATGGCAAATAGATGGGGAAACAATGAAAACTGTGACTTTATTTTCTTGGGCTGCAAGATCACTGCAGATGGTGATCACAGCCTTGAACTTAAAAGATGGCTGCTCCTTGGAAGAAAAGCTATGACCAACTTAGACAGCATATTAAAAAGCAGAGACATTACTTTGCCAACAAAGGTCTATCTAATCAAAGCTATGGTTTTTCCAGTAGTCATGTATGGATGTGAGAGTTGGACTATAAAGAAAGCTGACTGCCAAAGAATTGAATCTTTTGAACTGTGATGTTAGAGGAGACTCTTGAGAGTCCCTTGGACTGCAAGGAGATCCAACCAATCCATCCTAAAGGAACCCAGTCCTGAATGAAAAACTGACTCATTCGAAAAGACTGTGATGCTGGGATAGATTGAAGACCAGAGGAAAAGGGGATGACAGAGGATGAGGTGGTTGGATGGCATCACTGACATGATGGGCATGAGCTTGAGTAAGCTCCAGGAGCTGGTGATGGACAGGGAGGCCTGGAGTGCTGCAGTCCATGGGGTCGCAAAGGGTCAGACATGACTGAGCGACTGAACTGAACTGAAACATTGCCTGATCCACTCATCTTTTGCCACTGTTTGCATGTTTGCATGCTATGTATTTTCTGTATTTTAAACTCATAAAATGCTTAATATATTTAATACAATAATTTTGCACTTCATTTAGCACATCAAAAATGACTTGCTCCAATAATCATTCCTCAGAATAAATGTAGTGACTTAGTCTGGACCCAAGGAATTTTTCATATAGCTTTTCCTCACACCATCTAATCCTTTCTTAGTTCATGAAAATAGCCATCAAGTGCAGTGTCAATTTCTCTTGATTCTAATGAAAAACGAAAAGAAACATATGTACATATATGAATTATATGAATAGAGAGCAAATACTGAGTATATTTTAAAGACAAGATATCTTTATATAGCTGAGACTAAAGTGTCATATGATTAACAGAAAACCTCCAAATCACATTAGAGTAAAATAAAAGACAATATATTTTGCTTGGTGTTTCAAGAAAGATATATTATTCAATAAAAATTATTTCACAGGTTTATAAACATAAATATTTTTCTTTTGCTGTTATAATTAATTTGGAATATTATTAGAAATTCTCCAAGAAAAAAGTTTGTGCCATTTTTTCTCTGATGAAGACATAAATGAGCTGTAAACAGTTATCTCTGTGGAGGAAAATGTCAAGTTCTATACATAAATAAGGAAAAGAAGCTTTTTCCCTGTTGGTTTTATAATATCCAAAGTCTGATATTGAATTCGGGAAGAAGAAACTACAAATTTCAAATGACATCTAGAGTAATAAATGTCTTGCTCAAAACATAGTTAAGGACATCAGTAGGAATAATTTTTATTCAACACATTGCTACTCATAAAAAAGTTATTTATACTGACTCTATTTAATGTCTCTGTTATAATGAAACATTATAATTTGGGGAAAACTGAGTATACTAAAGATCCCTCATAGAAGGATAAAGATTACTTTTTCTCTTAAAAGTCTTCATATGTGTCAATAGATTTGTATATACTCGGTGTAATCTTTATACTCTAATGGAATCCCAGAAGCAATTACTGGTATTTGAAATCACATTTCTCTGTTTTAAGGCACATGTAAGCATGTAGGCAACATATTTGTCATGTGTACTTAACAGGAAAACAGATTCCTTTTAATAAAAAAATCAATCAAACCCCTTATATTTTTGATCATTATTTTCCCTTAAAAATCTCAATATACATTTAGTTAGATAACATAAAAGATCATCTGTAAAATTTATATATTATATTCATACTGGTGTAACTTTAAATAATGAAGATACTTTTGTTGTTCCCAGATGGGTATTTAGGGGAAACATATTTACTGTTATTCCTGCTATACTGAGTATCAGGGAAAATAAGTGGTGGTAGCATTTTATCTAAAGTTTTATCCTTTAAAGAGAAATAGCCATAAGCATAGCACAAAGTCATGCTGAGTGATTTTATTTGAAAGGCAGAACACACCTAAAGGAAAACTATTGATTAGAATCTGGAGACAAAGTAGAAAAGAGAAATTTGGTGTCATCTTTTATTTTAGCCCACTGAATATTAGAATCACATCAGTCCGCCTCTAGACAGGAAAGGCACGCCAAATTAAATTAGAATTTTAAACTCCAATTTTATCTAATCCGGTTGTGAAAATAAGACTCAAAGTTCCATCATGCCAAATACACCACTTTAAGCAATTTGTTTCCTTATCATCTTTCTTCTGACATTTTATTATCTGACAGACCAAGAAACAACACCAGTTTCCCGTGGAGAGTTTAATTCACATCTGATATCTTTTAGAAGGCTTCCCTGACAGGAATAGCAATCATAATATGAAATCATTCACTTTTAATGACATCTTTAAATATCACATGATTTACTTGCACACAAATTAAAGTTCTGGGAGCAACATGTCACAATGACTTCAATACTTGTAGAGTTGAATTGCTTCCCAAGGCTTGAAGAGAAACTGAGTGATGTAAGACACATGTCCAACTTTATCTACAGCGCATCTGGACAGTCACCTGACTGCCCCTGGGAAAACATATGTAGTACAATAGTTTTCAAACTTTTCCATAAAGGACAATTTAAGCAATAGGGACTTACTGAAGGAAATTCCCATGGGGAAATTCAGACAGATTGAACACAGTGGGGCATAACTAGCTCATTCCATGCAACTCTCCCTGTTTCTTCTCTAAATTATTTTCAGGATAGCAGAAAATGTAGCCCTTTTATTTTTGTGACTATGGGAAATGTTTCAAGTTTATTGGGAAGGAAGTAGAATCTTGACCTTCTGTTCACATATCCCCTGAATTCAGGAAACTCATTTTAGGTGTCCCTGAGAACTTCTTTACCAAATGCCATTCTGCAGTCACAACACTGGAGGGAAACATTGGTCTGAATCTTGGCCAACTCTAATTAAGATATAAGAATCCAGATAATCAGGGTGGTCGGAAATTTTCTGGGAGCCCCTTTCTCTTGGTTTGGGGTTGGGTGGAAGTGTTCAATACCACTATCTCAGTGGAAAGGATCGCAAATCATAAGTTTCACCATGTGGCTGATGATTCATAAGCATTATTTTCTCCAGGGTGGCTCCCTGACTTGGTTTGTGGCAAATATTTTTTTTGCTAAGAACACACTCTACTCTTTTCCATATTGCTAAAAGATTATAAAAAGATAGATATCTTCTGCCTTCACATATGTTTCTATATTAACAGGGAAATAGTAGGCTTTTAGTCCTAAAAAATTTCTGAATCTTTCTGCATCTCCAATTACTTGTAAAGGATCAGTAAAAATTCTACCTACCCTGCAGATTTGTTTTGGAAAAACATTAAAGTACTTGGAGAGGCAAGATCAAAACTAAAGGTAGGGAATTCGGGATAGGACCTGGGCACTAATAGGATGAGAATCCTTTGGATCCTAGCAAAAGTCTAAATCAGTAAGAATTCAATCAGTGCTACTCACATTTGTTACACAAGAAGCTAGTCATAAGGATCCAGACGAATTCAAAGTGATCTAAGAACTCGAGCTTTCCTTGAGTTTGGGGAGAGGAAACAGACTGACAAGGATATAGCCTAATTCTGCCCTGCCTTTCATCATTCAATTAAATATATGAATATATATGACTGAACCAGCTCTTACTTTGTTCATTATCAACTTAGAGAAATAATTTATGTATAGTATCTTTATATTGAACATTTTAATAAGTTTTAACAGTTATATATACCATTCATCAAACCACCGCCATAATTAAATATAGAATATTTCCATCACTGCCAAAGATTCACAAGCCCCTTTGAATACCATTCCTCTCTTCACCTCTGATTACTAGTATTGATTTGCTTTTTTGATCATTGTAGATTATGTTGCTTTTTGTATAAATGGAATTATGCATAAAGGCTCTGGCTTCTTTTCCTGAACATAATGATTTTAAGATTTATCTACATTGTTGTATATTAGTAGGTCATTACTGTCACTGCTAAGTAGCAGCATTCCACTGGACAGATACATTAAACATTGTCTATTTATATACAGATAGACATAGTTTCATTTTTTTTTCCCCCCAGTTTTGAGCTACTATAGGTAAAACTTCAATGAACATTTATGCACAAGTCTTTGAGTAGACATATGATTAAAGTTCTCTTGGGTAAATATTTACCAACAAAATGATTATGTGTTGTATATGCAACTTGTCACAAAACAGTCAAATGGTTTTCCAAAATAGTTATACATTTATAGACCCACATCAATGACAGTTTCTACAGATTCACATTCAGTCAAATATTTTGTTTTATCAATGATTTTAATTTTAGTCATTCCTAAAGTGTGTACTAGTATCACGTTGTAGTTTTGTGTTCCTCAGATTAGCAATGATTGAATATGCACTTCATTGTATCTACATATCATCCATTTATATGCCTTCTAATATGAAGTTTCTAATCATTTCACCCTTTTATTCATTTTGATGATATAATTTTTTCCATTAAATAGATTTTATTTTTCTAATTTTGAAAGTAATTTCTAATTTTACATGTAGAAAAAATAAAAAGGAATTAACAGAATAGAACATTAAAAAACAGAAAAAGAACATTAACATAATCCAAATAGCCTGCATTCTTATCTCAATAGCTGCTATACCTATTTTTTAATTAATTTATTTTTTAATTGAAGGATAATTGCTTTACACAATTTTGTTGTTTTCTGTCAAACCTCAACATGAATCAGCCATAGGTATACATGTATTCCCTCCCATTTGAACTACACTCCCATTTCCATCCCCATCCCATATCTAGGCTGATACATAGCCGTGTTTGAGTTTCCTGAGCCATACAGCAAATTCCCGTTGGCTATCTATTTTACATACGGGAATGTAAGTTTCCATGTTACTCACTCCATACATCTCACCCTCTCCTCCCCTCTCCCCATGTCCATAAGTCTATTCTCCAAGTCTGTTTCTCCACTGCTGCCCTGTAAATAAATTCTTCAGTACCATTTTTCTAGATTCTGTATATATGCCTTACAATACAATATTTATATTTCTCTTTCTGACTAACTTCACTCTGTGTAGTAGGTTCTAGTTCATCCACATCATTAGAACTGATTCAAATGCATTCCTTTTCATGGTTGAGTATTATTCCATTGTATATATGTACTACACTTCTTTATCTATTTATCTGTTGATGGACATCTAGGTTGCTTGCATGCTCTAGCTATTGAAAATAGTGCTGCAATGAACATTGGAGTGTATGTGTCTTTTTCAATTTTAGTTTCCTCAGGGTATATGCCTAGGAGTGGGGATGCTGGGTCATATGGTGGTTTTATTCCTAGGTTTTAAGGAATCTCCATACCGTCTTCCATACTGGTTGTGTCCATTTACATTCCCACCAACAGGGCAAGAGCATTCCCTTTTTTCCACACGCTTTCCAGCATTTATTGTTTGTAGATATTTTGATGACAGCCATTCTGACCAGTATGAGGTGATATTGTAGTTTTGATTTGCATTTCTCTAATAATGAGCAGTGTTGAGCATCTTTTCATGTGTTTATTAGCCATCTGTATTTCTTCTTTGGAGAAATGTCTGTTTAGGTTTTTTTCCCGCTTTTCGATTTGATTGTTTTTTTTTCTGATATTGAGTTGTATGAGCTGCTTGTATATTTTGGAAATCAATCCTTTGTCAGTTGTTTCATTGCTATTATTTTCTCCCATTCTGAGGATTGTCTTTTCAGCTTCCTTGTAGTTTCCTTTTCTGTGCAAAAGCTTTTAAGTTTAATCAGGTCCCATTTGTTTACTTTTGTTTTTATTTCCATTATGCTAGGAGGTGGATCATAGAGGATCTTGCTTTGATTTCTGACATCGAGTGTTCTGCCTATGTTTTCCTCTAAGAGTTTTATAGTTTCTGGTCTTACATTTAGGTATTTAATCTATTTTGAGTTTATCTTTGTGTATGGTGTTAGGAAGTGTTCTAATTTCATTATTTTACATGCAGCTGTCCAGTTTTCCCAGCATCATTTATTGAAGAGGCTGTCCTTGCCCCGTTGTATATTCTTGCCTCCTTGTCAAAAATAAGGTACATATAGGTACATGGGTTTATTTCTGTGCTTTCTATCTTGTTCCATTGGACTATATTTCTGTTTCTGTGCCAGTACCATGCTGTCTTGATGACTGTAGCTTTGTAGTATAGTCTGAAGTAGGAAGGTTGATTCCTCCAGCTCCATTCGTCTTTCTCAAGACTGCTTTGGCTATTTGGGGTCTTTTGTGTTTCCACATGAATAGTGAATTTTTTTGTTCTAATTCTGTGAAAATGCCATTGGTAATGTGATAGGGATCGCATCGAATCTGTAGATTGTATTTGAGAGTATAGTCATTTTCACAATATTTATTCTTCCTACCCAGGAACATGGAATATCTCTCCATCTGTTTACCTCATCTTTGAGTTCTTTCATTAATGTCTTATGATTTTCTGTATACAGTTCTTTCGTCTCCTTAGGTAAGTTTATTCCTAGATATTTAATTCCTTTTGTTGCAATGGTGAATGGGATTGATGCCTTGATTTCTCTTTCTGATTTTTCATTGTCAGTATATAGAAATGCAAGTGATTTCTGTGTAATGATTTTGTATCCTGCAACTTTTCTAAATTAACTGATTAGCTCTAACAATTCTCTGAAACTATCTTTAGGGTTTTCTATGTCATCTGCAAACAGTGAGAGCTTTGCTTCTACTTTTCTGATCTGGATTCCTTTTATTTTCTTTTTCTTCTCTGAATGCTATAGCTAGGACTTCCAGAAATATGTTGAATAATAGTGGCAAAAGTGGATACCTTTGTCTTCTTCCTGATCTTAGGAGGAATGCTTTTTCACCATTGAGAATAATGTTTGCTGTAGGCTTATCATATATGGCCTTTACTATGTTGAGGTTCTGAGAAGGAACCTACCTGCCCATTTTTGGAAGGGTTTTAAGCATAAATGGGTGTTGAATTTTGTCAAAGGTTTTTTCTGCAGCTATTGAGATGATCATATGGTTTTTATCTTTCAATTTGATAATATAGTGTATCACATTGATTGATTTCTCTATATTGAAGAATACTTGTATCCCTGGAATAACCACAACTTGATCATGGTGTATGAGCTTTTTGATGTGTTGCTGAATTCTGTTTGCTAAAATTTTGTTGAGGATTTTTGCATCTATGTTCATCAGTGATATTGGCCTGTAGTTTTCTTTTTTTGTGTTGTCTTTCTCTGGTTTTGGTATCAGGGTAATGGTGGCCTCATAGAATGAATTTGGAAGTGTTCCTTTCTCTGCAATTTTTTGAAAGAGTTTTAGAAGGATTGGCATTAGCTCTTCTCTAAATGTTTGATAGAATTCTCCTGTGAAGCCATCTGGTCCTGGGCTTTTGTTTTTTGGGAAATTTTTTCATCACAGCTTCAGTTTCAGAGCTTGTAATTGGGTTGCTCATAATTTGTATTTCCTCCTGCTTCAGTCTTGGAAGATTGAACTTTTCTAAGAACCTGTGCAATTCTTCCAGGTTATCCACTTTATTGTCATTTAGTTGTTCATAAAAGCCTCTTATAATCCTTTGTATTTCTGCATTGCCTGTTGTAACCCCTCCTTTTTCATTTCTAATTTTGTTGATTTGATTCTTAGCTCTTTTTTTTCTTGATGAATCTGGCTAAAGGTTTGTCAATTTTGTTTATCTTCTCAAAAAACAAGCTTTCAGTTTTATTCATCTTTACTGCTGTTTCTATCATATCTTTTCCATTTATTTCTACCCTGATCTTTGTGATTTCTTTCCTTCTATTAATTTGCTGTTTTTTTGTTCTTCTTTTTCCAGTTGTTTTAGTGTAAAGTTAGGTTGTCTAGTTGATGTTTTTCTTGTTTCTTGAGGTAGGATATTATTGCTATAAACTTTCCTCTTTTAATTGCTTTTGCTGCATCCCATAGGTTTTGAGTTGTCATGTTTTCATTGTCATTTGTTTCTAGAAATTTTTTGATTTTCCTTTTGATTTCTTCAAATGGAATATATATTTCCATCCTCTCACTTTCAGTCTATGTGTCTGTAGGTCTTAAGTGGATTTCTTGTAGACGGCATAGATATGGGTCTTGTTTTTGTATCCATTCAGCCGGTCTGTGTCTTTTGGTTGGAGCACTTAATCCATTTACATTTAAAATAATTATTGATATATATATGTTCCTATTGCTATTTCTTTAATTGTTTGGTGTTGATTTTGTAGATATTTTTCTTGTATTTCTTGACTATATAAGTCCTTTTAACATTTGTTGTAAAGCTGGCTTGGTAGTGCTGAGTTCTCTTCACTTCTGCTTGTCTGAAAAGCTTTTTATTTCTCCATCAATTTTGAATGAGATCCTTGCCAGGTACAGTAATCTTGGTTGTAGATATTTTCCCTTTCAGTACTTTAAATATATCCTGCCATTCCCTTCTGGCCTACAGAGTTTCCGCTGAAAGATCAGCGGTTAAGCGTATGGCGTTTCCCTTGTATGTTACTTGCTGTTTCTCCCTTGCTGCTTTTAATGTTCTTTCTTTGTGTTTAGTCTTTGATAGTTTGATTAGTATGTGTCTTGGTGTCTTTCTCCTTGGGTTTATCCTGTATGGGACTCTTTGTGTCTCTTGGACTTGACTATTTCCTTTTCCATGTTGGGGAAGTTTTCAGCTATAATTTCTTCAAAAATCTTCTCATACCCTTTCTTTTTCTCTTCTTCTGGGATCCCTATAATTTGAATGTTGGTGTGTTTTACATTGTCCCAGAGGTCTCTGAGACTATCCTCCATTCTTTTCATTCTTTTTACTTCATTTGGCTCTTCAGTATTAATTTCCACCATTCTATTTTTCACTCACTGACTCATTTTTCTGCTTCAGATATTCTGCTATTGATTCCTTCTAGAGTGTTTTTAATTTCAGTAATTCTGTTGTCTTGGTATGTTTGTTCTTTAATTCTTCTAGGTATTTGTCATTTGATTCTTGTATTTCCTCTATTCTGTTTTCAAGGTTTTGATCATCTTAACTATCATTATTCTGAATTCTTTTTCAGGTTCTTTGCCTATTTCCACTTCATTTATTTGGACTTCTGTGTTTCTAGTTTGTTCCTTCTGGCTTCCAAGTTGAATTCTTTCTTCCTTTTGGTTTCTACCCTCTGAGGGTTAGTCCAGGGTTTGTGTAAGCCTCTTATAGGGTGAGATTTTTTGCTGAGTTTTTGATGTTGTTGTTGTTTTGTTTTTCCTCTGATGGGCAAGGCTGACTGAGGTGGTAATCCTGTCTGCTGATGACTGGGTTTGTATTTTTGTTTTGTTTGTTGTTTAGATGAGGCTTCCTGCACAAGGTGCTACTACTAGTGGTTGGATGATGCTGGGTCTTATATTCAAGTGGTATCCTTTGTGTATGTTCTCACTATTTGATACTCCCTAGAGTTAGTTCTCTGGTAGTCTAGGATCTTGGAGCCAGTGTTTCCACTCCAAAGGCTCAAGGCCTCTGGATTCCACAAGTGGTTTGTTATGGCATTAAGTGAGATTAAAACAAATACCCCAAAATGAAAAACCAAAGATGAACTCCAGACAAATGGAAGTTACAAAATCAGGCAAATAATAATTAAAATAATGGAATATACACATATACATATATACCCATAAGCAAAATCAAAATAGTCCAACAAAAATAAAGTACAGTAGATTAACCCGGTGAAAAAGAAAATCAAAAAGTATATCTACCAGTTAAGAACAAAACTAACTAAAGCACAAATTGGAAAACCAAACTAAAGCAAGGTGCCAAGTGGGGAATAAAGCAATGAAAACAAAACTAACAAACATGTTGAGAGGAAAGGAAGAAAGAAAAGAAAGAAAGAATAGATATGCCAAGTTAAATAGAGGTAGATGAAGAAGATTTATATACATTAAAGATTAGGTGCAAGGGGAAAACAACAGTAGGAAAAGCAAACAAATGAATAAATGTAGAAAAAATAATAATAGGTTTAAAAAATTAAAAATAGAGAAAAGAATAAAAAAGGAAGAAGATAGAAAAAGAAAGAAAGAAAGAAAACTCCACAGAACTGCAGAACTCAACATAGATGTAAAGGTTTACAACAAGAATAAAAAATGTGACTGACCAAAAAAAAAAAAAAGCTCAAAATCTTAATTAGATTCACTAGATTTCATAGTGCCAATGAAATCAACAACTACAAGAGAGAGGGGGGAGTGGGGGTGGAGAAAAAAAATCAGAAAGAAAGAATCTACAGAACAAGTCAAGACATAAGAATAATAAATACTTTTCTTGAGTCACTGCTGGGAGTAACAGTCCACCTCACCTGCCTAGGATGCCCTCCAACACTGTGCTGGTCTCTGGACCTGCTGTGAGGGCAGCTCAGATTCTAATCTGGTCCTACTCCTGTGTGTTCTTGCCTCAATGTCCACAGAACTCGTGTGTTTTCTTTTGTGGGAGCGCTCAACCTCCTTTTATATATTCCATAGACACAGAGTCTGCCTAGTTGATCGTGTGGGTTTAACCTGCAGCTTGTACAGCTGAGGGAAGGTTTTGGGTCTTCTTCCTTAGCCACACTGCCCCTGGGTTTCAATTGTGGTTTTATTTCCACCTCTGCATGTGGGTTGTCCACTGGAGTTTGCTCCTAAGGCTGCCCTAGAGGACTTGGGTCTGCCCCAGTGAAGGCCAGGTATGGAAGTCGTATAGCTGCTTGGGTTGCAGGGGATCTGACAGCACCAGGTATTCAGGGGAGTTGGTGGCTAGGGCAGCAGGAAATACAGTGCTCTAGAGGGGCAAGACAACCAGTATTGGCCAATACACTCTGGTGTTCTTGCCTGGAGAACCCCCATGACAGAAAAGCCTGGCAGGCCACAGTCCACAGGGTCGCAAAATCTGGAAATGACCTAAATGACCCTGCACTCATAGGCACAAGATGTCTTTTGCCTGTGGCAGCTCTGCCCCAGTGAGGGTTAAGCATGAAGATGTCACAGCTGCTTGGCTTGTGGGGACCCTGGTGGTGCTATGTGTGCAGGGACACGGAGTGATGGCCCTATCAGAGTCTTTTTTCGAGCTTCTAGTAGCTGGTAATCCGAAGGCCTCTTTGGCCAGTCTTCCCCCTAGGTCCACCCGTTCAGTTACTTAGAGGGTTCCCTTGCCTGGGGTCCTTCTCTGTTGTTTAGCACGGCAGGCACATAGAGGGGGCCCCCTTGGTTGGGGTCCTACTCTGTAGATTGATGCATCATTCACTTAAAGGAGGACCCTGGGCGGGGTCCTACTCTGTAGATTGATGCATCAGTCACTTAAAGGAGCACCCTGGGCGGGGTCCTACTCTGCAGTTCAGTGTATCAGGCATTTGATGGACCAGCCTCTCTATTGTTGCTGCTGATGCTGGTGGGAGGGGAGACAGAGAGTATGGTGATGGCTCCACCCTCTGTGCATGACTCAGCAGTATCATCTTGCTTCCACGGCTGCCTGGCTTTCCTCCACAGGCATTTCCCACACAATCTCCTCCCTCACATCCCCTCGATCCATCTCGCCCTAGTCAACAGCAGCCCTTGCCCTGGGATTGCTCCACTATCCCTAAACTCTAGCTCCCAGCTGCTGGGCCTTCTCTGGGACCTGCATCCCTGTCTGGGGTATGTATGGCTGCAGCAAGGACTGTTTGATTCTCATTCCATTTAGGCTGTTGCAGATCAGCTATTTCACTCACAGCCTTAAATGTTTCTCTTCTGACGCAAACAGTTGCCCTGATGTGGGGATCAAACCGCTGCTTCAGTTCCCCCACTCACTGAGGGCAGGTCCAGTCCTACTAACACTCCTGTTTAACCCCCTAGTTCCTTCGTCTTACTGAGTTTTGCATGTTCTATATATTCTTTTCTGGCTGGTCAGTACTCCTGTCTGTTCTCAGCTGGTGTTCTGCATGCACTCCTGTGTCTGAAGGTGTATTCCTAATGTATCCGTGGAGAGATATGTACTCCACGTCCACCTACTCCTCCACCACCTGGTTCGGGCTCTCTCTCTCTCTTTTTGAAATTTTTTTTTATGACCAAGAAAATATTGCTAACACCAAGGTGAAACATTTTTTTCTCTCATACATTTTTTTAAAGAGTTTTATAATCTTGTTTTACATTTATGTCTATGATCTATTTCAAGGCAATTTTGTGTGTGGTGTGAATATAGTTGTATAAACAAACTTTATTAAAAATACATTTTCCCCACTGAATTGGTTAATCATTAAAAATTAGTTTACCATTTAAGGATGGGTATGTTTACTTTGGACTCTATCCTTCTTCATTCATCCTACATTTTACCAAAATCACATTTCCTTTATCAATGTAGTTTTTAAGTCTTAACATTAGTTAGTGTAGGCCTTTCCATTTTGTTCTTTTTTCAAAAATTTTAGATGAATTATATTAGTTTGCTTTCATTTTCATATAAATTTTATAACCAACTTATGATTTTTTTTTTTTTTTTTAGAAAACACCAGAGTATATTTATTATAAATGCATTGAATCTATCAGCCAATCTGAGGGAAGTTAGTATCTTGTCTTCTAATCCATGAGCGGGTAACTCTAGATTTAGGCCTTTTTTCATAACTTCCAGAAATTGACTCAATTTTCATTTTATGGGATCTTGTATTCCTTTTTAAATTAATTCCTAAATGTTATGATTTGGGGTACTATACTAAAAGATTAACTAAATACTCAACTTTAGGTACTAACAGAGAAAAATAAAATTGACATTATTTACTTAGTCAAATTTGGTAAAATACATGATACTTCCTTTATAAGAACATCTGTTTCTTCTTCAAGTTTTGGAATTTTTCAGCCATAGTTTCATCAAATATATTTTTGATACACTACTCCTTTTTTTCCTCTAGGACCCCTAAAATAAAGTAAAAATGTTGATATGCTGAATGCTGTCTCATAGACCCTTAAAATATTCTCAATTTTAAAAATTTGTTTTCCTTTTTTGCCATTCTCAGGTGGTGATTTCCATTATTCTGTCTTCCAGACCACTTATATATTCTTTTGCATCACCTACTGTACTATTAATTCCTTCAAGTATGTTTTTCATTTCCATAATCACATCCTTCAGTTGTGACTTGTTCCTTTTTATATTTTCTAGCTCCTTGTTAATATTCTCACTGTGTTCATCTATTCTTTTCTCTAATTCAGTTAGTATTCTTATTACTAATGATTTGAATTGTTTAACCTGTAAATTGTTTATTTCCATTCATCAGCTGTTTAGGGGTTTTTCTCTTACTCTTTCAGTCGAGATGCATTCCTCTATCATCTCATTTTGCTTAATTTCCTCTGTTTCTATGAAACTAGGGGAAACAGTTACCTATTGTGTCTTGAAGGTGTGTCCTTACATAGGAGCTTTGCTATACAATCTGCAGGCCCCCAGTGGCTTTGGTGTGAGAGCTGGATTTGATGTGAATACACATCACACCTTTCTCAGAGTATGCTGGAAGCTATCACCTGGGTTGGGGGGGAGGGCAGAGATGGAGGGGCCAGGATCAGAGCCAGGCGTGAGCCAAGGCTTATCTTCAGCTTAATGGCGGTCACCACCCTACTGAAGATGGGACTGGGTCCCAAGTTGCTGGAACAGAAGGCCTGGGAGTTGGGTCTAGCTGGCTCCATTTGCCCTTCTTTCAAAGCACTGACACCCTCACTTTAGAGGAGAGAAGTACTGGAACAAGAAGGCCCAGTGCTCGTGCTCAGCGTGAGTCAGGGGATCGGTTTGATATGGCCACAGGCAGAGACCCATGTGCTGCCAGGGTAAGAGCCAGCAGTGGCTGCCCCCCACCCCCCCGCCATTCATACGCTTCGTCAGGTCTGAACAGAATGGAGCCCAGAAATAAACCCAGACCCTTGTGATCAACTAATCTACAACAAAGGAGGCAGAAATATAAATGGAGGAAATAAAGTCTTTTAAAAAGTGGTGCTGGGAAAATTATACAGCTACAGGAGAGTGGAACATTACCTGATACTACACATATAATCAACTCAAAATGGATTAAACATCTATGTGTAAGACTAGAAACTATAAAATTCCTACAAGAGAATGTAAAATATTCTTTGACATAAAATGTATTAAATATTTTTGGATACATCTCCTAAGGCAAAGGAAATAAAAGCAAATGTAAACAAATAGCACCTAATTAAACTTAAAAGCTTTTCAACAACAAAGGAAAGCACTGATAAAATGGAAGGACAACCTACTAACCTACTAAATGGGAAAAAATACTTGCAAATGGTAATACCAATTAATATCCAAAATATATAAACGGCTCATACAACTCAATATAAAAAAACTGAATTGATAAGCAGTCATAAGACCCGAATAGACATTTTTTGAAAGGAGAAACACAGATGGCAAACAGGCACATGAAAAGATGCTCAACATTGTTAATCAGAGAAATGCAAATCAAAACCACAGTGAAATACACCTCACATTTGTCAGAATGTCTATTATCATAAAAAACACAAATAACAAATGTTTGCCAGGATGCAAGAAACCCTTGTACACTTCTGGAAGGCATGTAAATTGGTCCAGCCACTATGGAAAACAATATGGAGGCTCCTCAAAAAACTATGATACAGTAATTCCATTCCTGAGTATATTCCTAAGAAATCAAAAACACTAATTCAGAAAGATACATGCACTCCAACATTCATAAACGCATTAGTTACATTAGCAGGAAGATGTGGAAGCAAGTTAAGTGTCCATCAACAGACAAATAAAGAAGATATGATTCACACTGCTACAATACTACACAGCCATAAAACAGAATCAAAATTGTCATCTTTAGCAACATAGATAGACCTAGAGAGTGGTACGCTTAGTGAAATAAGTCAGGCAGAGAAAGACAAATACTCTCTGTATCACTTATGTGTATTATCTTGAAAGTAATTGTATGCAAGTGGAGAATAATCTATAAAAATATTGACACTGTATTATACACCTGAAATTAATATTATAAATCAACTATGCTTCAATTAAAAATATATGGCAGCATTTCCAGAAAAATAAAATATTTTAGTAGTCAAATGGCTTCTAGTCATTTGTTTTCAACCAAACTTAGCAAGGTACAGTTTCAATTCTCAACTGATGAATCACTGAAAATAATTCTGTTGAATGACCTCTAGGTGATTTTTAACATACAAGTAGGGAGAAATTCAAAGAATTATTATAAACACCAGTTAAAAATGAAACTCCAAATACCATTTACTTACAGTTGCAAGCAAATTTTCTCAGCACATACATTAATTAAAATTAAAAATGAGTCACAGACGGGGTGGGATAGAATCTCTACCATTTGATATGCTGTTTCATTGTTTGACTGGTTTTGAAAGCTAACTGGAGAGATAGATTGTTGGTTTGACATCTGTTCTGACTTGCATTGATAAAGTTGGTTATGGTTTAAAAGTCTATCTGTGGTAGAACATATAAGATAGCAAAAAATAGGACCAGCTAGTGGTGAATTATGGACACTAGAAATACATCAATATCTCACCACAGAAGAGAAAGGTATGGCAGAAATGACAAGTTCTGCTCGTCTGCAGAAATACTAAAACCCTTGGGGGAAGATCATTCCATAAGTGGAAAGACCTATCTGGGCCCATGTGGTAGAGGCTGTAGAAATTTCATCAATAACACCTCTGACTAGGAATCTGCTGTGAATGTTTCATTTTTTATTATCTTAAAATGATAATAAAAATATTTAGCTGTTACTCCTTAAAAGAAAAAGTCCCTATAACTTTCTCTCTACTAATATCCAGAGTAAAGTACTCTGTCCTCAGTTTGCATGATATCATGGACAAAGTGTCTCATTTGGTTTAATTTTGTACCTCACCACTCAACTACACATTGAAGTTAATTGGGCTGAGGAATTTCAAACCATTGGAGAATAAAGTTTTATTTATTTCTAATTAAAATGTGGCATCTATCCCATATAAGGATTCCCTTCCAATAGTAACTCATTAACTGAATTCTCAGTACAATTCCTTAACTTTATAATGAGTTTTGAGTTTCTGAAATACTTTCACCACACTTCTTAAAACTTAGGCTAGCTTTTTATTTTTTTTTTTTAGTCTCAACTTTCATATAAAGCTCTCCTTATATCTGCTTCTCTCCTTATATCTTCTATCTCCTTGGAATTATAAGAAGGAGTTTTGTGAGGATCACGAGGGAAAATACAGCAATATCCTTATATAACTGACATTGGTTACAGTGTGCTTTCATTCCCAACATCAATCCCCATTTGGTTTGGGTGTTTTAATTACCCTCATTCTCGAGCTGTGGGATTCAAGGAGATGCCTTGGAAAACTTCAAATGGGTAGATCATTCCAGAGCAGTTCACTTCAGCACTGATTTTTTAAGCAAGTTTAGTCCTTCCTTAGACCTGTTCTCCAGTTGCTGGTATTACCCTATATTTTGCTGATGCATATTATTGTTTACATTTCTTATTATGGCCACTCTTGTTTCCTCAACCTTGAGGCAGTAATGTATGTGTACATATTTGGAATATGTATTATGTTTTATTTTTGGAGAACTTATGTTTTTTACTCTTTTCCACAGTTGCATAGACACTGAGCTAGTGTATGAAAGACCAATACCCTCAGCTTGTATGGGGCTCCAGGCTTTAAAAATGATTCTTTTGGAATCCAACTCCCTTGGCTTTAAAGAAGGGAAAAACTTCCTTTTATCTCTTATGTGGGAAACAATTCATCACTTTCCATGACAGAATTATTCTACAAATGGATATATCACTTACATCAAGTAGTTCGAAAATGAGTGTTTGCAGAGCTGGCTCTCACACTGCTTATAAAGTCTTATGGAGAGGAAGCTGGCCACAATTTCTGGCAGGTATATGAACTTAAAAGGAAGGTTTTTAGCACCTTTTGTTACATGACAGCATGCCACTTACCTGCTCGCGTGCACGCGTACACACACACACACCAACATACACACACACACACAAACATACACACAAATATTTCAGCAGCTCTGCCGTATTCCCTAATACCTCACCAATTACAACTGAGGATGAACTAACAGTCTCAGATTGCTATTTTTTCTAACCAAGAAGGTAGAAGCCTGATTATCTACTCTGTCTGATGGGCACAGGATATATCAGAATATATGAAAAAATGAGATAGGTCTCAGTTATTAGATAAGTTATTTAAGTATGTTAAGGTAAACACTAACATGTCACAATTTTTGCCTGTGATTTCATATTTTGTATATCATTTCTAAGAAGTACTTCACATCTTACCGAACACTAGAGATAAGGACTGTGATTCAAATCCTTCCAGTGCAGTAGGATGTGCTCTAAAACACATTGTTTTCTATACCAATTTTTGAAAAACTTTTCTGAAATCTGATTCTTTCTGAGAAAGAAGTTAAAGAAAATCAAACAGAAGCAAAATGTAATATAAGGTTTATGGCGTTTATATTTTTAGCTGTGTCTGAAACATTTTTGTTCAAGTTTATCTGGGAGTTTTTTATTAATAGCTAAACCTCTCTGCACTTCAGACATATTTTTAACTTAAAATGCTAATTTTGAACTACTTTCAATTCATTTCACATGTTTCCCTATCCTTTCTTCTGTTATCTTGACCCACATTTGAAAAAATTAAACATTACTTATTATAAAAATTCTTAAGAAACTGGGGATAAAAGAAACATATCATAATAAAGGCCTATATGTCAAGTCTACAACTAATATCAAACTTGACTATGAATGGTTAAAAGCTTTTCCTCTACATTAGGAAGAATATAAGGGTGCCCATTCACACTATTCTGCCCATTCTTACTCCTATAAGGCAGGAAAAAGAAAAATAAATCAGAAAGGAAGAAGTAAAACTGTTTTTTTTTTATGATATGATCTTATGCTTGGAAAATCACAAAGACTTTCAGAATCAACAAATTCAGTAAAGTTGCAAGCTGCAAAATCAGTATACAAAAAATCAATCATGTTTCTGTACACTAACAATAAAATATCTGAAAAAGCATTTTAAGAGAATTCTTATCTATAATAGCACTGAAACAATAAAATACTTATGAATAAATTAAACCAAAAAGGTGAAAGTTTTATACAGTAAAAATTTAAAAAAATTGATGAAAGAAATTGAAGGATACAAAACAAATGAGAAGATATCTTGTGTTCATTCATGGATTGGAATTATTAATTTATTTAAATGTCCACACAGTTCCAAGTCATCTAAAAGAGTCAGTTCTTTTCCTATAAAAATTCCAACAGTATACTTTTTTTTTTTTTTTTTGGAGAAAACTAATAAAAGTTTATTGATTAGCAAGGAAACTCTTCCATGATATATTACGAAATAAAAAAGGCAGGTTACAATGCAGCTTATACAAGCTGATTGCTTTTTTGGTGAATAAAAGAAACATATCTGTGTGTGTGAGAACGGTCTTGGAATGTGGTTCCAAACGGTGACAGATGGCCTGTGGGAGACAGAATTACAGCTCATCATGCTTTCCCCGTTTCTGCTCTTACACATTTTCTGTTTTTGATAATGAGGATCTATTAATTCAGTAATTTTAAATGAAATAAGTCACTTGATAAGGGTCCTGTTACTCCCAGTATGAGCTTGAGAAACTAAATGCATGGATGGAGAAGCTCCGCTGGCTAGTGCGCCCGGCCTGAGAAACGCAGAAAGGCTCTCGCGGCCGTGTGAGTCCTGACCAAGAAGCACAGCGTAGTTTTCAAAACACCTGGTGGTTTATCATCTTTCCCACACTTTTTTGTGATGAGCTACACAGGACATGAAATTCATCATCTTAATCGTTTGAAATGTCCAGTTCAGTGACATGAGTGAGGTCGCTCAGTCATGTCCGACTCTCTGTGATTCCGTGGACTATACAGTCCATGGAATTCTCCAGGCCAGAATGCTGGAGTGGGCAGCCTCTCCCTTCAGTAACATTAAGTACATTCAAAATGTGTAACGGCCATCATCACCATCATCTCCAGAATGCATCTGTCTGGCAAAACTGAAGCCCCGCCCCCATTAAACGCTACCCCTCCCCCACCCCCGCCTGCCTCATCACTACTTCCTGTCTCCATGGACATGTGTCCTCTGGGACCTCTTATGAGGGGACCATGCAGTCCTCGGCCCTGTGTGACTGGCTTCCTTCCCTGCGCAGTGTCCTCCAGGTTCATCTGTGCTGCCGCAGGTGTCAGGACGCCCTTCCTTTCAAAGGCGGAATCAGATCGCACTGCATGTGTGGACCACACTTGGTCTACCATCCACCTATCGATGGACGCAAGGTGCTTCCACGTTTTACCTGGTGTGACTGTAGCTGCTGTGAAGGTGGTGTGCGGATGTCTCTGTGAGACCGTCATTGGGTTCTCTTGGGTGAATACATCACTGGATCGTGTGGTTCTGTTTGTTGAGAAACCACTGTCCTGTCCTCCATGGAGGCTGCACCACTGCACTGACACGCCCGCCAACAGTGCGCGTGGACTCCAATTTCACTACCTCATCGACACTTGTTATTTTCTGTGTTTTCTTTTGTTTTACGCAGCCATCCTAATGGGTGTGAAGTCATACTTCTTTGTGGTTTTCATCTGCGTTTCCCTCATGATCAGGGATGTTGAGCATCTTTTTGTTTGCTCCATCTGCGTGTCTTTTTTGGAGAAATGCCTATTCCTGTCCTTTGCCCATTTGAAAGTATTTTCCCTTGCTGTTGAGTTTTAGGAGTCCTTTGTATGTTCTGGATGTTAACCCCCATCAGGTATGTTTTTTGAGTATTTTTCCCCATTCCTGAGGTTACCTGTTCACTCTCTTGATTGTGTCCTTGGATGCCCAGAAGGTTTTAATTTTGACAAAGTCCAATTTATCTTTTTATTTTTGTCACCTGTGCTTTTGATGTCATGGCAAGAAATCAGTGCCAAATCCAATGGTATGACGTTTTCCTCCACATTTTCTTCTCTAAGATTTTATAGTGTTAGGTCTTACCTTCAGGTCTTTGATCCATTTAGAGTTCCTTTTCGTTTGTGGTATTAAGATGAGGGTCCAGCTTCATTCTTCCAACAGTATACTTCACAGACACAAAACACAATACTAAAATTTGTATGAAGTATCTAGAACTCTAAATAGCCAATACAGTTCTGAGAAAGAAGTAATATGGAAGCACCACACTTCTTGATTTCAAACTGTACTACAAAGTACAGTTTCTGCACTTCCAAATAATAGCTGAATGATGAAGAACAAATGGGATTAAATTTACTGAACTCCAAATGGATTTTTTGATTATAAAATATAATACATATTTTGTAATATATTACTTGAAGAAATGTTGTAAAATGGTAGCTTTATTTTTAATAAACCTCTAAGCAATTAATAAGTGTACCTGCTAGTTATCCTAAATGCTTTCCCAAACAAGGGAAGTTATAAAAAAGTATAGCATTATAACTGTCATCAATTATCTCAAAAGAGTCTTTGTAAATTATAAGGGCTTGGAGTTAGGAAAAACAGAATTATCCTAATGTTATTTATAATTCAATATCCAAATATTTTCAATAACTTAACCATGAGGTCAAAGATAATTATCCTGCTCTATTTATTTACAACATTATTTATTTAATGTTAGCATTATAAAAACTGTTGAATATAGCATTTTAAAATTCTATGACTAGAAAGCAAAATTTGCAATTCTGGTAAGCTCATACGGCAATAAATTCTAGTCATGAAAATAATCTTTGGCTGATTTTCAATGATTAGTTTAAGAAATACACTTGAGTTTAAGAATTTACCAAAATATAAGAAAGCAATTCACGTTAGTAATGAAAGCACATGCCAAAAATTTACACCCTATTTTTAATTGGATTTCAATTGAATTGAAAGATGAGAGCATCAAATTTTTTAAAAACTTGTAAATTTATGAATTCTTTATTTACCAACAGGTGTAAATAAGTACTTTCCCAAGGCAATTATAAACAATGAAACAACATGCATATTTTATGAGTGAAGTATCAGCAACAGAAAAGTTAGAAAGGACTGGTCCTGTTTTTACCTACATTTAAGAAGAGAAGAAATAACTCAGTTTTCTTTGAATATCCTTCAAAGGTTAACTCTCATTTGATATAATTAGAAAAGTGCTATGAATAATGATATCCTCAAGCTCCAATTATGTTCTGCAAATTAAAATTAGGTCAGATGTTAAACCAGATATGAACAGTCTAACAAGTTGGCTCAGAAATCTTGAAAATGAAGACTAATTTCATTATTTGTAGAAAACATCTGTTTTTATAAAGAGAGATGATTCTTTTAGAAATAAGTGTTCCCCAAAGAGATAGAATTCTGAGAGGTAGAAATTTGATTTTAATTGATAACCAATGCAATATATTAAAATAGATGTGAGCAATGTTTTGGAGCACACTTTAATTTGAAGTATTGGTTCTTTGAAGTTACTTTTTAGTAAACTGCTTTAGCTCTGTTCCTTTTTCCCCATGACAGGGTAAATTGACATATCATCTCGAAGCACATCTGCTGGAGTCTGTTATTTTAATTGGTGACTCCATGAACTAAGAAAACAAAGTACCATAATTAAATCAATCACTTTAAAGGGAGTAAAATGGTCACTTTTAGTTAGATGTGATATTTTTTGGCAATTTGAACCTTGAGGAAGATGGAATATATTTTACTTCTTAAATGGTTTAGCAGAGGACAAAAAGATGTGCAATACTGAGGTATCATGGCATATTTCTGCTGATGTAAGCAAACAGAAATCTATATATCTTAATTTATACATGGGTAACCTAATGGGAAAGAGGGGGTTGCCAAGTTTGAAAATTAAAATTTTCAGAATCACATGTGTATGTTTACATATTTCACTATGGCATTGCTTTACAATTATGCTTTTCCTAGCCACAAAAGCTCTACCAAATATTTGTATCCAATTGTTCAAGTCAACAATTAGGGCTGGTCTCAGCTAAACCCATCATTTGACCACAGAAATAAGCAGGTTGACTGTGGCCAAGTGTGCCCCAGGCTTCTTATCTAGTTTCACACTGATACATTGTCTACTTCTGCCACATTCTGCATTAAAAAAAAAAAAACAAAACAGATCAGTATAGATTCAAGGGATAGAGAAATAAACTCTACCTATTGATAACACTGTAAGTTAACAGGAAAAAGACACGACTACTAGGTGAGGATAATCCTACAGGTGTATACATAATTTATAGGAATATAGATAATTGTGTGTCAAATAAAAATTACATTAGATGGCATTAAACAGTCAAGACTTTATTCCAGACTATTGCAATGGGAGAGAGAGATTACACTCAACTTCACTGAAACAAAAGACAGGACATATTTTAAGCACTGGAGTGAACTAGGATCCTGTTTGCTAAATGGTGTATGCGTGCTAAGCCACTTCAGTTGTGTCTGACTCTTTGCAACCCCATGGACTGTAGCCTGCTAGGTTCCTCTGTCCATGGGATTCTCAAGGAAGGAATACTAGAGTAGGTTGTCATGTTCTGCCTCCAGGGTATTTTCTTGACAGGATGGAACCTGCATTTCCCGGGACTCCTACATTGCAGGTTGCTAAATAGTGCTCATTGGCTGATAGAAACTAGGCTTCCACTGCCCCCTTCAGACTAGGAGAGAGACACTGTTTTTCTTGATGATTATATTTCAAAGCGATGGCTCCCAGTCCTTGAGAAAGACAGCCCTGGGACATAAGAACTGGCAAAAGTCTGGGAAAAGATTTACATCTCAAAGAGAGAGAAAGAATTTACAAGTCCAAGTTTTTTTTTTTTTTCAAGTTAATGCTCTAAGATAAGGGAGGTCAGAGGCCTATAGGAAGGAAAAAGTCTGAAGTTCCGTCAGGCTTAGAGAACAGCAAGGCTGTCGCCATCAATAGAAATTAAGGGATGTGTCAGGCTGGCATAGGAGAGTGAGATGGTAGAAAAACTGACAGCTTATAATATAAGCATAGTGCTGAATTTTGGGAAAAGAATCTTATAGGACTCATTCTCTAGCTATGTACCCAAAATAATTGCTGGCCACTACCAATATGTAAAATGGGGATAATCAATTTAAAAATCTCTCTGGAATTCAATTTCCCCTCTTTTATCACAGTATCTGAATTAATCAGATGATTGAGTGTACCTCAGATCTAAATCCCAGAGGTAAATATCAAACCAGGAAACAAACTTATTTTAAAAAAATCAACAAAATAACAATGCTGAATTATATTCTCTTTATGATCACATGCAGATGGCCAATGAATTTGCCTAAAGCCTGAAAATGATCCTTTCTTTGATATGACCTTTTTCAAACATATTATTTGTGATTTTGTTGACCTAAGGGTTACAAAAATAAAATTAAGTCACATGTATCCAAATAACATATTCACTAGGTAGCTTCTGGTGATTTACTTATATGGTATATTTTAAGAAAAGATAAATAAGCTGGTGATTATAGAAGCATTGTGGCATAATGAAAAAATAAATTAAAAAAAAAAACTGGAAATTACTAAGAACATTATCTCATTGTGAATATCAATTTAATAGGATACTATATAGGTAAGAAATTATGAATAAAAAGACAGTATATATGTAGGAAAGTGTATTTAATAATAATAATGATGATGATAGTGAAAAATACAAGTAAACTCACTTCATTTTTACTGTGAGTGAACCTGTTTATAATTTTTTATGAACAATATTAAAATAACATGTTAAAGATACTTTTTTAAATCATCACAGGCATTAGTATCATTGCAGAGAATTTCTAAATCAACCCCAAATTGCTGTTTCATGGCATTTTCTTACACAGGTGGGAGATATTGAACTATTAGAATGAAAATAATGAGTCAAAGAGATGTTAACAGCCATTACTTTCTAGGCATAAGACAAGTACAAAATGGTCTTTAATTCAATAAAATTTTCTGTGTATTTATTACACACCTAGTATTTTGAGAAAAGTATCTTGTTGGACATATAACAACCTAGAAGAGAGAAAATGAAAAGACTAGAGATTCAGTATTAAATATGCTAAGTAAATAACACTTTGGTTATGCCAAAGCTTCAGTATTTCCAGGCAATGATCTAGGTTAGTGCTGCAGCATGAATCTTTCAAATGCAAATTATAAAATAATACAATTTTCCAGAATTAATGCTGAAAGATAAGGTATAAAGACATTACTTTCCTCTGTTTAATGTGAAAATTATAAGAGTAATAAAACCTAGATTTCTTTAACATATTACATCAATATTAATAATACATGGGGCAAAAGTATTTTATTTGAAATAAAAATAAGGATCATTTTAAGCATGTAAGCATATTGATTGAGTGTATGGTGTTGCAGAAGACTATTGAGAGTCCCTTGGACTGCAAAGAGATCCAACCAGTCCATCCTAAAGGAGATCAGTCTTGGGTGTTCACTGGAAGGACTGATGTTGAAGCTGAAACTCCAATACTTTGGCCACCTGATGTGAAGAGCTGACTCATTTGAAAAGACTCTGATGCTGGGAGAGATGAAGGGCAGGAGGAGAAAGGGAGGACAGAGGATGAGATGGTTGGATGGCATCACTGACTCAATGGACATGGGTTTGGGTAAACTCTGGGAGTTGGTGATGAACAGGGAGGCCTGGCGTGCTACGGTTCACCGGGTCACAAAGAGTTGGACACAACTGAGTGGCTGAACTGAACTGATTAATACAAATGCAAAGGAATGGCAGAATAATTGTAGATAGTGGCTTATAATGTGATTATAATGAAAAGCACATACACACGTCAACGAAATGCCTATTGATTAAAGGATTTACGGGCCTCAGAAAATACACAGAAAATTATTTTTCTGTCAATGAAAAGGATAAAAAACAAATCTCAACCTATCTTCAAGGAAAGAAAAATTACAAGCAAATGTGAGTTTCTTTGTAGAAAAGAAGTCAGAAGAACAGATACTCTACTCTGATTTTATAAACCTGTGTAAGCTCATCATCAAAATTTGGGGAAATGAAATTTTTATTTTTCATTCAGAAGACCTCCAATGCTTTGGATAAAAGAGTTTCTCAAAAATGTAATGACATCTTAGAGGAAAAAACATGGATTAAACACTTTAAACATTATTACTTCATCCTGTGTTTTCTGAGAAGCTTATTAAAGATAGATTTTATTAAACATAGAAAGTGGCACAGTAACCACTGCCTTGAAGAAGTAAAAGTTTGAAACAAGAAGAATGAATTCAGAGGTCTTCAAACAGAAAAAATAAAACACAAAACTTAATAAACAAAAGTGTGTGGAGTTCTTATTTTTCCCCTACTTCTATTTTTCTCATCTGTACATTTTGCTCAAGTTTCTAGTGTAAATTTATTTATATATCAGGTGGAAAAATTAGCATTTTAACAGCAGTCATAAGGAAATCAGGTACTTAAACTACTGTTCTGCTTTTATAATTAAACTCTGGTCTAAACACAGTAAGACAGAAGGGTAGTCCTCCACCACCCTTACCTTTGTTGAAGCCTCATTATGAGTGGGTAATGTGGAGTACTTCTCCATATTGGCTTATCCAAGTGACTTCTGTCAGCCAATGGATGTAATGTAAGTATCAGAGATTCAGTTCCAATCTTAGGCCTTAAGAGCCCTAGATAAGACCCTTTTATCTCTCTCATGCTATGGCAGTAGCATGCCCCTGGCTAATAAACTACTATTTTAAGCCACTAAATTTTGGATGATTCAAGATTAGTGAACTGAAACACAGAGTAAGCCAGAATATGGTAAAAGATCATCAAGCTTTATTTGAAAGAGATGCAGACTGAAATTATGGATTTGCCACTTACTCATTTTATGTATTTAGGCAGATGATTATGTTTATGAGCCAAAGTCCATATTTCAGTGGGAATCATAATATTTGTAACACAGGTTTACAAGTTACTTCTAGTGCCTAGAACTTTTTTATGAGAAGTTGGCCCTCAGAGATTGCCTGATTATTTCCAAAACCTTTGGAGACCCAAGCTCAAGCTGATGTATGGTGTTAACTCTCCCATTTCCTATCATAATAAGCATATATCCCCTGCTACCTAAATCCCATTCAGAAGTGTACAGTGATTGATGTCAATCTTTCAATCCCTCTCAGGACTCAGACCCAGCTGTCTATTTTTCATTTTTAGTTTGCTTCTGCCTATTGCAGACTTATGCCCAAATCAGAGTTTCACCATGGCAGGTTTGACTAATTGGGACTGGTTTTCCCAATTAACCTTCTTGTTATGTTGCCAATGAACCCCTTTAGATACTTATTTTCAAGAAAACCTTATATTAGTACTACTATGAAAGAGAAAATAAAATTTAAAAATTCCATCGTGCTCAGAATACAATTTAAGTGATGCAGCATTGTTTAGAAATGGTCACTTCCACCGCATTTGGAGTTGGTCAAATTCTACTAGGGATACTGCATATAGTTCTGATTTCCGGAACTTCAACCATGACATACAAAATGGAACTCATTCAGGGTACCATGAGAGTAGTAAGCAAAGCCAAAACAAGCTTTATAGTAAATTACCTGGAGTGTAAAATGATGATTTTTAAGTATTTAAAGGAAGGTTGACCGGAGTAGATTTATAGAATTGAGCCTGAAAGGTAACTCTAGGTCATATAGAGGTTACAAGGAGATAATTTTAGGCTGTATATCACAATATACTTTCTAAAAGCTTTAACTGGTTCAAAGATGGCTTGATTTGCCCTAAGGGGATGGCAGATCTCTATCCAATGGATCTAAGAATGTGATAATAGACACTTCATTGGGTGGTTTTACGTATCTGTATGGGGTTTTACCAGGCAATCTAAATAGCAGTTGTATACTAAGATGCAGTAGGTAGCTCAGCACTTATTTTCTTCTATCCAGTCCCTGTAAAGCATTTATGCTAACTAAATGCATCTTCTGCTGGATGTGAGGATGGGGAGAAGAACACTGGTGTGCAAAAATATGCACCAGTGACATACAACTATTGTTCAACTACTATGTTCTTTATTCTTGAAGTTAATCCATCTCAAGTCCCTAACCCACAAAAAAACAAAATAAACAAAAAAACTCACCATTAAAAGTCTCTTCTCTAGTTCAACCTTGTTTGGATAAATATTTATTAAATCACAAGGTAAAAATTCTATGTATTAATTTTCTTGTCACAGCTATTAATCTCTGCAATATTTTTCTACAAGGTGGAGTTGGAATATAAGAAAATACCATGGGAAATTGTGCCCAAGCTAAGTTTCTTTCTTGTCCTCTGCTTTCTCCCCAGGCTTCAAGGAGATGAAAGTTTTCGCATAGATTAGTTGGGCTCCTAGATTTCATTTGTCAAGTACAAAGTTTGCAGAACCCAGGCTGCCATCCCTCTACAGAGGAGTCAAGTTCACCTCTTCTCCCCACTAGTTCCACCCTACTGCAACTCTAGCTCACTGTGCAGAACCTCTGAGTCTCATTCAGATGCATCTGTTCTGTGGATCAGCTCTCAATCCCTGACCTCTGCCACACAGTATTATCTCATCTATTAGCCCTTGCTACTGCTGCCCCACGGCAACCTCGGTAGCTGTCAACTCTCATCTGCCTTTCCCACTGGGAGGAGAAAGGAACTTTAGAACCTCAGTACAGTACAATGGAGCTACTTCTAGCACTCTCTAGATCTACTTTGCAGTGGCTACTAATATTTGTATGAGACTTTCTGTGGGATGGTCTCTATCAGAGTTCTGGAAAGGGAACAGGAGGGCATTGTTCCCCTCTGTTTTAATTTTTTCCTTTCAACTTGAGTTGTGGTAGGAGATTAACTAAAACCTCTTACCTCATTTCTGTCTCATTCCCCTGAAGATCCCTGGTTATTGAGGGATAAATAAACCTTTTATTTATATGTTATAAGGAAGGAACTGACCTTAAGTTCTTCATATCAAAGGTTTATAATTAAGCATCAAGATCCTAGTCTCCAAAGCATGTGTATGATAAAAGGAGCAATTATAATTTAAAATGGGTAATAAATAACTTACCTGTGCAAAAAAAATTCTATACTTTTATCTTATAATCTACATAGTAAGGCAATAATGGATCCATTCTTATAGCCATTAGACAGCTATGCTCTCTTTACTTTGGCAGAAAGCCTTAGAGTAGCCATAGGTTTTAAAAGTAGATATTTGGGGAAAGCATTACTTATGGTAAAATATATACATACATTTAATATTTCAAAACATTCACCTCTTGTTTCTAGGAAGATGGACAGATGTACTTTTCTCTATTATTCCTCCTAAATATGACTAACATCTTACTTATCATATATAAAACAAATATAAGGAAACTCCAAAAGATAGAGGACATGGCAGATTAGCTAGAAATGCCAAATTCCAAGGTACAGCATTCAGGTGAATTCACTGGATTTTCTTTTTGCCTCATATGTCCCAGGCTTAGAGCTAAAGAAACCATTAACTTGGAAATACCAAAAAATGGAGAGAAATAAAAAGTTGGAAGACTGCTCTCTTTAGTAGGAGACCAGAAAAAGGAACATGTGACAATATAGAAATCTTTTATACAATAACTACTCTAGTCCATAGAACAGCACAGAAAAACAAGTGGCCCCACATGTACCCCCTTGACCAACAAAAGCTGAGCAAAGAATCTCGATTTTCACCATTGCAGGCCTGTAACAATCTCCCCCTCTCCCGCCCCTAGCCAACTTTCACTGGAGTGATATCAGAGAAGATATGAATAGGGAGATGAAATTTCATCTTTTCCATGGAGTAATGATGCCCTCTTCTGCCTGAGGAGTCAGTGGAGACCACAAAGAAAGCCTGTACTTCTATTGCCCAGCAATAGTGAGGCATCCTACCTCTCACCCTTCAGTGGATTAAGAGGGGATCTCTTGGAGAGTCAGGACTTTTATCTCCACCAAGTGTGAACACAGCTACCATACTTTCCCCCTGGTATCAGATGAAGCTATTCAGGGAGCACCAGTGACACATTTCTATTTCTCTCAACAAGAGAGGTCTGAGTAGAGGCCAAATGGAAGCTGACCCTTTCATACCCACCAAAAAGTAAGCTCTTCCTCCAAATGTCAACGAAGGCTGAGTGAGGACACTGAATTCCTATTACCTACTTTGCAATAATGAGGCTGTTCCCATACAAGATTGGCATCACAGCAAGTCAACTGAAAGAGAAGGTTTAAATCCAGACTCTTAATATAATACTCAAAATATTCACATTGCAAAAGAAAATTACTTGTCATACCAAGAAATAGTAAGATCTCAAACTGGATGAAAACAATGGACAACAAATGAAAACGCCCAAGTGACAGAGATGTTAGAACTATTACAGATTTTAAACCAACCTCAAAAAATGCCTCACATACAATGATAAACACAATTGATGCAGATGGGAAAAGAAACAAAAACAAAGTCTCACAAAGTTAACAAAGTATCAGCAAATAAATGGAAGATATAACTAACAATTATCAATAAATGAAAATTTCATAACTGAAAAAGACAGTGACAAGCAGCTCAACAGATGGGAAAACCAGTAGACTGAAGAGGATAGACAAAAGTATCAGTGAACTTGAAGACAGAACAATAGAAATTACTAAATCTGAAGAAAAGAGAAAAAATGGGCTAGAAAACCATGAACAAGGCCTAATGGGATTTATGAAAGTATGAAAGAAAAAGAATGAATATTCATGTCATTAGTGTCCTGGAAGGTAAAGGAAACAGAGGAGAACTAGAAAAGTTCATGAAGATATTATCACTGGACTGTAGCAATGAGTTTATCATTTGAATTTTTCAAAAGACACAAACTACAGATCGGGTAAGTTAGACAAACCCCAAACATAAAAATACCCCCCAAATACTTGGTAAGATACAACATAATTAAACTTTGGGAAACTAAAGACAAAAATCTTGATGTAGTCAGAGAAGCAGCAATTTACTTATAGGGAAAAATTATTAGAATGAAACATTCTCTTCATAAGAAACCATGGGGGCTAGAAAGAAGTGGCACAATACTTTTCAGTTGCTAAAAGAAATGAATGGTCAACCTAGATTGCCATACCCACTGAAAATATCTTTGGGGTATAAAGGAAGAATGGGGAATATTCTCAGATGAAGAAAAAGTAAAATAATCTTTTTTCTCAGCCAATACACCCTACAACAGCAGAACACTTCTTTGTGAGAATTCATGGAACATATATGGATGAAAACCATATGCTAGGTCATAAAGAACACCTAAAATAAATTTAAAAGAAGTAAAAACATATGTAGTATATTCTTCAACCAAAATGGAACTCAATAGCAGAAAAATACTAGGAAATTCTCCAAACACTTAGAAACAAAACCACGTATTTGGAAGTATCCACAGGATACTTTAAGGATGTTTTAAGGCAAATTAGAAAAATACACTGAACTAAATGAAAATAAAATATATGAAAATTTGTGGGACACACATAGACAAAGCATGGCTGAGGGAGGAATTATAACACTGACTGCATGCTTTAGAAAGGAGAGAAAATCTCAAATCAATAATCCAAGTTCCTGCCTCAAGAAACTCGAAAAAGAACAAACTAAAACCAAAGCAAGCAGTTGAAACAATAGAAGAGCAGAACTCAGTGAAATTGAAACCAGTAAAACAATAGAAAAAAATCAGTGAAACAGAGAGCAGTTTCTGAAAAATATCAATACAGTTCATGAACTTCTATCAGGACCAACAAAGAAAAAAGAGGTAGTACAAATTAACAATATCTGAAATGAAACAGAGCTACTACAGACTTTATAGATATGAAAAGGATAATTATGGAATACTATTCCTGGTGGCGCCGAGGTTAAAGCGTCTACCTGCAATGCGGGAGACCTGGGTTCGATCCCTGGGTCGGGAAGATCCCCTGGAGAAGGATATGGCAACCCACTCCAGTATTCTTGGCTGGAGAATCCCATGGATGGAGGCGCCTGGTGGGTTACAGTCCACGGGGTCGCAAAGAGTTGGATACGACTGAGCAACTTCACTACTTTCACTTTCATGAAGAATTCCATGTAGATAAATTTGAAAACTTAGATAGTCTACTATTTCCTCAAAAAATACAAACTACCACAAATCATACAACATGAAATAGATAATATGACTATTGTGTTTCTATAGGTCCAGCTGTAACCAAATAGGACTCCAGGCCGTCCCAGAATAGACACCACCACCCAATGTGCTCCACCTTCCTCTAGTCTGAAGAAAAACTTTAGCTTCCTAGGCCTTCCCTGAGTTATAAAGAATGAATTTAATGAAAGAAGTGAGAAAATGCAGGAAAAAAGGAAACCAGTTTAATCAAGACGAAAAATAATAGTTTAGCCATTAAATAAGGTCAAGGAGTTTTAGTTCCTCCTCAAGGGCTATAGATGATATTTTGAGTCATGCCCTCTGAGCTATTTTGCGGATATCGAAACCCCCACCAAACAGAAGTTCACTGTACACTGCCTACAAGAATGTAGATTCCACACCAGTTAGAACCATAAAGTTGAAGATGTTAATTCCTGATTACCTCACCATCAGCTAATCAGAATTTCCACAAGCTGATCACCAATTCATAACCCCTTCTCTCACCTTGTCTTTAAAAAACTTTCTCTGAAAGCCTTTGGGAAGTTCAGGTCTTTTAAACACCAGCTACCTAGACTCATTTCTTGGTGCCCTGCAATAAATGCTGGGCACTTCTTCACCATAACCTGGTGTCAGTTGATCAGTTTTTTGCATGTTGGCAAGCAGACCTAAGTTTGGATTGGGAACACAGCTAGTTTTACTGGAAAATTCTACCAAAAGTTTAAAGAAGAATCAACACTCAAACCACACAAAATCTACTAGAAAACGAGAAGAGGGAATACTTCTAAATTAACTTTATGAACTTAGTTTTATTCTAATATCAAATAAATATCTTTACCTTGATAGCAAATGAATGCAGTACAAAAAAAGAGAAAATCACAAATCAGTATGTCCAGTGAATATATATACAAAAATCTTTAACAAAATGTTGACAAATTGATTTATCATTATATTAATAAAAAGAGTTCTACATCATGACCAAGTGAAATTTATTCTAAGGATGCAAAACTGGTTCAATATACAAAAGCCAAGCAATGAATCCACCATATTTACAGACTAAGGGAACAAAAGTCACATAACTATATAAGTCAACACAAAAAGCTTTGACAAAGTTCGTCACTCATTCACTATAGAAATTACTAAATTACTTTAAAAAAAAAAAAGAAAGCCCAGGGAACTTCCTCAGCCTACAGTTAACAAGAAACCTATTATTGGACTGCGTTACTTTTCCCCTAAGATGAGAAACAATGCAAAAATGTCCACTATCACCATGCTTAACATACAAGTATAAGTTCCAGCTGGTGCAATAAGAAAGAAAAGGTGTAAAAATCAGAAATGAAGATATAAAATTATGTTTATTTTCAGATAACATGACTACTCAGAAAATCCCACAGGATCCAAGATTAAACAATCAGAAACAAATCCAAAAAAAAGAGAGAAAGGAAACCCTAGAGCTAATAAACAAGTTGAGCAAGGTCATCAGAGATAAAAAATTATGTTCATACAAAAACCTATACATAAATGTTTATAAAAGCATTATTTGTAGTAGCCAAAATCTAGGAAAAAATGTAGATTTTTCCTAAGCAGATGATTTGTTAAATGAGCTATGATACATCCACACCATATAATACTATCCAGCAGTATAAAGGAATATACTGATACTTACAATAATGTGAAGAATCACTAGGAAATAGTGAAATTTGTGGAAAATAACCGTTCTCTAAAGATTACATACATAGAAGACTTTTAAAATGTAATCATAGAAACAGAGAACAGATTAGTAGTTTCAAGAAGCTGGGAAAGGGAAGTAGATGTGTCTATAAAAGGGCAATATAAAAGGATTCTATGGTAATGGAAATGTTCTATATAGCATGACTAGGTCCATGTTAGCCTCCTGACTGTGACATTGTGCTATCGTTCTGTAGGATACAGATACTATTGGGGAAACCAGTTAAAGGGTAACATGATATAGCTGTATTATCTCCTATAACTGCAGATGAATCTACATTTATGTCAAAAACAAAATTTTTATCTAAAAAAGAAAATATAGCCATACTAAAATAAAAATTGCATTATTTATGTTATATTCAGAATAAATTTAGGGTGATTTTTAAAGCAATGCAATCAGATATATTGCTACATGGGGTAAATCTTCAAGCTGTATGCAAAGTATATAACCTAATTCTGTGTATTATTGAGGATTTAATTTTTTTTTATCATTGCGGGAGCTCAGTGTTAGTCAGGATTGTCATTAGAATGGGTGTGAAAAAAAAAGAATGGGTGTGAAATCAGGGGTTTGAAAATTTTAACTGGGATTCCTCTAAATGTCATATTACTAGATATATATAGAGCTAAAATAATTTAACAATTTATCCAAGAACTACTTTGATTACTCATTATGTTAAATTATAAAGAAAACACTAAAAACAAACATGAGTTGTGTACCCTTTTAATGTGGACCATGAAATATTGTTTCCTCTTTCCGTTTCTAATTTATAATTTTAATTACCCTCTTCTAACAAATAAGAGAATCACAAAGGATAAACTATGAAAGCAATGCAACTATAGATAAGGATAATTGAATATGATCTTGTTAAATCTAATTATTATTAGACCAAATTTTCCTACTAAATTTATAGCTGATCATATAAAAGATTTGTAAGGTTTTATACTCTCACAGTTCATTAATAAGTTATCTAAAAGTAATTTAAACTACTTTAAATTTATAAATAATCTGCTACACAAAGGAGTTAATAAAAAGCTCGAAAAGAGTATTTATTAATTTTACATTTGCTAAAAGCAATTTATCAGAAGATTATAAGGCAAACTAAAACTTAAGTCCCATTATACTAATGTAATAAAGTTTGACTTGTCATAAAATATGCTTAAGAGCTTTAGAAGTATCAAAACATATTAAAAAACCTGATGCTTGTATGCCTTTGGTAATATTAAAATAAATTTGAGTACATTTAATATATCTTTTTTATATACTAATATTATATCTTCTAAATTAAAAGTACCCTGGTTTGAGAAAAGTTTATTCATTCTTCTTCTGGGATATTCTTTTTAGAAATCCAATTTAAAGAAATGTTCCAGATACTTGATTTCTTAGGCTCAATTTTTCCATAATTTAACTAATTGACAATTCTTAACCATGTAATAAACATGATTTTGCCACTAATTTTACAAACAAAATATTATTAAATAGACTTTCTCCTTTTCTGAGCAAGGGCAGAGCTTGCTTTTCATGTCAACATTACTTAGAGAACTATAAATTTATTTTCATGATTTTTTCTTTTCTAAAATATATTTTCTATCAAAGATGTTGACTGAAACAGGTGTAATGTCTTAAATTTTAAAGAGAAATAGACACATAATCTAAAAACATATTAAAATTATACACACAGAAGGCATCTTGAATTTCAAACCTGTGTTTTTGACATCATTAAATTTATATTTAAGATGTCACATTAATTAAATTGATACTTTACTTAGAATAACAATGTATATATACCATTTATTTTATTAAGAAATACATAAGCTCCTGTTATGTGCCAGGCTACATGACTGAGACACGTCAATGAATCAAAAAATATCTTTCTTCATGGAGCTTATACTCTAGGGAAAAATAAAATCATGAATATCACTTAAAAGATTTTAGGGTGAACAAGATGGCAGAGTAGAAGGCAGAGCTCATGTTTTTCCATACACATGCCAACTATTAACAGAGCAACTATCAGTGAGAATGACCTGACAACTAGCAGAAAGATTTCTTAATTAAAGATTTGAAGAAGCAGTCACAGTGAAATGGGTAGGAGGGGCAGAGATGTATGGTCAAAAGCCATGTCCTTGGGTAGGCAACTCACAAATGGAAGGATAATCGTTACTACAGAGGTTCTCCTCCATACCAGGCACCCCAGCCTGGAGGTCCTGCCCTGGCAGGATGAGTTCCCAGAAAATCTGGCTTTAAAGGCCAGTGGAACCTGTTTATGGAGAGCCCAGAGGATTGGATGAAATAGACTATACTATTAAAGGGCCCATGCTCCCAGACCCAGGACACAGAGTAATTTGAACAGAACCTGGGTCAGACCCACTGGCTATTCTTGCCAGAGAAAGAGAAGGCAACTGAGACTCCCCTTTGGAACACATATGGAGGCAGCACTCATTTGTGAGAGCTCATTCGATCATGAAGACATCGGTGCTAGCAAGTGTCATTTGGCAGTGATCCATCTGGCCTATTAGCACCAGGGCCCAGGGGCTTACCTGTCTACCAGTGTGGTTCAACACTAACCCTGGGACTCTTAGACCATGGCCAACTGTGCCATAGAAAGAAATAAATGAAATAGAGACCAAAAACATGATTTAAAAGATCAGGAAAACTAAAAGCTCATTTCTTCGAAAGGATAAATACAACTGATAAACCTGCAGCCAGAGTCCTCAGAAGAAGAAAAAAAGAGAGAGAACCCAATTCAATAAAATAAGAAATGAAAAAAGCAGAAGTTACAAACTGACACCACAGAAATACGAAGAGTCACAAGAAGTTACTACGAATAACTATGCATCAGTAAAACAGACTTCCCTCGTGGCTCAGATGGTGAAGCATCTGTCTACAGTGTGGGAGACCTGGGTTTGATCCCTGGCTTGGGAAGATGCTCTGGAGAAGGCAATGGCACCCCACTCCAGTACTCTTGCCTGGAAAATCCCATGGACGGAGGAGCATGGTGGGCTACAGTCCACGGGGTCACAGAGAGTCGGACACGACTGAGCGACTTCACTTATAATAAGACAAACAACTTAGAAGGTATGGAACCTTTTATCTACAGCTGGTGAGAATAATCTATTCCAAGTGGCTGGTGAGAATAAGCTATTCCCAGTGCTGCATGAACTATGACATTTTTCAGTCTAGTTTTTTCTGGTGGTTCTCCCTTCTGGCTTCATCTCTTCTACCAGGTGGTGCTAGTGGTAAAGAACTCGCTTGCCAATGCAGGAGACATAAGAGATGTTGGTTTGGTCCCTGGGTTGGGAAGATCCCCTGGAAAAAGGCATGGCAACCTACTCCAGTATTCTTGCCTAGAGAATCCCATGGACAGAGGGGCCTGGTGGGCTCCATGAGGTCACAAACAGTTGGACACAACTGAAGCAACTTACCACACATGCACATCTGTGAAAGGAATAACGGTTTCAAATCCTGTAAACACACAAGTATGCTTATAACTCATATTCCTAGTTTGTATCCTATAAAATATTCATTCTTTATGATAGTGACAGAAAAATCAAAACAAAGTTGGTGAAATATTGAGTAAACAAATGTGAAACAACTAAACAATCCTATAAGCAGTTAATTTGTTTTATTTATCAGTCTACGCAGATAAAGGAATAAGGTATATGTGGGAGAAGTCAAAAGAGGTCTAGCATGCTCTGTAATAAATAAGCAATCTCACCACCATGAGACATAAGTAATAGAAAAAGAATAAAATCAGAATGGGTTGGCAAATAATGACTTTTCAAGGAATTTTAGAGGGGGGAATGAAGAGAAAGATAATAGCTCCACGTGGAATAGAATTTGGAGATTTATATGGCTAAAGGGCCTTTTAGAACATGTTACAGCATAATGAGTCTCTAAGTCTTTCCTTCATGTCTTCAATAAATTTTCACTGAAAGCATATACTACTTTTCAATGTTTTGAGTAAGAATTTTTTTCTTCTTGCATAGTGATGAAATTTAAATTAAAAACTTAATCTCAAAGAAGTCTATGTTTGAATTACATGACATTAAACAGTAGAATCATACCAGTCTGTAATAAATGAGTGTATTATGAGTTTCCAAGAGGGGACTATATTGTGCAGCCTGTCTAAACTTACTTAATCACAAATCAAGGAAAATATTGTGAAATAACTTTTTAAGAGTTAGGTTGGGTGATAAACCTTCAAAAGGTGGACTCATTTAATAAAAATCCAGACTGTGTGTCAGCTTGGGCTGCGATACAAAAACCATACCATATACTGCGTGACTCAAACCAGAGAAAGTTGAAAGTGAAAGTAGTGAATGGGAAAGTTGCTCAGTTGTGTCCAGTTCTTTGCGACCCCATGGACTGTAGCCAGCCAGGCTCCTCTGTCCATGGGATTCTCCAGGCAAGAATACTGAAGCGGGTAGCCATTCTCTTCTCCAGGAGATCTTCCTAACCCAGGGATCAGTCTGAAAGGTGAAGTAAGTTAAGTTATTCTCTTACACTTCTGGAGACCGGAAGTCTGAGAGCAGGGTGCCAATACATTCAGATGCTGGTAGGGACAGTTTTCCTGGCTGAAAGATGGCTGCCTTCTCACTGTATGTTCACATGGCCTTTCCTTGTGAGAGTGGAGAGAGATATCACTCTTTTTTCCTCTTCTTATAAGTTCACTAATTCTATAGGATTAAGACCACTTCTGTAGGGTTTCAGTTTACCTTAGTTACTTTTTTAAAAAACTCTATCTCCAGATATAGTCATAGTGTGGGGTTGCAGTTCAACAGATGAATTTAGGAGGAATACAATTTAATTCAGAAAAAGTACCACGAAAAGTACTATTTATGAAAATATAGACATTATTTACGATTGTTGCTCTATTTTATTTTTATATATACATTACTTAACATATGTATGAGATTCACCAGATTGTAGTTATTAGTTTAAAGTTTTTCAGTGTTAGTTTAGCATTTTTTCCTAGATAAATTTGAAATAAATCTATACTATTGATATTTTTAGCTATATATATATATATATATATATATATATATATAGCTATATGTAGCTTCCCTGGTAGCTCAGTTGGCAATCTGCCTGCAATGCAGGAAACTCAGGTTCAGTACATGGGTTGGGAAGATCCCCTGGAGAAGAGAATGGCAACCCACTCCAGTACTCTTGCCTGGAGAATTCTATGGATAGAGGAGACTGATAGGTTACAATCAATGGGATCACAAAGATCAGACACTAATGAGCAAGTGACACTTTCATTTTCACATACACACACAAAATGGAGTATTATTCAACCATAAAACAACGAAATTTTGCAATATTCAACAACATGGATCAATTGACAGACTATTATGCTAAGTGAAATAAGTCAGACAGAGAAAGACAAATACTCTATGTTATCACTTATATATGGAATTTAAAAGATAAAATACAAATATGTATAACAAAACAATAATAGACTCACAGATCCAGAGAACAAACCAGTGGTTACCAGTAGGGAGAAGAAATGGGGGTCGAGAAAGATAGGCATATGGAATTAAGAGATATAAATTACTATATACAAAATAAACAGCTAGGATATACTGCCCAGGACAGGAAAATAAAGCCATTACTTTGTAATAACTCAAAATGGAATATGACCTATAAAAATACTGAATCACTATCTTGTACACCTAAAACTAATATTGTAAATATTCTGTACTTCAATAAGAAAAGAAGGAAGACTGTTCAAGCCTAGGTTTGAAGAGACTTTGTGCCTTTTACCCTCTTTGGATATGGTGATCAAAGTCATAAATCAAAGACTCCTTGATAATAAAAGACCACGTGGAAAGAAAATTCAGGCTAACAAGCAGAACAGGTAGTAGATAACAGTAGTAGAAACACTTTGGAAATACAGACAAATTTGAAAGACTTCATGACTAAATCTTCATTAGGAAATCCAGGCCAAACTGCTGATCCATTATCTCAAGAAAAAATAGAATGATTATTGTCTTAAGATATTTAAGATATACTATGTTAAGGGACAGTCTGTTATCCAGCAATAGATAAATAACACAGAAACTGGTACTTAGCAGTGTAAGAAAACCTAAAAGACAATATATAGCATTGGATTCTGGGATCAGGAAGAAGGAAAAGTCTGAGGAGGAGCATAAAGATGAGTAAATGGCAAATTCTTCCAGAAACAGCAAAAGGAAAAGCCTCAAAATAGGGCCACTGAGCTATGCTTTGGCAGAAAAAAAAAATGGCAAAATGTATAATCTAGGATATATTGGAAGTTAGAGAACTTATTTAATGGACTTTCTGATCTGGAAAAGGAGGTATCTAGCTAGAATGCTGACCGTCCCAATTGATTTCTTCCTGCTGAGTATAATAAGTTACTTTGAGGGAGAAACAAGTAAAGCAGAAATTATTCAGTGTATATACAAAATTTCAAAGAAATATGAGCATTCAAGGCTGCATATGTGAGACAAGAAGAGACTTCCATTTCCAGTCTCTCTAGCCTTCAAAGATTTCTCAAATAAATGGTGTTAAGGTAAAGATCTCATCAAGGTTTTGGCTGCAAGAAAATTTGTTAAGAGTTCCAAATGACTTGAGACCTTGCTTATAGACCCCACTAGCTAGACAAATGGCTTGAAAGAATCTTAAGAGTGTCGCTGTCCCACAGCAGGCTACTACATCCATAGAGGGACATAAGTCTCAGAAATAATTGTGTATGTCCTTTGTGGGACATAGAGATTCATCAAAAAATAACAATGTTTTTAAAAAAGTTGTTCTGGCCAAAGCACCAACACCGTGGATGCTAAGGGCCTGAGACAGTTCAAAATGAAAAATAAGCTCTTAGCTACCAATTTATATGGGAATGAAGCAGGTAACAAAGGCTGCTTATTCCAAACATGGGGCATTTATTACAGAAAAGACTCTCAGAAGGCTCAGCCAAGAGATGTGGAAAACAATGGATTAAGGGGATGATTCCAGGTAGCAGAATTTGGCCATGGTCAAAGAACATTCCCTGGCTAACAAATAGGGGACCTGGGCACTTGTGCTCAGATGGACTTCAGTATTGTTATGAGCCAGTGACTCCTAAGATATCTTCCATTTCTGCTCTTGTTGAATAAAGTTATTCTGTTCCTATCTCACCACTGTACATGTGGTGAGGAGAAAGGGGTAATGATGAATAACATCTTTTTTAGTTTTCAGCGGCTGAAGTGAAGAAGAATCACATGAGCAAAGCTGCAACCCAGAAGCTTCCTTCAGACCTGGACCATAAAGATCATAAAACCATGGTCTTCAGTTTAAATTCAGATGCATGCTCTTTTGAGGAAGTACTTTTCAGAATAAAAGCTGATAAGAAAGAGAGGGGAGCAAAATAGGGTACAGTAAGGTGAAAGGAAATGGGTGGTCTTAGGTGACCTTATCCACCACCAGTCCCTAGAAGTGTAACCACATGACAGAACTGTCACATCTTGAGTGTTTCTCTACAAAAAAGGTCAGCAATGGGCAGCCAACAGGCACAGTGACTGGGAAATGAGGATATCTTCAACAAAAATGGAATAAAAACAAGGCACACAATGTTTATAATCCAGATTAGACTCCTCCCACTTGTAAAGCTTGTATTGGGCTGGCCATAAAGTTCTTTTGGTTTTTCCCTAACGTCTTATGAACAAACCCAAATGAGCGTTTTTGTCAAACCATAGTATACATTAGTTATTAGAGATGTCATGTAGTAATAATTCTTACTTTATAATTATAACTATAGGGTTTAGATATAATTGCTTTGACTCAATTTTTTCGAGATTTGTATAAAATCCATTGGCCTTCTACAACCTGTTACATACACGAATTTTTTTAAAATGTTGATTGTGTGCCTAATATGTATAAGAAATTGCTACATGTTCAAAATGAAAAGTTGAATTAGACACAGTCCCTGCCAAATGAAAGTTCATGGTTTACTACCAGGGACTAATTTGAAAGCACATAATTGTAAAAATAATTTAAATTATCAAAAATGAACTGTTCAGGCTAGCAGAGAATTGAGCAGGCAAAAATATTATTGACCATTATATCAATATATCAACAAAAAACATTAGTTTTTTGAAATTACTTCACCAAATGCATGTTCATCTTGAAGTCAGAAAAGTATTATGAATATGAGATTGTACTTCCATGACATATCACAAAATCATCCTACTACTAGTCATTGATTATGCTCAAAGCAAAATTACATTTGCTGAATAAATGTTGGGCCAACAGTCAAAGGAGATGTTGGTGTCTGGGATTCAGTGAACATTTTGAAATAAATAGATTAATAAATACTTGTTTATCACTTACTGTACAAATATTCTATTGCTGTGTAACAAATTGCCACAAGCTTAGTGACTTAAACAACATATATATGTTACCCCACAGTTTCCATCATTTAGGAGTCTATGACACAAAGTTTCCCTCTGCCTGAAATGATACCATTCAGCTTTTACCCAGACTTAAGCTATCAGATTGTAGAAATTGATTGGATTGTTGAATCAGGTTAGAAAAAATATAGTATAAAAATATGGAGGTAGCAGATGATTACAAACACTATAAAACAAAGTGCATGCATGTTTGGCATCCTCAGTAGAACTGAGATCCCATAATAGAGGCTCTGAACTACATGGGAAAAGGACACAAACTCATGAGAGTTTGAAGTTAGACAGCCTAGAGTTCAGTTCAGTTGCTCAGTCATGTCTGACTCTCTGTGACCCTATGGACTGCAGCACACAGTCCCTGTCTATCACCAACTCCTAAAGTCTACTCAAACTCATGTTGATTGAGTCAGTGATGCCATCCAACCATCTCATCCTCTGTCATCCCCTTCTCCTCCTCCCTTCAATCTTTCCCAACATCAGGGTCTTTTCAAATGAGTCAGTTCTTCACATCAGGTGGCCAAAGTATTGGAGTTTTAGCTTCAAAATCAGTCCTTCCAATGGATCTTCAAGACTGATTTCCTTTAGGATGGACTGGGTGGATCTCTTTGCCGTCCAAGGGACTCTCAAGAGTCTTCTCCAACACCACAGTTCAAAAGCATCAATTCTTCAGTGCTCAACTTTCCTTATAATCCAACTCTCACATCCATACATAACCATTGGAAAAACCATAGCCTTGACTAGACGGACCTTTGTTGGCAAAGTGATCTCTCTGTTTTTTAATATGCTGTCTAGGTTGGTCATAACTTTTCTTCCAAGGAGTAAGTGTCTTTTAATTTCATGGCTGCAGTCACCATATCCAGTGATTTTGGAGCCCAGAAAAATAAAGTCAGCCACTGTTTCCACTGCTTCCCCATCTATTTTCCATGAAATGATGGGGCCAGATGCCATGATCTTAGTTTTCTGAATGTTGAGCTTTAAGCCAACTTGTGCAATCTCCTCTTTCACTTTCACCAAGAGGCTGTTTAGTTTTTCTTGCCCACAAAATAGATAGATATTAGATAGATAGTAGATATAATGGTGTTATGAGTTATATACACCCATTCCAGTCCACTTTTTTTGCTAACTCCTAAAATGTTGATGTTCACTCTTACTGTCTCCTGTTTGACCATCTCCAATTTGCCTTGATTCATGGTCACTTGATTCTTGCCACTCTTCTTAATATCTTCTCCTTTGTTAGGTCCATAGCATTTCTGTCCTTTATTGAGCCCATCTTTGCATGAAATAGCCCTGGTTATCTCCAATTTTCCTGAAGAGGTCTCTAGTCTTTCCCGTTCTATTGTTTTCCTCTATTTCTTTGCATTGGTCACTGAGGAGGGCTTTCTTCTCTCTCCTTGCCATTCTTTCAAGCTCTGCATTCAAATGGGTATATCTTTCCTTTCCACCTTTGCTTTTAACTTTTCCTCTTGTCACATAAGACCTCTTCAGACAGCCATTTTGCTTTTTTGCATTTCTTTTTCTTGGGGATGGTCTTGAGATCTGCCTCTTGTACAATGTCACAGACCTCCATCCATGGTTCATCACACACTCTATCAGATCCAATCCCTTAAATCTCTTTGTTACTTCCATTGTTTAATTGTAAGGAATTTGATTTAGGTCATAGCCAAATGGTCTAGCGGTTTTCCCAACTTTCTTCAGTTTAAGTCTGAATTTGTCAATGAGGAGTTCATGATCTGAGCCATAGTCAGCTCCCAGTCTTATTTTTGCTGACGGTATAGAGCTTCTCCACCTTTGGCTGCAAAGAATATAATCAATCTGATTTCAGTGTTGACCATCTGGTGAAGTCCATGTGTAGTCTTCTCTTGTGTTGTTGGAAGAAGGTGTTTGCTATGACTATTGCATTCTCTTGCAAAACTCTGTTAGCCTTTGCCCTGCTTTGTTTCGTACTCCAAGGTCATATTTGCCTGTTACTCCTGGTGTTTCTTGACTTTCTACTTTTTCATTCCAGTCTCCTATAATGAAAAGGACACCTTTTGTTCAGTGTTAGTTATAAGAAGGTCTTATATGTCTTCATAGAACCATTCAATTTCAGCTTCTTCAGCATTACTGGTTGGGGCATAGACTTGGATTACCATGATATTGAATGGTTTGCCTTGGAAATGAACAAAGATCTTTCAGTCGTTTTTGAGACTGCATCCAAGTAATACAATTCAGACTCTTTGTTTACTATGATGGCTACTCCATTTCTTATAAGGGATTCTTGCCCACAAAATAGATAGATATTAGATAGATAGTAGATATAATGGTGTTATGAGTTATATACACCCATTCCAGTCCACTTTTTTTGCTAACTCCTAAAATGTTGATGTTCACTCTTACTGTCTCCTGTTTGACCATCTCCAATTTGCCTTGATTCATGGACCTAACATTCCAGGTTCCTATGCAATATTGCTCTTTACAGCTTTGGACCTTGCTTCCATCACCAGTCATATCCACAACTGGGTGTTGTTTTTGCTTTGGCTCCATCTCTTTATTCTTTCTGGAGTTATTTCCCCACAGATCTCCAGTAGCATATTCAGCACCTACTGACCTGGGGAATTCATCTTTCAGTGTCCTATCTTTTTGACTTTTCACACTCTTCATGGGTTTCTCAGGGCAAGAATACTGAAGTGGTTTGCCATTCCAGTCTCCAGTGGACCACATTTTTGCAGAACTCTCCACCATGACCCGTCCATCTTGCGTGACCCTGTATGGCATGTCTCATAGTTTCATTGAGTTAGACAAGGTGTCTTGCTGGGAGCTTTGAGTGACGGCCTTAGCATTTTCTAGAATATTTTGATTCTATATTTATGAATCTTATATGACTTACAGTAGTAACTGTGAATGTTAACAACACAACATGGTCTGTATATTAACAAGGCCCTGAGTCCCTCATAGTGATACCCTGTGCTGGGTATTCATTAAAATTTCTTGAGACTTTGAAAGACTTTATGGTTCTAGAAATTGTCACAGTTATTTAAATTGAAAATTGTCTTAAATTGAGTGAACTCTTCTGCTGTATTACACTGATTTTATGCACTAGTCTTAAAAGTAATCTGTATATAAATTTTAATTCCTTTAGTATCTATCATATATTAACCCTCATCCCTGTCATATTTTAAGAATACTTTTGAAGTGACCTTAAAATAAAATGTTGATAATATTAATGGAATTCTCTGACAGCATTTCCACCTACCCTTTTTGACATATTATGGAGACACTGATGACAATCAGGATGTAATTATCTAAAGCAGCAAGGGTTGCTGCTGGGCAGTCTACAATATTTGATGATCAATCAGACAAAACTGGTATCAATTATGGAAACAATCATCTTGTGTTCATGGTTGTGAGAGCTGAAGAAGAACATCTTGTCCTTGGAAACATTATGGGCAAATGTTTCACAACTACGTTAAGCTCATAGACTACCAAATTACTTTATAGAGGCAAATAGCAAGTTTCACAATATTGTCATTTAAAAACAGTTGTTAAGTAGTCCCATGCTTATATATACACAGACCTTTCCTCTGTCATTGAGTGAACTGTTTTTTCATGTTAATAATACCATTTTTATGCCAATAATACTTTTAAATCAATTTACCTGCAACATTAAAAAATAATCAGTAGTTACAATTTTTCAATAATGTGGCCCAGTTTTTTAAATTAATGTTACAATGTGGCTTCCATTTTAGATTGCCATCTATCTGTTATGTAGATAAAGCACTTAAGTAGGTGGGGTAAGAAGAGTTGGGAGGTTATAGCACTGATGTGTGTGGTATCATGACCAAAGTTATGACAATGGAGATAAAAGTTGTCAGACTGTGGAAATTTTTGGAGATAAAGTCAATTGGATTTCCTGACAGATTGAGTGTGAAATGTGAGACAAAAAGAACTGTCAAGGATAAATTCCTGACTTTGGGCTTGACCAACTAAAAGGAGAGCATTTCTATTACCTGAGATAGAGAACACGGTAGAAGGAGATTTACGAGTAATATCAGGAATCCTTTGGTTTTGAAATGTTTATTAAACTTAGGACAGAGGTGAATGTTTTAATCAAGATAGAAAAGCGCAAATCATAAGTGAGAGGACTGGGAAATATAACTGTATTAAAATACAAGCCCTGAATACAAAAAGTTATTTTCAAATACATGGGAGATTTGTATTTCTAAGGAAGTGTTATTGATTCAGTTCAAAATATCTGCTAGTATCTTTTGTGGTTTACTTATGAACCCATGTGTGATTCCTAAGTGTGCTGTTGAACTGTAAATTTGGAATAATTTTTCAGATATATTTTCATGTATTTATTTCCAGTTTAATTCTGTTGCAGTCAGAAACATAATAGGAATTTGGATAGGTAAATTTTTATCACCTTTAGTTTTACTCATTCACTGTCTCTGTAAAGGGTAAACCCCTTTTAATACCTATTATTTTCAGTCTTATTTTGTCTTTGATTATTCAAATTTTCCAAAGAGTAACTGATGTAAGTAATTCTTACATTGCTAAAGTTAACTAATGTTAGGTGACAAGCTTGTGGTGTTATTCAACTTACATCTATTTATTTCTTTTTGTTACCAACTTCTTGAAAAATTTTATAATAAAATACACCATAAAACAATATGCATATACACACAGCAAGTTATACAATACATTTAAATATAAAGAATAATGAACACACAAATATCTAAAATATTTTAAGAAACAGAATATTATCATTTCATTTGAATTTACCAATATTCCTCTCCTCAACTTTCCTAGGAATATTGTGGAAAGAAGCAAGTGGGATCTTAGTGGAAACATTTTCCCCAAAGAAACACTTGTTCAGAAAAGTTCTTATACACTGGGACTATCCCTTTCTCACTGTATTTAGAAAATTTAGATGACCATATGAACAAGCCTGATCTAACTTTCTGGGAAAAGAGAAAAGAAACAGAGACGAAAAAGTACAAAAAACACACGGATAAGATCCCTGGTGCCTTAGGCAATCAACCTCCAAACACATAGGAACGGTTGCTCTACGTTATCCAATTGGCTAAGCAACATGTTAGTTGACTTAAGATATAAGAGTTGGCCAAGCAGATATCGGAAAAGTTGGCCCATACCAGAAAGAATGATCTAGCAGTAATTGTAAGAAATCTTAATAATAAGGTCACTAAGTTTGGGGGGTAGTTTGTTATAGAGCAAAAGTTTATTATGCAATGGATCACCAACAGCAGATGACAGGGCAGTAAAGTGATTGGAGAAGCTTTAAAGAAAGGCTTAAACCTTAGCTAGATCTTTAGCTCCAAGGAAATGTGTATGAGGAGGAAGGCTCTTGAATAATTAACAAACAGCCTCAAGAAATGTATTTCAACAGCTGCTACAAGAGAAAATCAATGTTCAGTTACTGTTAAAGAGAGATGTGACAACAGACTTTTGAGCAAATTTGGTACAGGAAGTCAAGTAAGAGAAGACTTATGTTCCCCATTTCTATATACATCCCTATTCTATCATCAAGTGATAGGTACAAAAAGGGAGACCAGAATACCAATCAATGCCTTGACACTATAGCTACATCTCTAGACTGGCATTTGGGTAAGAAAAAAGAAGAAAGTATTTTGAGGCAACTTTGAGACTTTGTAATGTTACCTCTCTCAGTGGAATTTGCATTTAATTCAGGGGAAAATAAGTCAATTGGTGGGCTTCCCTGATAGCTCAGTTGGTAAAGAATCTGCCTATAATGTAGGTGACCCCAGTTCGATTCCTGCGTTGGGAAGATACCCTGGAGAAGGGATAGGCTACCCACTCCAGTATTCTCAGGCTTCCTTTGTGGCTTAGCTGGCAAAGAATCTGCTCGCAATGCGGGAGATCTGGTTTCAATCCCTGGGTTGGGAAGATCCGCTGGAGAAGGGAAAGGCTACCCGCTCCAGTATTCTGGCCTGGAGAATTCCATGGTCTGTGTAGTCCATGAGGTCACACAAGAGTCGGACACAACTGAGCGACTTTCAATTCAATTCAGTTTTTAAAGGGTCATCTCAAGAGTTTTGTATTCAAAGGAATCCCTATTTGAGTGTGAAAACATCCCTAAATCTGTCTTTTCTGCAGTTATCGAAGTAAGTTCATCAAGACCAATAGATTTAATGTATCTGAAGGTTTTGTATTTTCCCTATGTCAGGGTACTTGGTAAATACTGCTTCACAGAACAGACTGTGTGTAGGCAAGTTTTGAACTAAATACAACTTTCTTATAACCTCTGTAAATAAATAAATATATATATATTTACATATATATAAATATTTACATATACAAACACTTACATATTACATATATAAACAAATTACATATTTACAAACATTTATACACACACACACACACACATGCATACAAAAAATTCCACCAAATTGAGTTTGGAGACCACAGAGGCAACTCTCATTCCCTGCAATGATAGCAGACCCCAACAGGAAGAAGAGATTCTGGCAGGGACTCAGCTAATGAAAAGCTATGGATTCTGTTTACTAGAACGCTCCTGGCTTTTCCCTCTCTATAAAAATGTTCTCCTCCCCTTGCTATATGGGGACTTTGCTTGGCTTGCCACAGTTGCAACACCTCTAACTGGATTGTCTGATGATCTTAAATAAAGCCATCTTTGCTGGAGAAATACCAGGGAGTCTATTTGCTTCAAGTGAACATCTTTTAGTTAATTAGTAACAAGTATCCTCAAATGAGTAGGAAACCCAGTGTTATGAAAACTACCTTTATCGGAAAAAGTTATTTAAATAATTTTCATTATACAATAAAGCTATTTATTTACATATTTTATTATTTTAATAATTTATTCAGATTACTCTCTTCTCACTTTTATTTTCTTTTCAACCCCTTGCCCCTCTTGAAAGATTTCCTAAAAAAGAAACAAAAGAAGGGGAAAATACCTCAAGGTAGACATACTTATACACAATAAAGACTTTTTTAATAAACTATGGGGATTATTTCATTTTGCTGATTTTTCAGAAGCAGAAGAAGTAGACATACCTTAAGTATCTTTTGTGAATTCTAAAACTGAAAGAATTTAGTGACTCCATTTTTCTGCCACAAGTGACACATCAGGCAAATGATACATTTTACTGTGTCAAACCTAAGGACAGCTGAATTCCACAAGGGTGTTCTTGAATACTTTTAAAATTTAATAACCTGATCGATGGGTTTCCCTGCTGCTTCAGACGGTAAAGAATCTGCCTGCAATGTAGGAGACCTGGGTTCAATCCCTAGGTTGCGAAGATCCCCTGGAGAAAAGAATGGCTGCCCACTCCAGTATTCTTGCCTGGAGAATTCCATGGGCAGAGGAGCCTGGCTGGTTACAGTCCATGGGGTCGCAAAGAGCTGGACATGACTAAGTGACTAAACTTTCACTTTTTTTCAACCTGATCGATAGTATTAACACCTAATGCACATGGGTACATATATATATATATATATATATATTTTTTTTTTTAATGAGAACATGAACCATTAACTAATTCATTCACTCAGACAATAAACAAATATTTTGTTCAAAAGCAATTATCTTATGGAGTGAGAATTAAAAACTGACTGTGAGAAAAGCACTAGAATTCAGAATCCAGTGGTTGATATAAACATAGAAATGTATCATTTCAAAACTTCAAACTGAAATGTTATACACAGATTTGAGATGTGAAAAGGTGGTAGATTATAAGATAGTATAGAATTGATAGACACAATAGTCTGGTAGAAGCAAGGTAGACACTCGGAGATGAGTGGAGACCTATAGTTATGGGAAGATACATTCAGGGCTTAGAAACTTGTTTGACAGGACTAGAATACACTGCCTAGCAAGGAAAAGATGGGTACTTAGGGAATTTTATGGGGTTGTTGCAAACAATTCCATCATGTGTCGATTTTTTTAAAAGGTAAACATTTATTACATGATATAAAAATGGGGATGACCTGAATGCTAGAATAATGATAAAACTGCCACATACTAGACTGAGATGAACTTCAGATTTGAAAGAGAATCAACTAGAATTTTTGCATTACATGTAGTCCTTTATTTGCCACCCTGAATCTGACGCTATTCAGCATCACAATATAGTACTGATATCTGATATATCAAACATTACAATACAAGGTAATGTAGCAACATTGACATTTTATTTTATAACAGACTGCCATTTTCTCAACTCTATTTATGAAAAGGTCTCTCTAGAACATGCTACAAGTTTCCCTTTACTCTAATTTTAACGGTGGGAAATAGCAGAGTTGTTTAGTCTAACTGCGAGAATGAAATGATGGGATATGATACTTAAGAGGGAGCAATGATTACATAATGTCGACTAAAATATTTACAGTGTCCTGTCTTAATTGTCTTCTGGCAGAGGATTCTTCTCTAACTGCATACAAACAGATTGTAGACAGGCTGTAACCAATCTTTACTCTCCCTTGTCTAACCAACTAAGGAATCCAATTTCTTGGTTTGATTGAGTTTGCCAACAAGCATAAAAAGTCTTGGCAGTGTTTGTGAGAAAATGCCTCAGTGGAATTCAGATGAGATGGCCTACAAACATTAAGTTTCATTTCATTAACAAGCAAAGTATGTATTAGGCTTTCAAAGAAATATATGATATATCCTAGTTGGAGATTTTTAGTTTGGGCTAATGGATTCATTAAGGTTTTCACAAGGGCACTGTAGAGGATGTGGTTTAGAGAGTAATAGCATGAACTCAAGAGCCAAGATGCTTAGATCTGAATCATATCTTGTCCACTCATTTCCTCAGTGAAACTGGACTAGTTATTTAAACTGGACTAGTGAATATTTACTCACTATTTGCCCCCATTTTCTTATTTATAAAATGGAGTTAATAATATCTTAGAGCTTCTAGGGAGATCAAATGAGTAAAAAAAATTAAGACCCCCTAGAACAGTGTATGACACAGTAAGCACCATGTAAGTTGTATTAGTTATTTCTGTGTAATAACATTACTATAAACAAAGCAGTTTAAAATATATCTACATTAATTACACTTATCATTAAATTGATCATTTAAATATGGTACAGACCTTTCAGAAACAGAAAAGATTAAGAAGAGGAGGCAAGAATACACAGAACTATACAAAAAAGATCTTCACGACCCAGATAATCATGATGGTGTGATCACTCACCTAGAGCCAGACATCCTGGAATGCAAAGTCAAGTGGGCCTTAAGAAGGATTACTACCAACAAAGCTAGTGGAGGTGATAGAATCCCAGCTGAGCTATTTCAAATCCTACAAGATGATACAATTAAAATGCTGCACTCAATATGTCAGCAAATTTGAAAAACCTAGCAGTGGCCACAGGACTGGAGTAGGTCAGTTTCACCCCAATCTCAAAGAAGGGGAGTGCTAAAGAATGTTCAAACTGAGGTACAATTGCACTTATTTCCTGGGCTAATAAGGTTATGCTCAAAATCCTTCAAGCTAGGCTTCAGCAGTACTTGAATAGAGAACTTCCAGATGTACGGGGTTTAGAAAAAGCAGAGGAACCAGAGATCAAATTGCCAACATCTGCTGGGTCATAAACATCTACTTCTGCTTCACTGACTACACGGAAGTCTTTAACTGTGTAGATCATAACAAACTGAAAAATTCTTAAAGAGATGGAATACCAGACCATCTTATCTATCTCCTGAGAAGTGTATACAGGACAAGAAGCAACAGTTATAACCTTGTATGGAACAACTGATTGGCTCAAAACTGGGAAAGCAGTAGGACAAGACCATATATTGTCACTCTGTTTATTTACCTTATATGCAGAGTACATCACGAGAAAGGCTGGGCTGGATGAGTGACAGCTGGAATCAAGACTGCCAGGAGAAATATCAACAACCTCAGATATGCAGACGACACCACCCTGATGGCAGAAAGTGAAGAGAAACTAAGGAGAGCCTCTTGATGAATGTGAAAGAGGAAAGTGAAAAAACTAGCTTAAAACTCAACATTCAAAAAACTAAGATCATGGTAGCTGGTGTCATCACTTCATGGCAAATAGAGTGGGAAAAGTGGAAGCAGTGACAGATTTTCTCTTCTTGGGCTCCTAAATCACTGCAGATAGTGACTGCAGCCATGAAATTAGAAGACACTTGATTCTTGGAAGGAAAGTTATGATAAACCTAGACAGCATATTAAAAAGCATGGACATCGCTTTGCCAATAAAGGTCTGTATATTCAAAGATATAATTTTTTCAGTAGTCATGTATGAATGTGAGAATTGAACCAAAAAGAATTGATGGTTTTCAATTTTGGTGATGGAGAAAATTCTTCAGAGTCCCTTGGACTGCTAGGGGATCAAACCAGTCAATTCTAAAGGAAATCAAGCCTGAATACTCATTTGAAGGACTGATGCTACCTGATGCAAACAACTGACTCATTTGCAAAAGACCCTGATGCTGGGAAAGATTGATGGCAAAAGGAGAGGGTGGCACAAGATGAGATGGCTGGATAGCAACACCGACTCAGTTGACATGAACTTGGGCAAACTCTGGGAGATAGTGAGGGACAGGGAGGCCTGGCGTGCTGCAATCAATAGGGTCGCAAAGAGTTTGACACGACTTAGAAACTCAACAACAACATTAAATTGAACAACAATCCAGAAAAAACTAGGTAGCCTAGCACCAAAATTGCCATATATTTTACCTTCATTTACATTTTATAAAATAAGATAAACACAAAGTGTGGTTCATTCATATATTAAAAAAATAAAAATACTTATGACTTCTACATTAAAATCTTTTAATTCTCAGATACCATGACTCCAGGCCAACTTTACTCTTAACATCCGTTAGATAAGGTTTCTCTGAAACATGTTCATAAAAATCATGTTTCTCAAAATGTCTCACAGGAGTAAATATGCTTTAGGTCTAATCCTTTATTTCTAAAGGATTTATATCCTATCATTGAGAAAGCAGCCAATAAAAAACATTAGTCAATCCATCTCTTATATTTAATTATCATATATCAGTGTGTAACATAAGCTCAATGAAAGATACAATAATCCTCATTTGTGTTAACAATTCTTCAGACAGCTTACTGTCAAATGCAGCATAATAATGCTATTATTAATTATTAATGTTATTACTTTTATCATTATTGTTTTCAGTTATTATTTAATACCTCATAATTTATATCATTATTTAATAAATAATTGCTTATGAATTCAGCTGTGGGGTGCAAATTAGAAGATAATATCAATTTTTTAAATGGGTATATTGTGATTCATTTAGGACTGAAGCAACAGATATCATGATCACTTAAAACTTTGTGGATCAAAGATTTTCCTTCATTTCTGTTGTCTTAGTACCACGTTTCAGTTCAATGTATGTCCAAAAGCTAAGTATATAAAGTTTCTCTCTGAGTGACAAATGATGGTCTTGATCAGGAATAGCCATTCCTGTGTTCTGCCTCCATATGGAAGTTTAATAATCCTGTATGGACATGAATTTAAGACAAGCTCCCAAAGAGAGCAAATTGAAGTTTTCCTTCCTTACACTGGCATAAGGATCTATCTTAAATCAACAATTCAGAATACTGTCATAGACAGCAGTTGTTAAAAAAAAAAAAGAATTCCACTATGCATTGGCTGCAGTCCAGCACTTTCTAAAAGCTCACTTTGGACTTTAGTATTAGCAAAAGATCAAGAGGGAATCTAAGCTAGTGTTTCCAAATGTGACTGTGAATCAGAAATAATGAGGGAGCTTATTAAAAATATGAACTCCTACATCCCAGACCAGACATACATAATCAAAATCTTCAGGAGAAGAAACAAAAACCTACTTATCTGAAGTGTTTTATAGGAGATTTAGAAAACATTATAGGTTAGAGGACAACTTATTGATAGAAGGATACCTACAAATTATAAAAGCTTTATAGTTAAGTAAAAAGAAAGCAAAAGACCTGAGGAATTTATTCTTTGATTCCTGTGAAAAAATCCTCAAAATTAGAATTTATACTTATGCCTTTGGCATTTCATGAAATATCCATTTGAGGAATACTTTTGCATATTTTTGCAATTTCATAGTCATATATGCTACTAATTGTACCATCCAATATCTCTTGATAATATAATTCAATGGCTAACATTGGTGATTCAATATGTAGCACATATAGGTAAAATATGAACACATTCTACAGCAACAGGACAAAACTCAGTCTGATGGTAAATGGATGGTGAGGCCACAGTGCTATAACCGAAGAGGAAACAGAAAAACAAAATATTCAGAAACTAGGTATTATGTATGAATTGTGTTTAAGCTCCTGTATTGCAAAAGAGATGGACATGATTTAGCGACTAACCAACAACCGTATAACATTATCTGACACCAAGTATCTGGGACCAAGGTGTGGTCTCAGGATGAAAGCAAGGAAAAAAACAGCAGCAATGGGTTTCAATGAGCATAAAAGAGTGATATCCAGTGTAATGATATTGTTTAGAGAAATGCGCTATTGGAAAGCACTTTCTACTTTGCACTGGTATTTTATGTCTGGCCTAATACAGGAATTTTAAATTTTAGGTTAATAGCTATTGAAATCAAATTGTGTTTACACATAGCATGGTATGTAACATTTAGGCAATGGGCCATGAATGTGGTTTGTATTTGAATAGAATATTTAATCTTTGAAAGGACAATACACCAGCTTCTTCAGGTAATACAAGCAATGAAATAAACTAGTAATCACTGTTGAAGTTAACCTTAACTGCTCTACAGAAGTTCTGAATTAGCATGTTACATGACCTGGCACATACAGAAACCTGTACTATAGTGACTCAAACAAACCTAAACCTGAGAATAAGACTGATGATAAATGAATCTTGTTCAAGTAAGAGCAACTGGTAACAGCAGTCTCAAAGAGGAATATCAGTTCTCCAAGTCTCTAAAGTACATCCCATTAAACTATAATCCATTGACCTGCTTGTTAATATTGAAGGGAAATATGGGATCATTTTTTCCCCAAATCAATCAATCAAATACAAATAACTAGTTAATCCATTTGAAAATTTTACCACTTCTATTCATCCAAAACTTTGGCCACCTGATGTGAAGAGCAAACTCATTGGAAAAGACTCTGATACTGGAACAGATAGAAGGCAAAAGGAGAACGGCCAGAGGATGAGATGGTTAGATAGCATCACTGACTCAATGGACATGAATTTGAGCAAACTCTGGAAGAGGGTGGAGGACAAACAAGCCTGGTGTGCTGCAGTCCATGGGGTCTCAAAGAGTCAGACACAACTTATTGAATGAAAAACAATGGTAATTCTTCCTTCATTTTACTTTTAATTATGGCCATGATTTTAAATAATTCAGTCTTTGGTATTGTATCTGATTCTTCTCCCATGTGGCCGAAGTTCAATCTGCCATATTAATGCCTTTTTAACATAACCATCCAAACTACTCATTATGTTGCTGTACATGGCATTTAACTCTACCAGATTAGTTCAGCATGTAGGAAACAAGATCCAAGAAAGACTATATACCCTTTTGTTCCAGGTTTGCTGAGATATACCTGACATTTCAGGTATACAACATGATACTTTGATACATGTATATATTATAAAATGAACCTGTAAAAGAAAAGTTAACACATCCATCATCTCTTATAATTTTGGTGGGGGAGACATACAAGATCTACTCTCTTAACAACTTTCAAGTATATAATACAATATTGTAACTATAGTCATTATGTGGGGCTTTCTTTGGTAGTTCAGCTGGCAAAGAATCTGCCTGCAATGCAGGAGACCCTGGTTCAATTCCTGGGTCAGGAAGATCCCCTAGAAAAGAGATAGGCTACCCATTCCATATTCTTGGGCCTCCATGGAAGCTCAGACAGTAAAGAATCTGCCTGCAATGTGGGAGACCTGGGTTCGATCACTGGGTTGGGAAGATTCCCTGGAGGAGGCTATGGCAACCCACTGCAGTGTTCTTCCCTGGAGAATCCCAAAGACAGAGGAGCCTGGTGGGCTGCAGTCCATGGGGTTGGAAAACATCAGACACAACTGAGCGACTAAGCACCGCACATAGTCATTGTATTGAATATAAGATCCCCATAACCTATTCATTTTATGTCAGAAGCTTATAACTTTAATGAATATCTTACCATTTTCCATACCTCAGCTCCTGACAACCACTATTCTACTCTCTGCTTCTGTGAGTTTGGGTTTTTTCCCCAAAGATATCATGCATAAATGAGATAATATAGCATTTTTCTCTTTGTCTGTCTTCACTCAACATGATATCCCCAAATTCCATCTATATTGTTGCAAATGTCAGGATTTCCTTTTTAAATGAGTGAATAATATTACTCCATTGTGAGTGATAGTTGCTCAGTCATGCCTGACTCTTTGCAACCCCATGGACTGTAGCCTGCCAGGCTCCTCTGTTCATGGAATTCTCCAGGCAAGATTACTGGAGTGGGTTGCCATTTCCTTCTCCATTGTATCTATGAACATATACATGCATATTCCACTGTATGTATACACACATACACACACACACACCACATTTACTTATTCATGTGTCAATGAACACAGGATGTTCTCAAGTCGTCCCTGTTGTGAATAATGCTGCAATAAACCTGGGGGTACATATATCTCTTCAAGATAGTGATTTCATTTCCATGAGATACATATGCTGGATTATATGGTAGTTGTTATTTTTTAATTTTTTGAGACACTTCCATATTGTTTTCCATAAGAGTTGTACCAATTCACATTCCCATTAACAGCGTTATAGGGTTCTCTTTAATCCACATCCTCAAAAGCATCTGTATTTCCTGTCCTTTAGGAAACAACCTTTCCAACAAGTATGAGGTGTGGTTTTGAATCTCCCATCATTAGAGAAATTGAGGATCTTTTCATATATGATTTGGCAATGTATATGCCTTCTTTGGGGGAAAAGAAAAATCTATTCAGGTTTTCTCCCCATTTGAATTTTGTTTTGCTGTTTGGATTGAATTGTGTAAGTTTCTTGTATATTTTAGATATTAACCTCTTATCTGATAAATGGTCTGCAGATATTTTCTCCCATTCCATATGTTGCCTCTACAGTCTGTTGATAGCTTCTTTGGCTCTGCAGAAACTTTCCAGTTTTATGTGGCCCCATTTGTTTATTTTTGCTTGTTTCTTAAACTTTTGATGTCATTCCAAAAATCATTGCCAAGACTATTATCAGGAACTTTTTCTCTGTTTGTTTTCTTCTAAGCATTTATACTTTCAGGTCTTATATTTAAATCTTTAATCCATTCTGGGTTATTTATGTGAGTAGTATAAATGGGAGTTCAATTTTATCCTTTTGCATGTAAATATACAGTTTTTCCAAACCCATTTACTAAAAGCCATTAAACTTCATTTCAAAGTGGCCATGGTTAGTCCTACGATATGAACAGGAACACTGAGGAGACAAGCAGAAAATGAGAGGCAAAATGTATCCAGGTTCCTATTCTTAACTACATTTTTTTTGCACAAGCTTGTCTGTGCTGAGATTTGGGGATTATTTGGGGATAACCTAAGGCTATCTTCTGTTCAAGATTTCTACTAGGGCAGATCTAATCGGATAGCTAGGACTATCACTGGGGAAATCAAAGGCAAGGTTAATTTTAGTATCAATTGCAAACTGGATGGGGTACTAGGCAGAATGATTGTTCCTCTGCACCAAAGATGTCCATGTTCAAATTCCCAAAACTTGTGAATATGTTCACTTACATGGTAAATGAGACTTTGCAATGCCATTATGTTAGGGTTTTGCCATAGGGGAATTATCCATGTAGGCCTAAGGTAATTTAAGATTCCTTATCAGAGAAAGAGAGAGAGACAGGAGCATCAGAGTGTGATATTCAAAGATGCTATCATGCTGGCTTTGAAGATGAGTAAGGAGCCTTAAGTTAAGGATTGTGGGAGACTTCTAGAAGATTGAAAAGTCAAGAAAAAGGTGCCAGTGAATAGCCAGTATCAAAATTCATTCCAAATGTTGTATTTAACATTGACATTTTCAAGATGCTTTCATTAAAGACATGAATAAGAAAAGTGTGTTTTTCCAGATCCAATTATCTATTATTACATACTAAGCCACCATAAATAATTAGTAATGTAAAGTAACACAATTGTATGTACATGGAATCTGTGACTTAGAAATGTGAACTGTACACGAGGGATTGACTCTCTCTGCTCTGTGATACATAGGACTCCTTGAGAACCCACAAATTTCTGAAGACTGGAATCATCTGGTGGTGGCTTCTTTGTTCACATGTATATTAACAAAACTTAGCTCACCTGGGCCTGTCACCTGGTATGCCTACACATGGCCACTACATGTGGTTTGAGATTCCTCAGCATCATAGCCTTATGGTACTAAAACTTGTTACATAGTAGATGAGGGAAGCCACTGTTCCAGTGAATAAGACCTTCCACTGAAGGTCTTTTCTGATGTAACCTAGAAAACCACATAGTATCACTTAGGTCATACTCTATTTATTGGTCAAAGAAGTCACAAATCCTATCCCAGTTCAGAGGAGAGTGACATCAACTCCTACCTGGAAATGAAAGAAATGCAACCAAATACCAAATACTTCACAGCAACTTTTCAAAATCACAGTCACTTATTTTCAATGATGATTTGGAGGTCCAAACCAGGCAAATAACATGAGAATAAGAAATAAGAATTTAAGAAAGGATGGAAAAATATGGTCTTTCCATACAAAGAGAATCTTAGGAAATATGAGAGCCTTGTTCAAATATAAGACATTTCAGCAAAGTGGCTAGATAAAAAATCAAAATTTATAGACACATAAAACACAATTTCATCTCTTATTCTTAAAACCTGTAAATGGGGAGATGGCCCCATTTACAATAGCAAAAATTTATCTAAATAGTGAATATAAAAATTATACCCTTATTTCACTGGATATACACATTTTAATTCAATATGGATTAATTAGCTAAATGTAAAAGCAACTTAAATAATAGAGGACAAAATCTTAATAATGTTCTAGCAGGGAGAGATTTTTTGATGAGTTACAAAAAAGCAAAGTCCTTTCACAGAGGAAAATAAATTTGACTATAATGTTTATAAACTATAAAGAACATCAAGAATTTTATGAGAACAAAATGACAAGCAAATAAAGGAGCAAAAATAGGAAAGGCAATTCACTGGGGAAAAAAAAAATCCACAAATGGCCAACACACATATGAAAGGAGATTTTATGTCACTAGTAATTAGAAAAATGCAAATTAAATACATAGTGAAATATTCTCTCATCACCATTAATATGGCATGCTTACATAATTAAATAGATAAAGAGTTAAGTAAATGTACATATATTAAGCTATAAAAACTTGGATAAATCCTACTATTACTGAAACTTTGCAATAAAATTCTCAAGTATTTTTATAATAATTTAATGTGCCAATGAAGTAAACAGGTTTTCCCAAAGATACTCTCATAAAGGAATGTAAAAAAGAAGTTGTAGTATGAAGATATCAGGAACTATTTCATTCTTCATAATGTAAGAAATGAACTCACAAATAATGATGACTTAAGAGACACTGATTTATCTTATGTAATAGGAACTCTGGAAGTAGATTCTATCTGGGTTTAGTCTAGCCCATCAATGAAGTTAAGGGTATAGCACTTTTTGCTTTTGTATTCTACCATCCAGGCGTGCATATTTTTCACTCTCACAGAAATAATACATGTGCCAGTGCTGGAAGGATCATATCCATACCAAAGGAAAAAGTGAATGTCAAAGGAATGTAGCTAAGAGACAATGCTTCTGTACACTTAAGCTTATTCTATTTATCCGGGAAAAAAGGTTTTCTCAGAAACCCTGTGGCGAATCTCACTTATGATGCCCTGGGCAAAATCCAGTTGGAATTAGGCCAGGCAAACAAGTATTAGAGAAAGACACTGGGATAATTACTAACTGATGCTTTCAAACAGTGGTACTGGAGTAGACTCCTGAGAGTCCCTTGGACAGCAAGGAGATCAAATATACCCTGAATGTTCACTGGAAAGACTGGTGCTAAAGCTGAAGCTCCAATACCTTGGCCACCTGATGCAAAAAACTGACTCTTTGGAAAAGACCCCGATGCTAGGAAAAGATTGAGGGCAAGAGGAGAAGGGAGCTACAGAGGATGAGATGGTTAGATAGCATCGCTGACTCAATGGACATGAGTTTGAGCAAGCTAAGGGAGATAGTGAAGGACAGAGAAGCCCGGCATGCTGCAGTTTATGGGATCACAGAGTCAGACACAACTTAGTGACTGAACAACAAGCTCACCCACAGCATCTGCTTACTGTAGTATGAGGTAGAAATTAAATTACTCATGTTGATATGCCAGGACTGATGAAATTAACTGGGTCACTTAAAAATCTCCATTTCTTTTGCACTGTATTTCTCTTAATACTGAATATCTTTAAGACATTTAAATAAGAGTTTATGGGATCATATCAAAGAATGTGGATCTCGCCTGGCCTGTCCCCACCCCTAAATCACAAAGTTTGAATGAAATAATACCACCTCCCAAGACAATCATATACTTTCCTCTGATGCTCAGTCAACAAACGTACAAAATATAAGACACACAGTTTAATTTTTGTTATAGTTTTTCTTCCTACATTAAGAAAATTAAAAAGCTACATGTTTATAATGGTATAATGTTTATACCTTCTTCAGTATAATTAAACTGAATGCATTTAGATAGTTTAATTATATTTTGTGTATCAGTATTCTTTTAAAACTCAATCTGCAGGAAATAATTGAATTAAGGGTAGAAAGACAAGATTATATTATTAATTAATGAAGATACTTTTAGTACTTATGCACATCAAGAACTACAATCATATAGATTGAGGCAGTGATTTAACTTACAAAACTATGGCCTAAGTAATTTAGCAGTTTTCTTTATGAATTTTTTCTTTTCTAACATAACCTCAAAAATTAACCTAAATCTTACTATTCACTTCTGAGTTAGTTTTGAAATACTTCATCTTTTGATTATATACAAATATAGAGAAGATCATTGAGGGCAAGATTTTATAAAAATTTGGGGGAATTTCATAGATACATAGCAAGAATAAAATTTATTAAATCATTCTCTGTGTTTGGTCAAATTTGTATTTTTCCCCATTAACTCTGTGTATATTTATTTATTTATTAGTATTATTTAGTATTATTTATTTAATACTAAGCCTGAATGGCTTAGGGTTCACTTGCTCTTCTCCACTACACAAGAATCAACTAGCTCAAAAAAAAAAAAAAAAAAAATCAACTAGCTCATTCAACTGTATTTCCCTTATAAGCAATTCTTTAATATGACAATGGTGGGGGATTAGGAAATGTATAAAATGCTTGGAAATAGCTTTCACTCAGCAAATACACACAAAATACAATAGTTTGAGTGATGTGTATAGAGTAAAATATTCTGTGTATAGTCACTGATTATATTCATCAATAATCCCACAGTGTCCCATGTTTCAATAAAGAGAAACAGGATCAATCAACTTCATTATGACTTCTGTGGGATGTTGACATTTTTGCTTTCTTTGCCCCTTTCTTCCATTCAAACAAATATTAAAATAGTCAAAATTATGTTTTATAACTATATGGATATAAAGATTAGTATACTAACATTATATATAAAAATACTGTTTGACCTAAAAGTTTGATATTTTCTTCTAATTTTGAACCAAATTAAAGCATTTTTGAGAGTTCCCATAAGTAATGAGCATCCTAGCCACAATGTCTAAAGGAAGAGTTGGCCCCAAGTCAATAAGTAAACCTACTTTTTCCTTGAAATGCTTTGTATTTTAATAGAAATTATGATAAACAGAGGCTACTTAGAAGTTATACCAAAACTTGATTTTGACAAAAATGTCAAATCTTCAAAGTATTTCCCAGAATCGACCTGAAGTTGTAAAAATGAATGACTTGAAATCCATTCAATCTCCTGTATAACTATGACAGCATAAGAAAATAGAAAATGTGGAAGTGTAAGTATGACACAGTAGAATGCAAATTGTCATGGATTTAGATATTCATAATGAAGATAACTGAATTCTAACTAATGAATAATTATATTTTTACCTACCAAAAGAGTTCAGCCAATGAAAAATGAGAAACTGTGATTCCCTGAAAATGTGTATTTTATATTCCAATGGAGAGTGATTATATATGCTATGAAGTTTTCACTTTTAGTAAAAAAGAACTTCTAACAGTAAAACTTACAGGAAAAAACTTCTAACAGTAAAAGGCAAATAGAGTCCAATTGCCATTCTTTGGAAAAAAATACCAAATAATATATTCCTTAAATAATGAATTAAAAGAAAAGTAATTTATGATTTTTATGATGTACCATTACTGAACATGACCAAATCAACCAAAGTGTTCTATGAAAACAAGACAAGCATAATGCATGTTGTGATACATGTTTATGCAATTCCCATTTGCTCTCACCTTAGAAATACTTGTTAGACAGACTATCATGTCTTCAAAATTGGGTTTTTAAAATATTGTTTTCTATTACATCTTCAGACTCCAGAAGAGTGCATGAAAAAGTAAAATATGTTAAATAAAATATTTGGCAAGTGGATAAAAGCTTGGATTACTCCCCAGCTTGACTTGTCCAGACTTGTGATTATATGGAAACTTTATTTACTAAACCAAGAGGTAACAATTACTGTGCAAACCACTTGTTTTATGGGAAGTTGAGTATTATGGCAGAAGCTATTAACAAAACATTATAAGTACTTTACAAAATTTAAATAAACTAAAGGAATTAGAAAATATACTGCATACTAAATACCACTACAATTCTGATAGATCTGAAAAACTGTCAGTAATGGACTGAACCACATACTTTTTTGATTGGAGATATATTTCTGAGTAAAAGAGGAAATCAGACTATTTTGACATGATATATCAAGAGAGACACTGAACAGACAACCTCAAAGTAAGTGTTTGTGTGTAGGTTTGTTTTCCAGGGCAATAGCTACCTAGCTAGATAATGATAACATTCACTAAATTTATAAGGAACTAATTGCATCTGTATGATGCTTCTGATGTTTCAAAATGTCTGTGTAATGGTCAGGAGCTTAAAAATATAGATGACTCTCTCTCTCTCTCTATATATATATATATATACACACACACACACACACACACACAGGTATTTCCTGAGAAAATAAATCAGATATTCTAGATACTATGTGTATTATCCTATGTCAATCTTATACGTTATGAAATATTTGACACTCTGCCATATAATAATATTTGCAAAATTATCTTCAATGGGTTTGAGAACGATTTTATAGATTGAAAACAGGCCCAAAATTCATAAAGAAAGGGCAATGACATGTATCATTGAATAGGATGTGGAGAATATCAAGGAGAAAGTTTTAAGTGTTAGTGTGAGTGGTAATCTTCTTTAGTATTAAATTAATGATCTTGAAAGGCAAGCAAAGGGCACATTAGAAGGATGCATGAATGATAATAAATTGGCAGGTGTACAAAAGAGTAGAATAAACAGAGAAATAAATTGACCTAGAGAGTCAATTACAAATACAGTAATAAATATAAGAAAATGAAATTCTGCTTGGAGAAATGCAAATATGTCAGAAAAAATAATCACACCAAATAGCAGTATTCATAGAATTTTAAAGAAGAGCACAAGTTAAACCTCAACAACTTTATAGGACAGCTAGTAACTTAGAAAATAATTGCATCTCTGTGTGAATGTTTAGATTTCATTATCTAAGAATATTCAACTCAGCTGCACCAGATTCTTCTCTAGAGCACTCTACATCCATGATTGTTTCCTAATAATGAATTGTCACCTAATCCGGAAGTTCTGTCCAGCTCTTTGAAGCTCCATGAACTGTAACCACTAGCCTTCTCTGTTCATGGATTTCCAAGGCAAGAATACTGGAATAGGTTGTCATTTCCTTCTCCAGGGGATCTTCCTGACCCAGATATCGAACCCGTGTCTCCTGCATAGGCAGGTGAATTCTTTACTGCTGAACCACATAGGAAGCCCCTAATAATTAGCGCCTCTTAGCAAGTACATTAATTAGAATTAAAGGCTTGGGATCTAGGGCTTAAAAAAATTAGGAAATATATATATATACACACACATATATATGTACAGAGAGAAAGAGAGAGGCAGTGTGTTAAATGTGCCAATTTTCCTGCTTAATAGTTATGTTTTCACTTATTTTTCCCAACAACATTTTATGTTCAAATGTAATAAAATAGAGCATCTGAAATTTCCATTTACTAGTTTACTCATACCTGATATTTCTATACTGAATGAAAGCACCATTTTTAGACATATTTTTTGTTATTTGTCTCAGAACTCTTTACCCCACTCCATATTCTATAATTTCCCACCTACTTAGAAAATAGATATAAAGTGAATAAATGATATCTACTGAATATCTCCAAATGATATGTTAATCAGTCACAAATTTCCTTCTAAATTATTGTATGAAGGTTAATGTTAGTAGTTAAATTAGGTTATTTGATTATAAATCTCTCTTTCTAAAAGATAGGTAGTTGCATAATCAAGACATTCTTCTTTCCTAAAGCTTGATCAATTTGAATTACTTTGTCCCATTTCTCAGAACTCTAAGGATTTAAGATGTCAAGTATTTTCCAGTGACTTGTACATATACAGAATTTTTGATCCACTAATTCAGAATTTCTCAAATATATAACAGATTTAAACACATATATAAAGTTATATATGAGTATATATACACACATATATATAAACACACACATATATATGTTTTTTTCATATAGTTCTGTGATCTTAACATTTGCAGAAATGTGTGTGTAGATTCTTATATATTAATCATACCTTCATTAAGTGGTTTAAAAAAATGTGATGGTCAAGTTCACTTTTTCCTCACGCATATCATGCCCAAACAGTCCTTTATAAGTAAACTTTCTTAAAAATTGAAAAAAAAATGAACAGAAGAATGCACAAGTCAAGTGTATCATTCAATGAATTTTTACAGTATGGTAATACTTACAAATAGAATCAGATCAAGAAAAAAAACATAATAACATGTATTATTTATATATAATCATATATAATTACCTTCTTATAAAATCATTTAATTAATGACCTTCCCCACTATCGTTACATGTAGCACCACAGAAAATTTTACCAGTTTTTGAACATAAAAATTCATAGAATGCACTCTTTTGCTGTCAGATTAAAACAGAACTTTTTTAAATTAAACTTTTTATTTTGAGATAATGTAAATTAACATGCAGTTGTAAGAAATAGCTTAGGGAGGTTAGCTATACCTTTCACCTCATTTTTCCAAATAGTGACACTCTACATAACCAAAGCACAATATAACAACTGGGAAATTGACAACGACACCACCCACCAAACTTATTTGGATTCACCTTTTACATACAGTCATGTGTATATGTGTGTGTGTGTATGTTTGTATGTGTGTATTTAATTCTCCATAATTTTATCATATAGGTGTATCCATGCAACCATAGCTTTAGCCAAAATACAGTTCTAAGAACAGTTTCAAAATCATAAGGATACTCACGCTTTGATGCCCCTTTGATAAGTATCCTTTCCTATAGCATTCTCTCCCACCCTCATTCCTATGCCCTGGGAACCACTAATCCCGTATCTATCTCCATTATTTTGTCACTTAAAGAAAGTTACACACATATAATTACATAGTAAGTAACTTTTAAGATTCAGTATAAAAACCTTGAGAACCATCTAAGTCACCAAGTTTCTCAGTAGTTTACTTCTTTACAATGCTAAGCAGTATTCTATAGCATGGATATATAATAATTTGTCTCAAAACTCACCCATTGAAGGATATTTGGGTTGTTTTCAGTGTTCAATTATTATGAATAGAGGTGCTCTGAGCACTCACGTACAAACATGTACATGTACTTGTGTGAACATAAGTTTTCATTTCTCCGGCATTACTGAACAAGAGTCTAATTGCTGAACCTCGTGGGAAGTGTATTTGTTGTTTTTTCAGAAAATGCCAAAATAATTTCCAGAGTGGCTATATAATTTAATACTGTCACTAGTGTATGAGTGACTCATCTCTTCATATCCTTTGTAACACTTGATATTTTCACTATTTCTTATTATGTCCATTTTGATAGGAGTGTAATGGTATTTCATTGTAGTTTTAATTTGCATTTTCCCATGACTAATACTGTTGAACATTATATTGTGCTTACTTGCCATCTGTATATATACCTTAGTGAAATAAATGTCTATGTCTTTTTCTCATTTTCTTCTCAAACCATTTACTGCCTTAATGTTATATTTTACATAAGATTACACTGATTCGTACTTTTTTATTGAAGTATAATTTACTGTATTAGTTTCAGGTGTGCAGCATAGTATATCACTTAAAAGTTTTAACAAAAAAAATAGATGTATTTCCCTGTGCTATACAACATACCCTTGTTACTTATTTTGTTTGCACATGGTAGTTTGTATCTCTCAGTATCCTAGCAGCCACTGGTTTGTTCTCTATATCTGTGAGTGTGTTTCTATTTTGTAATATACGTTGACTTGTTTTGTTTTTTAGATTCCATGTATAAGTGATATCTGGAAAAGGAAATGGTGACCCACTCTAGTATTCTTGCTTGGGAAGTTCCATGGACAGAGGAGCCTGGCAGGCTACAGTCCATGCAGGTGCAAAAGTCAGACATGACTTAGCAATAACAATAACATAAGTGATACCAGAGTGTCTGCTTTGTCTGATATTTCACTAAGCATAATGCTTTCCAGGTCCATCAACATTTTGCAAATTACAAAATTTCATTCTTTTTTTTTAACCAATGAGTTTTAATCCATTGTATATGTAAAACTGATATCACAGTGATATAACAAATCGTAAGGGAACATTAAGAACAGTTAAATGCTAATAAATGAACAACCTAGAATAAATGGGCAAATTTCTGGAAAAAACATAATACAATATAAATATTCTCCTACAAAACAAAAGTCCATGACCAGAGGGTATCACAGAAGAATTCTACCAAACATATGTAGAGCTAATATCTATCCTGAAGCCATTCAACAAAATTGATGAGAAGGAAACATTCCCAAATTCATTCCATAAGACCACCATTACCCTGACACCCAAACCAGACAAAGACACTACAAAAAATTTTTTGTCATTATCTCTAGTGAATATAAATGCAGATATCCTCAACAAAATATTAACAAATCAAATTCAAATATATATGTATAAAGAATCATACACTATGATCTAGTTTGATTTATTTCAGGGATGCAATAACTATTCAATATTCTCAAATAAACTGATGAGATACACATTAACAAGGGGAGAAATAATAATTACATGATCATCTCAATAAATGCAGGAAAAGTGTTTGAGAAAATTTAGCATTCATTCATGACAAAAACTCATCAAAGTTGGTAAAGATGAAACATTTCAACACAATAAAGGCCATTTTATGACAAGCCCACAGTTAACAACATACTCAATGGTGAAAAGCTGAAAGCCTTTCCTCTAAAACCAGGAATAAGACAAGTATGTCTATACTTGTATTTAACATATCATTGGAAATTCTAGCCACAGAACTCAGACAAGGAAAAGAAACAAAAAAGTACTCAAATTTGAAGGGGAAAAAAATAACCTTATCAGTATTTGCAGGTGACTTGATACTATATATGGAAAATCCTAAAGACGACTTGATATTATATATGGAAAGTCCTAAAGACTGCACCAAAAATAATTAGAACTAACAAATGAATTCAGTAAAGTTGCAGTGTACAAGATTAGAATACAGAAATCTGTTGCTTTTCCACATGTTAGTAATGAAGTAACAGAAATAGAAATCAAAGAAACCATTTCATCAAGGAATAAAGTACCTAGCAATTAGGACCTATACCTTGAAAACTATAAAACGATGATGGAGGAATTTGAAAATGATACAAAGAAATGGAGTGATGTGTTGTTGGACTGTAAGAATTAATTAATATTGTAAAAAGAATTAATATTGCTAAAATGTTCATATATCCAAAGCAATATATAGATTTAATGCATCCCCTATCAATACTCATGACAGTTTCCACAGAACTACAACAAACAACCCTAAAATTTTATGATACCACAAAAGCAGTTGACAAAGCAATCTTGAGAAAAATTATTGAAGGCATCATACGCCCTGACTTCAGACTATACTACAAAGCTATAGTAATCAAAATAGCATATTACTGACACAAAAAAGACTTACAGATCAATGAAAAAGGACAGCCCAAAAATAAAACCATGTGTTCATTGTCTATTTGTGACAAAGAAGGCAAGAATATACAATGGAGAAAAAATAGTTTCTTCAATAAATGAAGTGGGGAAAACTGGAAAGCTACATGTAAAACAATGAGATTAGAAAATTATTTCACACCACATAAAAAAATAAACTAAAAATGGATTAAATACCTAAATATAAGACCTGAAACACTAAAATTTCCAGAAGTGAACATAGGCATAAAACTGTTTCCACATAGTTTCTTTTTGGATCTGTCTTCAAAGGCAAAAAAAAAGAAAAAAAAAACAAATGGAATCTAATTAAACTTAAAAGACGTTTCACAGAATAAAGCAAACAAAAAGAAACTGCCAAAATTATTATTTAAGTACCTTCCCTCCACAGGTATCTTGTTTCTTTTTCAGTATGTGGCATTCTTAAATGAACAGTTTCTTACTTTGAATAAAGTCTAAACATATAAAAAGGAGTTTCTCTGGTCGCTCAGACAGTAAAGAATCTTCTAGCAATGCAGGAGGCCTGGGTTGATCCCTGGGTTGGGAAGATGCCCTGGAGAAGGAAATGGCAACTCACTCTAGCATTCTTGCCTGGAAATTGCCATGGACAGAGAAGCCTTCTGGGGGTACAGCTCATGGGATTGCAGAGTTGGACACAGCTGATATTCAGACACACACACACACACACACACACACACATGTAAGTACTTATTACATAACCTTTTTGTGTGTGTTCAGAAATTCTTTGTCTAGTTCAAGGTCCTGGATCTTCTAATTCTTTTTCCTTATATGTTTTATAAATTTATACTCCATCCTTTTATTAAGTAAATATTTTACCTGCAGAGTACAGATTGAGAAATGTCAGTTTAAATTTCAGAGTTCTTTCCCTGTAATACATTCTTATCATGACCTTACTAACTTTTCCATGACAGATGAATTCATGGGTTTCCTTTTTCTTACAATTAGCACAGTTTCACATGATTACACCATCCAAACTGTTCTCTTATTTGTGAAACAATATCTATATATAGAATAATGCCAAAACTTTGGGCAATGATACCTGTTTAAGATCTTAATTGAATCAGAATTCTGATTGTTTAAACCTCATTCTGGACTCTGTAATTTTTTTTTAATTGTGATTTCCATTTATGTCATTTTTGGCTTACATTTAGATCATGTTACCATGAAAGAAAGAGGGTGGAAAAATATGCATGTGCTCAAAGCTGTAAGATGTAGTTTGGCGTCATCCACAGAAGCTCTTATGCTGGGCCTCCAGCTGCTCACAGAGCCCACGCAGTAAAACCAGGCCAATTATCATAATAGAGCTCAACTCCTGTTAGTATCCTTTTTCTTAGAAATGAAATTAACTCTGAGAGATATAAGGGGGCAAAAGATAGTATTGATTTTAAAAAGAGCAGATCAACACAACATATGCATATATTCATGATTACAGTTAATATACATGAAGTACTTTAATTTTATACATTGACTGTGCATATTGTTTGTCCAAAGATTCAGGCTAGGCATTCAAACCCCTAATTTTAAAACCCTCATTATTACAGTGTCTGATTAGAGGTGTTCTCTATTTCCTAAATGTAATATTGTCAAAGTTGAGGAGTGTTTGGAGAGGGCAAAGCAATTTCAAGAATGCTATCAATAATATACTTCCTCAGCTGCACTCTGAGAAAGTAGTAAAACATAAGATGAAAGCATTAAATAAAAAGTAATTTTACATACACACCGAGGAAACCAGATCTGAAAGAGACATGTGCACCCCAGTGTTCATCGCAGCACTGTTTATAATAGCCAGGACATGGAAGCAACCTAGATGCCCATCAGCAGATGGGTGGATAAGAAAGCTGTGGTACATATACACAATGGAATATTACTCAGCCATTAAAAAGAATTCATTTGAATCAGTTCTAATGAGATGAATGAAACTGGAGCCCATTATACAGAGTGAAGTAAGCCAGAAATATAAAGACCATTACAGTATACTAACACATATATATGGAATTTAGAAAGATGGTAATGATAACCCTATATGCAAAACAGAAAAAGAGACACAGATGTATAGAACAGACTTTTGGACTCTGTGGGAGAAGGCAAGGGTAGGATGTTTCAAGAGAACAGCATTGAAACATGTATATTATCTAGGGTGAAACAGATCACCAGCCCAGGTTGGATGCATGAGACAAGTGCTCAGGGCTGGTGCACTGGGAAGACCCAGAGGGATCGTGTGGAGAGGGAGGTGGGAGGGGGGATCGAGATGGGGAATACATGTATATCCATGGCTGATTCATGTCAATGTATGACAAAAACCACTACAATATTGTAAAGTAATTAGCCTCCAACTAATAAAAAAAAAAGTAATTTTACTTAATAATACTATTTCAGTACTTGTAACAAACATAAAGAATATATTATAACCACTTTGATATACAATTCAGTATGTTTGAAATAAATACTAATTACAATATTAGCAATTAATGTACCTGTAATAATATACAATTGGCCCTGTGATGAACAGTCATAGTATTTAGAAGCTACTACATAGTGCATAATCACTATATGTGTTTACTATTTGCTATGCTACTAAGTCTTACACACTAAGAGAATTTATTTATATATTTTATTAAAATTATTTCTATCTTATGACCCCATTACTGGGTATATATACCCTGAGAAAAACATAATTCAAAAGGACCCATGTACTCAGAGTTCACTGGAGCACTGTTTAACAATAATCAGGACACAGAAACAACCTAAAATGTCCAATCACATATGAATGGATAAAAAAGATATGGTACATACATAAATAATGGAATATTACTCAGCCATAATGAGGAATGAAACTGGGTTAGTTGTAGAGATGTGGGTGGGCCTAGAGTCTATCACACAGAGAGAAGTCAGAAAAACAGATATTGTATATTTATGTGTATATGTTATATGTAGAAAAATGGTACAGATGAATTCACTTGCAGGGCAGGAATAAAGACACAGATGTAGAGAACAAACATGTCCAAACAGGGGGCGAAAGGGAAGGTGGGACAAACCAGGAGAGTAGCAACGACATAATAACACCACCATGCATAAATTAGATAGCTAGTGGGAAGCTGATTTATAGTACAAGGGGCTCAGCTCAGTGCTCTGTTACAGCCTAGATGGGTGGAATGGGTGAGAGGGGTTTGAGAGGGAGTGGATATATGTATACCTAGAGCTCATTCATACAGTCGTACAAGAGAAACACATACACTATTGTAGAGCAATTATATTCCAATAAAAAAAGAAAATGAAACTGTAATATTATATCATTCAGTCCAGTTCAGTTCACTCACTCAGTCCTGTCTGATTCTTTGTGATCCCAGGGACTGCAGCATGCTGGGCTTCCCTGTCGATCACCAATTCTCAGAACTTACTCAAAATCATGTCCATCGAGTTGGTGATGCCATTCAACCATCTCATCCTCTGTTATCTCCTTCTTCTCCTGCCTTCAGTCTTTCCCAACATGAGGGTCTTTCCCAATGAGTCAGTTCTTCACATCAGTTGGCCAAAGTATTGGAGTTTCAGCTTCAACATCAGTCCTTCCAATGAATATTCAGGCCTGATTTACTTTAGGATGGACTGGCTGGATCTCCTTGCAGTCCAAGGGACTCTCCAGAGTCTTCTCCAACACCACAGTTCTAAAGCATCAATTCTTTGACCCTCAGCTTTCTTTATAGTCCAACTCTCCCATCCATACATGACTACTGGAAAAACCATAGTTTTGACTAGACAGATCTTTGTTGGCAAAATAACATCTCCACTTTTTAATATGCTATCTAGGTTGGTCATAGCTTTTATTCCAAGGAGCAAGTGTCTTTTAATTTTATGGCTGCAGTCACCATCTGCAGTGATTTTGGAGCCCAGAAAAATAAAGTCTGCCATTGTTTCCACTGTTTCCCCATCTACTTGACATGAAGTGATGGGACTGGATTCCATGATCTTAGTTTTCTGAATGTTGAGCTTTAAGCCAATTTTTTCACTCTCCTCTTTCACTTTCATCAAGAGTCTCTTTAGTTCTTCACTTTCTGCCATAAGGGTGGTGTCATCTGCATATCTTAGGTTATTGATATTTCTCCCAGCAATCTTGATTCCAGCTTGTGCTTCATTCAGCCCAGCATTTTGCATGATGTGCTCTGCATATAATTTAAATAAGCAGGGTGACAATATACAGCCTTGATGTACTCCTTTCCTGATTTGGAACCAGTCTGTTGTTCCATGTCTGGTTCTAACTGTTGCTTCTTGACCTGCATACAGATTTCTCAGGAGGTAGGTAAGGTGATGTGTACTCCCATCCCTTGAAGAATTTTCCACAGTTTCTTGTGATCCACATAGTCAAAGGTTTTGATATAGTCAATAAAGCAGAAGTAGATGGTTTTCTGGAACTCTCTTGGTTTTTCGATGATCCAACGGATGTTGGTAATTGGATCTCTGGTGCCTCTGCCTTTTCTAAATCCAACTTGAACATCTGGAAGTTCATGTTTCATGTATTGTTGAAGCCTGGCTTGGAGAATTTTGAGCACTACTTTGCTATTGTGTGAGATGAGTGCAATTGTGCGGGAGTTTGAGCATTCTTTGGGATTGCCTTTCTTTGGGATTGGAATGAAAACTGACCTTTTCCAGTCCTGTGGCTACTGCTGAGTTTTCCAATTTGCTAGAATATTTAGTGCAACACTTTCACAGCATAATCTTTTAGGATCTGAAGTAGCTCAACTGGAATTCCATCAGCTCCACTAGCTTTGTTTCTAGTGACACTTCCTAAGGTCCACTTGACTTCATTCCAGGATGTCTGGTTCTAGGTGAGTGATCACACCACTATGGTTATCTGGGTCGTGAAGATCCTTTTTGTATAGTTCTTTTGTGTATTCTTACTACCTCTTCTAAATATTTCCTGCTTCTGTTAGGTCCGTACCAATTCTGTCCTTTATTGCACTCATCTTTGCATGAATGTTCCCTGCATCTCTAATTTTATTGAAGAAATCTCTAGCCTTTCCCATTCTCTTGTTTTCCTCTATTTCTTTGCACTGATTGCTGAAGAAGGCTTTCTTATCTCTCCTTGCTCTTCTTTGGAACTCTGCATTCAAATAGGCATATCTTTCCTTTCCCCCTCTGTCTTTAACTTCTCTACTTTTCTCAGCTATTTGTAAGGCCTCAGACAGCCATTTTGTCTTTTTGCATTTCTTTTTCTTGGGGATGGTCTTGAGACCTGCCTCCTGTACAATGTCACAAACCTCTGTCCTTAGTTCTTCAGGCTCTCTGTATATCAGATCTTATTCCTTGAATCTATTTGTTACTTTCACTGTTTAATCATAGGGGGAATGATTTAGGTCATACCTGAATGGTCTAGTGGTTTTCCCTACTTTCTTCAACTTAAGCCTGAATTTGGCTATAAGGAGTTCATGATCTGAGCCACAGTCAGGTTCTGGTCTTGTTTTTGATGCCTGTATAGAGCTTCTCCATATTTGGCTGCAGGAAATATAATCAATCTGATTTTGGTATTGACCATCTGTGATGTCCATGTGTAGTGTCTTCTCTTGTGTTTTTGGAAGAGGGTGTTTGCTATGACCTGTTTGTTCTCTTGGCATAACTCTGTTAGCCTTTGTACTGTTTTGTTTTCTACTCCAAGGCCAAATTTGCCTATTTACTCCAGGTCGCTCTTGACTTCCCACTTATCCATTGCAGTCCCCTATTAATAAAAGGAAATCTTTTGGGTATTAGCTCTAGAAGGTCTTGTAGGTCTTTATAGAACTGTCCAAATTCAGCCTCTTCAGCATTACTGGTTGGGGCAATCCACAGACTTGGATTACTGTGATATTGCATGGTTTGCCTTGGAAACGAACAGAGATCATGCTGTTGTTTTTGAGATTGCATCCAAGTACTGCATTTCAGACTCTTTTATTGACTTTGATGGCTACTCGATTCCTCTAAGGGATTCTTGCCCACATTAGTAGATATAATGGTCATCTGAATTGAATTCATCCATTCCAGTCCATTTTAGTTCACTGATTCCTAAAGTGTTGATGTTCACTCTTGCCATCTCTGGTCTGATCACTTCCAGTTTGCTTTGATTCATAGACCTAACATTCCAATTTCCTATGTAATATTGCTCATTATAGCAATGGACTTTAACTTCCATCACCAGTTACATCCACAACTGGGTGTTTTTGCTTTGGCTATCTCTCTTCATTCTTTCTGGAGTTATTTCTCCACTGATCTCCAGTAACATATTGGGCACCTATGGACCTGGGGAGTTCATCTTTCAGTGTCCTATCATTTTGCCTTTTCATACTGTTCATGGGGTTATTAACGCAAGAATACTGGACTGGTTTGCCATTCCCTTCTCCAGTGGACCACATTTTTCAGAATTCTCCACCATGACCCATCCATCTTGGGTGGCCCTACATGGCATGTCTTGTCATTTCATTGAGTTAAACAAGGCTGTGGTCCATGTGATCCATTTGGTTAGTTTCCTGTGATTGTGGAGTCTCCCTCTGATGGAAAAGGATAAGAGGCTTATGGAAGCTTCCTGATAGGAGAGACTGTTTGAGGGGAAACTGGGCCTTGTTCTGATGGGTGGGGCCATGCTCAGTAAAGGTTTAATCCAATTTTCTCTTGGTGGGCAGGGGTGTGTTCCCTCCCTGTTGTTTGACCTGAGGCCAAACTATGGTGGAGGTGATGAAGATAAGGTCCTTCCAAAGTTCCCGCCCATGCACTGCTGCAGTCAGTAGCTCTGACATGTCAGCAGGCCACCACCGACCCATGCTTCCACCAGGGACTCCTGGACACTCCCAGGCAAGTCTGGGTCAGTCTCTTGTGGAGACACTGCTCTTTTCTCCTGTGTCTTGGTGCGAACAATGTTTTGTTTGCACCTCCGGGAGTCTGTCTCCCCAGTCCTGTGTAAGTTCTGGTGGCTCTATGGTGGGGTTAATGGTGACCTCCTCCATGGAGGCTTATGCCATACCCAGGTCTGCTGCACCCAGAGCCCCTGCGGCAGCCCACTGCTGACCCGTACCTCCGCAGGAGACGCTCAGACACAGTTCTGGCTCAGTCTCTGGGTCCCGGGTGTGCACAAGGTTTGCTTGAACTCTCCAAGCAGCTCTGGTGGGCATGGGGTTTGATTCTAGATGCAATTCCACCCCTCCAACCATCTTGCTGGGGTTTCTCATTTGCTCTTAGACATGGAGTATCTTTTTTTGGTGGGATCCAACATTCTCCTGTCAACAGTTGCTGAACGGCGAGTTGTAACTTTGGAGTTCTAGCAGGAGAAGATGAGCTCATTTCTTATATCACTCAACTGAATGGAAATAATCACAAGTTTCTATTGTTCTTTATTGTTTCTAACGGTTCTTACAAGATCCACATATTTATCTGGATGACTTCCTCTTGGTTAGATTAATGTGATTTGTGTCTTGTTTTCAAGGATGGCAATGATTATGTTATGTAATATAGAAGAATATATTGTTTATAAATACAACAGGTTCTCTTATTACTGTACAGGGAAAGGTGTTGACAGTATTTTACCTTATTTATAACTAGTTCACATCAAATATATGAAATATGCAATAGGTCTTTCTAGGATGGATAAACCTAGTAGAAGATTAGAACGAAACAAAATACTTGGTATAAAATTTAATTAAGGCATTAAATTCTGTATCAAATAGATAATGAGGAAATCAAAGTGAAATTGTTTGACACAGGGCATCATTTTCATCCTAGCCTTACACAAAGCATACATCTCACTCGCACCCACCACACCATCCCCAAGGCTGGCATTCACAAATACCTTGAACAGGCACTATAGGAGAAAGGTTTTCTAAAGTTTTCAGGTACCCTGTATATGTTACAGAGGAACAACCAATAACAGACTCCTTAATTGAACTCTCCAAACTTATAAACAAATGGGAAAACTTACACCTACTCTAGCACAGAACACTTTGCAAAAAAAAAAAAAAAAAAAAAAAATGGGGCTTATAACGATCTAATTGTTTAGAAAATCATTGTGAAAACTGTATAAATCATCTATCTCTAGCACTTTCCTAGAAAGCTTCTGAGACAAAGCTTGTTTATTTCACTTAACAAAACAGTTAGACTTTCATCTTTTTCTCCCTCTCTCTATTCTCTAAACACTTTCACCACTTGTTTCTTTAAAAGTATATTCAGAATTATAGAGAACCTTAACTTATTAACTTAGTCACACAGCTTCCACCAGAACTGATTTTTAATATATCCAGAGACTGTATTTTGGAAAGTATAGTGATTGTTTTAAACATACCGCTGAAGAAAAACTAAACTTTGGCAAAGACTAATTCTAGAAAATCAGACACTGGATTTATGTGTTGCTTGTTCCAAAGCCACTATTTAGTGATTACTTAATAAAAAAGACTGCATTTTCTGGAACAGACTTTTATTATGTATGATGATGTTTCTATTATAGTTTATTAATTTAAGGGAAAGCCTAATTCTTTATTGTCTCTTAAAGCTTAAAAATATTTCAACTGGCACATTATTTACCAGATGGTCAAGAAGTATTTCAAGTTGCTTTCTAAAAATTTTTTTGTCTAGTTCTTTTGAATTATTGAGAAAATTTTCAGTTATTTAAACATTTATATCATCTCGTGATAAATCTCTGATTATTCCAGTTCCATGGCATAAATAAAATGACAGTATACTTATTTAAAGTTGACCAAAAGATACTCTTCAGGCAGTCAATAAATGTTGAATGATTTTATAAAGTTTGTGTGACTTATTGAGTCAAACTGAAAACCACTTTCTATAAAATTTATGGTTTGCATTAAAAGAAATACACATATAAAACAAATGGAAAGTAATTTAAATATGAGTTTGACTGCTGTTGTTTGTAGTTCAGTTGCTAAGCCATGTCCACTTCTGCACAATCCTGAAAAAATTTAACATGAAAGAGTTTCTTGAGGAATTGTGATTTGATCAACTTTTCAAAAAGTCATACAGAGGTGATCAATCTGCCAGATTCACCCTGATTATAAAGTAAATGTGCTGAAGGAGGTTTCATTAAGCTGTCCCTTCTATCATATTTTTTAACTACCAAATACCAAAAGATTCAGAAAATTGTATGCCTTTAGCGTCTGGCTTGGCAAGACATTGTTTAGACATATTACACACCTATAGCGAAACCAAAGTAAAATTAACATAGCCACTGCTCTATGCTTCACATGTTCCCTTTATCTTTCCATCCAGAGAAAACTCCATTCTAGGATGCCCTGATATCCAAGGTACAATATAGAGTACACCTACTGCTTTGTAAAATGGCATTTTGCAAGACTGTTGTTATTTGCTGCTATCTGCCAAGGACAGCACCAAGTGCTTTATATTTATCGGCTATTTAAACTTCATAATATCTCTAAGTTAAGTACTAGGCAACAAATTTCAGATTTAAAATGAGGCTTACTATCTAGCACCCTGTGCTCCAACTAATGGGTGTTAATTTGAAAAATTCTTAACATGTTATAAACCCCCTTCAACTAACAAAATACTATTCATTCACTTGTCAGATTATTGACATTTTAAATAATAGGGAAAAAAGAAAAGGGAAACATCACCAGATCAAAACTCTAAATAACACAATAAAAAAATATATGCAAAAGTGCTATGATTAGATCTTTAATTTTCTGATTCACAGGAAACCTGTTATATACAGTGAAACAAATAAATAAATAAAAACCCTTGCATAATACTGTTCCAATTCTGATTCCATTGCTCTGTAACAAGCTGGCTTTGGCAAATCACCTAGCTTCTGTTGTCTTCAGTTTTCACATCTGTTTGATTAGCTTAATAACTATCTAAAATTTTGAGGACTGACCATAATCTAAATACAGAGATTGGCATAGGGTAGCTCTCTCATAAAGAACAAGAAATATTAATTTAAAAGTGTTTCTGTATTCTCAAGAGAGACAAAACAAAATACTTTTCACCAAGAGTTATGTGAATGACCATTAAGGCTTATTTAACATATGCATATCAGTAGATATAAACATAGATGATATAGACATTGGGAGCAAATATATTTTTATATTTCCTATAAAAGTAATAGGAAAAGAAATCATTACATATAAATAAAAATCAATCATATAATCAAATGAAAATATTTAAATGGGAAAATATTATTTTAATATTTAAATAAGAACTAGGATTAGAGTCAGAGAATATTAAAGCTGTATCTTAGAATATAAAGTCAAATAAATTAAAGCATAAAGTTTCTTGGAATATAAACAAAGAAAATGAATTTTAGAGACAATTAAAAATATTTAATGCAGCTGAGTTTAGAGATGGATGTAGAAAAGTACAGTGAAATATTTTCAGAACTATAGAGAAATGAAAAGCATGGCTGCCTTTAAAATGAAAAATAAAGAAAAAAGACTTACTCAAAGTAACCCAAATGTTTATCTTTCTTGCTTGGCAAAAGTTGCTATATTTCTATGTTAGATGGGAAGAAAAATGAAAGACTGAATTTCACTTCTTATAAATAAAGAAAATATTTGAGTTATTGACTCTCAAACTTCCTTTCCCCAAAGAAGGCATTTCATTTCTTTCTTTGAATTTTGATATCTTTATGATTTTAATCGGGTTCAAGATAAATATTATACTTTTAAAATGTCAAAGCCCTTTGAAATCACACACAGTCAACTGCACTGACCTATATTATAATGATTATATTATTTACTTTGATTTAAAAATGAATTTCCTGTTAATGAAATTGAATGTCCCTGCTCTATTTTTCCTGTGCTGGTTTAAAAAGTTATAGCTTGGTTACATGAACTACATCCATGAGGTTTTTACTACTTTAGCTCAGACCCATTGAATTCTTCTTTTCACAGAGTTTTATATCATGTGAAGATGATAAGTTCCTGTTTTTTCAGCTTGATGTGGGCTAGTGGTCACTATTTTTTCATTGACTTATCCAATCTACTTTTAAAGCACCAATGTATTTACTTGGGCAGAATGTAGTTACTACAGTAGGGAGAATGAATAAATAAAACTCAAAGTCTATTTTAGCATTCATAAAGATTTCAAAGTAATAGATCCTTTTGGTAATGAACTACATTTTTCATAATATTCATGGGACAAAGTATTTTAATTATAAATTAATGGAGTCTTAAATAAGAGTCAGACAGAAATAACAACAAAATGACTTCAGTAAGCCTTACTACCTTGCTATAGTAAGGACTTTAGATTTTCACAACTACTATCCCTACTTCTGTCACTTCAAAATGATAAATGAAAAGTTTGGACATCTCAAACTATTTATGTCATTCTATTTATGTCTGTTATATCTGTATTTTCCTTTATAAAACATTTTTATATAGATGACTCTTCTATAATCTTTATAACCAGTTCATGAGGTAAACAGTTACTCTGTTTAAAGTGATAACATTGAAGCACAAAAACTTTCAAAACTTGGTAACATTCATGTAGCTAGAATCAACTGATGAGAATCAAATCAAATCTATATGTATATACACTTGCCTCCAAGAACTATTTAGCTGATTCTCACAAATTCACATATGCCACAAATTCATTACCAGTCAGTTTAAAACATCTTCTAATTTCTATTGTGATATCATTAAAAAGTAATGGATTATTTAGAAGTGTACTGTTTCATTTGCTAACGTTTGGAGGTTTTTAAATTATCTTTTTTACACTGATTTTTCACCCCTTCTACTAAGGCCAAATGAAATGCTATCACTCCAGTTATTTGAAATATGTTCAAGCTTTCTCTATTCTCTACTATATAGTCAGTATTCTGACTATACAAAAATACATTTGTATTTTGTATAAATACAAAAATCATTTGTATTTCTTAAAAACAATGATATGGTGCAGTCACTGAATGGCTATTATGTAAAGCCTGTTATTTAAATCTTCTTCTGCTCATCAAAAGATATTTGAGTGAAGAGGGACACCACGCAGTAAAGAAATGTACAATAAATATCATGTTTAATGAAAAAACATTAGAGCTTTCCCTTTAAAACTAGGATAAAGATATTATTATGTAAACTAGTGTTCAGACATTGCTGTTGGATATGAGGCATATGTAAAATAAGTAAAACATAAGAAGCTTAAGTTTGGAATTGAAACGTAAATGGAATTGGAACACCACCATTATTATGGGCTTCCCTGGTAGCTCAGATTGTAAAGAATCTGCCTGTAATGCAGGATACCTGGGTTCAAGCCCTAGTTGGGAAAGATCCCCTGGAGAAAGGAATGGCTAACCACTCCAGTATTCCTGCCCACCAAATTCCATGGACGGAGGAGACTGGTGGGCTACAGTTCATAGGGTTGCAAAGAGTTGGGCAGGACTGATGATTAACACTTTCACTTTCATCACCATTATTACAGGTGACTTTCACCTGCACAGAAAGGATAGGAAAATGATAGCTACATAGTGTAACAATACTAGCTACGTAGTATAGAAAAACAATGATAATTCCATGAAGAGCTTTGTACTAATGGGTTAGATATTTGGGAAAAAGTAAATTTATCTCACATCTTATACTAGAATAAATACAGAAGCTGATTTAAATGTCAATTAGAAGGCTAGTGAGAAAGAGAGGAACATAAAAGATGATAGAGGAGACAATATAAAGATGTAGTTGTTATGATTTAAATCTATGAGTGGGCATGATCTTTTTTAAGTGTGACCCCCTAGAACACACAGAAAAGAAGATGAGTATATCTAACAAATTAAAAATAATGTAAACATTTTTCATAAAGTTTCTAAAACTAATATTAATGTCTTGTACATGGGTTTGGGGTCGGGGGAGAAGGAGGGATGAATGGAGTAGAGTATCATGGAAACATATATATTTACCATATGTAAAATAGATACCCAGTGGGAATGTGCTGAATGATTCAGGGAACTGAAACCCAAACCAGGACTCTGAGATCACCTAGAGAGATAGGATGGGGTTGGGGGTTGGACTTGGGAGGGATGTTCAGGAGGGAGGAGACATATGTATACCTGTGGCTAATTGATGTATGACAGAAACCAACACAATATTTAAAGCAATTACCCTTCAATTAAAAATAAATTAAAAGCAAAAAAGTTAACAGAAACAAAGATTAATGTCCCTGTGTTCTCTGTATCAATTAGAAAACAGAAAATACCACCAGCCCAGGTTGGATCCATGAGACAAGTGCTCAGGGCTGGTGCACTGGGAAGACCCAGAGGGATGGGATGGGGAGGGAGGTGGGAGGGGGGATCAGGATGGGGAATACATGTAAATCCATGGCTGATTCATGTCAATGTATGGCAAAAACCACTACAATATTGTAAAGTAATTAGCCTCCAACTAATAAATGAGAAAAAAAAAAAAGAAAAGAAAACAGAAAATAAAACACCCAAATTATAAAGTGTTTCAAATATCTATTTTTCCTAATAAACTCCTGAATTCCATACAATTGTAACTGTTATAAGAAATTGACTAAATAAACCTCAGTTTTAAGGAGACAAGGTATATAAAAATTGCTCAGTAACTTTGACAATGATTATAAAAGAAGTAACATTTTCTCTGCAATTCATTGAGATAGGCTATAAAATTTCATAGGCTTCCCCGATGGCTCAGCAGGTCAAGAATCTGCCTGCAATGCAAGAGACATAGGAGATGTGGGTTCGATGCCTGGGTCAGGAAGATCTCCGGAGAAGGAAATGGAAACCCACTCCAGTATTCTTGCCTAAGAAATCCCATGGACAGAGAAGCCTGATGGGCTATAGTCCCACAAATCACAAAGAGTCTGATACAACTGAGCACACACACATATAAAATTTCAAGAATCAAAAAATATGCTAATACTTCTGGAAAAGACAAAATACAAATGGCATTAAGAGAGAATTTAGATAGATTCATACTATAACATAATCACACACTGTCGAAAGGAAATACATAAACTGAATGCATGTGTGTTAGTTGCTTAGTTATGTCTGACTCTTTACAACCCCAAGGACTGTAGCTCACCAGTCTCCTCTGTCTGTGGAATTCTGCAGGCAATAATACTGGAGTGGGTAGCCAATCCCTTCTCCAGGAGATCTCCCAACCTAGGGATTGAACCCTGGTCTCCTGCATTGCAGATAGACTCTTTATCATCTGAGCGACCCAGGGAAGCCCATATAAACTGAATAGAAAATGGTATTTTAAAAGGTCACTTTTTATAAGGACAGAAAGAAATTTTATATTATTTATTTACTCAATCTGTAAATATATATTGGATATCTTGTAAATTCCAAGCTTCACCATCTATCTGACACTGGAGATATATCCACGAACCAAAGCTGTTAAAGAACTTACATTCTAGTGGAAAAAAAACCAGAAATTAAATAAATAAATATATGCTATATGACTTGGTGGTATGTACCATGAGAAAAAGTTTGCAAAGAGGCAGGGCAGTCATGATGACGTTAATGGTGGCAGTAAGGCTGTGGCAGGGCTGAGGTTGGGATGATGGAGAAGGCAGAGAAGCTAGTGGTGATGAAGGTGACTGTTGTCTTGGGGAGGTGAGGAGGTGTTGATTAGATTAAGGTGTGTGGTTAACTCTTTTGTCAGTTGTTAGGGAAGACCGCCTGATAGGTGTCCTTGGAGCAGAGATAAAAGAAGGAAGTTAACAAGACAGAGAGTAAAGGATGACAGCAATCTAGTTGAGTTGTGCTTAGCGCTCATAAGGAACTGGAAGGAAGTTTGTGAGCCTGGAGGGAGAGGACAGAGGACAAGAGAGTACCGAAGAATCAGTCAAGCTCATAGTTATCAGAGAAATGCAGTGAATTAGCAGATAGACAGCAGATGCCTGCAGGCATGCACATGTACGATTCTTGCCTGGAGAACTCCATGGACAAAGGAACCTGGTAGGCTACAGTCCGTGGGGTCACAAAGAGTTGGACACAGCAGAGTGACTAACATTGTCACTTTTGCTTTTGTCACTTTCTTTTTATTGCTCTTCCAATTTCTATCAAATCCTTGGAACACTGAATCTTCAAATCCTCAATTTTCTATCTCTAACACATTCTTTTATTTCAAGAAAAAAGATTATGGAACATTCAGTAACAGAAACGTATTTTTTTTTTAATGCTAAATCCCTCAATTTTAACAGCTTAGTCAATTTCAAAGGCATGAATTTGTGTCAAATCCTAGTAATTCTTTAAATAAATGATACATTTCTTGGTACTTTTATTCAATATTCATTTTAAATAAATCTAGAGAAAGCTAACAATGGCTCATGAGTCAATAACTGGCTTAGGCCACACATTTATGCGGAATAAGTCAGATTTACATAAGTAAGCTCAAATTTCTGGCTCAGAATTGTATTTTATTAAATGGAACAGCGCATATTTAAACAAGCAATTTTTAAATAGGATTTTTGGTGACTCTACTAAGACTCTGTCACTAATGGTTTTCTCTACATCAGTCCATTTGGTAGCTGAGATAAGTCAATTTTATTTGGACTTGTTTTAAATTGATCTGCAATTTAGTCCAATTGAAGACCATGTAAAAGACAACAAATTTAAAGTTCTTAGGCTGAAAACTACCTTGATGAGAATTCCATAAGACAAATGTTATTCCTCATTCCTCTGCCTGATATTTTGGCACCCCACTCCAGTACTCTTTCCTGGAGAATCCCATGGACGGAGGAGCCTGGTGGGCTGCGGTCCATGGGGTCGAGAAGAGTTGGACACAAGTGAGCGACTTCACTTTCACTTTTCACTTTCATACATTGGAGAAGGAAATGGCAACCCACTCCTGTGTCCTTGCCTGGAGAATCCCAGAGATGGGGGAGCCTGGTGGGCTGCCGTCTATGGGGTCGCACCGAGTTGGACACGACTGAAGCAACTTAGCAGCAGCAGCTGCCTGATATTAGGTCATTTATGAAAAAGATATATGGTTCTGAATCCACATTTCAGCAGACAAGCTCTGGTTAACCTTTTAATATCTGGCAAGCAGCATGAGGCATGTTCTTAACAATAGGAATAATAACATTTGAAATACACAGATATTATATTAATAATACATTAATACATTCTCATCATGAAATTAAAAAAAAATAGAAATAATACTGAAGTACTTTTTTGAGATCTACTAATCCGCCAACCCCTTAGCCAGGCTAACCTATGTTATCAGTTTGTGTGTTTTTTTTAATATACTTCCAGACATTATTTTATGTATTTGCATACAGTATAAATACTTGACACATATATGACCGAATGCATCTCTGGTTGATTTGGGACTATACATCAACCTAGTATGACTATGAACTGACAATTATTTCAAGTTTCTTTAACTTTTTAAGATTGCTTTAAATATATTTTCCATCAGCAGACGAATGGATAAGGAAGCTATGGTACATATACACAATGGAATATTACTCAGCCATTAAAAAGAATACATTTGAATCAGTTCTAATGAGATGGATGAAACTGGAGCCCATTATACAGAATGAAGTAAGCCAGAAAGATAAACACCAATACAGTATACTAACGCATATATATGGAATTTAAAAAGATGCTAACAATAACCCTATATGCAAAACAGAAAAAGAGACACAGATGTACAAAATGGATTTTTGGACTCTGTGGGAGAGGGTGAGGGTGGGATGTTCTGAGAGAATAGCACTGAAACAAGTATACTATCAAGTGTGAAACAGATCACCAGCCCAGGTTGGATGCATGAGACAAGTGCTCAGGGCTGATGCACTGGGAAGACCCAGAGGGATGGGATGGGGAGGGAGGCGGGAGGGGGGATCAGGATGGGGAACACGTAAATCCATGGCTGATTCATGTCAATGTATGGCAAAACCACTACAATATTGTAAAGCAATTAGCCTCCAACTAATAAAAATAAATGAAAAAAATATATATATATACTTTCTGCTTTTAACATTTATATAGGCAGTCTATATAAAATAGTGAGTTACAAAGCAGAAACAAAGATAAAAATATACTAGAGTACTACTATTTTGTGTGAGTCTAAAATGTAAGTTTATTATATCTTAATTGATTTTAAAAGTAATGCCAATGTCAATATCAAATATCAAGTTCCTTATGCATACTTGTGCTTCACAAGAACAAGTATCATTTCTGTTCACCTATGTAAAAATAGCACCAGGCACATTAACTGTGATACTAGTATAAACTCAAGAGTCACTGCATGCTTGAATGAATGCACTGCAAAAAATTGTTATAAATCAAATGATGTGGAAAATTACTTAGAATACCTTAAATGTCAAACTTCTCTTGGTGAAATAATGTCAAAATAGTATCTATAGGAAAAAATCTATTGGCTCTATAGCTCAAAACAGATTGACAACACTAATGATGTATAAATTTCTTCCCCTTAAGGTAGATTTGGTCATGTGCCAAAGTCATCACTTAGACAAATGATATCCTATTTACATCATCATCATTAGCAGTAGTAGTACTATTATTTTTGTTTCTGGCTGCTATTGCATTACTGTGGTTCAGTTTTTCAGTCACATTTGTTTTAGGACCTTGGTTTCTTAAACCGTGTACAATTTCTACTCTATTACGTGAATAGCCATTTTTGGAACACAAAAATATCAAAAATAAAAATAGTTAACCGGTGTTATTATTTCATGAATAAGATAGCACTGATTTAATTAACTTGTAATGAAAAGTGATTAGGATATTGTTCAGTACATTAATGTACTTTTCTCTTTTGCACTTCTATGTGTATGTTTTCCATACTCAGCACTCCAAAATGATACAGCAATTTAATCACACTACATTCAACACTGAAAACAGAGATTCTTTATCATCCTATTTCAATTTGATCCTCCTTAAGAGCCACTATCCAATAAACAGGTTTTTTTTTTTTTTTTTTTTTGTAAAGCTGTTTTACATTCAATATCTGTTGACAACTACATTCCCAGTCTTTGGCAAACATAGCAGGTTTTACTCCCAAACCTCAAGATACTCTACTGCAATTCAGTCAAGGATACTTAAGGGCTTTACACAGCTCTTCACTCATCTCAAAGATGTCAGACTTTCAGTTATCCAAACAACTGCATCAAAATACCTAGCCAAATGAGGTAGATATTTCCTACAAAGTCCAAAAGCCAAATAGATGTTTGCTGCTTTTTGACATCAACTTTTCTTTCAGTATTGAAGGGATAATCCAATATACTCCAGACTTTCACTGGCCCAGGAAGTTCAGTAAACTGATAAACCCTTTTATTTTTTGAGGGTTTCCCTCCCTCATCCCCATTCTCTAGGCATGTGCTTTACCAAGTCATTTAGTTCAGTTCATTGCTCATGTCCAACTCTTTGTGACCCCATGGAATGCAGCACACTGGGCTTCCTTGTCCATCACCAACTCCTGGAGCTTACTCTAACTCAGGTCCATGGAGTCGATGATGCAATCCAACCATCTCATCCTCTGTCACCCCTTCTCCTCCTGCCTTTAATCTTTCCCAGCATCAGGGTCTTTTCCAATGAGTCAGTTCTTTGTATCAGGTGGCCAAAGTCAATTAGTGAAAGGCACTCAGTCGTGTCTGACTCTTTGCAACCCCATGGACTGTATAGTCCATGTATCATATAGTATAGAAATCTATAGTATAGATTTCTCCAGGCAAGAATACTGGAGTGGGTTGCCATGCCCTCCTCCAGGGGATCTTCCCAACCCAGGGATAGAACCCAGCTCTTCTGTACTGCAGGTGGGTTCTTTACCAGCTGAGCCACAGGGAAGCCTTAGAATACTGGAGTATGTAGTCCATCCCTTCTCCAGCAGGTCTTCCCAACTCAGGAATCAAACTGGGGTCTCCTGCATTGCAGATAGATTCTTTACCAACTGAGCTACCTGGAAAGCCCTCTAGAAAGTCACTTAGGATACCTGCAATTTTTACCTCCAATTCTTATTAGCATGTCAGAGTGATCTCCTTTGGGATAGTGGCAGAAAAAGGCTTATGTTGATTAAATCTTGTCTAAGAAGGATATTGGACAGTTGAAAAGCCACAAATTGACAAATGCCCGTTACAATTTCTGTTCTTCACCATTTTAATTTCACTTCCATAGCTCCTGGCACCTTGATCTGTCCAGGAAGAAAATCATATAGCCATAAATAGTTATTCAAAATTAATATTAACATTTCAGGTAGCCCCTTTACAAAGAGACTTTCCTTTTACTATTAATGTTCTTCCCATAGTTACTTGCATTTATCTAATTCAGTCTCAGACTTTGTTGAGGTCTCAGATCAAACTGTCCCCTTATCCAAGAACCCTCTGGCAGCCCTATGTGAAATGGCACTTAGCTTAATTCTGAAACTCTCTATCTATTATTGCCCCTGTGGGCCTTTGTATATACTTAGTTTTAGTTTTGAAAACACTCACATAATTATAGTTGTTTCTGAGCATTTTAACCTTCTCTGGTGTTTCCTGTTCTCAATAACATTTAAATCACATCATATGAAATGTATTTATGGAAGGTGATTACTTAGAAAGGATTAGTGAAATATTGCTAATACTTCAGAACTAATAATCATTTATTAATTAAAATAACTATATAGCCCCTAAGTACTGATTCAATAGCTAAGAAGGAGCATCTTTACAAAATACCTTGAAGTCCATATATTCCAGATATTCCCATTCATAAGCATTTCTAATTTTCATCTCCTTGTCAAAGAATTAACATTGAAAATATATTTTAACAAAATATGGATTAGTTGTGTAGGTTTTTTAACTTTATAGAATGGCATTTTATTGACCACAATGAGATACCATCTCACATCTTCAGATGGCTTTATGAAAGACAATAAATAAATGTTGGCGAGAATGTAGAGAAAAGGGAAACTTTTTGCAACATTGTAGAGAATGTAAATTAGTGCAGCCACTATGGGGAAAAAAAAAAGCCAGAAAGGAAGTTACTTCAGAAAATTAAAAATAGAACTACTATAGGATCCAGTAGTTCCATTTCTGGGTATTTTTTCAAAAAAATAAAATGGTAATTTGAAAGGATACATGCATTTCTGTGTTCATTGAAGCATTATCCACAATAACCATGATATGGAAGCTATCTAAGTGCCCATGGATAGATGAATAAAATGAAGTGTTAATTATATGACACACAAACACATATACACACATACACACACATGATGCAATATTAGCATAATAGAATAAAATCTTGCCATTTGTAACAACATGGATGAACCTAATGGGCATTATGCTAGGATAAGTAAGTCAGACAGAGAAAGGCAAACATCATATGATTTCACTTATGTGGAATCTAAAAGCAAAACAGATGAACAAATATAATAAGACAAAAACAGAGAACTAACAGATAGCAGAAGGGAGGGGAGAGGGGTGAAGAATGAAATCGGTGAGGAAATTAAGAAGTACAAACTTCCAGTTACAAAATAACTGAGTCATCGGGCTGAAATACATAGCATGGGAAATATACTCAACAATAATGTAATATCTTTGTACTATGACCAATGGTAATCAGACTTACAATGATCGGTTTGTAATGTAGAGAAATGTCAAATCACTATGTTGTGCACCAGGAACTAACATAGTATTGTAGACCAATTATACTTCAGAAAACAAACCAACCAACCAGCTCATAGAGTGGTTACCAGAGGTAGGGTGTCAGGGGAAGGGGAACCGGATGTCATATGAAAGCTCAAAATACATGTATAGTTGCTCAAAAGAACATACTTCCAGTTACCAGATAAAGAAATACTAGTGATATAATATAAACACTCCTATATCTTATACAGCAAAGTTGTTATCAGAATCAACCCTAAAAGTTCTCACCACAAGGAAAACATTTTATTTTGTATTTATGTAAGATGACCAGCTCAGTTCAGTTCAGTCGCTCAGTCCTGTCTGACTCTTTGTGACCCCATGAGCCATAGCATGCCAGGCCTCCCTCTCCATCACCAACTGCTGGAGTTTACCCAACTCCATGTCCATTGAGTTGGTGATGCCATCCAACCTCTCATCCTCTGTTGTCCCCTTCTCCTCCTGCCCTCAATCTTTCCCAGCATCAGGGTCTTTCCAAATGAGTCAGCCCTTCCCATCCAAAGGTGGCCAAAGTATTGGAGTTTCATCTTCAACATCAATCCTTCCAATGAATACCTAGGACTGCTCTCCTTTAGGATGGACTGGTTGGATCTCCTGGCAGTCCAAGGGACTCTCAAGAGTCTTCTCCAACACCACAGTTCAAAAGCATCAATTCTTCAGCACTCAGCTTTCTTCACAGTCCAACTCTCACATCCATACATGACCTCTGGAAAAACCATAGCCTTGACTATACGGACCTTTGTTGACAAAGTAATGTCTCTGCTTTTTAATATGCTATCTAGGTTGGTCATAACTTTCCTTCCAAGGAGTAAGCGTCTTTTAATTTCATGGCTGCAGTCACCATCTGCAGTGATTTTGGAGCCCCAAAAAATAAAGTCAGGCACTGTTTCCACTGTTTCCCCATCTATTTGCCATGAAGTGATGGGACCAGATGCCATGATCTTAGTTTTCTGAATGTTGAGCTTTAAGCCAATGATAATGTTCATTAAACTTACTGTGATTATCATTTCACATGTAATGTATGTAAGTAAAATAATTATGCTGTACTCCTAAAACTTGTATAAGTTTTATGTCAATTATATCTCAATAAAACTGGAAGAAAACAAACAAAAATGTATATTGTATGTATTTTTATGATTTGTTTTGATACTTAAAATTATGTGACTGAGATTTATGATTCTTCATGCATGTACCGATAGGGCACAATTTTCCAATTGTTTAGAAGTGAACTGACATATCATACTTTATTCTGCCACTCTCCTGTGGATGGACACTACTGGTTTTAAGTAAAACAGCATCACTTTTGCAAAGAGTATTGCTATCCATGTTCTTGTAACTGAACAGTCAGCATAAATATAAAAGAGTGTATATAGGTATCAGTATTATAACATTTTAGATGAATTTTCTGGATGACATTTTAGTTAATTTTTGATGGTCGTGCTGTTTTTCTATTTTTATTGCAGACAGCATGATGCCTCTTGCTCCCATTCTCTGTTGCAGTTTAAGACAGTTAGTCTGTCCTGTTTTTCTTTGAGGGGACTTGTTCCTCTCTAATTCAACTTATGTCACTGTTTGAAAATTCAGTTCTTTTATGATTTCAGGAAAAGTTATAAATTGTTTATTTGGCTTTTTCTCATAGTTAGAGAGGTAACAACATTCAGTTTTACACATTCTGAACAAAAAGTTGTAGCTCTACTATTAGATTTTAACAGAATAAAACTATATGAGTATAATTTTAAGATATAGGTACTATTAACCATAATGACTCATGATGAACTTAGAATTCAGGATAGCGGTATCTGGAAGTTTTTTCTTGTTTGTGTTTTATTTATTCTTAAAAGGTGAAACGTCTGAGCCTAAAATGTCTTTAAGGAAAGGTGAGTTTTATACCCAGGGTTAATCAACTTGGTGGTGTGTCCAAATCTCTTAACAGTTTCACTCCCTATAGTTTTAAATTCATCCATTTTTATATATCTGCAATGGTTCTACCTCAAAATAAATAGGAATAAAAAATTTCTATTTGATAATTAGATGATCATTATCAGATCGTCTATTATAATATCATTATAAGACCATTATAAGAGATACCTGGAGTAACAGGCAAATTTGGCCTTGGAGTACAAAATGAAGCAGGGCAAAAGATAACAGAGTTTTGCCAAGAGAACACACTGGTCATAGCAAACACCCTCTTCCAACAACACAAGAGATGACTCTACACATGGACATCACCAGATGGTCAATACAGAAATCAGACTGATTATATTCTTTGTAGCCAAAGATGGAGAAGCTCTATTCAGTCGGCAAAAACAAGACCAGAATTTGACTGTGGCTCAGCTCATGAACTCCTTATTGCCGAATTCAGGTTTAAATTGAAGAAAGTGGGGAGAACCACTAGACCATTCGGGTAGACCTAAAGCAAATCCCTTACGATTATACAGTGGAAGCAACAAAGAGATTCAAGGGTTTAGATCTGATAGACAGAGTGCCTGAAGAACTATGGACAAAGGTTTGTGACATTGTACAGGAGGCAGTGATCAAGACCACCTCCAAGAAAAACACATGCAAAAAGGCAAAATGGCTGTCTGAGGAGGCCTTACAAATAGCCGAGAAAAGAAGAAAAGCTAAAGGCAATAGAGAAAAGGAAAGATATACTTATTGGAATGGAGAGTTCCAAAGAATAAGAAGGAGAGATAAAAAAGTCTTCCTAAGTGATCAATGCAAAAAAAATAGAGAAAAACAATAGAATAGGTAAGGCCAGATATCTCTTAAAATTAGAGATACTAAGGGAACATTTCATGCAAAGATGGGCACAATAAAGGACAGAAATTGTATGGACCTAACAGAAGCAGAAGATATTAAGAAAAGGTGACAAGAATACACAGAAGAGCTATACAAAAATGATCTCATGACCCAGATAACCACAATGGTGTGATCACTCACCTAGAGCCAGACATCCTGGAATGTGAAGTCAGGTGGGCCTTAGGAAGCATCACTGCAAACAAAGCTAGTGGAGGTGATGGAACTCCAGCTGAGCTATTTCAAATCCTAAAAGATGATGCTATAAAATTGCTGCACTCATCATGCCAGCAAGTTTGGAAAATTCAGCAGTGGCCACAGGACTGGAAAAGGTCAGTCAGTTTTCATTCCAACCCCAAAGAAAGGCAATGCCAAATAATATTCAAACAATCATACAATGGCACTCATTTCACAAAGACGAGAAGTTAAAGGCAAAGGACAAAATGAAAGATATGCCCATCTGAATGCAGAATAATGCTCAAAATTTGCCAGACCAGGCTTCAACAATAAGTGAACCGAGAACTTCCAGATATTCAGTTGGATTTTGAAAAGACACAGGTACCAGAGATCAAATAGCTAACATATACTGGATGATAGAAAAAGCAAGAGAGTTAAACACACACACACACACATCTACTTCTGCTTTATTGACTACACCATAGCCTTTGACTGTGTGGATCACAACAAACTGTGGAAAATTCTTAAAGAGATGGGAATGCCAGACCACATGACCTGCCTCCTGAGAAATCTGTACATGGGTCAAGAAGCAAGTTAGAACCAGACATGGAAAAATGGATTGGTTCCAAATGGGGAAAGGAGTATGTCAAGGATGTATATTGTCACCCTGCTTATTTAACTTATATGCGGAGTACATCATGCAAAATGCTGGACTGGATGAAGCACAAGCTGGAATCAAGATTTCCAGGAGAAATATCAATAACCTCAGATATGCAGATGACACCACCCTTATAGCAGAAAGTCAAAAGGAACTAAAGAGCCTCTTGATGAAAGTGAAGAGGACAGTGAAAAGCTGCCTTAAAATTCAACATTCAAAAACAAAGATCATTACATCTGGTCCCATCACTTCATGGAAAATAGATGGGGATACAATGGAAACAGTGACAGACTTTATTTTCTTGGACTCCAAAATCACTGCAGATGGTGACTGCAGCTGTGAAATTAAAAGATGCTTGCTCCTTGGAAGAAAAGTTATGACCAACCTAGACAGCATATTAAAAAGCAGAGACATTACTTTACCAACAAAGGTCCATCTAGACCAAGCTATGGGTTTTTCAGTAGTCATGTATGGATATGAGAGTTGGACTACAGAGAAAGCTGAGTACTGAAAAATTGATCCTTTTGAACTGTGGTGTTGGAGAAGACTCTTGAGAGTCGTGTGGACTGCAAGGAGATCCAACCAGTCAATCCTAAAGAAACTTAGTCCTAAATACTCATTGGATGGACTGATGCTAAAGCTGAAGCTTCAATATTTTGGCCATCTGATGCAAAGTACTGACTCACTGGATAAGACCCTGATACTGGGAAAGACGCTGATGCTAGGAATGATTGAAGGCAGGAGGAGAAGGGGACAACAGAGGATGAGATAGTTGGATGGCATCACCAACTCAATGGACATGAGTTTGAGCAAGCTCCTGGAGCTAGTGATTGTCTGGCAAGCCTGGCATGCTGTAGCCCATGGGGTCGCAAAGAGTTGGACACAACTGAGTGACTGAACTGAACTGAACTGATAATTGTGCCTTAGTCCTTATTTTTATTACCATTTTAGATTGTGAGTCAAAAAGAGGCAAATATTGTGTATTACTAATTATTATTTCCCAACAGCAATGTCTTTTGAATGTTTCTTGATATATTGATAAACAAAAAGTCATTTCATGTGGTATATTTTCTAAACTTTCCAGGCAAGGTGATTTCATTCCTAATTTAAGAAGTTGTTTTTTTTTATTTTATTTTTTTAATATATATAAGTAGGAAAATTCCAGCTCTGGAAAATTTTCTACTCTTATTCCATTACAAGGCTATTAAGAATTATAATGGCAGTGATTTACCTGTACACTCTGTTTCTGTAAAATGCCATGTTGCTGGAGTTATTCTATTAATTATTATTATGTCCTGATGTCCTGGTGATCCCCTGAGAAATGAACTTCTATATAATTTAATCCCTTAACTTTCTGATGAAAACATTTAGACTGCTGGAAATGGAAAATTACTAAATTTCACTCCAGTAGTTGTAGCCTTTAATTAGTATTTTGCATAAAAGCAATTTACCATCAGAAAATAGTTTTTCACACAGGATCATCACCATGAATAGCTGTATCATAGGGTTTCTAACTTTGTAAGGAAAATACATTTTAGAAAGTTATGAGTAAGTGTGTGTGTACTCAGTCATGTCTGACTCTTTGTGACCCCATGGACTGTAGCCTGCTAGGCTCCTCTGTCCATGGAATTTTCCACTTCCAGGCAAGAATACTGGAGTGGGTTACCATTTCCTACTCAAGGGTATCTTCCTGACCAAGGATCAAACCCATGCCTCTTACATCTCCTGCATTAGGCAGGTAGGTTGTTTACCATTAGGACAACCTGTGAAGCCCCTTTAGTCATCATTGTTTAGTTGCTAAGTTATGTCCAACTCTTGTGATTCCATGGACTGCAGCCTGCCAGCTTACTCTGTCCATGGAATTCTCCAGGCAAGAATACTGGAGAGGGTTGCCATTTCCTTCTCCAGGGGATCTTCCCAACCAGGAATCAAACCCAGGTCTCCTGCTTTGCAGGCAAATAGCTGAGCTACGAGGGAAACCCCCCACACACCCAAGAATACTGGAGTGGGTAGCCTATTCCTTCTCCAGTGGATCTTCCCAACCCAGAATCAAATGGGAATCTCCTGAATTGCAGGAGGATTTTTCACCAGATGAGCTACCAGGGAAGACCTGAGTAAAAGGTTTAAGAGGTATGAGTTTTATAGAGGTATAAGAGGTATGAGTAAGAGGTATAAGTAAATTTGATATGCAAGCTTGAAAGAAGTACTTCATTGTAGATAAAGATAAGTTCAGTATGAAGTTCAGTGGAGTTAGTGTCAGTGATGTAAATATTCACTGATTTTGCAACCAGTGTGAGAAATAAACCCTAGACAATATTATTATCAGAAAACTAGATATTAAGTCAATAAACTTAGGTATTTAATACTTGGTTTAGCATTTCCTTATAAACCTGAGTTTCCATTGTCTTTCCAAATAAATAACAGTAGTGACAGGCAAAACTCAAAAAAGATTCCTGTCCCTATTCAGGGTTTGAAAGACTCATTACTGTCAAGATATCATTTCTTCCAAATATTATTTATAGATTCAATGCTATTCCAATAAAATCTCAGCAAATTATTTGTGGATAACAACAAAGTATCCTAAAGTCTGCAAGACAAAAGTTCCAGAATAGCCAACACAATATTAAAGGACATAAACTAAGTTGGAAGACTGGTATCATGCTACTTCGACACTTGCTATAAAGCTTCAATAACCAAATAGTGGGATATTAGCAAAGTAATAGACATGTAGATCAATGGAAAAGAATAGAGAGCCCAGAAAGGAACAACATAAATATAATTTCAGATAAACAGATTTTTGACAAAGGAGCAGAGGCAATAAAATGGAGCAATAGTAGTCCTTTCAATAGGATATGGGAAATATCTGTATACTTTCCTCCCAAATATGCTGTGAACCTAAAACTACTCTAAAATATAAAGTCTATTTAAAAAAATATATAGATTCTTACAGCCATAAGAGCATAAAATCAATGCTTCCTTTTAAACCATTTTTATACTGTGATTTACACCTGAGATAATTAAGCAGATTGCTGAATAAAGGAGAATTGGGATAATAAGGGTGTTTTCATATACAGCCAACCCTTAGTGTCCATGGGGTTTCAGATGCACTGGTGTACATCAAAATCTGCAGGTGCTCAAGTCCCTTATACAAAATGCCACAGTACAATTGGTTCTCCATATTTGTGAGTTTCAGGTTTTATGTCCTGTGGATTCAACAGATTTGGGATGGAAATTTTGATTGGTGACTGGTTGAATCCATCGATATGAAACCTGCCAATACACAGAACTGATTGTATTTTATTGAAAAAAATCTATATGTAAGGATATCCACACAATTCAAATGCATGTAGTTCAAGGGTCAACTGTATCTATAAATAAATAGACAGGGCTAAAAATAAACTGACCATGGCTATAGATAAACAGAGTTAAAGTGGAAACAAAATGATTTTTTTTTTAAAAGACCTATATCCTGGAGAAGGAAATGGCAACCCACTCCAGTACTCTTGCCTAGAAAATCCCATGGACGGAGGAGCCTGGTGTCCATGGGGTCACAAAGAATCCGACACGACTGAGCGACTTCACTTTCACCTTCGCTTTCATCTCCAATTTCAAAGCTGTATGTTGTCACCCATAACTGAATCTACCTCATCTCCATCTCCAAGGCTGTATATTGTCACCAAGCTTATTTAACTTATATGCAGAGTACATCATGAGAAATGCTGGGCTGGAGGAAGCACAAGCTGGACTCAAGATTGCTGGGAGAAATATCAATAACCTCAGATATGCAGATGACACCACCCTTATGGCAGAAAGTGAAGAAAAACTAAAGAGCCTCTTGATGAAAGTGAAAGAGGAGAATGAAAATGTTGGTTTAAAGCTCAACATTCAGAAAACTGTGATCAAGGCATCTGGTCCCATCACTTCATGACAGATAGATGGGGAAACAGTGGGTGACTTTATTTTTCTGGGCTCCAAAATCACTGCAGATGGTGATTGCAGCCTTGAAATTAAGACGCTTACTCCTTGAAAGGAAAGTTATGACCAACCTAGACAGCATATTAAAAAGCAGAGACATTACTTTGCCAACAAAGGTCTGTCTAGTCAAGGCTATGGTTTTTCCAGTGGTCATGTATGGATGTGAGAGTTGGACTCTAAAGAAAGCTGAGTGCTGAAAAATCGATGCTTTTGAACTGTGGTGTTGGAGAAGACTCTTGAGAGTCCCTTGGACTGCAAGGAGATCCAACCAGTCCATCCTAAAGGAGATCAGTCCTGGGTGTTCACTGGAAGAACTGATGTTGAAGCTGAAATTCCAATACTTTGGTCACCTCATGAGAAGAGCTGACTCATTGGAAAAGACCCTGATCCTGGGAAAGATTGAGGGCAGTAGAAGAAGGGGATGACAGAGGATGAGATGGCTGGATGGCATCACCGACTTAATGGACATGGGTTTGAGTAAACTCAAATGATGGACAGGGAGGCCTGGCGTGCTGTGATTCATGGGGTCACAAACAGTAGGACACGACTTAGCGACTGAACTGAACTGAACATCTCCAATTGTTTCCCTTATGCAGTTCTCTTTCCTTTAGGCAGTTCTTCACATTGTAGCAGTATTAATTTTCTGAAAGCAAATCTCTTATTATCTTATCACTTGGTAGGCACTCAGGGCAGGCTTAGAAGTCTTAGCCTCCTATTGAGCCCACCATGATGCAATCTATTTTGTTAGTCTCTTCTGCTCTTAACATTGCACCTACTCTGGGAACTGCTGTTCTTTGCCTGTAACCTGTCCTTTGCTGCCTCTGTGTCTTCTTCCCATAGTTCTGTCTCCCTGAACTGCCTGTGCTCATTTCCTCTGGTCCAAATTCCACCTGCTCTCCAGGTCAAACTGGGAGGAATACCTGTCCCTCTTATGTAATTAATCTTCACTTATTTTACTTTCTAATCATTTATGTATATTCCTTGCTTAATTGAAAATTCTTTTAGGCAAATATCTGCATCCGATTCATCTTTGCATTCATTCAGTACTCCAAAAAAGTATATTTTAAGTAGAAAATGTAGTTAAATGTTTGATAAACAATGCTGAAATATAATGAATGAATGGAATATCTCTCATCAGTTTTCAAATATTTAAATAATTATAAGTAAATAAAACATTGTTAAGTGCAAGTTGCTCAGTCATGTCTGACTCTTTGCGACCCCATGGACTATATAGTCCACGGAATACTCCAGGCCAGAATACTGGAGTGGGTAGACTTTCCCTTCATCAGTGGATCTTCCCAACCCAGAAATCAAACTGGGGTCTCCTGCACTGCAGGCAGATTCTTCACCAAGTGAACTATCAGGGAAGCCCAAATAAAACATTATGCACTTATAAATCAAATACTTACTTGTATACAATCAACTGATACTTGTGTTTCTACCAAGACAAATGCTATTGTAATGTTAGATTTGGATAAAGACCAAGGTTCATATTGAGGAAGGCACTATTGTAAGTGCTGAAGATTCAAAGAGGCATAGAGTAGTGTTCCTATAATCTAGGAGTTTCTAGACATACATGGACTAAACAAGACATATGCTTGTGTGTGTGTGTTAGTCATTCAGTCATGTCTGACCCTTTGTGACCCCATAAACTATGGCCCGCAGGCTTCTTTGTTCATGGAATTCTCAAGGCAAGAATACTGGAGTGGATTGCCATTCCCTTCTCCAGACATGCTTGAAAAGTTACCTAACATAAGGAAAAGAGGTTAAGCCATAACTGAGCAGTGTACTCAATAAGTGTTTCTAGAAGAAAAGTGTTTTGGGAAATTAGCAGGAGGTAGTTATAGTTTAGGACACAGAATTTCATCTTAGTGGGTCTGAGTTTGAGCCTTGACTCTACCTAGCTATGTGACATCAGGCAAACTACTTAATTTCTCTGTAACTGAATTCTCTGATCTGTGAATTGAGATCATTAGAATATCATGTACTTCATAGTGTGGTCATGAAGACTGAATAAGATTATATGTATAAATTAAAAAAAAATAAATAAAATTAAAAGACCTATAAAATTTACTACTGGGATCATATACAAAATACAATATATTTGTGATTAGGAAATTAATCGGAAATACAAAATTATAGGCAGACCTGGAGGTACTAGATTGATGAACCTTGGGTCTGCATGCAGTCAGTAAAAAATCATGCAGAGTAAAGATCAGAAAGTAGAGGTTGGAGAAATAGATCAAGCCTCAGAGTTTGAAGCCAATTTAAGAAGGAAAATTAGCCTTGCTTAAGAAAGAAACTAAAAATACCACAAAATCTGAAAAAAAAAAAAAATCAACATCAATAGTTCTGAATGAACTTCAGGATACTGAGGAAGATTGGAGAAGAGCCAGGCTTTTTTTCAGAGCCAAGAGCTAAGCTAAAGTCTCTAGTAGCTCTTGACTGTACCAGTGAAAGCCCTCAGCAAGAGAGTCACTTCAAATTGCCATTGAGAGGCAGAGACAGAGAAAGAGACAGATTATGAAGCGGTGAAGGGGCATAAAAGGTCCCTAGACCAAGTGTTGTTGCTGTTGTTAATATGAAAGGCAAATCAAGTCATCTTGAAAGGTCTGACTGCCCTGGAAAGTCTTGTTAAAGTAAGACAATGTTTTAAATCAGTTCCTCAAACTACTAAATTCTTTCTGTTAATTTCCATCAATTGATTACTATATTTCACAAAAGACAAAATAGTTTAGTCCACATCATATTAGGCGAAGGGTGAATAAAATATTTAGATTTTGTTCTAAGGGTAATGGAAAAAATTCATGAGATTAGTAAGATTCAAAATGAAGGCTCCTAGTCTCTGGGTGTTTGAAGCTTCTAGTGATTACATATTTTTGCACACTATTCTAGACCCTTCCTCTTACCCTTCTAGCTTTCACTTCTAATTTTTTTTCTAAAGTCACTTTTTCTTTTCTGCTCTAAGTTCTTAGGGAAAAAACACAGTTGCCTCCCATAAAAGGTTCAATTCCACCCTCCTCCAAGCTGCCTAATGATCTTCAATCTGTTATCTACTTTCCACCTCTATTGTCAGTAGACAGAGATCTCTACCATCTTAAAACAACAAAATAAAAACATTTATTGTCTTAGACACTTTGCCTTTTGAGAAAAAAAAAAATTCTTTTGAAATGTTTCAAAATAATAATCTAAATTCATCATCTCTAGATCTTCACATTAAACTCTCAACTTAGTAGTTTACACATTTTAGAATCCTTGATGTGCTTCTGCAAACTTGGCCAGATATTGGAAGCAAGAGCACCATCCTTTACAGCTGATTAAGTTTTATCCTGGGTCACATTAATATAATTCTGTGCCACTTCTGAACAACAACAACAACAAAAACACTAACATCTACCCATATTATAATGCAAATTTATGTACATATGTATCTATACCCTGATATAATTTCACTAACTACAACTTAGAATTACTGTGGAACACTTTGTGGCATGAACAAAATTATTTATTTGAGAGATACAACAGAACAAAAGGAAAAATAGCATCTTGACTATCTAGTGGTCTACATTTTTAAAATATCAATATTTTGAGACATTTGAATGCAATGTGAAATCTAGAATCACCTCCCTCACACTCTTTAGCTAAAACTATTAAATGTGTGAGAAACTTCCACTAAAGCTCATACCACATTTTTTCCCACTCTTTACATTTCCCTTCTGTTCCTTCCCCTGAAGTGTTCAAACTACTTCAATATTCCTTAAATCTATACTCTTCTAATAAAAAGGACCCACAGGTTGCTTAATTTAAAACATTGAAACCCTAATTGTGCTTAATTTTCTGTACCATGGTTAAAGACATCCTATATCTCAGGGTGGAAAAGTAAAATTTGTTGAAGAATTCTGCCTTGCCCTGGAAATAAACACTGCTGCCTTCTTTATCTTTTCAAATCAATTTTTTGAGATAGTGAGAAAAAGAAAAACTTGTCAGTATTATATACTGAAAAGGTCACCAGAAGTGTCATTGTCCCATTCCATCCAAAAAAAGACAAAAGGAACTGGGAAGACTGACAGATTATGAAAAGGCTTCATGGGGGACAGTGGCACTCAATTTCCAATGATGTCAGTAAAACTGTCAGGAGAACTAGCAAGAACTGTCTTTAATAACAGAAGACCAGAAATAATCTTTTAATAGAGCAGAGCTTATTTGCCCAATGTAATTCTTTCCATGGTCCCTCTAGTACTCCCTGAGAATTACGACGAACAGCCCTCCAGACCTCCCTTCTATTGAACCACCGGTTATAACATTCTCTATATCTGGCCATAGGCAGCTCTCATTCATATCCTTTTTTGGTCCGTTTTTTTTTTCCTGCTTCTTTCTCTCTTGGAAAACTTTGGAGATGAGTTCACCAAAAACCTTTTTCTCTCATTATGTGTGTACTCAAGTTATACCTTGTCCAGATCTAATATAACATTAAACTTTGACAGAAAGTGGAAAAGTTAAACTCCAACGATTAACATACGTTGGCATCTTATTTTATCTTGCTAAAATCTGCAGCTCATTGGAAAACACTCTGATGCTGGGCAGAATTGAAGGCAGGAGGAGAAGGGGATGACAGAGGATGAGATGGTTGGATGGCATCACTCAATGGATGGCATTGAGTTGGATGGCAGACTCAATGGACATGAGTTTGAGCAAGCTCCAGTATGCTGAAGGTCAGGGAAGCCTGGCGTGCTGCAGTCCATGGGGTTGCAAAGAGTCAGACACAACTCAGTGACTGAACAACAGCAACAAAAAGCTGTACCTTAAAGGAAAACAAAGTTTTCACTGAGAGTTTCATAATGACTTTTATTACTGGCTTTAAAAATTAAGAACTGTTTGGCTTTCAAAGCTGTATAATAATATTTTTTTAGTTTTTTAAAATTTGGTTTATAATTACATAGATTTATAGACTACATTAGAAAAGAGGAGCATGTGATTTTCCTGATAAAGGGATAAGTCCTTGGGCAGATTAGAATGAATTAATAACTCTGATTTTAAGACATGCATATGATGGAGTAAATTTCTCCTGGACCACCTCTGTCACAGTAGATGGCTGTGAACTCCAGACAGCACATGAAACTCAGCTGCTAAATGCACTGAAGGGAAACCAGAAGTGGGTGATTCTGTGGCTGACATTTGGAGGAAGAGGGTGGGAAGAGGGTGTATTTCAAATTTCTGTCTTCTGAACTGAAGCCAGGCTTCTTTCAGATTAAGGTCAGACTCCAGTCAGATAACGAGAGACTACTGAAACTCTTAACTGGCCTGAGGAAATAAACAGAATACTAGATAACCAAACCTCTTCTAGAGGTATAGAGAATCATAAAAAGACAAAACTAGAGAGAAGGTGTTCAAAATCTGTACATAAACTCTTGCTCAATCTCATGACATTTAATGCAGTGTCACGCATTAGTAGGTAATACTCTAAACAGCCAAGCTAAAGATGAACAGAACTGAGATTTAAGCTGATGCCCAAATGCCCATGTTTAAAGTTTGAGTCTGGATAATCTAACACCTTCCTGATGAAGTAAAGAAGTCAACACTCTTCCAAAGAATACAACAGAGTTCAGAATCTTCACAGCATGACATTTACATTACATTTCTATGTAATTAAGTGTAACTTCTTCCCTCAAAACCCTGATTTTGGTCGATTGACTAATTATTAGAGAATACATTTTGATTTACTAATATGAGGTATGTTCACAAACAAAGCTGTTATTCAAAGGAATACTTTATTATTTAACCAGTGGAATATTCAAGAAAGAGAGCAAAGCATATTATTTTGAGGATGACAAAGGCCTCTATGTTTAACAACTTCTTTCAAAAATGACATAGATTTAGCCTTTTGCCCATGAAAAGATTAAGCCATCTATATTTCCTATAAAATATGTGTGATGTTTCTTTCCATAACTCTTATGGATTTAAATATTATTTTCTAAAACTTGATCTCTCATAAAGTACTGCAGATTATGTTCCTTTTGATACTAATTCACATGTTCATCTATGATAAAAATAATAATCCAACAGGAAAAATTTTCAAGTAGAGAACTTTGTAATACTATGGAATATTGGGCTTTCTTACTTCTGTCTAAAACATGTAATTAGCCTTATTAGCTATAGTTGATTCTAAGTAACAATTTACTGAAAACTATACATTCTTTGTGAGGGGAAAGAACAGTGCAGTCAATTAGAGCTATGTACCATTGGTAAGAGCATTCGGAAAGTGAAATATATTTCACCTTTCTGATGATGGAATTTTAATAGTTTAAATAATAATTAAAATTGAAAAATAATGCTTAAATACAGAGAGACACATACTATAATTACGGTCTATTTTGCAAATAGAATTTAAAAGAAATGATTGAAAAGTGAAGGTTGCTCATTCATGTCTGACTCTGTGATTCCTTGGACTGTATAGCCAAGCAGGCTCCTCTGTTCATGGGATTCTCCGGGCAAGAATACTGGAGTGAGCTATCATTCCCTTCTCCAGGGGATCTTCCCAAGCCAAGGATCAAACCCAGTTCTCTTACACTGCAGGCAGATTCTTTACCATCTATGCCACCAATTCTTTACCATCTATGCCACCAACTTATTTGGTATATTCAGTTATAGATAGAAGCAAAGTTTTAAAATGGTCAATAAAAAAAGAATCCAGAATACAAGATTTTTGATAGAGATATGATGAAGCTGAATGGGAAACACTTTAACTGAAAAACACTGAAAGGTAAACATGAGCAGAAATTTATGAATATCAATGTGAAAAGCAATAAATGCTAAAAATGTGCTCTTGTACAAACCCACATACATATGCTCAATTATATACACAAGCAAAGACATATATACTTTGGCACTCTAATTCTCACATTAATTCTTGACTGAGAGCAAATCTAATTTACAACTGCACACTTCTGTAACATTGAGTAGATGCCAAAATAGATCTAAGTCAACCACATCAAAACATTATTTCATGACATAACATTTTGTTAACATAACAGTGATACAAGATAGGAAATCTTATAGTGCCATTCCTAGGATGAAACTTGTGTTATCTGTCTACAATTTTAATTAAATAACTGAAGAAAATGTTCACTTAAATTATTCAATAAAAATAGTGAAATAACTAAGGAACACTGAAAAGAACTGAAAGTAAAATAAACATAAGACAAAGACACAATCTTAGATATCATTACAAAGTTTCATTAATTAAAATGAGAGTTTTAGAAATCAGATAATTTTCCAATCTCCAGACACTATCTTGAGAATATTAAAATTAAATGCTAAAAATTTTAAGTTCCTATTTCTCTACTATATTTCTCTACTATAATGTCAATAAAATGTTGAAAATATATTAATTATTAAAATAATTTCAGAACTACATTGTTCTTGTTCTCTAGAAATTAATCTTATGCCTAACTACAGAATTTTATTGTAAAGAAAGCATGCATCCATTTAGAGTTCCATTGGTTAGGCAGTGACAATCTTGTTTCTTCCTTGATTTATTGTGGATGAAAGATTAATACAGAGTTATATAGTTCATGTACATCTTATTTCAAATCTAATGGACCTCCTAGCATTGGAGTATCCCCAAACTCATTTATTTAAACTGATTTTCTTATTTTTAATACCATGTACATGATGACTACTAAAAAATGTATAACTCTAGACAGATCTTTTTGATGAACTTTAGCTTCATATATACAGCTGTCTATTTAACATCTACATGTGAATGCTGACAAACACCTTAAGTTTAACCTATCTAGAATCTTTCCACTCTCAAATGATGGTGGCTCCATTATTCCTTTTCCAAACCACAAAAGCCTTTGATTCACACTTCATCTTTTTTGTTTCTCTCACCTCGTGATTAATGAAGGAGGATATCCTGTGGGCTCTAGCTTCAAAATATGATAAATTTAAAATCTGACCATCTCTCTGACCACATTCATGTTTTACCATCTGGTTTTGAGAAAACTTCATTTTTCTTACAACAATTAACTCCTTACTATTCTTCCTATTTCTATTCCTCTCTCTTCTACTGCCCTTTTCAAGATCAAATATACACAAATTACTACTTCCTATTTCTGTCTTCATTGTTTTTGTCCACACGCAAACATTACAGTATATATATGCTGAGTTACATAGAAGGAAAATAAGTTTATGTAGAATGTGTAAAACAATTTTTTAAAAAAGCAGTAATTTGTACATTTATGCTAAAAAAAATAAATAATAATAATAATTCTGGCTTATCAGCCTCCCTGACTCCATCTACACTGAATTCATTAAGAAATTAATGTGCACTTTAGATGGAGAGAGAGTCAAAATGTTGAGAGTGTTGACTTCTTTGCCCTGTTCAGAGAACTGTGTTCTGAGGGGCTGAGGAAAGAATTTGTGAGCTTTCATAGGAGTGGGGGGCTATCTATGGAATCACATACTTCTCAAGCTGTGGACTTAGAAGAGTTGGTGATGAGGACCAGTCCAAACAACGGAGTCTAGATCTACATGTATTTTTACATGGAACAAATTACGATGGCAATTCTTTGAAACAATGAAGGAATCCAAATGTATGCCATTTACACAATATTTTTATCATTTTGGCAACTTTCATCCTCTAGGTCATAAAAATGTGCCCAAAACAAGGGCACACCTTGTCAGCATCCAGAAACATGTGACTCTCCATAATCACTTCAGAAACAACATCATTTCATTGTAGTCATAAAACAAACCACCCAAGGATAGGTGGCAATAGAAAGTAGAATATTTCATCTTACTTAACTGCATACACAGTGAACTCTGAGAAACTACCTGTCAAATAGAGATATTTGTTGAAGTCCGCCTGAGGTGGCTATCAATAAAACAATATGCAACACAAATGTGAGACTCCACAAAAAGTATGCTTACCTTATGTAACATACAATGATTAATTAAAGATTGAAAACTAAATAATTTTATATCATGTGGGTCCAAAGAAGAGAAATGTCACCAGAGCCCTGAGGCCTTTGCGCATTTTCAATTAGCCCAAGGGGTCTGTCCATCAGAGGAAAGGAAGAAATACTTCTGCTTGTTCCATTTAACTTTGCCTCCATCATCACAGGTCAATTTACTTCAGATGTTTTGGGAACTTTACAAATTAGAGCTCAGAACTGTTACTCTCTCCTTCTAGAAGCAAAGAGACCTTTACTGATTATCCAGCATCTCAATTTAAAAGATTCTCTAATTTGAGACAGAGAGATAAATTAAGGGGCTCCCCTGGTGACTTAGATGGTAAAGACCCTGCCTGCGATTCAGGAGCCTGGGTTCGATTCCTGAGTCAGGAAGATACCCTAGAGAAAGGAATGGCTACTCACTCCAGTAATCTTGCTCAGAGAATTCCATGAACAGAGGAGCCTCGTGGGCTACAGTCCATGGAGTCTTAAAGATATGGACATTGACTGAGCAACTAAGCACATATGCATGCAGTGATAATTCAATTCATATATTTGAACAAAATGGGAAGTAATGGCCATAGATAGTTTCCTAAAACTAAATACTCACTCAGACTGCTAGACAACATGTGTGAATCAACAAGGAGCTGTGACCTGAGTGCAGCCTGCTCAAAGTCATCTGCCTCTCCCTCTGACTACTCCTGCTCTGAGGACGAAGTGGAGGCTCCCCAAGGGGAGAAGAAAGTAAAGAGGGCTCATAACCAGGTTTTTGCATTCCCTTGCTCAAAATCATCCATTGGCTTCCTATCTCATTTAGGAAATAATCCTTACCCCTTCCTACATTAGATGGCCTTGCAAAGTATCAATTCTGATCGCATCTGCCCTCTTACTTTTCTTGACACAGGAAATCTCTAAGATCAGCCCCCTCCCCCAAAACTTTGCATTTGCATCTCCCTGCCTGAAGCAAGGCTTTTCCTTCAGACTCCTTTATATGTCTCCCTCATTTCACTCATGCATATACTCAAATACTGCTTTCTCTGAAAAGCCTTCTCTGACTTCCTCTCTACAGTAACCTCTCACTTCCCAACCACTGTGACTTTCTATATTACTTCCTATTGTTTTTCCAACCTTTAATTTCAGTCAAGGCAATTATCACTCTTTAATATTATATTCAGGATAAAATTGTCTGTTTGTCCTTGACCCAGAATACGAAGCTAGGGCAAGCATTCCCGTTGATGCTATTTTCCAAATCCCAGGTGCTAAGAACAATGTCTGAAACTTAGTATTTAATAAAAGTTTTGAATTAACTAACAGTTTAAGGATATGTTGAAAAAGTATGAGGGTAGTTTCCCTACCTTATAGTAACATATTTAACCTAACCTAGTTTAAATTTCATATTCTATGAGATGTGACTGCTTTCTGAAATTTATGTCTGATTACAAAATATTATTTGGAAGAATAGATAAATCTGTCAATTACTAGCCGAGGGCCATCTTGCTCTGGATACTATTTCCTATTAAAAAATCAGTTCCAAGAAAATATACTAGAATTTCTCAAATTATTTTTTGATAGTTTTGCAAAACTGAAATGTTAAATTTACAGAGAGGAATAAAGATAAAAAGACTAAACTATAAACAATTTGTGATGAAAATGAAGTAGACAATAACCTGATATACCAATTAGTAGCATAGCAAGGCTTTAAGTTGCTATTTTTAAGATACTACCTGGTTATCATAATCAATAGTTACCTAAAAGTGCTAGACATTGTGTAAAAAACAAAAGAGCTTAACAGTTTGCAGTCAAACGATGAATATAAGACATATATTAACACACTGAAAACAAATTCCAAACATTCATGATAAATGGAAAAAATACATACTAACAAGGGGTGAGGAGACAGAAAATCACTATAGGCTGAGAGGGTCATTTTGCAGTAGAGTAAGAAGCAAATTGAAAATTATCTGTGGTTTAGGAAATAGATGAAAGAAGAGTAATTCATTGAGGGGAATAAGGGAGGAAAGATCATGTACAGTTCAGGCATTAGCAAGTATGCAGGGCCGTTAACGAGGGGGAGTGCTTCTGCAGCATGAAAGAGACACATCTTCACAAGAAATTTTGGCTATATTACTAAAGTGGCCCTTGTAAAGTTATGTACCCAAAAATACTTTTGAAAAAACTTTTAAAATGAAGCTAAGTAGTATTTAATCTTGCATAAAAAGAAACAAATTCCTGCACAGATTTTCTTATATAATTAACTTTAGATAGTTTTCTTTATGCTGTGCTATGCCTAGTCACTCAGTCATGTCCAAGTCTTTGCCACCCCATGGACTGTAGCCCACCAGGCTCCTCTGTCCATGGGGATTCTCCAGGCAAGAATACTGGAGTGGGTTGCCATGCCCTCCTCCAGGGGATCTTCCCAACCCAGGGATTGAACCCAGGTCTCCCACATTCTAGGCAGTTTCTTTACCATCTGAGCCATCAGGGAAACCCCTTTTTTTTTAGTATTTGAATATATATTTTCTACCTCTGACAGCACCTTTTCTCATTAATAATAATACTTAATATATTTTAAGAATACTGTTGTGCTTTTATCATAGACTTACAATTTCAGGCAAAATTAGCATAGAAAACTAGAAAAGATTTATGAATTACTTTGTCTCAGTCATAAGTCAGAAAAATCTTTAAATTTTAATATGACTATAAAACTGTATTCCAGAAGCTTTCCAAAGCTCTCATGTCTTCAGCAAAGAGAAGAACAATATTCCTTGTATAAAGTATCTTTAGCACAGCATGTTATTTGCAGACTTGAGACCTACTATTTTTCTCTGACATCAAACACAACATCCCAGAGGCATAATTCTGTACCCCTATGATTAGCATGAGACAAACTAAAATCTAATCCCAGGTCAAGACTTGGTTACCATTCCTAAAGCCTAGTGGTTTAGGTTCCACACTTTACTGAACTCATATGTCCAGCTGATGTAGATGGGGGCACAAGTCTAAAATATGTGATGCAATTCTATTAACTTTATCATATTCATATTGGATTTTATGAAGGTCTATTTTTAAATTTATAATGTCAGTAAACATTCAACTATTGTCTTACACAGGAAGAAAAAATAATAATTCTGAAATTCAGAATGGAGTTACAGTACTGCGACTGGGATTCTTGATTAGAATAACAGCCAACCTCCCATGGAACACGAATTCTTAAAGAGAATGCTAGAAGTACCTGGATTACAGTTTAAAAAAATAACATATACACTATTTATCACACTGTTTGCTAACATATTTTGAAGTAAATTATAAGTGTCTTTATAAAAATTATATCTTTGAGAGTAAATACAGACTAGAACCTGTACTCACAGGTGAATATTAAATGACAATAATTATTCTAGTAAAAAATGTGTCCATTTCTAGATGCAAACACTCGAAAGGCTAGGATAGTCCCATCTTCTCTTTGTAAAGTGTTTACTGCTTAGGAAAAAGACTAAACATTTTTATAAATGAGTATGTTACAAAGTTATATGGAACCAGAGAAGGAAATGGCAACCCACTCCAGTGTTCTTGCCTGGAGAATCCCAGGGAGGAGGGAGCTTGGTGGGTAAAACAAGACACAACTGAAGCGACTTAGCGGTAGCAGCAGCAGCATATGGGACCAGAGATTTAGAGATTTACAAGTTGAGGTGATGGAGATATTCATTGCTCAGTGGATTTTGGTGTACTTAGAAGAAAGAACAGGCAGAAATGAGAGGTAAAAATGATTTTTTTTTAAACACAAAAAGAATGGAAGCAAAGAATAAAGCCACAGAGCATAGCTAATTTATTCACATGCTTATTCAAACATTTCTGAATGCCATGTGCTATGTGTCATCCATGAGGATATGAAGAGAAGAATCCCAACTCTATGCAGGTTATGGTGGGGAAAACATTAAAAGACATAAAGCACAGTCACAAACATAATTTAAAATACGTAATTTTTAAAATTCATAATTATTATTAAAACCAAAATGATTAAAAGAGAGAATAATACAGAATAGAGGCTAGTTTTGAGTTGGATGGTAATTTAGTCTCTTTCAGAAAATAGCATACAAATTCTGACCTGAAGGAGTTAAAGGAGGCAAACTTGCAAATGAACAGGAAAATAACCCTTTAGGCAGAGAGGATAATTTCATACAGGGGTCAATCCCTGAAGAGGATATAAGAATTCTTAATATTAATGTACCTAATAGAAGAGCTTCAAGATTCAAGATATATTTCAGAAGATAAACTGATAAAACTGAAAAGAGAGTTAAACAAATCCACAATTATAATGAAATATCTCAACATCACTCTAAATAATTGCTAGAGTAAAATGATATAAGAACATAAAACCTTGAGCAACATTATCAAAAAACTTATAGAATACTCAACAATACTAACATTTTATGTGAACACAAACCACTTACCAAGCTAGTTCATATTCTAGTCTATAAAAAGTCACAATAAATACAAAATGATACACATATACATAAGATGCTCATTCTATACAACTAAATTAAAAATCAATAATATAAAGATAAGCTAGAAATTCTCAAGTATTTGGAAAGTAAATGATATACTTCTAAATAACCACTGGGTCAAAGAAGAAATATAAATAAAAATTAGAAAATATCTTAAACTGAATGAAAAAGAAAACTAGGCACACAAAAATGTATGGGATGTTAAAGCAGTTAGTTAAGCAGTTAGTTAAGGCAGTAGTAAGAAGGAAATTGATAGCATTATATTACAAAAGGTCTAAAATCCATAACCTCAATTTCTATCTTTGAAAAAAAAGGAAGAAGACTCCAAAATAGAAAGAAAGAAATTAAAATCAAATAATAATTATCTGAATGGAAATTAATGAATAGAAAAAATAATAATAGAAAACAGTCAATGAGATAAAAGGATGGCTCTTGGATCAATAAATTGATCTACCTTTACTCAAATTGATTGAAAATAAAAACAGAAAATAAAGTACCATTAACAGGAACAAGAGAGAGGGCATTAGTTGACACTACTCTATTATAGAATAATAAAAACATTATGAATTATTTGTGACAAATCTGATATCTTAACTACATAAATAAGTTTGATAGAGATATTCCTTCAGAGTCTCAAACTACCAAAGTCCACTAAAGAAGAAATAATTTGAGTAGTCTTGGAGCTACTAAAATCTTCCTAAAAAGAAAACAGCAGAAATAATAATGATTTTATTAGTGAATTCTTCAAAAAACTTAAGACCTAATTCTACATAAACCTTCATTAAAATTGAGTTTATTTTCTTTTATCTGTGAGTAAAGAGAATTTTCATAATTCCCAACTAATTCTTTAGGCTGGTATTATGTTAGTAACAAAATCAGACAAAGATACTAAAAGAAAGGAAAACCACAGACTATATCCCTCAGAAATATGAATGCAAAATCTCTTAATTGGAATATAAGTACAGATTAACATTTAAATTCAATCAATATTACTGGTCATATTAGCAAACTGAGAAGGTAAATCATATGGTCATTGCAACAGACTCAGAAATAGCATTAGATAAAGTCTGACATTCATAAAGACTCTCACTAAACCAGAAATAGAAGGTTATTTCCTAAACCTCAGACAGGGCAATAATACTTAATGGTGAAAGACAATTTTTTTATATAAAATTAGGTAAACAAGGATGTTTACTCTCCGCCATTCTACTTAGCATCCTTAGATGTTTCATACAGTACAGTAGGCAAGAAAAAGAAGTAAAGGTTATCCAAATTGGAAAGTAAGAAAAAAATCTCTCATTAGTGACAGATGACATGACCATATCATATGACATGACCACAAAATCCCATGTGGTCTACAAAAAGCAGCTAGAATAAATAAACACATTTAGTAAGTTTGCAAAGTACAAAAACAATATAAAAAAACTAAATTATATTTCCAAATGCGATGGATGAAAAATCAGAAACTGAAATGAAAATATTGGTTACAATAAAATGAAAATTTGAAATAAATATAATCCTTTTAAGTATAATTAAAATCTGAATTTGAAGAATATAAATTGAGTTAAATAGCAAAGATGTGGTAATGTGACAGTTTGAATGTTTCCAGAACGTGCATTTTAAGTCTCCATTGACTTATGTGGCTACTGTCTTCTATAAGCCAGAGAGTTCTCATTTTTTAATTTCTATTCCTAAAATTTGATCCGTATTTTTTTTCATACACATTCATAGAGCTCTATTTCTAACTCTATCCAGCTACTCATCAATTACACTAAGGTTTCAAATTCTAGTTGCAAATGAATGAAAATGGACAGAAGCAAAGGTGAATTTTCCTAATCATATCATTAAATGTGAGAAGGATAAATCCTTCAGTTAAATATCTGTATTTTGCTGTGAAAAAATTAGATGTGAGCAGAAGTACACGCAAAGAGAGAATTTGGTTCCGAGACCAAGGACTGACCTCCAGGTAGCCTTAAGGCAAATGGTTGGCTCAAGTGTTAACCTGGAGTAACAGTGACAGTGAGTGGTAGAGAAATGAATACAACACCAAATACTTCATTATTATGTATTAGACATCTTCAAACTGTTCATAAGTCACGTAGCTTTAAATTTATTTTTTTAAAGACTCACTTACCTGTGCCAAGATTCTTTTGTCTCATAGTATGAATACTAAAGAACTAAGTTAAGAAAAAATGATAAATTTCATATCTAGGTATTTGTTTTATTTGCAAAGAACAGAGCACTCTATATAATGAGTTATAAATCCTAATGGATGTCATTTAAATTGCAACTTTTTAGGCTAAAAACCTTGATTGTGTGGATCACAACAAACTGTGTAATATTCTTGAAGAGATGGGAAGACCACCTTACCTGCCTCCTGAGAAATCTGTCAGCAGGTCAAGAAGTGACAGAATCAGACATGGAACAGACTTGTTTCCAAATTGGGAAAGGAGTATGTCAAGGCTGTATTTGTCACCCTACTTATTTAACTAATATGCAGACTACATGATGCAAAATTCCAGGCTGGATGAAGCACAAGCTGGAATCAAGATTGCCAGGAGAAATGTCAACAACCTCAGATATGCAGATGATATCACTCTATGGCAGAAAGCGAATAAGAACTAGAGAGCCTCTTGAAGGTGAAAGAGGGGAGTGAAGAAGCTGGTTTAAAACTCAACATTCTAAAAACTAAGATCATGGCATCCCTGTCCTGTCACATAGATGAAGTGGAAACATAGTGGAAACAGTGACAGATTTATTTTCTGGGGCTCCAAAATCACTGCAGATGGTGACTGCACCATGAAATTGAAAACAAAAACAAACAGAAAAAACCCTTGTTCCTTGGAAAGAAAGCTATATCAAACCTAGATAATGTATAAAAAAGCAGAGATATCACTTTGCTGACAAAGGTCTGTCTAGTCACATCTATGGTTTTTCTAGTAGTCATGTACAGATATGAGAGTTGGAACATAAAAAAGGCTGAGTGCTGAAGAACTGATGTTTTTGAACTGTGGTGCTGGAGAAGACTCTTGAGAGTCCCTTGGACAGTAAGGAGATCAAATCAGTCAACCTAAAAGAAATCAACCCAGAATATTCATTAGAAGGACCGATGCTGAAGCTGATGCTCCAGTACTTTGGCCACCTGAAGAGAAGAGCCAACTCATTGGAAATGACCCTGATGCTGGGAAAGATCAAGGGCAGGAGAAGGGGGTGATAGAGAATGAGCTGGTTGGATTCACGACCAACTCAATGGACATGACTTTGAGCAAACTCCAGGAGATAGTGAATAACAGGAAAGCCTGGTGTGCTACAGCCCACGGGGTCACAAAGAGTTGGTTGGACAAACTTAGTGACTAAACAACAGCAACGAATATCTAAAGTGATATTATCTAAAATACATCTTATTAATGATTACATTACATTTTTTAACATTGATTTAGTAGTTTACAGGGCATTCCAAAGCTACACCTGTGGAAGTGAACTTAAAATGAATATTATTCTAAAATAGGAATAGATTGTTGTAACTTTTTTAAAAAATGAGAGTTCAAAACTATTTTATAAGAGTAGAAAAATTCAATATTATTATCAGGGGGAAGATGCAGGCTAAATACTATTTATCGATTTATTTAATTAGAGATATTTTTCTACTTGACATTAAATACTTTGATATATAAATTGAGGTTAAATCAAATCATCAGTAACTACCTGTCAGCTCGATCATGCTTACAGCTTAATTTGAAATAACATTAATTGCTTTAATTTGTATTACAAGAACATAGTGAATGTTCAATTTTATTTCAGTTATTTCAGCTATGCAAAAATGTACTGTGTATACTTCTCCAGTTCATAAGTCATAATGTGTTTATGCCATTTCTAAATGTGTTTAATGCTGCTCCTCTCCCGAGCCACAGTCATTACAGTGTAGAGATGACAGTAGTTACCTCTGACATGCAGAAGATTCTCCTTTGCTTCTTTTTAGGGGTGTAGAGGAAGCAGACAGTTGTACATCAACATTATGTCTCCACTGGTAGTAAAGTATCTTTTATGTGAGTATGATAAAATATAGGATTTTAGAATTAGACCAGCAGGAGTTATTTTATTTGTTTTTATAATGACAGAAGTCCTTATTTTAAAAGACAATAATTTCTTGCTTCAGCTGTTTTCGCCATTTAAATTTGACATCATTCTTCATTTAAATTCTGCTATATGTATATTTTTCAGGATAAGTTTTATTTTGTACATACTTCTATAGTAGTAAATATGGTTGGCTATAGATGACTAAAGCAGAAAGTGCTTTGGATCCATCTTCAGACACTGCAGATCATTTTCCTCTGACCCTATCCTAAGAGTAAATTATATCATTTTTTTTAAGTAGTTGTTGCTCACCAAAACTCTGTTATTTATTTGGTAAGTAAGTTGCCTACTTCCTTTCATGCCTATCATACAATAGGAAAGGAAAAATAATACTTTCCCTTCCTGGCCACCCTGGTCCAACTATGAACACAGAAAGAGGAGAAACTGTTGTCATGGGAATTCATCCACAGTTTCATCAACTTACATTTGACAAGGTATCATTTTTTACCTGTAGGATGCTTCCTTAAAGATTAAGAATAGGAATGGAAAGAGGAGTAGAATATAACCAAGCAGGCACACTGCTTAATACTTAACAAGAATTATACCATGTGCCTAATAAAAATAACATGTAAATATTTTCCAAACCAAGAAATAATGCCTGAATTCAGTAGTATTTAGCCATAATAAAATATTTGCTTTTTATAATCACCAGGCCATCTGGTTATTCTTTGTACATTTTCCCTCTATTTGAATGGAATTCATTTTATGTTCTCATGGCAAATTTGGATTAATTATTTGAGACTCTGGTCAAACATTTTTTACTCTGGGAATCTTCCCTTCCCTTTTTTCTTCCAGAAAAAAAGTTGATCATTTTATTTTTATTATTATACCGCCACAGTAGTTCCATTACAACATTTGCCAAATTCTGAATATCTGCCTTGCCTCTTAGTACATAAACAGCTACTGTACAGGGAACATTTATCATTCATCTTTGCTTCATTAGCACCCAATAAACCCAACACATAGCAGATGCCTCATCTTGCTAATGAATAAATAAATGAATGAGTGAATTCAGTATCACTCTGAGATAAAAGAAATAAATATTAAGTCAGAACTCCATAAACATTATGAATGCTCACTAAGTCATGTATAAGTTGGAGAAATTTTATCTAGTGTATAATAAATAATAACAACATGTTCTATTATATGACTGGCACAGTGCTAACTATATGTATTATGTCATCTAATTGCCACACTTCATAAAGTAAGTATTAACTTCCAGTTTAAATCTGAAGGTACTCAGACTGAGAGGTTAAATAACTTCTCTTAAGATATGTATGTAAAGGCAATAAAATAAAAAAACAAGTGGGACTACATTAAACTAAAACCTTCTGTACAGAAAAAGAAATCATCATCAAATGAAAAGGCAAACTGCCAGCTGGGAGAAAATATTTGCAAATCATGCATCTGATAAGGGATTAATATATAAACTATACAAAGAACTCATGTGGTTCAATAGCCAAAAGCAAAAAAAAAAAAATCTATTTTAAAAAAGGGCAGAGGATTTGAATCAAAATTTTTCCAAAGGAGATACATGGAAGGCCAACAGGTACATGGAAAGAAGTTAACATCACTAATGACGAGAGAAATACGAACCAAAACCACAATGAGACATCACCTCACATCTGTTAGAATGGCTATTATCAAAAAGACAATAAATCACAGGTATTGACAAGGATATAGAAAAAATGGAACTTTGTACCTTGTTGGTGGGAATGTAAATTGGTGCAGCCATTATGGAAAACAAGATGGAAGTTTCTCAAAACTTAAAAATAGAACTACCATATGATCCAACAATTCCTCTTCTGGGTAAGTATTCAAATAAAACAAAAATACTAAGTCAAAAAGATATGTATGCCCATTTCATGGCAGCATTATTTACAAAAGCCAAGATGTTGAAACATTCTAAGTGCCCATCAATCGATTAATACAAAAACACAGTTGCACACACAAATATTATTCAGCCACAAAAAGAAGGAAATGTTGCCATTTGAAGCATGAATGAATCTTGAGGGTGTTATGCTAGTGAAATAAGAGAGAGAAAGACAAATACTGTATGATCTCACTTATATATGAAATCTAAAGAATAAAAAAGAAACAGAAAATAGGAATAAAAAAGAAAAAAAAGAAGTCAAAATGAGTAAAGACAGTCAAGATCTACATAGAACTTCCAGTTAGTGAGTTAGTCATGAGGATGTAATATACACATTTGTGTGTACTTACTAAGTTGCTTCAGTTGTGACCAACTCCTTGCGACCTTAGGGACTGTAGCACACCAGACTCTTCTGTCTATGGGATTCTTCAGGTAGGAAGACTGGAGTGGGTTGCCATGCCCTCCTCCAGGGGATCTTCCCGACCCAGGGATCGAGCCCACTTCTCTTATGTCTCCTGCATTGGCAGGCAGGCTATTTCCCACCAGAGCTGCCTGGAAAGCCCACATATGGCATGGTAACTATAGTTAATAACACTGTGTTGCATATTTGAAAGTTGCTGAGAAGAGATCTTATAAGTTCTCATCACAAAAAGAAATTTGTAACTTTGTATGGTGACGGTGACTCACGGATATTAACTAAATTTATTGTAGTGATCATGTTTAAGGTATACAAATATCTAATCACTATATTGTATAACAAAGTTAAAATGATATATGCCAGTGGTGGAGGTGACTTAGCGGCTCAGTTGTGTCTGACCCCTGCGACCTCATGGACTGTAACCTATCTGGCTCCTCTGTCCATGGGACTTCCCAGGCAAGAATACAGGAGGGGGTTGCTATTTCCTTCTCTAGGGAATGTTCCTGACCCAGAGATCAAACCTGGGTCTCCTACATTGCAGGTAGTCCTGAATTGAACACAGATTCTTTACAGACTGAGCCACCAGAGAAGCCCTTAATATATGCCAAATATACCTCAATTAAAATACTCATATATGATATAGGGTGGGATATATACCTCATACATACACACACATACATATATAATTTCCTACACTACATATGTATGTAGATATCTATTTATCTACCTCTAACTTGAGACCAGTCAGTCTTATCCCAAAGCCATTATAGACATAGTCATAAAATAATTAAAGATGTTGAAAGCTATAGTGTTGAATTCACATTATTAAAAAAATCATGTGTTCACCACTGATTAAAAACCAGGTCACATGAAATATGAGCTTAACCTGAAGTAGAATCTCTCATTAGTATTAAACTAGTCAATTGAGTGTTTCTATTAAGATCTTTCCAAACATTTTCTTTTGTACCTGAATCAATGTACAGAAGATATGGAAGAGAACTAAGGACAGTATCACTACTTTATAGGTGAGTTATAATCCCATTGGTTAATTACAAGCTATTCAAATAAAATAATTAGGGATAATATAATATTCCTATATACCTTGGACTTGCTTTTCATTCATTTCTCCCCAACCCTGTCAATTCTAGATCTTTTAATCTGTTCATTTTTTCTTCCTTTTAGATCTAATGGTGTTAAATGTAACTTCTTTCAGGATATCTTAATTCTTAACATAGGTTAGGATATATTAATATTTTTTCCAAAGCAACAATGGGTATAACCCAGTGGAAGAATGAATGCTACTACATTGTAATTCTCCCTCATTTCTGGGTTTTGTTTTCTTCTTCATTAAATCAGAAGTACCATAAGATAAGCAGTAACTGTTCAACGTTATATCCATAGCACTGAGAAAGTTCTATTAGTAAATGAGAGTTGCATTACAAATTCATGTAGAAAATAAAATCTATGGGAAGGGGCAAGGGAAAACCAGGAGTGTCATCCAATAAAACCAATAGAATGTTTGGTTACCTGGGAGAACAAAGGGCCAGATTACAAATGGTGTTGAAAGGTAGGGTTTAAACTCACAAAGAGACTATCATTATAGAGTGTTTAGCATATAAGTAAACAATAAATTCTATAATATGAATAATCTAGTAGCCTAAAAGAAAAATTGAAGGGAGCAAAGAAAGCCTGACACTAGATAAAAACATTAGACTTTCAGGCAATAGGTGCCATCTCATTATTATAGCTGATACTGAGAGGGTACCGTGTGCTATATGTTTTACAAAATCCAATTCACTTACTGTGAGACTAGTTTTATTAGTCCAATTCTACAAGCAAAGAAATATGTCACAAGATAAGTGTGATGAGGACTTCCTAAAATAATCTTCAATAACCGCCCCCCCCCAATACACACACACACACAATATTCACAACCTCTGTAATCTCCCTCCTTGAGTTTGGCTTAGATTTGCTGAGTTTCTTCCAACAATGTCCATAACAACAAGTCAAGACAGAAGTGGTTGGATGTCATTCATGAGATTAGATTATATAACTGTATTTTCTGTTTTGCAGGCCCTTTTGTTCTCTTTGGATTATTTACTCTTGGGAAAATCAGCTGCCATGTCATGGGGAACCCCTGTGGAAAGGGCCATGTGAGTGAGTTTGGAACCAGATAGTTTCCCCATCCACAGAAGCCTTAGCAATAACTGCAGCCCTAGTCAATATACTAACTACTGACGTCTGAGATATCCTGAGCCAGAACCACCCAGCTAAACTGTTTCCAGATTCCTGATCCACAGAAAAGAAACTAAGATAGTTTTCCTTTTTTTTTTTTGGTTAAATATTGGGGTGAATTGTTACACAACTGGTAACTGACATAGTAAATGAGAAGGAATTTAAACCCAGGCTCCTGAGATTGAACTTTTCACTCTTTATCAAGATGACATTGAAATATAATTTCTCAAGGTGAACAGGTAAAATTTATTTCAAAAGTTGAAATGTGCAGAAATATACATAGGGTCATAAAAGAAGGATACCTACTATATAAAATTAATAAGCATATTTATTTTTATTTAGATAATTATTAAAATTAGAGAACTGCAGAATTACCAACAAGCTATGCCGAGTTTACCACATACTGCCTTTATAGTATTTCAAACACAGCAGAATTAAAACTTAAGTTATTCTATAACTTTAGCAGAGCAGGAGGAAGTATGAGAATGCTGACACATTCAGAGTAATGATAGTGATGTGGGAATTGAATGGAAAATGAAGTCATTCCTTAAAATGAATAGTTAATAAAGAAAATTCTTCAGCAACTCTGAATGTGACTACCCAGATTCTTTCAAAAGGTGATTTTTTTTTTCCTTTAGTGTGAGACCTGATGACTCAATCAAATTTTGCCTTATGTGTTAACTTCTGACTCAAGCCACTCATATTGACTTTGAGTAAACTGCACAGGCAGTGGGTAAAATGTCTGTGTGTGTCCACGTATTTGTTATGTGGGATCAGGTGATCTAAAAATACATGTAAATACTATTTGCATTCAAATTACCCCAGTTTAACTAAACTTCTATAGAAGCTTCCTGACAACCTCATTTTCTTGACGTTGACAATTTCCTTTTTTCTTTTTAATGAAAAGCAAGTGTTTTAGATCTCACTTAGATTTGGATACATTACAGCTATATTCCTGTTATTTAAATATCTTCTTCAAATGTCAACATACATAAATTATATTATTTTATTATGTGATTAGATTATCATATGATTTTTATATGCATAAATATAAATATTTTTATATTCATAATTAAATGCGAGTTACCAAAACAGAAGTTAGATGGCTATTTTACTTTGTAAAACAAGTGAAACTTGACAATAAACTATGTGCTTTAAATTTCCTTGATTTGAAGTGCAGTTTATTCCAGGAGCAGTACTGTTCTACTCTACTTACTATTTATTTACTTATTTTTAATTGTGGTAAAAAAACATGGACCATGATATCTATCCTCTTTAATTTCTAAATGTGCATTGTAGTACTGTTAACTATAAGTACAATGTTCAACAGTAGATCTCTAGACCTCTTCATTTTTCTTGAGTGAAGCTCTGTACAAATTGAATTATAGTCCCTCAGATTCATCTCCTCTCAGCCCTAGCCAACCATCATTCTGCTTTCCATTTCTATGAGTTTGCCTACATTAGATACTTCATTTAAGTGGATGAAGCTTAAGGACATTATGATAATTGAATTAAGCCAGTAACACAAGTACAAACCCTTCAATTACCATCATCTTTGAATCAACAAATTTCTTCCAGTATTTTATCATATACACAAAAGTGGCACACACACTCCCAAACCAAACCTCATACAAAGACAAACTTCAGAGACTCCCTATTTATTATCCTATACCAAGCACTGAAAAACAGTCAGGATAAAGTCATCAGTAAGTCTTTCTATGTGATAGCTGTGTAACTATAGTCTGGAAGAAAGAATTTAGATGGTCCAGTCCTTGTATATATTTTAAGATCTGATTCAGACCACTTCATGGTTCATCACTCCAGTTTTACTGATTAAGCAAACAGCTAAGCCTGCACCATTCCATCCTGTCTTACAATGGGGTAGAGACTAAGGCTTGAATGAGCATTCAATGGGCAGGTACTCTTAGTCATTTCAATAATATGTTTCAGAATATCAGTGTAACTTCAGACATACATTGAACGGAACACAGACCCAGAGCTGTCTTATAGCTTGAAATACTAAAACACTAAACAACAAAGGGCAGAAGCTAGAGAGGAGACACAAATGCTACTGCACAATGAAACTTATGGCATTAGACTGTAGCCCTCCTCTGCCCTGCACCACTGCACCCATTTAATAAAAACTGAATTCAGGGGAGTACAAAAGCAATGCAAAATGCACCACTCTCTGTGCTTTCTACCCTTTTTTACTGTGTGCTATTTTTCTAATTGCCAGAAGGGGATACTAAAAACTAATTTTAAGACACATATACAAAAAAGAAAAACACAGCTGTTTCCTACCTTGCTAGGTCCTCTGGTTTGCATGCTCTCCTTTTCCCCAAATTCTGTCACAGTGGACATCTAGGAAAAAAGAAAGAATAAAGTGGGCAGAGCCTCACAAGTTTCTTCTTCTTTTTAAAGAAAGTATCAAGAAAATTTTCATTTGTTTGCTCTCTTTAATATTTTCAAGCATGCAAGCACAAAATTAGTTTCAGATGGTTGACTATGTGGAAAAGTGACTGCTTTGCATCGAACTGCATTCTCCCAAATTCATACATGAAGCCTTAGCTCTCAAGGAGATGGTATTTGGAGATGGGGCCATTAGGAGATGATTGGTTTAGATGAGACCATGAAGGTGGGGCCCTTGCAATGGAATCATTACTACACTTATAAGAACAGGAAGAGACACTGGCGTTCTCTCTCTTCACCAGATGAAGACAGTGAAAAGGCCACCATCTCCAAGCCAGGAAGAGGGCACTCATCAGGAAGTAAACTGGCTCGTGCCTTGGACTTCCAGCTATCAGAACTCTGACAAATAAATATGCGTTGTTTAAGCCAAACAGTTCATGGTATTTTATTACAATGCCACAACTGACTAAGAAACTGCCATATACTTTAGTGAAAAAAATATTGTAGATTAGAGCATTACCCCAAACTAACATGTAATTTGCCATCTTTCAGTAAGTTTATTTTTAGTATATTTAGTCAGAAAACAAGTGAAAACACCTACAATAGTACACATGTTCTAGATTCAATAGTTTTATTGTTAAAATTTCTTCTATACTACCAAAATTAAGAATAAGAATTAGATTCATTAAAACATAATCTTCTGTTTTCCCTACTTTATTCAATTTCCAAGTAAAAAAATCTAATCAGTTAAGTAGCAGAAACAATTACATCATAATACTTTCCCCATTTCATTTGCTCAAAAATAATTGCATTCAACTCCAATTCTCTCAAATAGTCTAGTATTGTTCTAAAATTCAATAAAGACTATGACTTAACACAATTGACTAATACCAAGAAATAGAAATAATGCCAATTTCCATTTTTGTAGGAAATAATGTAAATATAATAGCTTTTACTGCATGCTTACCAGTAACTAACCATATTAAAATCCTGATTTGTGATTTCTCTTGAGTCTAAGCTTTTTCTCTACTTAATTCTTAATTACCTTAGTTTTTTATTAAAATATTGTTATCATCTTTCATAACTTTGGTATACTTTAGATGATGTTTTCTTTCTATAATTTTATATTTATTGTTTTTGCCAAGTGCAAAGAAGATCACTCCAAATAAAACTTAATTTCTCATATACTTATTTTGCATGAATCAAATAAATCATAACACCATGGCAATAACAGATCACTGAAATTTATCATATGATTAGTAACATAAGTGTTTTGTACTCAGATCAGTTCTAATAAGGATAGTTGAAATTTCCAACAATATAAATACTGATCACCATTTCCTCCCTTATAGCTCAGTCGATAAAGAATCTGCCTGCAGTGCAGGAGACCCAGGGTTCGATTCTTGGGTTGGGAAGATTCCCTGGAAAAGGAAATGGCAACCCACTCCAGTATTCTTGCCTGGAGAATCCCATGGATAGAGGAGCCTGGCAGGCTACAGTCCATGGGGTCACAAGAGTCGGACGCGATTAGGTGACTAACCAACCCACAACCATTTCCTCCCATTTTTCTGCTTTTTTTCTTTTCTTTTTGTTTCTTTGTTCCTTGTTTTGTCCCAGAAAGACAGATCACATTAATCCTAGCAGAACGTCCTAACAAATCTATCCACTAAGTCATTAGTTCAACTAAAACACAGACAGGTAAATGATGGCTTCACAGAGGAATTGGTTACTAAGTCAGTTAGCTATGCTGGCTAGCAAACCACAGAGAGGGATATTCTCACAGAATTCCAGCAGAAAATAGAACAAAAGAAGGCCACTGGCATGATGTTTTTCAAAACTTGCTTCGCTATAGGTACAAGGACACAACCTTAAAAATTACTTCAGTTATTTGAGATATTAAAGTTAATCATAGCTCATAGTAAATGATTTTAAGCTTGTACATATACTTATTCAATTGTGAATATATCTATGTGTATATATATATATGTGTGTGTATGTGTGTGTGTGTGTGTTTGTGTATGTATATGTATGTAGTCAAAAGATATATTTTCTAAAATTGGTGATGGTTTAGTCACTAAGTCACATCCAACTCTTGTGACCCCATGGACTGTAGCCTGCCATGGAATTTTCCAGGCAAGAATACTGGAGTGGTTTGTCATTTCCTAATCTAGGGGACCTTCCCAACCCAGGGATCGAACTTGGGTCTCTTGCACTGCAGGTGATTCTTCACTGACTGAGCCATTACTTTCCATTAATCTTTATTACAAGTATAATATATCAATATTATGTTAAAAATGTGCAATCTGAACATTTGGCAGAATGATAAATCCTTAAGTGAAAACACTTTGTTTTAATTAGCATAATGTTGATAACCTGAAATACTTATTAATTTTCAAATATTTCATGTATGTAGTAGTTAGATATTGCTTATATTCTTGATTCTGGCTTTTTAGGCAACCGAGGAGGTGATAAATTTTGTAATTCAAACACTAAATGACATACCTCTATATATATCCAAGATAGAATATCATGTGGAAACCAAAAGAGGAATAGAACTGCTTTCCAGTCTTCCTGAACAAAATGTGCACATTGTGACTATTATACTGGATTTAAATTAATGTTCAAAGAACCAAATGCCTACTCAGATCCAACAGTATAGACATTTAGAAGGCACTTTCAGAGTGCTTAGAGACAATGACACCTGCAGACTTAAAAATTAATGAATTCTGTTACGTCTCCACTGTATACTAGTCTGGATTATTTAAAGAAGATCCTAAGACATGATTACATGTGCAAGAAATTTGTTGGGGATGTGAGAAGGAAAGTGCCTTCAAACCATAATGCAAGTCTGACACTTACAGAAGGGGAGAGAGAAAGATAGAAGAGTTAAAAAAAAAATCAGACAGTAGAAACCAAGTTTCAAGAAAGTTTTGGCTAATGCAACAAGTTTTCCTTCCAGAGTTAGTTCTTGGAGGAGGTCACATCTTGCTAAAATGAGCCTGTATAATAGCTCTGCCACGTTCAGTCATGACCTGGGATCTGCCTGGGGAACGTGTACCAACTATGTGAAGGCAGCTAGGGACCTGGAGGGGTACAGGTGGGGTCAGTAAAAAAGTTTCCTACAAAGTCTCCCCACATAGGAGACTGGAACAACACACTGTCGTATTCACAAGGTTTGAAAAATTATTAACCACCTATTGTTTCAAAATGCTGTCTATAATATGTCAGGCCTATTTAATAGTTTGCTCTTTTGCTAATTCTCTATAACTGGGAATATATTCCAAGAAATACTGAGATAAATGAAACATCATTTCTCTTGAAATTACTCTGCAATATTGCTGCAGTTGTATTTAGAGACCTATCCAGATACTTTAGTGATAACAATCAGATTATCCTTAAATTTATTAGGAGAAAAGAATGTGCAAGAGGTTCATGAATGTTATAGGAAAATATAGAAAATACAAAAGATAAATACAAAATGCTGCATATATAAAAGCATACATTAAAAGGTTAGTGACAACTTGTGTATTATTACTAAGTATTAAATGAGTACATCAATGTAAAATTTAAAAGTACAAAATTTGTATTTAGAATATAAGAAAAGTCAGCATTTCAAGTTTGTGTGAAAAGAGTGTGCAAGATAGCCAGTGTTACCATATATCACAATAGTACACTTGGAATAAAACAGAATCTAAAAATCACTTCATAACTGACTGAAACACTCTGTATAATTAGGAATGAATTACAGAAAAAAAATAGATAATACATATAAATAGGATTTGAAAAGTCTTCATGAACATGGTAAAAAACAAACCCTGCTCTTTCCTATAATAAATATTACTACATCAAAATTTGGAGGAAATGGCAACCCAGTCCAGTATTCTTGCCTGAGAAATGAACAGAGGGACCTGGTGAGCTACAGTCCATGGGATCGCAAAGAGTCAGACACTTATTTGTAAAAAGTTTCTGTTTTCCTGTAAGATTTAAAGACTGCTCCCCATTGAAGTTTTAACTGGAGAAACAAGGTCCCTCTCTATCCACTGATAACAGGTTTGAGTAGTTAGTCATTCAGTTGTGTCCGAATCTTTGCAACCCCAAGGACTGCAGCCCACCAGGCTCCCCTGCTCATGGAATTCTCCAGGCGAGAATACTAGACTGGGTTAGCATGCTCTTCTCCAGGGCTCTTCCCAGCCCAGGGATTGAACCTGGGTCTCCTGCATTGTGAGCAGGTTCTTTACCATCTGAGCCACCAAGGAAGCCAGGGATATCAGGCTTAGCCAATAAAGCTGGCTTTACCCACTGCCTCTGAGCAGTAGCATATGCCTTAACAAAACAAGAGATGTATGCAATAGTTAGGAGTTGTTTTCAATCTGGATCCTGGAATAGGAAACATATGCACACAGGAAGAAGTGCACAAAGCTCACCCTTTATAGCTAACCAGAAAGATGAAGAGGAAATAAAGTTTATTTTGTAAGCTACCATTTTGGCTTTGTTTGTATTACATTACAAAGCAAAATAATTCTGGTGCATATGATTAGGAAGAGATAATCCTATCCATACAGTTTCTCAAGACAAAATTATCTCCTCCTTATTTTATGCCTCAAAATTCTTTTGTCTCAATTAGATCTCTGGGTCAGGAAGATCCCCTGAAGTAGAAAACGGCAACCCACTCCATTCTTCTTGTGTGAAAAATCCCATGGACAGAGGAGCCTGGAGGCCTGCCGTCCATGGGGTCGCAGAGTCAGACATGACTGAGTGACTAAGCACAAGCGGCTCAGGAACACAAGATCTAATTTTTTTTTTTTTTAATTTAAAAGCTCAGTGGTTTGGAAACTCCATATTGGCTCTTAAGGGAATAAACTGTTGAGGTTAGAAAACTAGCATTTTTTTTCTTTTTGGTATTTTAAAAAGCATAATATTTATCTGAGAACTAAAGGATTTGGAACACAACTTAATCAACAAGAGCAAGCAGGACTTCTCTGGTGGTACAGTGGCTAAAACTCTGAGCTCCCAATGCAAGGGGCCATGGCTCCATAGTCAGGGAGCTAGATCACATATGCCATAACTAAAGGTCGTAACCGGAGGGTCCAGCATGCCACAAAAAAGACTGAGAATCCTCTGTACCACAACTAAGACTTGGTGCAGATACATAAATAAATAGGACACAACAGTGTAAAAAAACAACAATAAGAAAACAATACAGAGCATTTATGTTTGGGCCAAAATCATGACTTTACTGTAATTTAGCGTTTAAGGAGAAATCATAATAAACATGTGGCTAACTTTCTAGGTTGCCTATGTTCTAACACAGTATTAAATTGGATCTTTATTTTCCAAGGTACATTCCCAAAAGATCTCTATGATCGATGTTGTAGTGTCAAATGATCTTGGGAAGTACTGCTCACTACAATTACCTTTTGAAATTTTAAGTATCCACTGTTACAACTAAAGATCTTATCACCCTGAAGTAAATAAAACTATTTGACTAAGAATTTCCTAGCTTATTATCTTGGGATGTTTTTTAACCAATAACCTGTATTATTCTTCTGCTAAATTGAATTTCCTGTAGCACATTTTAGAAAATGTGGAATTAGATGATATAAAGAAATAAGATGAAGTCTCATAATTTTAACTTTCTCAGAAGTAGCTCCTCTGATTTTATCTTAGACTTGATTTTTACACCTAGACAAAGAGTAAACACATATTTAATGATACATATTTTGGCAAATTATAATAGATGGCTTTTTCTTATAATCTCAATATCTTCACTGTAAAGAATAATACTCTTGTAATAATAGAAATATTTTTAATGGTGAACTTGTATCTTTTTTAGCACAACTAAAGAGTGTTCTTTAGCATTCAGAAAACCCAAGATCTAATTAAAAGCAATTTTTCAGTAGTATCTCTAGCAGTTTATATGTATATATTTTTTCTAAATAATAACTGCTCATTTAGAGTGCTGTCTTTACATAGTTAATGAATTTTAAAAATATTATTAAGAACAAATTGTACTGTTCTATCAACAGAGCCAAATTCTAGATCTAAAAATAATTTGTATGTAACTTAATTTTTTCTTTTTTTACTTTTTCTGAGCCTCTAATTCCTCACCTGCAAAACTGGAGGAATGATGAGATCTACCGCATAAGTACTAATAATTGAAGAACACAAACATGTCATTGCCATTGCATCCCAGTTCCCAGTTTCCTATCAATAAGAAACCATATACTTTCTTCTCTCTTTCTTATACCCTGTTATAATGTTATTGTGGGGAAATGTCATGATGAAATCAATGAATCTAAGTTAAAATTTTTTCTCAAATCTCTCTTTTGTTGTTCTTCTCCTAATACTTTTTGTTGTTGTTTCTATTGTTAGGGAGTTAGATGGGTATGATCAATATACAAGGAACAACAATAATAAAACAATAAACTATGCAAATTTTAATAATCATACCACTTCTAAAGTATTTTCAGACTCTTGTGTTCAAAGTGCTGCTTCCCTTGATCTTTTAGATGACAGTCTCAGAGGCCGAAATTATGTACCATTCACACTATCATCCCTCAGTGAATTTTACATAAGAAACTAAAGCTTATTTCCCTTACCAATGCTGTCCTGTTCACTTAGTGGAAGATGCCTCAATCCTGCCTTTCTAGAAGGAATAAAAAGGGCCTTAAGTCATGAAAGAACATGCTGAAATGATTTAAGTTAAAAGGAGGATCAAGAATGGAATCCAAAGCTCCTGATACCCATTGCTGTCTCAATCTGTCTGCTTGTTCTGCAGAAAAATGGTTTTACGTTAGCTAAATTGAAGTAAAATGCGGCTTGAGGGAGTCACTGCTCATGATTTCTTCTAAGTGTTCTAATATGCATCTGGCACATTTCAAAACTTTTAAACATTTCTTCCCTTTGAGTGCTATTACTTATTAAAGTGAAAATCTTGCCAGCTAGGTATCCTTGGTACTTTATTTACCCCCGAGACACATGGTTGATGAGGCTGCATGTGGCAAAGCCTGTGTTCCACTTAAAAATAGCAGAGAATTTACATGGTTGGGATATATAACTCTTTCTGAGCATATAAACCCCTTGCTTCTATGTGCAGAAGCCCATAAAGAACATGTAGAAACTAACTGAACTGGACCCAACGGTGCTCTACTGCTCTGTCATACATAATAATGCAACATCACTTATCTTGATTGTTCCTCACAACAGAAGCAATACATTTAAGAAGCACATGGGGACACAGAAAGGAATGAGATTTATGTTTGCATGTGTTTGTTAATATTGATGATGAAAAGCTAAATTGAGGAAAATAAAACTTGGGAAATAAAATTTTTAAAGGTAAATATTGTCAATTCTTCCTAATAAGCTATTAAAATAGTACATATTTTTATTGTTTTTAAAAAATATATTATTGAGGAAAAGTTATGTAAATGGCTGCACCCACAAATTTAAAACACTAGAATTACTTATTAAGAATGTACTTTGGGCAAAACTCTTCCCAGAGGCATTCCTTGAAACACAGATAATCCTGATGTATTTTTGATCAAAGATTTCACACTATAGCGGGAGACACAAGCTATGTAGATAACAACTACAACCCAAGATAGAATGTGGCAAGTGTTTTATTCAAAATTTAAATACGATAGGGATTGAAGAAGATACGATTAACATTTGATAAGGCCATTTCTATGTAATTTTACCAGTTTTATTAAGTTTATTTCACACAGATCTGATTTGCCAATAGTTGACATTTTTGAGAGAGTTACAAGAGAACATAATCAACACTGGAAGTGCCAAGTCCCAGACACAACATCAGCCAGGCTCATAATGATGATGCTCTTTAATTCTTGCAACAAACCTTTAAGACGTTGTTACTGGCTGCATCTACTGATGAGGAAACACTGACCATAATCAAGTAGTTGGTCCATGATTACCAAGTAAGAAAATTTTTTAAAAAAGCAAGGCAGGATTCTTGGATGTGAAATCTTCTTCACCTTCTTGCCTCCTTGCCATGAATTTTTATTTAGGAAAAAATAGAATAATTTTATATTTTTCTTCCAAAGATTGACAGTTTCTGTTAAAGGAGCCCAAATATAAAGTGAAAAGGCTGTCACAGTTAATTATAAGGAAATGTGCAATTTTGCTGTATTCATAAAAATATTATGAAAATAGTAAGCCCCAAAAAAAGCAACAGAAAATAACTGACATATCTGTGGAAGACACATTCTTAAACTTTTCTTAGTTTTTTTATATGCAAACATACATACATACATATATGTGTGTGTGTGTGTGTGTGTGTGTGTGTGTGTGTGTATAAATAGCTGCTGCTGCTGCTAAGTTGCTTCAGTCGTGTCCGACTCTGTGCGACCCCATAGATGGCAGCCCACCAGGCTCCCCCGTCCCTGGGATTCTCCAGGCAAGAACACTGGAGTGGGTCGCCATTTCCTTCTCCAATGCATGAAAGTGAAAAGTGAAAGTGAAGTCACACAGTCGTGTCCGACTCTTCGCGACCCCATGGACTTCAGTCTACCAGGCTCCTCTGCCCATGGGATTGTCCAGACAAGAGTACTGGAGTGGGTTGCCATTGCCTTCTCCATATAAATAGCTACCTATGTATAATTTTCTTTCCTTAATGGGAATAAGAATTTCAGTTCATTTCATTCACTAGTTAGTGAAATTACTAGACTGACACAAGATAGAGAATAGTAAAATAGCAATTTGTAAATGCAAGTGAGCCGTGTATGGCCTCTGCCTTTCTTGTTAGTTGTATGATATATCAATGTTCTAATATTTCATGAAAATTGTATGCAATATTTATATGAAGTAAAAACTGAAACTTGCATCCCTATTTAAAATGAGTACATCTGGAGGACCACAATTTCACACACTGAACTCATGGAATTTAATATAGAAAGAGGAAAAGCGAGCAAGCAGAAGTCACTTATACCATGAAAAATCAAGAATTACAGAAACCAGATAAAACCTAAACTGGAAATCAGGCCTGTCTAAGTATGATCAAGAAAATGTATGAGTTGTTTAGCCAGAAATCTGTGTACCTGAGCATCTAATAGGACTCTCAGAATGAACTCATCCTCAAAAAAAAGACAGACAGATATGACGAGCATCACACATTTAGAAAGCCTCGAGGATAGACAGAGAAGAGGGATGCTGAGAATTGCAGTCAATATAATGTGCATTCCATCATGGACTTTTCTGCGGGTTCCAATGAGAAGAACCACTAATAACTATGGATAACATTTTTACTCACAACCCTGGAACACCTAAAAGCACATGCAGCAAAATGTTTATAATCTTGTAAAAATAATTTTAGGCAAAAAGGAGAACATGAATCACAAATCCCAGCTAACTAGAAATATCACCCTGAGAATATTAGTACATTATTATCAAGACTCTTGATTAAGAACATATTGCCTGTGTGTCATAGGGGAACCAGCAGATTTGCATAGCGTGGAGTGTGTGGTGAAATCCAGCTGAGGTTCAAATATAATCAATGGCAAAAGCTGTGTAAAAATCATCTAATATGATGGCTGATCAGATTTGCACTGCATTGGCCAAAAAGTCTGTTCAGATATTTCCTTACAATGTTACAGAGAAACCCAAATGAACTTTTTGGCCAACTGAAAACATAAGCACATCTGAGATAATGCTGACCATTTCCATAAGTATAGAGTATAGGGAAAGTGAAAGTCGCTCAGTCATGTCTGACTCTTTGCGACCCCATGGACTATAGTCTGCCAGGCTCCTCTGCTCATGGGGATTTTCCAGGCAAGAATACTGGAATGGAGTGCCATGCCCTCCTCCAGGGGATCTTCCCAAGCTAGGGATCGAACACAGGTCTACCACATTACTGTGGATTCTTTACCATCTGAGCCACCAGGAATCCCATGAATGCTGGAGTGGGTGGCCTATCCCTTCTCCATGGAATCTTCCTGACCCAGGAATCAAACTGGGGTCTCCTGCATTACAAGTGAATTCTTCATCAGCTGAGCTACCAGGGAAGCATGTAGTTATTTTTTATTTGCAATGGGAAATTTAGAATATGATGGTTTTTATAATTTTAATTGTTTTAGAGAGCAATATCAAAGGAGAGGCAAGAAATTTTTTTGTCTTGCTCTGCTTTTCAGTGAATCAGGGTCTCCTGCATTGCAGGTAGATTCATTGCCAACTGAGCTTGAGGGAAGCCCCCTTTCAATGAACAGCCAAATTGAAAACAGAGAGATGGTAAAAATACTGGTTTAGTTCAGTCCCTGAGGATATATGCACTTCTACTGATTTGTCAATGCATATATTTCAAACTTAATACTGTGAAGATGTCCAGAAAATTCTACATCCAACATCTCTGGTGATATTTTGTGCCCATGACAGCCTTAAACTTCTTCTCAGCTTGACTATAGTTTAGGCAATATTCTTCCTGCCTCTAGACCCCGATCTCTCTTTTCTTAGAACATTTACTTTAGAAAGCATTATTTGTAAATCATTTCAGTGCACCTCTAGATGTAAACTGTTTTTAAGATTTCTTTCAAGTTTTACAACCCAGACGTTTCTTTCTCAAGGACCTGGAAGCTCTTCCTTGAATACATGTAAATCCATGGCTAATTCATTTCAATGTAAGACAAAAACCACTGCAATGTTGTAAAGTAATTAGCCTCCAACTAATAAAAATAAAAAAAAAAAGAATTTACCCCCAAGTAAAATTTATCAATACAAATAAATAAATAAATAAATAAAATAAAATGTAATCATCAGGGAACACAGAACCCCTAACTTCCAATGTCTGTGGGAAGACTGGCTTTGGCAGAACGACTTGCTCCAAGTTGTAAAATTACCTCCTGTCATGAAAATAAGAGATTTTATTTTTCTTCGGAGCAAAGCCAAATTATCAAAAAAGATGTCTTATGAAATTTCAACCTAGTTTTTAAAAACTCTCCAGTCCTACATTTCAAACTGCATTTCCACCCTATTTCAGTTACCCTGAATAAAGTCTTCCTTTCTTGTTTAACTTTGTCCAACTTATCTTTAGCAGTTTTAGTTTTTATGACCGCTAAAATATCAACTCAAACCCTTTTCTATATTTTTAAATCAGTATTAATCATTGGAGATAATTATGATCAAATTCCACTTATGGAATCTTGAAAACTTTTGTTTTATTTGTCCCACTTCTGAGCTTTCAGCCACATGCAGAACTTATGTTTTCTAAATGCTAGTAGGGGAGCATAAGAAAGGAGACTAGATACTCTACACTTTACAAATGTTTACCATTTCTTAGAAGATCTTTTCTATGTAAGGAAGTGTACAGAAAATGGATAAAAGATGTTTTAAAAATAATCCATAAATTTAATTGTGCATGCTATCTTTCCTTTCCAGCTGCCAAGTTAAATAAAGAACTGCCTAGTTTTGTGAATGCTCAAGGAAAGCACATTAAAAATGAATACAAATAGCCAAAGATAAACTAAATGATGACTTAACCCAAATTTTTAAAGCATATTATTTCCCAAAGAGTCTCAAAATACTTGAGAAATTCAATGACTTTAAGTCAGTATATCCACAATCTGTCTCATGAAACACTAGCCCTCCAAAATGCCTTGTAAAATGTACTTCATTTGTCAAATAATTGTGAAAAAACAATATATAATATATCACCAATATGAATATTCAAATTGCACACTAGTTTATAAAATCTGAGCATTTTGCAGTAACCCATGAGAATGTGTAACTCAGTAATTCCCAATATATTTTCCTAAGAATTTTTCCAATTGTTTTAAGATTCTGTTTCTTGAGTTCACTTGATAGAGAAAACTAAAAGTACATACTACATATCAAGTGAGTCTATATTCAGTTTTAAGGCTTTTTTGTTGTTTTTTAAATTACATCTTAGTCACTATGATATTCAGGCCAGGCACAAAGATAAGCTGAGCATTCTTCCTATGCAATAACAAGGGTTTCATGCTGGGGAGCTACAATATATATGAGTACATCAAGATCCTTGTAGGAAGAACATTAAAAACCACTAAAACTTCATTGATCTTTAATAGCGCAACTGCATTTTTTTTATATAGTAGGACTTGGCTCTTTTTTACTTTTAAAAGTGTATCTCAGCTCCTCATTTCTTCTAAAGCAAAACCCAGCTATATGCAAAACCTTCCAATTCTCCCACCCACCCATTTTCCAATCATCCAATCAAGTTCATCTTCCCAAAAATAAATTCCCAATTTGTTTTTTATTTTCTTTCTCTACTGTTGCAAGTATTGCTTCCTCTGCCTAAAATCCCCTCCCAGTTTCCCTTCCTGGCACATTCCTATTTGTCCTTTAGGGCTCAGTACCTGCATTAGGATACTGTCTATGGCAAAATGGTGCTAACATCCATCTCAACTTCCTTCTAATGCAAAGGTCTCCCCTGCCAGAGACTGGTATAAACTACATTTTCTAGAATTTTGTAGCCTGGGTTGGCTAGAAGGGATCTATCAGTCAAACATTCTCTAAATTTGGAAGTCATAAGGGAGACAGAGAATTTACTTCTGATGTTATTTTCACTGGCAGATAAAGTTTGGGTGGAGTTTCCTGGGAAAATACCAGAGCAGTTGTCATGCATAGTCATTGGCTTCATGGCTGTCACAGGTACTGGGCCTTGGATCTGCTCATGAGGAGGACAGGATAGAAACTGCTCCAATTCCTGTCTGCTTCTTGACTGCAGATCGGTGACTGGGCTCTAGTTCCAGATATTGCTGAAACTTGCCCGTTTGGTCAGGCAGATTGATGATCATAGAAGAAGATGGAGCTCCTCAATGGGTGAGGACTGGAGTGTGGCTTTGGAGTCATTCTTAAAAGCCCAACTTAACTTGCTTCCCCAGCTCTCCTAAAGATTTAGTGACCTAAGTACACAGTTAAACATAGCTCTTTCTGTTTAATCCAGCCAAAGCAGATTCTGTTCTCTGCAACTGAGTCTTGACCTTTAAAAACGTCATATCCTCTGCAAATCCTAATTTTCTATTTTTTCACAAAACATCATGCATATTAATAGTTTTTTTTTTTAAGTGTATTTTTACGTCTCCCAACAGTGACATCTTACTGCCTTGTATGACTGCTTCCTCTTTCTTCTGTGTTTTCCAAAAGGCACACATTCCTTGTGTCCTGTCTTTTCTCTGAGAGGCCTGCCATCTTTTCTAATTCTCCTGGGTTATCTTGCAACTCAGTTCCATGATGGACTTTATCAGATTTTTTTTTTTTTTTTCTGGTCACACCTCATGGCTTATGTGATCTTACTTCACAAACCAGAGATCAAGCTCAGCCTCCATAGTAAAAGCATCAAATTCTAACCCTTGGGCTGCTAGGTAATCCGCTGAATTATGTATTTAAAATATGCCTTTTCCTTGGTTAAGATGGAAGCAATTTTCTGTTAATTTCTATATTGAGTGGGATCATAAGCCACTTTTGTTTTTATTATTAGAAAGTTATATTTCCATAATGATAAAATATTTCCAATATGCTATCATCTGCTAAGTCACATCAGTCATATCCGACTCTGTGCAACCCCATAGACGGCAGCCCACCAGGCCCCGCCATCCCTGGGACTCTCCAGGCAAGAACACTGGAGTGGGTTGCCATTTCCTTCTCCAATGCATGAAAGTGAAGTCGCTCAGTCGTGTCTGACTCTTCGCGACCCCATGGACTGCAGCCCACCAGGCTCCTCGGTCCATGGGATTTCCCAGGCAAGAGCACTGGAGTGGGTTGCCATTACCTTTTCTGATATGCTATTATACTCATTTACAAAGTGAAAAATGTGTTATGATCATGTGCATAATTTACCTGGAATTTAATACATGAGAGAAAATTATAAATTTTAATTTAATAAAGCTCTCTCATTGATTTGAGATCCCCAAATTTATCATGTGTCACAAGTGACATCTAGTCTGGACATTCTTTTCTGCTCTAGTGGGCATCTAACTCTTCAGATCTCATCACCTTGTTTTTCTTATTGTAATTGGATAATATGTTTAATGCCTGAGAGTACATTACCAGTCTTACTCTTTTAAAAAAAAAAAAGTTCCATGCATTTTTGTTTTTACTTTTGTTCAGATGAAATTTTGAATTTAGTTAATTTTCTAAAAATTAAATCTCATTGGAATTTTATATATATTTCTGAAATTAATATCAAGATTATTCCATCACCACATTCACAGGATAGTGTACTAGAAATTAAAGGAATTTACATGTTGAGTTTCCTTAAGTTTTTTTATAATTAGTCCCAAGAAAATATATATATATATATACACACACACAAATATATATCTCTTTAAAATAACAGGCTTGTACACAAGTGAAGTCAAATAATTAACTGAACTGCAATTACTGCTTTTGTTTCAATGATTTCTTCATTTCTTTAACTCATATATTCTGGTTTAAGTACATTCATGTAGAAGATAATAGTAACTATTTTGGAGTCTATATCAGAGTGTAGAGTCACTTTTAATTAAACATTTGAAAATGTCACCATTGGGTCTTCCCAGTGCATAAAATAATTAGCCTCCAACTAATAAAAATAAATGGAAAAAAAAAAAAAAAGAACTAGTTTCGAGGGGAAAAAAAAAAGAAAATGTCACCATTAAACAATTGAAAATTACCTTGCATGAATCAAGAAAAATTAGCAATATTCTGAATTAGACTACATGTACTATCTTTAAAAAGAGATAAGACTGCATTTCACATTTTTAAAGAGATTTTAGTATCAAACAGTGGTGGATTGGAGTTTCAACTTCCTAATTATTATCTATGTAATTCTATAAAATTTAGCCTCTAATGCTCCTAAACAGGATTAAATATGTGGCTACCTCATGGAGTTTCTGTGAAGAGTTATGTAATTAATGAACAAAACATTTATCATAGTGCCTGGTGTAGACTATCACTCAACAAATACAAACTGAAGATTGGATTTTATTGTGACTAACCTATACTTTTAAATACAGTTGACCCATGAACTGAGAAGGCCCACTTACACAGGGAGGTTTTTGATAAATGCAGTACTACAATATCACATGATCCACAGTTGCTTGGATCAAAACCAAGGGAAACAAGACATGGAGCCAAAAACACAGAGGGCCCACTAGAAAGTCATACATGGATTTCCAACTTAGGGGTGGGTCAGTGCCCCTAACACTTGTGTTGTTCAAGGGTCAACTGTAGTGAAAACACATCTATGTATCTATTTGTTATCTATTTTTATGAACAGTTGCTATTCTAAATATATACAGACCAGGTAGGTAGCAGAACAATCACCTCACTGATGAGAAATCCGTTATGTCATACTATTAATGTCCACTTGTTAAGTATAAGTGATGGATGAAATGTGAAATCTTAAAACTATTTGCTGAAGGGAGATTCATGCATAAAGCACTCTGCAGTTGTTCTGTTATTGTGTTTTATATCCTTATGAATTCAGAAGTACAAGCCTCAACACATTTGCCTAGTCATTCAGTCTGACTCATTCAACCCCATGGACTGCAGCCCTTGAGGCTCCTCGGTCCATGGGATTCTCCAGACAAGAATACTGGAATGGGCTGCCATTTCCTTCTCCATCAACACATTTAAGAGGATAGAAATCATTTCCAGCATCTTTTCTGACCACAACATTCATTATGAACCTGGACATCAATCACAGAAAGATAAATGAGAAAAGAAGAAACACACGGAGACTAAACAATAAGATACTAAAAAAATCAATGAATCAATGATGAAATCAAAGAAGAAATCAGTAAATATCTCAAGAGAAATAAAAATGAAAACAACATCACAAATTCTGTTGGATATAGCAAAAGCAGTTCTCAAAGAGGAATTCTACCAAACATACAAAGAACTTATACCTATCCTTCTTAAACTATTCCAAACATTGAAGCAGGGGAACACTCCCAAATTCATTCTATGAAGCCTTCATCATTCTGATAAAAAAATAAAACAAAAACATTGCAAGAAAAGAAAATTACAGGCCAATATCTTTGGTGAATATTCTCAACAGAATATCAAAAATACTCAACAGAAAAACTGAATCCAACAATATGTATCAAGGATCATTCATCATGATCAAATGAGATTTATGCTAGGGTCATGAGAATGTTTTAACATATTGTAATCAATCAACATGGCATACTATATTCATTACTATATAAGAGGGAAGACAAACATCAAAGCACAGAGTTTTAGAGAATTTATCTGACTTACTTTTATTATTTCTATAACGTTTAAATCCTCTCTTTTAAAATGTAAATTATTTCACCATTCCATTTCTGTATTCCCAACTCATTTTTTTTTTTCAAATCTAAGCTATTTTACATCTGTCTTTGAGGGTGAAGTTATTCTGCAAGTACTAGGACACAAGGTTACTCTAACAGTGTCTCTCATCCATTAACAAATGGCTTGGACTGCCTTGATGTGGCTTTCTGAAAACGTAATGGGTATGTTTGTTTTCCTTCTTTTCTGCTCAGTTCTCTACAAATTTCCCAATATCTTTAAAGTTGAGTGGTTGCATAATTAGACTATGACATCAAAAGGATCTAGATATGACTCCTAATTTAGTCACCTACAAGTGATCTAAACTTGAGTACAGTTCTTAAATGACATTACTCACCTCACGGAATGAAATTTGAATGAAATGATTCATATAAAAAGTTTACCATAGTTTTTGGCAAACATTGCCTTAAATTAATGATGGCAAGTTCTTATTTACAAGATGTTTCCTATTTTCTATTTACCTAGAACAAAAGATACATTATTCAGCTCACTGACTATCTTGTTTGTGTTTTGCTTTTTTGTTTGTACAAATACTTCTGGAGAAGGGAATGGCAAACCAGTCCAGTGTTCTTGCCTGGAGAATTCCATGGACAGAGGAGCCTGGCAGGCTGAAGTCCATGGGGTTGCAGAGAATCAGACATGACTGAGTGACTAATGTAACATAACACATAAATTTAAAATAGAATGAATATTAAAACCTAACTTGGTATTTCTATAATCAGATGCATCTCCCTAGAGGCCAAACCTTTAGGCCTTATCATCACACATTTGTGATTTTATCCATTACATTTGTGCAAAAGAATACACAATATAATTTTACCACAATGAATTAATGAATGAGAGTTCCTGTTGCTGTATATCCTCAAGAGCCTTTGGTATTGTCAGATGTTGGTTATTCTAAAATGATTGCAGTGGTATCGCATTAGTTTTATGTTTATTTATCTGATAACATGGTTTTTTATATCCGTTTGTTATCTGCATTTGTTCTTTGTGAGGTGTTTGTTAAGGATTTTGGACCATTTTTAATTGGTTTGTTTGTTTTTTATTATTAAGGTTTATAGTTTGTCATCTATTTTTTTATCATAGTCCTTTTATCAGATATCTTTTGCAAATATGAGTAAAAGCATTAAGGCTATAAAAAAGGTCATCTCCATGGAGTTGTGAGTAGCTCCATTCAGTTAAGAGAGTGGGAAGCAAAATGGAAAATAATCATTGTTAGGAGTGGAATAGGATGAATAATAGTTTGTGTATGTGCATATGGAAATCTGGGAAGAGGTATGTGAACTGAATGCCAGATTAAGGATTTAAGGTTTTATTCAGCAAGTGATGGAGAACAAAACAGGTTCTCAAGCAGGACAGTGACTCACGAATCCACCATTTTATTTACAAGTACAATTAACTCTTGATTACCTTCTGCCTTGTTAGTATAATGAAGCTTTTAAGTCTGGGTTGCTGAGCACTAGCAGAGAAAATTACACAATTGTTGGAATTACTGCCACAAAAATTTATGTTCCCCAACTTTGGCAGTATCATCAGGAACAATGTCAGCACTGCTTGCAAATCCTTTATATACCCCTGGTTGACAGTTGTTTTTTTTTCCCCCACAAAGACCATATGAAAGTCTCATCATTAAGCTGTAGTCCTTCATACAGAAATTATACAGCTCCATTTCTCCATAACAAAGGCTTTAATGGATCTTTTATTCAAAGATAAAAATAGGTTTTAAAATAATGCATCTATACAGCATCAATTGTACCTTTACAAACTAGCGATCAAAGCAGTTTTAATTATCACCTCAAATAAGTTATTTTGAAGTAAAAATTGATCCTAGTTAATATGAGCAGAACTGCTGCTTAGGTGCTTTAGCTATTTCATTTTTTATGTATAAGACCAGTTTCTATCAAGCACCATAAATAAAGTAACTAAAAAATAAAACAGAACAACATAGCCAGTCTTGCCTCCTAGTTCTAGAATCCTTGGTGTAAGAAGTAAACTGTCAGCAATGATTTCAGTCATGCAATCTAGACACCAAATGAATGACACAGATTTGCTACATCTCCACTATTCTGTAGTGAAGTACTGAAGCATTTTATTTAACACTATACACTTAGCTAAGCACCTTACAAAACCATAATGCATTCTCCAGTATACCAGCACTGCAATAATTATCCTAAAATATTATCTAAAATATTTTAAGGTAATAAGTTCATTTTTTCATCTTTCCAGGGTAAAGAGGCGACAGGTGACATTTTAACTGTAGATTTATAGTTTTATCACTGGACAGTATCTAAATTTAAGTCACTGGAAAGCAATGACTAAAGGAATATCCTATATTTGTAGAAGATATACTAAAATAATCTATAAAAGAGGTGTACTGTACTGCGCTTAGTAGCTCAGTCATGTCCAACTCTTTGTGATCCCATGGACTGTAGCCCTCCAGGTTCCTCCATTCATGGGGATTCTCCAGGCAAGATTACTGGAGTGGGTTGCCATGCTCTCCTGGGGATCTTCCTAATCCAGGAATCGAACCCTGCATTGCAATCAGATTCTTTATCAGCTGAGTTACCAGGGAAGTCCATAAAAGAGGTATAGGAACCCAACACACTCTCTGATAAATTCTTGGGAATGTAACTCACATTTCTTCTTCAACATCATCTCAATCAGTCAGAGTAGCTTGTATCTTATACACTGTGATACAATGGGGTCAATTAGAACCAGAATATACTTTACCCCTGCTGATCACCCAAAAGTCTATCCTGTTCACAAGATGACTACTTACTCTACCTAAATCACAATTCCTTTAGGAGCCTTCACTTGAAATATAAGGTCCAGAGTACTTGCAAATTACTTGTAAGCTGATAAGCATCCACTAATTCTTTTAATTTAGGAGATGTCATCTAGTTTAGCAATACTTAAATAACTTGAGAAATAGGAGGGAAATTACTTTTATTAGAACCTACTATATAGAAAGTACTTAATATCCTCATCAGAATTCCTAAATTAGTATTATTAATAGCAGGAGGAGGAGCCTCCCAAGCATCCCCTCCATACCACAGCCAGAGAACCTACTTATAATCAACACAAAGGTAATTATCTCTCTTCCTCTCAGGATGAAGTTCATCTTGGTTCTTTTCTATTCCTAACTGAGAGAAAAGACAATACTAAGACAAAGGGCATGTAAGTCTGCCTGTGAAAGGGAAAGAACAAGAAGTGACTAATGAGGCAAAATTTTCAACCCTAAAACTTCTACTATTCATTGGCTCCAAGTGGTTAAGAGGAAAAAAGATAATGTATGGGTCAGAGGCTGTTTCCCAGCCCCCAGGAAACACTTTGAGTCTAATGAGAAAAATTCTCTGATATCTGCAATTTAAAAAAGTTCAAATTTACTTGGTAATCTAATGAAAAAATCATGTGCTTACAAACTTAAGACATTTCATATTGGGGAAATATGGTATTGATTGCTTACATTCCTCAAATAAGCAATTCCCAGAATATGGAAAATACGAGGTACAGAATATTAACCACTCGGAAAAAAAGTGAGTAACAATGAATTACTGAATTCATATCATTTCCAAAGAAATGTTTTATCTTTTCTTTGTTCTTGTTCAGTGGTTCAGTCATGTCCAACTCCTTACAACCCCATGAACTGAGCACAGCAGGCTTCCCTGTCCATCACCATCTTCTAGAACTTGCTCAAACTCATGTCCATTGAATCAGGGATGCCATCCAACCATTTCATTCATTGTTTAATCTCCTGCTGTCTCAGGGACTCTCAAGAGTCTTCTCCAACACCACAGTTCAAAAGCATCAATTCTTCAGCACTCAGCCTTCTTTGTGGTCCAACTCTCACATCCATACGTGACTACTGGAAAAACCATAACTTTGACTAGATGGACCCTTGTAGGTAAAGTGATGTCCTGCTTTTTAACACATTGTCTAGGTTTGTCATAGCTATTCTTCCAAGGAGCAAGTGCATTTCAATTGTGTGGCTGTAGTCACTATCTGCACTGATTTTGCAGTCCTAGAAAATGAAATTTGATACTGTTTCCACATTTTCCTCATCCATTTACCATGAAGTGATGGAGTAAGATGCCATCATGATCTTCGTTTTTTGAATGTTGAGTTTTAAGCTAGCTTTTTCAATCTTCTCTTTTACCTTCATCAACAGACTCTTTAATTCCTCCTCACTTTCCACCATAAAGGTGGTGTTATCTGCATATCTGAGGTTACTGATATTTCTCCCTGCAATCTTGATTCCAGCTTGTGATCCATTCAGCCCCACATTTCACATGATGTACTCTGCATGTAAATAAGCAGGGTGACAACATACAGCCTTGAGGTACTCCTTTTCCTATTTGGAACCAGTTTCTTGTTCCATGTCCAGTTCTAACTCTGTCTTCTTGTCCTGCACACAGGACAAGAATGCAGGTAATGTGGTCTGGTATTCCCATCTCATTATGAATATCCCACAGTTTATTGTGATCCACACAATCAAAGGCTTTAGCCTAGTCAATGAAGCAGAAGTAGATATTTTTTTTTGGAACTCCCTTCATTTTTCTATGATCCAGCATATGTTGGCAATTTGATCTCTGGTTCCTCTGCCTTTTCTACATCCAGCTTGTTCATCTGGAAGTTCTTGGTTCATGTACTGCTGAAGCCTAGCTTGAAGGATTTGGGGCATTACTTTGTTAGCATGTGAAATGAGTGAAATTTTGTGGTAGTTTAAATGTTCTTTAGCATTGCCCTTCTTTGGGATTGGAGTGAAAAACTGAACTTTCCAGTCCTGTACCCACTGCCGAGTTTTCCAAATTTGCTGGCATATTGAGTGCAGCAGTTTCACAGCATCATCTTTTAGGATTTGAAATAGCTCAGCTGGAATTCCACCACCTCCACTAGCTTTATTGATAGTGATGCTTCCTAAGGCCCACTTGACTTCACACTCCAGATGTTTGGCTCTAGGTGAGTAACCACACCATCAAGGTGATCTGACTCATTAAGAGCTGTTTTGTATAATTCTTCTGTGTATTCTTGCCATGTTTTCTTAATCTCTTCTGCTTCTGTTAGGTCCTTGCCATTTTTGTTCTTTATCGTGCCTATCTTTGCATGAAATCTTTTCTAGTAAGGTTTTCAGTCAGTCTGTTAGGAAATGTTTAAGGTGTCTCACAACTCTAAGAAGTGTTCTCTTATCAAGGAATCATTAAAATTCACTCAATAGCTAGACATTCTTTATGAAAAACTCCCTGCAAATGATTTATGTAAACAGTATCACACAGTTGGCTTAGGACCACCATGACCATGATAAATAGTGTATGCATCATAGTATTTAAATAATTCATTAGTGTCTGAGTCTATTTTGGAAAATTGAATATCTTTATATGCAACTAAGGTTCCTGTCTATCAACTGGAGAGATTATATAAATTATTTGAGAATCACAATGAATAGCTAGATCCTAGAAGATGAAGAGCACCTGTCTATATTTAACATGAAAAACAAATTAACCTCTCCTTAGGCAACACTTTTTCCTGTTTATGTAATTCAAAATCTTTCAAAACCTATTAACAATTACAGAAGTGGTCAATTATGAGGCATATAGTGTCTAACTGAGCATATATTGTGAAATACATCTTAAGTAAAGAAATCTTCCTAATCAAGTACACAAAATATTTGCCATATTTTTGTCCCAAATGTTTGAACTTTTTTTTTTTACTAGAACCTGCTAATATTCAATTATCTGAATTTTGCACTAAATAATCATCCAATCATATAGTTATCCATATGAAAAACTATATAGAAATGTATATATGAATATATATAGTTCATACACTATTAATAAAAATAATATATTTAGTTCTTTATCAGTAGAATTTCTTCTAAATAAACTTCTTTGTGTATTAATATTAATTCCTGCATTGTTTTGCATTGCCACAAGTGTTTCACATTAGTCTATATCAATTGATCATTGTCTATAAAAACATATTATTCTAATAACTATAAAAATAAGTTTTTGTGTTAACTGAGATGTTTGCTCTGGGTGTCTGAAATTAGAGACCTTTATATAGAATGCTACCAATGATTCTTCAGGATATTATAACCTGCATTGATCACCTATTCTTGTAAATAGACACAGCTGTAAAGGTTAGAAGAAAGGTTCATTTTAAAATCATTTAAGTAATTATTCTGAAAGAAGAATAGATGGCCAACTTACAAGAATGGACAAACATGCTATCCAGTATGTATGATCATATGTATATAACTACCTATCAATTTAACTGTATCTACTTGTCTATATCCATTTTTTAAATTGTTCCTAATTAAGCCATGCAAAACATAAAATGCAATACATGGTTTAGAAGTATTCTGAATAAATATATAATTGCTGATACTCATGAGATTTAATTCTGAAGACTTTCTTCTCTCTTGCTGAAAAGTAACTAATGGGGGAGTTTATATATATATATATATATATATATTTTTTTTTTTTTTTTTTTAACTTAGCAGCACTGTTACCTTGACTGCACATTTTTTTGTAATGCTGATGAGAAGGGGAAGGACATGTGGCCCACAGAAACATCATTGTGGTTATAATTTTGGAGGCTTTTATACTAATACTTCTAGTTGTTAAATTTAATTCTTATTTTAAGTCATGCTGAAAGAAAGATTAATTGGCAAATATATGAAATTGTATATGGATATAACGATCTCTGCTTAAGGTGAAAAAAGGAAAAATGCACCAGTGGATTCAATCTCTGTTAGTTAACTCCTGAATTTCCCAGAAAATCAAGAACATGACATTCTCCCACACACACACTCACATACTAAAAGGAACACACATTTCCATACACAGCTCACATGATTTAACAAGTCATTTGTTCATTAAAACTTGTCCCCTCTTAACATAAACAATAATGCCCCAGTTCTGATGGCTTTTCATAAGATTCAGCATCTCTGCATAAGTTCAAAAAGACTTTGTTATATGTATTAACTTTATTAAATTTAGTAAATAAAAGTTCTTCAAAATTTAACATTGTGGTAAGAAAAATAAATTATGGTCATCTTTTGATCATTCTAGTGATTAATTTTATGGATAATTTTTGCCACATGAGCTTTAATTGTTCACCATTTTGCTAATACATTAATGGGGGAAAAAGAAAGATTTGAGCTAAATGCATATCAATTATTTTTATATATTCTATCAACTTTGATAAAAGATTATCATAAAGGATAATATCGAAACCAATAAATGAGGAATTACTTGTACTTTTTATTTTGTATGTTGATTCCCTCATCTACAAAAGATACCTGTATTTTCCTCAAAAGATACAAATATTAAACAGCATACAATGTATGAAAATATATTTTTCCTTGTCCATTCTTATAAGTTGGCCATCTGTTCTTTCAAAATATATCATCTCTTTACTACTTATTGGAGAGTGTTATAAGAAGTACCTTAACAGATAAGGAAAGCATGAAGAAATAAAAAGAATATTGAAAGTAAAAAAAAAGAAAAGCAACAAAATTCTGTAAAGCAATTATCCTTAAATTAAAAAATAAATTAATTTTAAAAATGAAAGAAAAAATACATATTGATTTATTTAGCAAATATTATAAAGTGCTAGCCATGTTATCTGGCCATGTTCTAGGTGTTTGGACAGAAGTCTTGAAAAGTAGACTTACAATTAGTATAAATTATTAAAATATACTGTATTAGGTATATTTGAAGATGCTTTTCTACTATGTGCTGGGATTCCCTTGTGGCTTAGCTGGTAAAGAATCTGCCTACAATGCAGGAGACCTGGGTTCGATTCCTGGGTTGGGAAGATCCTCTGGAGAAGGGAAAGGCTACCCACTCCAGTATTCTGGCCTGGAAAATTCCATGGACTATACAGTCCATGGAGTTGCAAAGAGTCGGACATGACTGAGTGACTTTAACTTTCACTTTTCAAGTAGTAAATTAGGAAGTTTCACCTATATTTTATTAAAATATACTTAGATGAAATGTTGTAAATATTTACAACACAACAAGCCAAAAGAAAAAAAAAATGAAAATAAAGAAACAAAAAACAAAATCACTTTTAAGACCAAGGGATATATAATATTTATTTCATGGCTTAAGTAGAACATAGAGGAGACAAGGGCACATTTTGACTGTCAGTCTGACCCTCATATTTCAAGGAGGCTCAGATTGTGCCTCATCACTTTTTTCCATTCTGCACCAAATTGCAAGCCTGAGTTGGGGAAGCCTGGTTCCTCCACCTCCCCGAAGGTTTTGTCTCTGCTTTGCTGTGCCCCAATCTTCTCAACCTCACAATGACAAGTAAGAACTCAAAAGCCTGCCCAATTCACTCTGAGGGAGTTTGTCCATGACCAGAAAATCATGGAATCTGTGTAGTCTGTAGTGATACAGTACTTATCCACCATTCAAAGAAATGTCTTATTTGGTAGAATCACCACTGGTATATCTTGGAAGGAGGAAATCTCCAAGCATCTTCAAGCAGGAGAATCTAGGAATGGATGACTGTTGGATAATAGGAAGTTTTTTTTTTCCCCCGGGGCCTGTACCTCTTTAACGAAGTAATAAGGAGTGTAAGACTTTCCGAGATTGCAGTATTGTTCTGAGGAGTTCCTTAACCAGACTCATCCTGATGACCAATCTGGCTGTGATTCTTTCAGCCTAAACTCTCTGACCTCTTGTACATTTTCCTCATCTGGTTCTCCACCCTTTTGTAAGAAATATTACTTTAAAGAATTGGTATTTCTGCGTAGGTTGTTGCAATACACAACTCCAACTAAAGCATTCCTTCTTATCCAGAAAGTGGGTGAGGGAGAGATTCCAGATGGATGGCTAAGGAAAGAGTCAAGTGGTCATGATCTGAATTTAATGACTCATGAAAGTATAAACAGAGTGTATTTGAGATGACAGTTAATCCAACAGTACAAGTAAATAATTAGACTACATAAATCCTGATTCATATGGTACAGAACATGTGTAATATAGGTATACAGCAAAAGAGACATTTATCATGAAAAACCTGATAGCTTTTTCTCATTCACTTCTAGACTCAACATTCTAATTTAAAAAAAGTAACTATATCTCCATTTCTGTCTCCATCAGTCTGCCTATGTGTGTGTATATGTACACACAAATGTGAAGTGAAGTGAAAGTCTCTCAGTCGTGTCAGACTCTTTGTGACTCCATGGACTAAACAGTCCATGGGATTCTCCAGGCCAGAGTACTGGAGTGGGTAGTCATTCCCTTCTTTGGGGGATCTTCCTAACCCAGGGATCGAACCTGGGTCTCCTCCACTGCAGGTGGACTCTTCACCAGCTGAGCCACCAGGGAAGCCTATGTATTCAGTTCAGTTCAGTAGCTCAGTCGTGTCCGACTCTTTGCGACCCCAAGAATTGCAGCATGGCAGGCCTCCCTGTCCATCACAAACTCCAGGAGTTTACTCAAACTCATGCCCATCGAGTCGGTGATGTCATCCAGTCATCTCATCCTCTGTCGTCCCCTTCTCCTCCTGCCCTCAATCCCTCCCAGCATCAGGGTCTTTTCCAATGAGTCAACTCTTCACATGAGGTGGCCAAAGTATTGGAGTTTCAGCTTCAGCATCATTCCTTCCAATGAACACCCTGGACTGATCTCATTTAGGATGGACTAGTTGAATCTCCTTGCCGTCCAAGGGACTCTCAAGAGTCTTCTCCAACACCACAGTTCAAAAGCATCAATTCTTCAGCACTCAGCTTTCTTCACAGTCCAACTCTCACATCCATACACGACCACTGGAAAAACCATAGCCTTGACTAGATGGACCTTTGTTGGCAAAGTAATGTCTCTGCTTTTTAATATGCTATCTAGGTTGGTTACAACTTTCCTTCCAAGGAGTAAGCATCTTTTAATTTCATGGCTGCAGTCACCATCTGCAGTGATTTTTGGAGCCCCCAAAAATAAAGTCTGACACTGTTTCCACTGTTTCCCCATCTATTTCCCAGGAGGTGATGGGACCAGATGCCACGATCTTAGTTTTCTGAATGTTGAGCTTTAAGCCAGCTTTTTCACTCTCCTCTTTCACTTTCATCAAGAGGCTCTTTAGTTCCTCTTCACTTTCTGCCATAAGAGTGGTGTCATCTGCATATTGAGGTTATTTATATTTCTCCTGGCAATCTTGATTCCAGCTTGTGCTTCTTTCAGCCCAGAATTTCTCATGATGTACTCTGCATATAAGTTAAATAAGCAGGGTGACAATATACAGCCTTGATGTACTCCTTTTCCTATTACACATGTATTTATAAGTATATATATGAATGTGCATTTATATATGTATGTATATAATTTTGAAAACGGACATATAAATTAGAGCATATGCCGTGGCCATAAAGAAGAGCTAGCAGTTGATCCTTAGCCATAGCATAAAAGTTGATTTATTTGGTAGGCATTTAAGTTGAATTTATATTAGGTAATAAAACTAGTGTTACTCTAATGTTATATTAACAAAGCTGATTTTATTTCTCATGGTGCCCAGAAACATTGTGGTTTCCCAAGAATCCTTTTCTCAGTTCGCCATTTTTCCATGAAAATATTTTTGACATGTCGTTTGGAAAGACACTGACTGCAGCAACTATTTGCCAAGCATACTGCATGCCAGAAATGTTCTGATATGCTGTCAACTGTGCTTATAAAGGATTCCCAAACAGATGTGGAAGACTGTTCAAAGAAACTCTCCCATGAAAACAATGTGATCCATGGGTTAGAGGCTTCATTCTCAATCACTCTTCAGTTATTTACCCTCTTACCATTACCCAGAAGGAAAATGCGAGATTAAAATGAACAATATATACTAAGTTCACCAGAACTAGTAATTTAACACCAAAAAAAAAAAAAAACCTCACTCAAAATTAACAGAAGATTGAGCTTGTTGTATGTTAATTGAATGCAGACACTATGAGCTATAAACAAGCTTATTTATGTCACCTGCCCTTGGTAGAAGGTTATAATTAAACTCTTTAGGAAAAATACAGGGACATTGAATAAGCATGTAGTTTTCAGCATGACTATCTAGTTTATGAATAAATTGAGGGCTCAGCTTCTAGAGGTTCACAGATGTATTTTGAGTCACTTTTTTTTTTTTAAACTCTCAAACTTCCAATACCTAACTAAATTACTTACACAGCTAATGAGAGAGTGGACCAGGTAAAGGCCATCTTAATTTGTGCTACTCTAACCCAGGGGGCTTCCCTGGTGGCTCTGTGGGAAAGAACCCACCTGCAACGCAGAAGATGAGGGTTTGATCCTTGGGTTGGGAAGATCCCCTGGAGAAGAAAATGACAACTCACTCCAGTATCTTTACCTGGGAAATCCCATGGACGAGAGGAGCCAGGCGGGCTACAGTCCACGGGGTCAACAAGAGTTGGATACCACTTAGTGACTAAACAACAACAAACTCATGAGGATGGCATTTGAAATAAGGCATAATTTAAGTAGTAAAGAATCTGCCTGCAATGTGAGAGACCTGGGTTCAATTCCTGGGTTGGGAAGATCTAGTGGAGAAGGGAATGGCAACCCACTCCAGTGTTCTTGCCTGGAGAATTCCATGGACAGAGGAGCCAGGTGGGCTACAGTCCATGGCGTTGCAGAGTGAGCACTTCTGAGCAAATAACACTTTCACTTTCAATTCATTTGATAGTAATGAAAACATGTGACTTATATATTGATAGCAACTTTATTCCTAACCGTCCCAAATGGAACACAATTCAAAAGTCTAGAAAAAGCCATGAAGAACTAATATACCCAACAATGCTCATCCTGATTGAAAGAAGCCAGATACAAAATGTTACATCCTGTTTTATTTCATTTATGTAAAGCTAACAAATAAATAAAACTACTGAATAGTGGCTGAAATCAGTATGCTCCTGGTTTTGAAGTAGGGGGAGTTTGTTGGCTTTGTGAATTTAATATAGAAGGATACTAGGGAACTCCTGTGATAAAAATGTTCTGTCTCTTGACTGACATGGTGGTAAAACATGAATACATTTGTCAAAATTTATTCAATAGCACATTTAAATGCTTGCATTTTTTTATGTAATCTATACCTCATAAAAGTTTATTATTGAAAGTTAAAGTAATAAACAGTATATGTTTAAAATTATCCAAGAAATTTTAATAACTTTCAAGCAGCAAGGGTTGACTATCTAGATTTTAAAAGAGCAGAATACTCGAGTCACACAGACATAACACAGGATCATGAGTGAGGAATAATATTTCTTCTTACCAAAAACATTTAGTGTTAGCTTTTTTTATTTAGACTAATAACTACTATTGTTTAATAGAAACTTTGTTTATATTCATTTCAAAAAAATTTTTTAATTAACATAAATACTTGTTCTTAGGCCCAAGTTTAAATCAATTAAATGTAAAATATCTGGTATAAAGACAGGAAATAAGTTTTTAAAATGTCAGTATCTTTATTTTCAAACAGTTTTAGAGAAGACTTCCCAAGATAGAACAAAATTCTTGTATAACATCTAACATGGCTATGATATATTTATTGGAACTGACAAATTAACACTGATTTGGTATTAATTCAACTAGATACTTTATTGGGATTCCACTATTTTTTCAATTAACGTCCTTTTCTTGTCCTGAAATCCAATTAAGGCCACAACATGGATAGTATTTACTCCTCATGCTTCCTTAGGCAACTCTAATCCATAAAGTTTCTCAGTCTTTCCTTTTTACTAACTTAACTAACTTTTACACTTTTTTTTACTAACTAACTAACTTTTATACTTTTTTGAAGAGTTCTGGTTAGAATATCCATCTACCTGTAAACTATCCATCTACTTGGGTTTTCTGTTTTATCATCATTATATTGAGATTGGAAACATTTGCAAAGAATATCGCAGAAGTGACATCCCCCTTTCATTGCATTATATCATGGAACATATGCCATCAACATGACACTATTAGTGATGCTAACTTGATACTTGGCTAAGGTGATGCCAGTTGAATTTCTCCTCTGTTATGTTTTTCTTTTTTATACTCAGTTGCGACTGATTAAATATGCTCTATCTATATTAAATAACTGGGAATTAAGATCTACCTTCAAAAGGGAAGAGTTTCTGAGAAATTGTTGACATAAGTTAAAACCACTATACTGATTAATAAATGTCTTGGGAGAGACTTTTTGAAATTGCAGATATCCTGTTTCTGCTTAAAGTTTTACCCACTATTTTTAGCATTTATCAGCTATTTTTATGGTGGTTTTCTAGTGGTGATTTTCTATTTCCTTTTTGTTTGCTTTTGCAAGGTTTATTGGGAGATCTTCTGTCCATTTATTTACTTATATCAGTGTGGATTCACAGATATTTATTCTTTGGTTATGACCCCTTTTTAGGCCCAACTGTTTCATCTTTGGCCACTGGGGGCCCTTTCAGATTGTTTTCTGTCTTCTTTTGAAATACCCCATCTATTTTTTGTTTACGTATATTTTTATCATGTGGCACTACAAGATGCACCAGGTTTATTTTATATTTTCCTATCTCAGACTTGAATCAGACATTTCTCTAAGGGCCCAGGTTCTTGTAAGAAACAAGATCTAGGTGAGCTCCTTGCTACTCGGATAGTACTGCTTCTAGGTAACCAGAGAAAAATACATGTATGTATACTAACTATATATATGTATGTGGGTATATCTCTATATCCATCTATTAATAAATATATTAAGATAACAGTTCATAGTTATATCTTTGACTCTGCTCTGGCACCACAGACTTAATAGCCTTTCTCATGACTATTTGTACTGAAATAAATTCTTTCCCTGGCAATGGGAAACTTGTCTCTCATTATCTACAAATTATTTGCTTATTTGTTCAATCCTAGTGTGTATATAGGAGAAGGCAATGGCAAGTCACTCCAGTCCTCTTGCCTGGAAAATCCCATGAATGGAGGAGCCTGGTAGGCTGCAGTCCATGGGGTCGTGAAGAGTTGGACACGACTGAGTGACTTCACTTTCACTTTTCACTTTTGTGCATTAGAGAAGGAAATGGCAACCCACTCCAGTGTTCTTGCCTGGAGAATCCCAGGGACGGGGGAGCCTGGTGGGCTGCCGTCTATGGTGTCGCACAGAGTCAGACACGACTGAAGTGACTTAGCAGCAGGAGCAGCAGTGTGTATATAAAGTTGTTTCCCAACTGTTAAACCATACCCTTGTGAAAAGCAAATTTACTGACACAGTGTTTATGCATTAGTATTATTATATTTAGTCTTACCATATTTTGACATTACACTTTCTTCAGTGATTTAGTTCTGTTCCTTTTCTTTGGTATCTGCTTTAGTGAGATTGCATCACACATTTGTAATACAAATAGCTTCTTCTGCTACACTCTACACCTCATCTTGGACTTCACCTATATCCTTGCTGATATATTTTCAAAAGAGTATCCATTAAAAGTTTATCTCTGTGATGCATTTTTCTATGGGTTCTAACAAGTGTATAGTCATGTATCCACCATTCCAGTGCCATATATATTTCCATCATCCTAAATATACCCTTGTGCAACACTTAAAACTCAAACACAAGGTCACACAAATTTCTATCCCAGATCTTTACAATTTTATATTTTACATTTAAGTATATAGTGTGGTCTGAGCTAGTACTTGTCTAATATTTGTGGTTAACTTATTAGCATATGCTGGTCCTTGGAAAGGCTACCATTTCTCCATTAAAATGGCTTTGGATCATTGTCAAAAAGTTAATTATATTTTTTAAGTCTATAAATGTCAGAAGGTATAGTTGATTGTCAGTGTTTTTCAGATCATCTATATCCTTACTCATTTCTCTTATTCTATCAACTACTGACAGAGGTGTGCTCAAGTATGCAACTATGGAGGTATGTATATGTTCTGCCTCAAATAATTTTGAAACTGTTAAATGCATGCAGAGTTGGTATTGTGTTTTTCCTTTTGAATTACTCTTCTATTTATATGTAACTCCCTCTTCATTGCTGATAATACTCCTTGTTCTCATATCCACCTGCCCGAAATGAATGTAGCTGCTCTAGCTTTTATTTATTTATTAATTTTTGGTTATACATTTAATGTGGTTATTGATAGGACTGAATATTGTCTGTCTAGATCTTGTCTTTTCCTTTTGTTATCATTTATTTTAGAAATTTTCCATTTGTCCCATTTGTTGTATATTTATATTTTTCCACTTTGTATATTTTCTATTTTTTTTATTTTCTATGTTTTAAATTTTTTGTTTTATATCCTACTTCATCTCCCTTTTTAAATTACTCTATATACCTCTTAAAAGACACTATTTAGGAGTTTTCCAAGTGTTTAAAGACACATTTAAATAATCTACTATGCCATCAAGTAAAATTATATTACCTCATGTGTTTGTAAGAATCTTATAAAATATCCCAAATTTCTCTCTCTCATCCTTGGTGTTATTATTCAAAAGTATGTTACATATGCTATAAATACAAAATGAATTGTACTACTTTGCTTTAAATAGTCACTTCTAGAGCAATTACCAATAAAAGAAATATAAATTTATTTTATCTTTTTAAAATGTTTTATTTTTATTTATAATTTCTTTAAATAGACTCATTTATGACCTGGGTCTGGGATTCCTGTTAAGCACAGGTTAAACTTTCTGAGGTATTGCTCCACAATTTTTGAATGCTCTGCTCCATATATTGTTTGTTTCCTTTCTTGTTTGTCTTTCACACTTTACATTCTTTTTATTTCAGCTGGGTTCATTTCTGTTGACCTATCTTCAAGTTCCTATCTTCTGCTGACCTATCTTCAAGCTATTTCATAGCTCAGTTGGTAAAGAATCTGCCTACAATGCAGGAGACTTCAGTACGATTCCTGGGTTGTAAGATCCCCTGGAGAAGGGAAAGGCTACTCACTCCAGTATTCTGGCCTGGAGAATTCTAAGTGAGCACATATTTTCCTCTAAGTCTATAGTATGAGCATTTGTGTCAATCTCATCAGGAAACGAGATGGAACTTCTTGTTTTTATGGTTACACTCAGCAAACTAGAGATACCAAATTTCTTTTGTGACATCTTATTTTTCAGATGGTTCCTCTGAATATCTCCTCCACGCCTTGACCTGAGTTCTTTTCCTGCACTGTTCCCTGGGGTGATTCATGTGAAAAGCCTGAAAGGCAGTTCAACTCCTTTTTATCTGTGGCCACTAGCCACACTCCTGTCAACCACACTCAGCCTTTGTTAAAATATTTTCTAGCTGAGTCTCCTCCATAGCTGAAATTTACCCAGCAGCATCTGCCTCAGCTATACAAATGCTTGGGATTCATTTTGTCCAGCAGGCGCCTTTCTTTTCCCACATTATAGCTCAGTTTTCACTCTATGCTCTCCATTCTCTTAAGGGTTAAAGAAAAGTCTCTTTCAGTTTTCCCATCTTTTTTGTCTTATCGTAAGGTGGAAATAACAGTCTTTCCAGCCCTATGTATCTCTGAGCTGGGCCTGGACAGGGATATTTTTGAGATTATTCAGGTGACAGTTATGTACAGACTGGATTGAGATCCTAAATATTGCAATATGCATCTCAATCAGAAAACAGAAAAAACCCTACATAATCTGGACCCCAGCCTTATTTCTCTCACTTTGTCTCCTCTCATATTTATCCCAACTTTAAGATTTCTAGTCACAATGAGCATTTCTTTCTTGGAAAACACAATTCATGCTCCACCCTCAGAGCCTTTATTCTGACTATTCACTACTCTTGCAGTGCTGGTCATCAGTGTTAAGACTTGCTCTCACAAATTCACAAGAACTGCCTATTTCCTCATTTGGGAGGGTGTGATCAATTCTGTTAAGAAGTTAATGCTATATTGAATCACTCTTTACTCCCTCTTGCTTTTTATTCTTCCTTTCAGAATTTGATGAAAAAGAACTCAGAAGTTTTTAGGTTGTGAGACTGGAGAAAAATGCTATTTTAAGAAATAGGCTTTAAAATAAGGAAATACAGAAGTATATAACTGGTGACTTTTCCATTGTTGTTTGATATCTATTCATTATTATCATTCATTTCAGTTCAGTTCAGTCACTCAGTCGTGTCCGACTCACTGTGACTGCATGGATTGCAACACGCCAGGCCTCCCTGTCCATTGCCAATTCCCGGAGTTTACTCAACTCATGTCCATCATGTTGGTGATGCCATCCAACCATCTTGTCCTCTGTCATCCCCTTCTCCTCCTGCCTTCAATCTTCTCCAGCATCAGGGTCTTTTCCAATGAGTCAGTTCATATCAGGTGGCCAAGTATTGAAGTTTCAGCTTCAACATGAGTCCTTCCAATGAATATTCAGGACTGATTTCCTTTAAGATGGACTGGTTGGATCTCCTTGCAGTCCAAGGGACTCTCAAGAGTCTTCTCCAACACCAGAGTTCAAAAGCATCAATTGTTTGGTGCTCAGCTTTCTTTATAGTCCAACTCTCACATCCATACATGACCACTGGAAAAAACATAGCCTTGACTAGAAGGATCTTTGTTGGCAAAGTAATGCCTCTGCTTTATAATATGCTGCCTAGGTTGGTCATAACTTTCCTTCCAAGGAGTAAGCATCTTTTATTTATTTTATTTATTTATTTTTAATGTTGAGAATATACATTTTTATTTTTATTTATTTTTATTTTTTTATCTTTACTTTTTTGCTTTGACTATATGGACCTTGGTCAGCAAAGTAATGCCTCTGCTTTTTATTTATTTATTTATTTTTAAATTAAAAAAATATATTTTTTATTTTTCCCCTTTATTTTTATTAGTTGGAGGCTAATTACTTTACAATATTGTAGTGGTTTTTGCCATACATTGACATGAATCAGCCATGGATTTACATGTGTTCCCCATCCCGAGCCCCCCTCCCACCTCCCTCTCCACCCGATCCTTCTGGGTCTTCCCAGTGCACCAGTCCTGAGCACTTGTCTCATGCATCCAACTTGGGCTGGTGATCTGTTTCACCCTAGATAATATACATGTTTTGATGCTGTCCTCTCGAAACATCCCACCCTCGCCATCTCCCAGAGTCCACAAGTCTGTTCTGTACATCTGTGTCTTTTTCTGTATCGCATATAGGGTTATCGTTACCATCTTTCTAAATTCCACATATATGTGTTAGTATACTGTATTGGTCTTTATCTTTCTGGCTTACTTCACTCTGTATAATGGGCTCCAGTTTCATCCATCTCATTAGAACTGATTCAAATGAATTCTTTTTAATGGCTGAGTAATATTCCATGGTGTAAATGTACCACAGCTTCCTTATCCATTCGTCTGCTGATAGGCATCTAGGTTGTTTCCATGTCCTGGCTAATATAAACAGTGCTGTGATGAACACTGGGGTGCATGTGTCACTTTCAGATCTGGTTTCCTCAGTGTGTATGCCCAGAAGTGGGATTGCTGGGTCATATGGCAGTTCTATTTCCAGTTTTTTAAGAAATCTCCACACTGTTCTTCATAACGGCTGTACTAGTTTGCATTCCCACCAACAGTGTAAGAGGGTTCCCTTTTAATTTCATGGCTGCAATGATTTTGGAGCCCCCAAAAATAAAGTCTGTCACTGCTTCCCCATCTATTTGCCATGAAGTGATGGGACCAAATGCCATGATCTTAGTTTTCTGAATGTTGAGTTTGAAGCCAACTTTTTCACTCTCCTCTTTCACTTTCATCAAGAGACTCTTTAGTTCTTCTTTGCTTTCGCCATAAAGGTTGGTGTCATCTGCATATATGAGGTTATTGATATTTCTCCCAGCAATCTTGATTCCAGCTTGTGCTTCATCCAGCCTAGCGTTTCTCTTGATGTACTCTGCATATAAGTTAAATAAGCACAGTGACAATATACAGCCTTGATGTACTCCTTTCCTGGTTTGGAACCAGCCTGTTGATCCAAGTCTGGTTCTAACTGTTGCTTCCTGACCTGCATACAGATTTCTGAAGAGGAAGGTCAGGTGGTCTGGTTCCCATCTCTTTCAGAATTTTCCAGTTTGTTGTGGTCCACACTATCAAAGGCTTTGGCATAATCAATAAAGCAGAAGTAGATATTTTTCTGGAACTCTCTTGCTTTTTCGATGATCCAGTGGATGTTGACAATTTGATCTCTGGTTCCTCTGCCTTTTCTAAAACCAGCTTGAACATCTGGAAGTTCACAGTTCATGTACTGTTGAAGTCTGGCTTGTAGAATTTTGAGCTTTACTTTAATAGTGTATGAGATGAGCACAATTGTGCGGTAGTTTGAGCATTCTTTGGCATTGAATTTCTTTGGGATTAGAATGAAAACTGACCTTTTCCAGTCCTGTGGTCACTGCTGAGTTTTAGATCTATATTATCTTCATTTATGTACCGATTACCTTCACTCATTGGAACTAAAATTTGATGAAGTCAATGATCATAGTTTATTTCCTTATTGATTCACTGCTTTATCCTTCATGTACAGTATCAACTTGATCAGCATCAAGTACATAGCTGATAGTTTATACTCACTTAAAATATAAATGGCATATTTCATTATTTTTAAATGTGCCATCTGAATGCCAGAGACTATGCCAGATAATGACTAATTATAATATTAAATTCAAGGCTCAGTCTTAATATTAAGAATTTAGTGTCTAATTAATGTGAATAACATACAATGGAATGCATAAAACCAAGCTGGAGAACTTTGGGTAGGTTTTATGAAATTTTCCCTGAAAAGAGTCCTGAGGTAAGGCTAATATGTCAGAGATCATATGACATATTCTTCCTGTAATGTTTCTGCACATGCAAATCGGGTTAAATCACTTTTTTAGCAAGAGTATAAATTCTAACCCACTAGATTTCACTGCAGGGGCAAGCATCAATTTCAAAGCACACAGAAATTAGAAAGTTAAGATTTTACTCTAGATCATTAAAAAAATGGTGATATTGATCTAATGCAAATTTTACCTCCATAAAACTAAGTAAAATCCCTCATAGAATCCTTCAAAATCCAGAAGTATCATACTCCTCAATTCAGATCCTCTGTTTTGCTATGCTGCTTTCTCTATTATCTCCTCATCTATAACATAAATGCTTGAGAACACTCTGTTTCTTGTGCTCACTGCCTCCAAACCACATACCATGGCACTGGAGAAGGGAGTTTCTCTTCCAATCTGTTTCTGAACTCTAAGTTCCAAGTTTAGTTTGTTTTTCTTTCTTCTTGTTTGAAGAATTTTTTCCCCTTTCCATTTTCTCAGTCTCTAATTGTGTAGTTTTCTAGTTCTATACCCTCCCTCTGTTTCAAAACAGTCATCTGAGGATTCTCAGAGTGGAGAGAGCAAAAGTATAAGTTAATACATGTCTTTGAATTATTTGATAAGACAAGCATAAGAAGGTGAACTCAATGCGACAAGCCATTAGGGGATTTTGCAGGTTTATGAGAGAGATTAGCACAGCAAAAGCAGTGTTTTAGGAGGATTAGTCTGGCATCAGAGGGCTGTGTGTATATCACAGGAGGAAAAGCTCTGTTCATAGATAAGTTCTAAGCAGTTACCATGGATCCCATAGCAGGAAGTAGGGTAGTGACAGAATTTGATGAGAGAAAAAGAAGTACAAGTTTCTATGCCAGGACACTGAAAGGATGAAAACACTATTTTAAGAAATGCATATTAGAATAACAAAGTACTGAAGTATATGTGTAGCATGTATTCCACCGTTCTTTCACTAGTATCTATTTGCTTTTCTCTGTGATACCAGAAGGTCTCTGTAATGATTTAACAATTTTTTTAACCTTATCTTCAAAAAAGCCTAACAATAATGATCATTTTAGTGGCATAACTGTACATTTTTACAGTGTGATATCTGGCAATTTAAGTGATCCGTAGGCACAATGCTAGCCTTGAGAATAAATATTGATTCTATTTAACATATTATTCTGCTATATGACTGAGCTCTACAAAGCTCAAAACAAATTTGCTAGACTGGATTATAAAATCCAGCTTTAGGAAATTAACTATTGAAAGAAATTTTATGGAATATGATGTAGCTCATAAATACTAATAATATATTACAGGTAAAACAGCAAATGGTAAGTTAGCTGGCTGCTAAATACAAATATACTTCCATGAACTACATATTGGTGAAATCTGCCAAGAAAGCAGACATGCTTGTTGTTCTCTGCCCATCCCACCCCAAAAGTGAGATCTCAAAGTTAACCTATTTGATTATCCAAACGGTTTTAAGTGTTATATTTTTAAAATAATACCCAGAGTAATGTATAATTTAATATTCTTTCTGTCAAGTTAGAAATATTTCCTAAAAGTTTCTAATATACCCTAGTGTTTGAAACAACAAAATATTATAATAATTTTCTAATGATTTGTGTATGAAAAGACATTGAAATAAATATTAAAAGTCAACAATTCTCTCCATTTTTCACTGAAGTATTCCTATCTATATACACTTTTTTATTTATACCATTCAAATTAAGATGATAAATTCAGTCAAAGGAATATAAATATTATTTCATAATGGATATGACAAGGGTAATTATATTTACACCTATTGTTTGGTAATACTATATATGTGCCATGTATTTCTGCATGTGTGGATAATAAGAAATAACACATAAAATTGCATATATTATGAAAGAGAGACAAAGATAGTTTAGACAGGCAAAATTGGCCCCAGGTTTGCAGTCTGGTCTTAACATGAAGTAGCAGAATATTTTTCCTGTTTTGTATATATGTATTAGGAATAGCTGATTGCACTTATGTTAATGTCTCAGTTCAGTTCAGTTCAGTCACTCTGTCAGGTCTGACTCTTTGCGACCCCATGGACTGCAGCACACCAGGCCTCCCTGTCCATCACCAAGTCCCGGAGTTTACTCAAACTCATGTCCATTGAGCCAGTGATGCCATCCAACCATCTCATCCTCTGTCGTCCCCTTCTCCTCCTGCCTTCAATCTTTCCAAGAATCAGAGTCTTTTCCAATGTCAGTTCTTTGCAACAGATGGCCAAAGTATTGGAGTTTCAGCTTCAGCATCAGTCCTTCTAATGAACACCCAGGACTGATCTCCTTGAGGATGGACTGGTTGGATCTCCTTGCAGTCCAAGGGACCCTCAAGAGTCTTCTCCAACACCACAGTTTAAAAGCATCAATTCTTCTGTGCTCAGCTTTCTTTATAGTCCAACTCTCATATCTATACATGACTCCTGGAAAAAATGTAGCTTTGACTAGACGGACCTTTGTTGGCAAAGTAATATCTCTGCTTCTTAATATGCTCTCTAGGTTGGTCATAACTTTTCTTCCAAGGAGCAAGCATCTTTTAATTTCATGGCTGCAGTCACCATCTGTAGTGATTTTGGAGTTCAAGAAAATAAAGCCTGTCACTGTTTCCACATCTATTTGCCATGAAGTGATGGGACCAGATGCCATGATCTTAGTTTTCTGAATGTAAACTAAGTCTAAGTAGGTGTCTACAGCTGTGTATTTCTTACTCTCTGCTTTGCTTTAAATAAATTATAGTCAGGTTCCTCTCTTCCACCAGGCCCTGAACTGGTGAACTTCCAAGTCTCAGCCAGTGGTAGAATGGAGAACACTCTCCCTTTAGATTGCATCCCCCAAATGTAGTCTCCTTAGCAAGAAATATTTCCTATTCAACTCCTCATCACACTGCCTAGGGCCCCTGCTTCCCCACTTTTCCCTTATAAGTACCTGATAATTTCTTTTCTAGGAAAGGATACACAGCTATTTTGGGGGTTTGATTTTTGATGTGCTGTGATCCTGAAATCAAAGTATTCTTCATATTGCTATAGCCTTGAAAAACAAAAACTCTCTTTCTCTAACTCCAGATTTGTTTTTATTTTACACACTGAAGCATGTACTGTTTTCAAAATCTGTTCATATTTGTCCTGTCTCGTGCTTTTAGACGATTAATGACTTCGAACAGTGTCCTTATGCTACAGTCCATGGCAACTTGCGAAAATATGGTCACTTTCTAATAATGGAGTTAAAGCCACAGCTGTTTCTTCTCAGATCTTTTTTTCTCTTAATACAATCAAGTAACAAGTTGATTTTAAATGCTACCATTTCCAACATCAGGTTCCAAAGCCATAAAATAACTGTTAAGATGGGCAGGGTGAATAGTGCACCCAGACCATTACTGTACCTCAGATGGTGGCTTGGTAACAGGAAAGTTACTATTTAATCAGAATTTTCCTATAATCTGGGATATAATACATAAAGAAGATAATGCAAACTCTAGTAAGTTTCTGTAAAATTCTTACTACTAATTTTTCCAATATTATGGTAAGAACTCCTTTAGGTTTTCAATTTTCTAGGGAGGTGGCAGTCATTATTTCCCTTGAGAATTACATTAAATTTGCATCAGTTTTATTCAAATGTATTTTTTTATAATAAGGAGACCCCAGTTCTATTCCTGGGTCAGGCAGATCTGCTGCAGAAGCGATAGGCTACCCACTCCAGTATTCTTGGACTTTCCTTGTGGTTCAGCTGGTAAAGAATCCACCTACAATGCAGGAGACCTGGGTTCAATCCCTGGGTTGGGAAAATCCCCTGGAGAAGGGAAAGACTATGCACTCAAGTATTATGACCTGGAGAATTCCATGGGCCATATAGTTCATGGGGTCACAAAGAGTTGGACACACTGAGCAAACTTCACTTTCAGTTTATTATATCCACACTACTGAAGACAAATGGATAACACACAAAAAACACTGAAAAGTTGATCTGTAAAAATTTACTAACAGAGCCAATATGTTCCTAATGAACACTTCATTGGAAATCAGGGGTCCAAAATCTGTATAGGTACAGTACAAAATCATCTTGATGAACTGCCCTAGTTTTTATGGATTTGAGATCTAGAGCAAAAAGAAAGCTGTGACTGATCCTTTATGCAGTGTTAACAGGCACGTTTACAAGCATCTATACACTAGCTGAAGCTGATAGACTGTTCTCAGCATTCATGATTCACCCTTGTGCGGTCTCTGTAGACCCCAACAGTGTCATCACCACCACTACAAGCATAAACTCCCAGATTTCTTATAAGTTAGGAAAGGCCTATCTTGCCACAAATACAATTTTAAGGATCATTTATCTTTTGTTTCTTAGAAGTGACAATTATATCAAAGAAAGTCATTCTGTAATTCCCTGGTGATCCAGTGGTTAGGACTCCACACTTCCATGGCAAAGGGCACAGGTTCAATCCCCAGTTGAGGAACTAAGATCTGACATGCCTAGTCATAGGCATTAAAAAATAAGAGTCCCATCAAGGCTATCGTTTACATTTGGGCTTCCCTGGTAGTTCAGATGGTAAAGAATACGTCTGCAATGCCGGAGACCTGGGTTTCATCCCTGGGTTGGGACGATTCCCCTGGAGGAGGGCATGGTAACCCACTCTAGTATTCTTACCTGGAGAATCCCCATGGACAGAGGAGTCTGAAGGGCTATAGTCCATGGAGTCACAGATAGTTGGACACAACTGAGTGACTAAGCACAGCAAATTTATATAAAACCATATTTAACCACTGAATTTTAAATATGGTGAAAGAGCATAATTACATTTGGTAAAATTAAAATAACAAAATTCAATATACAATAATAATAATTAAGAACTCACTTATTATAATTTATAATATACACAAGTAATTATGTCTTGCTTTTAAAGAAATCAATTCTTTACTATATTCCAATTCTTAATTTCCTGATATCTTATTTTCTATGGAAATGGTAACCATATTAGAAACTATTTATTATTTCACTATTCAGTAACAGAATTTCAGTTCTTCAAATACTTATGAATAAATTTTAAATTTTAGAAGCTACATTTTCCAATTGCAATTATTTTGGATAAAATTAAATATAATTTTTAAACTGAAGACTCAATCTCAAAAGTATTCACCTATTTATAGGTGCAAATATATTATAGTACTTCACTGGGAGTCATATTATATTTTGGGGAAAAAAACAAAATACTTAACTTCTTAAATATCTATATCTCATCAATGTATTATTCATTGAAATATTGTTTAATTTAAATTTTAGGTTTTTTAGAATTTCAGTAGATTTGGCTCTTCTAGTTTATTAAATGATGGATGTTGTCTACAACACAAATATGTCACAATCTTTCACTATGCAACCTTAAATACAACTTTCTTATATTGGATGGGTAAGAAAAGTAAATGACTTTATTTTACATTTAAATTAAAGACAACTTGAATATAGGATTTATAGTCAAAAACAGTCTCCTTGATACTGTTCCAACTTTATACATTGAAATATTTTGGTAACAAATCTCTGGAGATTCTGAAATTACTTTTCTATCAATAATAAAATTTTCATAGACATCATCACTTCTGTTTTATTCAATTTTGATTACCTTAACATTTTAAGAATATTGTTCATATATACAATGAGTTTTAATTATTGAATAATTTATCATAAATGTTTAGCTAATATGTTAGCTAAATATAATAATTTAGTTAATAATATTAATGTGTCCTAATAGGTCATACCTGATTAGTACATAAAGCATGTCAATATTTTTAATGCCCATTAGATATTTATTTTTACTGGCAAATAGTAGACATAGTGTTGTATTAGTTTAAGATGTACAACAGTGATTCAAAATTATTATAAATATTGATTACTTTCTCTGTGATGTACTTTACATCCTTATATCTTACTTATTTTTTTCTGTATTTTTTTCCATTTATTTTTATTAGTTGGAGGCTAATTACTTTACAATATTGTAGTGGTTTTTGCCATACATTAACATGAATCAGCCACGGATTTACATGTGTTCCCCATCCTGATCCCCCCTCCTGCCTCCTCTCCATCCCATCCCTCTGGGTCTTCCCAGTGCACCAGCCCTGAGCACTTGTCTCATGCATCCAACCTGGGCTGGTGACCTGTTTCACCCTTGATAGTATACTTGTTTCAATGCTGTTCTCTCTGAACATCCCACCCTTGCCTTCTCCCACAGAGTCCCAAAGTCTGTTCTGTACATCTATGTCTCTTTTTCTGTTTTGCATATAGGGTTATCATTACCATCTTTTAAAATTCCTTATATATGCCTTAGTATACTGTATTCATCTTTATCTTTCTAGCTTACTTCACTCTGTATAATGGGCTCCAGTTTCATCCATCTCATTAGAACTCATTCAAATGAATTCTTTTTAATGGTTGAATAATATTCCATAGTGTATATGTACCACAGCTTCCTTATCCATTCGTCTGCTGATGGGCATCTAGGATGTTTCCATGTCCTGGCTATTATAAACAGTGCTGTGATGAACATTGGGGTACACGTGTCTCAGATCTTGTTTCTTCGGTGTGTATGCCCAGAAGTGGGATTGCTGGGTCATATGGCAGTTCTATTTCCAGTTTTTTAAGGACTCTCCACACTGTTCTCCATAGTGGCTGTATTAGTTTGCATTCCCACCAACAGTGTAAGAGGGTTCCCTTTTCTCCACACCCTCTCCAGCATTTATTGCTTGCAGACTTTTGGATAGCAGCCATCCTGACTGGCGTGTAATGGTACCTTGTTGAGGTTTTGATTTGCATTTCTCTGATAATGAGTGGTGTTGTGTATCTTTTCATGTGTTTGTTAGCCATCTGTATGTCTTCTTTGGAGAAACGTCTGTTTAGATCTTTGGCCCATTTTTTGATTGGGTCATTTATTTTTCTGGAATTGAGCTTCAGGAGTTGCTTGTATATTTTTGAGATTAATCCTTTGTCTGTTTCTTCATTTGCTATTATTTTCTCCCATTCTGAAGGCTGTCTTTTCACCTTGCTTATAGTTTCCTTTGTTGTGCAAAAGCTTTTAAGTTTCATTAGGTCCCATTTGTTTATTTTTGCTTTTATTTACAGTATTCGGGGAGGTGGGTCATAGAGGATCTTGCTGTGATTTATGTCGGAGAGTGTTTTGCCTATGTTCTCCTCTAGGAGTTTTATAGTTTCTGGTCTTACATTTAGATCTTTAATCCATTTTGAGTTTATTTTTGTGTATGGTGTTAGAAAGTGTTCTAGTTTCATTCTTTTACAAGTGGTTGACCAGTTTTCCCAGCACCACTTGTTAAAGAGGTTGTCTTTTTTCCATTGTATATTTTTGCCTCCTTTGTCGAAGATAAGGTGTCCGTAGGTATGTGAATTTATCTCTGGGCTTTCTATCTTGTTCCACTGACCTATATTTTTATCTTTGTGCCAGTACCATACTGTCCTGACGATTGTGGCTTTGTAGTAGAGCCTGAAGTCAGGCAGGTTGATTCTTCCAGTTCCATTCTTCTTTCTCAAGATTACTTTGGCTATTCGAGGTTTTTTGTATTTCCATACAAATTGGGAAATTATTTGTTCTAGGTCTGTGAAGAATACTGTTGGTAGCTTGATAGGGATTGCATTGAATCTATAAATTGCTTTGGGTAGTATACTCATTTTCACAATATTGATTCTTCCAATCCATGAACACAGTATATTTCTCCATCTATTTGTGTCCTCTTTGATTATACCAAAAATTCAGAGAAGAGCTAACACCTATCTTACTCAAACTCTTCAAGAAAATTGCAGAAGGTAAACTTCCAAACTCATTCTATGAGGCCACCATCACCCTAATTCCAAAACCATACAAAGATGCCACAAAAAAAGAAAACTACAGGCCAATATCACTGATGAACATAGATGCAAAAATCCTTAACAAAATTCTAGCAAACAGAATCCAACAACATATTAAAAAGATCATACATCATGATCAAGTGGGCTTTATCCCAGGAATGCAAGGATTCCTTAATATCTGCAAATCAATCAATGTAATACACCATATTAACAAATTGAAAGATAAAAACCATATGATTATCTCAATAGATCCAGAAAAAGCCTTTCACAAAATTCAACATCCATTTATGATAAAAACTCTCCAGAAAGCAGGAATAGAAGGAACATACTTCAACATAATAAAAGCTATATATGACAAACCCACAGCAAGCATTATATTCAATGGTGAAAAATTGAAAGCATTTTCCCTAAAATCAGGAACAAGACAAGGGTGCCCACTCTCACCACTACTATTCAACATAGATTTGAAAGTTTTGGCCACAGCAATCAGAGCAGAAAAAGAAATATCTTACTTATTTTATACCTAAGTTTGTAACTTTTAATTCTCTTCCTTGATCTTTCCCTTTCCCAAGCCACTCTCCCTCTGAATACTACTAGTTTGTTCTCTATGTCTGTCTCTGTTTTGTTATATTAATTTTTTTTTACATTTTAGATTTCATATGTAAATTAAAAATACAGCATTTGTTTTTCTCCATTTGACTTAAATCACTAAGCATAATACCCTCCATGTCCATGCATGTTTCCACAAATGGCAAAACTTCATTTTTTATGGCTGAGTGATAGTACATTGTGAATGTTTATATTTTTATATATATGTACATCTTTATCCATCCATCTATTGATGGATACTTGCTGCTGCTAAGTCGCTTCAGTTGTGTCCAACTATATGTGACCCCATAGACAACAGCCCAACATGCTCCCCCATCCCTGGGATTCTCCAGGCAAGAACACTGGAGTGGGTTGCCATTTCCTTCTCCAATGCATGAAAGTGAAAAGTGAAAGTGAAGTCACTCAGTCATGTCCGACTCTTAGCGACCCCATGGACTGTAGCCTACCAGGCTCCTCCCTCCATGGGATTTTCCAGGCAAGAGTACTGGAGTGGGGTGCCATTGCCTTCTCCAATTGATGGACACTTAGGTTACTTCCATATATTGGCTACTATAAATAATGCTGCTGTAAACATTAGGGTGCACATATCTTTTTGAATTAGTGTTTTCAGTATTTTTTGGATACATATCCAGGAGTGGAATTGCTGGATTATATGGTAGTTCTCGTTTTAATTTTTGGAGGAATTTCCATACTGTTATCCACAATGATTATAGCAATTAACATTCTCACAAATAGTGAATAGTTTCCCTTCTCCCACATTCTCACTAACATTTATCATTTGTTGTCAGAATAACTGTCATTAAAAAGACAAGTGTTAGGTAGTATTACATTGTGGTTTTGATATGCACCACCCTCATGACTAGTGAGAGTGAGCATTTTTTATATGCCTATTGGACATCTATATGCTTTCTTTGGAAAAGTGTCTATTTTTAGTTAGGTTGGAGTTTTTTTTTTACATTAAATTGTATGAACTGTTTACATATTTAAAATATTAATCCCTTTTCAGACACATCATTTGCAAAAATCTCTGTCATTCAGTAGGTTGTCTTTTCATTTGTCAATGATTTCCTTGTTGTGTAAAATCACAAGGGTATAATTAGTCCTCTGGTTATTTTTGCTTTTGTTTCCTTTGCCTGAGGATACAGATTCTTAAAACATTGCTAAGACATGTCAAAGCATGTTCTGCATGCATTTTTTTTCCTAAGAGTTTTAGGGTTTCAGCTTTTAAGGTTTTCAGCTTTTTTAGGTCTTCAAGTGTGACTTTATTTTTGAATGTAGTATTAGAGCATTTTTTAATTTCATTTTTTTTTACATGTAGCTCTTCAGTTTTTCCACACTCTTTATTGAAGAAACTGTCTTTTCCTTATTGTATACTTTCACCTATTTTGTCATAGATTTATTGACTATTTTCATATTAATTTATTTCTGGAATCTCTATACTGTTCTATTTATGTGTCTGTTTTTGTGCCAGTACTACTGAAGCTTTGTAGTATAGTCTGAATTGCTTTTGTTCTTTTTTCCCAAGATTGCTTTGACTATTTAGGACTTATTGTTGTTCCACACAAATGTTCTAGTTTTGTGAAAAGAAATGTCATGAGTATCATATCTTAAAGAGACTGCATTAAATCAATAAATCACTTTGGGTAGTATGGGCAATCTAACAATATTAAAACCTATACTTCTCAGGTGGCACTAGTGGCAAAGAACCTGCCTGACAGTAAAGCAGACAAAGGAGACCTGGGTTCAATCCCTGGGTCAGGAAAATCCCCTGGAACAGGGCATAGCAACCCACTCCAGCATTTGCCTGCAGAATCCCATAGATAAAAGGAGCCTGGTGGACTATGATCCACAGGGTCACAAAGAGTTTGGACACACCTGAAGTAACTTAACACACATGATACTCAACAAAAACACTGCTAAGAAGGAAGTTTACAGCAAAACAGCATACCTCAAGAAACAAGAAAAATCTCAAATAACCTAACCTACCACCAAAAAGGATTAGAAAAAGAGGAAAGACCAAAAGTAGCAGAAGGAAGTAATTATTACAATAGAGATCGGAGAGGAAATAAATAAAATAGAGACCATGAAAGTAAAAGTCACTCAGTCGTGTCCAACTCTTTATGATTCCACAGACTATACAGTCCATAGACTTCTCCAGGCCAGAATACTGGAGTGGGTAGCCATTCCCTTCTCCAGGGGATCATCCCAACCCAGGGATCGAACCCAGGTCTCCTGAATTGCAGGTGGATTCTTTATGAGCTGAGCCACATGGGAAACCCAAGAATACTGGAATAGGTAGCCTATTCCTCCTCCAGTGGATCTTTCCAACTCAGGAATTGAACCAGGGTCTCCTGAATTGCAGGTGGACCTCTGCATTGCAGAGACCATAAAGAAATCAAGAAAGAAGAAAAAAAAAAAAAAAGAAACTATTTTTTGGAAAGGTAAACAAAATTGATCAGTCTTTAGGCAAGCTCATTAAGAGAAAAAGAGAACTCAAATAAACAAAGAAATGAAAGAGAAGAAATTTAAACCAATATCACAGAAATACAAATAACCAAAAAAGAGAGTATTGTGAACAGTTATATGTCAACAAACTGCACAATGTAGAAGAACTGGACAAATTCCTAGAAACATACATTACTGTCAGTAAGCTATAGATAATCTGAACAGACCAGTTACTAGTATTAAGATTGAATCAGTAATCAAAAAAAAGTTCTGCAAACAAAAATCCAGAACTAAATACCTTCACAGACAAATCCTGCCGAACTTATGGACTTCATGCCTATTCTTTTCAAACTATTCCCAAAAAATTGTAAAGGAGAGAACACTCTCAAATTCATTCTATGAGAACACCATTACTTAGATACAAACAAATGGACAAAGACACTACCAAAAAAACTGCACTCTGATATTAATAGCTCTAATGAATATAAATGAAAAACTCCTCACCAAAATATTAACAAACCTATTTCAACAATGTATAGGACTTCCCTGGTTCTGCAGTGAATAGGAATCCACCTCTTGTGCATGGCACACAGGTTCAATCCCTGGTCCAGGAAGATTCCACGTATCTCATAGCAACTACACCAGTGCACCACAACTATTGACGCCTGCATGCTTTGGGGTACACAAGCCACACTACTGAGCCGGAGTGCTGCGACTACTGAAACCCGAGGATCTAGAGTCTGTGTTCTGCAACAAGAGAAGCCACTTAATGAAAAGCCCAGGTACCACAACGAAGAGTAGCTCCCGCGGGTCATGAGCAAAACTTCACTGCAAAATCAGGAACTAGACAAGAATGCCCACTCTCCCTACTTCTATTTAACATAATATTGGAATTTTTGGACCCAGTACAAGGAAAAGAAAAGACATCCAAATTGGAAAGGAAGCACTGTCACTATTTGCAGATGACAAGATACTATATACCAAAAGCCCTAAAGTTTTGACCACAAACAACAAATGAATTCAGTGAAGTTTCAGAATATAAGATTAATATAAAGAAATCTGTTGCTTTTCTATACACTATCAGGATATATTAACTATCAGATACATTATCAAGGTATATTAACTATCAGAAAGATAAAAGAAGAAAACAATCCCATTTATAATTTCATCAAATAGAATAAAATACCTGGAAATAAACTTAACCATGACAGTGAAAGGCCTATACTCTGAAAACTATAAAACACTGATGAAGGAAACTGAATATGACACTAATAAATGCAAAGATATTAAATGTTTATGTTTTTTGATCAATTCCTAAATAGGACCATTGCTGTGGGCTTTGTCCTTTTCTGTGGTGATGATTTAGTTGCTAAGTCATGTTCAACTCTTGTGACTCCATGGACTGTAGCCCTCCAGGTTTCTGTGTCCATGGGATTCCCAAGGCAAGAATACTGGCGTGGGTTGCCATTTCCTTCTCCAGGGGATCTTTCTGACTCAACCTACTGAGCTACAAATTTATAGTCTTTACACTGTTACAAAATGGCTGCTTTATGAAGTACATTTTTGGAGTTTCCCCAGGAGTCCAGTGGTTAAGACTCAGCACCAAGATCCCAAATGCCACGTGGTGTGGCCAAAAAAAATTTTTTAGTAAACAAAAATAAAAAACATGTGATATATATATATAATTTCAATGTTAAAAACTGAAAAGTAAGGTAGAATACATTATGCATTCACTATAAAATAAAGCATGTTAATTTAAAAGTAAGCATTTTCAAAAGTATTGGTGTGATTACTAGTATTTATGACTATTTTAAGAGTTTAATAAGATTTCTTATAAGAATTTACTTAGAAGTCTATAAAAATTCACCTAAAATTTCTTTAATAATATAGACACTTCTTTTTAATTGAATTTCTCAAATTTTATATATATTTGAAAACAATAAAAACTATAGAAATAGAAAAATAAAGAATTCAATATATGGTAACATACAACATTTTAGATTTTATTCATCTGTATATTTTTTTTTCCTTTGGTTGAAAAATGGGAAAATACTTCACAGATGTTGGGACACTTAATTTCTAAAGATTTTAGCATGCAATTACTAAAAATAACAGTATTCTGCATAACTTTTAAAATTACCATATACATTAACAGTATTTTTCTAAAGTCATTTACTTCATAGTCTACATTCAAATCTCCACAATTTTCCCTAAATTATCCTTTATCATTTCATTACTTGAACCAGAATTCAAATAAGATTCGCATATTGAACTGAATTATCATGTAATTTTAGACCCTCCAGATAGCCACACAAGTACATTATAACATACGCAATAAAGACAAATAGATCAAAATAGAAACAAAAAAGAAACAAAGAAACAAACAAAAAAACGCATGTAGATATTTTGTCTATGACACAAGTACAATAATGGGAAAGGATTTATTTTAAAAAGTGGTTCTGGGTCAATTGGCTAGTCATATGCAAAAAATCAATCTTGACCTTTATCTCAAATATACACTAGCATAAATTTTAGATGAATTATAGATATCAATGGAATGATGAACAGTAAGGCCTTTGGAATCAAACATAGGAAAATTCCTCACTGTTAACAGTATACAGCTTTCATAAGTTAAATCCCAAATAATAATTCTATCATAAAAACTCATAAACTTGACCACATTAACTCTAAAAGCTATTATTTATCAAAAGACACCAAGAGGTGAGAGTGAAGTGTAAAGTGAGAGCAATGTTGACGACACATATATCTAAATGTAGTAGATCCTGTGGTGTGTGGGTCACCAGCATTCATTACACCAACTGCTGAGAGTTAATAGTTGACATTGTCCACCTTAGTCTCCCCTCCTGGCAACTGTCCTGAGCTTAAGACAACAATGTTGTCTAATATCAGACCTCCTCTTATTTATCATGCATAAAATGACCTGATACAGTGGTGTAAAGTTTTGGTTCTCATGTTTTGATTTGTTAATATTCTGCAGAAACATTCCAGTTCCAGCAGTCCAGATGGATCGTCTGAAACCTTTTCTGTGACTTCATCGCAGTACACTTTCCACTTCTCAGTCCTGCTTCCTTCACTCCTGCATCTTTGATCCTGGGACCATTCCACCATAAGTTTCCTGCCTGCACCTCTACCCTTTAGTCTATTTCCCAAGCAATCAGACTTGTGACGAAGGCAAAGGATTCAAAGGTTATGTAAAGATTTTCAAGTTAGTAAGAAAAAGATCACACTCTACTGGAAAATGTACTTCGTAAAAGGAGATATTCAAACAGCTAAAGAAAATGCCTAGGATTTTTAGTCATCAGAGGGATTGAAATTAAAACTTGGTATTTCTTCAAACACAGAAACATGGCTACTTTGAAAAAGGCAAACAATACAGTATTAGAGAGTCTGTGGAAGAAGTAGAGCTCTCAAATAGTGCTGAATAGAGTGTATAATGGTACAGCTATTTTGGAAAACCGTAAGGTAGCATCTATTACAGTTGTAACCAGCAATTCTTCTGGAATAAACTCAATGGAATTATGCGCACTGAAAGAGATACTCAATAAAAGAACGTTCCTAGCAACAGTATAGGCACTAGCAAATCTCAGCGGGTAAATAGCATGGTGTGTTTCCATAACAATGCCATACAGAAAGAAAAAATAACAAAATACTGTCACATGTAACAATATAAGTGAATTCAGACACTAATAAATTCTACGTTTCTGTTTACATATAAAGTTCAAAAGTACACAGCACTAATCAATAAAATTAGACATCACTAGACAAAATCTATATTTGGTACACTGTGATAAACTGCAAATCTGGGAGGAAAACTTAGCAGCCTTACTACCAGAGGAGGAAGAATTAATTTGCCATGGAGAGCACAGTAAGTATAAACAGCAAGCTTACTAGGAAAGGAGTGAGTGAAACATACAACTCTGCCATGGGATCACCATTGAACTTGGGATACAAATGGCATGGGGTAAGTGACATAGCGTCCAGAACTTTAATGGGGTTTCCAGTAAAGGAGAGAACCTACGAAAGGCGAAATAAGCCATTCTCATACATTTTGCTGGGAGATTCTGTATGTGTACAAGGAGGATCCGAGAGGACTAAGAACAAAGTAAAGGCCAAGACAGAATTTGAATATGGTTGAACTCTGGGTGCAGTCTCCAAGCTTCTCAGAGATTCAACAGTACAGAGTGGAATCCTTCCAGTCTCAAAAAAAAAATATTAACATAAATTCTGCCCAAAATAATTGGTTTGCCTCTATGACGCGGGAAACTCCTGAGAAGCAAAGCAAAAAAATAAAACTAAGAATTAAAAAAAACAAAGCATAGATATGAGCAATACACATACACCAAGGAGGAGACAGAAATTCAGAAAGAAATTCAGAATCCACAATTGCCACAACACATTGTCTCGAACGTGTAGTTTCAAGCAAAAATTAAAAGGCTAACAGAAAAAGTGTTATCTGTATTTACGGAGTCTCACTAGAGAAATAAGTCATTTTAACAATGAGAACAAAATGCATTACCTATAAAACCCTGCCTATTTTAGGACTAAAGAGCTGATATTGCAAAGTAAGCTAATACACTAAAATCCAATAGCTAATATATCCCCCTGGTTGTGATGGACACAAGTTGCTTTCTTCTGACCAATCAGAAAAAGGAGGGGGAACCACCAAAGATGCCAAAAATAAGACATGATTACGTTTCAGTGCATTAGAAAAGGATGAGTGAGAGCTCCCTTGAGAGTATGAAATACCTGAGTGCCTCAGATACAAGACAGCTTTGTACCCACCTGCCAACTCTTTCATAGGCTTCAGTGAAGCTCAAAAATTGTGGGAAGGGGAAGAGAATCAAGAAAGCATCCTGCTGAAACACAGGTGCACCAGGTAGGATAGAGTTCAAGAGGAGAACAGGAAAACCAAGTACATTTTTAAGGTATTCACGGTATGGCAGATAACTGAGTGAAGGCTCTGCTGAGAGTCAAACGGCTCCTTTTGTGTAATCATGTGAGGGCAGAGCAAGAATATGAAAGCACTCTACATTCCATGCCTTACACTTGGTGTGAGGTTACTGACAATCTACAGTGAAACGGGCAACCAGTTTGTGATGTCTGAGTGACAACTGTTTGACATTAGCCCTTTCTGAACCAAGGACACCCCATCAATTTCCTTCATCTGTCTCTTCCTAATTCCCTGTCATTAACTGACATCTCAAATAACCCCATGTATAAGCAATACCTAGGACATGCTATAATGAATTTAGAAAAAGAAGTTCCCTTTCTGGCAGAACTTCAATGGCCAGTCATAGGTCAAATATAACAAATTGGTTGACAACTCACATGCAGTGTAATCCCTCTGTAATTAATGTATAAATACTTTCCCTTCTGTAATCCTGCCGCTTCTCCAAGTATCCTGCCACCATCAACCTCAGGACGGTGAAGTCCCTCCTCCAGGAGTCTCTGCTGATGGGAGACACTGATACATTCATACTGATTATGTTTGCTGTTTACCACATCATTAGCATTGTCATCTGGTGAATTCACAGATTATGAACTGAGAGGTGACTTTGGGGAGGTCCCTTTAGGGTCAACCACAATACCATCGACCTTTGGAGCAGAGGCAGAACTGGAAGTGACCTTCCCAAGGTACAGGAATGGAGGTGGTGTAGTAGTTAAAGCAGGAACAGAGGGCAGAAAACCCGAGACAAAACATCCAGCCCTCAGAGCTCACCGCTGGTAAAACAGAGCTTATAATCCTATGTTCAGAAATAAACTGAGCTGCACAAACTGAACATAACTAAAGCAACAACAAAATCTAGACCCAGCTAAATTATAGAATAGATGTGACTCAAATCCCCACTCTAACAAGAAGAATACACATGACTCTGGGACCTCAGTATTATTTATCTCACCCCTACTGTCTTTATTTTCCACAAAATGTCCAGTATATAATCAAACAGTATAAAACATGTGAAAAAAGCAAGAAAATGTGACCCATTGTTAAGAGAATGAATAGTCAACACAAAGTGACTAGTTAATACAGCTAGACTCAGAAAAGACTCAGGTTTAGAACTATTAGATAACAACATTAAAAGAGCTAGTGGAAAATTTAGACAATATATATGAACAGGGAAATTTAGTCGGGTAGAAATCTAAAGAAAAGAAAGAGACAGAAATGCTAGATGTGAAATTATGATTATCAGGGATAAAAAATTCATTCAATGGGCATATAATTATGTTAGTCATGAGACAATAGTGAATTTTAGGACATGTCAATAGAAATAATCCAAGCTGAAACAAAAATGCAGAAAAAGAGAGCAAAAATATTTTCAAAGTCTGAGATCGGCAAGATAATATCAAACAATCCAATATGGGTTAATGAAGTGCCAACAAAAAATGTGGCAGAATAAATACATAAAGAGATAATAAATTAATACAAGATGTCAAGCCACTATCTGAAGAACTCATGGCTGTCCAAGCAGGATAAATGCAAACAATCACAAAAGTAACAAAAACATATTTAAAAAACTATACCTAGCAGAAAATAATCACACTGCTAAAAAGCAAAACCTTCAGAACAGACAGAAAAAGAAAAACATACCAGATTCAGTGAAAAAATACAGTAGATACAGTGAAAGAATCTTAAAAATTATGGCTAAGGCAAGAGACAAAAGAATTAAACCTTTTAGGGATGGAAAGAAGTGTGAGTGAAAGTGAAAGTTGCTCAGTGGTGTCTGATTCTTTGTGACCCCATAGACTGAATTCTCTAGGCCAGAATACTGGACTGGGTAGCCTTTCCCTTCTCCAGGGGATCTTCCCAACCCAGGGATGGAGAAGTGTAAATCCTGTCAATCAAGAATTTTTTGTTAGCAGAATTATCAAAAGGAAAACATTTGAATTTAAATAAAGGCATTCAGAAATTTAAAAATACTTGCCCTATAAGAAATACTAAATACATTTTTATGCTGGTTGAAACAAAAACTCTAGTTAAAAATCAAGTATTATGGTAATAAATGGAGAACACAAAAATGAATAGATATGCTGATAAACATAAAGGACTTATTTAACATAAAGATAAAAATAATATAATATTGGGTATATACTTCTGCTGCTGCTAAGTCACTTCAGCCATGTTCAACTCTGTGTGACCCCAGAGACGGCAGCTCACCAGGCTCCGCTGTCCCTGGGATTCTCCAGGCAAGAACACTGGAGTGGGTTGCCATTTCTTTCTCCAATGCATGAAAGTGAAAAGTGAAAGTGAAGTAACTCAGTCCTGTCTGACTCCTCACAACCCCGTGGACTGCAGCCCACCAGACTCCTCCGTTCATGGGATTTTCCAGGCAAGAGTACTGGAATGCAACAGATCACCAGCCCAGGTTGGATGCATGAGACAAGTGCTCAGGCCTGGTGCACTGGGAGGACCCAGAGGGATGGGGTGGAGAGGGAGGTGGGAGGGGGACCGGGATGGGGAATACATGTAAATCCATGGCTAATTCAATGTATGACAAAAACCACTGCAATGCTGTAAAGTAATTAGCCTCCAACTAATAAAAATAAATGGAAAAAAAAAAAAAAAGAGTACTGGAATGGGGTGCCACTGCCTTCTCCAATTGGGTATATAGAAGTGAATTATATAATATTAATTACAATAGCACAAAGGGTGGAAGGTGATAATTTAAGCACTAATCAAACAAATTGACCTAGCTGACATCTATAGAACACTGAAGCCAATGTCCGAGTACATCTTTTCAAGCACACGTAGAACATTCAGGGACTTTCTAGGTTTTAATCTTCTAACCAAGTATTTTTAACTCTTCTCTTTAAAAATTGAATGTGCGGTATTCTCAGGTTATCCAGCAACACAGAATATCTTCTTTAGTATTTCTTAACCTTCCCATATGTATTCATGTAACACACCTTTGATCATTGACCTTTTGAAATTCTCATTTGATTTTTCCTAAAAGTTACAAAGGGACATAGGAACACCTTGACATGCATAATCACAGAAACATGTGCATTGCCTTCAATGAACCATAGAATAGAAATTCAATCTATTGAACAGAAGTAGCTGAAAGAGATGCCCTGGAAAACCCTGCAGCAATTTTTCCAGAGTTCTCATTTCCCTCCGCATCCCCTAGGCATCACTAGCAATGTCTTGGAAGGTACAGGAGGTTAATTACATCTCAAAGTGATTATCTCTCTCCTCTTCTGTCTCTCCCTTTGGCTAATGCCTCATGATTCTTTTACAGGACTCTGCTGACATCATGAATGTCAGACAGTCTAGACATCAGCTTGAAGCTTCATTAAATCACAGTTTTAGAATCCCAAGTTGTTTTTGAAGTAGCCAAAGCTTTTAATGCTTACAAACAAAAGTTGTAGAACTGGAGAATAGCATCAAGCACATCAGTGGTTTTAAAATAATTTACAAATTTCCGTTTCTGAAAATACAGGAACACATTCTTTGTATTCAAAATTTCTGGAATATATGGAAAATGCTTACCAAACACAGTGATTTTCAGAGAGCTACATATTTTGTGTTTCGTGGGCCTATCTTTATATTCACTTGCTCAGGTGAAAAACTGTTCCCCCGGTGCCACCTTCACGCTAAAACTGTGGAGAGTATTCCTATCAGTGAGAGTGAGAAATGGAAACTAAAATAGTGCATGTAGGAAGTTTGTACACATTTGAGTTGAAGGTAACAGTCTAGCTTTTAGGTGTCATTATGTCCTTTAATGTTCTTTAATAAGGATGTAGCAGCTTTCTATAATTATGCATTTATTCCTCAGGACACTTAAATAATAATTGCCAAAAAGCACATAACCTTTTTTAAGAACATCAGTAATTAAACTCAAGATTGCCATAAAAATCACTGCAATTATTTTACTTTGGATTAGATGGATCTGAATCCCTCCCCAAATCACTGAACAACTCACAGAAGGAAGATCTTAATATTTATTATGTGTTAAGAGTTAAACCACTGCTGATGTTTCTAGATGAGGAGGATTAGTTCATGGTCTAGGTCATCCACCAAAGTTCCAGAAAAAAGTATAATGTAAAGAATTAGCACCAGTTAACATGGCAATACTCAATTGATAGCACTGACCTTCCTTACATATCAGTTAAAAACACTTTTTTCCTTAATAAAGAGGAAAGATATTATGTTATAATATATCTTAAGCCTCAGTGATTGTTTATGAAACATGAAACCATGAAAATACAGGGATTCCTTGGTGTCTCAGCTGGTAAAGAATCCACCAGCAATGCAGGAGACCTGGGTTCAATTCCTGGGTTGGGAAGATCCCCTTGGAGAATGGAAAGGCTACCCATTCCAATATTCTGGCCTGGAGAATTCCATGGACTGTATAGTCCATGGGGTCGCAAACAGTTGGACATGACTGAGCTACTTTCACTTTATGAAAAAAACAATACTTACAAAAGAGAAAAGACTCTGACAAGGATGGAGTTAAATTATGGTTTTGTTTCATGGCAATGGGTAGCCTGTATCAATGAAAATCAAACTAACATACTTGCTGTGATTACTAAAAAGTGTGAGTTTATATTTCAACAATGGATCACCAACACTGTTTTTCAACTTTGTTGAAATATTTTCATCCTCTATCAAATTTTGCAAATAGTATCTGTTACACCAGAGCTCTGATCCTTCATTACAAACTCCCATTGGAGTACATGCTTTCATTATTGAAATGTCTTTCTTCTGTTTGTTTTACCATTCCGTCATTTTGTAGCCCACATACCCTCCCACCAAACTCATCTATATTAACCTACATTTTAAAATCTACTATTCTCATACAACATTAATTATGCTGCCACAGAATTATATTTAACTAAATTAAGTATATCTGCTTTGGTACATTATCAATTCCATTTATTTATTAAGTTCTGTTTTAAAAACATGCTAAATTGAGGTATTAAATATGAAGCTGGTACATACAGTTCTGGAGGCACAGATTTCATGGCTATCCCACAGCAGCCCCTTGACCACAGCCAGCTAACCCCACGTGCTCAGACATATGAAAGAAAACACAGACGCTGGAAGTGTCCTTCCTTAAGTTCATCTAGGTTTGCTCCAGTCCATGCCCTCTCTGCTCATTTCCCTTAAGTGTGACACCTGACGCCCTACTTCATATTTTGACAGCTGCTTCTAATGCCTTCACTTTGGGCAAACATTTTCAAATTCTTTTCGGTCTAAGGACATCAGTTTTCTCACTCAGCTCTTGATTCAACTTCCCCTTAATTTGGATGGTCTCATTACAGGTTTATCTACAGACTCGTTCTCAAGTTCTGCTAAGTACAAAGAAGTTCACCAGACGAGACAGAGTGGGAAAAGTATTCAGAAATGCAGGAAAACGATTGAGACTATGTGTCAAATATCCCCTCTTTTTATTTCTTTAGAAGATCTCTTAGACAACCCCTTGACAAGCAGAGAAACACACACATACGATATCTAGTTAACAATGTGGTACTGCCTCCGAAACACTCAACCACTAAGTACTGAAGTTGATTTTTATGTTTGCAGGTGGGGCAGGCGGCTGTCACGTGAGACTGTGAGTTCCTAAAGGATACAGGCTTCTTCAGTTTTGCTCCCCTTACAATATTCTCTGCCTAAGCATTACTACATATGTATGCAATTAAGTTGAAGTCTGACCATTTAGGGACAAAGGCACAATCTGCATTTTCGCAAGATATACCTCCCCACCAAGAGACAACAAAAAATCTGCAAAACACAGCTGAATAAAAGAAGGGTTCTGGGCTCCAGTTTCACCCATCTCATTAGAACTGATTCAAATGAATTCTTTTTAATGGCTGAGTAATATTCCATGGTGTATATGTACCACAGCTTCCTCATCCATTCGTCTGCTGATGGGCATCTAGGTTGCTTCCATGTCCTGGCTATTATAAACAGTGCTGCGATGAACATTGGGGTGCATGTGTCTCTTTCAGATCTGGTTTCCTCAGTGTGTATGCCTAGAAGTGGGATTGCTGGGTCATATGGCAGTTCTATTTCCAGCTTTTTAAGAAATCTCCACACTGTTTTCCATAGTGGCTGTACTAATTTGCATTCCCACCAACAGTGTAAGAGGGTTCCCTTTATACAGAGTGAAGTAAGCCAGAAAGATAAAGACCATTACAGTATACTAACACATATATACGGAATTTAGAAAGATGGTAACAATAACGCTATATGCAAAACAGAAAAAGAGACACAGATGTATAGAACAGACTTGTGGACTCTGGGAGAAGGCGAGGGTGGGATGTTTCGAGAGAACAGCATTGAAACATGTATATTATCTAGGGTGAAACAGATCACCAGCCCAGGTTGGGTGCATGAGACAAGTGCTCGGGCCTGGTGCACTGGGAAGACCCAGAGGGATCGGGTGGAGAGGGAGGTGGGAGGGGGGACCGGGATGGGGAATACATGTAAATCCATGGCTGATTCATTTCAATGTATGACAAAAACTACTGTAATGATGTAAAGTAATTAGCCTCCAACTAATAAAAATAAATGGAAAAAAAAACCAACAAAAAAAAAAGAAAAAGAAAAAGAAAAAGACTCCAAAAAACTCCCTCAGGTGTTAAAAAAAAAAAAAAAAAAAAGGGTTCTTTTTTTTTTTTTTTTTTTAGAAGGGTTCTGATACAAAAACACACATCCTTATGGGCCCAAACACACATTAACCTTTAAAAACAAATAAATAAACCAAGACATGTTAACAATGCGGAATCTCTAACCTAATTGGAAATTTTAAAATGTTTTCATATGTGTCGAATTTTGCTATGCATTACTTATTTTTCCACAATTGTAATAGAATAGTTAAAAGCTTTCTCTGTTTTTTTTTTTTTTTTTTTTTTTTTTGTCCCCTCGGAGAAACATGAAGAATGAGCTAGGCAAAAATTTGTTGTGAAGTGAAAGTCGCTCAGTCATGTCTGACCCTTTGCGACCCCATGGACTACACAGTCCATGGAATTCTCCAGGCCAGGATATTGGAGTGGGTAGCCTTTCCCTTCCCCAGGGGATCTTCCCAAACCAGGGATCAAACCCAGGTCTCCTGCATCGCAGGTGGATTCTTGACCAGCTGAGACACCAGAGAAGCCCTAGAACACTGGAGCGGGCAGCCTATCCTTCCCCAGCGGATTTTCCCAACCTCAACAGATAAAGGGCAGAAGAAACTCCAAAATCTTGGAGAGGGATGAAGCTACAGAGGAGAAAAGAAGGGAAAATCTGAATTTCAAAAAGAAGGAATTGAGGTCCAGCCAGAGACGTGCTGTTCTTTGTCTGACAGACGGCATGGGTTTTCCCTTTTTTTCCCTTACTCAAAAGATAGGCATTCCATAAATCATAGTAATTCTAAATTTCTATGATGTAATTTTGGAAAGTGCTTTTATAAGGTTTTTTTTTTTTTCTTCCTCCTCCTAATTCTGAGCTATCTTTGGAGACTCGCATCACGATAATACTTACACTGCCTATAGGAAAAGACAGTAAACATTTTTTCTTTCTTTTGGTATATCTGGAACAGAGGACAGAAATATATTAGATGTTAAATAAATATGAATTGGAATAACTTGGCAGACATTCAAGATTTCTTTTCTTCAAAAGAAAAGAACAACAACAACAAAAAAAACCCCTTAGATATGAACTATTTTTTATTAATGTGCTTTTCTTTCCAGAAATATTTGAAATTCTGGAAAAAGCAGAGTCTGTCTAAGAATAATATGTGAGTATTTTTCTACTTTAAGGCTGTACTCAGAAGAAAAATATTAGACAAAACTCATTTTCAAAATGAGACAGAGATGTAAGTTTAGTTTGAATTTAAAGGAGTGAACTGAAGTATGTGATTTTCCTTTTTGTTACCAAAGGAATTTTTTCAAACCAATAAAAAGAACTAGGTAAGTTATTCACTAGAGTACTCCATATTTTTTAATGGATATGGCAAGTCAACGTTTCAACATACTATGTTAGAAGTGGCACTACCATGAATATTTCCTAATTTTTAGTCAAAGTACTCAACTATTTTACTTTAAATCTAACACTTATAAGAGCAGACATCTAGAAAATACAATACCTCATTTTATTTCATTAGTTAAAAAAAATGGCTCATTCCACTTGATTTATATAATTTATTTTTAAATGAGAATCATTGATCCCCTGTCAACATTCATATTTCATTTGGGAATGTTTTGATCATATATTTGATCTGAAAATAAAGAAAGCCCAACATTTAAATATGCATTGGCTACTGGAAAAATAACATATTAAAGACAACAGCAAAAGTACACACAAAAAAACTTAGTTTTTTCACTTACTGAGTTTTGATTTCAATATTACTTATTACAGCATATATATTTGTTATTCTTTTCTATTATTATATTATCAAATAATTACTCAATATTGATAAGAAAATAACTGAAGACAACTATAAAAAATGCTAAGTCAAAAATTAATTGAATAGCAAAAGAAACATTAATTTAAAAAAAAATTTCCAAAATTATAAAGACAATTCTGTAGATCGTGACAAACTTAGGCTGGTGTTTTTTCTTTGGAAGGGTTTGTGATTAAATTAGCTTTTACCAATAAGAGAATAATAGTATGTATGGGCTGTGGCTCTGTGTGTGTGTGTGTGTGTGTATTTTTATGAAGGTTTATTTCATATATTCTACTATTAATTCAGCAAATGCTTATGAATATCTACTTTCTGGGAAGTTATTATAATATGCTTTCTGCAATAAAGGAACTTAGAATTTATAAAGGGAAAGGCAGAATCTTCAAACTGTGATTCAACATACAATATGAGAATTTTGGAACTGGAATTCAGAGACAGCATGATACATGGGAAAGAGTTCATGCTCTGAGTTCAGTTCTATCTTCCAAACTGACTCCAACCCTTGATAATAGAAAGTTGGTGAATAAATTAATCTATGTCCTTCAGTTTGCATTTCTATGAAATCAAAGAGATTTCAAAATAAATTTAATAGGGTTACTGTGAATAAGGGCTTCCCTTGTGGCTCAGCTGGTAAAGAATCCACCTGCAATGTGGGAGACTTGGGTTTGATCCCTTGTTTGGGAAGATCTGGAGAAGGGAAAGGTTACCCACTCCAGTATTTTGGCCTGGAGAATTCCATGGACAGTCCATGGGGTCACAAAGAGTCGGACACAACTGAGTGACTTTCACTTTACTTTACTTCACTTTACTGTGAATAAGCTTTCAGCATATATTGATTGAATATTATTTCCAACAAATGGTAGAAATTATTTGGTTCATATGTACATGTTTCTGAATTGTGTGTTTTTAGTTTTTTGTAATGCTTACCAAAATATTTGTACTCCTTTGCTGAATTTTATCTTTCATCAGTCAGGCAACTAGAAAAAAAGACTGTGAAAGAATCCACCCATAAAGCAGGAGACTCGGGTTCAATCCCTGGGTCAGGAAGATCCACTGGAGAAGGAAATGGCAATCCACTCCAGTATTCTTGCCTGGAGAATTCCATGGACAGAGGAGCCTGGTGGGCTTTAAAGTCCATGGGGCCGCAAAAGTCAGACATGACTGAGTGACTAACATACATACACATGGTTTCTACATGGGCTTTCGTTGTGGCTCAGTGGTAAAAAATCCACCTGCAAAACAGCAGATGTGGGTTCCACCCCAGGGTTTGGAAGATACCCTGAAGAAGGAAATGACAACTCACTCCAGTATTCTTGCCTGGGAAATTCAATGGACAGAGGCGCCTGGCAAGCTACAGTAACTAAACAAAAACAAAGAATTCATAATTGTACAACCGAAGAACTATTAAGTGAGGTCATCTCCATGATTACCATCCAGATTAAATAACTACAAAGCAGGAAGAAAGTCAAACCCATCTAACTGAAAAAAAAAATAATAAAAAGGCAAAATATATGATGTTATATATCTTCTTATACATCATAGGTAGGTTTTAAAATTATGAAAACAATCATTCTGATGGAGTAAGAGAATACAATGCTTCCTGGAAATGAAAGCAGTATTTCTGTGAGGGGATATATCTGTTATGGAAATATGATCTTCTCACACATACCTGAGAATGTATTGTGCTATTATTGCCGAAGAGTAGTCTAGAGAATCATTTCTTTCCTCAGACTCTCCATTAGAATTCTTCTTAATTAACCCAGTTATTGTTCTCATCCCTTTCAGAATTATGCTCCCTATCATTCAAACACTGCGTGTGTCACACACCCAGAACAGCTCCCAGCTTGGCCCCTCGGCTCTGGCATCACTTTCTCTAACTGAAATGGGGCTTTCAGCGGAGATAACTTAGTGGACTAACACATCAGTGACTGGTGATATCTACAGACAGTGAAGAGTAAAAGAAAGGATCAATAAATGACTGGAGAAGGCACACCATGCAAGAGAAAACAAATGGTTAGGTACAGCCAAAAATGATGAAAATACCACCACTGCCAACTTCAAAATGATAGGTAATGGGAATAGAAGCTACACAGCCCAAGTAGTAATAGTCTCATTTGGCTCATTTATTTCTTTGCAAGGGCTTCAACCCCTGATTAATTTTTTTAACATAGTATTACTATCTCACCCTATCTAATTTCTATGTCCTTCTTCACAAACTCTAATAATGGGTGTTTCAAACTAAGGTCTCTGTCTTGAACATGTAGAGAGCAATGTGAAATAATATGCAAGCTTTTTTAGGTTATATATGGAAAAGACAAGAACAATTAAGTAATGCTGCTGCTGCTAAGTTGCTTCAGTAATGAGGAACATCTTAAACACTATAAGAAAGACAAAAGATTGTAACCATAAACCAGATCAGAACTTATTTCATTCCCATTCACTCTTCATTCATAAAATGCATCACTAGATTCTCCAGGATCATAAACTATACATTTATTATTAAAGGAAGGAAGCTTTGTAAGGAGAAGACAAATGGGAGGCAAAAGGCAAAAGAATAAATATGATTTGAGATGATAAAGAGCTACTCAAACATGAAGGCAAAAAATGCCTTCTCACAGAACATAGTACCAAGACAAAGCTGCAACTTTGTCTTGCAAAGAGGCCAGTGCTAAATAATAAATGAATAAGGCAGTGAGAGAAGTAGATGAGCTTGAGAATAAAACAGTACTCTGTAAACATGATTTTTAAAAAATATCTCCTTCAAATTTAAAACCTGGAAATGTGGGGAACCTAGGCCTTTGATGAGAAAGGTGATTTTCCTGCCAGCATATGGATTAAGATATGCATCCACATGTGAAAAATTACAGTGACTGGTAGGTAAGAATATTAATAAAAATGTAAATTATATTCTTAAAACAAGCAGAACAGAGGCAATGTTTCTTTTAAACAGGCAAGAGGAACTTACTGAAATGACAACAGCTAGCAGAGAGAAAACAATAGAAACAATTTTGAAGAAAAGCAGATGAAGAAACACTTATTATTAAAGGAAACTCACTCAACTATATTTCCATGTAGTTGGTTTGGTAAGTGAAAATTATGAAATAATAAGGAAATAGCCATAGTGAAAGGAATGCATTCTAGGGAGGAGTGAAGTAAAGCATTTTATATAGAAAAATGAAAAAAATAAGTAATTAACAATCAATAAAAATATAAAATTTAATGTACTGAATATCAGTTAAGTTCACTTGCTCAGTTGTGTCCAACTCTTTGTGACCCCATGAACTGCAACACATCAGGCTTCCCTGTCCATCATCAACTCCCAGAGCCTACTCAAATTCATGTCCATCGTGTTGGTGATGCCATCGAACCATCTCATCTTCTGTCGTCCCCTTCTCCTCCCACTGTCAATCTTTCCCAGCATCAGGGTCTTTTCAAATGAGTCGGTTCTTCGCATCAGGTGGCCAAAGTATTGGAGTTTCTGCTTCAGCATCAGCCCTCCCAATGAATATTGAGGACTGATTTCATTTAGGATGGACTGGTTTGATCCCCCTACAGTCCAAGGGACTCTCAAGAGTCTTCTCCAACACCACAGTTCAAAAGCATCAATTCTTTGGTGCTCAGCTTTCTTTATAGTCCAACTCTCACATCCATACATGACCACTGGAAAAACCATAGCTTTGACTAGACAGATCTTTGTTGATAAAGTAGCGTCTCTCACTGTTTCCATTGTTTCCCCATCTACTTGCCATGAAGTGATGGGACCAGATGCCATGCTCTTAGTTTTCTGAATGTTGTTTTTTTTTTTTCTTCCATTTATTTTTATTAGTTGGAGGCTAATTACTTTACAACATTGCAGTGGTTTTTGTCATACATTGAAATGAATTAGCCATGGATTTACATGTATTCCCCATCCCGGTACCCCCTCCCACCTCCCTCTCCACCCGATCCCTCTGGGTCTTCCCAGTGCACCAGGCCCGAGCACTTGTCTCATGCATCCCACCTGGGCTGGCGATCTGTTTCACCCTAGATATACATGTTTTGATGCTGTTCTCTTGAAACATCCCACCCTCGCCTTCTCCCACAGAGTCCACAAGTCTGTTCTATACATCTGAGTCTCTTTTTCTTTTTTTGCATATAGGGTTATCGTTACCATCCAGAGCGAAGTAAGCCAGAAAGATAAAGACCATTACAGTATACTAACACATATATATGGAATTTAGAAAGATGAATGTTGAGTTTTAAGCCAACTTTTTCCACTCTCCTCTTTTACTTTCATTAAGAGGCTCTTTAGTTCTTCTTTGCTTTCTGACATAAGGGTAGTGTCATCTATATATCTGAGGTTATTGATATTTCTCCCAGCAATCTTGATTCCAGCTTGTGCTTCCTCCAGCCAAGCATTTCTCATGATGTACACTTCATATAAGTTAAATAAGTAGGGTGACAATATATAGCCTTGACATACTCCTTTCCTGATTTGAAACCAGCCTGTTGCTCCATATCCAATTCTAACTGTTGCTTCCTGACCTGCATACAGATTTCTCATGAGGCAGGTCAGGAGGTCTGGTATTCCCATCTCTTTAAGAATTTTCCAGAGTTTGCTGTGATATATTCCCCTTTGCCAGAAAAGTTCATTTTCATCCTAAAAGACAACAGAAATTCTTTTTTTTTTTTTTACATTATTCACATTCTCCTTTGTTTGTTCTTCAGGAATACTTTATGCATCCATTCATTTGAACTCATCAAGTTGCTATGGTTGTTTGCATATTTGCTCCTCTGTGCTCCTGGGGAGTACTATGAACATGGAAATTTTAGTGAAATGCCTGTGCAATGAATATAGAGGAAAGTGAATGGTGCATTTTGCTGGATTATGATCTGATAAAAAAAAATTGTGAAGAGTCGATAAAGCATCAGTTACTTTGCTGGGTCTGATGACAAAGATTCTTAACTTTATGAATGAATAGTAACTGAAAATGACTCCTTATGATCTATTTATCAAACTGATTTTTCCTATTTATATCCTTTAAATTCTTTAGTATCAATTTAAATACAGCATCCAATATAAAACATTCCCTATTTGCTCCATTGCTTTATGACACTGCATGTACAGTTGTTAACAGTTTGTATCCTTAAAGAAATACTTCAAAACTTTTCCCATTCTCACTTCTTTTCAACTAAATTATGATACATATCCTAGAAGGCATTGGCTGTCTCTTTAAGAAAGAGTCCTGTTTGCTTACAAATTAAACTTGGTGCTTTTCCAAGAACTCAATAATTGTTCTTTGTTATTCATTTGAACAAATTGGCCATACATCTAACATTCAGAAAAATCAGAAAACATTACTTGTAAAGAAAATAACCGTGCAAGAACTCATAACTCTCTTAAGTGTGTGTTTGTGTATGTATGAAAAGAAATATTTTAAAAATGTTTTCTCTCCATTTGCTTTCACTACTTTAAGAAATATAGAAATGTTTCCTTCTAATGAAGTTGGATATGAGATAAGGCTTACTGGGAAAACTATTTGTCTCTGGTGTTTTTCTTTTTTCCCCCCTATTAGTGCCCTGGACTAAATCTGTAGTAAGAAGCAGCTTGACAACTGTCTTTATTGGAAAATTGGGGTCAAAATCCAGCTAGACCTCCTGTGGATACACTTCACTAGGCCCTGTGATTATATTTAGACTTAGCAGCCATTGGGAACTGACTGTGCAGCATGAAAAACATTCAACTCTTTCAGATGCTTGCTCTCCATCACATTTTGTAGTTAAAAAACAACTATTTCTTGTCAGACCCCCAGTATATAGGTGACCCTTAAATTTTAAACCAAATTGTAGAAGTTTTAGTCTAGAAATTGCTTTGATTTTTTATACAAGATAATACTTTTGCCAGCTGATTTATTTTAAATGACAGAAATCTAAGGTGAGCAAGTGGTGTGATACCACAGTAATTGACACCCAAACAGCATTATTTTCTGAAATCAGAATATAAAGGTTATCATATATAAAGACTGAAAAAAAAGAGCTTAAAAGTCAGATATAGGCAAAAGGAAAGTTAGACATAAGAACGGAAACAATTGTTTTATTGTATCACTAGCATAGAAGCAGAAAATCAGCAATGGAAGGATTCTTAGAAAGAATAAAGTACCAGCCCTTCATCCACAGGAAAAAAAAAAAAAACCAACAACAACACTGAATTTTACCTGGGACATATAGAGAAAAATGAAAGGGCAAGAATTTGACACCTTGAAAGTGAAAGTCGCTCTGTCATGTTAGACTTTTTGCAAAGACTATACAGTCCATGGAATTCTCCAGGCCAGAGTACTAGAGTGGGTATCCATTCCCTTCTCCAGGAGATCTTCCCAACCCAGGGATCAAACCCAGATCTCCTGCATTGTAGGTGGATTCTTTACCAGCTAAGCCACAAGGGAAGCCCAAGAATATTGGAGTGGGTAGCCTTTCCCGTCTCCAGGGGATCTTCCTGACCCAGGAATCAAACCAGGGATTCCTGCACCACAGGCAGGTTCTTCACCAACTGAGGTATCAGGAAAACCCATGAAATCAGCACAATCTGAATACAATCCAAGTACAGTAGAGTTTGTATAGTACAGTTAGTTCAATGAGTACACTGCCTGGCTCAGGTATTAGCAAAGATAAGAATGTGGTTTCACAAGCCAGACTTTCTGAGTCCCCAGTCAGTATTCTGTCATCTAGTAGCTAGGTTACCTTGGGCAAATTGCAGAACCTGTCTGTGCCTTGGATTACTATGTGTAAACAAGGAGAGGAGCATAATTTTTATTACAGCATTATTGGAAAGATTAAATAATACACACAAAAATGCTTAGATGGGTTTATGACACATAAAACATGCTAATAAAAATTACCTATTAATATATAATAAAAATTATGATTGAGATGATATACTATTTCTTGGCATCTACCTGTTGTGAAATGTCCAGTGTCCTTTTTTGGTGCCTTATTTTTCATGAGATAAATATTAAGGATATTTATATGTTTCCTCTTATCAAAACCTGTCAAGAGATATAATCTAAGCTGTCAATCTTCAATAAAAACTTGAATATATTCAAAGAAATTAATTCATATAATTTTATAGTTGCTAATGGCTTAATATATTTCACTCGCCAGATACAGGTTTCAATTTAAGAATCAATCTTTTAACTACTTAAACTATAAAAGAAATGTGGAGAAAAACATAGGATACTATGTAGGATCAGTAGAGTCTAAGTATACATTAAGGTCTTGCCAGGTGCTAGGTTGTTTTTTCCAGTTGCAAGTAAAACTAAGCATTGTGAATAGACAATAATCAATTTCACTTGAAGATTCTAATATGGGACTTCTCTCCTAAGATGGCAATATGTGACCAATCTCGAAATTACAGAAATTCTATGCAATATGATCAACCAATTTGTCTATATAATAAAAATTATTTTTTAAATGAAAGCAGAAAATTAATTCACAAAGTCTGTGTATATATTTTGTATATTTTAATAGGTATATGTGAGTATGTGTATTTAAACGAACACATACAAATTATCATATAATCCAACACAGAAGAGAGTTTTTCTTCATCTAAAGAGCAACAGAGTTCCAGAAAAACATCTATTTCTGCTTTATTGACTACACCAAAGCCTTTGACTGTGTGGATCACAATAAACTGTGGAAAATTCTGAAAGAGATGGGAATACCAGACCACCTGACCTGCCTCCTGGGAAATCTGTATGCAGGTCAGGAAGCAACAGTTAGAACTGGACATGGAACAACAGACTGGTTCCAAATAGAAAAAGGAGTACGTCAAGGCTGTATATTGTCACCCCGCTTATTTAACTTATATTCAGAGTACATCATGAGAAACACTGGGATGGAGGAAGCACAAGCTGGAATCAAGATTGCCGGGAGAAATATCAATAACCTCAGATATGCAGATGACACCACCTTATGGCAGAAAGTGAAGAAGAACTAAAGAGCCTATTGATGAAAGTGAAAGAGGAGAGTGAAAAAGTTGGCTTAAAACTCAACATTCAGAAAACTAAGATCATGGCATCCAGTCCCATCACTTCATGGCAAATAGATGGGGAAACAGTGGAAACGGTGGATGACTTTAATCTTCTGGGCTCCAAAATCACTGCAGATGGTGACTGCAGCCATGAAATTAAAAGACGCTTACTCCCTGGAAGGAAAATTATGACCAACCTAAACAGCATATTGAAAAGCAGAGACATTACTTTGCCAACAAATGTCAGTTTAGTCAAGGCTGTGGTTTTTCCAGTAGTCATGTATGGATGTGAGAGCTGGACTATAAAGAAAGCTGAGTGCTGAAGAATTGATGCTTTGAACTGTGGTGTTGGAGAAGACTCTTGAGAGTCCGTTGGACTGCAAGGAGATCCAACCAGTCCATCCTAAAGGAGATCAGTCCTGGGTGTTCATTCGAAGGACTGATGCTGAAGCTGAAACTCCAATACTTTGGTCACCTGATGCGAAAAGCTGACTCATTGGAAAAGACTCTGATTTTTGGAAAGATTGAGGGCAAGAGGAGAAAGTGACAACAGAGGATGAGATGGTCGGATGGCATCACCGACTCAATGGACATGGGTATGGGTGAACTCTGAGTTGGTGATGGACAGGAAGGCCTGGCGTGCTGTGGTTCATGGGGTCGCAATAGTCGGACACAACTGAGCGACTGAACTGAACATGCAAAAATAAATCCATTAAACTAATTCATTCTGGAGACTTCACTATAAAACTTAAGTATTTTTCAGTCACAGCAATATGAAAGTGCATAATATTTATTTTGTGCATAATATTTTAATAGATCTTTCTTTGAAATTGCCTTTTCAGAAACATTCTCTTATTTTCTCTGAAAGCAGTAAGGAAATAACTGTGTCATAAAATAATGAAAATCTAGGTTGCATTGCTAATAATTTCAGAGAGTCATTTGACTTTTTTTCTTATATACCATTAAAACATTTTTTTACCTCCAAACTTAAAAGCAATATAATGGTAGCACTCACTGTTTTTTTTTATTTTTTTATCTTTTTGAATACCTACCATCTGTGACCAACATTGTTCCTGTATGCAGAGTACTAAATGATAGCAAGAACAGGACTCAAGTTGAAATATTATTAACTTTAGAAATCACACCAAATAATTTAAGTGATAAATCCTAAGTCCTATTAAGGAGACAGAATTGAGAGTTTCTACTTCTTACCTAACTGATACACAAACAAGTCTTAAAGGACTGTATACTTTGGTATGGGAAGCAAGGAGAGAGATGATTAGCTATATAATGTTAGAAGAAGCTGAGTGAGCATATAATGGCAGTGTCTATTTAATCATAATGTAAAAGGGCATTTTAGACAGTGGACATGCTTATTTCCATCCCATTGGCAAAATGATTATTCTCTTAAACTAGAAAATATTTAAATTTGTAATCATAAAATGCCCATATTTTCAAATACAGTTTTCACTTAAGCTTGGAGCTTTATTAGATCTGATTTCCCATGAAGTGATACGTTGGCCAAGCAAAGCCCAGTATTTTAGACTATATGATAGTTATATTTCCCATTGTGTAATTTAGAGTGCCATTTGTTTTTCTTCATAATTCTTGAGAACTTGGTTGGCGTGACCAGACCTCTGGGAAAGTGTTCAGTTTGCAGACACACATGTGTTTTGAGCTAGACCTAAAATTATGACCTATTCACCAAGGCAATACCACAGAATGGTCTTATGAGACAGTCAGCTGTTCTTCCCCAGGAGACTCAAGACATCCCCACTGATTGAATGCTTGGTGGTTAATTATTTGTTTTTTAAATGTTATGCTGCATAACAATTGTGTATTGTGAACACACACCAAAGTATGGAAAGCTAGTTGTAAAAGGTCAGCAATAACAATAATAGTAATAATAACCAACATTTGAAATTTACTGAGGCTTTACAGGGATTGGGCTTCTCTGGTGATTCAGCTGGTAAAGAACCCACTGCAATGCAGGAGATCAAGATTCAGTCTCTGGGTTGGGAAGATCCCCTGGAGAAGGGACTGGCTACCCACTCCAATATTCTGGCCTGAAAAATTCCATGGACTGCACAGTCCATGGGGTCACAATGAGTTGGACACGACTGAGCGACTTTCACTTTCACTTACAGGGATTATTGCTTAAAAGAAGTACATTATAATTATCTTCATATTTGTGATGAGGACATTAAAATCAAAGAAATTTCAAACCAATTTTCTGAAGTCAAACAGCTAGATGGAAGTGGTCAGAAGTGAAACCAGGTAGTCAGATGAGAGGGCTATTTTATGAGTTACCATGCAATACAGATTTATTTTGTTTGCTAAAAGGGAAGACTCAATTAAGATCATGACATATCCATTGTGTACAGCATCTGGCAAAGTATCTTGAATCCTGAAGAACATGAAAAATTTGTCAGATGGAATCAAAAAAGCATTCAAGATCATTAAGACTATGACCTCAGAAGTGAGTGAGCTGACTAAACAAACAACACTTTAAGTAAACAATCAGTTCCAATAAGATTTTTATGCCCTTCAAAATAAGCAAAAAGTTAAGATATTAAGTTCTGTATATTTAGCAAGCACTTTCCAATGGGTATAATATTTCCTCTATTTCTCTTATGGGGAGTGAGTAGTAACTTTATAACTGTATTATAATAGCTTTTAAAAAGGATTTTGAATGGCTATCAATACTTCTAAATCTCATTCATGTGTCTCTCTACTTTTCATTTTTGTCTTTCCATAATTTAACATATAATTTTAGATAGTCTATGTATAAGTTGTTCACTCCATTATCAAAGGGAAAGAACATAAACATTATTTATTAACAAATAATATTGTATTATTGTCTTAACCCAGAAATGTCTTAGATGGACAATCCTGCCAGGTAATTATTTCATAAAGAAAGAACACAGATGAGCTACTCCAAAAGTTAATCAATTATTTCTAGTAGAAGCTTTCTAATGTTAAAATATCAAAATATCAATATTTAATATGAATTTTATTGGCAGTATTATTATTATGGAGGAAGTTGTATGACTGTAACAACCTTTATGTTTTCTTGAAAGCTGAAATAATTCCTGCCTAAGCTATATGGCATAGAACTTTGATCATAATTTCACCTAAGCATATAAGCAGATTCTATACAATTACTTGAAGAGAATACTGACCCTATCCTTTCCTCCTCTGTGTAGAGTTGACAGTGGTTTTTAGCAGTTTCCTTGGTCTCCCACTTACACAAGGGATCACTGGCCTCAACTCCAGTCAACAGTCGATTGAAGGGTGTGTTCTCAGTCACCTGTCACCCCATCTTATCCCAGGGTCAGTTGAGAGAAATCACGTTGAAAGTAGACAGCTTGAAATGTTTCACATTGTACATATTCAGATCACCAGAAGGGCAAAACTATCCTTCTCTCAGCCACTGGAAGCATTACTAATCACTTTGATGTTGTGGCACTAGCTCATGCTGAAAGTCAGAGTAAGAAATGATACCATGAAATGAATATGTAAATATACCATATGGATTTTGTAAGGAGGGAATCTAATCTCTTTGTCGTCAGGTCCCCTCTCTGTGGCCCCCTCTGGAAACCTGTAGAAAAACCATAAGGCTTGGAGTATCCTAGGTGGAGAAACAAAATGTGAGGAACCTCTGCTGGGGGCAGCACTGACCAGGAGAATGCATGAGGAGTGGTAGCCGATAACTCCACCAGCAGGGAAGGTGTCACTAGCCAGAATACTTGGAGAGAAGGTACCTGAGGCCAGCTCTCCTCTGGGGCCCATGGGAGGGCGATGCATCCAGGGGTGAAAGCCCAGTTCGAGGCTGGGACAATGCAGGCCCTTTTCTGCCAGTAGTCATTCTCCTTTCCTTACATTCTATTGCAACACATTTTATTTATATAGACCACTGGGATAAATTCCTTGTATTCTTAAAACAACAACTATGAGTTTTTTGAGCAATCACTTTGTTTATATCTTTTAGAGGCTCTGGGTTACATCCCTGAGCAGGTTTCTCCTTTTTTGATTGCCTGTGAGCATGTGAGAGCCTAATTTTTGGCTCACACATCAGAGCATATGGGTCATTATGACACGATTTTTAAGCATTTCCTCTGGATTTCATTATAAACAGCCATCAATGTTTTAAATGACTAACTTTACTTTTTGCAATCTTGCATGTTATGTACTCTTTTAAAGTGCTATTTTTCCTGAATATGTGTATAGGATATCAAGTCAAGTACCATCATGATCTTATTTTACAATCTGTCAACGGATTTGATCACAAAGTTCTCATCAATCTAAAACCCCTAATTTCATCTTCAATAGCTGTGAAATCTTCTCTGAGGCATCTAGACTGATTTTCCATGATGCTTTCTAAAATTCCTACCAAAGGGTGACAAGGTTCATGATCAGAGGCCATCCATAAACTCTAGAGCTTCACTTTCATTTGGCAGATGTTAATTCTGAGAGTGAAAGGTAGAGAAGGAAGGAGAATCTGTCACTTGCAGATGCTTTTCTGAGATCGCTTGGTGAGCTAAGCGCATGATACCCAGGCTGAACACTATGTTTAGAGCAGACAGATCTGAAATAGAAACGAAGCTCTCCATGGCTACTAGCACTCATTTGTCCTCACATGCAGGCCAGATGAAATAATGACACAGTATCCAGATCATCTTTACTTTTGCAATCACATATTACCAGACTCAGTACTGTCATTGTTACATCCAATAACCATGAATAAAAACCAAATACTCAAAATTGATCTACCTTTTTTTTTTTTTTAATTTGTGGCCACTGGGTGGGGAGTGAGTTATTAAGAAGAGATACTTACAGGGTCCAGTAAGGTAATGAAATGAGCAAATTTGGCAGAGTCTGTGGTTAAATGGAAAGAGTTCAGGTTAAAATTGATCTTTGGGTGATTGATGCCATCTGGAAAAAAGAACCCTAACATGGCTGATTATATGCCAAGAAATATGCCAATTTTTAAAAGATATCAAATAATTTTAAGTCTTTTAAAAATTAAAGTGCTATGCAGGCCAAAGAAAACAGCCTGCCAGTCTGTGAATTTTAGTTTAAAATGTATATAAATATTCCAAAGGACAGCTTGCGTTTTTTAAATAAAACCTAGAACATTTTGAAAATAGCACTTGGATTTAAACCGCACAGCAAATCATGAAGAGCTTAAAATATTTGTATTTGTGTAGCCATACATACATTCAATAATTCATTAGGTTACACAAGTCTATGCAATGTTGGAGGAAAGAATGAAAATCAGCTACTCTGGAAAATATTGAAACATTATCTGATAATTACAATGATGCAAGAGTATATGTTTTAAAAGATATTTAACTCTAATTTAGCATATTCTAAAGAGAATGAATGATGATTAAAGTAAATATTGATTTGATTAAAGCTTGGATGTTTCACTCAATAAAAGCAGAAAAAGAGAGTAGTTGGGAATGATGGGTATTGTCTCTGCTGCCTTTTGGGGTATATATTATTATATTTCACATGACTAGGAAATCTATCCCCAACCAACCAGATATATATAATCCAGATTTCGATTTACCACTTTAGCTAGGTCCAAAGTAAAATCATATGTTGACTTGATTTATTTTTTCTCATTTCCTGATCCTGCTATATATCATGCAATATTAGACAAGTTAATTTGAATGCTTCTGCACTGAACACTATTTATTAGGAAGTACAAATTGTGACAATAAGGTCTCTTTATCATTACTATTTAATTAATTCACTTACTTTTTAACCCACACTGCTTTAAGAATTATTTTCAACACTATGAAGTTTCATCAAAAAAAACAAAAACAGAATTAAAATATTATTCTTCAATCCCACTCCTGGGTATATATCTGGAAAAAACAACAATTTGAAAAGATTCATGTGCCCCTGTATTCACTGAAGCACTGTATACAACAGCCAGGACATAGAAGCAGAAGAAATTCATGTCTCTGATTTTATTTTTGAAACTCATAAAAAGAGAGATCTTTACTACAGCTCCTCAAAGAATTAACCCTATGCAATACACCTCCTTTATAATAAATATACAGATAAACTGCATAATTTCTTGTTCCATCTGCCAATATAGTCCAAAGGTATCATATCAGCATAGAAACCATGTGCTGTACTAAGTCACTTCAGTCGTGTCTGACTCTTTGCAATCCTGTGGACTGTAACCTGCCAGGCTCCTCTGTTCATGGGATTCTCCAGGCAAGAATACTGGAGTGGGTTGCCATGCCTTCCTCCAGGGTACCTTCCTGACCCAGGGATTGAACCCACGTCTTTATATCCCCTGCCCTAGCAGGTGGATTCTTTACCACCGGCACCACCTGGGAAGCCCTGATGTAAATCAGGGAGTAATCAATATGCCAGAGTACACACAATGTACTAATGCACTATTATAAGACAACTTACACATTTCTAATGGCAGAGCTTCACTTTGAGTGAAGAGCCTAGAATATATAGAGCAGGGCTTCTCAACTTCAGTACCATTAACATACTGAGCTTTGTATTTATTTGCTGGGAAGAGCTGTGCACTAGATGTTGTTTATCAGCATTTCTGGCCTCAACCCACTTGATGCCAGCAACTCACTCTCCCAGTTGTGACAACATAAAATGTACCTAAATATCGCCAAGTGTTCCCTGTGGAGGAGGGCAAAATCCCCCATGACTAAGAAGCACTGCCCTAGAGGAATAGAATGATTACACAACATCCTCCACAAATAATATTTCTTTCAGTTGAGGCTTTGAAAGCTATTGCATGGCTGTCAACACGAGCTTATTCTGTCTCTGTAGCAGCTAGAGTACAGGTATTTCTCAGAGATAATAGTGTCAGTAAGTGCAGAGATTTTAGACTTGAAAAATTCACTGCGCTGATGGTGGCTAAGGGAAAAACCCTTACCTGTTTAGTACAAATTAATCATCTCTTCTTGAATATTCAATTAAAGACATTCACAGCCTTTCTTGTCGGAGAAGGCAATGGCACCCCACCCCAGCACTCTTGCCTGGAAAATCCCATGGACGGAGGAGCCTGGTGGGCTGCAGTCCATGGGGTCGCGAAGAGTCGGACGTGACTGAGCGACTTCACTTTCACTTTTCACTCTCATGCATTGGAGAAGGAAATGGCAACCCACTCCAGTGTTCTTGCCTGGAGAATCCCAGGGACGGGGGAGCCTGGTGGGCTGATGTCTATGGGGTCGCACAGAGTCGGACACGACTGAAGCGACTTAGCAGCAGCAACAGCAGCCTTTCTTATAGATCAACTTGGTTGTGTGGCATAATTCTAGCCAATAGAATGTGAGTGGAAATGGAAAGAACAAATTTTTTGCAAGACTTAACAAGTAGTAGCCCTTCTTACATTTTTCACCATGCTTCTATTTGATGCAGAAACTGATGATCACCAATGAGATGGTGAAGGCCTATGATGGAAAAAACCCGAGTCCTTGAAAGACAAGTGTAGAAAAACTTAGTCAACTAGGGACACTAGTGCTAGACTGTGTTGCAAATAAAATTTTAGTGTGTTTGAGCCCATACACAATTTGGGTCTGTATATCACAACAGTTTAACTTATGCTAAATAACACAATAGGTTTAATAGCCTCTTCCGAACATATGAAATCTAGACAGTTGCATAACTCTTCATGGTTTTTCACATTAATTTATCACATGGATATTTTTATGTAGTATCATGTGAAAATAAGTTTCATAACTAAGATTTTTAGCCTTAAGGGTATTATTTCAGAATGCAGATGACACAGCTAGACAACACAGGCATGAACACAACAGAATAAAATAGTAAACAAAGGAACAAGTAGATTATACAGCACAATATCTAAAACTAAAAGTTACAAAACTCCTCAATTTTTTTATTATCAACTTCCAGTCAAAGAATGTTGAAATTCAAGTAACTGGCTTTTATTCTTAAATCTCATCTCCTTTATGAAGTCTTTTATAAATTGATCCCTCTGTTCATGTGAATTGCTGACTGGTGTTTCTCACTGACCATGTATCAGTTGCAACCTTGTATTTTTAACTATCCTCTGACCTGTAATCCCAAAGAAAGGCAATACCAAAGAATGCTCAAACTGCTGCACAATTGCACTCATCTACACGCTAGTGCAGTAATGCTTAAAAATCTCCAAGCCAGGCTTTAGCAATACATGAACCACAAACTTCCAGATGTTCAAGCTGGTTTTAGAAAAGGCAGAGGAAACAGAGATCAAATTGCCAACATCTGCTGGATCATCAAAAGAGCAAGAGAATTCCAGAAAAACATCCATTTCTGCTTTATTGACTAGGCAAAAGCCTTTGACTGTGTGGATCACAATAAACTGTGGAAAATTCTGAAAGAGATAGGAATATCAGATCACATGACCTCCCTCTTGAGAAACCTGTATGCAGCTCAGGAAGCAACAGTTAGAACTGGACATGGAACAACAGACTGGTTCCCAATAGGAAAAGGAGTATGTCAAGGCTGCATGTTGTCACCCTGCTTATTTCACTTATGCAGAGTATATCATGAGAAACGCTGCGATGGGGGAAGCACAAGCTGGAATCAAGATTGCCGGGAGAAATATCAATAACCTCAGATATGCAGATGACACCACCCTTATGGCAGAAAGTGAAGAAGAACTAAAGAGCCTCTTGATGAAAGTGAAAGAGGAGAGTGAAAAAGTTGGCTTAAAGCTCAACATTCAGAAAACTAAGATCATAGCATCTGGTCCCATCACTTCATGGCAAATAGATGGGGAAACTGGTTGACTTTATATTTCTGGGTTCTAAAATCATTGCAGATATTGACGGCAGCCATGAAATTAAAAGAGGCTTACTCCCTGGAAGGGAAATTATGACCAACCTAGACAGCATATTGAAAAGCAGAGACATTACTTTGCCAACAAATGTCAGTTTAGTCAAGGCTGTGGTTTTTCCAGTAGTCATGTATGGATGTGAGAGTTGGACTATAAAGAAAGCTGGGCGCTAAAGAATTGATGCTTTTGAACTGTGGTGTTGGAGAAGACTCTTGAGAGTCCCTTGGGACTGCAAGGAGATCCAACCAGTCCATCCTAAAGGAGATCAGTCCTGGGTGTCCAATGGAAGGACTGATGCTGAAGCTGAAACTCCGATACTTTCATCATCTGATGCAAGGAGCTGACTCATTGGAAAAGACCCTGATGCTGGGAAAGATTGAGGGCAGGAGGAGAAGGGGACGACGGAGGATGAGATGGCTGGATGGCATCACCGACTCGATGCACCTGAGTTTGAGTAAACTCCAGGAGTTGGTGACGGACAGGAAGGCCTGGTGTGCTGCGGTTCATGGGGTCAGAAAGAGTCGGACACGACTGAGCGACTGAACTGAATTGAATTGAACTGTCTTGTAAAATCAAGAAAAAGACTGTCAGCCTCTTGAGGTTAGAGCCAGGATCGCAGGCAGTTTGTTTTGAAAGCATAAGGGCTCCAACTGAGAGATTAGTGGAAAAATAAAAGAACAAAACCAGAGATGCTGGCCCAAGTGCATGTTTGGTAGGGAGACAAGGCATAACCCTAGATGAAAAATCCTGCTGAAGTGAAGAGCTCCACAGGCTCTTCCTGATAAGCCCCGAGGAAAATGAAAGCAAAATTTCCCAGTCTCTTTAAAGGAAAATCTAGTGGTGCCTTCTGAAAGCAGCAGTAAATGGGCACTGGTAAAACCACAAGAAAGCTTTGATTATAGTGTCCCCATTAAGGATACATGTGCTAATACAATATGTACCATAAACACTAATAGTTGAGATAAATTTATTGAAAACCACACACAGTATAGTCTCTTCCTCCAACTACACCACCTCTCCAAAAAAAAAAAAAAAAATCAAAAAAAAATTGAAATAAATAACTAAAATCCAACCAGTATGTTTGGATATTGGTAAAACCATATTCCTTTTACAGGGATCTTTCTGAACTTTATGGGCCTGGTAACCTAGAAAAACTGCTCTTCTTTTCAAGACAGGGACATAACATATTGAATTCATAAAATTCATAGATAGCTGTATTGTCCTGAAAAAGCTATAGCTTCCTAAACATGTATGTAGTATGTAAAACTGAAGTCTCTAAGTATCACCTAAAACCTGAAATTTCTTGTAAAGCTATTAATGGATTACCAATGAAACTGGACATAAGAATTTATCCCTAAAGTTAATAAACTGAAATGTTTTCGTGCATGTCATAATTTGGCTCTTGTGTAGTCTGGATGAAGAATCATCCAACTTTTCTGTAAACAGCTACCTGGTCAAAATTTCAGGTGTTGCAGGTCATTTCCTCTCCATCACGACTACTTAACCCTGCCATTCCACTGAGAAACCAGCCATAGACAGTAAGTAGCCAACAAGTGTGTGGTTCTATTCCAATAAAAGTCTGTCTACAAAAACCCAGGGTGGAGCAGATTTGGCCTGTGGGCCAGTTTGCTAACACTAAATCTGTATCATATTCTCAAGTTTCTGTATCCATATGAGTTCTGTCTTATTCTTTTACTTTCTTATTCTAGAACAATGAGTCATTTTACTTTAGATAACACTACTCTTTTTTCCTTGGAAAAATGCATTCTATATTCCTTGCACAGCCTTGATATGAAAAATATACATCCCATTTTCTTCCCTTACCTTGTATACAAAGTTGTTTCCCTTCATCCTGACTCTTTCTAGGCTGAGTGCCAAAGAATCGATGCTTTTGAATTGTGGTGCTGGAGTAAACTCCTGCGAGTCCCTTGGATAGCAAGGAGAGCAAACCAGTCAATCCTAAAGGAAATCAACCTTGAATATTCACTGGAAGGACTGATGCTGAAGTTGAAGCTCCCATACTCTGACCACCTGATGCAAAGAGCCAACTTCACTGGAAAAGACCCTGATGCTGGGAAAGACCGAGGGAAGGAGGAAAAGGGGGCAAAAAAGGATGAGATGGTTGGATGGCATCACTGACTCAATGGACATGAGTTTGAGCAAACTCTGGGAGATAGTGAAGGATAGGGAAGCCTAGAGTGCTGCAGTCCATGGGGTCACAGAGTCAGATTTGACTGAGCAACTGAACAGAAACAGCTGTATTTTTACAAATTGATAACATATTTTAACTATTTGTACTTCACTTTCCAGTTAAAGCTAGGAAGAAGGGAATTGTGAACTATTACATGTTAGTATCCTCTAGTAATTTAGCAAGTTTGATGAATACATTAATTATAAAACATATTTTAGAGACATGTTTTTTAATAATACAATTTTTAAAGTGTGTAACATATTTATTAATAGACTCACACATCTTTTGTTTCTCTAAAAACAAGTCAAAGGGAGACAAATATAAATTTATGTTCAGCAATTAATGCCTCTGAAATCATAGTATATTATCATATTTGGAAATAATCTAGATATTCAATGAATATTCATTTTTTAAGTTTAACTTAGTATAAACTTTTACTTTTTTACATTTATTTACATTACATTTTTTTTCATTTATTTTTATTAGTTGGAGGCTAATTACTTTATAATATTTTAGTGGGTTTTGTCATACATTGACATGAATCAGCCATGGATTTACCTGTATTCCCCATCCCAATACCCCCTCCCACCTCCCTCTCCACCCGATCCCTCTGGGTCTTCCCAGTGCACCAGGTCCGAGCACTTGTCTCATGCATCCAACCTGAGCTGGTGATCAGTTTCATCCTAGATAATATACATGTTTCGATGCTGTTCTCTTGAAATATCCCACCCTCACCTTCTCCCACAGAGTCCAAAAGTCTGTTCTATACATCTGTGCCTCTTTTTCTATTTACATTACATATTTTTAACAACAATGCTTAGATTGGATATCAGTTAGCCATCATCTTAGCTTTCTCGTTGACAAATTTTGTAACATAAAAGTGAAAGTGAAAGTGTTAGTTGCTTACTCATGTCCGACTCTTTGTGACCCATGGACTGGAGACTGCCAGGCTCCTCTGTCCATGGGATTTCCCAAGCAAGGATACTAGAATGGATAGCCATTTCCTCCTCCTGGGGATCTTCCCAATCCAGGGATCAAACTCCAGTTTGTCATATTGCAGGTGGATTCTTTACCATCTAAGTCACCAGAGAAGCCTCAACATGAGTTTATTTCACTATTAAACCCAGGTAGAAAAAGTTGTATATTTGTATTATATTTAACATTGAGGATGAGTGTGAATATTAAATCAACAAACTTAAATTAGCTTTTATTTATCAAAGATTATACCAGGTCATGTGAACCTGAGAAAATTTTGGGTTAGTATCTATATTTCTGGGTGTTTTAGGAATACTTAATCTATATAGGTATTTATTTTTAAGCCAATTCAATGGAACTGATTTTAACATATAATTATACATAATATACATATGTACATAAATACACAAAAACATATAGCAGACATAAGATAAAATTTTACAGCCTTCATCTTTAACTTTTAGTCATGTCTGAGGTACAATAATGCAAAACTCAAAAAAAATAGCTGGATTTAAATTGTGCTTCTGGTTGACAGACTAACAAGTTAAGACTAACTACTCAGATGGCCAAATGTTTTGTTTTTTTATTGGACTATAGTTGATTTACAATGTTGTGTTAGCTTTAGACGTACAGAAATGTGGTTCAATATATATATATATGTGCGTGTATATATATATATTTATCTATATCTATATATATATATACACACACATACATTCTTTCTCAAAACCTTTTCCCATTTAGGTTATTATAGAATACTGAACAGAGTTCCCTGTGCTATACAGTAGGTCCTTATTGGTTATCTATTTTAAATATAGTAGTGTATATGTTTTGACCAACATCCTGTAACTGAAGATTCTTTATCTACACATTGTAAAGATTCTTTTAGAGAGAAACTATTTTTGGAGTCATTCATCTTTTAGAAACCTCTACCTTTCAATCAAAGATGGCATTCCACACTGTCTCCTAGAAGTTCGAGATCTCTACAAAGATGCTCCTTAAAGTGGGCCAATCTAAATTCAAGTTTCCCAAAAGTGGCTGCTATAACTGCAAATTATCCAAAAGTTTACCCATATTCCAAAGAAGCACAAGATTCTGGTCCATAATAGGTATATCTCCAGGAAGCAGTTGTTTTTGAAAGAGATGAAAAAAATAGTTTCAGACTCAGTGAAATCCATTTTTGCCTTAGAATCCCTAGACATCTTAACCATGACGGCACATGTTTTCCAATAGCTGTCCCAAGACATAGGTGATTACGTGTTTCCCAGACCACCTTTAGGACAGGATAGCAAGAAACTTCAACAAACGACGTACAAGTATACTCAATGAAACCAGAGAGCTCTAAACACAAGGAGAGTCGACCTCTGATTGAAGAGAGACTTACCCTCCAATTCCAGGGTTGGTGAGAAAGCAGTGAGCTGCATGGGCTCTGAGGGCATAGGCACCTGGCTGCTCACTGTCCTCTGGGTCATTGGGGGTCTTCTTTAAATCCCATTTCTGATGCCAGAAACTGTGCAAAATCCAGAAATGGTAAAATTAAAACCCCAAATTAAGGAATAGTATTTAGTGAAAGTTTACTGTGCATATAAGAACAGTCTGTGAATAAGGAGCCTTCAAAATCAAAAACTTCTTGTCCTCAATGGCGTGAAGTTATAAAAAGGTTTGTAAAGTGAAAATGAGGAAGTTGTTTACCCTTTCTAATGATTGGTTATTAAAATGGAGCTCTCCAGACAGCAGGCGATCAGTTAAAAGTGATCATCTCACACCAATTTGGGGAAGAGACATAAGTCTACTTTATGATTTTTCAGAGGTTTTTTACAAGGAATAACATAAATTATGTCCCTGTTCATGAAATAAGATAGATTTAGTTTCGCCTATGTGTTTAAAATGTTCTTTTCTATTCAGAAAATTCTCAAGTCCACTTTTCATTTTGTATTCAATTTTAACATCAGTAATCTAAACTGTATTAAAGGACTATTCTTTGATTCAATTTTATTGTGTTTATATTTGTTATTTTTAATATTCCTTAAAAGATTTTGTAGACATTTTCTTTAAAAAGGCCTATTTTGTTTTCCTTGAAAACATGTTATCAAAGTCCATGATTCAATTATAAAGTAAAAAAAAAAATGCTAATGGTGCACAACAAATAACACCTTTCTGTACTTAACTAATTATCATCATGTAATCATAGGAATTAGATATCCTTGATGATTTCTACTTGTGGTAAGCTGTAATTTACATGTTACTTCAGAATTTATTATGTTAATTTGCACTCAGGTATATGCCTAACCTCAGAACAAGGCACAGTCTATTATATAGTTTACATGCTGCAGACACTTCTCAGTATTAAAATGGAGAACACAAGTCACAGTTGACATATGGAAACATCATTGCAAATATTTTCCAATCAAATCATGTTAAAAATCATTAGTTTCCTTTTGAGATACATTGTGGGTTACTTTTGAGATTTGCCATAAACAAAAGTCTATATTTGTGTCTATACTTTTGTGTTTGCTTCTGAGAGGACAAGTTTGAGAAACAATTCAACACTTTATATTGCATTTCACAGATATAACGTTGTTACATTAAAAGTTTTTCCATATTCTATGCATGCTTTAAAGTTGACAGTTCCCTGGTCATCAATAAAAAAGACAAAAAGGATACCAAAAATGATTGTATGAAGGATTTTTTCCCAATCATTTCAAAATATTGTGAAGTAATTAGCCTCTAATTAAAATAGATTAATTAAAAAAAGAAAATAAACCAAAGTCATGCTTATTATTTTTCTTTTTTTCCCTGTGGTATTAATAAACAATGCTTACATACACTGCTACTTTTCTTTAGGTCATAATTAATTTTAGGGAGATTAATATTATAAAAATTATTTCCATATTTGATATACATTCTTTGTAAACAATATCAATGAAACGTTGTTGCTGAACCATGAAAGATGCCGGGATTCTTGGCCTCCAGAGGAGAATTCAATCCAGGCCCAGAGACGAGGCTTGATTGCTCAGAGCTTTTGGGTAATAGAGTTTTATTAAAGTATAAAAGGGATACAGAAAGCTTGTGACATAGACATCAGAAGGGGGCAGAAAGAACAACCCCCCCTTGCTAGTGTTAGCAATGGAGTTATATACTCTCCAATTAGTTATTACAATGAATCAAAAGAATGTCTGGAGGTTGCAAAGACCTTACTAGACCCACTCCCACAAACCACATTTCAAGATAAGAGGATTAGCCAGAAGGCCCTCAGGAAGGAGAAACTGTCCTCAAACGGGATACACTGCTGCTATCTAATCGTTAATTCAGAGTCCAAACCCAGTTGTTACTTGTGTGATCATCTGTTCCAGGCTTAAAGATAAAAGCGTTTTATGTGACTAAGACTAAGGAACGTGGAGGAAAAAAAATGCTTGTCCTTTCCTCCTCCTTGAGAATCCCAGACCCCTATTTCCACTTTGAGAGCCCCAGGCCCCTTTCTCTTCTTTAGGGAACCCTCGACTTCTTATCAATCTGCCTAGAAATTGACTCTCTCTTCAAGTTGAGCAAGCTTTCTTGAGAAGAAAAACTAACAAAAAAGTGATAACTTGTCCCTTTTGCTCACAATAGCAATCAAATGTAGGTAAATGAGAATGCTGCATGGAAATATATAAAATATATGTTCTACTTTCCAATAACTACTATTTGTTAAACCATTAAAAGCCTCCTCTTTCATATGGGATTTTTGTTTTTCAGTCAGTCCAATCTTAGTATTTTGAGCCAAGAAATCTTACTAGTTATGTGATTATACAAAAACGGAAGAGAAAATAATATAAAAATGACTCCAAGGTTTTAGGCTAAGTAACTAGTGGAGTGTTTATATTGTTTTAAAAAAATAATGTGAGAAACAAGCTATTGAAAAAATATATATATATGAGTTAAGTTTTGAAATAAAGAGTTTGAAATGATGGTGTTATACCCTTATGTAAATCTATGCACAAAATAAACATGGAACTACTGTTTCAGTAGTTCAATAAAACTACTGTTCATTGAGTATGCCAAAGCCTTTGTCTGTGTGTATCACAATAAACTGTGGAAAATGCTGAAAGGGACAGGAATACCAGACCACCTGACCTGCATCTTGAGAAACCTGTATGCAGGTCAGGAAGCCACAGTTAGAACTGGACATGGAACAGCAGACTGGTTCCAAATAAGAAAAGGAGTACATCAAGGCTGTATATTGTCACCCTGCTTATTTAACTTATATGCAGAGTACATCATGAGAAATGCTGGGCTAGATGAAGCGCAAGCTGGAATCAAGATTGCTGGGAGAATAACCTCAGATATGCAGATGACACCACCGTTATGGCACAAAGTGAAGAGGAACTAAAAAGCCTCTTGATGAAAGTGAATGAGGAGAGTGAAAAAGTTGGCTTAAAGCTCAACATTCAGAAAACTAAGATCATGGCATCCAGTCCCATCACTTCATGGGAAATACATGGGGAAACAGTGTCAGACTTTATTTTTTTGGGCTCCCAAATCACTGCAGATGGTGATTGCAGCCATGAAATTAAAAGACACTTACTCCTTGTAAGGAAAGTTATGACCAACCTAGACAGCCTATTAAAAAGTAGAGGCATTAGTTTGTCAACAAAGGTCCATCTAGTCAAGGCTATGGTTTTTCCAATAGTCATGTATGGATGTGAGAGTTGGACTATAAGGAAAGCTGGGCACTAAAGAATGGATGCTTTTGAACTGTGGTGTTGGAGAAGACTCTTGAGAATCTCTTGGACTGCAAGGAGATCCAACCAGTCCATCCTAAAGGAAATCAGTCCTGGGTTTTCATTGGAAGGAATGATGCTGAAGCTGAAACTCCAATACTTTGGCCACCTGATGCAAAGAGTAGACTCATTGGGAAAAGACCCTGATGCTGGGAGGGATTGAGGGCAGGAGGAGAAGGTGACAACAGAGGATGAGATGGCTGGATGGCGTCACTGATTTGATAGACATGAGTTTGAGTAATCTCCGGGAGTTGGTGATGGACAGGGAGGCCTGGCGTGCTGTGATTCATGGGGTTGCAAAGAGTTGGACACAACTGAGCGACTGAACTGAACTGAACTGTTTCAGTAAGAGGCTGAGGTTTTTCACTATCAAGTAGGAAAAACCATATAAACTATAAAGTGAAGTAAAGCCACTCAGTCGTGCCCGACTCTTTGCAACCCCATGGACTGTAGCCTACAAGGCTCCTCTGTCCATGGAATTTTCCAGGCAAGAGTACTGGAGTGGGTTGCAATTTCCTTCTCCAGGAGATCTTCCCAACCCAGGGATCAAATCTGTGTCTCCCACACTGTAGGCAGACACTTTACCATCTGAGCCACTAGGGAAGCCCATATAAACTATAGTTTATAGCATAAAAACTATAATATATAGTAGTATAAACTATAAAGTAAGCTCAGACTTAATACATGATCTGTTTACCAAGGAGGAGAATACAGAAAAGGAATAGCTGTAATTAAAAAACTCAGCTTAGTGTTTGCATGTAATTAAAGATTGAGATCTGGAGCCAGCAAGAGGAAAAAAAAATGTATCTAGAGAAAAAGCAGCAAACAATAATGAAATTAATATCAATACATAATATTAAATTATTCTGTCCCCACTATTCAAAAATAATATAAATGACTATCAATGGAATATATACTTTCAATAATTTGTTTTATTCTAGTAGTCATGGGGAATACATACTCATTTTCACTCATGATTCAAAAGCAAGACCCCAAAAAAAGATGCGCTAGATTAGAAGTGAAGGTGAGGTCTAGGGTAGAAATAAACCATCTGGCTTTATTATCCCCACATTGGTTTGGTTCTGCAATTGCTGACTAAATGTTCAGTTTATGGACTGTACAGAACAGGAGCAACAGATACAGCGGCTAGTCTAGAGATATTGCAAGCTCATGCAGTAAGGAGACACGAGGTCATATTGTTTCTACAGTAGGATGAAGCACTACATTAGAAGGGCTGACATCAGGGGCATGGAAGTTAAGTTGGGATATGAGCAAATGATTAAAGTGTGTTACAGTGTATGAGGAAGACTTTTTTTAAAAGGAAGAACTAGAACTGAGCATAAAGGATGTGTGGAGGAGAATGCATGGACGTTTTCATCACTTCCTATCCGTGCATTTGGTGAAGGAGGGATACACCCCCTAGGGTGACGGGGATAAGCAAAGACACAATATCCATGCACAGAAGAATCAGCGGGTTGGGCTAAGTCACTTCAGTTGTGTCCAATTCTTTGTGACCCCGTGGACTACAGCCCCCCAAGCTCTGCTGTCCATGGGATTCTCCAGGGAAGAACACTGAAATGGGTTGCTATTCCCTCCTCCAAGGGATCTTCCCCACCCAGAGATAGAAGCTCTGTCTCCTGTGGTTCCTGCTTTGCAGGCAGATTCTTCACCGCTTGAGCCACCAGGCAGGGAAGACCATCAGTGGTGGGTTAGTAATCACATATACTCAGAACTTGGGGGAAAGGATACAAACCATGTGTTTGCATGTCCATGTGTGTCCAAATCATGTCCATCTCCTGGAGCCACACAAGGGTTACACTTGGGAACAGAGTGAACTACTAGTAGCCGCGGAAGACAGGCTCTGTGGCATCAAGAGGGTGAGGGGACCCCTGGCTCCTGTGGGAAGGTACGATTGATTTACTTGGATAGTTCTGTGGGTTGGCAGAAAACTTAACCCCACTGCTTTGGAATAAGTAAAAATTGTGCCCGATCTCTTTGATAAGTTGTCTGACTATAGGCCTTTACAGGTAGGAGCATAATGGAGAGATGAACGTGCAGTTAGGCCATCTGAGACCCCTCCTGGATTCACCAGATGTCAAGGCAGCACATAAAATTGAGTCTCATCTCTTGACCTTACATTACTATAGAGAGAGAAAACAGAATCACAAGATGGAGATGGAAACATGCATGACAAGTATGTGAAAGACCAAGGCAGTGCCATCTGACACATATTTTAGGAAAACCCACAGAGCAGTGGAACAAGAGTGTGGCAAGGCTATATTATTCCTGACAGCCTCAGTGATGGGTATGAATTTTCTGTCAGGGATTTAACACTTCGTTCATCTTTTTTGTGGAAAAAAAACTTCTAATAATTTTAACCATTTTTGGGGGGCTGGTATTCAAGTAAACAGCTGGCATCTTAATTACAGCCCATATTAAGTTTTACATTTTATAAAATGATATCTAATTGGTCTATGATAGTATAGGGGCTTCCCAGATGGCACAGTGGTAAAGAATCTGCCTGCCAAGGCAGGAGATACAAAAGACAGGGGTTCGGCTTCTGGGCCAGGAAGATCCCCTGGAGAAGGAAATGGCAACCCACTCTAGTATTCTTGCCTGGAAAATTCCATGGACAGAGGACCCTGGTAGGCTACAGTACCTGAGGTTGCAAAGAGATGGAAGAGACTAAGAATATACTGATGATATACTTTAACTTAGCATTTCTTTACATAATTATCAAAACACATACATTAGCTTATCTTTTCATTCAACCGATCTGAATTTATGAGTTTATTGTACTATAACACCTACATAGCTAAAATTAAAGATTATAACATTAGTGTCTCAGAAATTCTGATTTAAATAAAAACACTTGTCTACATTATCTAGGTTTATTCATAATGCAATTCTAATCAATATCAAATTATATTACCTATAAATCTAATTTGATTTTCTTTGTCTAAAACTATGAGTCAGAAAATTTTTTTTTCAAAAGATTATATTGGGTTGGGCTTCCCAGTTGGCACTAGTGGAAAAGAATCTGCCTGCCAACGCAGGAGACATAAGAGATGTGGGTTCAATCCGTGGGTTGGGAGGATACTCTGGAGGAGGACATGGCAACCCACTCCAGTATTCTTGCCTGGAGAATCCCATTGACAGAGGAGCTTGGCTGGCTACAGTCCACAGCATCACAGAGTCGGACACGACTGATATGATTACAATCAGTTTTTAGGAATACTCTTCACTAAGAAAAGAAATATGTATTCAGTGTGACTGCATTTGGTGTGCTTCTCTGGCAGCTGTGAAGACGAATGAAATCTTCACGGCTTCTCTGTACTGGCGCGTATCTGCTCCTGATTAACTCCAGGGGTGAGACAATGGTCCTGGTTCCTGTCAGGTGTTCCAGAAAGCGGTTCTGAGCGCTGAGGAGCCTGTGCTACCATCCAGGCCCGTCTGGAGAGCCCGTAGGAAAGACTAAGGCAAGGCAGGGGAAGTGAGCAGATGCTCAAGGATACTCAGGGAGTGCGAGGAGGCTTGCCTCACTCGCTGTGTCATTTGGCCACCGCAGGAAGCCAGGCCTTGTGGTCTTGGAAAAGTCGTCTCACTCCACAGCCACAGAATTATAAACTCGCTGCCACTCTCAATAATAGCAAGAGTGAGTGGTTGAGAGGCTGCTCCTTCATCTGATAGACATCTCCACCTGTAATTTACCTAATGCCAAAGGAACGCTCTGGTCCATGTCTTTAAAAGCCCTCGAGGGCTGGTTTACAGTCACTGGAGTGCCAAATTCATTCTGTTAGTAACAGACCCTGGACACCTGGAAAGTGCCTTTGGAAAAGTGTGAGGGACTCCTGGGAGCTAGCATTTTCCTTGCAAAGGTAGAATTAAATTCCAAGATATAGATCTTCTTTTTTCTGTTAATAGATGATGTGATCTTCATCTGTAAAGTACATTTAGTCATTGAGGAGTTCTGTTACTACATTTCTTTTTAAAAATAGTACTCTAAATAGCACTGAAACAAATATACTATCAAGGGTGAAACAGATCACCAGTCCAGGTTGGATGCATGAGACAAGTGCTCAGGGCTGGTGCACTGGGAAGACCCAGAGGGATGGGATGGGGAGGGAGGCGGGAGAGGGGATCAGGATGGGGAACACATGTAAATCCATGGCTGATTTATGTCAATGTATGGCAAAAACCACTACAATATTGTAAAGTAATTAGCCTCCAACTAATAAAAATATATGAAAAAAATAGTACTCTATGTGTAGTGTGTATTTAAACCTTAGTTTTTGTGCTAAATAGAAAGTTTCAATACCCATGTTCCAGAATCATGAGAAGAAAAAAAAAAAATACAAACTCCGAAGATGCCCCATGTATTTAATAAAATATGTCCCATGTGTTGCAAATTATATTTTTAAATCCTCTCTAGTCAAATTCTCTCTGCTCCATATCAAAGCAGTGAAATCATTTTGAAGAAGCCAAGTCCCTGACATAACTTGAAACATTATCTTAATGCTCACAGACAAAATCCTTAGATACTTAGGCTTTTAAGTTTAGTATTAAAGGCTCCCTTTGTCTCTGAACAAATAAGAAACCTAAGTTCATTTTTACAAAAGACATATATCTGCAAGTAATTCATTTAAAATATGTAAAACTCATTTAAAATATATTATTTTTACAAATTTAAAATTATCACCCTCAGGCCAGGCCTCATCTTCAGCCAGTGTCAGTTAATTCTACCTACTTACTGAGCTGAGAATCTGCAATACTTTTAGTTTTCATTTGATTATAATTCAGTAGTCACAGAGAATAATAGCAAAATATAATAACTACAACAGTATTCACTTATATCCACTTATATCACTTCTTTATGCAGTAGAGACCATTAGCTTAAAAAGAGCATTTTGCATTTAAAAGCATACACTAAGGGTAGATTTGTATATGGAAGAGCTCATGGGCTCTACCCTTGACTTATTCATATTATCAGCTCCTGGCCTCCTCTTTGGCCAAGGTCAATTAATTCTACCCATATACTCAGCTAAGAATCTGTGATGGTGAGAGAGCTAAAGTAAGACAAAGGGACTTTGGAGAAGAGAAGTGTCTAGTAAGAAAGCTGATGGTCTCCCTGCACAATGAATGGTAGTTCTCCTTCTCCAGCTTCCTCTTGAAACTTTCAGAAAAGCCAATATAAGGAATTTGGAATTGACAGGCACACATGCTATATTTAGAGATAAACAAGGACCTACTGTAAAAAAATAATAAATAAAAATTTTAAAAGACAAAATTCAGAAGCTTTTTCCATAAATGTTATGTATTAGATATAGTTGAGAGATATTCTCAAAATAGCTACAAGCCGAGACAAAAATATAAAAAATATTTATACAATGCATGATTGAGTTGGTGGGCAGCTAAGAGAAATACTAGAGTACTGAAACCATGAGAAAAGAGGAATTCTAAGACAGCAGTGGAGCTAGCTAGCATTCATTCCACAGAACCTAGGATTTGGACTTAATAGGATTAAAACTTAACCGTAAGCCAGGAAATAGACTGTGACACACCCAAGAAAGTTTGCCCAGCTAAAGAATTCATGATGAAGCACAGATCTGCAGAGATGACTGTCATGGAGTGAAATCAAAGTCAATTTACAAATAATGGATATGCTCACTTGTCTCAGATTCAGCCTTAATAGAGCACGGCAAAAGGAAATAAATGTAACCACAAATTCACTATCATTTCTCTTAGGAGCTAAAATTCTGTCCATATGTACTTAAAACAACAGAAACAACACAAGTCAAAAGAAAATAACAAAAGCCAATACAGAGAGGATGGAACAATGTCAACTGATTTATGTTGGCGGTGTCCATAGGTAGTTGGCAGAAATGCAAGTCACATTTGGAGAAATGGACCCTGAATCCTAAAACAATCTGCACATATTCAGTTTGAGACCGGATAAGTTCTGATCATGAGCTCAGTTCAGTTCAGTTCAGTCACTCAGTCGTGTCTGACTCTTCGCAACCCCATGGACCACAGCACATCAGGCCTCCCTGTGCATCACCAACTCCTAGAGTCGAATCAAACTCATCTCCATTGAGTCAGTAAGGCCATCCAACCATCTCATCCTCTGTCATCCCCTTCTCCTCCTGCCTTCAACTTTCCCAGCATCAGGGTCTTTTCAAATGAGTCAGCTCTTCCCATCAGATGGTCAAAGTATTGGAATTTCAGTTTCAACATCAGTCCTTCCAATGAACACCCAAACTGATCTCCTTTAAGATGAACTGGTTGGATCTCTTTGCAGTCCAAGGGACTCTCAGAAACCATCAAAAATTAGTAAACATGTGAAGAAACACATCTGATACAATATTAGCAAAACAAATATCAGATTTTTATATAGGAAATTGCATTTATATTGAAATGATCATATATGTCTTTAAAAGACTTTTACATATGACAAGAAAAATAAAAGATTCAGAATGCTTTTATTGCACCGAAAGAATGAGTATCAAAAATAAGCAATCTAGTTTGAGAAAGAACCCAAAGGAAATTGTAAAGATTAAATATGTCATTTGTAAATTAGAAATCCAATGAACTAGGAAGTATCACAGGACAAGCAACTTAGAATACCTGTGAATTTCTTAACAAATCTGAAGTTATCCAGATAAAGGCAAAAAGAGAAATGAAACTGAATAAGAGAAGGAAAATGATCTGAGATAAAGTTTGAGACATCTACCCTATGTCTAATAAGGTTTTCAGAAGTGAAAATAAAAAGGATGGGAAAGAAACGATTTTTAGAATAATACCTGAAATATGCTTAGAATTGCTGAAAGACACCCAGCCTTAGATTCGGTAAGTCTGCTAAATCCCAAATGAGACAATAAAAGCCTAGTTTGAAATAAAACCAAAAGCACTAAATGTAGAGAGAAAACATTAAATTCTATCAGATAGAAAGACAATCCAAAAAATGAGAAGTTGGCTAATACAGATATTCTAAAGTAAAACAGAAAGCTATAATACACAGGACTGCCACCTTAAATACACCTTTCAGTACAAAACTACGTTCCCAGTGAAGCAATTTCAGACATGATAATAAAGTAACTACATCTTTAGACCAACAAAAGTTAAGGAAGTTTACTACCAAGATATCTCAGCTAAAAGAATTCCAAATTTGTAAAGAAGAAAAATCATTTGATAAAGGTTCTGAGACACAAAAAGAGCCAAAAAACCATATCCAAGGAAACTGACAGTAAAAGGCATTTAAAAAGCAAAGAAGTAAAATATAAAACAAGCATTCCTAGACAAACATCTATTATAGAGTAAATAAAACAAGTAAGTGATCAGAGTTAAAGCTTTCATAAGGCCTTATATATTTTAAGAAGAGTTTAAATATATTGATCAAATTGAGACATGGTTAAGTGTCTAAATTTAAAAACTAAAATTAATATTTAAATCTAAACTTAATTAAAATTCATAAAATTTGCCTTATTATTCAAAATAATGATTTTAGATATCATACAAGCAAAGAATAATATTTGCAGGCAGTTTTTATTGGATTAGAGTAGCATTCATATATTGATGCTTTTAAAAATAAATGTATAAAAAAGTTTTATTAAAGTATGATTTCCTTTAATTTGTTAATATGGCTGATTATATTATATAAGCCTGTACCAGTAATATCCTCTTTTTTAGGCTAAAATTTGCTTTATCATTTTCATAATATATCCACACATGTATATAAAGCTATGTTGTAGTTTAATTGCCCATATACGTATGGGTTTATTTCTGGACTCTCTATCCTTTTACACTGCCTTATGTGTCTGTATTTATGTCAGTTCCATTTGATTACTGTAGGTTTGAAGTATAGTTTGAAATTAGGGAGTGTGGCACCTTCAGGTACCTTCTTTCTTAAGATTCTTTTGACTATTCAGGATTCTTGTGCTTCCATAAATATTTTAGAATTCCTTGTTTCAGGTCTCTGAAAAATGCCAGTGGTATTTTGGAAGGAATTGCACTGAATGTGTAGACTGTCTTGGGCAGTATGGGCATTTTAACAATATCAATTCTTCCAATCCATGAATTTAATATATGTTTTCCATTTGTTTGTTTAATCTTCAATTTCTTTCATTAGTATCATATAGCTTTCTATATGTTTTTAACCTCCTTACTTAAATGTCAGTTCGTTCACTCAGTAGTCTGACTCTTTGAAACCCCGTGGACTGCAGCACACCAGGATTCCCTGTCTATCACTAACTCCCGGAGTTTACTCAAAATCATGTCCATAGAGTCCGTGATGCCATCCAACCATCTCATCCGCTGAAGGCAGGAGGAGAAGGGGACGATGATCTTTCCCAGCATCAGTGTCTTTTCCAATGAGTCAGTTCTTCGCATCAGGTGGCCAAAGTATTGGAGTTTCAGCTTCAGTATCAGACTTTCAATGAATATTCAAGACTGACTTCCTTTAGGATGGGCTGGTTGGATCTCCTTGCAATCAAAAGGACTCTCAAGAGTCTTCTCCAACTTTGCAGTTCAAAAGCATCAATTCTTCAGTGCTCAGTTTTCTTTACTGGCTAACTCACATTCATACATGACTACTGGAAAAACCACAGCTTGGTTATATGGACCTTGGTCGGCAAAGTAATGTCTCTGCTTTTTAATATGCTGTCTAGGTTGGTCATAGCTTTTCTTCCAAGGAGCAAGCATCTTTTAATTTCATGGCTGCAGTCACCATATTCAGTGACTTTGGAGCTCAAAAAATAAAGTCTGTCATTGTTTTCATTGTTTCCCCATCTGTTTGCCATGAAGTAATGGGACCAGATGCCATGATCTTTGTTTTTTGAATGTTGAGTTTAAAGCCAGCTTTTTCACTCTCCTCTTTTACTTTCACCAAGAGGTTCTTCAGTTCCTCTTCACTTTCTGCCCTAAGAGTGGTATCATATGCGTGTTACTGATATTTCTCCCTATAATCTTGATGACATTTATATTACCTCACTTAGCACTTACAGTAATTCCAGAAGTATGTCCTATTTTATCCCCATTTTACAGATGAGGAAACTCACAGAGATTCACTAGCTTATGCAAATATCTTAGGTTCAGACTTTGAAATGTGATTAGCCAGTGGTATTTTGGCTAATTTATACTGAATCCCACCTACACACATATATTTTATAGACACACACACACAGATTCTTTCTTTCCCTCAAGCATATACAAACACACATTCACACACAACATCTCTAGCCCAATCATCTACTTTTTTAAAGTATTAATTTTAACATTGTTCAGCTGTGTAACCTCAAGTGAAATGTGTATTAGCAATACATTTTCTGGGACTTCAGCCAAAATATGACATAAACATAGTGTTAAAGAGCCTTAATTAACTATTTAGGTAGAAAAAGTACAAACATCTGCAGAGAGTTTGTTTTATAATGCTATTTTTAAATCAGATCATTTAATGACAAGGAAGAAAAAGATATCCATACAAGGGATATATCATCTTGCATTTGAGACCTACAATCAGAAAAATCATGTGTTGACTCAAATAATCATCACTGCTAACATATGCAGTAGTAGCATATGTAGGGCAAACAATTGTCCTAAGTTTCCAAGTAAACAAAATGTTCTCTGAAATAATGAGTGCAAAATATCATACATATAATAGCTTTGTAAAATTACTAATCATTAAATATTTGTTTTGAATCACATCTGAATGTATATTACAAAGAAAATCTAGCCCCAAGAAATAGCAAGAACAAGTTCATCCATGCAACATTTGAAAATTTCCCTCTTACGTATTAGCTTCATTATCACACATCATTCTCCATGTTAAAGAACTTATGTTTTATTCCTTGGTCAAAATCTCTACCATTTCTCATTCCTCTCTGAATTTAATTCAGTCAAGTATTCAGGACAGCACTGGCTTTTAACATAGAATAGGTCTATATCATCCTTCAAGAGATTGAGTTATGCCAGTGAAACTATTTATTTTATTAAATAACAATAGTTAAATCACATTTTAACACCATCTTATTTTATGTTTCTGCCCTTTGAGAGTATATGATTTACTCACTTTCATTGTCATTTAGATTAGATCTAACTATACTCTGAAAATTTTTGATAGTTCTTGTAAGCATCTTTAGAACTAGTGCAGACTAAATGGATAACAAATTAATAAAATATTCTAACCTGTAGAAACTGGCTGTCTTCAAGAGTTGATTTTATTCTTTTTTGTTTGAACATTTAGAATAATGGAACATATGCATTCATATTCTATAATTAAATATAATTTTAGAATACTCATCCACAACCTCAAAACTGGAAAAGAAGGTGTGGGAAGATTTTGGGCCATTAGCCTATCGGTAGACTATCTTAACTAGCATGGTTAGTACCTGTATGCATTTCTTCTTTGAGGAAGGAAAAAATCTATTTCTTTTATGTAGATTATACACACTGAATATAGTTGAAAGCAAATGATTTTTAAACTAACTAAACCTACTTATTTCCCTTAAGAGGTAAGGGTTTTATAAGGAATACGTCTTTGAATTTCTTGCTAATTTTTTTCAAAGAGGAAAAACCTTTTACATCTTATATCTGACTCATTATATTTTAGACATCAGATTAAATGATCTCTCTTAGGAGGAGGTTTATAATCTTATAATCCAATCTTTATAATCCAGTGAAGGTCACTCAGTCATGTCGACTCTTTGTGACCCCATGGACTATACAATCCATGGAATTCTCCAGGCCAGAATACTGGAGTGGATAGCCTTTCCCTTCTCAGGGGATATTCCCAACCCAGGGATTGAACCGAACCCAGGTCTCCCACCTTGCAGGTGGATTCTCTACCAACTGAGCCACAAGGGAAGTCCCACTAACTATCAAATTACCCTAATTTAAAAATATCTGTATATAACTTAGGGGATTCCCCAGTGACTCAGAGGTGAAGAATCCACCCACTGATGCTGCAGATGCAGGAGCCACAGGTTTGGTTGGGAAGATCTCCTGGAGGAGGAAATGACAATACACTCCAGTTTTCTTGCCTGGGAAATCCCATGGATAGAGGAGCCCGGCGGGCTACAGTCCATGGGATCACAAAGAGTCAGACGTGATTTAGTGACTGAACAACAACAACAACATACAACTTATTTCCATCTGATTTAAAATTTTTATTTGTATAATTACTGTGTTCCTCTATCTTCTGACATGTAAGCTGCAAGGGAGAAAGGACACTCTATCTTCTATATCACTATTTCCTCAATGCTGAAAGAACACAAAACTAATCAGATCTCACTACCTGTGAGAGTGAACAAGAAAATCCTGATTAACTCCATGTCTGTCCTATTCTAGACTGGAATAGATGTTGCTTGGAATATAATTTCATCACTGTCTATCTATTTTCTTGGAAATACAAACTCTGGCTTTTTTTTGGTTAGGCTAAAATTCCTCTGTCATACATCACTATTGATGGGGCTGTTACTGAGATCTCACATTTACTTTAAAAAAAAAAACACACAAAAATTCTTAACAGGAAAAAACACCTTTGACCATTCTGTTCAATTACTTGGCATCTTTTCATGCTTTCCTCATTTTCAATGGCTTAAAACACATTTAAATATCTCCAATTATCTGCTCACTTGGAAGAGAAAAGAGAAAGCTGAAGGCAAGTTACACTGGAAATTATCTGGCATCTGAGTGTTCAGCTATTTAGACTATGAATTCTACTTTTAGTTAGAAAATATTTTTAAGGCCAGCGTTACACAACTTTGAAGTTTTTAAAAAATCAATAAGCAGTGATGATACTATAAAGCTATTACTTGTATGCTGTTTACTCTCCACTAAAACTCTTCAAAGAGTCGTATAAACATTAGCTTATTTTAATATAGCTATCCTATGAAGTTGGTATAATTCACACATCCATTTTAGAGATAAACAACTTGAAAAACAGAGAAGAAATGTAATCCACCAAATGTTAAACAATTAATGTCTGATATAATCTGAATCCAGGATCTGTGGTTTTAGCTGAATTGAAGAGATATGATGGAACACCTTCATCCAATTATACAAACAAATTTTATACCAACATCATGAATTCCTGTTCAGAGTATTCAGCATTTGTAATTACTCTGGCTTAAAATTTAAACGTCTTTTTTTGGGGAAAACACACACACACACACATTTTCATAATGAATGCATTATTGAAATCAATTTATGCAAGACATATTACAGTCATCCTGAATTAATGTATCAGTAATATTTTATGTAAGGAAATATATACAAAATAACACTAAAGAGAATAGTAAATCTGGCAGGATACTTGAGATGTTGTATAATATTAACACTGAAATTCTCACAGTTCAGGTGAAATATTGCAAAAGAAAAACAAAAAGTAAAAAACAAATTTTACTAAACTACATTATTCATTTGGCATAGCAGACTATGTTCAGCTGGCAAGTCACATCTCTGCAAATTTGAATAGCATGTTCAGTAGGTTGGTATTGTAAGCAGAATTAAAATAAGAGGCCATATATTCTTTTGACAGAACTCGACAAGTGAGGGCTTCTCCAAATTTTCAAATTACATGCCGTCTGTAAACCATCATTCAAACTTATTGGGTTATTATTTTGTTGACCCATCATTCTAAACAGGGCACAGGGATTAACAGTTGAAAACTACTTAACGTCTCAGGACATATCTGCATTTTGACAGAGGTCATGACTTATCTATTTTAAAAGAGTAAATATATGGGCAGTTAGGTGTTTAAGCAAATGGGATATATATTGGACATAGAGGCTTTGTGACCTTCAGATTATTAATCTGAGTCAACTGCCTCCAACATCTCCATGATAAATTCAATTAAAAAAATAAAACACACACATGATTTTAAAAGTGAGCAAGTAACCATTTTAGTATAATAAAGAGTAACAAGGTAATATTCATCTGGTCCATATTGGGATGTATATACATTCAAATTAAAATTGTCCAGCAAAATTGCAACTCACTTCAGGTTATGATATAACCATAAAACTATGCTATTGTAATTTTTGTGCATGGCAGTTAAAAAGAAAGATATTTTAATCCTCAAATGCATTAGTCTCTTAACATAGACTCACAGTAACCTAGATATAGAAGATGGTATAAGTTAATATATGTGGCTGTCTTCATAATCACATTTAAAAAATTTTATTTCTTTCATGATTATTCTACACTTAGACTGTTTGATTTGCTCTTTTGACACACTCCTAGAGGATGACATTTAGAAATACAAATTTAGAAAGCTTCCTCATGAAAAGAAAAATAAATGCCAAAATTCACATTGAAACCTTCACTATTCATGATCAAGTTCTTAATGAGCTCCTAGATATTTTATCTGAGAGATATTAAATAGATACCAGCCAACTGTTGGCAAAGCACAAAGGAATTTGGAAATACATGTTCAAATACTAATCTAAGTATTCCTGACATTGTCAGAAAACTTCTTTCATAATACTCCTAAGAACAACACAGCTTATGTAGAATAAATGTAAAGCAAATCACTTTCCTCTCATATATTATTATGTGAATCTTATTTTACAAATGAGGAAATCTTTGACAAAATGCCACTGAGCAATGTTTAATATCTGAAAATTTTTAATGCAATCCTTGAACAAGACTGCATATGCTGTGATCTTACCTGACTCCAGATCGTCACATTTTGTAATTTAATTTTTATTCAATGTCTTCAGATTATTTTTTAATGACTATGAAACTCTGTAACTGATACATTTCAATGAACCACTAGGATGAAATGCAAAATTCAGGTATGTTAAAATTATAAAAGATAATCTTTCCTAAAAATGTGTAATTTGTAATTTTTTTTTAAATTTGAAGTAACTTCAATTCAGAAAAAAAAAACTGCTAAAAGGCACAAAAGATTCCATATATCTTGTCTTCATTCTTCAAATTTTATAATATAACAATGCTTTTCCATTTTCTCTCCCCTTACCTCTTTTTCTCTCTATTAATCATTCCTGATATTAGTCAGTTTCATTTTTCTTTTCAAAAGACAACCAAATCTTCGGCATTATTATGGTTCTCTAATGTTCCTTGGTTTATTTCTCTTTAATTACCTTTCCTCTGCTTTTGGATTTACTGTGCTGTTCTTTTCTAACTTAACATGGATGCTTAACTTATGAGTTTTTGCCCTCTCTTTTATGTTAATGAAAAATTCAGACATAAATTGAAGAAAGCAGGGAAAACTACTAGACCATTCAGGTATGACCTAAATCAAATTCCTTATGATTATACAGTGGAAGTGACAAATAGATTCAAGGGATTAGATTTGATAGACGGAGTGTCTGAAGAAATATGGATAGAGAAGGTTAGTGGTGATCAATACCATGCCCAAGAAAAAGAAATGCAAAAAGGCAAAATGTTTGCCTTGACGAGGCCTTACAAACAGTTGAGAAAAGAAGAGAAGTCAAAGGCAAAGGAGAAAAGGTAAGATATAGCCACCTGAATGTAGAGTTCCAAAGAATAGCAAGTAGAGATAAGAAAGATATCAATGCAAAAAATAGAGGAAAACAATGGAATGGGAAAGACTAGAGATCTCTTCAAGAAAATTAGAGATACCAAGGGAATGTTTCATGCTAAGATGGGAACAATAAAGGATAGAAATGGTATGGACCTAACAGAAGGAGAAGATATTTAGAAGAGGTGGCAAGAATACACAGAAGAACTATACAAAAAAGACTTTCATGACCCAGATAATTACGACGATGTGATCACTAACCTAGAGCCAGACATCCTAGAATGTGAAGACAAGTGGCACTACAAATAAGGCTAGTGGAGGTGATGGAATTCCAGCTGAGCTATTTCAAATCCTAAAAGATGATGCTGTGAAAATGATGTACTCAATATGCCAGCAAATTTGGAAAACTCAGCAGTGGCCACAGGACTGGAAAAAGTCAGATTTCATTCCAATCCCAAAGAAAGGCAATGCTAAAGAATTTTCAAACTACTGCACAATAGTACTCATCTTACATGCTAGCAAAGTAATGCTCCAAATTCTCCAAGTGAGACTTCAACAGTACATGAACTGAGAACTTCCACATGTTCAAGCTGGATGTAGAAAAGGCAGAGGAATCAGAGATCAAATTGCGAACGTCAGATGGATCACTGAAAAAGCAACAGAGTTTCAGAAATATATCTACTGCTTTATTGACTATGCCAAAGACTTTGACAGGTGTGGATCACAACAAACTGTGGAAAATTCTTCAAGAAATGGGAATATCAGACCACCTTACCTGTCTCCTGTGAAATCTCTATGCAGGTCAAGAAGCAACAGTTAGAACCAGACATGGAACAAGTTCCATGGTTCCAAAATTGGGAAAGGAGTGTGTCAAGGCTGTATATTGTCACCCTGCTTATTTAACTTATATGCAGAGTACATCACGTGAAATGCCAGGCTGGATGAAGCACAAGCTGAATCGAGATTGCTGGGAGAAATATCAATAACCTCATAGGCTCAGAAGACACCACCCTTATGGCAGAAAGTGAAGAGGAACTGAAAAGCCTCTTGATGAAAGTGTAAGAGGAGAGTGAAAAAGGTGGCTTAAAACTCAGCATTCAGAAAACAAAGATCATGGCATTCGGTCCCATCACTTCATGGCAAATAGATGGGGAAACAATGGAAACAGTGACTAACGTAATTTCTTGGGCCCCAAAGTCACTGCCAATGGTGACTGCAGCCATGAAGTTAAAAGACACTTGCTCCTTGGAAGAAGAGCTATGACCAGCCTAGATAGCATATTAAAAAGCTGAGATATTACTTTGTCAACAAAGGTCTATCTAATCAAAGCTATGGCTTTTCCAGTAGTCAAGTATGGATCTAGGAATTGGACTGTAGAGAAAGCTGAGCACTGAAGAATTGATGCTTTTGAACTGTGGTGTTGGAGAAGACTCTTGAGAGTCCCTTGGACTGCAAGGAGACCCAACCAGTCCATCCTAAAGGAGATCAGTCCTGAATATTCATTGGAAGAACTGATGCTGAAGCTGAAACTTCAATACTTTTACCACTTGATACAAATAACTGACTCACTAGAAAAGACCTTGATGCTGGGAAAGATTGAAGGTGGGGGAGAAGGGGACGACAGAGTATGAGATGGTTGGATGGCATCACTGACTCCATGCACATGAGTTTGAGTAAGCTCCAGGAGTTAGTGATAGACAGGGAAGCCTGGTGTGCTGCAGTCCATGGGGTTGCAAAGAGTTGGAGATGACTGAGTGACTGAACTGAACTCAATTAAAAATGTGTATTATTTTATTGTTGGGTGTTGTGACAAATTTTTAATTTTATAATTCGAGTTGGCTATACTATTAATGAATTCTTTGTCTGCTTTATCTATTTGGTAATAAGAGATGTTTTAAGATGTATAATATGATAGTGGAGTTGTCAAATTTCAATAATTCTATCAGTTCTGCTTTGTTTACCTTGAAACTATCTTGAAACCCTGAAAGTAAGTTATAAATTTCCTATCTTCCTTCAAAATTGATTTTTAAGCTTTATACTATATCTATCACTGAGAAGCATTTACAAATGTAGCTAATATTGCATCCAGCATTTTCAGTAGTGCTATAATATGATAGGTTTCTTTGCTTTTGGACTTCAAACCAGTGCTGCTATACCCCGAGTACAGGAGAAGGCATTTCAATGGGTATATATTCAGTGTTTTTGCATCCTATTTTCACAATTGATATTTGTCTAAAATTTTTTCCCTTATTAACTCATTTTTGTTTGTTCTTAGTGCCAAAAGAAGTAACTTAATACAATGATCTAAAATGCCTTCCCCCTTTCTCTTTGCTCTAAAATATTTTCTGTAACGTAGATAACTATCACTCATTTGACATTTACAGCCTTGACTATACATAAAAACTTAATTAGTATTGTCTGATTGAAAAACTTTGGGGTGGATTTTTGTATATTTATCACTATCCACATCTAGCATCTCAATCCTGGAAGACTTTATAAAATGAGAATGGTCTATTTTCATTAATTTTCATTATAACTTTTTCATTTATGTGAATTTTATAATCATAATTTTTTTCCATTTACTTATATATTTTATGATATTCCTAGGTTGCAATCATTATTTTTTTTTATAATTTTAACTTTCCCTTGGATTTTCATTTTTATTCATTGTTTTCCTTTTTATAACTGATAGTACCAGTTAAAAACATTTGGTAAATGCAAATAACGATTTCTTTCCATAATTCATATTTGTATCCATTTGTCATCTTGCTGCAGTACAATGTCAAAATTTTTTAAAAGTTCATGGATGGTGAATTGCCTCAGTCTTAAGATATGTGAAAATATACCTGCAGTTTACTGTTTTGTTTGTTTAGCCAGGTTTGGGATTCCACAAGCAAAAATGTGTTTCTCTCAGCTTTGTGAAGTTTATTGAAATGGTAAAAGCATGAACATTGGAGTCAAGGCGGCTGAGTCTAGTCCAAGCTCTGCCAGTTTCTAGTGGTGGGGGTCTTAGGTTACTCATTTTACTCCTCTCGGTCTTAACGTTAGCTATGGTGGTTTAGTCGCTGAGTTGTATCTGACTCTTATGACCCCATGTCCATGGGATTCTCCAGGAAAGAATATTGGAGTGGGTTGCCATTTCCTTCTCTAAAGGATCTTGGAGATCCCTTGAATCAAACCCAGATCTCCTGCATTGCAGGCAGATTCTTTACCAACTGAGCTACAAGGGAAGCTCAAGACTGTGTAAGAGGCTATAACATTTAAGAACACAACAAGCTACCATGAATTATCAGCTCTATAAAGAATCCCTGCAAGAACTTATCATGTTCATTGTTGTTTTAAAACATCTCCTAGGTACACAAATTAGCCAAATCATCATGTAAGTATTTTTTGCAGGTGAGAAGGTATACATTTTTTATGTAATTTCATAGCTGTTCAAACAACTGAAAACCAGAATTCTACATTTTTAGTTCACTACTAGATCAATGCCTTCAACTCTCCAACTTGGATCAAGTTCAGTTTCTTATACTTTACTTTCAGGGAAGGCAGGGGGTAAAACACACCAAAAAACTCAATCCAGAATGTAAGTAAAGTATAGCCTCCTGTCATTTTTATAATACAAATGACAAAAAGAAATGAATTTGAGACAGTTCCAAATTCAAAATTATATGTTTTCTTCCAGATTTCAATATTTTCTAAGTTACCCATAGACAATATTCAAAGGTCCCTACTACAACTGTATATTGAGTAATAGTGTTCCATGCTGTCTCTGTTGTTCATACCATTGACATGTTATAGTAACTGGGCAATGGCAGGTTGAGGACCAGGTCTACTCAACCTGGGCCCTCTCCCAGCCAGCTGCTGAGGAAGGGTGATCAGGCCACAGTTGAGCCACTTCAAATTCCTCAGGTTCACCAATAGGATTATTCTGCTCCCATCATGTCCTGGTTTGCTGATCTAGCTGGAAAGGCAGAAGATCTTTTAAACAGAGTTGATCAAAGGGCTGCAGCACTCTCAATAGAAAAGAGAACACCAGAAACATCATTTATAACAAAAATACTGACTATTCTGAACTTTACCAGCAAAATACAGACTTATCAGACAGGATCTAGAGCCTACATACATTTCCTCAGCAGCTGATAACATTAGAAATCAAAAAGCCAACAGCTTAACTGGGACTGCAAATGTAAAAGTAGGATCTAGGACTTTGGGGGAGACCTCCCATCCTGTTGAAAATGCATCTGCTCCTAGGCCTTCATCCCAACTTGTTCAAAGAAAAAAGTCAGAACCTGACAATGAGCTGTTATTTGATTTTCTTAATAGTTTCCAGAAGGAGCCTACTGAGAAAGTGGAAATCAAAAATGAAAGGGCCAAAATCCCTGTTTTGCAGAGTACTCGGACATCCATCATCAGTTCTATGAACATCAGTGTAACCACCATCAAAACCATTGAAAAAAATCCTTCTGGGAGCCAAAGCCACAGTAGTTAATTAGGCCTCTGTTTGTTTTAGAGCTAGCCAAACTGGATGTGTCCTCACAGCCTAAAATGTCCTGGTGGCATTTGTCGTCTTGTGGGAGGATGACAGGTGAGGCGCTTGTTACCTCCCTGTTGTTGGAAGAGTAGGCTCTCTGAAATGTGTGGCATGTTCATACATTATGTGGTATGTTCTCCCTTGTTTATACATTAACTGTAACATGTCAATATTTATTGTACCTCTCCCATAATGGTTTTGAGCAATAAATGCATCCTTTGACTTTATGTATGTAGACTCATCATTTAGCTTAGTAGACTCATCTTTTAGAATTTTGGACCCCATAAACTAGAGCTGTTATCCAGCTTTTGTTTTGTATTTTGGGAATACTCTCTGAAAACAGACTCTGAATTTTAAGAATTTATAATTTAAATTCATACAAACTAAAGATACTATTTTCATAGTTAGAGAATAAAAAAAAAACTTAACATTTGGCTGACTGCCCAGTAACAACTGGGCTTCCCTGGTGGCTCGGCAGTAAAGAACCCGCCTACCAAGGCAGGAGACACATGTTTGATCCCTGGCCGAGAAGAATCACTGGAGAAGGAAATGGCTACCCACTCCAGTACTCTTGCCTGGGAAATCCCATGGACAGAGGAGCCTGGTAGGCTACACTCCATGGGGTCGCAAACAATCAGACACCATGTAGCTTCTGAGTATACATGTACCCATAACAGTAAGCATGCTCTTATTTGGAGTAATAATCTTGCTATTGTATAATACATACTATTTTGATACATTATTTGATGATTTCATTGACTTCTTTGACTCATAATATATTGAACGTGGTCAGAGATATCCCTCCTTTTGTTTTTTTAAAGTTCCCCAAAAAATGCATGGACTGACAACTTTCTAATAGGTAGGTATTCTGCATACCAGTGCTTCCCCTAAATAATTTATAGTCAGATTAAGATTCCAATTTAAGAAAATTCCCTGAAGGCCAGCATTCTTTCAAGGTCTGCTGCTTCGGTCATTCAGCCTCAGTTCAGTCGCTCAGTTGTGTCCGACTCTTTGCAACCCCATGAACCACAGCTCACCAGGCCTCCCTGTCCATCACCAACTCCCAGAGTCCACACAAACCCACGTCCATTGAGTCAGTGATGCCACCCAACCACCTCATCTTCTGTCATCCCCTTCTCCTCCTGCCCTCAATCTTTCCCAGCATCAGGGTCTTTTCCAATGAGTCAGCTCTTCACATCAGGTATTGCCCAAAGTATTGGAGCTTCAGCTTCAACATCAGTCTTTCTGATGAACACTCAGGACTGAGCTCTTTTAGGATGTACCAGCTGGATCCCCTTGCAGTCCAAGGGACTCTCAAGAGTCTTCTCCAACACAACAGTTCTAAAGCATCAGTTCTTCAGTGCCCAGCTTTCTTTATAGTCCAACTCTCACATCCATACATGACTACTGAAAAACCACAGCCTTGACTAGATGGATCTTTGTTGGCAAAGTAATGTCTCTGCTTTTTAATTTGCTGTCTAGGTGGGTCATAACTTTCCTTCCAAGGAGTAAGCATCTTTTAATTTCATGGCGCAATCACCATTTGCAGTGATTTTGGAGCCCAGAAGAATAAAGTCAGCCACTGTTTCCACTGTTTCCCCATCTATTTCCCATGAAGTGATGGGACCAAATGCCATGATCTTAGTTTTCTGAATGTTGAGCTTTAAGCAAACTTTTTCACTCTCCTCTTTTACTTTTATCAATAGGCTCTTTAGTTCTTCTTCACTTTCTGCCATAAGGGTGGTGTCATCTGCATATCTGAGGTTATTGATATTTCTCCCAGCAATTTTGATTCCAGCTTGTGCATCTTCCAGCCCAGCGTTTCTCATGATGTACTCTGCATATAAGTACATCAGGCAAATTTGACCTTGGAGTACAGAATGAAACAGGGAAAAGGCTAATAGAGTTCTGCCAAGAGAATGCACTGGTCATAGCAAACACCCTCTTCCAACAACATAAGAGAAGACTCTACACATGGACATCACCAGATGGTTGACACTGAAATCATATTGATTATATTCTTTGTAGCCAAAGATGGAGATGCTCTATACAGTCAGCAAAAACAAGACTGGGAGCTGACTGTGGCTCAGATCATGAACTCCTTATTGCCAAATTCAGACTGAAATTGAAGAAAGTGGAGAAAACCACTAGACCATTCAGGTACGACCAAAATCAAATCCCTTATGACTAAACAGTGGAAGTGAGAAATAGATTTAAGGGACTAGATCTGATGGACTGAGTGCCACATGAACTATGGACAGAGGTTTGTAACATTGTACAGGAGACAGAAATCAAGACCATCCCCAAGAAAAAGCAATGCAAAAAAGCAAAATGGCTGTCTGAGGAGGCCTTGCAAATAGCTGTGAAAAGAAGGGAAGTGAAAAGCAAAGGAGAAAAGAAGGATATACCCATTTGAACGCAGAGTTCCAAAGAATAGCAAGGAAAGATAAGAAAGCCTTCCTCAGAGATCAATGCAAAGAAATAGAGGAAAACAATAGAATGGGAAAGACTAGAGATCTCGTCAAGAAAATTAGAGATACTAAGGGAAATTTTCATGCAAATATGGGCCCAATAAAGGACAGAAATGGTATGGACCTAACAGAAGCAGAAGATATTAAGAAGAGGTGCAAGAATACACAGAAGAACTATACAAAAAAGATCTTCATGACCAAGATAATCACGATGATGTGATCACTCACCTACAGCTGGAATGTGAAGTCAAGTCGGCCTTAGGAAGTGTCACTATGAACAAAGCTAGTGGAGGTGATAGAATTCCAGTTGAGCTATTTCAAATCCTGAAAGATGATGCTGTGAACATGCTGCACTCAATATGTCAGCAAATTTGGAAAACTCAGCAGTGGCCACAGGACTGGAAAAAGTCAGTTTTCATTCCAATCCCGAAGAAAAGCAATGCCAAAGAATGCTCAAACTACCACACTATTGCACTTGTCTCACACGCTAGTAATGTGATGCTTAAAATTCTCCAAGCATTAAATGCTTAAAATTCTTAAATGCTTAAAATTCTTCAGCATTACGTGAACCGTGAACTTCCAGATGTTCAAGGTGGTTTTAGAAAAGGCAGAGGAACCAGAGATCAAACTGCCAACATCCACTGGATCATCAAAAAAGCAAGCGAGTACCAGAAAAACATCTATTTCTGCTTTATTGACTATGCCAAAGCCTTTGACTATGTGGATCACAATAAACTGTGGAAAATTCTGAAAGAGATAGCAATACCAGACCACCTGACCTGCCTCTTGAGAAACCTGTATGCAGAACAGGAAGCAACAGTTAGAACTGGACATGGAACAACAGACTGGTTCCAAATAGGAAAAGGAGTACGCCAAGGATGCTTTTGTCTTTAAATTTCAACAAACATGAATAAAATGGCATTATCTATTAAAAAGGCTTATTTTTCTAGCTAGATAGCCATTATTCTTTGCAGTTAGAAAATACATAATTTAATTTATTTCAACAACTTTTAATACAGTGATAGTAGGAAAGAGAATGAACTATGACTTAAATATATAGTGTGGAAAAAACCAAGAGGTTTGACAGAACACTGGTGTTTGGTAAATCAAAACATTCACAGAATTAGTTTGTTCATTCAATATACCTTATGCATGTTATTCCCATGGTGTTCTGACTTTATTAATGAGAAGAAATTAGATGATTTCTAAGAATGTGTACCAAATTACTAGTCATTTTGTATATGTGGTAAAGAATCCATCTGCCAATGCAGGAGACATAGGAGACACCGGTTTAATCCCTGGGTCAGGAAGATCCCCTGGAGGAGAGCAGGGCAATCCATTTTAGTATTCTTGCCTGGAGAATCCCATGGATAGAGAAGCCTGGTGGGTTACAGTCCATAGGATCACAAAGAGTCGGACACAACAGAGAGTAGAAAAGAGGAAGTTACAATAATGAACAAGATGATTGACTGAATAGAACCGTGCTGGAACGTATTTCCTGTCTTCTATGCAAGCGAAGGGGAATAACGTAACAACGAAAAAGTTCTGTTTGTTTATCCCTTAAGCACATTCATTTCCATACAAAGTAGACATCCTAGGTGAGGACTTCTGGTTTCAAGACTACATTCTTTTATGCATTTAGAAGTTGGAACATACATCATCCCTGCATTAGACAGCCAGCACCTTTGATATAATCAGCTGGGTTCACTTTAAAATTCCTAAAATATTTGGAAAAAAAATAAAGAGGAAAGGATTCATCATCTCACTCTTGCTGGAGGCAACAAATCAGTGCAGTTGGAGACTGAATTTTTTAAATCTGGGATTTGTAAATCTTTTCAAGAAATTTAATACAGAACATGCAAGGGATTTAAAAGGTCACTTTCCATATTTCTTAAATACACAGAGACAAGAGAATTTCAATAAATCTTACTTCTCCGCAGACAGTAGCCCCCATGATAGACCATATACTATTATTTATTACATATTTATAACCTAAGTATAGCTACTTATAAAGTTGATCTCTCGCAGTTAAAACAGTGCTATAATATATCTGTGAAGAGATTGGGTCTAGCATTTAATTCTAAAATAAGGTCCTTGACCTTCACTCATGCCTGAAATTCTAACAATGTCATTAACTTCTTTGGTGTAAAGGTTTTTGTCCAAGGATGACATCTTAGGGTATGAAAAGCTATACCACACTAATAGCATAAATTTCATTGGCCAGATTTGCAGCAAACATGTGCTATCTGAATTATTTTCTAATTCTACACAACAATGTACCTTGAAATCCTAAATTCAAAGAGCTGGGACTTCTTTTTCTCTGGAAAATAGGCCTTAATTATGCTTTCATAGTGCTTCAATTTTGAAACTCATTTGGCTCTCTTATCCTTTTTCCATAGGAATTTTTTCTGCCCCTTGGTGACAATTTATTCTCATAAAGTTCATTGATAGACTTTTCACTCCCCGCTTTTCATCACTTCCACTAGAAAATAAACAAATCCTCCAGACAGAAACAAAAGTATAAATTTTAATACAGCATCCAACCTCAGAGAACTCATGCAGTGGAAAGATTTGACACATTACGATAAATCAATCTGAGTAAATGAATTAATATGAGCTTTTCCTTAGAGATTTGAAAAGCAGGTGTACTGAGACCTTACTATGTCTGTGAACACACTGATGGAAGTTGCCAGTTAAGACACTTCCCTTAACCGACCACAAATCACTGTGTCATCAAGTAAACGTTTTTATCATCCTCATTTTAAAACATAACAATGAGATCCATGACACACAGAATTCTCAATACTATCATTCTATCTTCTTATCATCCCAAGGATTTCTGTTCCTGTAGTTAAGTTAGGTACTTATCTCAACATTGATTGTTTCCATTTGCTAGGGTAATTATAATTTTATATAAACATATGAAATATGATTATAAAAAGAAAAATAGATCCTTTACATGAAAGGAAAATGCTTTGAAAGGACTGTACAAAGGTAAGTCAAAATAGTAAAATGAAAAGCATCTGTTGAATTATGTATGTTAATGTACAAAAGTTTCTAACATGACTTTTGCAAAAAATATAAAAATGAACAGAAACCACTTGTTATTTAACTCAGTAATGAGGCACTAGTATGTTGATAAGACTGTTTCCAAGAATACTACAAAAGATTTTGTGAGTATTAAGAAGATAAAGTTGGTATAAGATTACTAGGTAAGCTATAAAACAGGGTCAACATCTTAAGACACATTAAGACCATAATCTTTTGCCAGAAATTTCCAAGTTAATATGCAATTTTACAATACCTAGGGCTTCCGTGGTGGCTCAGATGGTAAAGTGCCTGTTTGCAATGCAGGAGACCAGGGTTCTCTCCCTGGGTTGGGAAGATCCCCTGGAGAAGGAAATGGCAGCCCACTCCAATAGTCTTGCCTGGAGAATCCCATGGACGAAGGAGCCTGGTGGGCTACAGTCCATGGGGTCACAGAGAGTCGGACACAACTGAGCGACTTCACTTTCACTTTCAGGTTTTAATTAAATAATAAACAGCAAAAAACCAAGGCACATGTTCCTAAGAATTAATTAACACTGGGACAGGGCCTATAATTGGAGTCCTAGTATGACACTGAAAGAACATGCCACCTCCATGTATTTTCAAGTCTGTAATAGTTTTATTAACATGTGTAGGAGATGGAACTTAGTCTAAATCTGGGGAAAGGATCACACAGAAAAACCCTACAATTACATTGCTCTGCACAAATCTTTAGAAACTTGCTCCTTTTCAAAGAAATCCAAACTCAGATTTTCAAACTGGTTTATACAAGAAGAAACACTGAAAACTCCTTTAAGGACACATTAATAAGAAGTCTGTACTAGAAGGCTGGCAGACAAATATAATTCACTTGCTGTGTGTCAAAGTAATTTTCTTAAAATATATATGCATTAATTTTATGATTCTTCATTGTTAATGGATAACCAAGTTGCCCAGGCCATAAAAAGATAAGCAATCTACCACTCTATTAGAATCCCAAAGAGTGGGAAAACATCTAAAACATGCAATGAAATTCACATTCTTTCATTTTTCAATTATCTTGACCATTTAATAGTTACATGGCATTGGCACAAGAGCAGGAGTTTTGCCCTTCCTATCAATTAGCTGTGGTATTTTAGTAAGTCATTCAATTTCAACAGGATTCTAAGTATTCAATCCTAGACTGAATATTCTGTAGTCCTGTATTTCTAAATTCTGCAGTATTGTTGAAGGTGGTAAAGAAGGTCTTTAAATAAGATTTAGCAGACTGTATTCAAAAGATTAGACTCTATAACCCAAAATTCAGCATTTGCATTTTATTTCCAATATTTTCTGGTTATTGACTTGGTGGCTATACTCAGCATTTCTGAGTCTCAGTTTCCCTCACTTTAAAATTGAGGAAATAATGATATGCATTGAAGATATAGTTTGAAGATCCTAAAAATGCACACTGAGTAAACAATAACTTTGGCAGTTACTATTTAAATACTTCAATAACAGTATTAGTAGGCAACAGAATTATCATTATTGAAGGGTTAAATTTAACCCCGAGAAGAAGTTTCATAAGTCTTTTTCAGCTTGCATTTCTGAAGTATACTGAGTGTTGCATAGGTTCTTAAAGATCTAGGACAACTACTTCATGAGGCCACTAGATTACACTCATTCTTGATAACTCTGTGATGATAATCTAGGAATTTTCCTTTCTTCATATCACCATTCTTTTCCCACTCTATGGGTTTTTTATATGGCATTGTTGAAGACCTCATGCAGAAGAGAAAAATAAAAAACAGAAAGAATCCTTATACAAATTTTATGTGGATCAGATTAATGAATTCTAGCACTTACGGAGGGTGAAATGGATATGACACAAAGATCTATCAGACAGGGACAATCGGGTTATAAGGGAGATGGTAGTCAAGTGAATTATGAAATAAACTGTGTATCATTTTCAGAGCATGCCTATAGGTATTAAGAGCTCCTTGGAGGAAACGTATTATCATGTTTTTCTATTTTTTTGAAGTTTTTTAGCATAATAGTCTTAAATGAAAAAAAAATTTGTTTCAAATCTTTTCAAGGTATTTCAAGTGACTCTAATTCTACTTAGAAAACATTTATATTATACATAATATAAAGGTCCAACTTATATCCAAAGGTGAACCTGGATTATTTCTGTCTTCTACTGACCGTAGATTTTTTCCCTAAAATTTCTCTGGCAGACGGTCAGACTTTTTGAATGTTAAAAGTGACACTTCTCTGTTTTAGTAAAATAAAAATTTTGGCTATATCCATTGATTCACATTTTGGCTTCTGAGATATATCTACTTTCTTTACTATATGAAAGTCTTCCAAATGGTTTATGCAACATAAAACCCCAATAATATCCTAGTTGATTACTTTGATAGACATGAATACTACATGAGAGCTGTTACATAAATTCATATTCACTATTGGAAAATAAAGCTAAACGAAATCTTAGTGATCGATTAGACCAGCTCTTCTTTTGATAGTGGAAGACGCTGAATTCCAGACATATGAAACTACAAATCATGCACGTTTTACAGGCAGAAGTTAAGAAGATCAATCTCTTTCCTTTCTTTTTACTGCTTATATTTACCCATTCTTGCCATGTGAAAGGCTATTTAAAAGGACTACGGTTGATATACAGATGAAATAGACAGAAAATATACTCATATGACCTTTATAAGAATTCAGATAACACTTCTATTTTCAGTTAGCTGAAATTGTTAAGGCTTTATTTTCACATTTTTATATCATATATATTACAATTTCTGAATTTTATTTTTAAAACTTGAATGTGGTACTTTACACTTATTATAAATTGAACCTGTTAATCTTTATTCATTTTAACTATCTGAAATTTATCTGAACTCCAATTTTGTCTTCCATCATAACTTATGACACACTTTCTAAAATTACATCAGTATATTTATTTGACTCATGCTCTTAAATAAAGATTGAATCTTGGAGAATACTACTAACCCTTTCACTAGATGTTTCAATGAATAACTGAATCAGATAAATTATATATTCAAATAGAATGCACAAAAATGCTTTGACAAGAAAATGTATTAAAATCAAGCAGACTTCAGTAATAACTCTTACATTAGATTTGGAAACATTTGGAAACACTGGAAATATTTCAGAGTAAGATGTGTCACAACACAAACTGGGCATTATATTAGTAAAAAATTGATAATGGTTTCAAAGAATCAAAGAATGCTATTTAGCATGAACTACAGCTTTATTTGCCCTTGAAAAGGGCATGGCAACCCACTCCAACAGTCTTGCCTAGAGAATCCCATGGACAGAAGAGCCCCATGAGTGGGCTACAGTCCATAGGGTCACAGAGTGAGACACAATCGAAGTGACAACACATCACACATGGCTTTATATAGAAAATTATAACATTTATATTAAGAATAAATTACAGAAGAGCAAATTGGAAACATTTGTGTATGTTTGTCACTGAGATAGATTCTCATTTCCAGACTCGCATAGACATCTCAAGCCCTGAATCTCCTATTTAGCTACCAATGGCAATTAGCCTGTGTCAAGAAAAAGATACTGGAGTAGAACCAACATCCAAATCAACTCTTTTTTAAAAATTCTGATAAATGAAAGTAAATTTCATTATAGCAAATATAAGCCTGTTTTGTCAATTCTAAGAGAATATGACTTTGACTTTCTATCAATTTACGTAATTACACATATGTGAGAAAGAACTCCTTGTCTTTCCTTTTCCCCTTTCTCCCAGTCTTCAACTTAATTTTCCATGTCTTATTATATCTAATAAAAATGCTGCAGTAGACTATTTTAGTGCATTAGACAACATTTTACTAGAGTTCATTTTAAGCAATAGATGTGATATTTCACTTTTGTTCGACACAATGATTTTATTACTACCTCTAGTTTTGAGGAGGAGAAATGTGCCTGCTTAAAATCTGTCACCCCTAAATACACAGGGCCCTGAAATAACACAATGTATTAAAAGTTTCTCCAAAAATAAGATACTGCTATAAACCTTGAATCGAATGTTACATTCTTGCATTTAAAAGCAAATGGTGGTGCCCTCGATGGTATAATGAATATTAAGTAATGCTGGGAGATAAACTGCTGCCTATGAAAACGTATCGACTGTCTACATCCCAGGGGACAAGTGACAATTTATGCCTGGCAAGCACTGCATTAATTTTACTGCCTATGTATCTCCTGGGAGGTAACTGGCAAACTACCACATTTTAAAAAAGCACATGTAAGTTTCCTCTGATCCACATCCTTTCTTGTTTACAGATATACTTTTCAGTCTGTCAAATTTAAGAGCAAAGCAACTAAAGTCTGAGATATCCAAGGCCAAATTTTATTTTTCCTTTTGGATAAGAACTGAATACCATCTTCCTATTTTCTCTTCAAAATGTTTTTAAAAGGCTGACTTTTCAGGGAATGGACTATACCTTATTAGGACCTGTTGTAAACAATGATTAGATATATGACATAGATTCCATATTCCTATCATTTTTTTTATCTTGACTATTGCAGTATGCCTAACTGATGTGCCAACCCATTCTATAACATTGGCAGAATACTTTATCAAAGATGCAACCTGTATTATGCCATGGTCTTGTTAAATTCCTCCCTTGTTTTCCTATGTATAATTCCAAATCTATGCCTCTTGTGCCCCAATGACACATGTCTCCTTTTTTTCCATTTTGCACCTCAAATTTTAATCTATGGTAATAAGGTATCATGTATAGTCACTCTCGTGCATGCGCATGCTTTCTCTCACACACACACTGAAGGTGTGTTTGGCTTTTAAAGGATTCTCTATTTGGGTAGCTTACCTCAATGATTAACAATTTACATTTAACCTTGGATTTTGCAAATCTCTACTCTTCTATATCAAGATTAGTTTATAAAAAGATGGAGTAAACAGAAAGATGCAAAATGCTCATACTGTCACATCAGTAGGATATGATGTAAAAGACACTAGAATGGGCTTCCCTGGTGAGACAACAGATAGAATGCACCTGCCAATGCTGGAGACACAGTTTCCGTCCCTGGTCCAGGAAGATACCACATGCCAAGGAGCAACTGGGTCGGTACACCACAACTGGTGAGCTTGAGCTCTGGAGACTCTGAGTCACAACTACAGAGCTTGCATGCTGGAGCTACTGAAGTCTGCATGCCCTGGAGCGCATGGTCTGCAGCAGGGCAGGGCACCGCAGTGAGAGGCCCGCACAGCACAACGAAGAGCGGCCCCCATTCGCCACAATTGGAGCAAGCCCATGCAACGGCTAAGACCAAGTGCTGCAAAAATAACTATCTATAAATAAAGCTTTTAAAAAGACTGAGTATGTACTGATTCACTTTTTTAAAAAGACACTAGAAGTCATGACATTAATTAAAAATTCCAATCATGGTCACAGGCATTATTGTTCCTCAAGGATGTCTTTACAATGATACCTTTCAGAATGGAAAAGTGGAAAAATAATGGGGTTTGCCTCCATATGAAATGTCTGTAGATACTATTTATCAGTATGCTACTTTACTTTTGAAACTAAGCTTTCTAATCTGCAAAATGCATTATGCTAACAAATGCTCTTTTAGGTTGTTGGGAAAATTAATGCTGTTTAATAAAAATAATTGTGCATAGTTCTTGACAAATAACAGGCTTCCCAGGGGTGCTAGTGGTAAAGAACCCATCTGCCAATACAGGAGACGCAAGAGACGTGGGTTTGATCCCTAGAAGATCCCCTCGGGGAGGAAATGGCAATCCACTCCAGTATTCTTTCCTGGAGAATCCCATGGACAGAGGAACCTGTGGGCTACATTCCATAGGGTAGCAAAGAGTCAGACATGACTGAAGTAACTTAGCACACACTACATCTGACAAAAAAATGATATTCAACAAATACAACTTATACAAGTGATTAACCATAACTTAAGTTATTGATGGCAGAACTAAGAAGATTAAGGTAGCATATAAAAATATTTCCTTGAATGATTATGGTTGGTTTTAAAAAATACATATTTAATGTTAAGGTAACAGTTTTACCATTGTAGATATATCAGATAATGAGCTACATGTAAGGTGAATAATAAGCCAATTAAAATTCAAACAATGTTGGAGTTATAACTGAGCAGGACCCTCTGAGGCCTTCTAAGAATAGACTCCACTGATACTGTTCACTTGCCTTCTGTCTGTAGAAAACTAGTCAAAGAATATTTAGTTCCTCCTCAAGAACACTTGTAAAGAGTCTGGCTGTAATTTGGGAGACCCAGGTTCCATCCCTGGGTCAGGAATATCAGCTGGAGAAGAAAATGGCAACCCACTCCAGTACTCTTGCCTGGAAAATCCCATGGATGGAGGAGCCTGGTGGGCTATAGTCCATGGGGTCGCAAAGAGCTGTCCTTTAAGCTATTTTGCAAATACTTAAACTAATATCAGTAGAAGTTAACCATATGCTGCCCACAAGCACACAGACACAAGGCCAGCTGGAACTAGAAAGCTGATGATGCTGACTCTAGATTAGCTAAGCACCAACCAATCAGAAAAATGTCCACAAGCTGATCACACCCTGTACTTTGAACACCATGAGACTCTTCACTACCACTCCAAGTTAGGACACACAGTTTTGAAGGTTTTCGCCTGCTGTGGCCTTTTTTGCCTGGCAAAGCAATAAAGCTACTTTTTTTCTACTTCACCAAAAGTCTGTCTCTGCATTTCTATTTGGCAGCAGTGAATAGATGGCTGAATTTTGCAACAGAATCAATTTAGCAATGCAACTATGCTGTGCTGTGCTAAGTCTCATCAGTCTTGTCCAACTCTTTGTGAACCCATGGACTGTAGCCCCACAGGCACCTCTGTCCATGGGATTCTTCAGGCAAAAATACTGGAGTGGATTGACATGCCCTCCTCCAACAATGCAACTATATACATCTTAAAAGAGACTCACTTAAATGTAAAAAAATAGAAATTAAAATGTTAATAGTTGGAAAAAATGTATGCCAAAAAAATTTATTTTAACTAGATTTTAAGGGAAAGAAAAAAACAAGAAATATTTTTGTAAGTTAAAAATACTAGGATGTAAGATATAAAAATGATCAATTTCCAATCACCAAATAGCAGCTTAAAATACATGAAGCTAAAACTGACAGAAAAAAAAAAAGGCAAATCCACAATAATAGAAGTAGATGTTAGTACATTTTTCATAGTAAATGATAGTCTACACAGATAGAATATCAATTTAGAAAGATGTATTTGAAGATATAGAGATTTTAATTTAATTAATATATGTAGAACACCAGATAACTGTAGAATATACATTATCTTTATGTGCAATTTGAACATTTACAAAGATAAGCCATATACTAGGCTATAAAATGTTTTAACATAGTTCAAAGAATTGAAAATATAAAGAACTGTCCTCTGATTATACTATATTTAAACTAGGGTTAAATATTTCAAAGACAAACAGAAAGTTCTCCTACATTGTAACTCAGCAGTATACCTCTAAATAAATGATGAGCAAATAATAATTAAAAGTAGTAATCACATTTTTATTTTATTTTTTTACTGAATGGTACTAAAAGCAGTTTTAATACATGTGGGAAACATCTATAGCAAAGTTTACAGGAAAATGTATAGTACTAAATGTACATTTTAGAAAAGAAGAATATCAATGGTTTATAATAGAGTACAAGGAGTTAGAAAACATGGGAAAATAAAAAAAATAGCAAAAATCTGTAACATTAAAAAAAAATACTGCTGAGAAAATCCACAAAATCAGTGCTATTTCTTTAAAAAGCTAATAAAATTATTAATTCTCTAGTAAGAATGATAAAGACAAAAAGACAAAAGGTAGATAGAAACAATATTAGGAATGAAGGAGGATCATCACTACAGATTTTTCGAATACATACTGAACAGATAGGAATAGTAATTTATGAAAAACTTTATGCCAAAAATTTTTGAAAATCAGTGAAATAGCTGAATACCTTAAAAAGCATAACAAAAAATTACATTAAAAGATGAAAAAGCTGTCTTTCCCTCAATTTATGTCTTCCCCAGCATCGGGGTCTTTTACAGTGAGTCAGTTCTTCACATCAGTCCTGAATATTCATTAGAAGAACTGATACTAAAGCTCCAATACTTGGACCACCTGGGGCAAAGAGCTAACTCATTGGAAAAAACCCTGGTGTGGCGAAGATTGAAGGCAGGAGGAGAAGGGGACAACAGAGGATGAGATGGTTGGATGGCATCACTAACTCGATGGACATGAGTTTGAGCACACTCCAGGAGTTGGTGATGGACAGGAAGCCTGGCATGCTGCAGCCCATGGGATCACAAAGAGTTGGACACAACTGAGTGACTAAACTGAACTAAAGGTCACATAATCTAGAATCTCCATTCTTTGCAATGACAGGCACATAATAAATATTTGTAATAATAATACTATCTTTACATGGAATGAAGAAAAGAAGTGACTAGTAATTGAGAGGCAAAATGATGAATATAAACAGACCCAGATAGAATGCAAACTTTATAAAGTTAGCAGTTAAAGATTTCAAAGTAACCATGTTTAATACATTTAAGAAAGTAGATTAAAAAAAAAAAAAAGCATGCAAACACAGAAATGAACCATGTCTTTGAAAGCATACATTTCAAATTTTTTGCCAATTTGAAAACAGAAATGAAATGTACACATTCCTTGAAAAAAATAATTTATTATAAGAGTAAAGTCCAAATAGTGTTTTATCTACTAAAGATACTGAATTTATAATTTAAAACCTTCTCAGAAAGAAAGCTCCAGACACAAATAGTCCAGTTAATTCTAAACTAATGAATTCTTTCAAACATTCATGGATGACTATTACCATCCACATAAATTTTTGAAAATCCAGAAACAGGAGAGTATTTATACTATGAAATTTATTTATATGAAGTTCAGGAACAAACTATTCAATGATAATAGAATTGAGCTCTATCTATGTATATACATAGATAAAAAGTACACATTTTTAATATGCCCAGTAGAACACATATAAAATATGGGCAGTAATTATAGAGCAAGGGACTTGAGTCAGGATAGGCCTGATTTGATTGGACAAGCCCAACTTATCAGGACATTTAGGAACCAGCTGTCACTGGAGACCATAGATTTTCAGTGGCATAATTCCATAAGACTGTGTGGATTTTTTTTCCCTCTGATTGTGTGGCTTTCTCTTGCATTGCTCAGCACTTCTTACATAAGGAATGTAAGACTAATGTTTGTACTGATCCAAAGCTGAATAGGTAAAGACAGGTGCTCTGGAATATTAATGGATAAGACAAGGAGGGTCCTCTGGCTGGGCTAGACCAGAGAGGAAAGAAAGGAAACTTAACTGGGATGAATCATCCAAAGACAAGAGCTCTCAATGGGGAGGAAATGTACAGAAATGTTAGCAAGACTTGAGTACTTTCTGTAGGATGGATCCCAACTACCTCTGCAGCTGAGCTCCCATAGGGTGCCTTGGCCTTCGTCCTGCTAAATGATATAGGCAGGCCATTCCTTCCCTCTCTGCCTCTGTTGATGTGGTTCTCTATTTCAGGTAGCAATCCCTTCCAAAATACCCCCTCTTCTAAACTATGGACATTTCCTTCTCTCAAATCCATCTGATGATTAAGTCCTTCTATGTCTAGGACAGTGTGGGTGGCATTCAGTATAGGCCTGCAATGGATGGATGGTTAGATGAATACAAACATGAATACAATGGCAAGAGTACTCTTTATTTTCTTCTTTCCCTTCTTTTCAGTTTCTGTGTGGGTGGTCCTTACTTTAAGTAATATACTTAATAATCAAGCTGAAATTCTCATTTTCATAGGGAATATTTATGAAATAAAAATATGTTGTTATAAATGAGAGAAAAATGAATTTCCAAAGAAATGTCATTGCACTTTGAAAACATCTTTATGTTTTAATTAGATCTCACATAAAAGCTGAACTACTATACTGTTGGATATTATAGTTAACACTCTCATTAAAAGAGTTATTAAGCTTCTAATTACATGGGTTTATGTTCTAGATATCAATAAAAAAACACAAATTGTGTAATCTGAAATAAACTAATTACACGTGTACATTCATGCATGTGCATTCCCCTTTCATGTTGTGTCACCTTTCTGGAACGCCCTTTCCCACCTAACATGGCAACTACAACCCTACTCAAAATGTAAAGCTCAGTCTCAAAATCTAAAATTTAAAGATTTCCCTGATTTTCCATTGATTTTCATATTTAAACTCAAAACAATCTTTGTCATTTTAAATTTTACAGATGTGCTTAACTGTTCAGTAACAATAGTGTCTGGCATAGAATTTGGAGAAAAGTATCTGGAAAATAATTTAAGTTTGGGACTTCCAAGTATATCTGTAAATTAATTTGTATAATAGTATCACTAACAACAAGCACTTTGCAACATGTTCAGTCACAAAGTCATATCCAACTCTTTGTAATCCCATAAACTGCAGCACATCAGGATTCCCTGTCCTTCACTATCTCCTGGGCTTTGCTCAAATTTCCCAGGTGAGGCTACTGGTAAAGAACCTGCCCTCCAATGGAAGAAATGTAGGAGACTCGGGTTTGATTCCTGGGTTGAGATTACCTGGAGTAAGAAATGACAACCCACTCCAGCATTCTTGCCTGGAGAATCCCGTGGACAGAGAAGCCTCGAGGGCTATGGTCCATGGAGTTGCAAAGAGTTGGACATGGCTAAAGTGACTTAGAACACACACACATGCCCACTGAGTCAGTCATGCCAACTAACTATCTTATCCTCTGTCAGCCATTTTTCCTCTTGGCTTTAATCTTTTCCAGCAATAGGGTCCTTTCCAATGAGTTAGCTCTTTGCATCAGGTGGCCAAAGTATTGGAGCTTCAGCCTCAGTATCAGTCATTCCAATGAATATTTAGGACTGATTTCCTTTAGGATTGACTAGTTGGATCTCCTTGCCATCCAAGGAATTCTCAAGAGTCTTCTCCAACACCACAAATTGAAAGCATCAATTCTTTCATGCTCAGCTTTCTTTAGGGTTCAACACTCACATCCATACATGACTACTGGAAAAACTATAGCTTTGGCTAGATGAACCTTTGCTAGCAAAGTGATGTCTCTGCTTTTTATTATGCTGTGTAGGTTTGTCATAGTTTTCCTTCCAAGGTGCAAGCATCTTTTAATTTCATGGCAACACACTGGGTAAAATATTTGTGGCTCTCATAAAAAAAAAAAAAAACATAAATTGAAGGGTTCTTATATCTCCATTCAATAAATGATGAAACTGATTCAGAGAGAGAATGAATACTATAGAACTTGTGGAAAATTATTCATTAGCTGGTAAGTAGTAGCTCTAGGGAAATTCTTAAAGAGATGGGAATACCAGAACACCTGACCTGCCTCTTGAGAAATCTGTATGCAGGTCAGGAAGCAACAGTTAGAACTGGACAGTGAACAACAGACTGGTTCCAAATAGGAAAAGGAGTACGTCAAGGCTGTATATTGTCACCCTGCTTATTTAACTTATACGCAGAGTACATCATGAGAAATGCTGGGTTAGATAAAGCACAAGCTGGAATCAAGATTGCCAAGAGAAATATCAATAACCTCAGATATGTAGATGACACCACCCTTATAGCAGAAAGTGAAGAAGAACTAAAGAGCCTCTTGATGAAAGTGAAAGAGGAGAGTGAAAAAGTTGGCTTAAAGCACAAGGTTCAAAAAACTAAGATCATGGCATCTGGTCCCATCACTTCATGGCAAATAGATGGGGAAACAGTGGAAACAGTGGCTGATTTTATTTTTCTGGGCTCCAAAATCACTGCAGATGGTGAATGCAGCCATGAAATTAAGAGATGCTTACTCCTTGGAAGGAAAGTTATGACCAACCTAGACAGCATGTTAAAAAGCAGAGACATTACTTTGCCAATAAAGGTCCATCTAGTCAAGGCTATGGTTTTTCCAGTAGTCATGTATGGATGTGAGAGTTGGACTATAAAGAAAGCTGAGTGCAGAAGAATTGATGCTTTTGAACTGTGGTGTTGGAGAAGACTCTTGAGAGTCCCTTGGACTGCAAGGAGATACAACCGGTACATCCTAAAGGAGATTAGTTCTGAGTGTTCATTGGAAGGACTGATGTTGAAGCTGAAACTCGAGGACTTTGACCACCTGTTGCAAAGAGTTCACTCATTGGAAAAGACCCTGATGCTGGAAAAGATAGAGGGCAGGAGGAGAAGGGAACGACAGAGGATGAGATGGTTGGGTGGCATCACTGACTCAGTGGACATGGGTTTGGGTGGACTCCGGGAGTTGGTGATGGACAGGGAGGCCTGGCATGCTGCGGTTCATGGGGTCGCAAAGGGTCGGACAAGACTGAGCGATGGGAATGAACTGAGTAGCTCTAGGGTCTGAACCTGCTCTTAACAGCACCAAAGCCTGTAGACTTTTCACCACTTTTTTTGCTCCTCTAGAGTCCAAATGTGGCTTCTTCAAATACTATACACACAGATTGGTTCAGGATGGCAGAGCAGAAGGCATGTGCTCACCTCCTCCAATCAAAACCACAGCTAGCTGTTCAACAACCACCATCGAGAGATGCTGGAACCCACCAAATATTTACTCATATATTCTTGTAGAAGTGAAATTTTGCAATCATGAGGTTTCCTATAAAAGAGAATCGAGAGGTCCAGGGTTAGAAAGATTTGAAAATACTACACATGGGATGAAGGGAGTAGCTAAGAGCTAAAGAATACAGATGCCCTCTAGAGGCTGACAAGACAAAGAGCAAATTCTCTCTAGAGTAGGGATCCCCAACCCCCGGGCCATGGACCAGTACCTGTCCCTGGCCTGTTCGGAATCAGGTTGCACAGAGGGGGGTGAGTGGTGGGTGAAACTGAAACTTTCCTCCCACCCCCATCCAAGAAATACGGTCTCACGAAATGGGTCTCTGGTGCCAAAACAGGTTGGGGACCGTTGTCCTAGAGCACTCACAAAGAACTCATAAGATATCTTGATACTAGTCCAGTAAAGCCTGTCATTTCTGACCTCCAAAATTTTAAGATAAATTTGTGCTGCTTTAAGCTACCAAGCTTGCAGCATTTATTAGGGGTAAACAATTTTTAGAGCGACTACTGTGTTTTCATTAAGTATATGAGGCTAATACTCCTTTTCCTTCACAACACATGTCCAAAATTTTGTTATTCTGTTCACAAAACTAGTCTCAGACCCTAGTGTGACTTAGAAAGTTTTTAATCCTTCAAAGTTGTACTGATCATATGAGCTGTAGACATACAATTTTAAAAAACAATTGTTATGAAATGAAAAATGGTTCCAGTAGTTTATATAATTTTCAGAAAATAATTTACACCTGAAATCAACATTGTAAATCAATTATATTCCAATAATATTTTAAAATAATACATAACTATTTAAAAAATAATTTTAGGTGAAACACAGTAAAGAATGTAAAATAAAATATTTCCAAGGCTTCTTAAGGGTTTTGTCCCCAAATTAAGGTTCTATTTATAAAATGTTACACAAAAAAGTCATAATATCTGAGAAGCTGTTGAATAATTATGACAAAATATACCAATGTGTTTTCTTAGCACCTGTCTTTTCTGTTTTCTTCAAAGATCATTTAAACTTAATTTGATGTTATTTGTTTTTGTCCTGGTTGTTTTCCTACTATGCAGCACAGATAATTTTATTTAATATCTTGCAATAACCTATAATGAAATATAATCTTCAAAAAAATCATTATGTTGTACAACTGAAATTAACACAGCATTTTAAATCATAGTTCCTTCAAATGAAAATAAAAGAATTTACTACATATTTTTATGGCTTGATAACTTATCATTTTAGTCCTGAATTTCATTCCCAGAATATACTAGAGTATATTTTTCATTCATCTACTAAAGTCACCTTCATTTTATTCATCAATTTGATATTATTTGAGTTAAATAATCATAGCATTAGAAGTCACATGCTTGCTTTCATATCTTACACTTAAGTTTCCATTATTATATTTTTCTTTAAAAGTCAACATATTTTCAAACTCATCCTTTATAAAAATATTCAAAATCATAACGGCACCATAAAAAATTGAGGATTTGTTGCAATGGCAACAAAAACAAAAATAAATGTGACTACATCAAACTTAAAAACTTTTGCACAGCAAAGGAAGTCATCAACAAAATAAAATTTACTGAATGAGAGAAAATATTTGCAAATCATATATCTGAAAAGAGTTGATATTAAAATATATAAAGAAGTCATAGCCATCATTAGAAAGCCTACAGGTAACAAATGTTGGAAAGGGCATGCAAAAAAAGGAACCCTCCTACACTGTCAGTGGGAATGTAAGTTAGTATGGATACTATGGAGAATAGAACAGAAGTTCCTTAAAAAAACTAAAACAGAGTTACAGAATGATTCAACAATCCCGCTCTTGAGCATATATCCAGAGAAAACTCTAATTGAAAAAGATGCATGCACACCAGTGTTTATAGCACCACTATTCACAACAGCCAAGATGAGTCAGTTCAGTTCAGTCGCTCAGTCACATTTGACTCTTTGTGACCCCAGGGACTGCAGAATGCCAGGCCTCCCTGTCCATCACAAACTCCTGGAGTTTACTCAAAATCATGTCCATTGAGTTGGTGATGCCATCCAACCACCTCATCCTCTATTGACCCCTTCTCCTCCTGCCTTCAATCATTCCCAGCATCAGGGTCTTTTCCAATAAATCAGCTCTTCGCTTCAGGTGGCCAAAGTATTTGAGTTTCAGCTTCAGCATCAGTCCTTCCAATGAATATTCAGGACTAACTTCCTTGACTATTCACTGGTTGGATCTCCTTGCAGTCCAAGGAACTCTCAAGAGTCTTCACCAATACCGCAGCTCAAAAGCATCAATTCTTCTGTGCTCAGCTTTCTTTATAGTCCAACTCTCACATCCATACATGACTACTGGAAAATCCATAGCTTTGACTAGACGGACCTTTGTTGACAAAGTAATGTCTCTGCTTTTTAATATGCTGTCTAGGTTGGTCATAACTTTTCTTCCAAGGAGCAAGCGTCTTTTAATTTCATGGCTGCAGTCACCATCTGCAGTGATTTTGGAGACCCAAAAAATAAAGTTTCTCACTGTTTTCATTGTTTCCCCATCTATTTGTCATGAAGTGATGGGACTAGATGCCATGATCTTAGTTTTCTGAATGCTGAGTTTTAAGCCAATGTTTTCACTCTCTTCTTTCACTTTTATCAGGAGGCTCTTTAGTTCCTCTGCTTTCTGCCATAAGGGTGGTGTCATCTGCATATCTGAGGTTATTGATATTTCTCCCAGCAATCTTGATTCCAACTTGTGATTCATCCAGTCCAGCATTTCTCATGATGTACTCTGCATATAACTTAAATAAGCAGGGTGACAATAGACAGCCTTAATGTACTCCTTTCCCAATTTGGAACCAGTCTGTTGTTCTCTATCCAGTTCTAACTGTTGCTTCTTAACCTGTATACAGATTTCTCAGGAGGCAAGTAACATGGTCTGGTATCCCCATCTCTTGAAGAATTTTCCACAGCTTATTCTGATCCACACAGTCAAAGGCTTTGGCATAGTCAATAAAACAGAAGTAGATGTTTTTCTGGAACTTTCTTGCTTTTACAGTCATCCAACGGATGTTGGCAATTTGATCTCTGGTTCCTCTGCCTTCTAAAACCGGCTTGAACATCTGGAGTTACAGGGTTCATGTACTGTTGAAGCCTGGCTTGGAGAATTTTGAGCATTACTTTACTAGCATGTGAGATTGAGTGCAATTGTGCGGTAGTTTGTACATTTTTTGCCATTGCCTTTCTTTGGGATTGGAATGAAAACTGACCTTTTCCAGTCCTGTGGCCACTGCTGAGTTTTCCAAATTTGCTGGCATATTGAGTGCATCACTTATACAGCATCATCTTTTAGGATTGAAGACAGCTCAACTGGAATTCTATCACCTCCACTAACTTTGTTCATAGTGATGCTTCTAAGGCCCATTTGACTTCAAATTCCAGGATGTTTGGCTGTGGGTGAGTGATCATACCATTATGATTATCTGTGTCATGATTATCTGGCTAAGACAAGGAAGCAGCCCAAATGTCCTTTGATGGCTAAATGGATAAAGATGTGGTATATATAAACACAGTGGAATACTGTCCATCCATAAAAAAGAAATAACGCCATTTGTAGCAACATGGACCTAGAGATTATCATGTTAAGTAACTCAGACAGAGAAAGACAAATATCATATGATGTCACTTACATGTGCAATCTAAAAAATAATATGAATGAACTTATAAAATAGAGACTCACAGAAATAGAAAATAAACTTATGTTTACCAAAGGGGAGGGGATAAGGGGTCAATAAATTTGGAGTTTTGGATTAGCAGATTCAAACTACTGTATATATAAAATAGATAACATCAAGAGCCTCCATAGCACAGAAAACTGTATTCAATATCCTATAATAAATCATAATAGAAAATAATATGAAAATATGTGTGTGTGTATATATATATAGATAGATAGATAGATTTAACAGTCCAGAGTAACTACAAGTTAGGATTCACTATGATAAGGAACAAAAAGTGGATATAGCATTACACTAGAGGAAAGATAATGAAGTATCCTTTGGAGGTTTTGATTTTCATCTTCTTATAAGATCTGGAATTGTAATATGTAGCAGAACGTTGAGTAAAATGAATCTCAAGGACAAAAGAAAATGCTAATCCTATGGCATCTTTTTATCAAACATTAATTCTGAGTAAAATTTTGATTGCAAACATATGAACAGGTGAGCTTTCTCAGGAAGTAGATTGATAAAGTAAGGCTACCAAGGAAGAAATGTGACTTCAATCCATTCTACCAAATAAACTGAAATAAAAGATATGAAAGTTTCAGAATATCAAATTTATCCTAAAATAGAATCTAGTTGCTGGAAGATAAACTGAAATAGAAACCTTTACTTCTTCAGCCAGACTGTATCTTTGCATAAAATATCTAAATATGATTTTTAAATAAACCTCATAAATCATTAGACTATTATAATTTCTACAGATAAATTCTATGAATGTACAAGACTAGAAAAGCATGCACACATTTGAAAAGGAATATGGATTACATAGGCATTCTTGATAATAAAGGATCTCTTTTAAAGCTACTCATATATTGCTGCTGTTGTTTGTTGTTGTTCAATTGTTAAGTTGTGTCCAACTCTTTTGCAACCTCATGGACTGTAGCCTGCTATGCTCCTCTGTCCATAGGGTTTTCCAGGCAAGAATACTGCAGTTGGTTGTCATTTCCTTCTCCAGGGGATCTTCCCAACCTAGGGACCCAACCCATATCTGCTGCATTGGCAGGCAGATTCTTTATCACTGAGTCACCAGGGAAGCCCACTCATAAATTACTTTAGTTAAAAATCAAGTTCTAAGATTCTAATTTTGTGATATATCAAGTATTTTACTAATTACTATTTCACTATTTACTGATAAACACCAATTCAAATAAAATTCATTTGTAATGAAAGATAACCCTAACAAAGTTGCTAATCTACTTATAATGAATATTTAATAAAATACAGTTTTCTAAAGTACATTATAATATAAAGATAATGACTATTTAGACTATAATTTTAAATGTTTTATTTTTATGATGTGGGATATTCCCTGATAGCTCAGTTGGTAAAGAATTTGCCTGCAATGTAGGAGACCCTGGTTTGATTCCTGGGTCAGAAAGATCCATTGGAGAATGGATGGGCTACCCACTCTAGTATTTTGGGGCTTCCCCTGTGATTCAGCTGGTAAAGAATCTGCCTGAAATGTGGGAGACCTGGGTTCAATCCCTGGGTTGGGAAGATCCCCTGAAGAAGGGAAAAGCCACTCACTCCAGTATTCTGCTCTATAGAATTCCATGGACTGTATAGCCCATGGGGTTGCAAAGAGTCGGACCCAACTGAGCGAACTTCACTTTCACTCTCATTCATATGATTTAGAGTTTTAATGACCTTAGTTTCCAGAAGACACCTCTGATTGGAAAATACAGTACTTATAGTAGCCAACTCTTTCATAGACAAGGCAGGACATTCCTGTACTTTATTTGTGGTATTTGATATTTAGAGATAACAAACAATGTAGGTTTGTCAGATTTTGCTGAATTTTGTTCTTACTTCACCCCAGTCAGAATGGTCATCATCAAAATATGTACAAACAATAAATGTTATAGAAGGTACGGAAAAAAGGAAAACTTCCAGCATGATTGGTGGGAAAGAAAACTGGTACATCTATTATTTAAAGCAAAACAGAGGTTCCTTTAAAGAACTAAACATAGAATTACTATATGATTCAACATTTCCACCCCTGGGAATATATATCAGGAGAAAACCACACTTCAAAAGACACATGTTCCTCAGTGTTCATCTGAGCACTCTTTACAATGGCCAACACATGGAAGCAATCTAAACGTCCACCAAGAGAGGAATGAATAAAGAAGATGTGGTACATGTATATAACGGAATACTATTCAGCCATGAAAAATAACAAAATAATGCCATTTGCAGCAATATGGATGGACCAAGTAGTAAGTCAGAAAGAAAAAGAAAAATACCATATGATACCACTTATATGAGGAACCTAATAAAAAATGACACAAATGAGCTTATTTACAAAACAAATAGATTCTCAGATCTTGATATCACACTTACGGTTACCAAAGGGAAAACATTAGGGGAAGGAATAAATTAGGAGATTGGGATTAATTTATACACAGTGATATATACAAAATGGGTAACTATAAGGATCTACTGTATAGTACAGGGACTTTTACTCAACATTCTATAATAACCAATATGGAAAAAAGATCTGAAAAAGAATGGATAGGTATATATGTTTAACCGGTTCATTTTGCTGTATACCTGAAACATTAAAACGTATACACTTAAGAACTGAACCACTGATGTACTGAAACTCCATTATTAAACTCAATGCACTGCAACATTTTTGCTAAATTCTATTCTTTATGTATTAATTTGAAGGCTAAATGAGAGTCAGGTGAAAATGTGGATTTGACTTTGGCTAAAAATTATTCTTTCATTATAAGAGAATACACACACACACACACACACACACACATCTAAATCCAACATATTTTATGTTGGGTTTTATTACACAAAGATTATTAATAGCTTCTTCCAAAATGGGAAATTTCAAGACAGTAAGTAATCAATCTGAGTCTCATAATAATATAGAACTGTGTCATTTGCTATCTCTAAGTATCAAAAAAAACCCAAAACAAAATATAATGTTCAAAAGTTTAGAACTCAGAAGCCCTATTTCTTTAACTCAAGAAACCATTTCTTCTAACATACTAAAACTTTCAACAGCTTAAGAATAAGAATCTATGATCTACTTATTTGATTCATAAGATTTAGTTGTAACAATCACATAATTAGTTGTCACATAACCATCTGAAAGTTTTGGTCAGTCTGCCAAACAGCTCTTAAGGGAGAAAACTTACTTTTATTTCCTCAAGCTTCCATTTGAGAGCTGCAGAAGTGCTAAGGGCAAATTAAGAAAGAAAACACTGTTCTCATCAGCTTCAAAGAGTCTGTTCCTGGGTTCTCCCACTACTTGCTGCTGGGGTCAGAACTAAAATGTGTCCCAAGGGAAATGCAGGGGCTGCATAAATCTGCAGTCACCAGGAGTATATTTCCACTCTTGGTTTTCTTTTAGGCCTGTTTATGCTGCCCTCAATAACAGCTTCAATATATCAATCTCCAGAGTACAGAGTCACAGGGAATGATAAGGCCCTGCATTGCCATAATCCTGAGACTTGCGGTAACATGTGCCCCAGAAATTCTCATGAAGTGAGAGGACAGTACAATCCTGTTACCACAGACCCCAAAACAAATGACTCAAGATCGACACAGGTCTTGGTTATTATTTTTTCCTTCTATGTACACGCCTGGAACAAATACAAAAACTTTTTATCCTTTCTGATGAAGTTTTATCTTTAAAAGATATTGATATGCTTGCTGGAAAATAGAACTTCTAGTAACTATTTTGTGTTATGGAAAATTCAAGTCACCAATGAGACAAGAGATGATAAAGGCAAATACTGAAGAGCATGTAGTTGTGAACAAGACTTAATTCTCTTAATAGTGAAAATACTGGATTTTCTCAAGTAACCCAAGTCTGATAAAGACAACGTGAAGCACAGTAAATTATTTTGGTAAGAACATCTTTGCTGTCCAGGCAGATTACTTAAAAGGTAAAGAAAAACCTTTGTGTATAATTTTATGTTAAGAATATATCATAAACTAATAAAACTTTTTGTTTAACAGAGAAAAAACAAAATTCTAATTTTTCTAAAACTTAATTATATCCATTCAAATCTGAGCCAGTTTGACCACACATAAAATGCCTTTCCCAAAATTCTTTTTCCATAAACCTAAAACTTTTAAAAATATCCTTTTAGATTTTGTCCTATGTTTTACATCTTTGACACTCTGAAACAGCCAGTCATTTGATTTACCTTAGTTTTTATACATGGTCACTTCTTTTACCCTATAATTTCTGATAGTTTCAACTAGGTATTTACTAGAACTCTTCATCCTTAGAATCATTAATTCCTAGTGAAAACTAAGAAGTAAATAACTGTAGACTGCTTGTTACACTAGCATTCTGTGAATTTAAAAATTCATAAATACATTTCACAATCTGCAAAAATATATTCTTCCTTATAGTAAATTTTCTTATGTACAGAAAACATGTTTACTAATAAAATCAAATGTTTTTGTTCCTATGTAAATGGAATCAGAGGTGGATAAAACTGTATTAAGTAGTTAATGTGTCAATATTTTATCTTATTTGAAAATGATCTAGCTATTCAAAGACTCTCATTTAATTTAGCTCAGTGAGACTTTCAAGTTTCAAATTACCAAAAAGACTGGAAACTATTTCTATATGGATATAACATAAAGCATAATTATTTTTGAAATATTCATTTATAAACTTTTATTTTACATATAGTCACTGATTAACAATTGTGTCTATTCATAAAAAGTTCATAGTTAACCACTGTCTTTCTTGCTGACAAATTCTATAGCAGACATAACAAGAGCTTATTTGACTTTTAATAAACCTAGGTAAAATAAAAGTTGTATGTTGACATTACATTTATTATTGATAACTCTAAAAGCATGCCTATTTTAATTAAGCCAAGAAACTTAAACTAGCTTTTGTTTATCAAAGATTATTCTAAGCTACATGAACTTATAAAACATTTGGGTTAGTTTTTATATCCCTAGAGTATACTTAGTTTATATAGCACAGCTTTAAGTCAATTAAATAGGGCTCTTTACAAATTAATTTTGGCAATACCATTCAGAGATAGAAAAATATCACAAATCTATAACACATCTACATAGATATACATAAACAAATACAGAGAACTTCACAGCTTTTCTTTTAAAAATCACAGCCATGAGACTGGTATGATAATGCAAAACTGAGCTTATGAAAGAATATCTGCATATGAATTGTGTTTCTGGCAGGTAGAATCAGTTAAGGTTACCTTCTCAGATGGCTTAAATGTTTTATAAATACTTTCGTTGTAGATTTTAAAAGATGTTTCATTCATCTACTTTCCAAGTAGCCTTTCACCTTTTTTCCCCACTAGGTTTTCAGTTTTTCCTTGGCTGTTTAAAGAGAATAACTGATACTAGTTTACTGGAGAAGCCCTGGAGTCTCATTGCCTGTGGAAGGTGCCAGCAAGGGCACCACTAACTTGGTGAACTTTCGTTTACAGTCTTATAGCCTCTTTGTAACGTAACAAAATTTAGATAAAGTATTAATAGACTGTGAGTATTCAGGTAAAGAGAAAGAGAGTAGAGTAGTAACAGTCCTATCAGATTTTTAGTTTTAGGTACCTCTTATGTTTTGTTAGCTTTTTGCAACAAATCTTCCAATGAATCTAGTTTGGAATCATGAAGTCTTTTGATTCGGCTCTAGCTTGTCAATTAAAACAGGCCTCCCATTCTGTTTGACTGGGGAATACTTGCTTTCATGTGAACTGCTTAAATGAATAATCTTCTCTAACTGGAACATTCCCCATCATGACCATTGCAAGTCTAGGCTGTCTTAGTAAGATTTTGCAATTTTTGCAGATATCTAAAACTTCCAATGGTGTAGGTAATGGCAACCCATTCCAGGATTCTTGCCTGGAAAAATCCCATGGACAGAGGAGCCTGGTGGGCTACAGTCCATGTCATTGCAAAGAGTCGGACATGGCTGAGAGACTGAGCATGTACACACAGTTTTAAGACCCCAGTTCTTAGACAGAAACATGCAAGTGTGCAGGAGGTCACACACCTTATTCTTTATAAACCAAGGATTCTAGTTCTTTAGCTAAGCTTTGGATCTCCTGGAGGATTAATGCCTAGGAAGGATATGCCCTTGGGTAGGGAATTTTGTGGTGCTTCCCAATGTACCTAGTTGCAGGGAAATTTTCTTTAGGTTGGTGCGTGAAAGTGAAGTGAAAGTGCCCAGGCAAGAATACTGGAGTGGTTGCCACTTCCTACTCCCAGGGATCTTCCTAACCTAGGGATTGATAAGGTGGTGCAAATCCAACTCATTCAGTGACCAATTTAACAGAGCAAAGGAGTCTTAGAGTTATCACTTACAAAAAAAATGTATAACAGCTTTTAAGTGCTCAACTAGTACTTGCCAATTTTGTATCTTTGGTTTCCAAGAATCTCATAAGCAACAGATGTGTTATTCCTTTCATGAGAAGATTTCATCATAGAAGACCTCCTACTCATTTCTAATAATCAAACTCAGGCCTACTTAGATTTTAATGTGTCATTGGTCAAAAAGATGCCAAATTTCTTGTCTCATTTCCTTGAGTTCCCTAGCAGTTTATGCTGTAGACTTACCTCCAAGATTTGTGAGTCCCCTCACAGCTGCTATCTTGCTTGCTTTAGACTGAGGGGTAAAAGTGAAAGTTTTTCAATTGTGTCTGACTCTTTGAGACCCCAAGGACCATAGCCCGCCAGGTTCCTCTGTCCATGGAATTCTCCAGGCAAGAATACTAGAGTGGATTGCCATTCCCTTTTCCAGGGGATCTTCCCCACCCGGGGATCAAACCCTGCACTGCAGGCAGATTTTTTACCATCTGAGCCACCAGGGAAGCCCAAGACTGAGGAGTACCCATTATTTTCTCTGAGTTAATCCTCCTGAATTCAATCAGATATACAGTTTCTAGATGTCTGAGCACAGTTCCTGAGACCTGTCAGGACCTTCCTCCCAAAGGCACTTGCCTTGCAGACTAGTCCTGCCAAAATTCCAATTTTAGCTCACTAAGAATCACAGTAAAATCCTAGAGTCTCTCACACATCAATATTTACCCTGTGAAAATTCTAGGGTCTCTCACATCACATTTTATACCTGGAAGGACTACAGCAAACAAACTAGAAGAGCTCAGAATACAAAATAAGAAAGCGTACTGGAGATTCCAGAGAGCAGCTGAAGAGGCAGTCAGCCGAAGGGATCTGCAGTACCTACAGCTGTGTGTAGGAGCCTACCCCAGAATCTTTAGGAGCTGTTCTCAGGTCCTTTATTCATTTATCCATAAATAAAGGGAGTACAATGCTCACAAGCAGCATAGGGAGCTCTGTTCTCCAGGGTTTTGGGGCAACAGAAAGTTTTAAAGTGGTTAAGACACAATATGGAAATAGGGCATCATTGCCTAGAAGGTCAGAAGTTTCATGAGAAGGTCAGCAGGTCCTATTTCCCAGGGGAAGATAAGCTAGCCACAGCTGAGATGGTGGATTCTGATTGGCGTAGATTAGGTTTTTGACAGGTGTTTACCATAAGCACAGGTTCTGAGACAGCCTCCATTTTCTGGGTTCTGATATGCAACTTAAAGGCACCAGCCCCATGTGTAGAAGATTTTCTAATGATTCTCAGTGCTCTTTTAATCTAGAGGTTAAAAGAACCTGAGTAATTATCCTAAGAACTATTTCAGCGGCATGGGAGTAAGATCAAATCAGTCAATCCTAAAGAAAATCAGTCCTGAATATTCATTGGAAGGACTGATACTGAAGCTGAAACTCCAGTACTTTGGCCACCTGATGCGAAGAACTGACCCACTGCAAAAGACCCTGATGGTAGGAAAGATTGAGAGCAGGAGGAGAAGGGGATGGCAGAGAATGAGATGGTTGGATGGCACCACCAACTGGATGGACATAAGTTTGAGTAAGCTCCGGGAGTTGCTGATGGACAGGGAGGCCTGGCGTGCTGCAGTCAGACACAACTGAGCCACTGAACTGAAGTGAGTCATGTGAATTTCAGTGAGATAGAAATGTGCAGAAAGCTACTACACTATCAAAGTTTTTGAAAAATCATTGTGCTCATAAGAGAAAGAAGGGTCAAGAAAGAAGGCTTAGAATTATTAGGAAGTATTTTCTCCAAAAGACACATCAGATATCATATTTTTACTTAACCAGCATGGTTGTTTGGAAAGACTCATGTACCAAGAGAGAAAGCTGAAAGTGGTCTTTTAAGCACTTACAATCACATTTATTGACTTAAATGAAATTGTGTTTCTGTGCTTCTTATATTTTGAATATGTGCCCACATGAGACAGTGATTGAACACACTGCTAAGCATTTTTATATGGGGTGAGAGCACCAAAAGATTTTGCCTGCTTTCCTAGGACAAGTTCCACACTATGCAGAGCAGTTTCAATATTAAGTTTAATCATCTAAGATGGCCATTAAACTCACAGACCAAATCTGAAAAACATTTGTAAGTATTTAGCCACTCCTGAATAGCTTTCACAGCTAGCTAAATCATTTTCTCCATGTGATAATTGTTTCATTGTCCCAAGACATTTAAACCTATTAAAGTCTAATGACCCAAGTCTTGCTTTTCTTATAAAGGTGGAAACTTTTTTTGATGCTCTAGCTTTATTAGTGTTTAACTGGCTAGCAGTTTTACAAAATACACAATTATGTCTATCTATAAAGCACAAATCAAATAAATTCAGTGAAGTCATAGGTTTGGAAAAGTTCTATTTTTGGTTCATTATTGAATTTACTGAAAATGTTTTATATATAGAAAGTAGCCATTTTCATGTTCAAATGCAATAGGTAAGGGTATAATCAAGTGAGCCGAAAACCTACATGTAGCAGTGGTATTTTTGTGGTTTATTTTACTACTAAGAGTTTTAGTGTGTACTTTCGCAGATTTTTGTTCCATTTTGATAAAACCCCTTATCACAATCATGAAAACGTGATAATCTCTGGATACCATTTTATGATTTTCAGGTAATTATCCCTCTTGTAAGACTGTAATATGGTACAGACTTTCTAATTTTCATTTTTCCTCACTATGAACCACTTTGTTATCTATCCTGTGAAAAGACAATGTCATAAATGGTACTTAGCCAATTAAAAATGTGAAAGAAAAAATGACACAACACTGAATGAATGAAAAAAACAATGTTGGTAATTACACTGAAAATCCACTTAGATTCTTTTATACTGTTTAACTTGAGATATTTTAACTTTTTAAGTACCACAAGCTCAAATATCAAGAACACAGAAGAACTATACAAAAAAGATCTTCATGCCTCACATTATCACAATCATGTGATCACTCACCTAGAGCCAGACATCCTGGAATGTGAAGTCAAGTGGGCCTTAGGAAGCATCACTACGAACAAAGTTAGTGGAGGTGATGAAATTCTAGTTGAGCTATTTCAAATCCTGAAAGATGATGCTGTGAAAGTGCTGCACTCAATACACCAGCAACTTTGTAAAATTCAGCAGTGGCCACAGGACTGGAAAAGGTCAGTTTTCATTTCAATCCCAAAGAAAGGCAATGCCAAAGAATGCTCAAACTACCACACAATTGCACTCATCTCACACACTAGTAAAGTGATGCTTAAAATTCTCCAAGCCAGGCTTCAGCAATACATGAACCATGAACTTCCATATGTTCAAGCTGGTTTTAGAAAAGGCAGAGGAACCAGAGATCAAATTGCCAACATCCGCTGGATCATTGAAAAAGCAAGAGAGTTCCAGAGAAACATCTATTTCTGCTTTATTGACTATGCCAAAGCCTTTGACTATGTGGGTCACAATAAACTGTGGAAAATTCTGAAAGAGACAGGAGTACCAGACCATCTGACCTACCTCTTGAGAAACCTGCATGCAGGTCAGGAAGCAACAGGTAGAACTGGACATGGAACAACAGACTGGTTCCAAATAGGAAAAGGAGTACATCAAGGCTGTATGCTGTCACCCTACTTATTTAACTTATATGCAGAGTACATCATGAGAAATGCTGGGCTGGAGGAAGCACAAGCTGGAATCAAGACTACTGGGAGAAATAGCAATAACCTCAGATATGCAGATGACACCACTCGTAAGGCAGAAAGTGAAGAAGAATTAAAGAGCCTCTTGAGGAAAGTGAAAGAAAAGACTGAAAAAGTTGGCTTAAAGCTCAACATTCAGAAAACTAAGATCATGCCATCCGGTCCCATCTCTTCATCGCAAATAGATGGGGAAACAGTGGAAACAGTGGCTGACTTTATTTTTCTGGGCTCCAAAATCACTGCAGATGGTGACTGCAGCCATTAAATTAAAATAGCTTACTCCTTGGAAGGAAAGTTATGACCAAGCTAGACAGCATATTAAAAAAGCAGAGACAATACTCTTCCAACAAAGGTCCGTCTAGTCAAGGCTGTGGTTTTTCCAGTGATCATGTATGGATGTGAGAGTTGGACTATAAAGAAAGCTGAGCACAGAAGAATTGATGCTTTTGAACTGTGGTGTTGGAGAAGACTCTTGAGAGTCCCTTGGACTACAAGGAGATCTAACCAGTCCATCTTAAAGAAGATCAGTCCTCGGTGTTCATTGGAAGGACTGATGCTGACGCTGAAACTTCAATACTTTTCGTCACCTGATGTGAAGTGCTGACTCATTGGAAAAGACCCTGATGCTGGGAAAGATTGAGGGCAGGAGGAGAAGGGGATGATAGAGGATGAGATGGTTGGATGGCATCACTGTCTCAATGGACATGGGTTTGGGTGGACTGTGGGAGTTGGTGATGGAAAGGGAGGCCTGGTGTGTTGTGATTCATGGGGTCGCAAAGAGTTGGACATGACTGAGTGACTGGACTGATTAACTGAGCTCAGATATTGTCTGAATTAAGAAAAATGCAAAAAAAAAATCACACTAATATTAACCAAAGTGCGTGGATGTATGCTTAGTCACTATAGGCAGGTCCAGACTCTTTGAGACCCTACTGACTTTAGCCTGCCAAGCTTCTCTGTTCATGGGGATTCTCTAGGCAAGAATACTGGAGTGAGCTGTCATGCTCCCCTCCAAGGAATCTTCCAGACCCAGGTACTAAACCCACATCTCATGTCTGCTGCATCGGAGTGCACGCTAAATCGCTTCAGTCGTGTCTGACTCAGTGTGACCCTATGGACTATTGTCTGCAAGGCTCCTCTGTCCATGAGATTCTCCAGATAAGAATACTGGAGTGTGCTGCCATGTTCTCCTCCAGAGATCCTCCTGACCTAGGGATCAAACCTGTGTCTATAATCTACTGCTTTGGCAGGCAGGTTCTTGACCTCTAGTGCCACCTGGGAAGCCCCATTAATCCAAGTAGTAAATACGAACAAATAAAAACAGAGTTCAAGCTAAATGCTACAACCAGGAAAAATGCATATATATTCATTTTTTATGGGTTTACCATTTAAATTCTCATTAATAAATTTATCAATTTTGAGTGAAGATCATATACACTCTAATTATATCCATTATGTTTTATTAGTAGATAAGAACAAACATCAAATCCAACATTAGTTTGAATTGTAAGGTATATTTATGAAAAATAGTTATAACGAAATTTTTAGAGCATTTTGTAAATCTTACTAGGCTGCTCAATTTGAATGATTATTATGTTGTCTTAAGCTTACATTTTTCCTAATCATTCAGTAGTCAAAGCTATGGTTTTTCCAGTTGTCATGTATGGATGAGAAAGTTGGAACATAAAGAAGGCTGAACACTGAAGAATTGATGCTTTTGAACTGTGGTCTTGGAGAAGACTCTTGAGAGTTCCTTGGAATGCAAGGAGATCAAACCAGTCAGTCCTAAAGGAAATCAATCCTAAATATTCATTAGAAGGACAGATGGTGAAGCTGAATTTCCAATACTTTGGCTGCCTGATGCGAAGAGCCAACTCATTAGAAAAGATCCTGGTTCTGGAAATGATTGAAGGCAGGAGGAGAAGGGGACAACAGATGGTGAGATGGTTGGATGGCATCACTGACTCAATGGACATGAGTTTGAGCAAGCTCTGGGAGATAGTGAAAGACAGGGAAGCCTGGTGTGCTGCAGTCCATGGGATCGCAAAGAGTCAGACACAACTGAGTGACTGAACAACAACAAATCATTCACTGTTTTGGTGTTTGGGGAGAAAAGCATAAAGCATATTATTTTTAGCCAAGTTTGTTATTTTTTTAAATCACGAATTGTTATTTATTCAACAAATGTTTACTTATGTTTTTGCTAAGAGGCAGTTATTATATTGTTACCAAAGCCAGGCTTGGCTTCTTGCCACTCAAGAGACAAGTGCTGATGGAAAGGAAAGGTGGCAGGTTGGCACCATGGGTAGAAGGCACATAGATGCATGCCCAAGAATGGACTTCAAAGACTCTGCTAGACTATGAAAGTACTTTGAAAGGGAGAAAGGGGGAGTTAATTGCAGTCAATCATTTGAGGAGGGAGTCAGAGTCTTCCTTATCTTCCACGGTGTGGAGAGTTTCTTCTGATTGGTTGGTGTTGAGCTAACAGGGCAGTGTTCCAAGAATCTCATACGCAGCCTGAAGTTAGCATCCTCTGCTTATGTGGGGGCCTTTTGCTGTTGTCTAGTCACCCAGTCATGTCTGACGCTCTGTGAGCCCGAGGGCTACAACCCACCAGGTCTCCCTGTCCCTCACCATCTCCCAGAGTTTGCCCAAGTTCGTGCCCACTGCATTGGTGATGCCATCCAGCCATCACATTCTCCGATACCCTCTTCTCCTTCTGCCTTCAATCTTTCCCAGCATCAGGGACTTTTCCAGTGAGTCAGCTGTTCGCATCAGATGACCAAAATACTGGTGCTTCAGCTTCAGCATCAGTCCTTCCAACGAGTATTCAGGGTTGATTCCCCTTAAGATGACTGGTTTGATCTCCTTGCTGTCCAAGGGACTCTCAGGAGTCTTCTCAGGGGGCATTAGTTTCTGCCAAAGGACTCAAAGATATTATTACGTATATCTTGAGGAGGAACCAGGACCCTCTTTTATGACGGCTCCTCCATTGTTTCTGCATTCCCTCCCTTCTCTTATAGGCAACTGTTTGAATCTGCCCTTTGGAGCTCAGGGAAGGTCAAGGAGAATGAATGAACAAGAATCAGGGGACATGAAAAGGATCTGTAACTGTGAGGGCCCCACAGGTTCTTGCTTGGTTTCAATATTAAAGATTGAGTATATGTTGATGAAATACAAAAGAAAATGCTACCATTTAAAGTTAGTGATAAATCCATTATAAAGTAAAATAGCTTCAATACAAAAGTATTTCAGTAATTGTAGACCAAGGTAGTTTTCACTTAGTGGTCAGAAAATACTACTTTGTCTGACAGAGGAAATACAAACTACGAGTTAATAGAATTTTACTCTGGTGTTTGAGGAGCCATAGCTGAGACTTTGTGTGAAAGTTTGCATTTTTTTTTAATAGCTGGTTCAGCTGTCGTAATCAGGAAGAACTATTACTAAATTTGGAAACTCCAGATTTAAAGGATGTTTAGAAAGTTAGACTTGCTTCCAATACCACATCATTATAACAAAGTGAAAATTTCTAACATATGGTACAGCTCCTAAATGAAAATTAATCCTAACAATTGCTATTTTTCAATGTTTGAAAATCTCACAGACAGGCCTGACAAAACAATACAAATTGAAGAATTCTGAGGAGAAGTTGCATGAGTCACAGTGTGGTGAAAACTGATATAGCAGACAGCCACATATTTAATGGGCCTTAATATCCAGAGCCAATAGAAACAAATCATAAAATTTCAGCTGAAGTTCCCATCATGTCTTCATCAGACTATGATTCTGAGGAAATTTCTCAGTTGAAAATAAAAGCTGTATTGATATCAATTAAAACTGAAAAAGTAATTATAGTTTGAAATGGCCAGGAAATCCCTATATACTTAAGCATTTTGTTATTACCTTCCCTTTAGGCCCACATTCTTGAAACCAAGCAGGGCCCTGCAGGATCCTCCCAAGTGTCAAAGCCTTTATGTATCCCCCATTTCTTTCTTGTGCAAAAACGGCTCCAGCCTTCTAGAACTTCCCTGAGTTTCAAGTGGCATTCAAACAGTTACTAATTAGAAAAGTGAGGAAATGCAGAAATAAAAAGAAAGCAGTCACAAACAACAGTGCAGTGATATAATAGGATCCAAATTCCTCCTCAATGGATACACATGGCATTCTGACACCTATCTTTTAGTTCTTCTATAAAAACAAAGGCCCCTACCCAAGTGCAAGATGACAACCTTAGGTCAAGCACAAGACTCAGGAACACTGTCCTGTAACCTCACCACCAACCAATCAGAAGAAACAGATGCACCCTGCAACCCTCATCCAAATTTTATCTTTGAAAACTCATCTCTGAAAACCACTGGGAGTTTGGATCATTCGAGCATGAGCTAACTGTACTCCTTGCTTGGCCCTTGCGATAAACCTTTCTCTGCTCTAAACATGGAGGTTTTGGTTTGTTTGGCCTTACTATGCATGGAGAACACAAATTTGGGTTCAACAGCATTCTTTATATATACCAAATATCCATTGGGATATCCTACACTAATCATAAATGTAATTGGTCCACTACTCTCATTTCAATTAGACAGTAATGTAGCAAAATGCTCTTGTAAATACCATAAATAAATCTCTATTTGCTACTATGACTAATGAGAAAACAGTCTGTAGCTTGCTATGTTACACACACACACACACAAATTTTATGTATGTGAAACAGGACAGAAGGGGCAGGGCATAATCTTTAAAAGAATGACATAACCATAGAACATGATCAAAACTGGTTAGAAACAACAAGGTTGGAGATGGTGGAAGATTAGATCTCCAGGAGACTTTGAAGCTCATTATGCACTCACTGTAAATATGTTAGCACCTGAATGACACACCATTACACCATGACAGTTCTGGAGTCAAGCAAAAGCCAAAAAGGCAAATAGTTCTGAGGTCAAGCAAAAGCCAATTCCTGGAAAACCCAGACCCCTCCCTGAAATAGTTGGAATAATCCTCCCATTAATTAGCCTATGAAATTACCTAGCCCATTAAAACTAACCATGCTATATTTTAGGACCACTCTCAACTTCTGAGAGAGCTAGTCATTAAGACAGTATGGTACTGGCACAAAAATGAAAATATAAATTAAAAAAATATATATATAAATGGAATAGGATAAAAAGCCCAGAGATAAAACCACACACCTATGGTCACCTAACCTATGACAAAGGAGGTAACAACATACAATGGAGAAAAGACAGTCTCTTTAATAAGTGGTGCTGGTGAGGTCAAAATTGTCAGGCAGCTAGTGTAGGAACTCTAAGACCTTGGCCTGTTTCAGTAAACATCCTGCCCCATTAACCTAAAACTATATCCTTTGTCATAATTCCTGGCTCTCAGAGGAATGTGTCCTTGGTCTAACAAATTATAAGCACTCAGATCCAGAAAAGGGTAGTAATTAACTTCTGTTCCATATGCCTGAGGGAGAAACAACTGGTGATCATTAATCTTTAGCCCATACATCTGGTCCACTGTAAAATGTCCGGGGAATCATGAGAAAAGGTTGTGAGATGGTGACTTAATGTCTAAGAAAACAGAATCTGAGGATCAAAAGAAGTCACAAAGATGAGAAGTTGAACATTGTGGCCTTTAAGCAGATTGGTTAGAAATGACATATGTTAAAAGTAAGAACCAATCAAAAGTGTAAACATCAATACTAGTAAGGATATAAACTGCTGTAAGTCGCGCCTTTTCGGGGAACTTCACTCCCTCTCAGTATCTATGCTGAAAGCTTTGTACTTTCTCTCTGAAATAAATCCTGTTTGCCTGCTACCATGAGTGCTTGTGTGTTTGCAAAGTTCATTCTTTGGTTCAGCAAACAAGGACTCGGATTTCCATTTCACTGGGAAAACTGGACAGCTATGTCTAAAATAATGAAATTAGAGCACTTCTTAGCACCATACACAAAAATAAACTCAAAATGAACTAAAGACCTAATGTAAGACTGGATACTAGAAAAGTCTTAAAGGAAAGCATAGAATACACTTTGACATAAACTACAGCAAGAGTTTTTTGACCCACCTTATAGGGTAATAAAAATAAAAGTAAACAAATAGGGCCTGATTAAATTTAAAAGCTTCTGCACAGCAAAAACAAACAAACAAACATAAACAGATGAAAAGACAACCCACAGAGTGGGGAAAAAAAAATTACAAACGAAGCAACTGATAAGAGACTCATCTCTAAAATATACAAACACCTCATGAAACTCAATATAAAAAAAAAATAAAATAAATAAAATAAATAAATAAATGGATGGAGGACCTAAATAGACACTTCTCTGAAGAAGATATACAAATGGCCAAGAGGCACATGAAAGATGCTCAACATCACTAATTAAGAGAGAAATGAAAATCAAAATTACAATGAGATATCACCTCACACCAGTCAGTATAGCCATCAAAAAGTCTACATAAAATAAATGCTGGAGAGGGTGTGGAGACAAGGGAACCCTCCCTACACTGTTGGTGGGAAGGTATATCAGTACAGCCACTATGGAGAAGAGTGTTGAGACTCCTTAAAAAACTAAACATAGAACTACTGTATCATCCAGCAATTCCACTCCTTGGCATATATTCAGAGAAAACCATTTGAAAGGATACATGCACCCAGTGTTCACTGCATTGGTGTTTACAATAGTCAAGACATGGAAGCAACCTAAATGTCCATCAACATATGAATGAATAAAGATGTGGCACATGTATAAAATGGAATATTACTCAGCCTCTAAAAATAATGAAATAATGCCCTCTGTAACAACATGGATGGAGCTGGATATTATCATACTAAGTGAGGTAAGTTGGACAGAGAAAGACAAATACCATGTGATATTGCTTATATATTAAATCTTTAAAAAATGATACAAATGAACTTGTTTATGAAACAATTTTTCATTGAACTATAATTTCCAACTTTTTAGCTCCATCCTTCCCAGTAATATAGAGAAACAAGCTCCATGACAAAGTTGTCAGTAATAGTGAGTAGTTTTAGTCATCGTTTAGAAAATCACTGGAATTATAGCCATTTCTCACAGAGATATATCTGTGATAGATATGATATGTGATAGATATAGATAGATAGATATAGATAGATATGTGATAGGATAAAAATATCTATCCTCTCCAGATACTCCATGTTGTACAGTTCCATGGCACTATATATTTTATAAACAAATGAATAAATGTCATCTAAAATTCCCAGAATTTAAACCTATTCCCTGCTTTACTCTAATCTATGTATTTATAGAAACAAATATAACAAGGCATAATTCTTAATTCTATCAGAGAATCAATCATATCCTTAGTGTACTCTCTGATTACAAAGAAAAACTTGAACAATCATAAATTTCAACTTATTGGATTAGCTTTGTGTAGTATTCAAGATATTAGTGTGATACTCTCATTTGTACATGCATGCTTAGTTATCTCTGATCCTTTGGGACCCCTTTTGGACTGTAGATTGCCAGGCTCCTCTGTCCATGGAATTTTTCAAGCAAGTATCCTGCAATGCATTGTCATTTCCTCCTCAGGGGTTCTTCCTGATTCAGAGATCAAACACTCATTCTCCTGGGTCCCCTGAATTACAGGAGGATTCTTTATCACTCAGCATCTCACAGTCTATTATTCCTCTTTGTATCATGATATTATCAACAGTGAAAAAAACTGCAAATAACAAAAATGATTATAAAACACGCTCTAAGTAAAGCATTATAGAAATGATAAAATCGCAATTGATATAATACAATAAGACCATATAAAATTGCACAAATATATTTGAGGTGTGGCAAAGAGCTACAGGTAAGAGTCAGGCAGAACTACTAAGCAGAAAGGAACTTTGAGATCTTCAGGTTAAAAAGCTTCGATTTACAGATGTATTGGTCATTCCCCATTTGTCTCTTTATGTCCCTCTTCCAGTCTTCTTTACCTTGTTCCAAAACTCAGGATGTTGCTTTCTACAAACAAATACAAAAATATTTTACCCTTTAGATTTGGTTATGTTTGAACAATGAATTAGGATTCAAAGGGTAGGAGGAGAGAGCTGTTGGGGTACTTAGGTCCCTGGCTCCCCTCCTGCTGAGGTAGCTAGTTGTCAGTGCAAGTGTTACTAGGGTTATTCTACCAAAGGCTAGGAACCCCGTATTCTACCAAAGGCTAGGAACCCCGTATAACCATCCTATAGCTCTGCCCACTGACTCCTTCAAGCCTAAATTCCCATACTGTTAGCCCTGGGCCTATTCATTCTTCCCTGTTGGTTTCTGTTATCTTTTAAAAATACCTTATTAAACTCATGCCAACTGCCCCCTTTTTAGTGCATTGTTGTCTGCTGGGAAATGAACTGATAGGAAAGATGAGATCTCTAAATCCTAAAAAGTGCAAAGACTAACTTATCTTCGTCATATTATCATTTGCTTGTGATCTTATAAAAGCAAGAAGCATTAGCATAGTTATTATAAAGGCTTCTCCTCAAGTACTGGATCAAAAATAACATTCAAAATTTCTAGTGTAAGATAAAACCAAGAGTGTTCCTGTTTGTTCCACTGCATTAAAATGTTAAGCAAAAAGAAAACACATAAAATATAAGTAACAGTCTATTCTTCAGACAAGTCTCAAGAAGTTTCATAAGTGCCTTTTCATTGTACACTCTACTAGGTATCACAGGTTCTGGAAACCTGATCACAGTGACTCAGCTAAGTGGAAGAGCCTAAGGTGGAACTAAGTTCTTTACACATTTGGGCTCTGTGATTCAATCTAGGCACTAATCAGCATAGATGATAAGCTCAATGTTTTTTGAGAAACTAAATTATGTTGCCACATGGGATGAGGAAAAGAGAAATCTGGAAAACAGACAAGAACAATAAAATGAGTGGATTGGCAAATTTTACAAAATCTGCAAAAGTCCTTGATTGTAATAAAATGGTTAGGTTCAATACTTCTTGTTGCATATTTATCTCAAGGAAGCCACAATGAGCGTGAACACCAATCCTCAGATTCCTAGTGAAGAGTGAGAGCCTGGGAAACTGTGATACACACAGTCCAACTGAAACCACAATGGTTATGAGGAGATTTTCTGGAGAAATAGCAAGGACGATTAACAAGAACACACTGGTGGCCTTAATTTTCCGACATCATTGCCAAAAGCCACAAGACAAACCTGTGAGTTGGAATGACTCTTCTCCTCCACTAAGTTTTAACTAACAACATAGCAATAATTTGTTACCAAAACAGCTCCAGTATTCAACCAAATTTTTGAAAGAATAGCGGTTTCATTTCATGAACCATGTCACATCATTATCAAGGCAGAACCTTTTCATTTTTATAAACTTGATTCATTTCCACAAGGAAAAAACAGATTATATATAGTAATTATAATCATCAACATTTATGGAAAACTGATACATTACCTGATGAAATGAATTTTTAAAACCCATTATATACTTTCCTTGAGATATAAAGGTAATAAACCCAACTCCTTTTATCTCCATCTGAGCTTCATGTTTCTTTACAAAGTTGTTTATATTCTGATTTTTATATGCCTGCTCTAGGAGGGACTGTAACTTCAGTACTCTGACCACCTCAGTTGTGTAACTATGTGATAGTTAATGTATGTAAACATCAGGAAGCTGTAACATTTTAGCAGAAAACAGAGGAAAGCCTGCTAAAATGTTGAAGTTGGGTATTTTTCTTTCCTTTCTAGAATTGAGGAATTCAAAGAATGAGCTATCAGATTTCTGTTCAGCAAGTCACATTTAAAGACCAGGGGCCTAGAGTTGTTTAATCCATACCAGATGTAAGGAACAAAGGTAGAAATAAAGAAAAAGGAGTCTGAATCCTGCATTGCTATAATTAAAAGAAAATAGAATTTTTTTTTCTTTGTATTAGGGCAAAGGAAAAAGTAATACATACCTAAAACTGTACAAGAAAACTTCAATTTTATCACAGTAACAATTATTATGCTTTAATAATATACCTGTAATTGAGATAGACTTTTTTAACAATTACTTTGTGTTATCTGGTTTATACCCTTTTTTAAAAGCTGTTGATCTAGGAGCTTTTCTTAGGATCTAGTAATACTAATAGAAACTCTGAAACTGTTCTGATACTTTTCTGACGTTTGCTTTTAAGATCTATAATTTCTTCAGATTCCTGAAAATATGTTCAGAATGTAACTACAATGTTACTTTCATTATCATGTGTGCCTGGTCTCTTAGTTGTGCCCAACTCTTTGCAAGCTCAAGGACCATAGCCCACCAGGTCTCATAGCTCACCAGGCCTCACTGTCCATGGGATTCTTCAGGTAAGGATACCAGAGTGGGCTGCTGTTTCCTTTTCCAGGGGGTCTTCCTGACCCAAGGACCGAGTCTCCTGAGTCACCTGTGTTGGCACGAGGTTTCTTTACCACTGAGTCTTCTAGGAAGCCCCATTTCAATATTGCATAAAATGTTTTTTGTTAGTCCTTATTGGCTGGTGTGAATCCTCTCAATATGTATTACTTAAGTTATAAAACATTTTCTTTAATCATTTCATTAACATTTTTGTTCCTTTTATTGTTTTACTCTCTTTATTTGAAATGTGTCCCACAAAATTTCCAATTCAAGTTTCATTAGTTCATTAGATCAGTCTTTCAGCTCAATAATTTATTTTTTTAATTAAAAGTTTTTTCTAAGGTATATTTATACTGATATATTTCATTGAATGTTTTACATCTGCCACCAAATTATAAACTTTTGAGATCTCAATTTTTGTCTCTTTTAGTGGTAGCCCACTTTGTTTAGGGAACATTTCATGCAAAGATGGTCTCAATAAAAGACAGAGATGGTATGGACCTAACAGAAGCAAAAGATATTAAGAAGAGGTGACAAGAATACACAGAAGAACTATACAAAAAAGATCTTCATGACCCAGATAATCACGATGGTGTGGTCACTCACACTCACCTAGAGTCTGACATCCTGAAATGTGAAGTCAAGTGGGCCTTAGGAAGCATCACTCCGAACAAAGCTAGTGGAGGTTATGGAATTCCAGTTGAGCTATTTCAAATATTAAAAGATGATGCTGTGAAACTCCTGCGCTCAATATGCCGGCACATTTGGAAAACTCAGCAGTGGCCACAGGACTGGAAAAGGTCAATTTTCATTCCAATCCCAAAGAATTCTCAAACTCCTACACAAACTGCACTCATCTCACATGCAAATAAGTAATGCTCAAAATTCTCCAAACCAGGCTTTAAGCAATGTGTGAACTGTGAACTTCCAGATGTTCAAGCTGGTTTTAGAAAATGCAGAGGAATCAGAGATCAAATTGCCAACATCTGCTGGATCATCGAAAAAGCAGGAGAGTTCCAGAAAAACATCTATTTCTACTTTATTGACTATGTCAAAGTCTTTGACTGTGTGGATCACAATAAACTGTGGAAAATTGTGAAAGCGACAGGAATACCAGACCATCTGACTTGCCTTTTGAGAAACCTGCATGCAGGTCAGGAAGTGACAGGTAGAACTGGACATGAAACAACAGATTGGTTCCAAATAGGAAAAGGAGTATGTCAAGGCTTTATACTATCACACTGCTTATTTACCTTCTATGTAGAGTACATCATGAGAAATGCTGGACTGGAGGAAACACAAGCTGCAATCAAGATTGCCGGGAGAAATAGCAATAACCTCACATATGCAGATGACACCACCTTTATGGCAGAAACTGAAGAAGAACTAAAGAGCCTTTTGATGAAAGTGAAAGAGGAGAGTAAAAGAGTTGGCTTAAAGCTCAAGGTTCAGAAAACTAAGATCATGGCATCCGGTCCCATCACTTAATGGCAAGTAGATGGGGAAACAGTGGAAACAGTGACAGGCTTTATTTTTTGGGCTCCAAAATCACTGCAGATGGTGACTGCAGCCATGAAATTAAAAGACATTTACTCCTTGGAAGGAAAGTTATGACTCACCTAGACAACATATTAAAAATCAGAGACATTACTTTGCCAACAAAGGTCCATCTAGTCAAGGCTATGGTTTTTCCAGTAGTCATGAATGGATGCGAGAGTTGGACTATAAAGAAAGCTGAGCGCTGAAGAATTCATGCTTTTCAACTGTGGTGTTGGAAAAGACTCTTGAGACTCCCTTGGACTGCAAGGAGATCCAACCAGTTCATCCTAAATGAGATCAGTCCTGGGTGTTCATTGGAAGAACTCATGCTGAAGCTGAAACTCCAATACTTTTGCCACCTGATGTGAAGAGCTGACTCATTTGCAAATACCCTGATGCTGGGAAAGATTGAGGGCAGGAGGAGAAGGGGATGACAGAGGATGAGATGGTTGGATGGCATCACTGATTCAATGGACATGGGTTTGGGTGGACTCTGGGAGTTGGTGATGGACAGGGAGCCCTGGCATGCTGTGCTTCATGGGGTCACAAAGAGTCGGATATGACTGAGTGACAACTGAACTGAAATTTAAATTTATTAGTCATGATATAATCAAAACAGACCTTTCAAGAAAATAGTATCTTTTGTTCAAAGTAAATTTTTTTATATTGGTCAGACCCAATTTTTTAAAGACCACTTTTCACATATTGAGTTTCTTAATATAGTTTAGAATAAATATAATTCAAAAATTGAGGTTATATTTAATATTTTGCTGGACATTTTATTGTTACTCTTGATATTTACAAGGTGATAATTTTCACATTGCTAAGTTCTTGACTTATATCCAATAATTTATATCCAAATAAAGCTAGGATTTACTTGAAAATCACACATTAAAACTGGGATAGTAAGTATTCCATGTGTAATGTGTTTTGGTGCTTTACCTCATTTCTTTAGAGCACTTAAGATATTACCCTAAGAGATAGTATTTTGATATATGTCTATCTATCTATCATCTATGTAAAAGCCCAGAATGTGACACGACTTCATTTCAAACACTAAGTTTTTTCTTTATTTATTTTTTCATTTATTTTTATTAGTTGGAGGCTAATTACTTTACAATATTGTAGTGGTTTTTGCCATACATTGACAGGAATCATCCATGGATTTACATGTGTTCCCCATCCCATCCCTCTGGGTCTTCCCAGTGCATCAGCCCTGAGCACTTGTCTCATGCATCCAACCTGGGCTGGTGATCTGTTTCACCCTAGATAATATACTCGTTTCAATGCTATTCTCTCAGGACATCCCACCCTCGCCTTCTCCCACAGAGTCCAAAAGTCTGTTCTATACATCTGTGTCTCTTTTTCTGTTTTGCATATAGGGTTATCATTAGCATCTTTCTAAATTCCATATATATGTGTTAGTATACTGTAATGGTCTTTATCTTTCTGGCTTACTTCACTCTGTATAATGGGCTCCAGTTTCATCCATCTCATTATAACTGATTCAAATGAATTCTATTTAATGGCTGAGTAATATTCCATTGTGTATATGTACCATAGCTTCCTTATCCATTCATCTACTGATGGGCATCTAGGTTGCTTCCATGTTCTGGCAATTATAAACAGTGCTGCAATGAACATTGGGGTGCACGCGTCTCTTTCAGATCTGGTTTCCTCGGTGTGTATGTCCAGGAGTGGGATTGCTGGGTCACATGGCAGTTCAAAACACTATAAATGTCAGGACTGCCTCCAGTGTATTTAGGCCCTGTTAATGACTGCCTCTCTACCCTAGCAGGTATAAAGTGCTGGTATTCCAACTTTTACATGTATTGTAGCCTGCAGCACTTAAAATCTCCCAACTCTAGAAGTGGACTATGTTTTAAACAGGGTTTCGAGGACTATTCTGAAATCATAAGACATATAACTGCTCTGACAATAAATATAGTCCAAGCCAAAACATATGGCATATAAACAATCTTTGGCTTATATAAGGCAGCAAGATAATAGCAGAATCTGTATATTTTAAAGGATGCTGCTTTTGTACCCGCCAAAGGACACACCAGATATCCTGCAGTAAGTGAACAGAGAATAAACCTTGGTTCATCTAGACAATGGAATGTTATTCATCACTAAAAATGAATGAGCTATTAAGCCATAAAAAGACATGGAGGATTCTATAAGAGAAAGAAGCTAATCAGAAAAGGCTACATACTGTATGATTCCAACTATACGAATTTCTGGAAAAGGGTAAAATATAGTTGCAATTAAAAGGTCAGTGGTTGCCAGGGTCAGGGTGTATGTGTAGATGAATAGGCAAAAGACTGTAAAAAGACTCTGTATGATATTATAATGATGGGTATACATCATAATACACTTGTATAAATCCACAGAATGTACAATACCAACAATGAATGTGTGTGTGTGAGTGTGCACTCATGTCTGACTCTTTACAATCTCACGGACTGTAGCCTGATAGGCTTCTCTGTCCATGGAATTCTCTAGTCAAGAATATGGGAGTGGGTTGCCATTTCCAACTCCAAGGAATCTTCCCGACCTGGGAATCGAACCCAAGTCACCTGTGTCTCCTGCATTGGCAGGCTGATCCTTTAGCACTAGCACCACCTGGAAAGCCCAGGAATACTGGAGTGGGTTGCTATATCCTCCTCCAAGGGATCTTTTTGACCGAGGGATCGAACCCGAGTCACCTGTGTCTCCTGCATTGCAGGCAGATTCTTCACCGCTGAGCCACAGGGGAAGCCAACAGTGGATGCTAGGGTAAACTGTGGACTGTGCTCAGTCGTTCAGTCATGTCTGAGTCTTCATACCCCCATGGACTGTAGCCCACCAGGCTCCTCTGTCCATGTGGACTCTCCAGGCAAGAATACTGAAGTGTGTTGCCATGCCCTCCTCCAGGGGATCTTCCCAACCCAAGGATCAAACCCAGGTCTCCTGCATTGCAGGCAGATTCTTTACCATCTGAGCCACTAGGTAGTTCGTTATAATGTGCCAATGTAGGCTCATCTTGTTGAAAAGAAATATATATATATATATAAATATACACACAGACCTCTCTAGCGGCTGCTATTGATAAGACTAGAGGATATGCCTGGGTAGGGGGAGGGTGTATATGAGAAAACACTGTACCTTCCACTCAATTATGTTGTAAATATAAAACTACTCTAAAAATAAAGTCTTTTAAACATTTTAAAAAAGATACTGATAAGGGTTCTGTCTGAAAAGATGGATTGAAATATTTTGGCTTAGAACTTGAGGTGATTTGTAAGAGTAACTAATTTTATGAAAGTAGCATGATCATCCATTCGGATGACTGCAGCCCCTAGAAAAAATGTATAGTCACTTGAGGAAGAATTATCCAACTCAGTATTTTTAGGTGGTTTCTATGTACTTGAAACCTAGCCATCTTGGGAGAAAACATCCTTGCCAATATCTGGGTGTTGTGAGATACTGTTGTAGAAAGAGGAGCTGAAGAAAGAAAACTAAATGATAAGTTCTTCTTGCAAAGGATGAATAATCAGGAACACCATAGGACAGAATGGTGTTCTATAGGGCACAGACATTTGGCAACATCTAGAGATATTTTTGATTGTTGTAACTAGGGCAGAGAAGAAAGGGGAAGATTATTTGCATGTAGTATTTGGAGGCCAGTAACAATACTAAACATCCTACAATGAACAAGACAGCTCCCTCCCTCCCAACTGCAGCCAAGAATTATTTGATCCAAAGTTTTAATAGTGCCTAAGTTGAAGAACTTCTTCTATAGAGAAAAGAAAAAAAATCATCACACTACTAGAGAAGAGCAGAAGAACATGGCAACATGGTGATACAATCAAAAGCAGAATGATGCTTTAAGTCAGCACGTGGGGTGCAATTCACATTAACAGAAGAAATGTGGGAGCAAACACTAGGAATGCTTGGCAGAAAACAAAGGAATGACCTCATTGTGGCACAAATAGAGGTCAGAGGTCTTAGGAGCATTCTGTATAAGAATTTTTTTTAGCCCAATTGTTTACCATAGATTACCTCCAAGCTTTTTGATAAAGGCTTAAATGATTTAAAGGTAAAATCCCCATTATAAAATCAATAGCTCCATAGATAACTATAAAATGAATGGTGCTAAAATATAACCAATCCTTAAACTTATCTGGAAAGAGCAGAGGAAAAATAGGATATAGTGTTACTGTGTATTTTCTTCTACTTTCTATGCTCTTTAAAACTAGTTTTATTTTTTCCTGAAAAAGTAATAAATCTATACCATCCTTTTCTAACTTTATAATATGTGAATCATGAATCATGTTAGCCCATGTATCCCATCAAAAAACGACATAGCTACATATAGCTATGTATGTATACACACACACACACACACACACACACACACACACACAGTGGAATTCTTTACCTTCTGAACCACCACTTCCATTTAAAAAGTAAAATTAAACATTACAGTGGAGGATAAGATGGTGGAGGAGTAGGTAGACATGGAGTACATCTCTCTCCACGGATACTCAGGAATACACCTGCAGACGCAGAAGTGCATGCAAAACAACAGCTGAGAGTGAACAGGAGTACCTGACCAGCGGAAAAGAATATGTAGACCCACACAAAACTTGGGAGGACCAAGGAGCTGGGGGGAAAACAGGAGTGTTAGTAGAACTGGACCTGCCCTCGAGGGGTGGGTGAATTGAAGCAGGGTCCGATTCCCACACTGAGGCAACTGCCTGAGTCAGAGGAGAAACATTTGTGGCTGAGAGTAAAACAGCTCATCTGTGGCAGCCTAAGTGTAATGAGAATCAGACAGTCCTTGCCACAGCATACATGCCCCAGACGGCACAGTGGCTGGGAGCTGGAGTTTAGGGACTGTGGAGCAATCCTCAGGCAAGGGCTGCTGTTGACTGCAGAGAGATGGATGGAAGGGATGTGAGGGAGGAGACTGTGCTGGGAAATACCTGTGGAGGAAAGCCAGGCAGCCGTGGAAGCAAGGGGATACGGCTGAGTCACGTGTATGGGGTGGAGCCATCCATAGCCTCTCTCCCCCCACACGCCAGTGTGGGCAGCTGAAAAATAGAAAGGCTGGCCCATCAAACCCTGACACATTGAACTACAGAGTAGGACCCCACCCAGGGCGCCTGTTTAAGCGCCTGATGTGCCCATCAGGATCCCAGCCAGGAGAGCGGGGGTGGGGGGTGCCTCTATGTGCCTTATACACAGAACAACAGAGAAGGACCCCAGGCAAGGCAGCCCTCTAGTGCCTGAACAGGCGGAGCTATGGAGAAAGGCTGGCCAAAGAGGCCTTCTGATCGCCAGTTACAAGAGGCTCGATAAAGACTCTGATAGGGCCACAGCGTCTGCAACGGAGGCAGTCCATGTCCCCTGCACACCTGCCGCCACCAGGGTCCCTGCAGGCCAAGCAGCTGAGTCACCTTCCTGCTCAACTCGCAGTGGGGCAGAGCTGGCACAGGCAAAAAAAAGTCCTGCACCTATGCGTGCAGGGTCGCTTCAGTAGTGTCCAACTCTTTGCAACCCTATAGACTGTGGCCTGCCAGGCTTCTCTCTAAGGAAAGGGGTTCTCCAGGCAAGAATACTGTAGCGTATTGGCCAATACTGGTTGCCATACCCTTCTAGAGCACTGTATTTCCTGCTGTCCCCAAGCAGCTGCACCACCTCCACTCCTGGCCCTCACAGAGGCAAACCCAAGTCCTCCAGGGCAGCGTTAGGAGCAAACCCCAGTGGACGACCCACATGCAGAGGTGGAAATAAAACCACAATTGAAACCCAGGGGCGGTGTGGCTAAGGAAGAAGATCCAAAACCCTCCCAACCAGCTGCACAAGCTGCAGATTAAATCCACACAATCAATCAGGCAGACTCTGTGTCTATGGAATATATAAAAGGACATTGAGAGCTCCCGCAAAAGAAAACGCACTAGTTCTGATAGCTGGGGACATTGGAGGCAGGAACACACAGTAGGACCAGATTAGAATCTGAGCTGCCCCCACGGCAGGTCCAGAGATCAGCACAGTCTTGGAGGGCATCCCAGGGAGGTGAGGCGGACTGTGACTCCCAGCAAGAGAAAGGACTCTGACAGCAGAGACTCGAGAAAAACATTTGTTAGTCTTATGTTTTGACTTGTTCTATAGATTTTTTTGATTTTTTTTCCCCTTTTTATCCCTCCTCTGTTGTAGTTGGCAATTTTATTGGCACTATGAAATTCAATTAAGCTTTTGAGCTTTTTTTTTTTGTCTTTTCTTCCTCAATCATTTTTTATTGTTGCTAAAAACTTCTGCCTCTATGCTTTCTGCAGTTCTGGGAGGCTTTTTTTGTTTTTAATTTTTCTCTTTTATTAATTTAATTTTTAATCTTTTAAACCTAGTATTATTTTTTCTATATTTATTCCTTTGCTTGCTTTTCCTACTGTTCTTTTCCCCTTTCAGGTAATCTTTAATATATATATATAAATCTTTATCTACCCCTATTTAACTTTGCATATCTACTCTTTCTTTCTTTTCTTTCTTTCCCTTCCTCTCAACATATTTGTTAGTTTTATTTTCATTGTTTTATTCCCCAATTGGTACCTTGCTTTAGTTGTGTTTTCCAGTTTGTGCTTTAGTTAGTATTGTTCTAGTAGATATAACTTTTGGTTCACTTTGCTCGCTGGGTCAATCTACTGTACTTCATTTTTGTTGGACTGTTTTGATTTTGCTTAGGGGTGTATATGTATATATTCAGTCACACTTTTAATTGTTGTTACAAACCTCTGCCTCTAACTTGGGCCATTTCAATTCTGTGGAGTTTCCCCTTTTTTATACTTTTCTCTTTCTTTTTTTTTTCTTTTTTCATAATTTTAATTTTTTAAAACCTAGTATATTTTTTCTACATTTATTCCTTTGTTTGCCTTTCCTACTGTTCTTTTCCCCTTGTACTTAATCTTTAATGTATATAAATCTTATTCATCTACCTCTATTTAACTTTGCATATCTATTCTTTCTTTTTTAAATTTCCCATCCTCTCAACATATTTGTTAGTTTTATTTTCATTGTTTTATTCCCCAATTGGCACCTTGCTTTAGTTTTGTTTTCCAGTTTGTGCTTTAGTTAGTGTTGTTCTGTTAGATATAATTTTTGGTTCACTTTGTTCACCAGGTCAATCTACTATATTTTACTTTTTTTGGGGTGTTTTGATTTTGCTTATGGGTGCTATGTATATGTGTATATTCAGTCACACTGTTTATTGTTGTTATAAACCTTTGCATCTATGTTGGGCTTTTGCAGTTCTGTGGAATTTTCCTTTTTTTTTTCTTTTTCCTTTTGTTTTTTTCTTTTCATTTTTATAATTTTAACTTAATTTTTAAAAACCCATTATATTTTTCTATATTTATTCCTTTGTTTGCCTTTCCTACTGCTCTCCTCCCCTTGCAGTTAATGTTTTATATATATATATATAAATCTTCACCTACCTCTAACTTTGCATATCTAATCTTTCTTTCTTTTCTTTCCTCTCCTCTCAACATGTTTCTTAGTTTTGTTTTCATTGCTTTAATCCACACTTGGCACCTTGCTTTAGTTTTGTTTACCAGTTTGTGCTTTAGTTAGTTTAGTTCTTAACTGGTAAATATAATTTTTGACTTCTTTGTTCTCTGGGTCAATTTATTGTACTTTACTTTTGTTGGATTGTTTTTGACTTGTCTCATAGGTGTATATGTATACGTGTATATTCCATTATTTTAATTATTATTTGCCTGATTTTGTAACTGCCATTTGTCTGGGGTTCATCTTTGGTTTCTTGTTTTTGGATATTTGTTTTAATCTCACTTAATGCCATAACAAACCATTTGTGGAATCTTTGTTCCTGACCAGAGATCAAGTCCTGAGCCTTTGAGGTGGGAGCACTGACTCCAAGATCCTAAACTACAAGAGAACTAACCCTAGAGGGTATCAAATAGTGATAACTCACATAATGGAAACCACTGGAATACAAGACCTGGCATCATCCAACCATCAATAGCACCCTGCACAGGATGCCTCACCTAAACAACAAAGGAAACAAAAATACAAACCCAATCATTAGCAGACAGGATTACCATCTCACTCAGTCTTTCCCATCAGAGGAAAAACAAACAAACCAACCAACAAAAACTCAGCACAAATATCACCCTATAAGAAGCTTATACAAACCACTGGACCAAGGTTAGAGGGCAGAAACCAAAAGAAAGAAAGAATTCAACCATGAAGCCTGGGAGAAGGAGACCTCAAATACAGTATGCTAAAAGAAATAATAATGAAAAGGCAGAGAAATATTGCACAAATAAAGGAAGAAACTAGAAGTCCAAATAAAGGAAGAGGAAATAGGCAAACTACCTGCAAAAGAATTCAGAATAGTGATCATAAAGATGATCAAAAACCTTGTAATCAAAATGGAGAAAATGCAAGAACCAATTAAGAAAGACCTAGAAGAATTTAAGAATAAACATGCAGAGACAAACAACACAATTACTGAAATTAAAAATACTCTAGATAGAATCAATAACAGAATATCTGAAGCAGAAGAACGAATCAGTGAGCTGGAAGATAAAATGGTGGAAATAACTGCTAAAGAGCAGAATAAAGTAAAAAGAATGAAAAGAATGGAGGATAGTCTCAGAGAACTCTGGGACAGTAACAAACACATCAACATTTGAATTATAGTGATCCCAGAAGAAGAGAAAAAGAAAGGGTATGAGAAAATTTTTGTAGAGATTATACTTGAAAATTCCCCCAACATAGAAAAGGAAATAGTGAATCAATTCCAAGAGGCACAAAGAGTCCCATATAGGATAAACCCAAGGAGAAACACACCAAGACACATACTAATCAAACTAACAAAGACTAAATACAAAGAAAGAACATTAAAAGCAGCAAGGGAGAAGCAACAAGTAACATACAAGGGAAACCCCATAAGTTGACAGCTTATCTTTCAGCAGATACTATGCAGGCCAGAAGGGAATGGCAGGATATATTTAAAGTACTGAAAGGGAAATCTCTACAACCAAGATTACTGTACTCAGCAAGGATCTCATTCAAAATTGATGGAAAAATAAAAAGCTTTTCAGAGAAGCAAAAATTAGAATTCAGTACCACCAAACCAGCCTTACAACAAATATTAAATGGATTTATATAGTCAAGAAATACAAAAGAAGAAAAAAGATCTACAAAATCAACCCCAAACAATTAAGAAAATGGCAACAGGAACATATATATCAATAATTACTTTAAATGTAAATGGATTAAATGCTCCAACTAAAAGATACAGACTGGTGTATGGATACAAAAACAAGATCCATATATATGCTGCCTACAAGAAATGCACTTCAGATCTAAAGACACATATAGACTGAAAGTGAGAGGATGGAAAAATATATTCCATGCAAATGGGAAGCAAAAGAAAGCTGAAGTAACAATCCTCATAACACTCAAAATAGACCTTAAAATAAAGAAGGTTACAAGAGATAAGGAAGGACACTACATAATGATCAAGGGATTAATCCAAGAGGAAGACATAACAATTGTAAATTTCTGTGCACCCAACATAGGAGCACCTCAAAACATAAGACAATCACTAACAGACATAAAAGAAGAGATTGACAGTAACACAATAATACTAGGAAACTTTAGCACCCCACTCACACCAATGGACAGATTATCAAAACAGAAAATTAGTAAGGAAACAGAAGTCTTAAATGATACATTAGATAAGATGGATCTCACTGATATCTTCAGAACATTCCATTCAAGTGCAGAAGAAAACATCTTCCTCTCAAGTGCATGTGGAACATTCTCCAGGACAGAGCACATATTAGGTCACAAATCAAACCTCAGTAAATGTAAAAAAATTGAAACCATACTAGCATCTTCTCTGACTACAATGCTATGAGACTAGGTATCAATTACAAGGAAGAAAAAAACTGTAAGAAACACAAAAACATGGGGATTAAACAACATGCTTCTAAATAACCAACAGGTTACTGAAAAAATCAAAAGGGAAATAAAAAAAATTCTAGAAACAAATGACAATGAAAACATGACAAGTCAAAACCTATGGGATGCAGCAAAAGCAGTTCTAAGAGGGAAGTTTATAGCAATACAATCCTACCTCAAGAAACAAGAAAAGCATCAAATAGACAACCTAACTTTACACCTGAAACAACTGGAAAAAGAAGAACAACAAAAAGCAAGATTAGTAGAAGTAAAGAAATCATAAAGATATGAGCAGAAATAAGCAAAAAGAGAAAAGAAAGAAACAATAGTAAAGATTGATAAAATGAAAATCTGGTTCTTTGAGAAAATAAACAAAATTGGCAAAGCTTTAGCCAAACATCAAGAAAGAAAGGAGAAGAATCAAATCAACATAATTAGAAATGAAAAAGGAGAGGTTACAACAGACAATGCAGAAATACAAAGGATTATAAGAGACTATTACGAACAACCATATGGCAATAAAATGGATAACCTGGAAGAACTGGAAAGATTCTTAGAAAAGTTCGATCTTCCAAGACTGAACCAGGAAGAAATAGAAATTATGAACAACCCAATTACAAGCAGTGAAATTAAAGGTGTGATCAAAAATCTCCCCAAACAACAAAAGCCCAGGAATCAGAGGGCTTCACAGAGGAATTCTATCAAATATTTAGAGAATAGCTAATGCCTATCCTTCTAACACTCTTCCAAAAAACTGCAGAGGAAGAACACTTCCAAATTCATTCTATGAGGTCACCATCCCCGATACTAAAACCAGACAAAGACAACACAAAAAAAGAAAACTACAGGCCAATATCACTGATGAACATAGATGCAAAAATCCTGAACAAATTTTTAGCAAGCAGAATTCAGTAACACATCAAAAAGCTCATACACCATGATTAAGTTGGGTTTATTCCAGGAAGGCAAAGATTCTTCAATATATGCAAAATCAAACAATGTGATACACCATATTAACAAATTGAAGATAAAAACCATATGATAATCTCAGTAGATGCAGAAAAAGCCTTGGACAAAATTCACCACCCATTAATGATTAAAACTCTTAAAAAAATGGGCATAGAAGGAGGCTACCTCAACAAAGTAAAGGCCATATATGATAAACCTATAGTTCAGTTCAGTTCAGTCACTCAGTCATGTCCTACTCTTTCCGACCCCATGAATCACAGCACGCCAGGGCTCCCTGTCCATCACCAAATCCCAGAGTTTACTCAAACTCATGTCCATTGAGTCAGTGATGCCATCTAACCATCTCATCCTCTTGTCATCCCTTTCTCCTCCTGCTCTCAGTCTTTCCCAGCATCAGGGTCTATTCAAATGAGTCAGCTCTTCACATCAGGTGGCCAAAGTATTGGAGTTTCAGCTTCAGCATCAGTCCTTCCAATGAACACCCAGGACTGATCTCCTTTAGGATGAACTGGTTGGATCTCCTTGCAGTCCAAGGGACTCTCGAGTCTTCTCCAACATCACAGTTCAAAAGCATCAATTCTTCTGGGCTCAGCTTTCTAAGCCTACAGCAAAGATTACTCTCAATGGTGAAAAACTGAAAGCATTCCCCCAAAGATTAGGAACAAGACAATAGTGTCCACTTTCGTGACTATTATTCAACATAGCTACAGTATTCAGAGAAGAAAAAAATAAAAATAATCCAGATTGGAAAAGAAGAAGTAAAGCTCTCACTGTTTGCATATGACATGATACTGTAAATAGAAAACCATAAAGATAGTATCAGAAAATTACTAGAGCTAATCAGTGAATTTAGCAAGGTTGCAGGATACAAAATCAATACACAGAAATCACTTGCATTTTTATATACTAACAATGAAAAATCAGAAAGAGAAATCAAGGGATCAGCCCTATTCACCATTGCAACGAAATGAATTAAATATCTAGGAATAAATTTATCTAAGGAGACAAAGAACTGTACAAATAAAATTATAAGACACTGATGAAAGAAATCAAAGATGAGATAAACAGACAGAGAGATATTCCATGTTCCTGGGTAGGAAGAATCAATATTGTGAAAATGAAATACTACCAAATGCAATGTACAGATTCAATGTGATCCCTATCAAATTACCAAAAACATTTTTCACAGAGCTGGAACAAAAAATTTCACAATTCATATGGAAACACAAAGGACCCCGAATAGCCAAAGCAGTCTTGAGAAAGAAGAATGGAGCTGGAAGAATTAACCTTCCTGACTTTGGATCATACCTTGAAGCTACAGTCATCAAGACAGTATGGTATGGCACAAAAACATAAATATATACCAAAGGAACAAGATAGAAAGCCCAGCAATAAACCCAAGCACCTATGGGTACCTTATTTTTGACAGAGGCAAGAATATACAATGGGGCAAAAACTGCCTCTTCAATAAATGGTGCTGGGAAAACTGGACAGTTACATGTAAAAGAATGAAATTAGAACACTTCCTAACACCGTATACAAAGATAAATTAAAAATGGATTATAGACCTAAATGCAAGACCAGAAACTATAAAACTCTTAGAGGAAAACATAGGCAGAACACTTGATGACATAAATCAAAGCAAGATCTTCTATGACTCACCTCCTGGAGTAATGGAAATAAAAACAAGAGTAAGCAAGTGGGACCTGATTAAACCTAGAAGCTTTTGCACAGCAAAGGAAACTATAATTAAGGTGAAAAGACAACACTCAGAATGGGAGAAAACAATAGCAAATGAAAAAACTGACAGAGGATTAATTTCCAAAGTATACAAGCAGCTCATGCAATTCAATACCGGAAAAGCAAACAACCCAAACAAAAAGTGGGGAAGAAACCTAAACAGACACTTCTCCATGGAAGACATACAGATGGCTAACAAACACATGAAAAGATGCTGAACATCTCATTATTAGAGAAATGTAAATCAAAACTTCAATGAGATATCACCTCATACTAGTCAGAATGGCCATCATCAAAATGTCTACAAATAATAAATGCTGGAGGGGATGTAGAGAAAAGGGAATGCTCGTGCACTGTTGGTGGGGATGTAAATTGATACAGCCACTATGGAAGACGGTATGGAGATTTTTTTAAAAACTGGGAATAAAACCACCATACGTCCCCACAATCTCACTCCTAGGCATATACCCTGAGGAAAGCAGGGTTGAAAAACACACATGTATCCCATTGCTCATTGCAGCACTACTTATAATAGCTAGAACATGGAAACAACCTAGATGTCCATCCACAGATGAATGGATAAAGAAGTTGTGATACATATACACACAATGGGATATTACTCAGCCATAAAATGGAAAGCATTTGAGTCAGTTCTGATGAGGCAGATGAACCTAGAAGCTATTATACAAAGTGAAGTGAGTCAGAAAGAGAAAGATAAATATCATATTCTAATGCACATATATGGAATCTAGAAAAATGGAACTGAAGAATTTATTTACAGGGCAGCAGTGGAGAAACAGACATAGAGAATAGACTTTTGAACATGGGGAAAGGGGAGGAGGGGGTGAGATGTATGGAAGGAGTAACATGGAAACTTACATTACCATCTGTAAAATAGGTAGCCAACGGGAATCTGCTGTTTGGCTCAGGAAACTCAAACAGGGGCTCTGTATTAACCCAGAGGGGTAGGATCAGGAGGGAGCTGGGAGGGAGTTTCAAAAGGGAGGGGATATATGTATACCTATGGCTGATTTATGTTGAGGTTTGACAGAAAACAACAAAATTCTGCAAAGCAATTATCCTTCAATTAAAAAAATTAAAGTGAAAATAATAAGAAATTAAGAATCAAAAATATAAAAGACCAAAATATTAGCAGTTTCATGGAGTCACATTCATGTGTAAATACCCAGAAAATGATGGAAACCTGGGTTAGAGTGACAAATCATGGTTACATTTTTTACTGATTTGATAAAAATCTATACATGTGCAAATATAAGAAATTTAATATACTCCATTTACAAGAAAGAAAAAGGAAACTTTGTGAAGACATACCATAAACAAATTGCTTAATGACAGTGCTAAATAGAAAAATCATAACTAGTGAAAAAATGTGACATTAAGTACAGAGGAATAAGAATGAGGATAACAGCATTTTTTTTGTAGGCAACAATACAAAGTAGAAGAGGGGTGAGCAGTTATCTCAAAAGCACTGAGACAGAAAACCTGTCGATCCAGAAGCCTTTGTCAGGAAGAAGATGATATCTAGGATGAATGACTCGATGTAAATCACTCTTCCAATGAAGAGTAACTATAAACACTTGAAACAATGATCAACTCATAAGTGATCAAAAAGGCCAACCTCAGAAGCCAGGATAAGTCAGAATTTTGCCCAAGAAGACTTTGAGATAATCTACCTCAAATAATAGAATTAAGAACTAACACTTCCACTGGGAAGACTCAATGTAAGGAAATTGTTGAAATGGTCAAAAATGAAGTTTATACATGAGTTACTTTCACTTCAGGACGTTAAACATTTTCATAAAAAGTCGACAGGCAAATATTAAATTGCAAGAAAATCTTTCTTTTATATATATAGACTCTTAAAAATTGAGACCAAGGCTGAGAAAAAAAAGTCAAAATATATGGACCATTCACTAAAGAAAGAACGCAAAAAACCCTTAAGTGGAAAAATATATATCCATTCTCACTAAGACTAAGAAAAACTAAAACAACAGATGCATTATTTCTCACCTGTATGATTGGCAAAAATACTAAATTCAATAATATATTCTATCAGTGAGACTGGAGAACATAAATTATTCCAGATTATGGCTAGTGGGAATATATAACAGTTCAAACTCGAAACAGTATAATTTGGTATATCAAGTAAAATTAAAGATACACTTACATGTTTGACCTTCTAGGATCATAATCCAAAAGTACACATTCACAAAGAGAGAATATAGGCACAATGCTTTTATAAAAGCATTATTTATAATATGAATAGATAACTGAATCAATATGGTAATTGGCCTAAACACTTCTCTCAACTAAACTCATCCAAAATCACTCATATGGCCTATTGAATGGGTCACAGAAGTAAAGGAGATCAAAAAGGCCTGCAAATTCCTGCTTCTAAATCCCAACCCCCAGCCCTTTCTACTCCTATATAAAAGGACTCATGGTCATACTAGCGATTTCCTCCATACACTTTTGGATGATTCAGTTACACCCTTCTATTCTTAGAAATGTACGAGAGAAGCAAACACTGATACCTGACCTTTCCTTTTCTTTCTGATATTCCTCTTCCAATATTTCACCAACTGGAAAGCAACATCTTCCTACCTCTTCTAATGTGTAAAGAATATCACTTCCATTCTTTTTTTCTTCCTAGGATGATATTCTCTCCTGTTCTAGATGGAATGGCTGCAGATTCTGGGTGGGGATGAGGTACAGATGGATACTGACATATATTGTGTCAATATTTTCAAAGTTCTACTTGCATTGAACTTAGTTTGCGAAACAGAGAACTGCCTATATCTTGTGTAAGATTGGCAGTGCCAGAAGAATAGAGAAAACAGACAGGTTAGGGAATACTGTTTGCTTTTCCTGTTTGGATCCCACAATGTGTAATCAATTTTTTGATTACTAAGGTAATTTTCTGACTTGTGACTATTATAAAAGTTACCATGGTAACTTTCAACTTACTGAGCCGTCATCTAAAAATGTAATTTCCTATAAATGTGGAGAAGGGAAGGACTTCTGGTTTCTAAAATTCTTCTCTATTATTTGTGACTTGGAAATGAAGAGGATATCAGAAATGGTATTTTTGAATTGTTCATTCAATAATAAGCAGATGCACTTTAATGATCACAATCGTTATTATATTAAAAACACATATAATAAAGTGAGATTGGTACATTGTTCTGTTAAAAATAGATTGATTGAAAGCCATATGCTCTTGTATTTGGTGCTGAGATACATTTAAAAAATTTCAGATAGAGCTTAATAATGATAGCCTGGTAAAGCTAAAAACTCCTTTTTAGAGTAAACTATGTGATCAATGGTAAATGCTCAGGTGCTTTTCTTGTGGCTGTGGATGAAATGCAGCATGTTCTGTTGCTTAGTAGCTCAGTTGTGTCTGACTTTTTGCAACCCCATGGAATGGAGCCCACCAGACTTCTTTGCCCATGGGATTCTCCAGGAAAGAATACTGGAGTGGATTGCCATGCCCTCCTCTAGAGGATCTTTCCAATCCAGAGATCAAACCCAGGCCTTCTGCATGGCAGGCAGATTCTTTACCATTTGAGCTACCACGGAAGGCCAAGAACACTGGAGTGGGTAGCTTATCCTTTCTCCAGGGAATCTTCCCAACCCAGGAATCAAATTGAGGTCTCCTGCATTACAGGCGGATTTCTTTACCAGCTGAGCTAACAGGCAAGCACCCATATTCTAGAAGTGCCTTATTGCAGTAAGGGTATGACCTGCATTTCTGAATGTATTTTATTATACTCATATCATACTCATATATGAGTATATCATATACTCATATCACCAAAACATATATATCTTTAAAACTCTATTAATGAGAGTAACTTAGTCACTAAAAGGAAATTAAACTACTGTTTATAGGCTTTTTTAATTGAGTCAACTTGTTATAAAAATAAAATTTAAATCTTATCTGGTGTTTACTTTTTAGTTGAATTGGTGACACTGCAAGATATTTTAACAAAGGCTTGTTTTGTTTGGTCATGAAAGCCATTATTAATTTACCTGAGAGTGTGTATGATTAATGTAAGTTCTTTATGTGTAAAAGATAAGCCTATTTTTAAAAGCACATATGTGAAAATCTCAAATACTATCTACAATATAGTTTTCTTCAAATGCTAGACAGAAATTCCACTGAAGGATCCTTGTGTGTGTGCATGCTAAGCTGGTTCAGTCACGGCTGACTCTTTGCAACCCCATGGATAGACTGTAGCCTTCCAGGCTCCTCTGTCCATGGAATTCTCCAGGCAAGAACACTGGAGTGGGTTGCCATTTCCTTCTCTAGGTATTACCCTTAAATGGGTTCAAATGAAATCTGAAAAATGCATAACAACAACAAAAAAATCTCTACTATGCTTCTAGCCTTCAAAAGAAGCCAAAAAAATAAATAAATAAAAGGAAAATGGGGCTTAAAACTAAGTTCATCCTATGGTTCTCAAATACAAGGACTATCAGGCAGAATATCTGCCTCAAGATAACTGTAGGGGTATCTTAAAGAATTTAGAGGTATTGGGATTACCTAGGTAGCTAACTATTTACCTATATTCAGAACAAACACAAGTCTGTCCATTTTTTCTACTTGAAATCACACAAAAGAAACACAAATAGACTGACCATGCCAGGATGGAACTATTTTATATACTTTATATCCTCAAGTCTCAGTACTAGTATGACAGTAAAGATATGAATATGCTTTCTTGCAAACAAGGACATGCTAACACAGAACAATGCAGTAGTTACGGGCACTGACCCTCCACCAAGTCAAAAATCCAGGAATTATTTACAGTCCACATTCCAGTACATTTGGTTCCTCCATATCTACAGTTCTGTATCCAGAGATTCAACCAACTACAGGTCCTGTAGTTCTGTAGTATTTTAGCAAATACTATGGAACTACATTCCCATATAACTAGACTCATGCAGTTCAAGGGCATGATATTCAAGCACAAACTGTTTCTAAATTTCTGCTTATTAATAATTACAAGATACGTCACACTTTCAAAACCTTTTTAATTATGCAAGGCATATTAAACTTGAGGATATAAAGTTTGATTTCATTTATTGGTATCACATGAAATGCTGATTAGTTTTTTTCTTTTTTAGATAGACAAGTTTTTTTAGAGAAATTTTATGTTCACAATAAAACTCAGAGAAAGGTACAGAGATTTCACATATATCCCCTCCCCCACACATGTATACAGAGCCTCCCCCATTAGCAACATTCCCTAGCAGAGGGGTACATTCCTCACAATGGATAAACCTACACTGACATGTCATTATTACTCAAAGTTCATAGTGTACCTTACTTTTTGATGTTGTACATTATATGCATTTTATATCCATCATTATAGTATCCTAAAAGTATTTTCACTGCCTTGAAAAATCTCTGTGCTGAGTATTCACTCCTCTCTCCTCTATCTCACTCCCAGCAATCACTAATATTTTTAATGTCTGCAAAGTTTTGCCATTTCCTGAAAGTCATAGAGGTGGAATCACATAGTATGTAGCCTTTTTAGATTGCTTCCTTTCACTTAGCAATATGGATCTAAGGTTCCTCCATGTCTTTTCATCGTTCATTAATTCATTTCTTTTTAGCATTGATAAGTTCTTTGGATTTTCAAATAAAATTTTTAAATGACAAACTATTTTAAGTCACTCTATCTATAATGTAGAACATTTAAAAAATTACCATGAATGAGAAAGTTACACAATATGAAAATAGCATGAATTTAAAACAAAGGCACACAACTATGAGATTCAATTTTCAACATGTTTAAAACTAAAGAGCTGTCCTTATCACACTAAACATAATTTTCCATATTTAAGTTGGTATGTGTTAGTCTGTAAAAGAACTAGAATTTTATAGCAAAAGTATTAAACCATTATAGTTATAAAAGTAGTAGATTTTTTAAAAATTTTATTTCACAGTACACTTAGTTATACTGGGATTGAGGAAGAAAATGGAAAGTATACGATTTTGAATCTCAGAAGCATATAAACATGTCCTTCTATAGGCAAGTAAAAAAATCAAGTCAATATATGCCACAGATATTAGAATTATTAGCTATCATATGGAAAATAAGAGTAAGAAACAAATGCCAAAAATGAAATTGGTAGCATGTCAGAATTTTTACTCTCTTTAAACATTTAACAAAATTCACTGGGGAGCTCTTTAATATATATCACTTTGCAAAATACATGTTATACTTCATTCCCCGAAGAAACCTACCTGTTATTGGAGAGATAAGGTATATTTTTTTAACAATTAACAGACTGTCAAAACTTATTATTTCCATATGACTCAGCTTCAAACACGCTGTACTAAAAACTGGAAATGAATGAAAAAAATATTTTGAGTATCCATTGTGTGCCAAGCCCCTATTTGCAAGGTAGAGCCAAAACAGCCAAACAAAGGCACTGAAAACTGAACTGACATTGAAACAAACCATCATTGCAGAAAATGATACAGAATTTGCACTCTGAAATTCAGCTGATTGCATGTAAAAACATAAAATAAATATTTTCCATATGATTTTAACAGAAGCCAGAATCATTCTTTGGATTAAAAATATGTCAAATACAATTTACATTACCAAAAAAGAACTGTTTCTCAAGGAAGCAGATAACCCACAGATGCCAATCTTATCATGACACAGATGTTCAAATTTTCAAAAAGACCTTAATGGAGCTATTATAACTGATCTGTGAGGTGAAGATAAACACTAAATCAGTGGGATGATGTATGTGTTAGTCGCTCAGTCGTATCCGACTCTCTGAAACCCTATAGACAGTACCCCACCAGGCTCCTCTGTCCAGGGGACCCTTCAGGCAAGAATAATGGAGTAGGTGGCCATTTCTTCACTTCCTGCCATAAGGGTGGTGTCATCTGCATATCTGAGGTTATTGATATTTCTCCCAGCGATCTTATTCCAGCTTGTGCTTCAGCCAACCTGGCATTTTGCATGATGTACACTGCATATAAGTTAAATTAACAGGGTGACAATATACAGCCTTGACGATTCCTTTCCCAATGTGGAACCAGTCTTTTGTTGCATGTTCGGTTCTAACTGTTGCTTCCTGACGTTCATACAGATTTCACAGGAGGCAGGTCGGATGGTCTGTATTCCCATCTCTTTAGAATTATCCACAGTTTGTTATGATCCACACAGTCAAAGGCTTTTGGTGTAGTCAATAAAACAAGCATAGGTGTGTTTTATACTTTTTAATTCTCTTGTTTTTTCTATGATCCAACAGGTGTTGGTAATTTGATCTCTGGTTCCTCTGCCTTTTATAAATCCAGCTTGAACATCTGGAAGTTCTGGGTTCACGTATTGTTGAAGCCTGGCTTGGAGAATTTTGAGCATTATTTGTTAGCCTGTGAGATGAGTGCAATTGTGCAGTAGTTTGAGCAGTCTTCATCATTACCTTTCTTTGAAATTGGAATGAAAACTGACCTTTTCCAGTCCTGTGGCCACTGCTGAGTTTTCCAAATTTGTTGGCATATCAAATGCAGCACTTTCACAACATCACCTTTTCGGATTTGAAATAATTGGAATTCCATCACCTCCACTAGCTTTGTTTGTAGTAATGCTTCCTAAGGCCCACTTGACTTCACATTCCAGGGTGTCTTGTTCTGGGTGAGTGATCAAACCATGGTGATTATCTGGGTCATGAAGATCTTCTTTATACAGTTCTTCTGTGTATTCTTGCCACCTCTTCTTAATATCTTCTGCTTCTGTTAAGTCCCTACCATTTCTGTCCTTTATTGAGCCCATCTTTTCATGAAATGTTCCCTTGGTATCTCTAATTTTCTTGAAGAGATCTCTAGTCTTTCCCATTCTGTTGTTTTCCTCTATTACTTTGCACTGATCACTGAGGAAGGCTTTCTTATCTCTCCTAGCTATTCTCTGGAACTCTGTATTCAGATGGGTATATCTTTCCTTTTCTCCTTTGTTTTTGCTTCTCTTCTTTTCACAGCTATTTGTAAGGCCTCCTCAGATAGCCATTTTGCTTTTTTGCATTTCCTTTTCTTGGAGATGGTCTCAATCCCTGTCTCCTGTACAATGTCATAAAACTCCATCCATAGTTCATCTGGCACTCTGTCCATCAGATCTATTCCCTTAAATCCATTTCTCATTTCCACTGTATAAATGTAAGGGATTTGATTTAGGTCATATTTGAATGGTCTAGTGGTTTATTCTACTTTCTTCATCTGAAGTCTGAATTTGGCAATAAGGAATCCATGATCTGGGCCACAATCAGCTCCCAGTATTGTTTTGGCTGACTGTATAGAGCTTCTCCATCTTTGGCTGAAAAGAATACAATCAATCTGATTTTGGTGTTGACCATCTGGTGATGTCCATGTGTAGAGTCTTCTCTTGTGTTGTTGGAAGACGGTGTTTCCTATGAACCAGTGCATTCTCTTGGCAAAACTCTATTAGCCTTTTCCCTGCTTCATTTTATACTCCAAGGCCAAATTTGCCTGTTACTCCAGGTGTTTCTTGACATCCTACTTTTGCACTCCAGTCACCTATAATGAAAAGGACATCTTTTTTGGGTCTAAAACGTCTTGTAGGTCTTCATAGATACATTCAATTTCAGCTTCTTCAGTGTTACTGGTTGGGGCATAGGCTTGGAGTACCGTGATATTGAATGGTTTGCCTTGGAAGCAAACAGAGATCATTCTGTCATTTGTGAGATTGCATCCAACTACTGCATTTTGGACTCTTTCATTGACTATGATGGCTACTCCATTTCTTCTAAGTGATTCTTGCCCTCAGTAGTAGACATAATCATCATTGGAGTTAAATTTACCCATTCTAGTCCATTATAGTTTGCTGATTCCTAAAATGTAGACGTTCACTCTTTCCATCTCCTGTTTGACAACTTCCAGTTTGCTTTGATTCATGGACCTAACATTCCAGGTTCCTATGTAATATTGCTCTTTACAATATCAGATCTTGTTTCTATCACCAGTCACATTCACAACTGGGTGCTATTTTTGTTTTGGCTCAGTCTCTTCATTCTTTCTGGAGTTATTTCTCCAATTGCAGATGCTAGTTCTTAACAAAATGATCTGTACATTCAGTGTAAACCCTGTTAAAACCCCAGCAAGATTTTTAAAATATATATGGGCAAGCTTATCTTCAATTTTATGTGGAAACACAAATGAATTAGAATGGCTTAAACAATACTGAAAAAGAAGCATCAAGCCAGAGAAATCGTACCACCTATTTTTATGACATAGTCAATATCTACAACAATCAATACAGCATACAATATCAGAGGAATAAAGAGTAAATCAATGCAACAGAATGAGGAGACCACACACAGACCCAAACAAGTGAGACAAGCTTCTTTTGAAATGATAATTCAAAAGCAACTCAGTAGAGGAAGAATAACATTTTTATAAAATTGTGCAGGAACAACTGGACAACAGTAACCAAAAATCCATTTGAGCCTTACACCTTGTACAAAAATTAAACAGAATCACAGATAAAACTAAATGTAAAGCTATAAAACCTTTAGAAGAAAATTGAAGAAAATCTTTGAGACCCAGAGTTAAGTGCCAAATTCCTAGACATGACACAAAAGGCACCATCCATAAAAGAAAATAGCTGATATATTTGGTTTCATTAATATTTAAAACCATTTAATCTACCCAAGACCCTGTTAAGAGAATGAAAAGACAAACCACCAACTGGGAGAAAATATTTGCAAATTACATATCCAACAACTAATTCATATCCAAAACATACAAATAACTCTCTGGATAAAAAGAAAATAATCTAATTTTTAAATGGGCAGAAAACTTATAAAGGTAATCCAAGAAAGGCACGCAAATGACATCTACATGAAAAGATGTTCAGCATCACAAATTGCTAGGGTAATGAATATTTAAACAGCCACAAGAGTCTACCGCATACCTACTAAGGCTCTTAAAAATACTTACACTATCAAATATTGGTAAGGATGCAGGGAAACTACACTTCTCATACATTAGTGGGAATATAAAAATTGTTCAACCACTATGAAAATTAGCCTGCAGTAGTTTTAAGAAGATAACACATTTACCATCTAACCAAACAATAATGCTCTCAGGCATTTATACTAGAAAGATGAAAACATGTTCACATAAAACCTGCACACTAATGTCATAGAAGCTTTATTTCTAATAGCAATAACTTGAAATAACACAAATGCCTTTAAACGTGTAACACATTTAACTGTTCCACATTATACAATAGAATACTCCTCAGCAATAAAAGTAATAAACTACAATATATGCAACAATTTGGCTCAATATTAGTGGAATCAGGCTTAGCTGAAAATGCCAATCTCAAAAGTTTACATACTATATGATTCATTTTGCATAAAATTCTTGGAATTAAAAAAAAAAAAAAAGAGTGAACAGCTATTTCCAGAAGTTAGGGAAACAGGATGTATGTGACTGTCAAGGGCAGAATGAAAGAACTGCTTTGTGGGACAGAACATTTATGTACCATGACTTCAGTGATGGACATACAAAAATCAACACGTGTAAAATATAGCATTATACACAAAAACATGCAAAATGTGAGTACTTTAAAAAACAGTGAAATCTGAGTAAGGTCTGTTCTGTAGTATGATTTATCATATTGTTCTCATCAGTGCCCTTGTTGGATAATGTACTAGAATTATGTTGGGAAATTATGCATGATGCGTACATGGAACCCCTCTGGACTGTGAACTATTTTTGAAACTTCTTTTGAGTTTATAATTTTTCCAAAATCCAAAAGATTTTTAAAAAATCTTAGCTCAGCTAGTATCAAACAACATAAATTAAAAAAAAAGAATCCTACTATACACATAATCAAACTGTAGATGCTCATAGGTAAAGAAAGCAAATTTCAAAAGTGACTGATAAATTATTTTGCTATTTATGTCAGAGGCTATGTTGGGTTCATTTATCCATTTATCCATGTCTTCTTACTCTCACAATTTTAGGTATTATGATCTCTGTTTTCAAGATGGGAGAGCAGACTCAGAAAGTCCTCAAAGCTGCTAACTAACAATAACGGATTTACCAGGCCTAATAAGTCCATTTTGTCCAAATAAATAATTTTGTTTATATGCCCATACATTTTCAATGCACCTTCTTAATTAATCAAGGACATAATATACATACTGAGTATAATTTTATCCCTTATTGTTTCCATATAAAATCAGAGGAATGTAATATGTTACTCCTTTCTGGACTGTATCATTTCTATTATTAAAATGGAAGAAATTATCATGTTGAGGCTAATTTGTACCAATAAAGGTACATTAGGTTACAAACAGCAGTAAATATCTCAGGCTACCTAAGGCAAACCAAGAATTTATTGAATGGTTAGTGGGGATGCTTGATAAATAAAAAAAGAGATTAAAAAAAAAAAGAGGAACAGAAGCATTCCAGTAATAGAGGCTCATGGGCCTTAATGTGAGTTGCAAAGGGAAACCCACCACTAACCACCACAAACTCTTTCTTATATTTTGATTTTCCAAGTTATTAGTGCAGATTGATCCAACATAGACTAATGTTTACCATGAGGTCAATCAGGGAGGTCAATCAGCGAAGTAATGACTTCATTTGGCTAGACTGACTTGCCCTCATATTTGTTCTGAAGGCAGAGCCTCTTATCAAGGGAAGAAAGAAAGGCTTTGGCAGATCAAAGCAAAAGCAACTTAACCCATCTCTTGTTTTCTATGAACTTATACACACACAGGTAAACATATAGTTGTTATACATATTATTTGTTTATGCAAACTCAAGCTTTAATAATTTCGGTAGGGTAAAAGCTACAAATAATGAAGAACATCATTTGAAAGTTGAACTAATAATATTTTAATTTCCCCTTTCCTATATAGTTTTGTGAATTTTCCATAATATTTTTAAAATTTTTATTTTTTGTTTCTGCCCTTATGATTGAAGATGCTGGAGCGACAAAGAAAGATTAAAATTAATTTTTGACAGTGCAAATAATATCCATGTAAATCATATACAAATAATTGAACATGCAAATTACATTTTCCAAAAATTGGTAGCTTTTACAGCTCTTAAGTTATTAAGCTTAAAACTGAATTATGACCTGTATATACACATATTGTCTGTCTCAGATGATTTTTACACGTTCCATCATTTCTACTATAAGAAGTGTTTGTGCATCTACACCTACACAAGTCCAGAGAAGCCAAGGGGTGTGTTTTAATTGCCTTGGGCTTTATCCATAACTTTTCCTCTCTCAATAGTAAGAATGTCTGTCTTTCAGCCAAGTAACTGTACAAGTGAGTATGTAAAAGGGAGATAAGAGGAAAAAGTTTATGTTCATTTAAATAAAAAGATATGGAAAAATAACTTCGAGATAAATGCATGGGCATGAGTACACGGGAGAAGGGGTCTTAGAGTCTGTACTGAATTCAGCAGTGTCCACACTTGTCTGCATCATGTATGTGTTCATGGATCTATATGTGGGGGAAGGTAATAAAATTGGAGTTAAGGACAATTATCTGGGCTAGAGAACAAGGCGATCAGCCAGGTGTTCAAGTCCTGTTCTATGTGAACATTTTCTCCAGAGTTTGGCATCACATTTACCAGGACAACTGAAAGGAGCCACAGAGAATCAGGTACATGTGCCTCCGGCCAACCCTACCTTGATGCTGTGGTGTTCACAGGGGCTGCTGGGCTCTCATGAGATCATGGGAATGTGCTGGACATCATCGTTTGAAATCTTCAGGCCACCGGGTTTGTGTCACTGTATGAAAAATGAATCAGAGAAGGGAATCCACTCAGTGAAGAAAGCAGCTTTTCATACTTTAGTGACAAGCTTTTATTGTCACTATTGTGACAATATTGTTGTCACAATATTAAATTAAAATATTGTCTCAACATTTCCTGCATGATATAGAAAATTCAGGAAAATTGATAGGTTCCATTCTAATTGTGACTTTTGGAGCATGGGAGAAGAGTCCTTCATTCATTCCATTAACTAAAAAGACACACTCTCATTTACTGCAGTATGAACCTGGCTTTGCAGCTTTGTCTGTATTCCATTCCTCTGCTGTTCAATTAGAATAACATGATTGATGCTATAACAAAGAATAAGATGTAAGAATGGTGACTCTTCATTCAAAGATATGGAGGTCCTCCAGGAAGCAATGTATTAAAAGTTTTCAAAATGGTTCATGGCATAAGTGTCAGTGATATCTGACAGTTTTGAAGAGACAGCCAGAACTACTTGCTCATAGTATACAAGAAGGGAAACTATTTTCAGAAAAAAAAAATTAAAAAGGATTTGATTAGTTGTTTATTTCAAGTAATCACGCCTCAATAGTCTCCTCCCAGGTATGAAATCACTAGACAGATACTGAGAGCTCACACTCAGAGAAAGGATAGAACCATGACGGGCCTGCACATCAACCCTTCCTCAAGATAGAAGGCCTGTCTCTGTCCTACCCTGTGATTCTGGGAGGCAGGCCAGGGCATAAACCTAGAGGGGATGGGACACTGGTGACCTCTGGTTTATCTAGGAGTGGTTGGCCAGGCCTTCTCTGCCCTGCTGAACTGCTGGCCATTCAGTCACTCAGTCATGTCTGATTCTTTGTGATCCCATGGCCTGCAGCACGACAGGCTTCATTGTCCTTCACTGTCTCCTGGAGTTTGCCCACATTTATGTACATTGAGTCAGTGATGCCATCCAACCGTCTCATCCTCTGTGGCCCCCTACTCCTCTTGCCCTCAATCATCCCCAGCATCAGGGTCTTTTCCAGTGAGTAGCAGAATTGCTAGTCAGGTATTTTTTCCTATCCCTTCCAAGGGAGCGGACAGGAGACATTCTCATTAATCTGTCATCAACCAAATATTCCACAATATTCCACAAGCAAAGACAGCAAGGAGATCAAACCAGTCAATCCTAAAGGAAATCAACCCTGAATATTCAAAGGATGCTGAAGCTGAAGCTCCAATACTTGGTCACCTGATGTAAACAGCTGACCCATTGGAAAAGAAATTGATACTGAGAAAGATTGAGGGCAGAAGGAGATGGGGGTGACAGAGTGTGAGATGGTTGGATGGCATCATTGATTCAATGGACATGAGTTTAGTGTCCCGGACTATCCAGGAGATACTGAAGGACAGGGAAGCCTGGCATGCTGCAGTACATGGGGTCGTAAAAGTCATATATGACTGAGTAACTAAACAACAAAAAAATATTCCAAGAATACATTATTCTGAAGGAAATTATTCATTACAGTGATTATGGGACCTTGGGAGGCATCGCTGGTGGATGCCACCTTTTCTCAGAATCCTGCATCCTAAATATTCTTGACATGATCTCTTACCCCTCCAGTTCTCACCCCTTCTGTGATCTAGTCCATAGCAGTTTCACTTTCGTCCTTTTCTCACTTGTAGTGGTGGAGAAGATATACTGCTGTTCATTTGTCTTTAGTTTGCATAAGGACATCTTGCTCTTCTGTATGGTGATATCTGCCTTCCTCTCCCCTCTCCTCAAGAGAGCAGTGGATAATATTAGAATGGGTTCTCTGCTCTTTGGGTGGTGTGCTAACAAAGATGCATAAACAAAGACAGGTACTGTGGCTGCTTAGAGATGAAGCCTCCTCAGTAGAGGTTGGCCTCCTTCATTTCCTCTCTTTTTAGGCCTGAGAATCAGTGTTATTGCATGAGTATGTCTCCATGCCAACATGTTTTTCTTGGTGGCGATCAGATGTTGCCGTCTTGATATTCTTCCTCCTCCTGTTCTTCCCTTTTCTGTTCCGCTTTCTCTTTAGGTAAGCCAAGGCAACATGGAAAGTATGGCAGATAAAGCCCTCACTGGATGCATGTTCCACGTGCTTCTGAAGGGCCTCTAAGCTGGGGAAGATCCGGTAGCAGCTCACGCACTGGAAGCCACTGCCCAGGTCTGCCAGCCCTTCAGGTGTCTTGGCCTTCGAACGTTCCTCCAAAGGTTGAGGTTCTGCTGGACCTTCATCCCTCTCCCTTCCATCTCTGACTTGGATATCCAAACCGGATTCTCTGTCAGGCAGGAGCTCCTTTGCGGTCACTTGAGAGGGGGTGAATGTCGCATGGGTTTCTTCAGGACAGGTAATTTCTTCCATCTCTATCTTCTTTTCGGGGGGCTCCAGTCCTTCCTCTGTATCCTGTAAGGGAGCCAGATCCTTTTCCATTTGAACCTGCATGTAGTAAATTTCCATGACTCTTTTCTTTTTTGTAGGTACTGATGACATAAATGACTTATTACTATTAACCAAATTAACTGGAAGAGAGACTTGTGGGAAAGGTGACGAAGTCTCTCCTTGTTCCAAATCCAGGACTGGAGGCATCTCAGTGGATTCAAGACAAGAAACATCTTGATATGATTGTTTGATTCCTAGCAAAGAAAATTTCAAGCATTAGAAAACTGGGATCAAGTATGTGAAGTCTATACAAGTTGAGATGGCTGTGAAAACACTTCTATATGGGCATGTGGAGTGAAAGTACATATATATGTGATATTTCAGAATTCTGTGTGTGGCATGTTATATTTGAACTTCATGTATGCTATAAGTATCTGGGAATGAGGGTATGATGTATGTATGTTCTGGGGCATACATGGCATGTCTAATGGTGAAAGGGGATGGTGAATAGGTATCTGTGTGTGGTATGTGATGTTTCAGTATACATAAGCAAGAGTGGTACATGTTCTTATTGTGAGATAATAAGACTTTGAGGAACTATCTGTGACGTCTCAGAATGTGTCTTTCTATGAAGGATTGAAGGTTTTGTGGGTGAAGTGGTGATTAGATTAAGACTATATATGAAAGTGTATTCCCTTCAGGGCATATGAATTTTCTTGTTTGACCTAGCATATAGTGAGTTAAAAGAGGTCATATGTGTAAAGATATGTGAATTATTTATGGGATCAGTGTGTAAAGATGAATCTGAAAATGGGCGAAAGAATGAGGTATAAATGTATAGCTATGTAATGCTATTACAGAGTGGGAAAGACAGATGGAGGAATGAAGTTGTGTGTATCTGAGAGTAAAAGAGAAAGGAAGGAGAAACAGGGCCATACTTGGTACGAAGGACTCTGTGCATGCTGTATGAGTGAGTATGAGGATATGAGTTTGTGCTGATCTAAGGGGAAGGTTCTGATTAAGTTCCCATGGGCGTATCAACACTGCCCCCTACCTCACTCATAGCTATCCCAGAGTTCACATGCTGAAAATCAGTGCTGAGAAACTGTCTTATTCTTGAAGGCACACTCCTTATTTTTCCCTTGGCAGAGACTTCAATTCTAGTCCCTCTGCCCTGACTTTCCTTGTTTTCAAAGAGAAAGTAAAGTAGGGATGAGGCTAAGCAATTCAACTGCACCCCCTTTCCAAGCTCAGAGTCCACCTCTGCATCTTCCTTACCATCCTCATCAGAAAAGCCAAGCTCGCTGTCAGAGGAGACACAAGAGAAATATCCTGTGGAGGCAGAGGAAGCTTCTCCTATTATATGACGAGAGGCTGGGACCATCACAAATGACTCCGGCTGAGAACCATCCTCCTGAGACGACCAGGAATCTAGGGGATTGAATAAAAAAAAAAAACAAAAAAAAAATGAGAAGTGACATTTTCTGGGATCTGTGTCCATTCCAAAAAGGACACAATGAATGGATATTATATGTCAAACATTTCTACCACACATGAGTCTTACTTTCATAGATATTGGGGTGACTATCCTGTGAGAAACTCCACTTACTCCAAAATGTAAATAAACAATGATCAAAATGGTGTGTGTGGTGTGTCAGGGATGTTGTGTATCTTGTATGTATTTCTAGAGATGTATACAGAACATCAAAAACTTAGGCCCATGCCTGAAATACAGTATATAGTCATGAAATTTTGGATATTATTAACTCAATTTTCCTCACCAGAAATTATTTCATAGGGGATACAGGATACAAGTTTTTCATTATTCTGCATATATGCCTAACTCTATATTTACATTGAAATCTATATTGATGTACATATACAGAGAGATATAAACACACACACATATATATGGAAAGAGAGACAGATACATAGATATAGATATTGTAAACTAAAGAATGTCTCTCTCCATCTAACCCTTCAAGGATTAGGCCATGAGCCACTGGAGTTGCTGACCTTTATCACACCCTAAAAGGAGTTCACAGTGGAGATCAGAAAAGAGGCACTCTGTGCCGCAGGTCCTCAGACAGTTATTTTAATGACAAAATTTTACAAACCCAGTGTCTTGCATCTTCTCACACCTAGAAAAGTACTAAAGTCATTCATAGAGATATGTGCTCCTCATGACTAGTAGCAACCTTCTTGTGACAGGAAGAAACTTTTTACCAAGGTGTGTGTTTGACATGTATGTACCCTCTTCATCAAAAGCACATATATAATGACCATCCGCCACCTCTTTGGAGCAGTCCCTCAGTGTTATCTGTCTCCTGATCTATAGTTGTCAGGAAGGCCCCAGGAAAACAATTCATATGTTGTGAGTTGTTGTGCTTTTATCTTTCTGTCAGCAATGCCATTTTTTTTTTTTTTTCAGAGTTCCCTAGGAATTGGCCATGGTGTTGGAGATGTTGAAATAAAGACTTCATAGACTTTCCCTCGACTCCTAAAAATGCATTTCTACATTTCTCTTCAGTTTGTACCCTTTCCATTCATATCCTTTAAGAGTCTCTTTCAAAGAAGACAGGGGACACCTCCGTGGTACATTTCTTCCCACTGATCAGAAACAGAGACCTTAAACACCCATTGAGAAAATGGGTTAACAATGGCCATGACTGGCTTCCCTGCTGGCTCAGCTGGTAAAGAATCTGCCTACAATGTGGGAGATCTGGGTTGGATCCCTGGGTTGGGAAGATTCCCCTGAAGAAGGGAAAGGTTATCTACTTCAGTATTCTGGCCTGGGAATTCCATTAACTGTACAGTCCATAGGTTCGCAAAGAGTCAGACAAGACTGAGCGACTTTCACTTTTCATGGCCATGGTTGAGCAAAGGAGCTCAGTTCCAATTCTAGACCATCATGCCGACCCACTGCCCTGTCTGATTCCTTCTCAGCACCTCCTCTTTTCCACACCTGTACCACTATGGATAAGTCTGTCTACAGAACAGGCCCAGGAGACGTCCTCTCAGTCTGAATCCTCCGCTGTCTGGCTGTGGCCATGGGTCAAACTCCAGAGAGCACAGTTTCTTCTGAGCCCATGATATTATTTCCCTTCAACAAAAAATGAAGAAATACAGTGTACAACAACACACATGGCACTTGTCGTCATGAAATTTATGGTCTGGTTTTTGTCCAAAGTTCCCAAATCCAGGTATGCAAATATATATGCTGGAATCATGTGGCTGATTGCCTATGAGTGGCCTGTATTATTTCCTTCACTTTATGAGAGGCTCCATTTCTTGCATGTTGTCAGGTACATGTTGTTATTCCTAGTCTATTTACCAGAAGAATAAATTCAGTGTAAGTACATAGGTAAAGCACATCAGATTGTCAGCTATGGATGGTCATATAAAAATCCACTGCTTCCTGAAAGAGTTAGAATTCACAGAAAAGAATCTACTGACATCTATTCCTAGTCCCCAGCTCCACCTTTCACTTATTTGTTCTTATGGAACCTTACTCAGAGACCTGAGTTGCCAGAACTTTGCGGGAACTGCTGGGTTCTAAGGTTTAGGAGACTGCAGCAGGATGTCCAGGGTTGACTCCAGACTCTTAACTCCCAACGTTGGCCACAGCTCCGTTCTCAGGAACTAACTTGGTCATCAACTAACAGGTCATCACGTGGCCTAGTCAGTGATGTCACCTTTCTGAGTGATCTCTGCCGACAGGGCTCCGACTCGGCTTTTCATTTATACTCACCATAATCATAGCCTATCTTGAAACCTCATCAATTTACAGATGAATTCTAGGTTCTTGGAATGTCCCCAAATAAATTTTGTATTTCTTGAATCACCTCTATCAGTGATCTAAACATATCAAAAACACCCCCAGTCACTTTTCTTACTTCCTCTTAATCTAAGTCCCCAATGGAAAGGACTATACCTTTAAATACACAAGCTTCAGCAAATAGGTAAATTCTTGTTCCTGATAAAATAATAAACACATTAAATCACTCCCTCTGTTTTAAAGTTTTAATTAAGATTATACCAAAATTTTTAATTCTCAAATATATCTACTTTGTCTCTTAGGTCACTGAGGATGTCTGGTGGGTCATGTTAGTGTGGGAATGGAAAAATGTGGTGTGTATGCTATAATTTTTAGAATTGCCTTGTATGTCATATTTACTGAGCACAGTTTGATATGTATGTCTGTCAAGCTTTTTCAATAATTTTACATAGTGAATGCGGGGATGAGATGGTCATTGTATGTAAAAGTAGTATGAATATGATGTGTTGGGTCACACTGCAACAGACTGCAGCCACGAAATTAAGACATTTGATCCTTGGAAGAAAAGCTATGACAAACCTAGAAAGCAGAGACATTACTTTGCTGACAAAGGTCCATATAGTCAAAGCTATAGTTTTTTGGATGGATGTGAGAGTCGAACCATAAAGAAAGCTGAGCACTGAAGAATTAATGCTTTTGAACTGCAGTGTTGGAGAGGACTCTTGAGAGTCCCCTGGACTACAAGGAGGTCAAACCATTCAATCCTAAAGGAAATAAACCCTGAATATTCATTGGAGGGACTGATGCTAAGGCTGAAGCTCTAATACTTTGCCCACCTGATGCAAAGACCCGACTTATTGGACAAGACCCTGATTCTGGGAAAGACTGAAGGCAAGAGGAGAAGGGAACGACAGAGGATGAGATGGTTGGATGGCAATACTGACTTAATGGACATGAGTTTGAGCAAACTCCGGGAGATGGTAAAGGACAGGGAAGTCTGGCATGCTGCAGTCCATGGGGTCACAGAGAGTCAGACACAAGTGGGTACTGAACAACAAAGGCAGTATGTCTCTCCTGTATCATGAGTGAGCTATGTGTCATGTACTATTAAAGATCAAGTAGTTATCTACCTGTTTGATTTATATGAGAGAGTGTGTAGGTGTGAGTAATTTTGTGAATCCTGCTGAGACCATGAGAGTGTTACATACTGACCATATGAAGGATACATGTGAGGGAGATCATGTGAGCCCCTAGGCTGTGGAATTATGTGAAGGAACTAAGGAACTGGGAACAGACAGGACTTTTAGAAGGTATCATATGATGCTTTGAATATTTAATACTTTATTTTTCATAGTTTTTGACTTTAAAAAGTATTAATTTCACCCTTTTTTGTAGAAGAGTGACTGTTTCTTAAACAAACTACTTTACATTGCTGACATTAGGTTTGTATTTCTATCATCTGAATTACTATGAGAAGCTTAAAGTCTGACAATATCATCATTCTTCTGTAATTATTCTGTGTTCCTCTCTAGTTTTGTTAAGGTCTCTGCTATTGGGATTCTGAATTTGTGGTACAGTGTACCAAGGTGCAGAGTTTTCTTTTTCCTATTCTGTAATGAGTTTTCTAATAATGTTTGATTCCCAAGGATTTAGGTCTTACATCAGTTCTGAGAAGTGCTGAGCCATCATCCCTTTGATTATCTGTCTTATTTTCCTTGTTTTACTCAGAAAATTTTATTCAGAAACCTCAATACATCATATTTTCACATTTTACCCTCTTTTGTATTAATCCTTCCTTTATAACTCCATCTATTTCTCTGACTTATATGTAGGTAATCTTTCAGCTCTATTATCCTGTTCATCAGTTTTCTTTTTATCTATGTCTAATTTGCTGTTTAACTCATATACATATTTTATAAGATTTAGAACAACACTTTTTAATTTCTACAACTACTATTTGGCTATTTTTAATGTTTTTTTCTTGACTGGGTTTTGTATTTTTACAATTTTAATAATTTTGAACATTCTTAAGTTACTATTCTTACAAGATTGTTCAATTAAATTATCTTTATGGTTAAAACTTTCTGTTCATATTAGAATCTACCTTAGAGTTATATTTTATAATTTTAGAGTGTGAATTCATTTTCAGCAAGTCATTATCTATAGGACTATTCAAAGTGGTAGACTGGCAATCCAGAACTCTTACATTTTCTGCTGTCAGATATTCAGTTCAGTTCAGTTGCTCAGCCGCATTCGACTCTTTGAGACCCCATGAAACGCAGCACCCCAGGCCTCCCTGTCCATCACCAACTCCCGGAGTCCACCCAAACCCATGTCCATAGCATTGGTGATGCCATCCAACCATCTCATCCTCTGTTGTCCCCTTCTCCTCCTGCCTTCAATCTTCCCTAGCATCAGGGTCTTTTTCAATGAGTCAAGTCTTCACATGAGGTGGCCAAAGTACTGGAGTTTCACTTTCAACATCAGTCCTTCCAATGAATACCCTAGGACTCATCTCCTTGAGGATGGACTGGCTGGATCTCCTTGCAGTCCAAGGGACTCTCAAGAGTCTTCTCCAACACCACAGTTCAAAAGCATCAATTCTTTTGCACTCAGCTTTCTTTATAGTCAACTCTCACATCCATACATGACCACTGGAAAAACCATAGACTTGACTAGATGGACCTTTGTTGGCAAAGTAATGTCCCTGCTTTTTAATAGTGATCTAGCTTAGTCATAACTTTCCTTCCAAGGAGTAAGCGTCTTTTAATTTCATGGCTGCAGTCACCATCTGCAGTGATTTTGGAGCCCAGAAAAATAAAGTCAGTCACTGTTTCCACTGATTCCTCATCTATTTGCCCTGAAGTGATGGGACCTGATGCCATGATCTTAGTTTTCTGAATATTGAGCTTTAAGCCAACTTTTTCACTCTCCTCTTTCACTTTCATCAAGAGACTCTTTAGTCCTTCTTCACTTTCTGCCATAAGGGTGGTGTCATCTTCATAGGTTATTGATATTTCTCCCAACAATCTTGATACCAGCTTGTGCTTCATCTAGCCCAGTGTTTCTTATGATGTACTCTGCATAGAAGGTAAATAAGCAGTGTGATAATATAAAGCCTTGACATACTCCTTTTCCTATTTGGAACCAGTCTGTTGTTCCATGTCCAGTTCTAACTATCCCTTCCTGACCTGGATACAGGTTTCTCAAGAGGCAAGTCAGGTGGTCTGATATGCCCATCTCTTTCAGAATTTTCCACAGTTTATTGTGATCCAGACAGTCAAAGTCTTTGGCATAGTCAATAAAACAGGAATAGATGTTTTTCTGAAACTCTCTTGCTTTTTCGATGATCCAGCAGATGTTGGCAATTTGATCTCTGGTTCCTCTGCCTTACTGGAGTATATTAGCAACAATTTTGTATTATATTAATTCTTTACTCTGAGGTTTAACTAATTATATAACAATTGTGGACATTGTGCCTTGATAAATGACATTTTTTCCCTAAAGATATGCACAGGGTTCCTCACCTACCTCCCAAAAAAGTGAAAAGTATTTTTGATGAGTTCCTATGATGGAACAGAGAGACCTAGACTCCCAAATTAGAGAGAAAGAAAAGACTATGACTGGACCTCAAGTACATCTTTCCCCCAGGGGCTATGTAGAAATGTTGAGCTGCATTTCTATAGATATGCTCAAACACCCATTGCTCTGATCTGCATAGACTCTAACATTCTTCCTTTATCCTTACCAGCAAAGAAGGGAGCACAGAAAGGGGACTCCCAGGAGACGTATTCTAATTCAGAGGCCACCTCTCCTCCCTCAGGGTTCAGGACATTGGACTCCAAAGAGCCCACTGATGGTAGATCACATTCATGTGATTTTGAGGTTTCTAGAATATGGAATGAAAGTCATAAGAATATTAGTTCAATTCTGTTCTTATACATTCTTCTCCCTAATCTACTTTCCCCACCAACTCCATGGAGATACTTATTTGTACTGAATCTTTAACATGGGTGGAGAATTGCCATATTTCAGTAATCTGTGCTTCCATCTGGCTCCAGACAGCAAAGCACCACATACTTACTTACCTTGGTTAAGATTTCTGGTATCATTTATCTCCCTCTACATTTACCTATGGATTCTATCTCACAGAGATATACAACCTAAAATGAAACAGTAGGCGAGTTTTTAAAAGTTAACTACACTCAATTATTTTGTCACTGTTTCAACATTAACCAACCTCAGTGCCCATTGGTTAATGTGTGTGTATGCTAAGTCACCTTAGGCATGTCAAACTCTTTTGACCCCATGGAGTATAGCCCCTAGGCTCCTATGTCCATGGGATTCTCCAGGCAAGAATACTGAAGTGGGCTGCCATGAGCTCCTCCAGGGGATATTCCAGATTCAGGGATGGAACTTGTATCTCTGAATCTTCTGCACTGGCAGGCAGATTCTTTACCACTAGTACCGCCTGAGAAGCCATGTGGCTTCAGTTCAGCTCAGTGGCTCAGTTGCATCCGACTCTCTGTGACCCCATGGACTGCAGCACACCAGGCCTCCCTGTCCATCACCAACTCCCAGAGTTTATTCAAATTCATGTTCACTGAGTCAGTGATGCCATCCAACCATCTCATCCTCTGTCATGACCTTCTCCTCCTGCCCTCAATCTTTCCCAGCATCAAGTCTTTTGAAACGAGTCAGCTCTTTGCATCAGGTGGCCAAAAAAACTGAAGTTTCAGCTTCAACATTAGTCCTTCCAGTGAATATTCAGGACTAATTTCCTTTAGGATGGACTGGTTTGATCTTGCTGTCCAAGGTACTCTCAGGAGTCTTCTCCAAACACCACAGTTCAACATTATCAATTCTGCGGCACTCAGCTTTCTTTATAGTCAACTCTCACATCCATACATGACAACTGGAAAAACCAAAGCCTTGACTAGACAGAACTTGTTGGTAAAGTAATGCCTCTAGCTTTTGAATATGCTGTCTAGCTTGGTCATAACTTTTCTTGTAAGGAGCAAACATCTTTTAATTTCATGGCTGCAGTCACCATCTGCAGTGATTTTGGAGCCCAAAAGAAGAAAGTCTGGCACTGCTTCCATTGTCTCCCCATCTATTTGCCATGAAGTGATGGGACCGGATGCCATGATCTCAGTTTTCTGAATGGTGAGTTGTAAGACAACTTTTTCACTCTCTTCTTTCACTTTCACCAAGAGCCTCTTTAGTTCTTCTTCACTTTCTGCCATAAGGGTGTTGTCAACTGCATATGAGAGGTTATTGATATTTCTCCCAGCACTCTTGATTCCAGCTTGTGCTTCCTGCAGCCCAGTGTTTCTCACGATGTACTCTGCATGTAAGTTAAATAAGCATGGTGACAATATACAGCCTTGACGTACTGCTTTTCCTATTGGAACCAGTCTGTTGTTCTATCTCCAGGTGTAACTGTTGTTTCCTGACCTGCATACAGATTTCTTAAGAGGCAAGTCAGGTGGTCTGGTATTCCCATAACTTTCAGAATTTTCCACAGTTTATTGTGAGCTACAGAGTCAAAGGCTTTGGCATAGTCAATAAAACAGAAATAGATGTTTTTCCAGAACTCTCTTGCTTTCTCTATGATCCAATGGATGTTGGCAATTTGATCTCTGGTTCCTCTGCCTTTTCTAAAACCAGCTTGAACATCTGGAAGTTCACAGTTCATGTATTGTTGAAGCCTGACTTGGAGAATTTTGAGCCTTACTTTACTAGCGTGTGAGATGAGTGCAACTGTGTGGTAGTTTGAGCATTCTTCGGCATTGTCTTTGTTTGGGATTAGAATGAAAACTGACCTTTTCTAGTCCTGTGGCCACTGCTGAGTTCCCAAATTTGCTGGCATATTGAGTGCAGCACTTTCACAGCATCACCTTTTAGGATTTGAAATAACTCAACTGGAATTCTATCACCTCCACTAGCATTGTTTGTAGTGATGCTTCCTAAGGTCCACTTGACTTCACATTTTAGGATGTCTGGCTCTAGGTGAGTGATCACACCATTGTGATTATCTGAACCATGAAGGTGTTTTTTGTACAGTTCTGTGTATTCTTGCCACCTCTTCTTAATATCTTCTCCTCCTGTTAGGTCTATACCATTTCTGTCCTTTGTTGAGCCCATCTTTTCATGAAATGTTCCCTTGGTATCTCTGATTTTCTTGAAGAGATCTCTAGTCTCTCCCATTCTATTGTTTTCCTCTATTTCTTTGCATTGATCTCTGAGGAAGGCTTTCTTATCTCTCCTTGCTATTCTTTGGAACTCTGCATTCAAATGGGAATATCTTTACTTTTCTCTTTTGCTTTTCACTTCTCTTCTTTTCTCAGCTATTTGTAAGTCCTCCTCAGAAAGCCATTTTTCCTTTGTGCATTGCTTTTTCTTGGGGATGGTCTTGACCCCTGTTTCCTGTACAATGTCACAAACATCTATCCATAGTTCATCAGGTACTCTAGCAGATCTAGTCCCTTAAATCTATTTCTCACTTCCACTACATAATCATAAGGGATTTGATTTGTGTCATACCTAATGGTGACACATACCTTAATGTGTCATACCTAAAAGTGCTTCCCTTCTTTCTTCAATTTAACTCTAAGTTTGGCAATAAGGATTTCATGATATGAGCCACAATCAGCTCCTGGTCTGTCTGTATAGAGCTTCTCTATCTGCGGCTGCAAAGAATATAATCAATCCAATTACAGTGTTGACCATCTGGTGATGTCCATGTGGAGAGTCTTCTCTTGTGTTTTTTGAAGCTATGACCAGTGCATTCTCTTGGAAAAACTCTGTTAGCCTTTGCCCTGCTTCATTCTCTACCCCAAGGCCAAATTGCCTGTTACTGCAGGTGTTTCTTGACATCCTACTTTTGCATTCCAGTCCCCTATAATGAAAAGGACATCTTTTTTGGGTGTTAGATCTAGAAGGTCTTTGTGGTCTTCATAGAACCATTCAACTTTGCTTCTTCAGCATTACTGGTCAGGGCTTAGACTTGGATTATTGTGATATTGAATGGTTTGCCTTCAAAACAAACAGAGATCATTCTGTCATTATTGATACTGCATCCAAGTACTGTGTGTCTTGCTGACCACGATGGCTACTCCATTTCTTCTAAGGGATTCCTGCCCACAGTAGTAGATATAATGGCCATCTGAGTTAAATTCACCCTTTTCAGTCCATTTTAGTTCACTGATTCCTAAAATGTCGACATTCACTCTTTCCATCTCCTGTTTTACTACTTTCAGTTTGCCTTGATTCATGGACCTAACATTCCAGGTTCCTATGCAATATTGCTTAGCAGTTTAACTCTCAAGTATTCACCCACCAGAAATATGTCATAAAGGCAAAATATACATAATATAATATTCATATCACTGTTTATGGTAGCCCCAGAATGAAAAGAACCCAAATGCTTCAGTGGAAAATATACATCAAGAATGAAGAAACTAAAATTCTAGGCAACATGAAGTTCACAATTATAGACATGAGTGAAACCAGGCACAAAGTATAAATTTTACACTTCTATTTACATGAATTTAAAAAAAAAGATAATTAGTCTAGAATTTTAGAAGTCAGAGAAATTATCACTCTTTGTACCTACCAGGACAAAAATAGAGCACAGACACTTTGGGTGCATGTGGAATATTATAAGAAAATGAATGATGTGGATAGCTAGTGCAGATGGGTCTGTATATGGATGAATGTGTGAGCACTGGATGTGATGGATGTGATGTGGTCCTGAAATAGATGACCTCATCTCAAGACTAGATCTTGAGGAAACCACTACGTTTTGCCTGTTTTATTCATTTTTATTTGGAGAATGATTGCTTTACAATGTTTTGCTGGGTTTTTCTGTACAACAGTGTAAATCAGCTCTAAGTATACATATGTCGCCTCCCCCCTGAACCTCCCTCCCACTCTCCACCACATTCCAGCCCTCTATGTTGTCACAGAGCACAGGTTTGGGCTCCCTGCATTATACAGCATCTTCTCACTAGTATCTATTTTACACCAGTAATATATATATATTTCAGTGCTGCTCTTTCAATTCATCCCACCCTCTACTTCCCCCACTGTGCCCACGAGTATATCCTCTGTTGACATCTCTATTGCTGCCCTGCAAACAGGTTCATTGGTACCGTTTTCTAGATACCATATATATACATTAATATACAATATTTGTTTTCGTCTTTGACTTACTTCACTCTGTATAACAGGCTCTAGGTTCATACACCTCACTAGAACCAACTCACATTCATTCCTTTTTTTGGCTAAATAATACTAAATGCACACATATAACTATACATATACCACAACTTCTTTAACCACTTATCTGTCAATGGACATCTAGGTTGCTTCCATGTCCTAGCTACTATAGACAGTGATGCAGTAAACACTGGAGGTACATGTCTTTTTGAATTGTGATTTTTTCAGGGTATATGCCCAGTAGTAAGATTGCTGGGTCATATGGTAGGTAGCTTTATTCTTAGTGTTTTAAGTTCTCCAGAGTGCCTGTATCAATTTACACTCTCACCAACTGTACAAGAGAGTTTCCTTTTCTCCACACCCTCTCCAGCATTTATTGTTAGTAGATTTTTTTGATGTTGGCCATTCTGACCTGTGTGAGGTGATATCTCACTGTAATTTTGACTTGCATTTCTCTAATGAATGCTGTTGAACATTTTTTCATGTGTTTATTGATCATTTGTATGTCTTCTTTGGAGAAATGTCCACTTATTTGTCTGTTTTAAACTGTTACTGCTTTCACACCTTCCTCATGATGTAACATGCCCTTGGAAATATTAAATTCCTTTCATGGGTAAGAGTTATCGCTCAAAGCTTTAGGGTAGGCTCCAATTTGCCTTTCTCCTCTCATTGAGTAATGATTACTTCTCATAGTAGTTACTTGTCTACTGTGAATCTCCATAGTAACCAGAATTATTTCAATTTCCTTCCCCCCCCCTTTTTTCTTAAAGAGTCCAACTTGCTCTTCAAGCCAACCATTTGGTTTAATGGTGTTTTGCATGTGTTCTGTGGATTATGTTTTCTTTCCTTATATTACACAGAGGAATGCCCCCATATTACATTTTCATAATCTGAGAAAACAATTTGCCTTTATTCCTGAGTAAATTCTATATGACTTTATTCTCTCATCCCTGCACAACCAGATTTAATGTTTAAATACTTCTCCCCAGTTTTTCCCTCTACTTTATGAGTCACACTTTCTTCTTCATTAACAAGAGAAAGTACTATTGGAAAATGTATAAGAACATCACTTATTTAACCCCCAATCTTAGGTAGAAGCCAGATAAAGGGAAAAACATTTTTGAAAAAAATTACACTAGTCAACCACTACATATGTGACAGTAACTCAAGAGTAATACGGTATAGGTAGCTAAGTCCAAAGCAGCAGAGACAAAGACCTGATCATCTGAAGTTTCTCTTTACTCTCAGGCCACCTGGAGTCCCAGAAAGACCAGCTTACATGCATCTTCCTCTCCCTCTTTCCCTTCCTCCCTCACCACAGATAGGAAATGCTTCCCTTCTTTCTTCAGAACTCAGTTCCCTATGCTCAGGAAATAGGCTTAACACATACCTCCTGACATCTTTGCAAGCCTAGAGGAGTATGTTCTTTCCACACCTCCTTGTTGGTTTCTGTTTCATGGTTCAACTCTTTGGAGAGTGATTCAAATCAGGTAACTTTCTCCCTGCAATTCTGTAGCCAGACAGTCAGCTGATAATGACAAAGAATCAAATTAGTACATTCAAGAACATTTGAGAGTCTGTCTCCTCACCAAGTCACTGTCCTGACCAGTACTTCAGACCCATTATGATGTAAGTCATAAGTCACTAGGATCTCATCAGGATTCTATGACATCATTACACTCCAGGGCTCAGCTAGTATTCACAAGATGGCAAGACTGTGGCAGCCCATGACTAGGGTGATTCCTTTTATCCAACAAAGACTCTACCATTAACTTGACTTTTTATTTCTTGAACTTGATATCAAAGCAAGAGAACAGATGACATGGATTAAAGGAAGAAAATATTTTATGTGTCCAGGATGACAACCACATTACTGAATTTTCCCAGAGCTAAGGATAAGGCAGTATCTGAGAGTACTAGGCTTAGAACCATGCCTGTCTCACACATATGTCTACTAACACATATCACATTAGTGTACTACTGAACTTATGTAAAAATATAAGTTATACGTGAGGTATATGCTACAATGTAGGTATAGATGTGAGAATATCATAATTTCACACAATTCTAACATTAATGAATTTCCTCCACTATTGAGAATACTCCTGTGAATTTTCAAAAGTTGCTTTCTCATGCCACTCTCTTCTTTTTCACTTTCCCAGAGGTATGGAGAAAGAGGAATCCCCTGTCTTCACACCCCACTGGCCCTCCCCATGAATCCTGTCCTTGTGAAGCCTGAGGGTCTCATGTTCTAGGCTCCTCATTCCAGGCCTCAGTACACGTCTCCTGGAAATAGCTGGACTCCATACAGAATTTGAACTCCACAATGAGCTCCATTCTACCTCCTACTCACCTCTGAACACGCCTCTTCTCCTAGAGACAATAAATGTTTACTCCCAAGTTCAGCAGTTACAACAGAATCAGCCCAGGATCAAGCTTCCCTTATGTATTCTCTGCCCCCAGTAAACCATACCCCTGAGAGTTCTCTCCCTTACCGTGGGCTCAGCCTTCTCATTACCACTGAATGGTAGGCACATTTACCAGGAAATTCCTAGCCTTGTTAACTATCAGAAAAAGGAAAAACAAAAGTTAGATACTATTTTACATACATCAACTTGATTAAAAAAAATCAAACTATACAAATGATGTTAAAATCAAATTATACAAATAAAAATATACAAACTATACATTCATAAAAATGAATGTATACAAATTATACAAGCTTGGTGAAAAAGGAAACTTTATGATCTAAAATAAGGTATTGACCTGTGTACTTGGAGAATAGTCAACAACTTATAAAATCAAATAAGCTATAACCCATGATACTGTAATCTCATTCCACATAGGAATCTTTACAAGGACAAGAATCACAGGATTCAACTAGTAGGGAGTTGAAATTTTAGTCTCCAATTTAAGAATGGATAAGCAAAACATGGTAGGTATATATTTTCTTACTTCTGTATTCAGAATTTCAAGAATAGAAATTAAGCCCATTAAGATATATGCCTGTAGAGTGGGGCATCAAGAAGGAACTGTTGATCACAGACACAAAGAAAGTATAATTCAGCAGAATAATTACAAGTAATCTTAAACAGGCTAGTGACTAAGGAGAATTATTAACTCAAGAGCTAGTCATTTTTAAAAAAGGAAAAATCAGGTCAGATTAGGTCTAGATTTAAGAGAAAGACTTGTTCTAAAGATTCCTTACTGTATTAGTTTCCTATTGCTGTTGTAGCAAACTATCACGACTCAGTGACTTAAAATACAAATTATCTTAAAGTTTTGGAGGTCAGTAGTCCAAAATGAGTTTTATAGCTTAAAATCAGGATGTTAGCAGGATTCATTTTATCTGGAGGCTTTAGGGGAGAATCTGTTCCCTTGCCACTTTCCAGGCTTCAGAGGCGGCCTGCATTCCTTCGCTATTGTCTTCTTCCTTCAACTTCAAAACATATAACTCTACATTCTGCGTCCACTGTTAACATCTCTACTCTATTACTCTCCCACTCCCCTCTCATAAGGAAGGCCTCTTGTGATTATATCAACCCCAAAAGGTAATCTTCTCATTTTAAAATCCTTAACTTAATCCCATCTGCAAAAGCTCTTTCCACATTTTGATACTTAAGGTAACATATTCAGAGGTTCCAGAGATTTGGAGGTTGACTTTTCTTTCCAAAACAGATGAAGAAAAGGGAGTTCTTAAGCTACCAAGAAACCAAGGGAGAAACAGACTGTTAGAGTAAATTCACCTATAGCAAAATATACTAAGGTACAAATATAAATCTCAAATTAAACAAGAATAGAGAAAAAAATGTGCTCAGCAAATACGTAGATATATTGAGTAAAACAAAGCAGAATGAATAAAGAAATTTTGTTTGAAATTTAACATAGTCCAAGAAACAGAAGAACAACTACATGAGAATCTTTCATGCTATAGAATTTAAGCAACTAGATTCAGTAAAATAAGAACTCTTAAGACAAGCTGATGAGTAAATGAAAAGAAATAAAAAAGAAGAATTAAGAGCAGGAGAAAATAAAATGTCTCTAAAAGGTCAAAACAGGATAAATAAACAAATCATAACCAGAAAAGCCAGAATAAAGTTTCAAACTGAAAAACTGGCATAGTGATTTAAGTGTAAAGCAAGAGGTAAGTATATAATTAGAAGACAATAGATCAAAAAAAAAAAAAAAAGACCAACTTATGTAACACAATAATGAGATGAACAAATGAATCAGAATTATTTAAGATAGGATACAGTAAAAAATCCCTAGGATAAAGGAAAAATTGAAATTACAAATGAACAGGGTATTTATATATTTTCAGGAAAAAACATAATACAGGACAACTTACAGAAATGTATAACCTCGCTACATTTTTTTTTAAATCATAAAGAATAAAACAAAATTCTTCAAGTATTTTAATAGAAGAAACAAGTCACTTTCGAGTGGTAAATATTTTACCACTGGCTCTGTTGTTGTTTAGTAACTAAGTCATAACTGACTCTTTGCAACCCCATGGGCAGTAGCACTCCAGGTTCCTCTGTCCTCCATTGTTTCCCAGAGTTTGCTCAATTTCATGTCCATTGAGTTGGTGATGCTATCTCTAACCATCTCATCCTCTGCCATTCCCTTCTCCTTTTGCCTTTAATCCTTCTCAGCATCAGGGTCTTTTCCAATGACTTGGCTTTTTGCATCAGGTGGTCAAAGAGTACTGGAGCTTCAGTTTTAGCATCAGTCCTTCTGATGTTAAATATACAGGGTTGATTTCTTTAGGATTGACTGGTTTGATCTCCTTGCAGTCCAAGGGACTCTCAAGTCTTCTCTAGCACCACCAGCACCAGGGCAAAGCTGGCTTTACCCTTCCACAAAGCAACATCTATACCTGATGATACTGGAGAAGTATCCACAGATACTGAAACAAAGAAGGTGTCACACTGCTTAATTATTTGCAGTCAAGTCATTTTTAAGTGCAAAAGCTTTTGGCAGACACTGTCAAAGGTGTTAAAAAATTTTCAGAGAATATGTGTTATATGAGAGATTCTTGAAAAAAAGTCTCAACTCTGTAACACAATTAAAAAATGAATGAAAATACTATGAAAACATTTTAAAAATGCAATACTTCATGCCAAAGAACAGTAGAATATTGGCAGCAAACATCTAGTGGTGGAGGTGAGAGTGGAATGGGGACTGACCCAATTATATTCCCAATTATTATACTATACTCTATGAATCAGTTTGGATTTGAGAGCTTTCAAGCACTGGTCAAGTTCAACTGCTCTAGACTTGTCACCTGTTCTGTCTTACCACCTGCTCCAGCACTATCTAAATTTTGATACTACCTCTGTATGATGACTCTTATCTCTCTGCTTTGGTCAATTTGTTCCTCCTGTTTTGCAAATTAATACAACATCTGGGCTTGACTGTTACTGCATTTAGTTGTTTAGTACAGTGAATGGCTGATGGGTCAACTCGGAAGTTTTCTAGGTCGGGAAATTCAATGTATACATCACTGTACACCCAGTTTAGCATGGTAGTGAGTGCTCAGAATCCTCTTTCAAGTAAACATATATATAATTTCAGTTTTATTTTGTATTACTTACACATAAACACTAAAGTTATGCTAAAAGTTAAAGAGGGCTTCCTTGGCGGCTCAGACAGTAAAGAATCTGCCTGCAATGCAGGAGACCTGGATTGGATCCCTGGGTCAGGAAGATCCCCTACAGAAGGGAATGGCAATCTAATCCAATATTCTTGCCTGGAAAATTCCATGGACAGAGGAGCCTGGCAGGCTATAGTCCATGGGGTCACAAAGAGCTGGACACAACTGAGTAACCAAGACTTTCTTTACATAACGTAAACCTAGGGAAAATAACTTGAAAACTTTGGATAAATAGTTTGGCATTTCTTTCTCTGAGTACTTTTTCTTTTTAAAATATTTATGTTTAATAATAAGTTGTCACATCTTTGAAAGTTTCTGGTTTTTAAAGAAATGTAATAGTCTTGATAAACACTTTCATGTGATTGTCCTGTTGTAAAATACAAGGTGGAATTTATGTGATAACTAATTAGATTATAATTATGTATAACACTAATTGGCCAAAAACACAACCAGAATGTGGTTCTGTACTTTCCTGTTATAAAAGTACCAAAATATATTCAACAACATTACTGATCTATTTAATTTGGTACACTATCCAATTACAGTGAAATGCATATGAATATAATTATATAACTTATGACTGCCTAATGAGGTACCCTGTCCTGAAGACATTCTCACAGGTAGGTCAAGGTATTTATTTATTTTTCACATATGCCCTGTAACATTTAAAGGTAACTCAGGTCATGGCACAAATTCTTCTATATGGACGGCTACAATTACATACTGAATTGATCTAAGTCAATGATAAATTGCTTCCTATTAAATTTTTAATAGGAAGAGAAGTCCTCTTTAATATGTAAGCCAAAATGCAACCCCTGTAAAGGCCATATTTATGAATTACCTTGTTAATTGCTATATTTCTATTATTAGCAGCAATAGACATTTTATTGTAACAATAGGGATATATTACACAAAGATATGTATTAATCCATAAATGAGTAAAGATGAATGAATTCAGAGTCAAAAGTGTGCTTAGCTTTTCTCTGACTTTAATTAGTTAACTTACATTAAGTGAAGAAACAATGTATCTCATAACATCTTTCTAACAACAGCTTTGAAATTCACTTAGACACATCATTTCTTCTTATAAATGAGTGCTACTGGTCATGATTTATAAAGAGGAAATGTTAAGAAAGCCTCAGACACTTAAGCAATCTTCTTGGTCATATGACTAGTAACTGTGCAATTTCTATACTTAGTTAACATAAAGTGAAATGAAATTTGTCTTTCTTTGACCTAGGAGAAACTGTATTTTGTTTTGGATGCTGCCCTTAATAATACAGTGTTACTTAAAGCCATTCCTTACTAGATTAATATAGCAGTGGAAATTTCGACTCAATAAATCAGCTCTAAGATTTTTAATAATCCTTAACTTTTTATCACTCCCAAACAGCAGATTTTGTAGAGGTCAAAAACATTGACTAGAATAGCACCTGCTTGATGCCAGCTCTCAAGAGGAAGCTTAAATAACAAACTTCACACTCTACTGTAACATCCAATCTTTATCAAGTCTCTCTACTGAAGCAAAGCTGTCTGTAGCGAGGTGTGAAGCTGAGTACAAGAAAAACAGAAAGTGCCAAGAAGGCTATGAGTTTCTTCACTGAAGACTCAATTGTTCTAGTTGGTTTTTGCCTAGGACAACTGGTGGAAGGTAGAACAGAGACAGAGGACTGGGTCAGCAAGGAACATATTAGGGCTAATATCTACAACCCTTCTTTCAATCTTCTTTTTACAATTCTGCCACATTTCTATATTGAATGGGTAGCTTGAAAGGAAACAGACAAGTGAGGTTAGTTCCTGCAATGACATGACCTGAGTCAGTTTTATGGATGTAAAACAGAGTAAAGAGCATGGGCTTTGGAGAAAGCTCTCAGTTGAAACTCCAAATCTGTCATTTAGTATCTATTGGAGACTGAGCAAGAACGCTGAATTTCCTAACTCCAACTTTTTCATCACAGAATGATGGCAATCTATAGAGTTGAAGATAATGTGATAAAACTCTTAATATACATCCTGGATGATTGTTAGCACTTGAAAACTATGTTTAAAAAGGTGACTCTGTGTTGAGCACTTTCACATAAGATGGTATAAGAAATGATAAATCTAAATTAAATCAAAATGTCTGATTTAACACTAAAAATCTGGTAAATCCAAACAGAGAACACTTGCTACTTGGAAGAAAAATTATGATAAACCTAGAGAGCATATTAAAAATCAGAGACATTACTTTGCTGACAAAGGTTCATCTAGTCAAAGCTATGGTTCTTCCAGTAGTCACGTACAGAAGTGAGAGTTGGACCATCAAGAAGGCTGAGCATCCAAGAATTGATGTTTTTGAACTGTGGTGTTGGAGAAGACTCTCTAGAGACCCTTGGACAGCAAGGAGATCCAACCAGTCAATCCTAAAGGGAATCAGTCCTGAATATTCATTGGAAGGATTGATGCTGAAGCTCTAATACTTTGGTCACCGGATGTGAAGAGTCAATTCATTGGAAAAGGCCCTGATGCTGGGAAAGATTGAAGGCAAGAGGAGAAGGGGAAGACAGAGGATGAGATGTTTGGATGGCACCACCGACTAATGGACATGATTTTTGGCAAGCTCTGGGAGATGGTGAAGGACAGAGAAGCTTGGTGTGCTGCAGTCCCTGGGGTCACAAAGAATTGGATATGACCGACTAACTGAACAACACAGGACATTAAAAATAGCTAATTTACTTTCAGCACTTAATCTGTTTAAATATTTTCACATCCTGCTTAATTTTAAAGATGGAAGTAATTTTAGTCAATTTCCTTTCTTTGTTCTCCTATATTAATCCAAAATTACAATTCTCATTTGCCTTTTACAATTTTATGAAAGAATTGCATTCCTAAAATTCTCTTGAAAATTGGCATTGTGCTACTTTGATGAGTGTTTCTGTTTTCATTTAAATGCACTTTGAAATAGATGCTCTGAGAAATTAGATGCAAAATGTTTTATCTGTTATCTGGCAATGGCTGTGTTTTACTATCTTTGGTGCTAAAAACATCTCTTTCTATGGTGATAAAAATATATTTAGCATTTAATTGTCTCAAATCACCTGCAGTTAAGAGAGTTTGCAAAACAGGAAAAAGTAATGTTGTACAAGTTTTTAATAAAGTAAATCAGCACAGGAGCAGTTACTAACCAACAGATGATTTCCAAATACACATCTTTTAAAAGAGGAATCATTACTAAAGGCCTGGTGTTAAAGCTAAAGATTTCTTAGGAATCTATTTTATTTTTATTTTACTTTATTTTTAAACTGTAATAAAACAATTTTACTTGTGTAATTTTTATCTGTATACTCATAATGAGTTACTATTTTAGTTTTGCTAAGAATAACTTTTAACAAAGGTGCTACTATTTTTTCTTCCAATTCTATCAAGATGTGATTGATATAGAGAACTGTATAAATTTAATGTCTACAGCATAATTATTTGACTTACATACATCATGAAATGATTAGCACAATGTTTGGTGAATATATATTATCACATATAGACACAAAATTGTAAGAAAATATAAAAAAAGTTTTTTTTTCTTGTGATGAGAACTCTCAGGATTTACTCTTTTAACAATTTTCATAAATAACTTAAAGCAGTGTTAATTATATTTATCATGTTGTACATTACAACCCTGGTATTATCTTATAAATGGAAGATTGTATATTTCTATTGTCTTCACCTAATTCCCCCTTTCCTTAATCCTCATTTCTGGTAACTTCAAAGCTAATCTCTTTTTCCATGAGTTTTTTGTTTGTTTCTTCTCTTTTTTTTTGATAGGATTTTCTATTAACATATATTTAGTAAAAAATAATATCTACTCTGGCTCTCTTCTCCATTGCAAGGTGAAGAGTGGTGAGGAGGGGCTGGAACTGCCCACCCCCAGGAATCTGGACAAGCCCTGCCTCCAGGGCTCCCCTCTATCCCCCATTTTCCAACAGGCTCTGACCTCCAGAGAGATGGATCAAAGTTACAAGTGCTTTAGGCCCTCCCTTGAGCTCCCCCAGCCCCCCCAACTTGTGCAGAATTCAGGGGCCACCTGGGGAAAAAACCCTTGCCTTTTCTTATTCTTGGGATCCTTCATTGAAGTCAGAAAGAGGATCTGGGGGCAGAGAGTGGCATCTCTACTGGCTGGGGGAAGCGAGGGAAGGGACAGTGATGGGGGACAGGGCCGAGAAGAGGGATGGCGATGAGGTGGCCTCACTGCAGCCGCTCACTGCGGAACAGGCCCCCCACAGCCGGGTCAGGCAGCAGGGCGCAGGGGTCGCTCAGCATGCTGAGCCCCTCCCAGCCCAGTGGCTCCATGCGCAGCTCCAGGCCCCACCCAGCTGCTGGCACCTCACAGCCCAGCATTCATTCCAGGGCCGCTGCAATCTCCTTGGAGTTCCTGGGGATGTGTCTCCTGTGAGGATGATGTTAGGCCCTCAGCCATAGTGGGAAGAGTGGGTTACATTCTGGTGGTTGAGGGCATGAGGGTCCTGGGGGCCACTCACTGGCCTCTCACCCCCTAAGAATCCAGGCCCTTCGGAAAAGCCAGAGGGATCCTGCACCAGCTGGTCGATGGGTTCCCCATGCTGAACTGCTCCAGGTTCCCCAGGCCAAAGTCACTCATCGACTGGTGGTAAGACTGCTGCCCATGCTCACTGGGGCTGGGTGGGTACAGTGTCCCACAGTGCAGCTGCCTGCCCAGGGGCTGACACCCTGAGGGCCACACTGAACAGGCCTGAGAGGGCAGCCCTGGCCGCTGCAGAGGCGTTGGGGTGAGTGGCTGGGTGGGCAGAACCAAACTGGGGGGGCTGTAATGGATATGGAGGTAGCCGCTGGTAGGTGAGCAGCTTACTGGTATCCAGGGGGACGCCCTGAGTGATGGAAGACAAGGTGGGTGACCTTGTTGGGTTGGTGAAAACTGTTTGGGCAGTTGCTGTTGGGACCTTCTGGCATTGGCTGGGCCTGCAAACCATGGGGACTGAGCGACAGATGGTGGTGGCCGGGGAAGGCCCCGGGGGCAGAAGCTGAGTAAGGCGGGGGTGGCGGTGGGAGGGTGGTGGAGAGGGCGGAACCAGAGATGAAGCAGAGAGGAGGTGGAGCGGGCCCGGGAACTGAGTGAGGGGTGACCCAGGGAGGTGGCAGGCAGTGCATGGTGGGCCAAGCAGGAGGCAGGCAGTTGTGAAGGGTGACTGTGGGAGCCCTGGAGCTGGGGCTGAGGACCGCTCAGGGAAGCCTGGAGGTTAGGATTGCTTAGGGAGGACTGCAAGAATGGGTGGCTGAGAGGTGAATGAAGTCCTGGCACATCATAGCCCGGGCCCAGGCCCAGGCCCCCACTGATGCCCAGATGGGTCATGGTGTGGGTCACACTGGAGGGACTGTTGCCCCCACTCAGGCGGAGACAGGCTGTCTCCTCTGCGTCCAGGCGGTGGGTAGTGGTGGGGGAAAGTGCAGGGTGGTGAGGTCAGGTAGGAAGCCTCCCGTGTTCATGGCAAGTAGGAGGACAGGCACAGTAGCAGGCTTGTCAGGAGAACGGAAGATGTTAATTCCAGGGACTTCACAGGATTGAGGTCGGGAGGAGGATGAGGACAGCTTCTTAGCATCCCATGGTTTCAGCAAGTGTTTACCATCTAGCAAGTTCTCCTCAATAGAAGGGACTTTGGAGTCCATCTCACCATCCAGAAAACCTCCACGGTGGATCGGCAGGACCCTGGTGGGTACAGGGCCTGGATAAGCGTCCAGAGGTTTGGGGTTCATCATGCTTGTGGAAGGACAGAGTCAGAGCTCTGTTAAGTGCAGATGGTAGTCCAAACAACTGCCCCTTCACTGCAGGGAAACTGCCCCAGGGCATTGTCCTCCACTAGCTGTACTCGGGGAAGGAGATAAAAAGGCAGGACTCTAGGGAGAGCTGTCAATGTGCCGGGGGTAGCAGTGAAGTGGGGACACCATTCCTCGGGGATCTCGCTGCACCTGTTCCACCAGCCCGTGGTTCCCAGTGCTCCGAGATGAATCCAGAGGAGAGTGGAGGAACTCTGTAGCTTGGCCAGGCCACAGCCAATCCAGTTCACGTTGGGCAGAGAGCCACCATAATGGGAGCTCCTTGTGTATGCCAGCCGCAGTTTTTGGGCCTGTAACTGAGTAAAGCCGATGTCCATTATCACCTCCTTGAAGGCCGCCATCTCCTCAGCCTGACACTGCTTCTGCAGCGTGATCTTCTGACTAAACTTAAGCGGATTGGAAGGTGAAGCCACGGTCGAACTGGCCCATTCGCTCCAGACGTCACCACTTTCTCCCCCTTCCCTCCTCGCCACCCTCCCAATACAAGCCTCCACCTCCACCATGGGCCCCAGCCCAGCTCTTCCAGCCATGACCGCTGCCACCTCTGAATTTTTTCTTTCTTTCTTCTGAAGTGTAATTGACCTACAACACTAAGTTATTTCCTGGTTACCACATATTAATCTGATATTTCTAACTATACAAAATGATCACCATGATAAGTCTAGTTATAATTTCTCAACATACAAAGAAACTGTATTTACTATATTCCCCATATTGTACATTTCATACCTATGACTATTAACTGAAATTTTGTACTTCTTAATCTGCCTATTTCTCTCCCCACCACCCCTCCTCTCTGGCAACCACCTATTTGTTCTCTGTATCTATGACTCTGTTTCTGTTTAGTTATGTTTGTTCATTTATTTTGTGTTTTAGATGCCCCATACAAGTAAAATCATGCACTATGTGGCTTGTCTGACATTTCACTTAGCATAATACTCTGTCAGTCCATCCATATTGTTGCAAATGGCAAGGTTTCATTATTTTTTATGGCTGAGTGGTATGCTATTATGTATGTGTATATATATATATATATATATATATATATAGTATTTTATGTACATATATCTTCTTTCTACACTCATCTGCATTTGAGGTGCTTCCATATTTTGACTATTATAAATAATGTTGCTATGAACACTGAGGTATATATGTTTTGAATTAGTTTTTTTTTTTAATTCAGATACATACAAAGAAGTGGAATTGGTGAATCACATGGTAGTTTATCTTTTTAGTTTTTTTGAGAAAACTAAGCAGAGAGATTACTTTGCCAACAAAGGTCCATCTAGTCAAGGCTATGGTTTTTTCAGTGGTCATGTATGGATGTGAGAGTTGGACTGTGAAGAAAGCTGAGTGCTGAAGAATTGATGCTTTTGAACTGTGGTGTTGGAGAAGACTCTTGAGAGTCCCTTGGACTGTAAGGAGATCCAACCAGTCCATCCTAAAGGAGATGAGTCCTGGGTGTTCACTGGAAGGACTAATGCTGAAGCTGAAACTCCAATACTTTGGCCACCTCATGCAAAAAGCTGACTCATTGGAAAAGACCCTGATGCTGGGAGGGATTGGGGGCAGGAGGAGAAGGGGATGACAGAGGATGAGATGACTGGATGGCATCACCGACTTGATGGACCTGAGTTTGAGTAAACTCCGGGAGTTGGTGATGGACAGGGAGGCCTGGTGTGCTGCGGTTCATGGGGTCGCAAAGAGTCAGACACAACTGAATGACTGAACTGATATGATTTGCTATAGTGTTTGCACCAATTTATATTACCATCAATAGCATACAAGTGTTCCTTTTTTGTCATATCCTCTCCAACATTTGTTATTTTGGGTTTTTGATGATAGTCATTCTGAGAACGGGGAGAAGATAATTCATTTTGCTTTTGATTTGCATTTCTCTGGTGATTACTGATATCAAACATCTTTCCATGTGCCTGTTGGTCACCTCTATGTCCTCTTTGGGAAAATGTCTATTCATATACTCTGTCATTTTTTAATTGGGTCATGTGTTTGCATGTTTGACTTGTATGAGCTACTTAAACTCATACATTAACTCCTTATTGGTCATGTCATTTACAATTAATTTTCATTCAGTAGACTGCCTTTTCATTTTGTTGATGGTTTATTTTGCTATGCAAAAGCTTTTAAGTTAAATTAGGTCACATTTGTTTATTTTCACTTTTGTTTCTTATGCCATAGGAGACAGATTCAAACAAAGAAGGCTATGATTTATGTCCAAGAGTTTTCTGCCTATGTTCTCTGCTGGGAATTTTATGGTATCTGGTCTTATATTTAGAACTTTAACTCATTGTCAGTTTATTTTGTGTATAGTATGAGAAAACGTTCTAATGTCATTCTTTTACATGTAGCTTTCCAGTTTTCTGAATGAAGTTTTTGTAAAAAACTTCCTTTTCTTCATTGTGGAGTCTTGCCTTTTTTATTGTAGATTAATTAACCATAAGTACATAGGTTTATTTCTGGTCTCTTCATTCTGTTCCACTGATAAATATCTGATTTTGTACCAGTACCACACTCTTTTTATTACTACAGCTTTGTAGTACAGTCTGAAGTCAGGGAGCCTGATTCTTCCAGTGATGTTCTTTCTCAAGAATTTTTTGGCCTGTGTGATATTTTTTGTTTCCACATAAGTTTTTAAATTATTTGTTTTAGTTCTCTGAAAAATATCATTGGTATTTTGATTAGGACTGCACTGAATCTCTAGATTACCTTAGATAGTATTCTCATTTTAACAATATTAGTTATTCTAATCATGAGCACAGTATATTGTTTCATATGTATGTGTTATCTTCAAGTACTTTCATCATTGTCTTATAATTTTGCAAGTACAGATTTTTTTATCTCTTTAATTAAACTTATTCCAAGGTATTTTAATTCTTTTGATACAATTATATATGATATTTTTTCTTAATTTCTATTTCTGATATTTTGCTGTTAATATATATTCAACAAATATATGACAGATTTCTATATATTAATTTTGCATCCTGTAATTTTACTGAAGTCATTGATGAGTTCTTATAGATTTGTAGGGGTTAAGAGGATTTTTTATAGTATCATATCACCTGCAAACAGTGACACTTATATTTCTCCTTTCCATTTTGGATTATTTCTTTTTCTTGTCTGACCACTGTGACTTAATTCAGTTCAGTTCAGCCACTCAGTCATGTCCAACATTTTGCAACCCCATGGGCTGTAACATGCCAGGCTTCCCTGTCCATCACCAACTCCTGGCGCTTGCTCAGACTTGTGTCCACAGATTCGGTGATGCTGTCCAATCATCTCATCCTCTGCCGTTCCCTTCTCCTCCAGCCTTCAGTCTTTCCCAGCATCAGGATCTTTTCCAATCAATCAGTTCTTCACATCAGGTTGCCAAAGTATTGGAGTTTCAGCTTCAACATCAGTCCTTCCAATGAATATTCAGGACTGATTTCCCCTAGGATGGACTGGTTGGATCTCCTTGCAGTCCAAGGGACTCTCAAGAGTCTTCTCCAACACCACCATTCAAAAGCATAAATTCTTTGATATTCAGCTTTCTTTATAGTCCAACTCTCACATCCATACACGATTACTGGAAAAACCATAGCTTTGATTAGAGGGACCTTTATTGGCAAAGTAATGTCTCTGCTTTTTAATATGCTGTCTAGGTTGGTCATAGCTTTTCTTCCAAGGAGCAAATGTCTTTTAATTTCATGGCTGCAGTCACCATCTGAAGTGATTTTAGAGCCAAAGAAAATAAAGTCTCTGACTGTTTCCATTGTTTGCCCATCTATTTGCTATGAAGTGATGGGACAAGATGCCATGATCTTCGTTTTCTGAATGTTGAGTTTTAAGCCAACTTTTTCATCAAAAAACCAAGAGAGTTTCAGAAAAACACCTACTTCTGCTGTGGCAAGGATTTCCAATACTCTATTGAAGAAAAGTGGCAAGATAGGCATCAGTGTCTTGATCCTGGTTTTACAGGAAATGCTTTCAGCTTTTCACTTTTTAGTATGGTGATAGCTCTGGCCTTACTGCAACGTTCTATATAACCTTGAGGCATATTCTCTCTGTACTGACTTTATTTTTTTAATCACAAATGGATTTTGAATTTTGTCAAAAACATTTTGTATTTAATGAGGTGATTGTATTTGTTTTATTCTTCAACTTGTTAATGTCTTGTATTACATTTATTGATTTTTGGATATGGAACTATCCTTACATTTCTGATATGAATCCATTTGATTAGGTGTATGATCCTTTTAAAGTATATTTGAATTTGGCTTGCTAATATTTTCTTGAAGATTTTTACATCTATGTTTCTCAGTAACACTGGCCTGCAACTTCCTTTATTTTTTATACCTTTGGTTTGGTATCAGAGAAATGCTGACCCTATGGAATGACTTATGAAGCATTTGTTCCTCTACAGTTTTTGGAATAGTTAAAGAAGTATTGGTATTAACTCTTTGATGAATATTTGGTAGAATTCACTTGTGAAGTTACCTAATCTTGGAGTTTTTGGTAGTTGGGATTTTTTTTTTAATCACTAATTCAATGTGATTGCTGGTAATTGTTCTGTTCATATTCCTGATTCAGTCTTGTGATATTGTGCAGTTCTAAGAATGTGTCCATTTCTTCTCTGCTGACCATTTTATTGAATATAATTGTTCTTAGCAATTCCTTATTATCCTTTGTACTTCTGTAGTGTTAGTTGTAACCTCTCTTTTTTCAATCCTTATTTTATTGATTTGTACATCTCACTCATTTATCTTGATCAGTCTGTTTAAAAGTTTAACAATATTGTTTTATTTTTTCAAAAAAACAGCTTTTAGCTTCATTTATCTTTTCTATTGTATTTTTAGTCTTCATTTATTTTTGCTCTGAATTATAGGACTCATTTCCTCCTACTAACCTTGGTTGGGTTTTTTTGCTGTTGTTGTTTTGCTTTCTTTTTCCAGTTCCTTTAGATGTAAGGTTAGAGTTCTGTTGTTGTTTGAGATTTTTCTTGTTTTCCAGTATAGGATTGTGTCACTATAAATTTTCGTTTTAGAACTTTTGCTGCTTCCCAAAGATTTTGGGCCACTGTTTTTCATTTTCATTTATCTTCAAGTATTTTTATTTCCTTTTTGATTTTTTCATGGACCCATTCATTGTTTAGTAGAATACTGTTTAGCCTCCACATATTTGTGTCTTTTGAAGTTTTCTTTTTCCTGTTTTTGGTTTCCAGTGTCATAGCATTGTAGTCTGAAAACATGCTTGTTATTATTGCAATCTTCTCAAACTGACCAAGAATTATTTTGTAGTGTCTCATGTGATCTTGCCTGGAGAATGTTCCATGTGCAATTCAATATGACTTCTGTTGCTTTTGGATGGAATGTTCTTTTCAAATCTATTTGACCTAATATGTCACTTAAATCAGTGTTTCTGTGTTGGCTTTCTGTCTGGATAATCTGTCCATAGATGTACACGTGGTGTTAAATCCCTTACTATTACATAATTCTGCCTGTTTTTGTTTTATGCTTGCTGTAGTGTTCCGTTGCTCAGTCATGTCCGACTCTTTGTGGCCCCATGAACTGTAGTCTGCCAGGCTCCTCTGTTCATGGAATATTCCAGGCAAGAATTCTGGAAGAGGGTGTCATTACATACTTCAGATCTTCCCAATCCAGGCATTGAACTTGCATCTCCTGCACTGGCAGGCAGATTTTTTACCACTAGGCACCACAACATTTGCTTTATGGATTTGGGTGCTCATATGTTGGTGGTATATATATACACACACATATACATACACATACACACACACACAATTGTTAAATCTTCTTGGAATTATTCCTTGATAATTACCTTACATTCTCCATTGGTTTTTACGGTCTTTGTTTTAGTCTATTTTGGCTCTTATAAGTGCTGCTACTTCAACTCTGTTTTTGTTTCCATTTCCATTTGCATAGGATGCCCTTTTTCATTCCCTCACTTTCACTGTAGGTCTTTAGATCTGAAGTTAGTCTCTTGTAACTTGCATATATATGGTTTTTGCTTTTGGTGTCCATCGAGTTCTTATGTCTTTTTATTGGGGTATTTAGTCCGTTTATATTTAAAGTAATCACTTATAGATAGGATGCACTGCCATTTTGTTCATTGTTTCAGGGTTGTTTTCATGACTTTCTCTAGTTACATTCTTCTCTTTCCCTTTTCTTTGCTTGTGATTTGATGATTATCTTAATGGCACATTTAGATTCCTTCCTGCTCTTACTGTATGTATCTTTTACAGAATTTTAGTTTGTTATTACCATGAATGACAATATAATTAAATGGCTACATTGTCCTGAGAATGTTATCATTATTTTAAATATATACTGACAGTTATTTTTCAAGACAAAAAGCATGGAGCTGTACCAGTGAAATACACTTCATGATAAGCACAGTTGAGAACCATGAAATAGTTATAATCCAAAACTTAGTTCACAGAGGTAACATTCTGGAGCATATTATTAAAAATCTTAAATATGTGCTAAACTTTTGAAAGGCTTATATACACATAAATTGAATACACTTAAAAAAAAAAGACAAGAACCAAACATCTCTATAACCTTTCCAAAGAGATTTAGTCAAATATATGTTTAAATAATAGGTTATGAGAAAATATAGAAAATACAAAAAAATGTTCAGAAAAAGAGTATAGAAATAAACCATCAGATATAATTTCTACAAAACAAAAATTTTAAATTGCTAGTCTACTTATCACTTGTTTGCTCTCATGAAGTTTGAAGAGGTACCTATAATTGGTATTTCTCAGTGATCAATGCAAAGAAATATAGAAATACAATAGAATGGGAAAGACTAGACATCTCCTCAAGAAAATTAGAAATACCAAGGGAACATTTCATGCTAAGATGGGAATAATAGAGGACAGAAATTATATGGACCTGACAGAAGCAAAAGATAGGAGAATTGAAAAGTTGGCTTAAAACTCAACAATCAGAAAACTAAGATCATGGCATCTAGTCCCATCACTTCATGGCAAATAGGTGGGGAAACAGTGGATACAGTGACATACTTTCTTTTCTTGGGCTCTAAAATCACTGCGGATGGAGACTACAGCCATGAAATTAATAGACACTTGTGCATTGGAAGAAAAGCTGTGACCAACCTAGACAGCATATTAAAAAGCAGACACATTACTTTCCCACAAATGTCCATCTAGCCAAATCTATGGTTTTCCAGTAATCAGGTTGGATGTGAGAGTTGGACTATAAAGAAAGCTGAGGGCCAAAGAATTGATGCTTTTGAACTGTGGTGTTGGAGAAGACTCTTGAGAGTCCCTTGGACTGCAAGGAGATCCAACCAGTCCATCCTAAAGGAAATCAGTCCTGGGTGTTCATTGGAAGGACTGCGCTGAAGCTGAAACTCCCATTACTTTGACCACCTGATGTGAAGAACTGATTCATTGGAAAAGACCCTGACGCTGGGAAAGAATGAAGGCTAGAGGAGAAGGGAATGACAGAGGATGAGATGATTAGATGGCATCACTGACTCGGTGGACATGAGTTTGAGCAAGCTCTGAGAGTTGGTGATGGACAGGGAAGCCTGGCGTGTTGCACTCCATGGGGTCGCAAAGGGTCAGATACGACTAAGCAACTGAATTGAGCTTGGGACTATGCTCCATCTTGATGCTTCCTTTCAGAGTATTCAATGTTATCTTAGTCAATATTTTGGCTTCTTTCTCTTTTTGTTCATTGATAACAGTTCCTTCATGCTCTCTATCTTACTGACATTATCATTTAAAAATAAAGTGTCTTTGGAATGATCTTCTTGTAAAACCTTCTCTAATGACTTAACTTCAATAACATTTTGTCTTGTAACTTTTGGACCTTTGACTGTAGCTTTTATCATCTTTTTTGTTGTTGTTGCTTGTTTTGACAAAATCCATCAAAACTTGGTGAAAAGAAGACAAAACTTATTTTTTTCAGTCACAGATTTTTAGTCCGCTAATACCTTGAAGATAACATTTTTAAACTTTGTTTATAATACAAGTACAAAGTAAATTACTTTTAGAGTTGAAGAGATGATTGTTGACAGACTTGGAGGAAATTCCAACCCCTTTAATTTCTCTGAAAAAGAGGCAAAAATTTCTTGCTTTTTTGCTTTTCCTGTACTACAGTTTCTTAATTTTTAAAATTTTTACATATGCCTAAAATTTCTAGGGGCTTCCCTGTTGGCTCAGATGGTAAAGAATTCACCTGCAATACAGGAGACATGGGTTCAATCCCTGGGTTAGGAAGATCCCCTGGAAAAGGAAATGGTTACACACTCGAGTATTCTTGCCTGGAGACTCTGATGGACAGAAGAGCCTGGAAAGCTACAGTACATGAGCTCATAAGCAGCTGGGCATGACTGAGTGACTAACACTTTCTAGCCATAACTCTCTCTCTCTAAATATATATGTGTGTGTGTGTGTGTGTAAGTTCTTCCAAAAACTTTCATTTACTTCTTTACTTCAGCTTTCTCCTGTCACCTCCCACCTTCATGCAAAGGAGTCACAAGTTTATATCTCCAGCATTCATAGCTCTAGTTTCTCTTTGAAATTCTAATTTAAGTGAGCAAGCACCACAGAGATATCAAAACAAAATATATACACTGTCAGATAAAACATGCAAGTATGGGCACAAATAATCAAAGACTTCATTAAGGGGAACTATTGCAAGAGAGAAAATGTTCTTACCATCAAATTTATAAGCATCTTAAAAGTCAGATAGAAAGGGTTTTGTTTTGTTTTGTTTTTTCAGAAAAAATAAACAAAACTAGCAGGAGCTAGGTGTGAGGGAGTGGGATGAGGCAGTGGCAAAATCAGAGAGTTGAACAGCAAATGTTTTTCTTTGTAGTTCCTATTCTTGGGAGAGAGAATAAAGGAAGAGACGTTTCTTGTTACAGTGCTTGCATAAGCTCAAGAGCAAGTCAAAGTTCAAAGGAAAGAAGAAAAGCCTAATTAAATGTTGGATAAGTCATATTAGTAGGCATTTTGCTTAGATTGGTCAGTGAGAACGAACAGTGATATTAATTTCTTATAAAGCAAATAATATTCAGATTCTTTAGAGGAAAATTTTAGCACATCAGTCCCCAAACTTGTTGGCACCAGGGACTAGTTTCATTGAAGACAATTGTGCGGCAGGAGGTGATGATTTCGGGGTGATTCAAGTGCATTACGTTTATTGTGCACTTTATTTCTACTATTATTACCTTATGATATATAATGAAATAATTATACAACTCACCATAATGCAGAATCAGTGGAGAGGCTATAAATACAGATAAAGCTTCGCTCACTTACCCACCGCTCATCTTCTGCTGTGCGACCTGGTTCCTAACAGGCCATGGATGGGTAGCGTTCATGGTCCGGGGATTGTGGATCCCTGATTTAGAGCATCCGTCTCTGGCATTGTCATGGTAATCAAAGGTATCATAACAAGGGGTGTAGATAAGTCACATGAAGTAAGGTATTTTCCTGGAATAAAAAGAGGTAGGAAATCCTTAATCATCACTGCTTTCCAGGTGCACAGAGATCAGGTAAATTTCAACACTGCCAAAACAAATTTCAATTTCTATTTTACCTTATGGACTACTATTTTACTTCATTAAAATATTTCATTTTTCTAGCTTCTCTATTCTCAACAGTAATATTACTAAATGATCAGCAATTCTGACCAGCACCCATTCAGAAGATCTTTGAAGTGATTGCCCTTGATCAAAAAGCACTCCAAATGGAAGCATGCAATGTATGCTTGAGAAAAATTACTGGCACTTTCTCACTCTCTACCCTCTTTCTGTCAATCACTGTTACTTGTACAATAACTTTCGATTTTGGAAGACTGCTATCACATCTCCAGGGGAAGATTAAGTCCAAAATACTTTTCTACAGTCAGATATCTCACTCCACAATGTACTATTCAACATCCATATACTGCTTTGTGATCGCTTTTTTTCTGTCCCAACCTCTTTACATTCCTAAAACCCCTTTCATTGTGCCTTCTAGAATGCTCCATCACCAGCAACTCCCTATGCAACCTCAGATTCTTTTTAATCTGTCCTGTTCATCACCCTGATGATACTGCTTCCCCTGTGTTCTCTCAAGTAGTTGCTTTTTCTTTCATAACTGAAGTTCCTATAGCTTGAATAGTTCCAGGGGGAAAATAAAAACTCTCTGTCAGTATATTTATCAGGTTAACATTACACTTATATATTAACCTATGGATAATTAATACCTTTTTATATTAAATCTACATAACCAAAAATACCAAAAGAATTTTCATTTTTTTAAGTCTCTTTGGTTCTGAGGAGAGTGAAAAAGTTGGCTTAAAGCTCAACATTCAGAAAACTAGGATCACGGCATCCGGTTCCATCACTTCATGGCAAATAGATGGGGAAACAGTGGAAACAGTGACAGACTTTATTTTTCTGGGCTCCAAAATGACTGCAGATGGTGATTGCAGCCACAAAATTAAAATACACTTACTCCTTAGAAGGAAAGTTACGACCAACCTATACAGCTTATTAAAAAGCAAAGACATTACTTTGCCAACAAAGGTTTGTCTAGTTAAGGCTATGGGTTTTCCAGTGGTCATGTATGGATGTGAGGGTTGGACTGTGAAGAAAGCTGAGCACCAAAGAATTGATGCTTTTGAACTGTGGTGTTGGAGAAGACTCTTGAGAGTCCCTTGGACTGCAAGGAGATCCAACCAGTCCATCCTCAAGGAGATCAGTCCTGGGTGTTCATTGGAAGGACTGATGTTGAAGCTGAAACTCCAATACTTTGGCCACCTGATGTAAAGAGTTGACTCATTGGAAAAACCCCTGATGCTGGGAAAGATTGAAGGCAGGAAGAGAAGGGAATGACAGACGGTGAGATGGTTGGATGGCATCACCGACTCGATGGACATGAGTTTGAGTGAACTCCAGGAGTTGGTGATGGACAGGAAAGCCTGGCTGCTGCGGTTCATAGGATTGCAAAGAGTTGGACACAAATGAGCGACTGAACTGAACTGAACAGAACTGACTTGGTCCTGTCAGAGCATTTTAATTTTCTTCATATAGATTTTTTTGTCTTCATTAAGTTGACTCAAAGGCATTTCCTTTCACATCGTTGTCTTAAACAGGGTATACTTTTCAATATACTGACTGTGCATGTTTGCTCCGTCTCTCAGTTGTATCCAACTTTTTGCAACTTTTAATTTTATGTAATCATGGGGATCATATGGGGCTTATCTTTGGATACAACATGGTTAATTTTACTGCCACACTTTTAAGACTGAATAATACTTGTTTTCTGGTAATAATCCCACCTGGTCATAATGTATTGATCTTTGAAATGATAGAGTGCCTTGACCTTTCCTCTTAGTGCATGTATTTTTGTTCACCTGTATCCATTCTGTAATTTAGCTCATTGGTTCTTGTCCTTTTATCTAGTTTTTTTTTACTTGACATTTTCAGTCAATACTATTATCTTATTTTTCTTAATTAATGTTTTTAATATCATTCCCAATATTTCTTCTACTCCTATAAATTTACTTTAATATTGCTCATTTTATTACCTTTTGGTTATAGTGGTTGCTATGCTACAAAACCTTTTTTATTTCTTTTTTTCTTAATGTACTTTTTCCTGGAGACACTGACTGGTTGGCCTACTAATTTGAAGATGAAGCTGTTTCCAACGGAAGTCAGCCCTCCTGAAAAAGAGAGCTTTCCATGAGGTGGTCACCATCCCTGGTCCTGCTGTGCACACCATAGTTGGGAGTCCCAGAATAATCCTGATGCTGCCCCACTATTCCTAGTCAGCACTAGGCTGGAGGATGTTATTTTCTGCATTAGAAAGAAAGCACTATGGCACCAATCCACAAAACTCAATGATAAGGAGACAATTCAGTTCAGTTTAGTCATTCAGTCATGTCAGACTCTTTGTGACCCCATGGACTGCAACACGCCAGGCCTCCATATCCATCACCAACTCCTGGAATCTACTCAAACACATGTCCTCTGAGTTGGTGATGCCATCCAACTCTCTCATCCTCTGTCTCCCTTTTCTCCTCTTGCCTTCAATCTTTCCCAACATCAGGGTCTTTTCTAATGAGTCAGTTTTGACATCAGGTGGTCAAAGTACTGGAGCTTCAGCTTCAATATCAGTCCTTCCAATGAATATTCAGAACTGATTTCCCCTAGGATGGACTTGTTGGATCTCCTTATTGTCCAAGGGACTCTCAAGAGCCTTCTCCAACACCACAGTTCAAAAGCATCAGTTCTTTAGTGCTCAGCTTTCTTTACAGTCCAACTCTCACATCCATACATGACTACTAGAAAAACTATAACCTTGACTAGATAGACCTTTGGTGGCAATGTAATGTATCTGCTTTTTAATATACTGTCTAGGTTGGCCATAGCTTTTCTTCCAAGGAGTGTCTTTTAATTTCATGGCTGCAGTCACCATGTGCAGTGATTTTGGAGCCCAGAAAAATGTCACTGTCATTGTTTCCGTTGTTTCCCCATCTTTTTGCCACGAAGTGATGGGAACAGATGCCATGATCTTAGTTTTCTGAATGTTAAGTTGTAAGCCAACTTTTTTACTCTCCTCTGTCACTTTCATCAGAGGCTCTTTAGTTCTTCTTCGCTTTCTGCCATGGGATTCTCCAGGCAAGAGTACTGGAGTGGGTTGCCGTTGCCTTCTCCCTTAAACATAGCAGTAGTGCTTAAATTCAAGTGCTAGGAGTTTCATCACGTTGCCTAAATCAGTTTTCATATCTCAATTGCTTTGTATCAGTATAATGATTAAAAAATTACTAGTAGAAAAAGTGCATTGAGATTTCTGATTCCTCAAAATACGGTAAGCTAGCATGAATCTTTTTTTTTTTTCTCACACAGTCTCCATTATTGATGTGATACAGAAAGCCTAAGGAGGCTGATGGGTTTGTTAAACTCATAAAAATGAGAAACATCAAAGGTGACGAATACAAGGTGGTTGGGTAACAGTGTGTTTGCTAAAACAGCATCCAGGAGTGGAACAGGGCAAAGGATGTGTGTATGTGTAGTTGGGAAAAGGTTTTTAAGTATGCCCTTGTCTTCCTATCCAGAGATCAAATTGCCAGCATCAGTGGGATCACAAGAAAAGCAAGAGAGCTCCAGAAAAACATCTACTTCTGCTTTATTGACGACACCAAACCCTTTGACTGTGTGGATCACAACAAACTGTGGAAAATTCTTAAAGAGATGGGAATACCAGACCACCTGACCTGCCTCCTGAGAAATCTGTATGCAGGTCAAGAAGCAACAGTTAGACCTTGACATGGAACAAAAGACTGGCTCCAAATTGGGAAAGGAATACATCAAGGCTGTATACTGTCACCCTGCTTATTTAAAGTATATGCAGAGTACATCATGAGAAATGCTGGGCTGGATGAAGCACAAGCTGGAATCAAGATTGCTGGGAAAAATATCAATAACCTCAGATACGCCAATGTGACTTAGTTTAGTATTTTATGAGGTCTAATAAGATAACCAGATTAGGACTATACAATTTCACAGTATCTAGCCACACTCCGTGAGAACCATAAATAAGCTCATTTCATCTCCAGATAGCCTTCAGATAGCCCCTAATGGCTATCTTTCCTAAAAATCTAAGGAAAAAGTACTAAGTTAGTTCATATTGCTACTATCACATCTACTAACATTCCCTGATGGAAGTACTTTTTCTCCCCAAATACAAGTATCCAGTTTGCAGGACTTCCCTGGCAGACCAGTGGTTAAGACTGTGAGCTTCCACTGTAGGAAATATAGGTCCGATCCCTGATCAGGAACCAAGATTCTATATGTCATGTGGTGTTGCCAAAAAAAAAAAAAAAAAAAAGTATCCAGTTTTCTTGGTGACTCATGGGCTTTTAGAATATCATTCCTGACATACTTTATCTGTTTTCATAGTTGTCTGCCCTCCCTAGAATGCTGCACATCTGTTGCTTTCTTTCTTTTTTTTTTTATTTATTTATTTATTTATTTTTTTTATTAGTTGGAGGCTAATTACTTTACATCATTACAGTAGTTTTTGTTATACATTGATATGAATTAGCCATGGATTTACATGTACTCCCCATCCCAGTCCCCCCTCCCACCTCCCTCTCCACCCGATCCCTCTGGGTCTTCCCAGTGCACCAGGCCCGAGCACTTGTCTCATGTACCCAACCTAGGCTGGTGATCTGTTTCACCCTAGATAATATACATGTTTCAATGCTGTTCTCCTGAAACATCCCACCCTCGCCTTCTCCCAGAGTCCACAAGTCTGTTCCATACATCTGAGTCTCTTTTTCTGTTTTGCATATAGGGTTATCGTTACCATCTTTCTAAAGTCCATATATATGTGTTAGTATACTGTAATGGTCTTTATCTTTCTGGCTTACTTCGCTCTGTATAATGGGCTCCAGTTTCATCCATCTCATTAGAACTGATTCAAATGAATTCTTTTTAATGGCTGAGTAATATTCCACGGTGTATATGTACCACAGCTTCCTCATCCATTCGTCTGCTGATGGGCATCTGGGTTGCTTCCATGTCCTGGCTATTATAAACAGTGCTGCGATGAACATTGGGGTGCATGTGTCTCTTTCAGATCTGGTTTCCTTGGTGTGTATGCCCAGAAGTGGGATTGCTGGGTCATACGGCAGTTCTATTTCCAGCTTTTTAAGAAATCTCCACACTGTTTTCCATAGTGGCTGTACTAATTTGCATTCCCACCAACAGTGTAAGAGGGTTCCCTTTTCTCCACACCCTCTCCAGCATTTATTGCTTGTAGACTTTTGGATAGCAGCCATCCTGACTGGAGTATAATGGTACCTCATTGTGGTTTTGATTTGCATTTCTCTGATAATGAGTGATGTTGAGCATCTTTTCATGTGTTTGTTAGCCATCTGTATGTCTTCCTTGGAGAAATGTCTGTTGAGTTCTTTGGCCCATTTTTTGATTGGGTCATTTATTTTTCTGGAGTTGAGCTGGAGGAGTTGCTTGTATATTTTTGAGATTAATCCTTTGTCTGTTGCTTCGTTTGCTATTATTTTCTCCCAATCTGAGGGCTGTCTTTTCACCTTGCTTATAGTGTCCTTTGTTGTGCAAAAGCTTTTAAGTTTCATTAGGTCCCATTTGTTTATTTTTGCTTTTATTTCTGAAATTCTGGGATGTGGGTCATAGAGGATCCTGCTGTGATTTATGTCGGAGAGTGTTTTGCCTATGTTCTCCTCTAGGATTTTGATAGTTTCTGGTCTTACATTTAGATCTTTAATCCATTTTGAGTTTATTTTTGTGTATGGTGTTAGAAAGTGTTCTAGTTTCATTCTTTTACAGGTGGTTGACCAGTTTTCCCAGCACCACTTGTTAAAGAGGTTATCTTTTTTCCATTGTATATCCTTGCCTCCTTTGTCGAAGATAAGGTGACCATAGGTTCGTGGACTTATCTCTGGGCTTTCTATTCTGTTCCATTGATCTATATTTCTGTCTTTGTGCCAGTACCATACTGTCTTGATGACTGTGGCTTTGTAGTATAGTCTGAAGTCAGGCAGATTGATTCCTCCAGTTCCATTCTTCTTTCTCAGGATTACTTTGGCTATTCGAGGTTTTTTGTATTTCCATACAAATTGTGAAATTATTTGTTCTAGTTCTGTGAAAAATACTGTTGGTAGTTTGATAGGGATTGCATTGAATCTATAGATTACTTTGGGTAGTATAGCCATTTTGACAATATTGATTCTTCCAATCCATGAACACGGTATATTTCTCCATCTGCTTGTGTCCTCTTTGATTTCTTTAATACCCCACTCACAACTATGGATAGATCAACTAAACAGAAAATGAACAAGGAAACACAAACTTTAATGGACACAATGGACCAGCTAGACCTAATTGACATCTATAGGACATTTCACCCCAAAACAGTCAACTTCACCTTTTTCTCAAGTGCACACGGAACCTTCTCCAGAATAGATCACATCCTGGGCCATAAATCTAGTCTTGGTAAATTCAAAAAGATTGAAATCATTCCAGTCATCTTTTCTGACCACAGTGCAGTAAGATTAGATCTCAATTACAGGAAAAAAATTATTAAAAATTCAAACATATGGAGGCTAAACAACACGCTTCTGAATAACCAACAAATCATAGAAGAAATCAAAAAAGAAATCAAAATATGCATAGAAATGAATGAAAATGATAACACAACAACCCAAAACCTATGGGACACTGTAAAAGCAGTGCTAAGGGGAAGATTCATAGCATCACAGGCCTACCTCAAGAAACAAGAAAAAAGTCAAATAAATAACCTAACTCTACACCTAAAGCAACTAGAGGAAGAAGAAATGAAGAACCCCAGGGTTAGTAGAAGGAAAGAAATCTTAAAAATTAGGGCAGAAATAAATGCAAAAGAAACTAAAGAGACCATAGCAAAAATTAACAAAGCTAAAAGCTGGTGTTTTGAAAAAATTAACAAAATTGACAAACCATTAGCAAGACTCATTAAGAAACAAAGGGAGAAGAACCAAATTAACAAAATTAGAAATGAAAATGGAGAGATCACAACAGACAACACTGAAATACAAAGGATCATAAGAGACTACTACCAGCAGCTCTATGCCAATAAAATGGACAACTTGGAAGAAATGGACAAGTTCTTAGAGAAGTATAACTTTCCAAAACTGAACCAGGAAGAAATAGAAGATCTTAACAAAACGATCACAAGCAAGGAAATCGAAACTGTAATCAGAAATCTTCCAGCAAACAAAAGCCCAGGACCAGATGGCTTCACAGCTGAATTCTACCAAAAATTTAGAGAAGAGCTAACACCTATCTTACTCAAACTCTTCCAGAAAATTGCAGAAGAAGGTAGACTTCCAAACTCATTCTATGAGGCCACCATCACCCTAATTCCAAAACCAGACAAAGATGCCTCAAAAAAAGAAAACTACAGGCCAGTATCACTGATGAACATAGATGCAAAAATCCTTAACAAAATTCTAGCAAACAGAATCCAACAACATATTAAAAAAATCATTCATCATGACCAAGTGGGCTTTATCCCAGGAATGCAAGGATTCTTTAATATCCGCAAATCAATCAATGTAATACACCACATTAACAAATTGAAAGATAAAAACCATATGATTATCTCAATAGATGCAGAAAAAGCCTTTGACAAAATTCAACATCCATTTATGATTAAAACTCTCCAGAAAGCAGGAATAGAAGGAACATACCTCAACATAATAAAAGCTATATATGACAAACCCACAGCAAGCATCACCCTCAATGGTGAAAAATTGAAAGCATTTCCCCTGAAATCAGGAACAAGACAAGGGTGCCCACTCTCACCACTACTGTTCAACATAGTTTTGGAAGTCTTGGCCACAGCAATCAGGGCAGAAAAAGAAGTAAAAGGAATCCAGATAGGAAAAGAAGTGAAACTCTCGCTGTTTGCAGATGACATGATCCTCTACATAGAAAACCCTAAAGACTCTACCAGAAAATTACTAGAGCTAATCAACGAATACAGTCAAGTTGCAGGATATAAAATTAACACACAGAAATCTCTTGCATTCCTATACACTAACAATGAGAAAACAGAAAGAGAAATTAAGGAAACAATACCATTCACCATTGCAACAAAAAGAATAAAATACTTAGGAGTATATCTACCTAAAGAAACAAAAGACCTATACATAGAAAACTATAAAACACTGATGAAAGAAATCAAAGAGGACATCTGTTGCTTTCTAGACCCTATTTGACTAGGGAGTGTCTGCTTCCTTCCCCACACTATCAGTGAGGAAGCATTAAAACTTATTTAATCTATAGTTTAAAAATCAGTTATAAATCATTTATAATTTATAAATATATATAAATTACATAAATATAATTTATAAATATCAGTGTATATGTCCCCTCATTTAATTTCTATTTCTACTGCTACAGTTCATTTATAATTAGTCTAACACATGGCTTATTGGAATCTGTGTTTTCTTATGAGATACAATTGATAGTGGGGTGTTTACTAACAAATATCAGCTGGGCCACATTCTGGATGACTCGAGTTCTGTTCTCTCACCTAAAATTGAAATATCCTGTCCAGGGGTTCTCCCCACATACTGGGGATAAGGTGTGGGATGGTGTTCCCTTCCTTTCATTCAGAGCAGATCTCTTAAGACAAAGCTCTATCCAAGAAAAGCAACATAGTCATTCAAGTTGGCCTCTTTCCCTCTTCCACCAGTAACAATTTCCAGGTCAAAAAGAAACACAAAAAATAACAGCATGTTAATATGAATTCACAGGTGAGTTTGGGGACTTCACCAAGTCATGATGTACCTGCCTTTGCTAGTTCCAGCTTTATGTCCTCATTCTTCCCTCCTTGAGTGGTCATCATTCTTGTTTGCTGTAATATCTGGGGATATTTAAATGATACTGGTGGTATTCTCCCACCTTCCCTCACTATTTCTGCCCTCACCCCCACCAAGACTCTTATTTAATTGGTCTGCAACATGACCTGAGCATTACAATTTTAAAAAGCCCACCGACCAGATGATTCTAATATGTGTTCAGGGTGTCTAGTACTTCACTAAGTTCTTCTTCCAATCTCCATCTAAACCCAGTTGTGAGACCAGATGTAGGTTCTTTCTCAGAGATCAGAGCCAACTACATAAATAGGGGCATACTGTGCAAAATTAAAATACGGAACCCCTTTTTAAAAACTGTTAAGAATTTCAAGACTGTGGAAAGAGAGTATGGAATGAAGCATGGTTTCCTTCTAGTCATGGGGCCCTGGGCACAGGTATGACATTGACTGAGCTAGTCCTGCCTGAAATCTAGTGGTCATAGTTAAGAGATTTCCCTCCTGTGGGTTGTATTTTTTTCTCCAAACTTATCTGCTTCCCTATGCAGGCTCTTTTGTCTATTCATCTATTACTATGATTGCATTATTCTGCCCCCAGACCCTACCTGATTTGGTTGGTAAAGGTGGTATTAACAGCAACTTGAATTGTGGAGTGTCTTCTATCTCTTTCCTTGGATACCCACTGTCTTAAGTGTTATTATCCTCTTTTTCTTACTTGGTTATTACTAGGAAATTTTAGGGATATTTTTAACAGTATAGCTTTTCCACATTTTTACCCAGAAGATACTTTTGCAATTTTGATTTTAATGTAACCTGTTACATTTAAGCAATGGAATCATACTTTTTGATATGAAAATTAACCAGGACAAAGAGAATGAGAAAATGATCCTAAAGCTGTTCTTGTATAAACCATGGTTATTCTTAAAACAAGTCTCCCATTGTGTGCTAAAGAAATATGAAGTATAATGTTACTACTAGATACTTAACATGTATACAAAATTCTGTGTGACTTTCAGGACTAATTTTCCTCTTGCGACACTTGCCCATTGTAATTATAGCTCCCTCCCCTTCGCTGCCCCTCCCAATAACTTAAGTAAGGGACAACACGGGATTCATGTCTGGAAAGAGATACAAGAATCATAGAAACATAGTCCATAATAATCATCACATCCCTCAAGATGAAAGCAGTTTTGACTCTGGTGTCAGGGTCGGAACTGAATTTCAGGACCTAGCATTTTCTCTCCCTCAGAAAGATGGAGCTGTCAGCGCCTCTGACAGGTCCCTGAATCTAATACTCAGCTGACCTTGCGGCATGCGGTGGATTTACAATACTCAGTGAGTGGGGAAGGAGCCAACACCACTGTGATATAGTGCTATGTCAATTAACGTGGGAGAAGCCTGCTCATTCTGGATCTCAGGAAGACTTTAATCTTCTAGACTGGAGCTGAAGTTTATATGACATGCAGATGTAAAAATCTCTGGGAATTCAGCTGCCAGAGGCTCAGCAAGAACACACTGAAAAGGAAAATAAAGGCCTGCTAATGTGAAATGTATAATAGTGAGTCTAACAGGTTAATGTGATTCTGGTAGATGTAGGGCAATCCCCTTGCTAATATGATTGCTGAAATAGTTCTTTCCTCTCTTTTTAAGCATGTTCTTTCAATTCTTCAAAGTCAAGCTCAAGTGCAATGCTTAAGTAAAGTTTTTCCTAATGGAATCTAACACTATTTTTTCTTCTTCTGAACTTTTCTCCCTATTGTTGATTCTGCTGGTGTGTGTATACACACACACACACACACACACACACACACACACACACATATTCTATCTTGTCAAATCACTCATTTTTGTATGTTAAAAAATAAATATAAAAGGTATATGAATGGTTGAATATATGCAAAGTTTATATGATGCAAAGAGCTGACTCATTGGAAAAAAGACCATGATGCTGGGAAAGACTGAAGGCAGGAGAAGAGGATGACAGAGGATTAGATGGTTGGATGGCATCACGAACTTGACATGAGCTTGAGCAAGCTCCAGGAGATGATAAAGAGACCAAACAACAACAAATATATGCACTCTGTCACACCAACTAGAATGCTTAATCCCATGGGCAAAATCAATGTACAAGCCCTGTATAGTCATTTTGTTCCTAATTATGCTGAATGCAATGCTGTCACTCTATCATTCAATGTTCACTAAAAGTTGGTGTTGTTGGATATATGAAAAGTAGAACAGTTTGTCCGTTCTGAACAAAGAATTATTTTAAGTATGAATTTGGAATAAACTTAGTGAAGCTAACTTTTCTTAACCAGATTTAACCTCTACTTTTTACCTGTTTAACTATACAAAACGGTAAAAAGTAGGGCTTCCCTAGTAGCTCAGTTGGTAAAGGATCTGCCTGCAATGCCGGAGACATGGGTTCGATCCCTGGGGTGGGAAAATCCCCTGGAGAAGGAAATGGAAACCCACTCCAGTATTCTTGCCTGGAGAATTCCATGGACAGAGGAGCCTGGTGGGCTGCAGTTCAAGGGACTGGAAAGAGTCAGACAGGGCTGTGAGACTTTCACTTTCTCTTTCACAAAAAGTAGAAGGAAAGGAGTAAAGAAAAATCAGAAACACAGTAAAGCATGACACTGTGAGAGGTAAACGAAAACATCTCCTTCATTTCCCACACCAATAATTTGAGCCAAATCTCAGAGGTTATTTTTTTTTTTCTACTTATGTGGTAGACATGTTTTAAATGTCCACCCAAACACAGTTCCATAGGAAAATTTTTTCTTATAAGAAACAAGGCAGACCTTGGGGTAAATGAAGTAACAAACTAGACAATAAAAATACCTTTACCAAATACCATAGATCCACTTTGTGGTAAAAGTGTGTTTCCCACGGTAAACGTAAAGAGATAATGCATTCTTTTTCCTAAGTTTAGCACAATGGCAAATTTAGTCACTTGAATTCTAGTTTTTATAAGAGAAAATACCCCAAATATTTTCTAAATTTGAATTTTTTAAAAATATCATGTTTAATAAAGAAGAAATAACATATGCTGTTACCAGGAATTTATTAGAAAGTAGAATGATTAGATAGTTTTAACAAATACAAGAAAGGTATCTTTAAAAAATATGTCTTTTAAGAGATTTCTGTATCTTAATTTTGAGTTCTGCAACTTCACTGAGTTCACCGATGCACTCTAGTAGTCTTCTGATAGCATCTTTAAGGTTTTCTATGTATATTATCAAGTTATTTGCAAACAGTAACAGCTTCACCCCTTCCTTTCCAATTTGTGTATCTTTTATTCTGTTTTCTTCTCTAATGATTATGACTAGGGTTTCTCAAATTATGTTGAATTAAACTCCTGTCTTACTCCTGAACTTAGAGGAAATGCTTTCAGCTTTTCACCACTGAGTATGATATTAGCTGTGAGCTGGTCACATTTGGGCTTTATTATGTTGAGGTTTAGTCCCACCATGCCTACATTCTGGAGAATTTTTATTAGAAATAGATGTTAAATTTTATCGAAAGCTTTTGCTGCATCTAATGAGATGCTCATAGTTTTATTTTTAAATTAGTTAACATGATATGTCATATTGATTGCTTTGAGAATATTTAAAAATCCTTACACTGTTGGAATAAATTGCACTTGATCATATTTTATGATCCTTTTAATGTACTGCTGGATTCGGTTTGCTAGTATTGCTAGCATTTTGTGGAGAAAAACACATTGTTGGTGGGGATGTAAGTTGTTGCAGCCACTGTAGAAAACAGTATGAAGTTTTCTCAAAAAAATGACAAATAGAACTACCATATGAGCCAACAACTCCATTTTGGGATATATATCCAAAAGAACAAAAGCACTAACTGGAAAAGATACATGCATCCCAATGTTCATGCAGCTTTATTTACAATTCCTAAGACATGGAAACAGCCTAAGCAGCCATCAACAAATGAATGGGTAAGGAAGATGTGATAATATAATGGAATACTGCTCAGCTATAAAAAGGAGGCATTCCTGCCATCTGCAGCAACATGGATGGACTAGGACAGCATTCTCCTAAGTGAAATAGGTCAAATGGAAAAAGATAAATACTGTATGTTATCACTCATATGTGGAAGCTAAAATTACAACAAACTAATGAATATAACAAAAAAAGCAGGAGACTTACAGACATAAAGACAAACCAGTGTTTACCAGTGGGGAGAGGGAGGGGCACTATGGGGTGGGGAAGTAGGAGATTCAAACTACTGGCTATAAGATAGGCTCAAGTATGTATTTTACAACATGGGGAATACAGCTAATAATGTGTAATAACTATAAATTGAAAATAACCATTAAAGTTGTATAAAACTTAAAAAAATAAAATTAAACTCCTGCAGGAAAATAGTCTTTTCATAAGAAAATTAACAAACTATTTGAAAAGGAAAAAAGCAAAGAAAGTAAGTAATGTGAAGTAATCCGTGTTTATATAATTCACAAATACAAGTTGTAGATATCAAAGTATTTTACATACACATAAAACCCTGAGAAAGAAGAAAGTAAGAAATTCATGTTGAGTATTTCCAATGAAAAAGGAAAGTTATAATAATTTAGATTGAATTTTCATAATCATTTCTTTACACCAAAGTATGAAATGCTTATAAGTGAAACAACTTAATAGTGATCAAGTTAACTCTGGACATTAGAAAAACTCATGAAAACAGTGTTAAATCTATTTAAATACTTTCTAGGATATTATAAATTAATACAGCAGGACATGCTAAGATTAAACATTTACAGTCTAGAATTATCTTCTTAAAAATATAAATTTTAAAAATGTCAACTAAGATATACTATGCAGATTTAAAGTCATTTACCAAAAATTACCTTTTTATTAGCATTTTACACACTTTGGATACTAAACAGTTATGGTGTGTATTCCTGACATTTTATGTAGAATTCATAGTATAAACCCTAAGCTAAAAAGTCTTTACAGACACTCAAAATGTGTGTTATACACACCATTTTGGGAATCAACAAGTAATTTTATTTTTTAAAAAATGACTTCAATAACTCATTCCAAAGAGATTGCTTCATTCTAATAATAGTGAATTTTAGAAAATATGTGCTGCATTTGTTCTGAATTAAAATGTTCTTCTGGTGTTTACTTATTCTTTCTTACTGCTTTCCCTAAGGATACTTATACAATAATGTATTCACTTCTACTGGTTTACCAGAAGGAGGGGAAAAAAGGGTAAAAATTTACAATATATTTTACGACCAAAACCTCCAAGATTCCTTCAAATACTGCTGCAAGGAGGCATAACCATTTTTCTTTTTGTGGTAAAATGGAAGCATGTGCTGTTTTCCTTCACACAGAGCAAAATATCCATGGTCTTTTTTTCTTTCTTTAAAATATTTCTACTGATTTCCAAAAAATTTTCCACCACTTATCATGAACACATGAAGTGGTTCTATGGTTGTGCTAAGGTTAACTCATTATTTCATTCTCTGTTTGCTGAGATTAGTGTTGATTATTTAATTTAGAATGTTACTTTAAAAATATGTATAGCAAAGTTGCTTCTACCACCATGGTGGGCATATAAATAAACATGGTAAAAACTGGAAGCAACCCACATGTCCACTGATGGATGAATAAACAAACAGATGTGGTGTGTGTATATATAAATATATATATAAATATATAAAATGGAATATTAAGTCATAAAGAAGAAGGTGATCAGGACACACGCTATACCACAGACGAACCTTGCAGATATTTATTTATATAAAATAAATCAATTACAATAAAACTTTCTATGAAGAACATAAAGTAGTCATATTCAAAAACAAAAAATAGAATGGTAGTTGCCAGGGGCCAGAGGGAGGGGGATAGGGAGTTACCGTTTGGTGTGTAGTTTCACGTTTAAAAGATGAAAAGACTCTGTGGATGGAAGGTGGTGAGAATAGCATAACTGTTAATGTAGGCAATGCCACTGGAATGCACACTTAGCAATGGTTAAGGTAAAAAGTTCTATGTGATGTGTATTTTACAACAATTTTTTAAAAAAAATGTTAAGTGCTCTGAAAATAAATGAGTATGCTGACCTCATGAGTTGTATAGTTGGATTTAAGATCGATCTTTGGAGTCAGAGTTGTGTTTGAAATTTTTACCACTGAGTGACTGTATGTTCCTGGCCTTGATGGTCTTCAATAGCAAGGGAATACATGTATATTTATGATCATGCTGCCCTGATACACAAATGAGAAAACATCCAGCAATTTCTCTCACAGGGTAATCATTTGCAAGGCAAATTGTAATATGAACTATTAGGTGATGAAGAGACTATATTTGCTTTATGCAGACTACTCTTTCATTGATTCAAACCGGATCATATACTTCCAGCCAAAATGAACAACTGGAACTGGAGCACAGATGCTGTATTTAAGAAGTGTGTACATTGTATTCTTAACAACAGACAATAAACACAGGAATTAAGTAAGAAATCTGTGTTAAAGAACGGATGGCAAAAAAAGGAAGCCACAAAATTCTTGAGCTAAAACTAGACAAAATCAATGCCAGATTTGCTCAAGGAAACTTGGATTTTATGCCTACACACACACACACACTTACACACACATATATATATTTTGTTGCTAAAAAGTTATTTACAAATAATACATCAAATAAGAGGTTTATACACAAACTACACAAAGAACACACACAACTCAATGTCCAACCAAAAAAAAAATAAAATAAAAATGGGAAGAGGATCTGAATAGAAATTCTTTCAAAGAAGACATAGAGAAGGTTAACAAAAACATGAAAAGATGTTCAGCATCATTGCAGGCAGATTCTTTACCATCTGTGCCAACAAGGAAGCCCAATAATACAGGTGTGGTAGCCTATCCTTTCTTTAGGGGATCTTCCTGACCCAGGAATCGAACTGGGGTCTCCTGCACTGCAGGAGGATTTTTACTAGCTTGCCAGGGAAGCCTGATTAAAGTCAGTCAGTCATGTCCAATTCTTTGTGACCCCACGGACTGCATGCAGCCTGCCAGGCTCCTCTGTCCATGGGATTCTTCAGGCAAGAATACTGGAGTGGGTAGCCTTTCCCTTCTCCAGGGGATCTTCTCAAACCAAGGATCGAACCCAGGTCTCTTGCATTGCAGGTGGATTCTTTACCAGCTGAGCCACCAGGAAAGCCCAAGAATACTGAAATGGGTAGCCTGTCCCTTTCTTCAGAGGATCTTCCTGACCCAGGAGTTGAACTGGGGTCTCCTGCATTACAGGCAGATTCTTTACCAGCTGAGCTATCAGGGAAAGTATTATCAGAGAAGTGCAAATCAAACTTACAATGAGGTATCACCTCACACCAGTCAGAATGGTTATTACAAAAAGTCTACAAACAGCAAGTGTTGGAGGATGTGGAGAAAAGGGAACTTTCATGTACTATTGGTAGTAATGTAAATAGATGCAGCCTCTGTGGAAAAAGCATGGAGATGCTTCAAAAAATTACAAATATAACTATTATTATATCCAGCACTTCCACTCCTTAGTATTTATCCAAAGAAAACAAAAGTACTCATTAGAAAAGATACACACATCTCTATGTTCATTGCAACATTATCCACAAGAGCCAAGACATGGAAGCAACTTAAGTGCTCATCAAGAGATGAATAGATAAAGAAGACGTGACATACCTATACAATGCAATATTACTCAGCCATAGGAAGGAATAAATCTTGCCATTTGTGACATGAATGAACTATAGGGTATTATGTTAAATGAAATAAGTCTGACAGAAAAAGACAAATATATGATTTCACTGTATGACTTCACTTATATATGAAATATAAAAAATAAATGAACAGAAACAGAGTTAAAGACACAGAAAACAGTTGGTTGGCAGAGAGGGAAGGAAAGAAATAGGTGAGACAGATGAAGAGGTAAAGACTTCCAGTTTCAAAATAAATGTCACAAGTATGAAATATAGGGGCAAATATAGTCAATAATTGTAACATCTTTGTATGCTGACAGAGGGTAACTAGACTTATCCTGGTGATCATTTTGAACTGGATGGAAATATTGTATCACTATGGTGTGTAACAAGAACTAATGTGCTGTAATGGGCCATTTTATTTCAAAAAGAAAGAAATGCAAAGAAAAATAGATGATATTTGTGGTCACTAGAAGGAAGGAAAATTGGATGAAAGCAATGGAAATGTACAAACTTCCAGATATAAGAAAAATAAGTACTAGGGATGTATACATATAATATGATAAATACAATCAATACTGCTTCATATTATATATGAAAATTATTGAGTGAATCCTAAAATTTTTCATTACAAAATAAATAACTTTTTGTATTTCTTCAGTTTTGTATCTATCAATATTGGTTATTTAACAAATTTCTTATGGTAAAAACTTCATGGTGTATATAAACCAAAAAATTATGCTGTACACCTAAAGTTTATACAGTGCTGTACATCAATTGTAGCTCAACAAAACTGGAAAAAATACAATAAAAATTTTTAAAATGGAAACCTTTATAATTTGAAAATTTTATAGGAGGGAAAAATAAAGCCATTATTATCATAAGTCATGAATGCTTTACATTGGAAAAAACATAAATCATGGCATCTTAGAAATATGATCAGGCCTACTAGATTATCAGATGAACAATATCAAGCAAAGCTGAAATTCTGCACAACTGGCCCCTTACAAAAATTTGCCAATTCTGATAGGACATACTAACTTATGCTAATTTAATTGTAATCCATGCAAAATACAGAAGAGTTAGGTGAACCACCATATTTTGTTTTGTTTTGTTGGTAAAAGAGCTCTCCCAAGTCAATGGAAATACTATATTTCTCTTCTCTAGTTAATAGATTATTTTGTTTTTAAAATCAAGATTCTGTGTATTTTAATTACACATAGCATAATTATGATTTAATAAAAAGAAAAAGGATCATTTAAATAAGTAGCAGATGATACCAACTGCTGTCAGGTACCCAGTTAAGTGATGCCGAAGCTGAGGCTCGAATACTTTGGCCACCTGATGCTGGGAAAGATTGAAGGCAGGAGGAGAAGGGGCAAACAGAGGACGAGATGGTTGGATGGCATCACCAACTCAGTGGACATGATTTTGAGCAAGCTCTGGAAGGTGAAGGACAGGAAAGCCTGGATTGCTGCAGTCCAGTTCAATTCATTCACTCAGTCTTGTCCGACTCTTTGTGACCCCATGGACTGCAGCATGCCAGCCTGCAGTCTGTCCATAACCAACTCCCAGAGCTTGCTCAAACTCATGTCCATCAAGTTGGTGATGCCATCCAGCCATCTCATCCTCTGTCATCCCCTTCTCCTCCTGCCCTCAATCTTTCCCAGCATCAGGGTCTTTTCCAATGAGTCAGCTCTACGCATCAGGTGGCCAAAGTAGAGTTTCAGCTTCAACATCAGTCCTTCCAATGAATATTCAGGACTGATCTCCTTTAAGATTGGCTGGTTTGATCTCCGTGCAGTCCAAGGGACTCTGAAGAGTCTTCTCCAATGCCACAATTCAAAAGCACCAATTCTTCAGTGCTCAGCTTTCTTTATAGTCCATCTCTCACGTCCATACATGACTACTGGAAAAACCATAGCATTGACTAGACAGACCTTTGTTGGAAAAGTAATGTCTCTGCTTTACAATATTCTGTCTCGGTTGGTCATAGCTTTTCTTCCAAGGAGCAAGCGTCTTTTAATTTCATGGCTGCAGTCACCATCTGCAGTGGAGCCTGCAAAATTTAGCCTCTCACTGTTTCCATTGTTTCCCCATCTATTTGCCATGAAGTGATAGGACCAGATGCCATGATCTTAGTTTTCTGAACAGTCCATGGGGTTGCAAAGAGTTGGACATGACTGAATGACTGCACAACTACTCAGCTAATCAAACAATTAAAGTATATTCAGTTAAACCTACAGGAAATTACAAATATAAGTTTTTACAGACTGTTAAGGTACATTCATTTTTCTCCTTATGAGGCTAAGAGACAAAGATTAAATCTCCTCTTTAGAAGACTGAAGACACTTAGATTTCAAAGATTCACACATATATGATGAAATTGTTGCATTTATTGTTATGTTCCTTCTAATCAATAGCTTATCTATTAATATGTTCTACTAATGACATGAAATTGAACTATCTGCACACTCTCACTGATGTTTCTTTTCATCAAATTCCCTCTTAGCCAAACTCGCATCTTTCTGAGTGTCTTTGAGTGACATATACAAGGACAGAACAATATTGTTCTTAACTAGACCAGCAGGAACACAATGCTTCTATAATGCTTTCTAGACAGACTTCACCCATCTAGAAAGAATGAAAACAAATTTAAAAATCTAGAGGATAATAGTGTTTTGTTTGCCTTTTTTTTTTTTTTCTCTCTAGCAGAGTAGGGACTGGGATGATACAGTGAGGCATCTGCCTTGGCTGCAAAATTTAAGGGTATGCCAAAAAGCTTAGCAATCAAGATAAATAATGCTTAAAGTGATAGTTTAAAAAACTAAAACTGATGAAAAAATCCATTGGAAACAAAATATCAAATATCAAGATTTCCAATAAAGATCAGTAACAGTGCCTCATAGAGCCATATTAGACCCTGAACCAAAGGAAAAACTAATGACATTAATCTTGTTTTGAATTAATTTTGATTTTTTTGTCCATTTAAATTTTGCATCCAGAGGCAGGTGTGTCCCTTACCTCATCCTCATCCCACCACTGGTTTTGCTAGTTAGCTCAAAATTCATCAGATGGTAAATAAATTGAAAAGCCCCTTTGTGAGCAGTTGACTTTCAAAAGGGTAAGAGAACCTTGGGCAGTTTGTCAACAATAGCACAAGTAGCTGATATTGATACTATCAGTCTAAGAAAGGACATTCCTTCTTTCTGTTTTTCCTCCATTTCCCACCTCCCTTCCTTCTCTTTATAGTCCCTTGACATTTTCTCCCTCAAGACATAAATAAACACATCTGATCGTGCTCTTTATAGTCAGAGATAAATCAAGGCATGACCTCTGCTCTTAGACCTAGGCTCTTAGTCTTTTGTTATTAGGTTATTTTTTAATTGGATAATTGGCCCAAAGACTGTGAAATCCCAAGTAGCATAAAAAGTTTACTATTTATCATGGACCTCACTTTTTTCCCCTTTAGCTAACAAGTAGCAAAAGAATCTATGTGTATTAGTTGAAATGTTACCATTTACTGCACTACGCAGCATTTCAAATGGCTTAGCTAATGTATAGGATATTACATGGCCAGCTTTACGATAAATGAATGAAAAGACAAGGACTTATGGCAACTTCTATTTTAGAGAGTACTATGAAATAAATGACCCACAGGTTGGCCCTAACAGCCTTAACATTCCTCTTAATTTGCTCAGCTTTAGACAGTCTTTTTTCCTAACTAGAGTTCCTAACCTCTCTTTTCTCAGATCATTTACTTTAGAAAACTTGTAATTATAATTTTTTTTCTAACCCTCTGAGATATAAATCTTTTCTTGGTGTCTTGCCATATTACAACTCAGAAGTATTTTTCTCAAGGACTTGGAAGCTCTCTTTGAAATGTAATCATGAAGTAAGAAAGTACCTGCTATGGACTGATTGTTTCTTCCCAAAATTTGTATGTTGAAACCCTAACCTTCACTCCATGGGCCTGTATTAAAGATAAGCCCTTTAAGGAGGTTATTAAGGTTAAACAGAATCATAATCACAAAGCTTTGATACAATAAAACTGGTGTCCTTATGAAAGAGAAAAAAAAAAAAACACACCAGAGATCTCAAATCTCTCTCTCTCCCTACTTTATGAGGACACAACATTCACAGTCATCATCTGCAAGCAAAAATGAGAACCCTCTTTAGAATCCACCTCTGCTGACACCTTGATCTTGGATTTCCTAGCATCCAGAACTGTGAGAAAATAAATTTCTGTTGTTTAAGCAGCCCAGCCTCTGGTATTTTTTTAAGGCAGTCTGAGCAGATTGAGACAGCACACTCCCTATGGGAAGATTGGAGCCTATCATAAAAGGTTCAAACACAGGTGTCAAAATTCTATTGGCCAGCATCCTTCCTAACTTCTTCCACTCTTTTTCCACTATTTCATGCTAGTGCTTAAAAATTCTGCTTTTTGTCTGAGGCAATTTGAAGTCACTCTCTCTCCCTTTCTGCAATAGCACTGGATAGAATTTTCTTCACCTATTTAACTCAGTCCAATGCATTTTTTTCTTTAACAAAGTTAATTACCCACTGGTAATCTGTGAGGCAAAGAACTGACTCATTGGAAAAGACCCTGATGCTGGGAAAGATTGACAGCAGGAGGAGAAGGGGACCACAGAGGATGAGATGGTTGGATGGCATCACCGACTCAATGGACATGAGTTTGAGTAAACTCTGGGAGTTGGCGAAGGACAGGGAGGCCTGGCATGCTGAAGTCCGTGGGGTCACAAAGAGTTGGACAAGACTGAGTGACTGAACTGCACTGAATCTGTTTATTCTCTGCAATCTTTTTGCCATTTTTCTTTTTTTTAACCAACAGTATGATTACTCTAAACATATATGAAATTTTGTTACTAAATTTGTCTATAATTCTTTGTGGTATTTCCATGAAGAGAATTCTCTTCCTAAAAACACTGATTTCTGATGAGTTTGTTCAATTAATCTTATGTACACAAATCTCTCTTTTTTTAATATGCTGGGTGTTTTGTGCTGCACAATGATTGGAGGTAAACAATCACTTAAGTTTTCATAAAACAAAGTTTTCTATTTTCTAGAAAAATATATTTTTGAAATAAAAGAACTTTTTTTTCCCCATAAAAGCTTGCAGTATATTGCCAGAAAGACTCAGTTTTCCCTGGACTATCTCTGTATTAGAACTCAAATTCTAGTCTCCCAGGAAGCTTCAGTCTTAGATAAGCTGATTTAATATATTTGTCTTCTCCTTTCAGCTTTCTTTAAGAATAACTGTCTCACTAGGACATAAGAAACGACACTGCAAATGATCAACATGTTTTCTATTGGGCCAATGAGCTGCAATAACAATAGTAATAGAGAGAGAGAGGAAACAAAATGAAGGAGAAAGAGGAAGAAGAAGAATGATAGAATACTTTTCTATTTTACTACCACATGATGGAAACTACAATTCTTAACACATACACACACACACATATATATACACATACATATATATATATATATACACACACATATATATAGACACACACATACATATATATTTATAATTACAACACAGCTATTGTATAAAAAGTGCTATTTAAATATAATTTCAAATTTACTTATATCCCAGTAAATGTAAAGATATTTATATGAGGGATACCAGTGTATCTTCAAACAGAGATAAGTGCTTCAGAGCAAAAGTGACTCAGCAAATACACTTTGCTCAAAAGAAAAATGGAAGACAAGTTTAACAGTGGAACCAATCAATGAACAATCCTGCAACAGTGAAAAGTGAGGTACTGCTTCTGTGAGTACCCCTAACAGTTTTACTAACTTCCAAACGTATAACAATGACATTTCAGGAAAATTACAATTCTTAGAGACAGATTTTTAAAAGAGAAGTTATTCCCTGAACCCATCTCTCTCTCCAGCTATCATGGTAATAAAAATCCCCTGCCCATGGTACCATTTAGCTAGGTCAACCCTCCTACACATTCAAGTAGATAGAACCAAGTACACATATATGCAAACAGTAAACTTGCAATATCTTGCTTGGTTTTATAGTAAAGTATGTTTTCAATTTATATAAGCTATTTTCTTCTATATAGAAAGAGGAAAGAAATACAAAAGCAATGATAGAAATATCACATAGTTCTCACCTTTATAATTCTATTTAATTCATTCTATTCACTGAGGTAAATCTTTTCAGATGTATGAGTTTAAAAGTAGTTAATATAATTAGGTGTGTATTACTGTTTGAGAAAAAGATCATATGTCTTCTTCATACATATATTATTTTATATAGCACTTAACTTTAGAATATACATAATTTTCTAATCTTATGTTTTCTAAAAATCAGCAATAAGCACCACAGTCTCACTTTCATATGTTCCTCTTAATTTGAGAAATTTATAAAAGCAATGGATTATATTGTAAAGAATCAAATATACAAAAATGTTTTCTCTTTTTCACGTCTCACCATGCTCCAACATCCAGGTCCCTATTTAGCTTTTTTTTTTAAATCTGGTTCATAGTCCTCCTACTCAATGTATATCAGAAATACTGAGAAGGACTGCCAAGCATGCAGATGTATTTGCCCAATCCCTGAAGAGTTTATTTGATAACAGCCCAGCTATTCTTGCTGACTTTCAGCAGAGCTATCTTAATTAAACAGTCTTTGACAGGTTTGGGTAAATTTCCAAATAATATAACACTTTTCCCCTAAAAAATAAAAACAAAAATAAGTAAAACAAATGAGCATAATGTTGCTGGCATGTGAAATGAGTGCAATTGTATAGTAATTTAACATTCTTTGGCATTGCCCTTCTTTGGGACTGGAATGAAAACCGACCTTTTCCAGTCCTGTGTCCACTGCCAAGTTTTCCAAATTCACTGGTGTTCTGAGTGTGGCACTTTAACAGCATCATCTTTTAGGATTTGAAATAGCTCAACTGGAATTCTATCATCTCCACTAGCTTTGTTTGTAGAGATGCTTCCTAAGGCCCACCTGACTTCACACTCCAGGATGTCTGGCTCTAGGTAGTGATCACACCAATCATGGTTATCTGAGTCATAAGATCTTTTCTGTATAGTTGTTCTGTGTATTCTTGACACCTCTTCTTAATATCTTCTGCTTTTGTCAAGTCCATGCCATTTCTGTCCTTTATTCTGACCATCTTAGCCTGAAATGTTCCCTTGGTATCTCTCATTTTCTTGAAGAGATTTCTAATCTTTCCCATTCTATTGTTTTCCTCTATTTCTTTGCGTTTATCACTGAGGAAGGCTTTCTTATCTCTCCTTGCTATTCTTTGGAACTCTGCATTCAGATGGATGTACTTTTCCTTTTCTCCTTGCCTTTCGCTTCTCTTCTTTTCTCAGCTGTTTGTCAGGCCTCCTCAGACAATCATTTTGCTTTTTTGCATTTCTTTTTCTTGGGGATGGCCTTGATCCCTGTCTCCTGCACAATGTCATGAATCTCCATCCATAGTTCTTCAGGCACCCTATCAGATCTAATCCCTTGAATCTCTTTGTCACTTCCACTGTATAAACATAAGGATTTGATTTAGGTCATACCTGAATGGCCTAGTGGTTTTCCCTACTTTCTTCAATTTAAGTCTGAATTTGGCAATAAGGAGTTCATGATCTGAGCCACAGTCAGCTCCTGGTCTTGTTTTTTCTGACTGTATACAGCTTCTCCATCTGTGGCTGCAAAGAATATAATCAATCTGATTTCAGTATTGACCATCTGTTGATGTCCATGTGTAGAGTTGTCTCTTGTGTTGTTGGAATGGGTGTTTGCTATGACCGGTGCATTCTCTTGGTGAAACTCTGTTAGCCTTTGACATGATTCATTTTGTACTCCAAGGATAAACTTACCAGTTACTCCAGGTATCTCTTAACTTCCTACTTTTGCATTCAAGTCCCTTATGATGAAAAGGACATCTTTTTTTGTGTGGTAATTCTAGAAGATCTTGTAGATCTTATAAAACCATTCAATTTCACTGCTGCTGCTGCTACGTCACTTCAGTCGTGTCCGACTCTGTGCGACCCCATAGACAGCAGCCCACCAGGCTCCTCTGTCCCTGGGATTCTCCAGGCAAGAATACTGGAGGGGGTTGCCATTTCCTTCTCCAATTTCACTAGATGGTACTAAATAATATATGGAAATTATACCAAAGAAACAATATTAGCTCCTGGGGATCAAATAGGTGTTGGACTCTGTGCTGACATGAAAGGTAAAAAAAAAATGTTGATGGAGTCGAAATGGAGTGTGATATCCAAAAACAAATCCAGTATTAAGAAATCTGCATTTTCACATACCACTCAGATCATATGCTGCATATAAACACTTCCTTTGAAGGTTACCTTTCTTTTTACATGGAAATTTCTTTTTTAAAATCAATTTTTTTTTGGAGGAAGAAATGAGAAGCTGGTACACAGGAGTGAGGAATCTTCCACAATCTGGCCTCCTTCATCAATATAGCCACACAACTGCATTAACCTAGTGAAGATGCTACCTTCACTGCCAAAGATTGCTTATATACATAAAAGTCTCCCATGACCACAGAACAATCAATCCAGATTTCTCTTTTCTTTAATAATAATCCTCCCTATTCCCCACTCTGAAAGTATCTTTTTATTTTAGTATTTGGACCATATCTGTATCTGAACAAAGAAATTTAACAAATCCTAAAAGATGTCCTGTACAGATATGAGAGTTGGACAATCAAGAAGGTTGAGCATCAAAAAATTAAGGCTTTCAAATCTCTTGAGAGTCCCTTGGACTATAAGAAGTTTAAACCAGTCAATTCTAAAGGAAATCAACCCTGAATATTCATTGGAAGGACTGATGCTGAAGCACCAATACTTTGGTCACCTGATGTGAAGAGCCATCTCATTGGAAAAGACCCTGATGTTGGGAAAGACTGGGGGCAGGAGGAGAAGCGGGTAGCAGCGGATGAGATGGTTTGAGAGCATCGTCGACTCAATGGACATGAGTTTGAGCAAACTCCAGGAGACAGTGAAGGACAGGGAGCCTGGTGTGCTGCAGTTCATGAGGGTGCAAAGAGCTGTACACGACTTAGTGACTGAACAACAACAAAACATAAGGTTAGAAAAAGAAAAGCCATTGAATAACATCCATGAAATATACTGAGCAAGGATAAGTTGTAGTAGCTATCATGTCTTTTGTCTGCTTCCCTATGACCCTTTTAACTTCGAAGTTCTGTTAGATCCTTTGGTTAGATTTGTAATGTTAGTGAGAAATCACTTATTTTCAAGAAGAAAGAGAGAAAGGCTTGCTGTTTTCTATTAGTGAAGGCTAAGAGAAAAATGTACTGTTACAAAGCTGAAAGTAGCAAAACTATAGAAACAGAAGTAAATAAAAATGAAATCGAGAAGACTTACTCAAATCATATCTTTAGAGCCACATCACAGAAGGAAACACTCAAGAATATTCTACAATTTTTATGTCAATGTTAAGCTGTGAGTCCTATGATCCAGTGGGATTGATTTAAAATTTCAAAGTGTAAAATAACTTTATAATTTTTAATCTTGACATTTGTATTTTACTGAATAGTTTTATTTATGGTTTAGATGAACGCCTCACCTAAAATCTTTAAAGAAAAACCAGGGTGGATAGGATCACATTTTCATCTCTGTTATAGAAGTACTTTTCTCCTAACTTCAAGGAATAGAATCTATCATCAGGAGAAATATTGTCAAGACCAAATGAGAATTTATAATTTAGGAATTCAAGAAATTTGTTGTAAAAAACTTCATAAACGGGAAAGCTCTTTTTTTATTGAAACTGCAAAATCTAATTAGGTACCTAATAGACATTTAATTTTTTGTTTCTTAAAAGAGAATTGCTTTACCATATTGTGCTGATTTCCGCCATGCATCAGCATAAATCAGCCACGGGTATACATACGTCCCCTCTCTCTTGACTCTCCCTCCCATCTCCCACCCCATCCCAATCCTCTAGGTCGTCATAGGGCACTGGGTTGAGCTCCCTGTGTCACAGAGCCTAACAGACATTTAATAAACATGAGTGGGTTTACTGATACATATTCATTCCTAATCTACCATTTTTATTGCCATTCTTGATATTACACTGGGCATTTATTATTTACTTAAAAAAATACAAGGAAGACATTTCCCAAATGAGTATTACTGCCTACAGAGAAGAGCTATACTCTGATAAATTATGTCATAAAGCACATTCACCTTAAGAAACTAAATTCCTCCCTCCTTACCCTGGGCTAGTAGATTTTATCATACCATTGAAAATATCTACTCGTGAAGATTTATTTTTTGCTTGAAAGAAAAAAGTATGTCTTAAAATGAAATCATTTTATATTATATTCAATTGGCAAGTGATAAATTCTGAGAGTAAACATGCTAAAATGCTATTATTTCTTTACTATAATTCTAATAATTGAACAAATCTAAACAGAACAGTCTTTGATGTTTCAGTAAGCATTTTCCTCTAATGATACCATTTTGTTGTTTTTGTAAAAAATGACATCTCTGCCAGGTGCTGAGGATGTGATAGTAAAGAGACAAAAATCTTGTAAGGATTTTTTTTTTTTACTCTATTAGGAAAGTCATAATCAAGGTAAAGAAAGGAAACAGTGTACCTGGCGTGATAGTAGTTAATGGGAAAAAAGCAGAACAACAATATGAAATTTTTGGAATAGGATTGAAGTTATAAGTGGATTAGCCAGGGAAAGCTTCTTGTGAGTAAAAGATCTGAAGGAAGAGAGGCAGCTAGTGATATTGAAAAATAGGGGAAAACATACTATAGCAAGAGAGGAACAGCCAAGTCACTCAAGCGTTGTGGAGCTGAGAAAATCAAAGAAGAGGAGTAGGAAATTAAGTCAAGCAGGTAAAGGACAGCATGGCTATGTAAGATCTAAGAAGTCAAGATGAGTGGATTTTGAACAGACAGATCATCTGAGACAGCCAGAAGTTAGAAACGGAAAGCAAATCTCTCACAAAATTGAAAACAATAACGGCCAGCACATAAAGGAAACAGACATTGTGCAAATATGGTCTAAAAAGCAACCAAAAAGTAATGGGGCTTCCGTGGTGGCTCAGACAGTAAAGAATCCACCTGTAATGCGGGAACATTCGATCCCTGAGTTGCGATGATCCCCTGGAGGAGGGCATGGCAATCCACTCCAGTATCCTTGCCTGGAGAATCCCCACGGAAAGAGGAGCCTGCTGGGCTGCAAGCCATGGGGTCGTAAAGAGTCGGACATGACCGAGCGACCGAGCACAGTAAAAAGTAATAGATCTAAATACTATAAGGGGGCTTCCCTGGTGGCTCAGCGGTAAGGAAACTTCCTGCCAATGCAGAAGGCATGGGTTCAGTCCTTGGTCTGGGAAGACTCCACACGCCAAGGAACAACTAAGTCCAGGCAGCACAGCTCTTGAGCCTGTGCTCCAGAGTCCAGGAGCTGCAGCGACTGAGCCCCAGTGCCCTAAAGCCCGTGCTCCAAAACGAGAGAAACGACCACAGTGAAAACTCCATGCACTGCAACGAAGGGAAGCCCCGCCCTCTGCAACTAGACAAAAGGCCATGCAACAGTGAAGGCTCAGCACAGGGAAAACAAATAAATAAATACATTTTAAAATACTGGAAGGATTAGAGGAAAAATTTAGATGTGGAAAAGAGGCAAAGAGGCAAAGGAAATCCAACATGTACAAATTCAGAGCTCTTGCCCACCTCACCTGAAAAAAACAAAACAGGATAAGGGATCTATATCTTTTAGAAAAAAAATAACTTTCTAGAAATAAAAAAGGAAGAAAGGAAGATTAAAATATATATATTAAAAGGTATACCATATTCTAGATAAGATGGATTCAGAATGGTTCATGCTGAAACATATTCTTTTAAAAAAGTCAGTGGAATCTAAAAATAAAGAATTTTGGCAAAAACCTGATTGACTTAGAAAAGTGAAAAAAGTAAGATGGCCTCAGATTTCCAATCAGCAATATCCAAACAAGTAATAATAACAATCCAACAAGGTAATCAAGGAAAGAAAGTGTAAGTCAAGTAGTTTATTTTCACATGTCTGTCCTTCAAGTTTAGGAGCTTCAAGTTTTGAGTATGCAAGAATTCATTTTCATGAGTCTTTCTCAAAAAGACTATTAGAGAATAAATTTCAGACAATCAAAAATTGATTTGAAAACCACTGCAAAAGGACTGACAAGGATCATTGCATTTAAGTATAGGACTGTGTCTAAAACAAATGTAAGTATTAGAATTACAACAAAGAATACAAATATGGTACAACAATTTATATAGTTAGAACTAAGAACTTGGAAAGAAAAGAACAAAAAGTTATTTTTAGATAATGTAAGTATTGACTAACTGTTGCTAATTTCTTATAACCAAATGTAATAGTGAGAAGTCAAAGCATACCATTAATAATTTTAAAAAATTAAAGATATAATAACATAGTTAACAATTTCAAGAAAATCATTCTAGAAATATAGCATTATTATCTAATATCAGGTGGTGGAGACAAGAAGAAGAGACAAAGGGAAGAAGAAATTTGCTTAATGTTTTTCACTGAACAGAAATAATAGACAGCATTAGACAAATAATAGACAAAAGAAGTAGGCCTTTCCCACTAAAAGTGAAAAATTAAAAATTACCCTCCAGAGTTAGATTATCCTGCATCTTAAACTGAATGTGAGTCAAAATATGAAATGCTGGCTAATTAGCAAGTCTTATACAGTGATAGTGCAAGAACTTCCCAACAAATGTGTCAGAGCACACTCATGATGCTAATGATTTACAGGCAGACTGAGATATTAATCCCATCAGGCTTTATGTGTTCAGGGAGGGCCTGAACTAGCCAGATTCCCCAAGGGGCTTTCTCCATCCAACCGTGATCAGTCTTTTCTGCTTATCGTAGTAGGTTATAAAAAATAATCATCTTCAATATGCTTTAATGCAAGCAGGAAAGAAAAACAGTTTACAGCAGGTCAGTGAACAACACATACAAGAATTCTTAAACTGTTCTTTGGTTACTCACCCACATGTAATTGTTATCTGGGAATTCAATTTAAGAAAACTCTAGAAAAGTATTAGAGAGTATTAAAATGAAAATCATCAGGTAAATTGAAACTTTGAGAAGAAAAAAAAAATTGGTAATTGTGGTAGAACTGGTTTTAATTAGACATAAAGGAAATTTTTTCTGACTTACTAGTTTGCAAGTAAATTACTACAGTATTTTATGGAGTGATGGAGAGAAATGATGTCTATGATAGTAAAATTCAAAACACAGGGTAGGCAAATAATCTCACTGCTTCTGAGATCCTTTCATTTGGGTAAAAACTAATACTTAAAATATCACTTTCACACTGTCCCTTGTGAAAGCCATTATACAATTTGATTGTTGAGAGGAGAAAAAAAAAAGAGTGATGGTAAATAATCAAGAATAAAATTCAAGATATTTCTTTTTCAAGGATAGTGAATTTAACATTCTACATAGAATCTTTTACTTTCAGGATTTGACTTTATAGACCTTATTGTCCCAAATGGTGCCAATGATATCATTACCACAACCATCTGTGCTCTAAGCCAGAGTCACCCTTTAAAACCAACAGGCACAAGCTTCATAGTCTCAGACTCTGGCAGAGAAGAACATATTCCAAAGTCAAAGGCAATATTTTTTCAGTCTAAGAGCTACAAATGAGAGGACTAGATATTATAGGCTACATTTACGGAAGTCTCTAAAATCATATTTGACATTTCTTAACATGTTTTGAAGAAAAGAGTTAAATTTCCAAAACATTTATATCAGATTTTTGTGCATTTTTAATTAATAAAGCCGTTCCCAGGTGGATCAAGTGATAAAGAATTTGCCTGCCAATGCAGGAGCTGAACGCTTCAGTCCCTGAGTTGGGAAGATCCCCTGGAGAAGGAAATGGCAACCCACTCCAGTAATCTGGCCTGGAAGATTCCATGGACAGAGGAACCTGGTGGGCTACAGTCCACAGGGTCACAAAGAGCTGAACACACAGCACACATACTAAAAGAGCCAGGAAGCAACCACAGCTGAGAGCTCAACAGAACTTCTGAACCGTTCCCTGGAAAATGATTGGTTTGGGGCCAAGACCTCTAATCATGCAAAGTACAGAATTTCAGAGACAAGAAATAAAACATCCGTGGTAAGTCAAGAGGAATGATGCTAAGTGGGACAGCTTCTGCTCTGCACCTTGTATTCTTCCTATTAGAGAAAAAGTGTAGTATTAAAGTACTTGCCACAATTTATATACTGTGTAACCGAGGAAGGACTTTCTAAACTTGCAGAGTATTGCCTCTAAATTGGTGTTTTAACTTTGTCTTTTGTTGTTAATTCCAATACTTTAGGAACTTTTGAGTAGTGAAGTATGTGCCAGAGAAATAGATTCCATGATCCTAGGTACACTTCCATTGAGTAAAGCAGGTTCCCTGATCAGGTCTGATATGATATCCCATGCTGACAGACTGAACATCCTGTTTGGATAACGGTACTAACTGAAGCCCTGTAAAGATGAAAAGCAAACTCATGGTCAGAATGTGTCTTTCCTGTTAGAATAAATATATGACCTTTCCAGAATGAAAGGATTCAAAGAATAAACTTGCTACTAAATGGGCAACAAGAATCCCAGAGGAATACAGTGGCTACCCACTCCAGTATTCTTGCCTGGAGAATGCTATGGACTTAGGACCCTAGTAGGCTGCCAAGGGGTCACAAAGAGTCAAACACAACTGAGCAATAACATAGTTTCAGCAGCAACTAAATGAACCTTTCTGAAAGGGAGCCCATGCTTTTGGGCCTACACATAGCCTCCTCTCTGCCACCAGGACCACTTCAGTTTTGGGTTGAAAAACTTGCTTGGTTCTGAAATTGGACAAGGAAAAAAGTGACTTTTCATTGGAAAGCCAGCACTCAACTTTTAAGACATCTATCCTTATCTCCTTCTGCTGGTGTAAACTGAATGGCACCATTGTTGGCTGCTCATTTCTTTTTCCCTTAGTGATGGCATATTCTGTTAACCATCTCCATAGCACTCTAGTCAAATTCCTCTAGCTTCCACTCCTACCCTACTACTCTACGATAACTGTATCCACCCAGCTCTTGGAGGTTAAGTGCTCCTATATGGCCTCTGTTTCTTTCATGATTCCATCATCCCCAATGCTATTTATGAGCCTGTGTATACCCCCTTGACCTCCCCATGAACATCATATTTCAATAGGTTTTCCAAATTTAGTATCTACTCCAGCTTGCCCACTTCTCTGAAACTTTTAATACTTTCTTCCAGCAAGTGTCACTGCAATTCTGCCATTTCTACTTCACTTATCATGAGCCATCAGTTTTTCCATAGGTCCTGACCAGTGTCCTAAAAGATGATGCGGTGAAAGTGCTGCACTCAATATGCCAGCAAATTTGGAAAACTCAGCAGTGGCCACAGGACTGGAAAAGGTCAGCTTTCATTCCAATCCCAAAGAAAGGCAATGCCAAAGAATGCTCAAACTACCACACAATAGCACTCATCTTACATGCTAATAAGGTAATGCTCATAATTCTCCAAGCCAGGCTTCAACAATATGTGAACCGTGAACTTCCAGATGTTCAACTTGGTTTTTGAAAAGGCAGGGGAACAAGAGACCAAATTGCCAACATCTACTGGATCATTGAAAAGGCCAGAGAGTTCCAGAAAAATGTCTCTTTCTGCTTTATTGACTAGGCCAAGCCTTTGAATGTGTGTATCACAATAAACTGGACATTTCTTAAGGGGATGGGAATACCAGACCACTTGAACTGCCTGAGAAATCTGTATGCAGGTCAGAAAGCAACAGTTAGAACTGGGCTTGGAACAACAGACTGGTTCCAAATAGGAAAAGGAGTACATCAAGGCTGTGTATTGTTACCCTGCTTATTTAACTTATATGCAGAGTACATCATGAGAAAGCCTGGGCTGGATGAAGCACAAGCTGGAATCAAGATTGCCAGAAGAAATATCAAACACCTCAGATATGCAGATGACACCACCCTTGTGGCAGAAAGTGAAGAAGAAATAAGAGCCTCTTGATGAAAGTGAAAGAAGAGAGTGAAGAAGTTGGCTTAAAGCTCAACATTCAGAAAACTAAGATCATGACATCTGGTTCCATCACTTCAGGGCAAATAGATGGGGAAAGAGTAGAAACAGTGGCTGACTTTTATGATTATTATTATTATTATTATTATTATTATTTTGGCTCCAAAATCACTACAGATAGTGACTGCAGCCATTAATTATAATTGCTTGCTCCTTGGAAGGAAACTTATGACAAACCTAGATAGCATATTAAAAAGCAGAGACATTACTTTACCAACAAAGATTCATCTAGTCAAAGCTATGATTTTTCCAGTAGTCATGTATGGATGTGAGAGTTGGACTATAAAGAAAGCTGAGTGCTGTAGAATTAATGCTTTTGAACTGTGGTGTTGGAGAAAACTCTTGAGAGTCCCGTGGACTGCAAGGAGATCCAGCCAGTCCATCCTAAAGGAGATCAGTCCTGAGTGTTCATTGAAAGGACTGATGTTGAAGCTGAAACTCCAATACTTTGGCCACCTGATGCGAAGAACTGACTCACTGGAAAAGACCCTGATACTAGGAAAGATTGAAGGCGGGAGGAGAAGGGGACGACAGAGGATGTCATGGTTGGATGGCATCACTGATTCAATGGACATGAGTTTGAGTAAACTCCAGGATTGGTGATGGACAGGGAGGCCTGGTGTGCTGCAGTCCACGGGGTCACAAAGTGTCAGACACAACTGAGTGATGGAACTGAACTTACCAGGGTATTTAGACTTATATCCTCAGAGATTGGTCCCAAATAAACTCAGAATACAATCCCACTTATACTCCTCTGGCTCTTGCTGGTTGGTTTACAATTCTTATAGCATATAAAACAGCTTAGGTTATAACTTAATCCTAGTTTAAGGCCTAGATGCCAGAAAGAAAGGTGGAATTCATCTTAAGTGCCATACATGACTTGTAGAGAAAAAGTATTTACACCATCTTAAAGCAATGAGAGAATTCTATCTCTTCATAGGGAAGGTTATACCACTTCTGCAGGCTCAGAGAACTCAGAGGAATCTGGTAACTTGTTATTTTGGTGAACATCAATCCATTCTCATTCTTTATATCTGGGTCCCATTTTTTCCCCAACCAGGGTTCTGATCTTAGAAAGAAAATCTTGATTTGTTGAGAATTTAATCTCTTTTGGAAACTGGCTTTTCTGATAATTAGGACCTGGGACCTATTCTCAGCTTGCACTTCCCTCCTACTACAGGAGACATTAGCCTCTGCATGTGCAGCCAAGGAAGACTTCCAGCTTTTACATTCTGCTTGTAACTGATAATTAATCACTCTCAGGGTTTTCCAGGAAAAAAAAAAAAATCTTCCAAAGCAATGATGAAAGTGGATGTATGTGTTTACTACAGTCTCCTCCTGCCACCTCAGAATATTCATTTATGCTAAGTATCTTCTCTTTGGGCCAATGTTATAGGGTTTTATTTATTTCCCTATCAAGGGATCTGCTTTAGTAGAGGAAGCATTCAAGTTTATGGCATTCCATCTACTTTATAGTTGCTCCATTCCTACAATCAAATTCTGGACCTAATTTTTTAGCATGATCTTCTCTCTTGCTTTAGGATATGAGACTATTTATTAAATGTTGCCATAGATACCTTCTGGCTTTTAGAGCTTGCTATGAGTAAAGAGTTGACTACACTGATCTTGTATTATTTGTCTTCAAAACTGTGATGGCAGTTAACAAAAGCCAGCCAATGCTTTAAAATCACCATTGCCCTTACATCTTTCAATTACCAGAGCTATTGCATAAACAATTACTCTTCTGTTTAAACATCATCTCAATTTACTATGAAGAAGGAATTCATAGGGCCTGGACTCCATCTGAGGCCTGTCTGTGCTGATCGAGCTCGGCCACCTCTCCAGTGGACTCTGAACTCTCTGCTTAGTGCCTGTGGGAACGACAATGGAAGGATAAGACCCCCTCCGGACAGGGGAACCTTGAAGATCATATCCAGGTTACTCATCACCTAAGAGAAAACAGACACTAATCATCCCTGCCTCCGGACAGTATCTATCAGAATGTAAGCACAGGCTTATCGGTTATTAACTGGTTGGAATGTAACCACGGGCTTATTGATTATTAACTGTTTGAACACATAACACGTGAATGATGGGGTTATTGTGATTGTATTTACCCTTCCTTTGTAAGCACCAAGGGATTGGGGTGGTGGGTTTGGACATGTACACATGGGGTATAAAAGATTTTCAAAAATGCTGGTCAGGGTCCTTGGCTAAGAGGAGACCCTGCCTTGGGCCTGCAGGTGTAATAAACTGCACTCCACTATCTGTATTGTCCTTCTGAGTGAGTTTGTTTCCTGGAAAGTGTGGCTATAACAACTACTCATGGAGTTCATGGCAAGAAAGATGGTAAAGATGGGTTACCTCTCTTTCCCCATACTACTGAAAAAGGTTCCTTGTTACCATCTGACTAATGAACAATTCAACTACAGAATAATATTTCACAATTCTGTTTTGTTGGGCCACTTCCTTTACAAGCACCATGATGTGGTGGAAAAAGCCCGCAGGAAAAAGAACAGAAAGATTTAGAGGGTTGATGTAGAAATATATTGTCCCATATGTTTACTGTCCACAGTAGCTACTCAGAGTTGAGCTGAAGTTAAGTGTGGGGGTGGGAGTGGACATCAAAAATCAAAAGAGAAAAGTGAAAGTCACTCAGTCATGTCCAACTCTTTGGGACCTCATGAACTATACAGTTCATGGAATTCTCCAGCCCAGAACACTGGAGTGGGTAGCCTTTCCTTCTCCAGGGGATCTTCCCAGCCCAGGGATCGAACCCAGGTCTCCCGCATTGCAGGCAGATGCTTTACCAGCTGAGTCACAAGGGAAGTGCAATATACTGGAGTGGATAGCCTGTCCCTTCTCTAGCAGATCTTAACCAGGAATTGAACAGGGTTCTCCTGCATTGCAGGCAGATTCTTTACCAACTGAGCAATCAAGGAAGCCCAAAAATCAAAACTGCATCCTAAAATCATTTAATCATTCTTCTTTAAAAGGTAATTCTAATGAACTGCTTGAACATGTTTACCCTCTGTCTACTCCATAATTTTCCAAAGAATACATCTTGTTTTTCAGTCACTCAGTTGTGTCCAACTGTTTGCAGCCCTAAAGACTGCAGCATGCCAGATTCCCTGTCTGTCACTATCTCCCGGAGTTTCCTCAAACTCATGTCCATTGAGTTGATGATGCCATTTCATCCTCTGCAGTCCCCTTCTCCTGCTGCCCTCAATCTTTCCCAGAATCAGGGTCTTTTCCAGTGAGTCAGCTCTTTGCACCACGTGGGCCAAAGTGTTAGAACTTCAGCTTCAGCATCAGCCCTTCCAATGAATACAGGGTTGATTTCCTTTAGGATTAACTAGTTTGATCTCTTTGCTGCCCAAGGGGCTCTCAAGAGTCTTCTCCTGCATCAAAGTTTGAAAGAATAATTCTTTGTACTCAGACTTCTTTATGATCCAATTCTCACATGTGTACATGATTACTGGAAAAAGCATAGCTTTGACTATATGGACCTTTGCTGGCAAACTGATGTCTCTTCTTTTTAATATGCTAAGTTTGTCAAAGCATTTCTTCCAAGGAGTAAGCATCTTTGAATTTCATGACTGCAGTCACTATCCACAGTGATTTTGGAGCCCAAGAAAATAAAGCCTCTCACAGTTTCCATTTTTCCCCATTTGTTTGCCACAAAGTGATAGGACCAGATGCCAAGATCTTAGTTTTCTGAATTCTGAGTTTTAAGCTAGCTTTATCATTCTTCTCTTTCACCTTCATCAAGGGGCTCTTAATTTCCTCTTCATTTTCTGCCATTAGCATGGTGTCGTCTGTATATTGAGGTTATTGATATTTCTCCTGGTGATCTTGATTCCAACTTGAGCTTCATCCAGCCCAGCATTTCACATGATGTACTCTGCATAGTTAAATAAGCTGGGTGACAGTATACAGCCTTGATGTACTCCTTTCCCAATTTTAAACCAGTTCATTGTCCCATGTCCAGTTCTAACTGTTGCTTCTTGACCTGCATACAGGTTTCTCAGGAGGCAGATGAGATGGTCTGGTATTCCCATCTCCTTAAGAATTTTCTAGCTTCTTATGATCTATACAGTCAAAAGCTCTACTGTAGTCTATGAAGCAAAAGTAAATGTATTCCTGGAATTCCCTTACTTTTTATATGACTCATTGGATGTTGGCAATTTGATTTCTGGTTCCTCTGCCTTTTCTAACCCCAGCTTGTACATCTGGAATTTCTTGGTTCAGTTACTGCTGAAGCCTAGTTTGAAGGATTTTGAGCATTACATCTAAAGATAAAAATATCAATTTGAATACTTATTTAATCCGTTGTTTATACCCATTTTCATGATTGGTTCAATCACAGAGACAAATCTATGACATTTGAGCCAGTCTATACCAAGAAACAAATGTCCTATAAAACCATATTTGCTGCAGCATCTTAAATGATTTAACCTAGGGTAGATTTTAGTTACACTTTATCCTAAAATGAATTTTGAAAGAAGTCTTTTTTATATTGAAAGTCAATCAACTTGCTTCAAAGAGTAGTACTAATGATATTACACAGTGATGAGTAATACCCTGACTAAATTTTGAAAGTTCTAATGGAAAAATAGTAAAACTGAATAAAGAGGTAAAATCTAAATGACTATATCTGGAGTGAGAGATAGTGAAACATCAGAGGAGAGTTGAGGAAGAGGAAAATTGAGTTTGCTTCATCATTCTTAACTATGGTTTCAGCCTTTTTTCCCCAAAAAATTCAGCTCCTTTTTCAAAATGCATTTGAGTCAGTTATGAGGTGAATGAACCTAGAGCCTATTATATAGAGTGAAGAAAGTCAGAGAAAAACAAATATTGTATATTAATGCATATATACGGAATTTAGAAAGATGGTACTGATGAGCCTGTCTGCAGGGCATCAGTGGAGACAAAAACATAGAGAACAGACTTGTGGACATGGGTGAGATTAAGGGAAGGATAGATGAGACGAATGGAGAAAGTAGCATAGACGCAGATATACTACCATGTATGAAATAAACAGCCAATAGAAATGTGCAGTATGACTCAGGGAAATCAAACTGGGGCTCCGTAACAATCTAAGGGGGCAGGAAGGAGTGGGAGGTGGGACGGAGGTACTAAGTCATGTTGATGTAGGGCAGAAACGAAATCAATGTTGTAAAGCAATTCTTCTTCAATTAAAAAAATAAATTAAAATTCAGTTCCGTTTTCAAGATTGATAGAAAAAGTGATTGAAACTTTTCTAAGATTAGTAAGTAAATTTTAGAGGGAGAATAATCCTATAATTATAGTATAAATATCTTCTTACTGGTATACAATCAAAGATATATTCAATTTATAACAATAACATATAACATCATTTTCATAATGAGTGGATCAAAGAGCAGAGTTTAAAAGTGTACATCAATATTATGGAGTCGGATAATCTTTTTTGCAATAATTATGGAAAAGAATTATCAATATTCTCTACTACTGCTTTCTTAGCCATACACTATATCCTTCTGCGATGACAAATGGTAAATATCTACTTTCTCAATTGATATCTCATTTTTAAAGGAAAGTATTTTATTATTAATAAAGAAAAATTATTATGCTTACATAATCTGTGTTTCATAAATTAATAATATTGAAAAAATTAGAATTTATGAATTTTGTACTATATTCTTTAACACATAGCTTAAGAATATAAGTGATAAAGACTATATGTTAAATGGAACAACATATAGTTAAGTTTAAACCAAAAATGAAATTGACAAGACCTCAATAAAAATTTTGCTTCCTAAAAATATGATTTTCATTAACATAATCTACAAAAATTTATTCCTTCACTTTCTGCTATTTTTTTTGCATATTATTTTCTTATTTCCCTAGAAACAGTACAAGTTATCTCAGACCAAGATAACTGTTGTCTCACATTTGCTTCGCTCACTTGTTGACTTTCTCATTGATTTTCCATCTGGCCCAAAACAGTGTTTTTGTAAAAGTCTAGAGAAAAGATAAAAGGAAGCTTTTTATGAAATTCTCTTAACACTTTCACCTGCTTATGATGTAGTGAGCCTTCATTCAAAGGAAAAGAGGAAAGGATAATTGGATTCAAGAAAGAAGAAACAATGAATTAGAGATGGCTCATGCTATCTTTGGAAAACACACACAAATTTAATGACAGTTGATGAAGAACTGTAAAGTATCTATAAACATGAAATATAAATATTTACAACACAGGGAGCTGCTCCAAAACTTCAACCCCCACTACTGTGCCCAAAATGATTTTGGGCCACTCTTTTCAATTGTACTTTCCATAAACCCACAAAGAAGATGATGCAAAATCCTTATTTTTAGAAATCATCACAGCAAACCTATTACTTATACAGATTAAAAAAAAAATCATACTCAGAAACATGTGTTAAATAACTTTTCCTAAAATTGGGGTTTCTAACTCTGTCTTTATATGTTAAAATCTTCAATCTCATAATATTTTTTCCTGCTTCTCACACATATATCAATCTCAACTCTTTATCTCATGTGCCCATACACTATTTGTATTTTTCTTTCTTCCTTTGAATTCACTCCACACACTCAATTATCTTTACAGGTGATGTCTCCACTATAAGGATTTTATAGTACAGATTTCCCTCTGCCCTAAGGGAGAGAGTACATGGAACTCAGCTCTATATATACTAGCGTCAATCATTTCCCTTATGCCATTTTAAAGATAAAATCATTCCCCTTTTGAAGCAACTCTAATACTTTGATAAACTGTTAAATTTACAGCAAAGACAGAGGATTATATCTTTTTTCTGAAGTGTTTGGTGTATTATTGAACTCTATCCAGAACATCTTTTCTATTAAAGACAGTACCTGTGCCATAATCTGTGAATTCAAAATTACAAGCATAGCACTGACCCTAGAGCTTGTTAAATAGCTTCCCCACCACATACATACATACACATAGACACACACACACAAACGCACACACACATACACAAAGCCTTATGAGCTTGCTACTAACCAAAGACCTGTCAAAATTTAACTAGAAAAAAATGGAATCCTTTTTAAAAATTGGCCCAATATTTGACTTGAAAGATTAAAAGCAAAAGAAAATTTGTGAAAGACAATGATATAATTAGTGTCCTTGAATAGTTTTCCAAATTTAAGTTTATACCTGCAAGCAACACAGAAATTGTTTTCAAATTTTTATGTGAAGCCTCTACAATAAAAAAGAAATGTCATTTTATTTTCTTTGCCTGTATCATTATCAAATCTAAAAAATATTAATGTACCAAACACAGGAAAACTCAAAGCAGATATCCCAAATAAGTAAATTAAAAGCAGGGTGGTCAAATGAAAAACAGCCCTGATGAAGGTCCCTTCATCAGATCTATATATTTCCATATTACATAGGAATTAGTGGATATAAAAGGACAAATATATTAAGGCTAATTGACAGAGTCATATTCAGAAACAGATTTTTTTTTTCTCAATCTAAATCCTTTCTTCTGATACAGTTTGTAAAGGAAAAATTTTGGTGGCATCTGTCCTTATAGTATAGCACAGAACTCAATGGAGCTTGTAAAGCTTAAATATTTTGTTCCTTCAAATTTTACATCTACATGCTTTTATCAAAAAAAAATGAAGCCAAACAGACATATTTGATTAATGAAAATATTCCCAAATCTACAAAATATATTCATACGTATATATACAAGATTTTAGGTCATAAGGTTAATTGATGACACATAGAATATATATCCAGCCGTATAATACAAACAAACATCAACCTAATGAAATCCTTTCTTCTCTGGTTCTTGTCTTTCTGTCACTTATACCTGTGATTAAATTTTTAGGATAGCAAAGTTCTGGGAATCACTATATTATAGAAGGAAGAATTAATGAAGAGATAAGACAAAGTGTTGATAGAACAGATATTCTTAAAGGGCATAATAGCAGGCAAGCAAGAGCACAGTTTGAAGAATTAGCCAAGGAAATAGTAGGATAAATCAAAATAATCTTAGGTGGAGAGCATCAATTTAGAGAAAATTAGACAACAAATGGTCTTCCTTGTGACTCAGTGTTAAAGAACCCACCTGCCAATGCAGGAGACATGGGTTCAATCCCTAAGCTGGGTGAGAAGATCCCCTAGAGAAGGAAATGGAAAACCACTCCAGTATTCATGCCTCGGAAATCCCGTAGAAAGAGGATCCTGGGTGGACTACAGTTCATGGTGTAGAAGAAATGAAAATATGAGACAAATAGAGAAACCCTTGAAAAAAGATCTAAAAACAGTATGATGACTTGTTTCAAAAGGAAATTTTATTTTGTGAAAATGTTAATGATGTAATATCTAAAAATTAATAGTCATAGACTAGATAAGCCTCCTTGCTTCTCACTTAAGTTAAGGTGGTATTAGAAGACTCCTTATTTAGGCCTATACTGTATGGGAAATGGAATTAACAGGATTAAGAGTAATTGTAGTTCTGTCTACCAGATCTAATCCTTTACTTTCTGGCTTATCTTTGTAGATTGTACCTCTCAAAGGCTGTTTGGATGACCCTTAGAAAATTTACACTAGAAGAAAGAAGCTGTAGTTTTTTTCAAACCAACTTTTACTTCACTTCACTTATGGCAGGAAGTGAAGAAGAACTAAAGAGCCTCTTGAAAGTGAAAGAGAATGAAAAAGCTGGCTTAAAACTCAACATTCAAAAAACTAAGATCATGGCATCCAGGCCCATCACTTCAAGGCAAATAGATGGAGAAACAGTGGAAACAGTGACAGATTTAATTTTGGGGGGGCTCTAAAATCACTGCAGATGGTGATTGCAGCCATGAAATTAAAAGACACTTGCTCCTTGGAAGTAAAGCTATGGCCAACTTAGACAGCATATTAAAAAGCAGAGATATTACCTTGCCGACAAAGGTCTATCCAGTCAAAGCTATGGTTTTTCCAGTAGTCATGCATGGATGTGAGAGTTGGACTATAAAGAAAGCTGAGTGCCAAAGAATTGATGCTTTTGAACTGTGGTGTTGGAGAAGACTCTTGAGAGTCCCCTGGATTGCAAGGAGATAAAACAAGTCAATCCTAAAGGAAATCAGTCCTGAATATTCATTGGAAGGACTGATGTTGAAGCTGAAACTCCAATACTTTGGCCACCTGATGTGAAGAACTGACTCCTTAGAAAAGACCCTGATGCTGGGAAAGATTGATGGCAGGAGGAGAAGGGGACAACAGAGGATGAAATGGTTGGATGGCATCACCAACTCAATGGACATGAATTTGAGCAAGCTCTAGGAGTTGGTGATGGACTGAGAAGCCTGGTGTGCTGCAATCCAAAGGGTCGCAAAGCGTCAGACAAGACTGAGGGACTGAACTGAACTGAACTGAAACGCGGCACTCCAGGTTTCCCTGTCCTTCACCATCTCCTGGAGTTTGCTCAAAATCATGCCCACTGAGTCAGTGATGCCATCCAACAATCTCATTCTCTGATTAGCCTGATGCTTTATGAAAACACCAACATGTCATTTCCCTTAAAGAAGCAGTCAGTATGGAACAGACTGGGTCAGATAACTAGGGATATACCAGGTCACACCTAAAGGAAGTCAATGGCTTTGTCACCCTGGCTTCCACCACTATCGATAGGAAGACACACCTTAGGATTCCTTTGAGTTTGAAACAAGTGTGCTACTTCAGATATGACTCCAACAAATTTACCTTTAGTACAAGCTTGATGGATCAAGAATTCTGTATTCCACTTGTATTACCATTTAGCAGCTAATTTTTTATTTTGCCTTCTGTAGAACTGGAAGATGTAATAGACCACATCAAAGTCTTAATAAAATTCACCCAACAGGCCTTAAATGATAGTAATCAGGCTATTAACCTACTGAATTCTAACATCTTTATGATGAGGAAAGCAGTATTACAAAATTCCATGGCCCTTACTATCCTTAACAGCATCTCAAGGAGACATCAGCACCACAATTCAAACTAATTGGTGTGCTCCACACCAGATGAATATTCTGATATGGCCCATTTAATGACCCACATGGAAACGTTTCTGCCTGCAGTGATTCACTTCCTAGTCTTGGTGATTTTTTGATCTTTTAAGGAGCTGGTTTGGTTCTGAAATCTCATGGTTTAAATCTCTAGTTATGACCTCACTAACGCTACTAGCTATGTTCCTTATATCCTGTCAATTTTGTAAGACAGAACTGTTGTTTCTTGCATTATCTATGTGTAACTAGATCTTGGACAAAATCAATGATGGCTAAGCGTCTTGAAGTCATTGATCACATACATAGCTCCATATGGATTGCATAGTCATATACAGACTATATATATATATACAGTAGACATATATAGACTATAGATATAGTCATATATAGTCTAACTCTATGAGAGCTTCTGGACTGTAGCCCACCAGGCTCCTCTGTCCATAGGATTTTTCAGGCAATACTGAGTGGACTGTCATTTCCTCCCTTGGTGTCCCCTGCATTGCTGTCAGATTCTTTACCTGCTGATGTGGATAGCTGACTCACTGGAAAAGACCCCAAAGCTGGGAAAGAAGGAAGGTAAAAAGAGAAAGGGGCAGTAGAGGATGAGATGGTTAGATAGCATCACCAACTCAAAGGACATGAGTTTGAGCAAACTTCGGAAGGTACTCAAGCACAGTGAAACCTGGCAAGATGCAGGCCATGGGGGTCACAAAGAGTCAGAGACAACTTTGTGACTGAACAACAACAAATAGCTCTATATAAAATTGCAATAGTACAACTCTATACATGGGAAGAAGCATAAAGAGACAACATTTTCTGGATCATAAAAGACTAGTAAGATAGGATTTAGAGAATTTTTAGGTTATTAACAGGGCTTAATCCAAATACAGCACATGGATGACCTGATCTCTCCTGATTTAGGAATAAACCTTCCTAATGCCATAGGAAAATTGGTGATGAAATGTCTCCTAGACCTCAGTCAAATTTAAGATCAAAAGAGGGGCAACTGTAAACAAAATAACAAAGAGTGTCACTCATCATTCCATTATATAAACAGGTAAATCACAACCTACTGCAGTCTCCCATCTCCACCACCAGTGCAATCCGAGGTAAATTCAAGATGAACAATGGGACTAAACTTTCTGTGCTTTGGGTATACAGATCCCAAGGTAGTTGAAATGCATATCTAAGGAAGAATTTGACTTCAAATTCTTGTATCTTCCAATATATAGAAAAGCATTGTAATCATTAACTTGAGATATCTATTCTTTGGGCTTAGTAGTAATCTTTTAATAAAATATATGTTTGATAGCATGTATTTAAAAAAAAAATACACTCACAAACACACACATCACTCCCCGAGTTCCTTGAAGCAGTTTTCTCAAATTTACTGAGAAGTGGTTTCCTGGACCTCATAAGATTACGGAGTAAAACTTAACTTAAAAACTTTTATGTTGTACATTTTTCTTTATGTTGACGAAAATGTTTCTTATGACAAAGATGAAGGAGTCTCAAGCAGGGGAAGCAGGGGAGTGTAAGAATGGACAAAGATGGGGAAGGCCTAGACAGAGTTGAATCTAGAGATGAAAGAGTCACAGTGAAGAAGAGGGTTGCATAAGAAGTCTGGAGCTAAGGAGCAATAATCATTTCTTCCTTGAGGTTGATTAATTTTATAATATATTAATAAAATTTGACAGCAATTTGCTTTGAAGTTTGTGTAAATTTTTGGAAATCAAGCATTACTTAAATTCTGTAATATTGTTAACTAGTTAGAAAAAATAATAATATACCTTCCAAAAGAGAATTTTATTGTAAAAACTTAGTCTTGATTCTGTCATTGAAAATATTGTATGAAAAGCCAATCATTAAGATTATTTACAGATAATACAAATACTATCTCTGTCTTTTTCTCTCTCACATAAACACAAATACATAATTAAGCAAATAATTAAATATTTCATTTATGTGTTCCTCAGGGGAATCTTGTAAGTATAGAAATATATGCATTTTTAAAAGTTGATTGCAAATATTTCTCTGCTCATCAACTGCTAAGAAACATCACATTACATTTATAAACATCACATTAAATTTATACAGATTTCACAGTGTTCTGGCTTTGGCAATGCTCCTGGCAAAACATTTTAGAATCAGAAAGTGTGAATTTCATTTAAGTGGTTTAGCACAGCTTCAAAGGTGCTGTGATTTTCTTTTGTGAGATTTCCTGCAAATTATCAGTTTTTTCTGAGTTTCCAGTGGTGGTTGGATGGTGATGATGGTAAACAGAAAAAAAGGGTCCTGGAAATATCAACTAATTTTAGGGAAAATAACAGCAGATACTACAAATAAAAAATCTTCAGAAATCATTTTAGCAGTTCTCAGTGTTGCAGTTTCAAAGGGGAAAAAATAACAAAAAACAACAAAACACTTGGTTTTCTATAAAGTATAACCAGTGTGTAAATATATAACTCTAAACTCTAAAACTACTCTAAAAAGTAAAGTCTATTAATTTTAAAAATAAATAAAAGTACATGGACTCTCCAGATTCTACACATCTCTTTCAGTGATTCAACAAATAGTTCTGGAAATAGAGATTCATTTATAATTTACAGAAGTCATTATATAAATACCCCGCCTCTGAGGTCTCATTAGGAATGGGTGGTTTAGTCACTACATCGTGTCTGACTCTTTCTGACCCCATGGACTGTAGCCTGCCAGGCTTGTCTGTCCATGGGACTCTCCAGGCAAGAATACTGGAGTGGGTTGCCATTTCCTTCTCCAGGGCATCTTCCCAACCCAGGGATCGAACTTGGGTCTACTGCCCTACAGGTGGATTCTTCACTGACTGAGCCAGCAGGGAAGCCCTAGGACTGGGCATTTAGAAAGAAATGGAGAAGACTTTTGTTTTGCAATATTTTTCAAAAAAGCTTTCAACTTACATTTAACTTTCATAACCAATTTGTTTCTAGTTGAAAATTTATGTCATTTGTTGAAATTGCTCTAAACTAACAGATCATTGGTTCACAGTGTTTTCAGTATTTTCTGGGTAATTTATTTGAGAGTGGATGGTATTTCTCACTCATCCTATGGGGCAAACGATTACAGGCAACTTTCAGTCAAAAAAATGTCAGGTGAATTATGAAAAGAGCTACTCTGGTGGCTGAGAGGTTAAAGAATCCGCCTGCAATGAGGGAGACCTGGGTTTGGTCCCTGGATTGGGAAGATCCCCTGGAGGAGGGCATGGCAACCCACTCCACTACTCTTGCCTGGAAAATCCCATGGACAGAGGAGCCTGGTCAGCTACGGTCCATGAGGTCACAAAGAGTCGGACACGACTGAGCAAGTAACACTTTAAAACAAGCTTATCCAGTTTTAATGAAATTTAAAAATCATACACATGGACTCATCAGTGAGCTGAGAACAGCTTTGTGTCTTTGAGCTTCAGTAAGTCTTGTGATTCTGAGACATTATTAATTCTTGTGCCTTAAAAACACACACAAAAATTAACAGTCCTCTAAAACATGCTTAAAGGGGAATTCTGCTGGATAGCATGGAGATGCCCTAAATGATATAGTTGCCTACAACCTCAAACCAGCAAGTTAAAGGAGAAAAAGACAATTTCTGCCAAGAAATAATATAGGCCACTTGTGTTTGTGATGATTCTACTATTCTTGGCACAACTTGCTTCCAAAAATCATTTAGAAAATCACGATTACTAAACTGACAAGAGCCTAAGAGTATTAGAGCCATATTGCTTAATTTTATCATCAAAAATGTCAGTAACTGGCTCTGGAATATATTGTCACAGTAACTTTATATCATACTCTTTCTTCAGTTGTTTAAATTTTTAGCAATTGAGTAAATAATAAAATAATATAAAGCATTCAAGGAATTTAAAATGTTATTTTAATAGATAACTAATTGACCCCCTCAGATATTATAATTAATTTCTTTGAATAAATTAAAACAGAATATAATTCACAGTTGGGTCCTTAAACACCCTAAGACATAGACATTTCATTAAAATATTTTGTATTTTTATTAATTTTTTGATCTTTAATAGTAATAGAAGAAGCACTATCTATTAGCTTATGTTTTTAACTTAAATATAAGATTTTTCAGAATAATATTCTGTTATTTGCACAAATTATTCAGAGAGAGGATTTTAATATTAGTTGTGTAAAACTTCTCAAATTGAGTTACATGAAACTTTGGAGTATGTGTCAAGTATATGTGCATAAGTTCTCATAGGACAAGCAAAGCATATTTAATTAGAACATGAGTCTTATTCAAAGATTTACAGAGAAAAATTAATGTACTTTATAAAAACCTCTTGATGGATATATTAGGGTAATAAAATGTATTGCTCTCTGGAGAAAAATGAAAAGATTTTAATTGTAAATACAAACGTGCAAAGAAATGTTATTCTCAAAGCAGGACACTTCCAATCCCAGACCAAGCTCCTGGCTCTGTCCTTACAGGTAGGGAGGGAGCCTCGCTTTAATTTGAGAGGAAAATAATAATGGTAATATTATTGGTACCCCTGTCCTCTTAAATAAGTCTTAGGAAATGAGACATCATTGGCTGTAGCATTAAGAAGGGATAATGAAACTGAATTTACTCATTCAATTTTGTATTCCTGCACCCAAAGCATAGGTGCTGAGAATCTATGTGTCTTGCGAATTTTGCAAGGAAAAAAATAATTTTGATCTCTCTTTTTATAGAACTTACATTCTAAGTGGCCTATACTGTGGCATAAATGGATAAAATCACAGAAGACTTTCAGTCAGTTAAGTACCATTTCAGAATATAATTATGTATCTGGGGAGAAAGAGGAACATGAGGATCACAAAGAATGCTGTCTTTTACTTTATTTACTATCAGGACTTTCTCTGCAAGACCCTTTCTTCTCAGATAAGTGTAATGCCAGACACAGCTACACACATTTTGAATAAAGTAGATAGTACAAGCTCAAACTCACCAATTAGAGTCTGGGTTTTTCTTGCTGCTACTATACATTTCTGAATTTATGAGCAGTAGTATATGAGTAAATAGTTAACAACTAGCTCTCTGGGGGGGAAAAGTACATAGCTATAGATCTACAGATATAGATTTATAGAGATATATCACAAAAGTGCACTAAAGGATATGAAGCCCACAATCTACAGTAATAAAATATATTCATTATTGTAATATCCATATAGCCAATTAATTCTCATAATATTTTAGTTGATTTTTCCCAACCTCTTAAAATTGTTGCCAATTTATAGCTTCAATTGATGAACCAGTATAGTTGCAACATGAATGTTGGTTGATATTTTTCTTTAATGAGTAAAATGAAAGTGAAGTAATACACACACTGGAATTTCACTCATTCGTCAATGATGTAAGCTACTGCTTGCTGAAGAGTTCTCAAATACTGAATAACATTTCCTCTTTTCTGTGTGTGTTATAAGAAAAAACTATGACAAACATAGATAGTATTATTAAAAAGAAGAGACATCACTTTGCTGACAAAGGTCCATACAGTGAAGCTATGGTTTTTCCTGGAGTCATGTACAGATGTGAGAGCTCACCCTTAAGAAGGTTGAGTGCTGAAGAATTGACACTTTCAAATTGTGGGGCTGGAGAAGACTCTTGAGAGTCCTTTGGACTGCAAGGAGGTCAAACCAGCCAATTCCAAAAGATATCAATCCTGAATAATCTTTGGAAGGGGACTGAGGCTGAAGCTGAAGCTTCAATACTTAAGCCACCTGATGGGAAGAGCCAACTCATTGAAAAAAGACCTTGATGCTGGGAAAGACTGGAGACAAAAGGAGAAAGGGGTTTCAGAGAATGAGATAGATAGCATCATCGACTCAATGGACATGAATCTAAGCAAAATCTGGGGGACAGTGAAGGATAGCGGAGACTGGCATGCTGCAGTCCATGGGTCCCAAAGAGTTGGATACGATCTAGAGACCTAACGGCAACAATACATAATGTAACACTTATAGACACCATGCACTAGGAAGTTTAATCTCCATTATTAACATTGTCTCTGTTATTTTCAAGAGAAAAAACAAAGCACCTTTCTTTCTATTTCAAGCGTCTAGCATGATGTCACCGAATCACAGTTGGTTGGGAAAAGATACAGTTACCCACAATCTTGCAGTATTTCTTCCTAAGTGAAAATGCAAAGGACTAGAGGAAAACAATAAAATAGGAAAGACTAGAGATCTCTTCAAGAGAATTAGAGATACCAAGGGAACATTTCATGCAAAGATGGGCACAACAAAGGACAGAAACTGTATGGGCTTAACAGAGGCAGAAGATATTAAGAAGAGGTGACAAGAATACACAGAAGAACTATACAAAAAAGATCTTCATAACCCAGATAATCATGATGGTGTAATCCTGAAGTGTGAAGTCAAGTGGGCCTTAGGAAGTATCACCAAGAACAAAGCTAGTGGAGGTGATGGAGTTCCAGTTGAGCTATTTCAAATCCTAAAAGATGATGCTGTAAAAGTGCTGCACTCGATATGCCAGCAAATTTGGAAAACTCAGCAGTGGCCACAGGACTGGAAAAGGTGTTTTCATCTAATCCCAAAGAAGGGAAATGCCAAAGAATATTCAAACTGCTGCACAATAGAACTCATTTCACATGCTAGCAAAGTAACATTCAAATCCTCCAAGCTAGGCCTAAACCGTATATGAACTGAGAACATCCAAATGTACAAGCTGAAATTTAGAAAAGGCAGAGGAACCAGAGATCAAATTGCCAACATCTGTTGGGTCACTGAAAAAGCAAGAGTGTTCCAGAAAAATATCTACTTCTGCTTCATTGACTACACTAAACCCTTTGACTGTGTGGATCACAACAAACTGTGGAAAATTCTGAAAGAGATGGGAATACCAGACCACCTTACCTGCCTCCTGCGAAACCTATATACAGGTCAGGAAGCAACAGTTAAAACTGGACATGTAACAATACATTGGTTTCAAATTGGGAAAGGAGTATGTCAAGGCTGTATATTCTTACCCTGCTTATGTAATATATATTTAACTTACATACAGAGTACATCATGGCAAATGCCAGGCTGGATGAAGCACAAGCTGGAATCAAGATTTCTGGGAGAAATATCGATAACCTCAGATATGCAGATGACACCACCCTAGTAGTAGAAAGCAAAGAGGACAGTGAAAAAGCTGGCCTAAAACTCAACATTCAAAACACTAAGATCATGGCATCCGGTCCCATCACTTCATGGCAAATAGATGGGGAAACAGTGGAAACAGTGACAGACTTTATTTTCTTGGGCTCCAAAATCATAATAGATGGTGACTGCAGCCATGAAATTAAAAGACACTTGCTTCTTAGAAGAAAAACTATGACAAACCTAGACAGCATATTAAAAAGCAGAGACATTACTTTGCCAATAAATGTCCATCAAGTCAAAGCTATGGTTTTTCCAGTTGTCATGTACAGATGTGACAGTTGGAATATAAAGAAAGCTGAGCATCGAAAAATTGATGTTTTTGAACTGTCGTGTTGGAGAAGACTCTTGAGAGTCCCTTGGACTGCAAGGAGATCAAACCAGTCAATCCTGAAGGGAATCAACCCTGAATATTAATTGAAAGGACTGATGCTGAAGCTGAAGCTCCAATACTTTGGCCATCTGACATAAACAGCTGATTCACTGGAGAAGACTGGGAAAGATTGAAGGCAGGAGGAGAAGGGGTAGAGGACGAGATGGTTGTATGGCATCATCAACTCAATGCATATGAGTTTGAGCAGGCTGAATGGCATCACCAACTCAGTGGACATGAGTTTGAGCAAGCTCCAAGAGATGGTGAAGGATAAGGAAGCCTGGCATGCTGCAGTCCATAGGGTTGCAAAGAGTCAGACATGACTTAGTGACTGAACAACAAGAACTATCAGATAGATTGATGCAATGAATATAAATAACTTCACAATCATAGATGAGCAAAAATCACCCTAAAATCAGAAAGCAATAACTTTTGAGTTAGTTATGACTTCTATAATTTAATTTTGAATGATAGTTGTTTTAAAAATGGCTTACAAAGTTCCTGAAAATTTAACAATCAGCTCTCAAGAGTGCTTGTGAACCAGCTTTAGCACAGCACTGCTCATGAGCTTCTAGTAAGTCCCAAACACCTGTATACCCATAACACCCTTCATGGTTTGCTAGGAACTTCCCAGATTTTACCACTGAAAGTCCCGGATTCCAAGAAACTCTTTAGCCATAGGCAAACTGGGACACTTGGTTATCCTAATCCATGGATTATCCAAAATTGTTATGTAAACTGTCTCATCACTAATAGAGCTCGATTCTTCCTCTGAATTTAGAGTGCTTACAAATCTTGCCCCAGCTGTTTGCTAGGATGATAGACTCTGTAAGATAAATTATTGTCATGGTCCCAGACACTGTCAGATTTTAAATAGCAACGTTTTCTACTTTTCACTTCATATTTGTTGTAATTCAGGTACACACAGCCTAAGTTCATCATCTCCCTCTGGTTTATTAAAATCAAGTCTTTGGAATCATTAAGTCCTCTTTTCTTCATATAAATGAGGTCTCCAAATATTCACTTGAAAGAGCAATTATGAAATTAAATAAGGTTATGTTCATACAATGCCTAATAGAGTTGTGCATAAAGTAGTAACTATCAAAATAGTATTCTCAGGATTACTCCCAGTTCCTTCTTGAACCAAACATTTACTTTCCTTGGCAGCCCCTGCTGATAGCTAGCTTTATCTCACTGTTATTTTTCAAATTTAACTCATATTCACATCTAGAAAGAACATGGGACTACTGCTTGCCAGAGTGAGCAATACTTCCCACCTTGATGTTATCATGTTAGCTGGAAATCTAGGAAAAGGAGTGTAAAATGTGAGTAGTAAAGAATTCTTCTTTTCTTTTCTTTTTTTTTTTTAAAGGATATCATTTACAGAGCTAACTTGAGAGAGGACCTAAAAGATAAGCCATTTGTCTAGAGTAGAGGTCAGTAAACCGTTGACCAGCCAACATTCTGCTGTTGTAAATAGCTTTATTGGAACATAGCCCTGCCAATTCATTTATATACCATCAGTAGCTACTTTGGCACTACAACAACACACATCTTTGGATAGTTGTGACCCAGACAAAATGGCCTATAAAGTCTATATATTCACTGCCAGGCCCTTTATAAAGAGAAAATATTTGCCAATTCTCAATGCAGAAATACTTTAATAGTTTTGCCTGGGTAGGGGCAGATGATCTGGGAAAGGGAAATGCTGGTCTCTAGCTCCTTGCTTTTCCAAATCAGGACGAGCTCATGCTCTTGTTTCTTCCCCAAATAAAGGCACATAGGCTACTGCTGTGAATGCATTTACCTAGAATGCACGGGAGATCAGGACTAAGGCTACTTCTCGCTTTAACAGAATTTTCTAAAACCAAAGCCAGAGAGAGTCCTAAGAGCCTGCACTGTCAGATATTGATATGTTTATTCTGAAAATGCTGGGATGGTTTCTGTTTGCCAGGCAGCTTTCAGAACACCATCATCATTTTCCAAAAACTGTATCTGAATTTGCTGACAGTGAATGATTAACAAGTTCTATCACCCTGAGCCAAAATTAAATTTGCTCTTTCATGAAAAAAAAATTAATCTTGTGCAGAGGAATAATCATGAGTATATGCTAAGAAATTTTTATCATAGGCTGAGATTTCTACAACAAAATGAAGTATAATAATTTGTCAGTGAAAAAAAATGTGTTAATTATACTGTTATTATTCTATTGTGCTTCATTGGAAAGTTGTTTGAATTAGAACCATTTCCTTCTTAGTTTTTGCATTTTTTTCTTATGTTTTCATAAAATAAAACCAAATCATAATGATTGTTAATTCATAGGGTATAAAATTAACTTAGACTATCTGGATTATTACTCTTCAATAGTTTTTTAAAGTATATTTAAATAAGAAACTACATTCTTGCCTGTTGCACTGGTAATATTAGGTGTATGAATTGGGAAGCTCTCCCAAGATTGAATATCATGAGTAATTTTTTAAAAGAAAGTCAAAAGTCTCTCTTGTTGAGTAGCTGTCCTTTAAGGGTTTTCCAGTGGAAATGACAGAATTATTGAGCCAGGCCCTGGAAAGTGGTATGATTCCACCCTTCACAGAGATATGAGAAAAAAAAAACCTAGGATAGAATGATAGTCTACCTAACTGGCAGATCTCCTTTTCTGCCTCAGTGCACAAGTGTCGGGATAACGGTGAGGGAAGCAGGTTGGTTGGGGTGTAGGGCCAGGCCTGAACACATCTGCCTAAGTTGTCATCACCATTCAGGGCTCTACCACTCACAGCACCTCTAAGCACCACAAACACACACACATGCACACATACTGAGTCATTCATGGCTTCAGGAAATTTAAAAGTTAGCTAAAAGTGGTCACTGACAAGTTAATCTGAACTCAACACAGTTAAATATTGACTAATTTTCCTTCACTCTGACTTGCATAGCCCAAAGCATGATCCCAGTGGAGCAGACGTCCATCTTTACATTGTTACTCTTGACTGGGCTTTAAGCAAAGTCAGTTTTAACTTATAGCAGAATCTTGGGGGTGCAGGGTGGGAAGAAATGATAGGGCCTGATGAAAACCATAAAGGAAATGGGTCATCTGTTCTCTGCTTTAGTGCTCATGGCGTCATCGATGACAACAGAAGGAAAAGCTCTTTCTTGTTAAAACCATCCCCAATTTTGAGGGCCAATAATGTCCTATTTAAAAAGAAGAAAAATTAAATTCTCTTTACTGAAGTACTCAGGAATTCTGATCACAGCTTCATTTTAGCAATTATTACTCTGTGTGACTGATACGTAACGAGACATACATATGATTTGATTACAAGTGAGAAGGAGGCAGGGTTTGGGAACAGCAGCAGACACTTGATAATTTATTTCTGAGAACCAACTCCCTCTCTTTTGTTTTGATCTCTGTAAATAAACTTCTTTCTCATTCCCCTAAAAAACAAACAAAAAAAGCTATATACAAACTAGCAGCCATAGATTTTTAAACAAAGCACTAGTGATTTAAGATATTTAAAAACTGAGCAGAAAAATAAACACAAAATGAGATTCACTGAAGCTATTTTTCAAGGCAAAATGTTATTAAATTAGTGAATGCTTATTTATACAGACAAGTACAACTATGCTGATCATGCACTATCAATGTGGCATCTTTATACCAACAATTTGATGAATGTTTATTGAATGAGTAAAAAAAGAAACTATGACATGCATGACACCTATTAAGTGATATGAAGAAGGCCAATCATATGGACAGACCTTGCCCAAGAGATTACATTTTAGTACCCAAGTCAAATACCTACCCTGTGTAGAGGGGTAATATTCTGAACATTAAATTGAGGTTAATTTTTCCTTTAAAAAATATTGTGAAAGATTTCAAACTTTGAGAACATTGACACTAATATAAAAAAAGAAAAATGTCCATAAATTCATCATGCAGATTTAAAACTATATTTGTCTCCTCAGAAGTATAATTTCACTAAACATTAGACATTTACTTGTGATGTTGAGATAAAGATAGATTTCACTCATTTTAACTTCTGAATACATATCATAATTTATTTTTCATTCCTCTATTAGATGACCAGATGATTTCCACTGAATAAGGTTTGCAATTCTAAAAAAATTTCTCACTGCAATGTATCTCTGAACACATAGAGCCAGTAGTATCTATTAATCAGGAAGAGAGAACATGATGATTAGAAGAAAAAAATAATAATTGCTTGGACTTAATATTTAAGACATTTTAAAAGCTCTTGTCAGAAATAATAGTTTGGAGAGAAATTCACGTATTTGCAAGATTCAGAGCTATGGGACTGCAAAGAGGGCCTTGGAGAGATTAAGAACCCATACACTGAGAACTATAAAACACTGATGAAAGAAACTGAAGATGATGAAAAGAAATGGGAAGATACCCCATATTCTTAAACTGGAAGAATAATGTTAAAATATCCACACCACACAAAGCAACCTTAAGATTTAATGTAATCCCTATCAAAATATCTGTAACATTTTTCATAGCATTAGAATGAATAATCCTAATATTTATATGGGACCACAAAAAACCCCAAACTGACAGAGCAACTGTGAGAAAAACTACAAAGCTAAAGGTGTCGAACTCCCTATTTTCAGACTATACTACAAAGTTACAGTAATCCAAACAATATAATATTGGAAAAAGACAGACACACAGATCAGTACAGAAGAATAGAGAGGCTAGAAAAACCCACACACATATGGTCAATTCATTTATGACCAAGGATGCAAAATACACAATTGGAAAGATACAGTTGCTTGTGGTTCTGGGAAAAGTCAACAGCTTCATGTAAAAGAATGAGGTTAGAACATTTTTTCACACAATATACAAGAATAAATTCAAAATAGATTGACGATCTAAATATAAGACTGGAAACCTTAAAACTCATAGAAGGAAACACAGGCAGAACACACTTTGACATAAGAGGTAGCAATACATTTTTTACTCTATCTCTTCAGATAAAACAAACAAAAATAAACAAGCAGACTCTAATTAAATTTTGTACAGCAAAGGAAACCATTGACAAAATGTAAAGACAAGCTACTGAGTAGGAAAAAGTGTCTACAAATGATTTACCTGATAAGGAGCTAATATATAAAATACACAAAAAACTCATACAACTCAATTTCAAAAACTGGCAGTTTCTTTGTGGCTTAGTGGTTAGGTTCCTGGCTTTCAGTGCCACAGTCCAGGTGCAAGCCCTGGTTAGGCAAATGAGATCCCATAAACTGGTCGCTGCCAAACAAAAAACACCCAAAAGCAAATATATATATATATATATATATATATATATATATATATATATATCAGTTCAGTTCATCCATCACAAACTCCCAGAGTTTACTCAAACTCATGCCCATCGAGTTGGTGATGCCATCCAGCCATCTCATCCTCTGTCGTCCCCTTCTCCTCCTGCCCCCAATCCCTCCAAGCATCAGGGTCTTTTCCAAAGAGTCAACTCTTCGCATCAAGTGGCCAAAGTACTGGAGTTTCAGCTTCAGCGTCAGTCCTTCCAACGAACACCCAGGACTTATCTTCTTCAGGATGGACTGGTTGGATCTCCTTGCAGTCCAAGGGACTCTCAAGAGTCTTCTCCAACACCATAGTTCAAAAGCATCAATTTTTCGGCTCTTGGCTTTCTTCACAGTCCAACTCTCACATCCATACATGACCACTGGAAAAACCACAGCCTTGACTAGACAGACCTTTTTTGGCAAAGTAATGTCTCTACTTTTTAATATGCTATCTAGGTTGGTCATAACTTTCCTTCCAAGGAGTAAGTGTCTTTTAATTTCATGGCTGCAGTCACCATCTGCAGTGATTTTGGAGCCCCAAAAAATAAAGTCTGACACCGTTTCCACTGTCTCCCCATCTATTTCCCATGAGGTTATGGGACCAGATGCCATGATCTTAGTTTTCTGAATGTTGAGCTTTAAGCCAACTTTTTCACTCTCCTCTTTCACTTTCATCAAGAGGCTTTTTAGTTCCTCTTCACTTTCTGCCATAAAGGTGATGTCATCTGCATATCTGAGGTATTTGATATTTCTCCCAGCAATCTTGATTCCAGCTTGTGCTTCTTCCAGCCCAGTGTTTCTCATGATGTACTCTGCATGTAAGTTAAATAAGCAGGGTGACAATATACAGCCTTGATGTACTCCTTTTCCTATTTGGAACCAGTCTGTGGTTCCACGTGCAGTTCTAACTGTTGTTTCCTGACCTGCATACAGGTTTCTCAAGAGGCAGGTCAGGTGGTCTGGTATTCCCATCTCCTTCAGAATTTTCCACAGTTTATTGTGATCCACACAGTTGAAGGCTTTGGCGTAGTCAATAAATAAATATATATATATATATATATATATATATATATATACACACACACACACACCAGAGGAGGCAATGGCACCCCACTCCAGTGCTCTTGCCTGGAAAATCCCACGGACGGAGGAGCCTGGTAGGCTGCAGTCCATGGGGTCACTGAGAGTCGGACATGACTGAGCGACTTCACTTTCACTTTTCACTTTCATGCATTGGAGAAGGAAATGGCAACCCACTCCAGTGTTCTTGCCTGGAGAATCCCAGGGACAGAGGAGCCTGGTGGGCTGCCATCTATGGGGTCGCCCAGAGTTGGACACGACTGAAGCAACTTAGCAGCAGCAGCGGCATATATATATATATATATATATATATATATATATATATACACACACAATTTAAAAACGGGCAGAAGACCAGAATAGGCATTTTCCCAAAAACCCACAGACAAACAATGGGCACATGAAAAGATGCTCAAGATCATTAATCATTAGAAAAGTGCAAATCAACAACCACAGTGAGGTATCATCTCACACCTGTCAGAAAGGCTATCTTCAAAAAGACCACAAATAAAAAATGTTGGTGAGAGCATGGACAAAAGGCAACCCCTGTACACTGTTGCTACCAATGTAAACTGGTGCAGCTACTATGAGAAATAATATGGTGGGTTCTCAAAAAACTAAACAGAACTACTATAAGATCCAGCAACTCCACTCCTTGGTATATTCACTCCTAGGTATATCCACTCCTTAGTATATTTTCAAAGAAAATAAAAACACTCATTCAAAAAGACATATGCACCTCAATGTTTATAGCAGAATTATTTACCATAGCCAAGATATAAAAGCAATCAAAGTGCGCATCAACAGATGGATGGATAAAGAAGATGTGTGTGTGTGTGTGTGTATGTGTACACACATATATACATCAAAATGGAATATTACTCAGCTGTCAGTTAATGGCGGGAGCTTCCCAGGTGGCACTTGTGGTAAAGAACCTGATTGCCAATACAGGTAGACGTAAGAGATCAGGTTTGATCCCTGGGTCTAGAAGATCCCCTGAAGAAGAGCGCCACTCCAATATTCTTGCCTGGAAAATTCCACAGACAGAGGAGCCTGGCAGGCTACAGTCCATGGGGTCAAATAATGAAATGTTTGTACTTGAAACAACATGGATGGACTCGGAGGGAACTGTGCCTAGTGAAATAAGTCAGGCAGAGAAGGAAATACTATTACCACATATATGATAAAACAGAGACAGACACACTGATATAGATACAAAGTATCAGTGGAATACCCATGGGAAGAGTTATGAGGGAGGGGAAATATTGGGTAAAAGATAAAGAGGTACAACATACTAATTTTAAAATAAATAAGCTACAAGGAGATTGTACAGCATAAGGAATATAGTTAATATTTTATAATAACTTTAAATGGATATATATCTATAAAAGTACTGAATCCCTTTTGCACACCTGGCACATTGTATATCAACTGTAACTTTAAAAAAGGGACAAAAAAGAACAGAAAGGGACAGGATCACTCCCTCTAGGAGCACACGCTGAGCGAAACCCATGTGAGCACAGAGAGAAACAGCTGTCTATAAGAAACTCTAGGCCTTCAGGGTGACCTTGGACTTCCCACCTGCAGAAGTATGAGAAATAAATGCCCGCTGTTTAGACCACCCAACTGAAGGTAAGAGGTTGCATTTTCTTCCAATGACAATCTGAATACCTCTGCATCTCTTTTCCATATTTTTGATGAATCTTCTTCCTTGATTGTTACCTTTCTGTCTAGAAAGGACATTCCCTTGTTAGGGCCTGAGATTGTTCACTTTGACTGCTTACTGACAAAAAATAGCTAAGCAATGTTTATTGACTAAATTTCGTAGAAAATATCCTGAAAACGCTATATTTGGTTCTTTTTATTGTGTAAAACCAGGGCTTCCCTGGTGGCTCAGATGTTAAAGCATCTGCCTGAAATGCAGGAGACCTGGGTTCAATCCTTGGGTGGGGAAGATCCACTGGAGAAGGAAATGCAACCCACTCCAGTATTCTTCCCTGGAGAATCCATGGAGGGAGGAGCCTGGTGGCCTACAGTCCACGGGGTCACAAAGAGTCAGACATGACTGAGCGACTTCACTTTATTGTGCATGACAATTTTGTTTTTCTTCCTTTCATGTCTTACGTCTCCTCAGAGCAGCCACATTTTTTGGTCTTGGATATCTGGACTTCCCTAGAACCTGAAGGGAGTATTTGGAGTTCTGGGATATCCTAGAATTGCTTTAGTACTTCAAGAGAGGAGGGAAAAATTCAACTACAGAAAGAAAGCGAACTAAATGTCAAGATTAAAGAGGAAGTGGGAAAGTTCCCAGAAAAGCAAATATCTTTTTTTAAAAATCCCCTCACTATGCCCAAAGAATGCAGAGTACCTGTGAGGAACAAGATAGATACGTGCAATTTGAACACGATGCTCCTTACTCTTAGGGGCCATCACCAAGGGTCAGCAACCTGGCATAACCATGACATTGACAAATTAACATTTCTGGGGCTCCTGCTTTGGAACAGATTCACTTGGCTTGAGCCCCTCATCAGTGACCATAATGGACTGAACAACCGAAGTTCTTCTTCCACATTTCCTGCATTACCTAATCCCAATCTTTGTGTTGGAAAGACGGCTCTGAGAAATTGCTAATATTGTGTATTCTGCCAAAAGTGATGAGAGGGTAGCTGGGTTAAATTCAAGATAGAAAAGTAAACAGAAATTACCAATTACTATCACTTTGATTACAGTAGCACACCCAGCTCACAGTGTCATTATTGTTTATGTATTTTATATATAGGAGTGTGTATCTGTTAATCCCAAACTCCTAATTTATCCCTCCTTCCCCTTTCCCCTTTGGTAGCCATAAATTTGTTTTCTATGCCTGTGAGTCTGTTCTTGTTTTGTAAATAAACTCATTTATTACTTTTTAGATTCTAGGTATAAGTGGTACAATATTTGTCTTTGACTCACTTCATTAGGAGAAGGAAATGGCAACCCACTCCAGTATTCTTGCCTGGAGAACCCCGTGGACAGAGAAGCCTGGTGGACTGCTGTCCATGAGGTTGCACAGAGTCAGACACGACTGAAGCGACTTAGCATGCATGCATGCGTTGGAGAAGGAAATGGCAACCCACTCCAGTATTCTTGCCTGGAGACTCCCAGGGACAGAGGAGCCTGGTGGGCTGCGGTCTATGGGGTTGCACAGAGTCGGACACGACTGAAGTGACTTAGCAGCAGCAGCAGCACTTCATTTAGGATGACAATCTCTAGGTGCATCCATGTTGCTGCAAATGGCATTATTTCAAGATGAGAAATTATGAAAGAAACAGGACTGCGTCTAGGATCTTTCTATTCACAGAGATTTGCAGACTTGATATCTAAATTCAAATACTATTTTATAGCAGGCTATATTCTTTAAGAGGTAAACAGCTTTTTATACATGAAAGCTTATATGATCACTGTGTGAGGAATGTAATTTATATAATATAAGGTTTTAAAACACATCGTTTTACTTTAATGCTACCTTACAGCTGCTAGTCACATTATTACATACTTACCAAATCTATGTCATTATCACATTTTTAAGAAATGAATCCTAATCATAACTTGCAATCCTGGAATATAAAAGACCCAAACATGCGCAGAAACATAAAAGAAACCAAATCTTGTGAGTGTTCCATATAAGCAAACCTCCACTGAGGGCTTCCCAGGTGACTCAGTGATAAAGAATCCGCCTGCCAATGCAGAAGATGGGAGTTCAGCCCCTTGGTTGGGAAGATCCCTTGGAGGAGGAAATGGCAACCTACTTCAGTATTCACGCCTGGAAAATTCCATGGGCAGAGGAAGACTACAGTCCTTGTGGTCGCAGAGTCAGTCATGACTGAGCAACTGAGAACGCTCATGCATACTGAGGTGCTACAGAACCTGTCCTGTGGAACTAACTAAAGGACTGCTGTGCTCCGATGTTTTCATTTGACTTGGGTCTTTTGACTGACATCCTTTACTAAACAACACTTAAGAATGCAAAGCAATGTAGGCACCCCCTGCACTAAAAAAGGTTATTTCCATGAGATAACACAGCTGGCTCCATATTTATTTACTTTGTTTCCACATCTTAAAGATAACCAAATTACAGTTCAAAAATTACACTTTTATTATATAAAAATGGCCAAACAAACCAGCTTAGAAGTCTGATAATAAACTTGTGTCTTAATCATAGGTGAAGCATATTAGAAATCATAGATGTATTTGTGGTATTTTATTTTAATGTTAACTATTCAAATCCAAGATAGGATGTGTTATAAATCTTTGTTTACCTATTTTTAACTTCTCACTTTTTTTTTTTTATCTCTATAGTATAGCAGCAGAGAAGAAAATGGCAACCCACTCCAGTACTCTTGCCTAGAGAATCCTGTGGACAGAGGAGCCTGGTGGGCTGCTGTCCATAGGGCAGCACAGAGTCGGACATGACTGAAGCAACTTAGCATGCATGCATGCATTGGAGAAGGAAATGGCAACCCACTCCAGTATTCTTGCCTGGAGAATCCCAGGGATGGAGGAGCCTGGTGGGCTGTTGTTTATGGGGTCACACAGAGTTGGACACGACTGAAGCGACTTAGCAGCAGGATAGTATACCAGGCAATGTTATACATTCTTCTACATAATACCTAACATCCTACATTTCTTATTTTTAAAACTTCCATTGCTGATATAACAAGAATTGTTCTTCTTTGCTCTCTCATGGTATCTTTGTTGTATATTGTTCAGTCACTAAGTCACGTCCAACTCTTTTCGACCCCATGAACTGCAGCATGCCAGACCTCTCTATCACTATCTCCCTGAGTTTCCTCAAACTCATGTCCATTGAGTCAGTGATGCCATCAAACCATCTCATCCTCTGTCACCCCCTTCTCCTCTTGGCCTCAATCTTTACCAGCATCAGGGTCTTTTCCAATGAGTCAGCTGTTTGCATCAGGTGGCCAATATGTTGGAGCTTCAGTTTCAGCATCAGTCCTTCCAATGAATATTCAACTTAATTTCCTTTAGTATTAACTGGTTTGATCTCCTTGCAGTCTAAGGGACTCTTAAGAGTCTTCTCCAACACCACAGCTTGAAAGCATCAATTCTTTGGTGCTCAGCCTTCTTTATGGTCCAACTCTCATATCTGTACATGGCTACTGGAAAAACCATAGCTTTAAATATATGGACCTTTGTCAGCAAAGTAATGTCTCTGCTTTTTAAAAACACTGTCTAGGTTTGGCATAGCTATTCTTCCAAGGAACAAGCATCTTTTAATTTCGTGGCTACATATAATGTCATTATTGCATATACTGTTCTTATATATGTAATAATCATATAACAGCTTATGTCTGCAAAGAAACTTCCAAAGGGCAGACAACTGTTTTCCATTAAAATTTTAAAATTTTTAAATAGCTTTTATTATAGCATGCCCCATTTATATATACAAGTGATAGCACTCAGCAGTGGATATAAGCTGTTAAATTTTCAGAGAAAAGTGAATATCAGCTATTAGCATTACTTCATTGTGAGAGATCTCTATTGCATATTAAAGATTTCAGAAATGTGATTATAGGATTGAAATAAAAGAACCACAAGGGGAAAAAAGCCTATTCTCTGACCTCCAAACATTTCTTGTGTCTGTTGTACTTCTTACTGTATTTTCTAAAATATTCCTAACAAGACTATATATTGTGAATATCTAACCTGACTGTGAATTATGGAACAGTGTTTGAAACTTCTGTGGTTTTTTGGGCATTCAATGCATACCAGATTGATATCAATACATATTTCTTTCTAATGGCCAAATATAGATATATGCCCAGGTGTGTTAATTACTGGTGGAAAAAAAAAATATTTCCTATAAATTCTTCTTCAAGGAGAGTATATGATAATGATAGACAAGCATTCATTTGATTAAACCAAGACTTCAGTAATTTTAGGGAAGTTTTTTTTTTTTAAGGTTAAACAACTTTATTATTTGCTATTATTTTCTTTCTATATTTTTAGATAATGACATATTAGTTTCTGGCTTCCCTGGTGGCCAATGGTAAAGAATCCACCTATCAATGCAGGAGACGTTAATTCGATCCTTGGTCTGGGAAGATCCCACATGCCTCAGAACAGCTAAGGCCATGTGCCACAACTATTTAGTTTGCGCTCTAAGCCAGGAAGCAGCAATTATTGACCTGATATGCTGTAACTACCGAAGCCATGAGCAATAGAGCCTGTGTTCCGCATCAAGAGAAGCCACTGGAAAGAGAAGCCTGTGCACCACAACTAGAAGTAGCCCCCACTCTTCTGCAAGTAGAGAAAAGCCTGTGCAGCAATGAAGACCCAACATCATCAAAATGAATAAACAAAATTTGTAAAGACAGACATATTAGTTTCAAGTCAAAGGTTCACAATTTGTTTCTATCTTTCATCAGTTCTCCCTCATCTTTTTTTCCTTACTTTCTTTTCAAAAATAATGGAATTATAGATTTCAAATGTCTTTTGATCTCAATTTATGCTGTGGGTAATTAGGAGAGACATGATCCTTAGATCACTATATGTTTAGCAAGTCAGCAGAAACAGACATTTACAAAGTCACTGGGAGTTGACTAGGTACAGATTCAAAGAGGTAATGATGGATTTTTGTCAAAAAGCTCTAAAAAGTAACAACTACGGTTTTAAAATAGTAACTAAACCAAAAATAATATTTTATTTATGAGATAGTTCTACTTAGTGTGGAAGAATAATGTTAAAATGTTCTCATGCAATGTATCCCCCAGCATGATTTCTTGGTAAGATGTTCTCTTCTATAATGGTTGTCACTCATCTAGAACTAGACATCCTAGAGTGTGAACTCAAGTGGGCCTTAAGAAGCATCACTACAAACAAAGCTAGTGGAAGTGATGAATTCCAGCTGAGCTATTTCAAATCCTAAAATATGATGCTGTTAAGAGTGCTGCACTTAATATGTCAGCAAATTTGGAAAACTCAGCAATGATCACCAGACTGGAAAAGGTCAGTTTTCAATCCAATCCCAAAGAAGGGCAATGCCATAGGATGTTCAAACTCTCAGACAAGTGCACTCATTTTGCATGCTACTGAATTATGCTCAAAATCCTCCAAGCTAGGCTTCAGCAGTACATGGATCAAGAACTTCCAGATGTACAAGCTGGGCTTAGGAAAGGCAGAGGGATCAGATCAAATTGCCAACATTTGCAGGATCATAGTGAAAGCAAGGAATTCCAGAAAACATCTACTTCTGCTTCAATGACTATGCTAAAGCCTTTGACTGTGTGGATCACAACAAACTGTGGAATATTCTTAAAGAGATGGGAATAGCAGACCACCTTACCTGTCTCCTGAAAAACCTGTATGTGGGTCAAGAAGCAACAATTAAACCTAACATGAAACAATGAACTGGTTCAAAATGGGAAAGGACTACAACAAGGCTGTATATTGTCACTGATATACAGAGCATATCATGCAAAATGCTGGGCTAGATGACTCACAAGCTGGAATCAAGAATGCTGGGAGAAATATCAACAGTCTCAGATATGCAGATGACACCAATCTAATCGCAGAGTGAAGAGGAACTAAGGAACCTCTTGATGAGCATGAAAGAGGACAGTGAAAAAGCTGACTTAAAACTCAACATTCAATAAACTAAGATCTTAGCATCTGGTCCCATCATTTCATACAAATAGAAGGGGGAAAAGTGGAAACAGTGAGTGACAGGCTTTATTATCTTGGGTCCCAAAATCACTGCATATGATGACTGCAGCCATGAAATTAAAAAAAAAAAAAAAAAAGCTTGCTCTTTGGAAGGAAAGCTATGACAAACTTAGCCTATTACAAAGCAAAGATATCACTTTGCCAACAATGGTCTGTATGGTCAAAGCTATGTTTTTTCCAATACAGTTTTGAGAGTTGGACCACAAAGATGGCTGTGTGCTGAACAACTGATGCTTTCAAATTGTGGTGCTGGAGATAACTCTTGTCCCTTGGACTGCAAGGAGATCAAATCAGTCCATCCTAAAGGAAATCACCTCTGAATATTCATTGGAAGGACTGATGCTGAAGATCCAATACTTTGGCCACCTGATGCAGGGAAAAATTGAAGTCAAAAGGAGAAGAAGGCTGCAGAGGATGAGATGGTTAGATAGCATCACTGACTCAACGGACACATATTTGAGCAAACTCCAGGAGCTAGTGAAGAACAGGGAAGCCTGACATGCTGCAGTCCATGGGGTTGCAAAGAACTGGACACAATTTAGTGACTGAACAACAACAAATCGTGGTATTCCTTCAGTGGGGCTTCCCAGGTGGTGCAGTGGTAAAGAATTCACCTGCAATTCAGAAGATGCAAGTTCAATCTCCAGGTCTGGAAGATCCCCTGGAGGAGGAAATGGCAACCCATTCCAGTACTGTTTCCTGGAAAGTTCCATGGACAGAGGAACATGGTGGGCTATTGTTTATGTTGTTGCACAGTCATACACCACTAAATTCACATACACAAACACACCAACATTCCTTCTGTAGGTCATGAACCCAGAATTCACTTAAAAATGATTCCTGCATGATTGTGTTGCATAAACGTTGCTTTCTTTCTCTCTGGATCATTTCTTCCTTTATTTCTACAATATTTCCAATATTTCTTGCATCATTTCATTCCTTCCTAAATCAGTTTTTCATTCTTTCTCTGTCTCTTATACACACACACTCACTCTCATTTTCTGTGTATCAGTTACAGATCTGTAAGTTTACAAACACAGGCATATAAAAAAATCCACATTAACTTGCTTTCTTTATAACTGTGCTCTTTCAAAGAGTAGGATCTAAATTTTGATAATACCAAGAACTGGGTCCAGGAACACATCATCCTCATGTGGTATTTTTATTACTTTAGCTCTGCCCCTGTCTTCCCTGTTTTTGAGTCCCTAAAAGAAAAATAAGATAACTGATTTTGCTCTTTGAAATTAATAGCAATGTAAGTAATTTTGTGAAATCTGTTATTATCTTGATGCCAAATCGGATATACATTTCACAGAAAAATTGTTGGACAATTTTACTCATGAATTTTAATGCAAAGTCAAATAAATTATTATCAAATTTTATTCAAGAGTATATAGAAATAATTAGGGAAAATCATTACAGAGTATAAGTTAATCCCAGCAATATAACAGATGTCTTAACCTTGGGCAATTGCTTTATGTAATTCAGCAAATAGCCACAAAATTTTAATGCCTAATAAATGACCATATTAATATGTGTATAAAAAATTGTGGTTAAAGCTTAGTAATTCAGAGTTTAAAAAAATCATAGTGCATAAGGAAGAAATTTATCTTTTTTGATAAAAGATACTTGTCAAAAAATCATATAATGGTAATGTCAGGAGATATCTCAAAAGTTAGGAGCAAGACATGGATACCTGTTTTCATCATCTTCTTCAACATTGTTCTACAAAACTTTGGTAATACAATAAGATAGAGAGAATTAGAGAGAGATTAAGAATTAGAATAAACTAAAATAAAGGTTTTGCTCACTTAAATATATTATATATTCATACATCAACCCATGAGAACCCACAAATTATTACAACCAGCAAGTGACTTCAACTTTATACATATGTAAGCTTATTACACAAAAATCAATCATTTTTCTATAAAAAACCTTCAGGAAACAGATATTTTGTTATTAAAATAGAAATAAAAACTATAAATCACCTGGGAATAAAATGAACAGAAGTCATGAACGAATAATGAAAAACTTTTTAAATGTTATGGAAAGACACCAAGAAAGACGTAAAATATAGGAAGATTTTTAAGGAATATACTATTTTTTAGGGATTTCCCTGGAGTCTCAAATGGTAAAGAATCTGCCTGCAATGCAGGAGACCCAGATTTGATCCCTGGATCAGGAAGATCCCTGGAGACGGGAATGGCAATCCACTCCAGTATTCTTGCCTGGAGAATTCTATGGACAAAGAAGACTGGCAGGCTACAGTCCATGGAGTCACAAAGAGTCAGACACGACTGAGTGTCTCACATCCATACATGACTACTGGAAAAACCATAGCTTTGACTAGATGGACCTTTATTGGCAAAGTAATGTCTCTGCTTTTTAATATGTTGTCTAGGTTGGTCATAGCTTTTCTTCCAAGGAGCAAATGTCTTTTAATTTCATGGCTGCAGTCACTATTAGCAGTGACCTTGGAGCCCAAGAAAATAAAGTCTGTCACTGTTTCCATTGTTTCCCCATCTATTTGCCATGAAGTGATGGGACCAGGTGCCATAACCTTAGTTTTTCGAATGCAGAGTTTTAAGGCAGTATTTTTATTCTCTTCTTTTACTTTAAATGTAAGAAAAGTTAGTAATGAATTATCTAAAATGTGAATATTATTTTTACCTAAGGCATTTGTGTAGAAAAAGTGTCAGCAAACATGTTTATTTAGTAAAATTACATTATGTGAAATATGAAATACAAACCAACTTCTCATCAATGAGAATTTTTTAACTGGGCTATAAAACTAGTTGGATGCTTTCTTTTTAGGGAATTTTTTAAATGAAATTACAATTTTTTTTCTAAATAACTGACAAATATTTCTGAAGTTAATAAAAATATCTGCTTACATAAAATAAACAGAAAACCTGTAGAATTAAATGACAATGATCATGTCTTCAGCAATTTTCTCTTTATCCTATTTATCAACACAATATTTCACTTGGAGAAACAGGTGCTGATGACACAAAATTTATGAAACAAGGCTTGATATTGAATTATGTTTTTAATAATCAAGAATCACACAGCTAATCCAGAACAACAGAGTTCAAATGTAACCTCTATTTGTATTTGTTTTATATCTCTCATTTGAATCATGCATGTGTGTATGCATACATGTGTATGTGCATATGTGTCCATGATAGGATTGTATAATAACTATGTTTATTTTATGAGCAGCCAGTTAATGCATATAGACAATAAACTACATTGGGATTTTAACTGGCTCTCAGCCTAAGGCACATAAAAATTAAACTTCATATTAATTATTAATTTTCTACAGTTCAGCCAATACTCTCATCTCTTTCACATACTTCAAGTGTTTATCAGGTAATCATATTTTCCCAACTTTGATTTTTATAGAATCTCTGGGCTTTAGTACAACCATTCATAAACTTTACGTGCATTTAGCATGCACCTGGGGCTTGTGTTAAAACAAGTGTATCAAGTCCCAGTTTCAGAATTCCTAAATCAATAGGCTAGGATAGACTGTGAGCATGTGCAGTTCTAACTAAGTATTCCTTAGCTGATAAAGATGCTAGAGGCACGCTAACCATACATTTTATTGTATCTGTTAGGTGTTTCTGTTTCCAGTATTAAAAGCAGGTATTTCAAGCTTGTTTTTCTTTCTCTTGATATCCAATGTGGTAAGAAGGAATTACAAAATGGTACTTCCAAATACTTTCTTTAAAATGAATCAACATTTACTTTTTTTTTCCATTTATTTTTATTAGTTGGAGGCTAATTACTTTACAATATTGTAGTGGTTTTTGTCATACACTGACATGAATCAGCCATGGATTTACATGTATTCCCCATCGCGATCCCCCCTCCTACCTCCCTCTCCACCCGATCCCTCTGGGTTTTCCCAGTGCACCAAGTCCAAGCACTCATCTCATGCATTCAACCTGGGCTGGTGATCTGTTTCACCCTTGATAGTATACTTGTTTCAATGCTGTTCTCTCGAAACATCCCACCCTCGCCTTCTCCCACAGAGTCCACAAGTCTGTTCTGTACATCTGTGTCTCTTTTTCTGTTTTGCATATAGGGTTATCATTACCATGTTTTAAAATTCCATATATATGTGTTAGTATACCATGTTGGTCTTTATCTTTCTGGCTTACTTCACTCTGTATAATGGGCTCCAGTTTCATCCATCTCATTAGAACTGATTCAAATGAATTCTTTTTAATGGCTGAGTAATATTCCATGGTGTATATGTACCACAGCTTCCTTATTCATTCATCTGCTGATGGGCATCTAGGTTGCTTCCATGTCCTGGCTGTTATAAACAGTGCTGCAATGAACACTGGGTGCATGTGTCTCTTTCTGATCTGGTTTCCTCAGTGTGTATGCCCAGAAGTGGGATTGCTGGGTCATATGGAAGTTCTATTTCCAGTTTTTAAGAAATCTCCACACTGTTCTCCATAGCGGCTGTACTAGTTTGCATTCCCACCAACAGTGTAAGAGGGTTCCCTTTTCTCCACACCCTCTCCAGCATTTATTGCTTGTAGACTTTTGGATAGCAGCCATTCTGACTGGCGTGTAATGGTGCCTCATTGTGGTTTTGATTTGCATTTCTCTGATAATGAGTGATGTTGAGCATCTTTTCATGTGTTTGTTAGCCATCTATATGTCTTCTTTGGAGTAATGTCTATTTAGTTCCTTGGCCCATTGTTTGATTGGGTCATTTATTTTTCTGGAATTGAGCTGCAGGAATTGCTTGTATATTTTTGAGATTAATCCTTTGTCTATTGATTTGTTTGCTATTATTTTCTCCCAAACTGAGGGCTGTCTTTTCACCTTGCTTATAGTTTCCTTTGTTGTGCAAAAGCTTTTAAGTTTCATTAGGTCCCATTTGTTTATTTTTGCTTTTGTTTCTAAAATTCTGGGATGTGGGTCATAGAGGATCCTGCTGTGATTTATGTCGGAGAGTGTTTTGCCTATGTTCTCCTCTAGGAGTTTTATAGTTTCTGGTCTTACATTTAGATCTTTAATCCATTTTGAGTTTATTTTTGTGTATGGTGTTAGAAAGTGTTCTGGTTTCATTCTTTTACAAGTGGTTGACCAGTTTTCCCAGCATCACTTGTTAAAGAGGTTGTCTTTTTTCCATTGTATATTCTTGCCTCCTTTGTCAAAGATAAGGTGTCCATAGGTTTGTGGATTTATCTCTGGGCTTTCTATTCTGTTCCATTGATCTGTATTTCTGTCTTTCTGCCAGTCCCATACTGTCTTGATGACTGTTGCTTTGTAGTATAGTCTGAAGTCAGGCAGGTTGATTCCTCCAGTTGACAAAATTCAACCTCCATTTATGATTAAAACTCTATAGAAAGCAGGAATAGAAGGAACATACCTCAACATGATAAAAGCTATATATGACAAACACACAGCAAGGCATTACCATCAATGGTGAAAAATTGAAAGCATTTTCCCTAAAATCAGGAACAAGACAAGGGTGCCCACTCTCACCACTACTATTCAACATAGTTTTCAAAGTTTTGGTCACAGCAATCGGAGCAGAAAAAGAAGTAAAAGGAATCCAGATAGGAAAAGAAGTGAAACTCTCGCTGTTTGCATATGACATGATCCTCTACATAGAAAACCCTAAAGACTCTACCAGAAAATTACTAGAGCTAATCAACGAATATAGTAAAGTTGCAGGATATAAAATTAACACACAGAAATCCCTTGCATTCCTATACACTGACAATGAGAAAACAGAAAGATAAATTAAGGAAACAATACCATTCACCATTGCAACAAAAAGAATAAAATACTTAGGAGTATATCTACCTAAAGAAAAAAAAGACCTATACATAGAAAACTATGAAATACTGATGAAAGAAATCAAAGAGGACACAAACGGAGAAATATACTGTGTTCATGGATTGGAAGAATCAATATTGTCAAAATGACTATGAATCAACATTTAAAATGAGAGTAGATTTGCAAAGTAAGAACTGCTATGTTTACAAAGGTCATTCATTTCTCAAGAATTCTAAATCAAATTAACCATCATTGAGTAGGACATCTATTTATCTCTAGAACAGTACATTTTGCAAATCAATATATGGTTGAGTAAAGTATGAATCAGAGAGCTCCTGAGACAAAACAGGATTCTTCTTGTATATTGTCCTGCTTCACCTGGTGAGCATTGAGAATCCATAAGTTCCCATGAACAATGAGAAACATCTGCTAAACAGTAATTTCAAAATGTCCCCATGGACACTGCTTTCTGAGTAGTATATAAGAAAGCTTTGATCAGATGCAGCTTAACTGAAAATAAAATACCCCTTATGCCAAAAAGGCATACTTTGGGATGGTAAATTCTGTAGAATAGGAAGACATTTAATGATTATATTTAATAGGAGTCCATGCTATATACAGATTTGGGTGGTGGAATTGCTCAGTCATGTCCAACTCTTTGTGACTACATGGACTATAGCCCACCAGGCTCCTCCATCCATGGGGTTTTCCAGGCAAGAGTACTGGAGTGGGCTGTCATTTCCTTCTCCACAGATTTGGGTAGAACATTAAAATGATTATTTACAGCTTTATTTTGAAGTTATCAAGTATGAAGTGAAGTCACTCAGTCGTGTCCAATTCTTTGCGACCCCATGGACTGTAGCTTACAAGGCTCCTCTGTCCATGGGATTTTCCAGGCAACAGTACTGGAGTGGGGTGCCATATCCTTCTCTAGTTATCAAGGATAGTTCATATATTTATATGCAGTCTACATATTTTTTAAGCAAAGGAGGGATATGATGGACTATACTCCTTAAATGATTAATACATATTTTAAAAAGCAGCTTAACAAAGAACATGTGCCATGTTAAGTTTTTTTAATTTATATTTCTAAAATGTATATCTGTAAATGGATTGGTATCACATTTCTGCTATTTTTTTTATCATTTTTGTTATTGTTAATGATCTAATGGCATGGATGAGGCTATCACATCATCAGAGTCATAAGAATTAAATTATATTAAGAATACAATTATAAGAATTATATTAAAAATACTTTTTTGTTGTTGAGGTTGTTTGTTAATATCATTTTTATACTAGTTTTACAACAATATTGAAAGAAAGTTTTCCCAAATACCCCCATCCCCATATATTCATAGCCTCCCCCATTATTCACTTCATTCACAATAATTATACTTTTGGTTTTTTTTTTTTACCATAATGAACCTACATTGACAGAGCATAATCACTCAAAGTTCACAGTGTACCTTAACATTCACTTGCAGTGTTACATTCTATGGGTTTAGGCAAATGTATAATGAAATACATGCTTCACTGCCATACAGAGTATTTTCACTCACTTGAAAATATTTTTATAGCTCCAACATTTCATCAACTGACAGCTTATGACCCAAAAAGTTCAAGTACTTATCTACCTATGGCATTTCTAATGATTTCATCTAAGACCTGATGGAAATTTTCAAACCCTATGTAGAAAGATCTTTATCTAACAAGATGAATGCATTTCTCCTTGTCATCTCCTTTGAAAGCTTATGTAGTATTTCAAATATTGAAAATGATCATGAACTCATTGGAAAATATAAAACTAAAATACTAGTTTAGCTATGCATTGAGACTTTCAAATGGCTGTTTCTAAAATTTACTATTAATAGCAGCTATTTTTTACTAGATTTTGTTGGACCATGGTGCTAGTTGATTTTTTTCTGAGAATTCTTTTTCTTTGTATTTTCAAGTTTATAACTGTAAAATTCAATAAAATTTCTCAAGAATGGCATTTACTTGGAGCTTCTGTTCAAATTCTTTTCATATGCTATTTTAAAATACTCTTATAACCTTTTAAATAAACTTAAGGGGAAGGTATTATAATTCTCACTTTATAGGTAAGGAAAAGGACTCAGAGAGTGATGTTACCATCATTTGAAGTCCTACAACCAATAAAATTCATTTATCATTGAACACAGGCATACCTTGATTGTACTCATTGTACAAAAAAAATTAAGGCAATAAAGTTTGGAATGTTTTATTTTCTACCAAGTAACAAAAATATAGAGATTATCTTGGAAATACAATGTTGAGTTTAGTTTTCATTCTTGCAAAGAAGCAACACGCAGTTTCTCAAACTCCTTGAGTCTATGGTATCAAAAGAAATTGATTCTAGAAAGGGATGGGGGAGATCTCTGGCCTACCTTGGTCTTTTACTTTCATTTACCATAAAATCTAAGCTACATTTTGATTGCCCTCTCCTTTAGTTTCATGGTACCTTATAGCTTCCTATTCTTCAGATTTTGTCTGACATACAATTTGTGATTATTCTGACTTTTGCCTAAAAGCAAAGAGTCTCTGGAGATATTCTATCTCCTTTGACTAGTAGGTTAGTGTTGCTTTCAGTTCAACTAGTTTCCATTTGAGAATATACATTTAACTTCATCAAATCCTAGATTTCCATTTGCTAAATAAAGTCAGTAGAAAGTGGCATTTTGTAGGTCTTCAACTGACTTAAAGGGTTTCAGTAGCTCAGTAGGTAAAGAATTTGCCTGCAATGCAGGAGACCCCAGTTCAATTCCTGGGTTGGGAAGATCCCCTGGAGAAGGGATAGGCTGCCCACTCCAGTATTCCTGGGCTTCCCCAGTGTCTCAGCTGGTAAAGAATCCGCCTGCAATGCAGGAGACCTGGGTTCGATCCCTGGGTTGGGAAGATCCCCTGAAGAAGGGAAAGGCTACCCACTCCAGTATTCTAGCCTGGAGAATTCCATGGACCATATAGCCCATGGGGCCCCAAAGAGTCGGACATGACTGAAAGATTTTCAGCTGACTTAGACATTGACATTGAGAACTTCGGTTAAAGACAGAATTTGTATAGGCCCATTCAAAACAATTTTTTGACCTTTATACTATTTCTCTTCTCAAATCTATTAAGAGTTTTCCATCACTATTACCCTAGCAAAAACCCAGGTATATTCATTCAGCTGACAGATATAACCAGAGTTTGAACTTTTAATACATATGCTCATAAAAAAAAAGAGTGAATGAAACAAAAATAATTTTACTATTTCTATGGCTGCTTGATTTTCCTAAGATACATATGTCTTATTTAGTGTCCCGAGTCCAGGAGCCACTGCTGATTAAATCATTATAGTATCATTTGTTCATCTGCTACTTTTCCATGGTTGACTTAAACTGTTGTTTCTAAAACTTTTGTTTTTTCCTTAACAATTTTCTTTCTGGTGGTTGATCTCCTAAAACCAGGCAAGTATATGCCTTTGTTTACAAGGCTTTGAGCTATCTGGGACAAATCAATTATACTTGGATCATTTAGGTTTTAGAAACTTAACAACCTCTTCCAACTTGTTCAACTTACCATCCTAGAGTTTGGGTTAAACAGGTAGTAATGAGCCAGGTATTGCCTTGGAAGGACTCAGAAGATTAAATTCCACTTGAATCAAGATGGTACTTACTTTTACTTTCTAAGCAGTAATCCCAGAGAGGAAATGACTGAGAATAAATCTAGTGCTCAGGTAAAATTAAACACCGACCAATAGAAGGCAGGAAGACTCAAATTACTCCTGATGATGAACAGCATCAGCATCAAGCTGCTATTGACCAAGGACAGAAAGGGTTTTGTAAGCAGAACCTCAGGAAAGAGATAAGAAAGCAAAAAAGTAATTAAGGAAAAGTAGTATTTAGCTGTTTCTTTCCTTTGCCATCACCTACTCTTCAAATTAAACCATTACTCTCCTTCCTCTTATTCTCATTGTCTATGTTCCATGCTTAAAATTCAAAGGTGATGTGTCTCAATGAAGAAAAGCAGGCTGAGCTGTCAGGAGAGGAAAGGAAAAAGTTGCTAACATGATCCAATGCAGCTAATGAGTGTTAGGATGAGAAATTATATAAAGAACTGACTTTCTTTCCAGGCTTACTGAATTCCAGATCAATTCTTTGCCACTAACAGACTTTCTCCACTGTTCTCCTTCCAGAGAATCCTGAATTCTGAGAAAGCAAGACTCTAAGTATACTGGCCACAAAGCTAATTTGCTTTCTGCATATCTACAGAAAAAATTTTTTTTTCTTTATACTTAAAAAATGTTTCCCAGAGACATCCTTGGTGGTCCAGTGGTAAAGAATCTGTCTTCCAATGTAGGGGATATGGGTTCGATCCCTGGTTGGGGAACTAAGATCCCACATACTATAGGGCAACTAAGCCGCCACGTCACAACTAGAGAAGACTGCACACTGCAACAGAGTCCACATGCTGCAACAAAGACCCAGTACAGTAAAAAAAAAAAAAAAAAAATTTTTCCCAGAATCAATAAATATAATATATATGTGTTAAATAACTGCAGACCAAATACAACAGGTTTTCACAGCTTAAAAATATCATACTGATAAATTAACAACACCATAATACAGAATTCAGCCTGCCATGGTGAAAGGGCAATAGGGTCCAGAGCCTAGGGAGGCCAAAGGGAAAACAAGATATTTCTAGAAGATTAGAAATTACGTTTGACGTTCAGAAATGATCATGGTCATTACAATGTGGCCATTAAGTCGTTAGAGTTATAGAGATGGCTATCAGAAAGACCTACGTTGTTCCCAACCTTTAGGCAAATGAGGTGTCCGGGCTTTACAGATCACTGGAATTCTACAAATGAATGAAGTATTTATAAATAATATTTCAGAAATAGGTTACCAAATATACACCTAAACTGGTCTGGCTGATGCCCCAAATTTCTCCAAAATAAATCAACTCTGTTGGCTTGATGCTGTGTAACATTTTGTGCTGTTAAAGTTTGTTTGGGTTTCAGCTGAATTACAAGTTACAGATTGACTCCTAACAGTAGGGCCAATGGAGAGAAGAAACTGGTGGCAGGGAATGTCTGAGAAATGGGGAGAAAGGGACCCCATTGATGTGAAAAAGGCAATGTATCTTACAGGTGGGTGGTTTGACTACTTCCTAAGTTGATTAAGAGGAAGACTTAAAGGGTAATCACCATTATGCTGTCATATTTCTTATTATGCTAGAATTGAATGGTTAAATTTTAAAAGTACCTGATTAAAATTTTTAATTCCTGATATTTTATTTGGAATGGTAAGAGGAAAAATGCTATTCTACAATGACTTATTTTTCCTTTCCCCTGTATTCAGAGTGGAAAATTCCAAAACTAACATGGTCTATAAAATGGTATATGTAGATCATATTTTTATACTGAATCACCAAGCAAGGAAAGAAAAGACAATAGACACTGTCAATGAATTTTCACAAGTCCACAAATTGAGTTGTTCATGTTACAAAAAAATATTGTATTATAATGTATGTTTATCATATAAGCATAGTTGGTAAATAGCTTATAATTATTATTATTTTGCATCCTAAAAAGACTACAAGCTAATCTTACAACTACCTGAAACCTGTAATTTTGAATGATATTCACAGAGAATACAACACTGAAAATTTTTTTAGATACTAATCAGCCAGAAATGCATGAGGCTTGCTTGAAATTCTAAGAAATTCACTATTTTGAAATTTTAAAGGTAAAAGCAGTAAACTTTCAAACAAATATTGCTTGTAAGCCTGAGATAAAATTATATGCTATATTTTTGCCATACAAACGCAGGTTTCAGGAACACAGTCATTTGCTCTTTTTGAAGACATTCCTAGTTTTACAATAAAGTCACACAACTTATGTTTTGCCCTGTGTGGTGTTTTGAGTTTACTGTCAAAAGAGCCTTTTGACATCAAATTAGACCCCACTGTGAACTTTTCTTTCATCGGAACCTTCCAAGCATAATACACTTTAATACTGGAGTTGCATACAGATTCAGCAACTAAACATATGAACATTAAATATATATGCCTGAAGACAAACCAAAGTTATGCACCGTGACAACCATTAAAACTGTGTTGCATTGCCTTCCTTTCTAATCACTGTAAGCTGGAGGAGGAGGAAAGGGGATACTCTCATGGCTGAGAACCAGATTTTCCTCTATTTCTACAGAGGTCTATGACAGCTCAAACTTTATGAAGATCATGAGTCACTTTGGGTCCAATCCCACATAATTTTTTTTCCTTTTTTCTTTGGCTTTTAGAACATATTCCATCCATATTTCATAACTTTTGAGTGCTCTGCTTGTTTTATTAAAAAACTGAGTTTATTATTGCTGGGTTTCCAATAATGCTGTTCACCTCTTCTTATCAATATGACAACTGTTTTTCAATCCTCTAGATATATTCTTCTAGATCAGCATTATCCAAAATGATGTGATAAAGCTGTCCTATGCAGATTAGTTCTGAGATCTGAGTTAAGAAAGACTGAATTCTAGATTCTCCTCTTTTAGATCTGAGTTAGGAAAGACTGAATTCTAGACTCTACTCTCTTACAGAGTCACCATATGCATTCCCCATTAAAGATTTATTTAATTTTCACAGGTAATTAAAATTAAGAAGTAAAATTGCTATATAAATGCATGCTTATCAAATTTATTTGATTATAATTATTTTCCATAACACACATGAAAATCTTAGGGAAAGATATAGTGACAGGAAATACTATCTCGGATTCTAATCTCTTGAACAGATGCAACTCTTGACTATTGGCCTCTTACATGCAAACTATTCAAAAGGTATTACTATTAGCAAGAAGATAGTATTCAGAGCAGAGCCAGTATTCTGAATTACAGACTTAGAGAAAACTGTGGTTTCAATTCCTTCATATCCAATAAGCATAGGCTGCAGTGACTCAGAGATTTTCCACCAATCCATAAAGCTAAATGAAGACCTTTGGAAGCTTTCCTTATTTTACAGGTATTAAAATAGCCAACTTACCATCTTTCTAAGATGGTAATGATAACCCTATATGCAAAACAGAAAATGAGACTCAGATGTATAGAACAGACTTGTGGAGTCTGGGAGAAGGCGAGGGTGGGATGTTTCAAGAGAACAGCATTGAAACATGTATATTATCTAGGGTGATACAGATCACCAGCCCAGGTTGGGTGCATGAGACAAGTGCTCCGGCCTGGTGCACTGGGAAGACCCAGAGGGATCGGGTGGAGAGGGAGGTGGGAGGGGGGACCAGGATGGGGAATACATGTAAATCCATGGCTAATTCATTTCAATGTATGACCAAAACTACTGTAATGATGTAAAGTAATTAGCCTCCAACTAATAAAAATAAATGGAAAAAAAAAATAACCAACTTTTTTTTGTCACTCACCTGGAGATTTTCTCTATACAAAATAGAAGAGACAATATAAAAATGGAGTATAACGAAAACTTAACAACCAACAGAATTGGACCTTATCAAGTAAAATGGCACAGTTTGAGCAAATAAGCTATGTAATACCAAACAATATTTTTAAAATAACACTTTTAAGGTAGTGGAATCCAGCTGCAGATAAACAACTTCCCGAAAATTGCCCCTGATAAACATACAGATAGTTAAAAGACTGATCTTAAAGGGCAGCTCTTCTTCACAAATAAGTCTCAGAGAGCCAATTAGAGATTCTTAAAGAGGATATAGTATATTTAAGCCAAGAGTCTTTCATGCCAGAATCCTATTTGACTGCAGACATAATATATAGAACATAGACACAACACACATACACACACACCTATTGTATATTTCAGGTTTGTAGTTTTTTTTTGTATGCTCAAAAAATATTTCCTTTTTATGTTAAGGATAGCCTATTCCTATTTTGCACTATGGTGGAATCTAGCCATGAGTTCTCTTTATATAAAAATAAAGACTATGTTGAGCATCTTTTCATTCTTTAACATGGTAAGCTCCCTCCCATTTCAGGATCTTCAAGACTCTTCTCCCATTTTTACTGGGCTTCCCCTACTCTTTTTTTTCAAGTTTTAGCATAAATTTTCTTTTTCAGGACAGTTTTCTCCAAATTCTAAAGTTAATCTTGGCACCTATTTTTACTCCTTCATTGCACACTCTATTTTTTCTTTTGTAATACTTGCTGCAACTATAACTAACTAATTATTCCTATAATTATACATTTTGTGATTATCTCATTATCTAAAGTATTTATATTAAGTTCATAATTATGACCCCAGTTCTTAGGATACCAAGCACATAATATGTCACCGAGATTTTTTTTTAAATAAATAACAGAAGGGAGTAGTTATGGTACCTTTTAGTTTTAGTCTACATGAACATACTTATGAAGGTATTTCACTGTAGCTTTTACACTTTATCATCCTCTGTTATTTCCATTTTATCAGAGTGTTCAGTAACCTTCCTGTTCTCTCCTCAGACAGTTCTTGGTAGGTAAGATAACTTAGACACTCAGGATAATTCCACCTTCTTGCTACTACTAGTCAAATGAAATTATGATCCCCATGTCCTTTGTCAGAAAGGGCCAGTACAATAGTATTATTCTTCTCTGCTTTGCACAATTTTCCAGTTAACTCAAACAGGAGTTTCTCTCTCCTATCCATGAGCATAGACATCTCTTAGCAGTTCTGAATTCTGTTCCCAGTTACTCTCTAAAAATTATACTTGGAGAACTGCTGAGTCCAATGCAGAAAATTGAGATTGGGAAAGATTTCTAACTTAAGGACAAGCATCCTGCAAAGCTAGTTGTCAGTGGTTTGTATAAATATATTAATGTTTATGCAACAAATGATGAGATAGATGGCACTGCTGATGTCTTTAAAGGAGACAAACTGAAACAGAAGAAATAAAAAACAACCCAATCAAAAAATGGGCAGAAAATATAAATAGAGACTTCTCCAAAGAAGACATACACAAGGCTAAAAAGGACATGAAAAGATGCTCAACATCACCAATGATCAGAAAGCTGTAAATCAAAATTACAATGAGATGTTGTGTTTCACTGGTTGGAATGGCCATCATCAAGAAATCTACCGACAAAGCTGAAAAGGGCATACAAGAAGGGGAATTCTCCTACATTGTTGGTAGGAACATAAACTAGTACAACCACTATGGAAAACAGTGTGGCAATTCCTGAGAAGCAAAATTTCCTTAGAACTGAAAACAGAACTACCATTTGATCCAGTAATCCCACTCAAAATCCCACACAAAAAATTTATTTTCCCCAGAGAAAACTGTAGTTCGAAAATATACATTCACCCCAATGTTCATTGCTACACTATTTACAACAGCCAAATGATGGAAGCAACCTAAATGTCCATTGGCAGGGGAATGCATAAATAAGATGCAATACATATATACAATGGAATATTAGTCACAAAAAAATAATGAAATAATGTTATTTTCAGTAAAAAATGATGGACCTAGAAATTATCATACTAAGTGAAGTCAGACAGAGAAAGACAAATGTCAGATGATATTACTCTTATGTGGAATGTAATTTAAACATGATATAAATGAATTTACTTAAGAAACAGGAACAGATTCACAGATTTTGAAAACAAACACAGCTACCAAAGGAAAAACATGGCAGGGTATGGATAAATTCGGAGCTTGGGATTAACATACACACACTACTACATATAAAATAGATAACCAACAAGAACCTACTATAGAGCACAGGGAACTCTACTCAATATTTCAATATTCTGCAATAACCTATATGGGAAAAGAAACTGGAAAAGAATGGATATATGCCTATGTATAACTGAATCACCATTGTATACTCCTGAAAATAACACAGCATTATAGATCAACTATATTTCAATAAGATTTAAAACAATTTTTAAAATGAAATAAGAAAATAATACTTCTCAAAGCTCCTCAGATAAAATGACCAAAAGATTCAGGGCATGAGGGGTATGAAGTGTTAACTGCTCAGCTGCGTCCAATTCTTTGTGACCCTGTGGACTGTAGCCCATCAGTCTCCTCTGTCCATGGAATTCTCCAGGCAAGAAGACTGGAATGGGCTGTCATTCCCTTCTCCAGGGGATCTTCCCAATCAAGGGATCAAACCTGGGTCTCCTGAATTACAGGCAGATTCTTTACCACTGAGCCACCAGGGAAACCCCAATGCACTCATATAATTAGCAAAGAGGTGACTTTAACAAAAAATATGAAATTAAGTACAAAACTGGCATATGATAGACATAGATGAGTAGAATATAATTCACAGTTCATAAATAAAATCATAACTTATGGTTAATTGGATTTTGAGAAGAGTACCAAGTCCATTTAATGGGAAAAGAATGGCTCTTCAGCTAGTGGTATTGGTATGACTGGATTTCCAAATGCAAAAGAATTAAATTGAATTTTTACACCATATAAAAAATTAATTCACAATGGATTAATAACCTCCACGGAAAAGCTAAATTCATAAAACTATTAGAATAAAATATAAGGGTTAATTTTCATTATTTTGATTTGGCAATAGAGTCTTAGTTGTGATACTAAAAGCATGAGCAACAGGAAAAATAATAGACAAACTGGACTCCAAAAGTTTAGAAAAATTTTGGGCATCAAAAGACATTATCAAGAAAGTTGAAAGAAAACTTAGGAGACAGTGTCAATAGGAAATATTTGCAAAAATCATGTAACTGATAAGTGCTTAATATCAAGGATTGTAAAGAACTTATAGAATTCCACAACAAAAAAACAACTCAGCAAAATCCTGGGTAAATGACTTGTCTAGATCAATGAAGATACACAAATGACTGAAAGCTCAAGAAAAGATGTTCAACATTATTAGTCATGAGGAAAATGCAAATCAAAATCACAAGGAGATACCATTTCATAACGACAACCATGGTTGCTATTTTGCTTAGTCATTCAGGTGTGTCCAACTCTTTGTGACACTTTGGACTGTAGCCTGCCAGACTCTTCCATCCATGGGATTTTTTAGGCAAGAATACTAGAGTGGGCTGCCACCTCCCTTCTCTAGTGGAACTTGCTGACCCAGGGATCGAACCCATGTCTCCTGTATCTCCTGCATTGCAGGCAGATTTGTAACCTGCTGAGCCATCAGGGAAGTCCCACAAGAATAGGTATAAACAAAAAATGGAAAAGAACAGGTGTTGGCTGTGAAGTGGAGAATCTAGAGACCTTCTATTAATACATCGCTGCTAGAAGTATAAAATGGTTCAGTCACTGTGGAAAACAGCTTAACTGGTTCTTTGAAAAGTTAAACATACAATTAGCACAAAATCCTGTAGCTCTATTCCTAGACATATACCCAAAAGAACTGAAAAGAGGGACTGAAGGACATATTTCTATATCAGTGTTTATTTCAGCATCATTCACAACAGTTAAAAATTATAAACAACCTAAGTATCTATCAACAGATGAATGGGTATACAAAATACATATATCCACACAGTAGAGTTCTATTCAGCCTTAAAAAGAAATGACATCTATGATGCTACAAAATAGATAAACCTTGAAAACATGGGTGAAAGTAGCTGGAGACAGAATGACAAATATTCTAATTTCACTGATATAAAATATAAAGAATAGAAAACTTCAGACAGACAGAATGTAGATTAGAGTTTACCAAGGACTGAGTTGAGGAGACACTAGGGAGTTATTAAGTAATGATTTTTCATCACCCCCCTCCCCAAAAATCTGAATGGTTACAGAACAGTTCTTTGGGGTAATGAAAAAGTTTTGGGAATAGATAATGATGACAGTTACCCAACACTGTGAATATAATTAATGTCATTGATTATTTTTGACTAAAAAATAATTGAAAAGGAAAATTTTACATTATATATATTTTACTAGAGTCTATTTAAACTAATATAATTAAAAGGGCTTCCCTGATAACTCAGTTGGTAAAAAATCTGCTTGCAGTACAGGAAACCTCAATTCAATTCCTGGGTCAGGAAGATCTGCTGGAGAAGGGGTAGGCTACCCACTCCAGTCAATAATATAATTAAAATATATTAAATAATATAATAAATAATAAAATAATAGAGAATATAATTAATGCAGAATAATTTTTTTACTAAGATCATGCATAAATCATAAAAATTCTACTAAAAAGCAAAGAGGTAGACAGACCTAGTCCTTATTCTTTCTTTCTAGGGAAATTGTTAAATACTATCTCACAGATGTTTACAGTATGAAAAACATGTTAAACTTAGGAAAATCCTCAAACTCTGATCACAAGAGTGAGTATTTAGAGTAGGAGATGCATCACAACAAATTACACCTTGTAAAAAACTGACAAATATCACAAAAATTGACACACATAAGACTTGCATTAGTTGACCGCTTGATACATAGACCTCTTTTTTTCTCCTACTTCTTTTTTCTTTATTCTTTGAAAGTCTCTTAGTAGGATAAGACTTAGATGGCACAGTGGTAAGAGCCTGCCTACCAGTTCAGGAGATACAAGAAACGGAGGTTCGATCTCTAGGTCGAGAAAATTCTCTGAAATAGGAAATGGTAACCCACTCCAGTATTTCTGCCTGGAAAATTCCATATTTAACAATGATTTGTAAGTTACTTTATGTGGAGGAATAGCAAGATGTTTTAGTGTTTTCTGCTTCATTTCTGTATTGGAAAGTTCAGTTGTGTGATAGAGTTTTCGTTTCCCAGGAGCTTTAATTCACTTCAGAGAATCTTTTCTTCAGCAATTGTAGTTTACATTTGTTCAACAGACATCAACAGACCCCTCCTGCCTTGCAGGAGTAAACACATGTCCTAAGGGCCATGTTCATTAATCCAAGGGACTTAATTTATGAAAAGTGAAAGTGAAGTTGCTCAGTCATGTCCGACTCTTTGTGACCCCATGGATTGTAGCCTATGAGGTTCCTCCATCCATGGAATTTTCCAGGCAAGAATACTAGAGTGAGTTGCCATTTCCTTCTCCAGGGGATCTTCCCAACCCAGGGATTGAACTCAGGTCTCCCACTTTGCAAGCAGACGCTTTTACCATCTGAACCACCAGGGAAGCTTATAAATGAAAGGCACTCAGTCATGTTCAACTCTGTGAGGACTATACACTTCATGGAATTCTCCAGGCCAGAGTACTGGAGTGGGTAGCCTTTCCCTTCTCCAGGGCATCTTCCCAATCCGGGGATCCAACCAAGTCTCCTGCACTGAAGACGGATTCTTTACCAGCTGAGTCACACTTAATTTGTGTCTCACATTAATTTCTGAGCTTCCTCAGTAGAACCTTATGTGAGTTTCTTTGCCATATCCTCCCCCATAGACTTCAGTCTCTCAGAGATTTCAGGGTCTCACAGAAGGAAAGATTTCAAGAAAATGCTGAATAAAGCTCAAAGTGAAACCAAGCAGGACTCTTTGAGATTACTGAGGAAGCAAATTTTTCCAAACACTTGCTAATCATGGAAGGGATGGCATGCAGAGACAAGGGAAGAGCAGCAAGGAAACAATAGTGCAGTTTGGGGCAGGGTCCTAGTTCTGCCCCCAGGGATACACATAACAGCATTTTTTAGTTCTTACAGAACTAAACTCCCCACCAGATGGAAGATGTTCTAGAGAGAAAGTCACAGTTTGATAAGCTCAAAACTCATCAGGAGAACACATGAGGCCAGATTAAAGGCAGGCAAGCCCTGGACACACTCTGATCCTTATCAGTTACACAACCTTTGAACTATTGCTATAAAACTCCTCATCAAATCCTCCTGGATTGGGACACACAGCTTTTCAGGGCTCAGGTCCACTGTGTGCCCCTGTGTGTGGCAAAGCAACTGAAGTTTTTCTTTTCTACTTCACCCGAAACTCTGTCTCTGAGATTCTCTTCAGCACCACTGCACAGAGGCCAAGATTTTGATATAAAAATTGACCATGGCAAAGCACTTAGTCAAGCATTTTTTAAAATTTCATTCATGTAAGATTCACTCTCATAATATTTCAATATCCATATACCATTTTTTTACATTACTCAATCACTCATGTTAGCCTGGCCTAATACAATTCTATTCAGAAAGTCACAGGTTTGAATTGCAGTTTATATAATTTCCCCCGCCCCGCAATGGGCATTAAAATATATTTATAGCTCAAGAAAGATAAAAAACAAAAGTCCTTCTGGGGCCAGGTAAAACTGTCTGATGCCCTATGTGCAATTATATTAGATGATGAAGCAAAGTAAGTTATAGAGACTGCAGAGGATTAATTTTATTTGGGAAGTTACTGATACAGGAGCAAGAAATTTCAGTGATGAAAACTACATGGAAATCTTGTTATTTTCCAAGGCCAAAGTAATTATCCTTTTTATTGCAGTGAAGTAGAGAAAACAGCTATGCCTACATTAGTTTTATTTTTTCTCTACAAGTGCTTTTTTTAGACAAGAATAATACTGTTCATTAGATTATAGCAATGCTTAGTGCACTCAGAAGTCATTTTAATCAAGTAAAAAAATAGAGTGAAATTAAGTAATAAAGAAAGCAAGTGAGGGAGCCAGGCCCAGGGTTAATGAGGGATGGAAAAAAAGATCTTATTTTGGTCACTTCCTCCATGGATTCATAAAAACTTTCCATCTCATTTTGCTAGTCAGTCTCTACAGGTAGACACAACCATCTCATACTTCCTATACTTTATTTCTTACCTTTTTTTCCCACAGTCCATAAGCTTCTGGGGGCACAGAAGAGGCCTTAATTTCATAGACACTCTTGTACCCTGGTATCATGTTAGGTATGTGGTACTTGTTTAATATTGTTGAATAAATGGCCAGAGAGGGATATATATATACACACATATATGAATGGACACAAAGATAAGTTATTTTAACATGTCTTATTGATAATCCTTAGTAAAATGGAGAGTATTCCTAAAGTCAAAGACTCCATGATAAAAACTGAATGAATACAAATTTAAGAGGAGGAAAAAAATAGAAACATTTTTGTAAATTTATAGAAGACACAGCATTAGTATACATTTAACTCGGTCTTCAATAGTAACAGTTAATTTTTAGTGTCCTGACTCTGACCCTTTCCTAATTGTCGTCTGTGTTCCGATTTGCCTTCTTCTGACTGCCCAGTATCTTCTGCTACAACCCAAAGGTCTGTAGAAGGTCTAAAGTTAGTGATGCGGTAGGTAAGTGTGAGATGCTCATGGACATGAACCTTCTTTGCTCAGCCTGGGGGTCTGTACCACCACATGCGTAATTTAAGTCCTCACCAATTAAGTGTGACTAGGACGTGGGTAGTGATAAATGGATACAGTGCATCAGGCAACAGTGTGCCCACCTGGAGAATAAATCATCCAAATTTAAACTGATCCTCAGTAACTACCAAAACACTGTCATAGAAAAGTACAGAGCCGATATCATCAAAATTGTGATTTGTTAGAGATAAACCAAAAATCTTAACTCGTGAAATTTAACACATATTAAGTCTTCACAATTACTTATTTAGTAACACCATAAAGGCCAGACAAAACACAGTCACAGCTCCAATTTGTCCCTCCAGTTTCTAAATTTAAAATTTCCACAAAATTTAAAATTTTATAAGGATATTTTTAACATACCAATCGTTCTAGAAAGTTTTGTGATTAGAGTACAAAATATTAATACATTTAAAATTATATTAAAACAGTTAGGGAGAGGATTACTTCCCCAAATTATATTATACTGATGTTAGACTGCAAAACTCTTGCATACAGGAACTAGCGACTTGTATGTTTTACATGATACATTCTGACTATTCCTTTCTCCCTCACTCTTCAAAAAAAGTTAATTATGGCATTAATTAACTTAATTCATGGCATTGATCTGTTTCTCTAGCCAATGGTTTAGTGTATTTTACCCTTTCCCCACTCCAATTCCATACCGCCCTAAAATAGTAAGCCGGTCTAATGTATTTGGTGCATATACTTGTCTGCTCTGTATTCTAACAAACTGAACTGTTTTTGTTCTTATCTTTTTAACTTTCAAGAAGAGAACAATTTTTTTCCATAGAGACAGTTTTTCTTCGTTTCCTACTAAGCATGCTGTTTTCAGCATGTATGATCATATAGTCTATTGTATCTCTAGTACTCCACAGAGTACATTCACCAAGTATACTTACTCACCCTGAAGTCACAAATGTCCACAGACTCTCCAACCTGCTGACACCGTAAGCAACACTGCAATAAACAACTTGTGCATTTATGCAAGAATGTCTTGGGCCTATATGCCCAGAACTGAGATTGCTGCTTTCTGCGGTATATGAAAGGGCCTCCATGGTGGCTCCATGGTAAAGAATCCACCTGCCAATGCAGGAGACTCGGGTTTGATCCCTGGGTCAGGAAGATCCTCTGGAGTAGGAAATGGCAACCCACTCCAGTATTTTTGCCTGAAAAATCTCATATAGAGAAGAGCCTGGGGGTTACAATCCATTGGGTCACAAAGAGTTGGACACAACTGAGTGACTAAACAACAATAACAACCCTTAATTTGTTTTTTCGATATCCTAATTTATTGAATATAGACAGCTTTATCATTAGCAGCTCAATACTTACTCATTATGTCTTGTTCATAGCTCAGATACTTCTAATTATAATTTTCTACTTCATCAGTCTGAGAGATGTGTGTTAAAATGACTTATTTTTTATCAACTGTCTTCTGCAGTTAATCTGTTTATTTATAGAAAAAAAAAACATGTACTAACTCTGTACTAACATGTACTAACTCTGTACTAACATGTATACATATTTATGAATGATATATTATCATTCTATATTATTCTTTTTTAGTAGGTAATGAATTATTAACATCATCCCTCACAGAAATGAAATAACTGCTTTGCACACAGTAAACCTTCAATAATATTTTTAATTGAACTGGGTTAGCACTGAATTAGATAATGCAGCTGGCTTTTAAGAGTGGACAAAATGAAATTGGAGGCCTATAACTGAATTAGAATTACCAATACTGTGTCATTCTGTTCTTGAAATTTCTCTGAAATTGAATGTACCTAAGGGTTCCAAAAGCTTATTTATTTTGAGGTTTAACCTAAGATATCACTGAGTCTATGAAACTAGGGTTAGAACCCAGATCTTCTAGTTCAGTTTGAAAAAGAAAGAAAAAGAAAAAGGGAATCAAGCAAGAGAGAAACTAGGAGTCATACACATGACCAAGATTGACCAAAGGCTGATAAAATCAGAGGTGGAAGGATCAAGAAGAGAGATTGACAGATAAAAAGAGGAAGAGTAGATATCCCCAATCTTTGACCAATTATTATGTGTCAGGCAGTGTTATTTATTTTTTCACATATATTATTTTGTTAATGCACACAAACATACTCGATAAAGCCATTTCTAACAAACAAGAACAACAACTTCTGACAGACAATGTAGATCAGGCTCTTTCCAACATAGCTCTGATATTTATAGCTTAACTCTTCACAGTCAATTTGATTCAGAATGAGGACATGAGTTTTCATAAAGCATAAGCAGATCTATTTTTAGCAGATTTTTACAAATGTTTTACTGCATTTCTAGCAGAAGTAATGTACCCAAAAATTATGTCACTGGTTAGTACATTTTAGTGACATTTCTGCTCTAGCAGTCTCCAAACCTTATTATAAAACCATCCTTAAATGCATAACTAACAGCTGCATGTGGAAGAAATGTACTTAAGAAAAAATTCTTACCTATTGGTAATAAAAACATTTTCTGACATTATATAATTACAAAAATTATACTATCATGACTGCCTAAAATATAAACAATGAAAATTTTTAGTATATTTAGATCATTTACTATGTTATAATTTTTATTCTTTGGTTTTCAGGTTCTTAATCAGAAGTCCATGAAAATTTAGGGTTTTCCAATGACGCTGGTTTTCAACTGAACTTATTAAAATCATCTCAAATTGATTTTATATTACTTCAACTGGGAAAGTCATAAATAGTAAATGAGTTATAATGCACAATATTTAGGGATTTTTAAAAAATTATTTGAGAATGCTGTGTGTGTACATGTGTAATGGTGAGGGGTAATTTAAGGAGTAAGATCTGCTTTGATTAGTGACACATTAGACTGTTGGTTTTGTTAATATGATATGTACATATATATACATATATAAAGCTTCAAAGAAGCTAAGCTGAAATAATTAAAAATCATTTAACCATTAACACTTTTCAACACATTATATATTGTAAATTAATTCATGAGTGTTTTGCAAAGAGACAAAGTTCAGTGTAGTTGTTTCTTTAGCAGTCAATATTCACGGCTGAATGAAAATGTTATTACTACAACTTACTATCAAAATAGACATTTTATTCCAATTACACAAATAAATACTTTATACATGAATTTGACTTGAGATATGCAAATATGACATATTCTTTTTACTTAATGTTTAAAAATAAATTCACATTAAAAGATAAACAAAATACTATGCCTTGGTTCATAATAGACTATACAACAATTTTTGAATGTGGCGTGATTTTTAAGATTGTCATCTGGAGATAAGAAATTAAACCTCTTAAGAATGGTAAGTTGCTACAGTCACTTAAAAAGAAAGCTGGCCCACAAACAACACTCATTACAAGTTTCAAGGTTTTATTTCTTGAAATTGTGACTAACTGTTACATGCAGAAAAATCAGGCATTTCAGGAAACAATAACATTTTTAACCTTTATGGAAAAATAAAAGCACACAAGATGTACATGTGTACTTAGGCACTTAGTTGTGTCCAACTTCTTGTGACTCCATGGAGGAGCCTGGCAGGTTCCCCTGTCAATGGAATTTTTCAGGCAAGAATACTGGAGTGGGTTGTCATTTCTTCCTCCAGGGGATCTTCCAGACCCAGGGATTGAACCTGCTACTCCTATGTCTCTCCCATCAGCAGGCGGATTCCTTACCACAGCGCCACCTGAGAAGTCGTGCAGCACAAGACGTGACTCATCCTTTGAAAAGTTATAAAGCTATTTCCTCATACATATAAATATCTCTTTACAGCTGGACTTAATAATCAATAAGTGAATCATGAAAGTAAGTTGTGTTGTCTGTTTCCACTTCTGAAGGATACTTATAGAGACATCAAGTTGAAAATAGTTAAAATAATCTATGTTATAGCTCTATACAATAAATTATAATGAAAGTGCCCATTATTGTTGCCGTTGTCCTGTCACTAAGTTGTGTCTGACTCTTTGCGACCCCATGAACTGCAGCACAGCAGGCTTCCCCGTCCTTCTCTATTGCCTGGAATTGTCCTTCACTATCTCACAGACATGTCCACTGAGTCAGTGTTCCCATCTAACCATCTCATCCTCTGTCACCCACTTCTCTTCCTGCCCTCAATCGTTCCTAGCATCAAGGTCTTTTCCAATAAGTTGGCTCTTTGCATCAAGTGGCTAAAGAACCAGAGCTTCAGCTTCAGCATCAGTTCTTCCAATGAATATTCAGGTTTGATTTCATTTAGGATTGACTGGTTTGATCTTCTTGCTGTCCAAGGAACTGTCAAGGGTCTTCTCTTCACAATCCAATAGCATCAATTCTTCGGTGCTCAATGTTCAGCAGTCAAATCTCACATCCGTACATGATTACTGGAAAAGCCATCAGTTCACTCAGTTCAGTTGCTCAGTTGTGTCTGACTCTTTTTTGCGACCCCACAGATTGCAGCACACCAGGCCTCCCTGTCCATCACCAACTCCTGGAGTTTACTCAAATTCATGTCCATTGAGTCAGTGATGCCATCCAACCATCTCCTCCTCTGTGATCCCCTTCTGCTCCTGCCTTCAATCTTTCCCAGAATCAGGGCCTTTTCAAATGAGTCAGTTCTTCACATCAGGGGGCAGAAGTACAGGAGCTTCAGTTCATCAGTCCTTCCAATGAATATTCAAGACTGATTTCCTTAAGGATGGACTGGGTGGATCTCCTTGCAGTCCAAGGGACTCTCAAGAGTCTTCTCCAACACCACAGATCAAAAGCATCAATTCTTTGGCGCTCAGCTTTCTTTATAGTCCAATTCTCACATCCATACATGACCACTGGAAAAACCATAGCCTTGACTAGATGGACCTTTGTTGGCAAAGCAATGTCTCTGCTTTTTAATATGCTGTCTAGGTGGGTCATAACTTTTCTTTCAAGAAGTAAGCGTCTTTTAATTTCATGGCTGCAGTCACCATCTGCAGTGATTTTGGAGCCAAAATAAATAAATAAATAAAGTCTGTTACTGTTTCCACTGTTTCCCGATCTATTTGCCATGAAGTGATGGGACTGGATGCCACGATCTTAGTTTTCTGAATATTAAGCTTTAAGCCAACTTTTTCACTCTTGTCTTTCACTTTCTTCAAGAGGCTCTTTAGTTCTTCTTAGCTTTCTGCCATAATGGTGGTGTCATCTGCATATCTGAGGTTATTGATATTTCTACTGGCAATCTTGATTCCAGCTTGTGCTTCATCCAGCCCAGCATTTCTCATGATGTACTCTGCATATAAATTAAATAAGCAGGGTGATGATATACAGCCTTGACATACTCCTTTCCCAATTTGGAACCAGTCAGTTGTTCCATGTCCAGTTCTAACTGTTGCTTCCTGACCTGAAAACAGATTTCTCAAGAGGCAGGTCAGACGGTCTGGTATCCCCATCTCTTTAAGAAATGTCCATTTTGTTGTGATCCACACAAAGGCTTTGGCATAGTCAATAAAGCAGAAGTAAATATTTTTCTAGAATTTTCTTACTTTGTTGATGATCTAACGGATGTTGGCAATTTGATCTCTGGTTCCTCTGCCTTTTCTAAAACCAGGTTGAACATCTGGATGTTCATGGTTCACGTACTGTTGAAGCCTGGCTTGGGGAATTTTGAGCATTACTTTGCTAGCTTGTGAGATGAGTGTAATTGTGTGGAAGTTTGAGCATTCTTTGGCATTGCCTTTCTTTGGAATTGGAATGAAAACTGACCTTTTCCTGTGGCCACTGCTGAGTTTTTCAGGTTTCCTGGTATATTGAGTGCAGCACTTTCACAGCATCATCTTTAGGATTTGAAATAGTTCAACTGGAATTTCATCACCTCCACTAGCTTTGTTTATAGTGATGCTTCCTAAGGCCCACTAAACTTTGCACTCCAGGATGTCTGGCTCTAGGTGAGTGATCACACCATCGTGATTACCCTGATTGTGAAGATTTTTTTTTTGTATAGTTCTTCTGTGTATTCTTGTCACCTCTTCTTAATATCTTCTGCTTCTGTAAGGTTCATACAGAGCATTCTGTAATGTCCATTACTGTGCCCATCTTTGCATGAAATGTTCCCTTGGTTTAGTTCTTCTGTGTATTCTTGCCACTTATTTTTAATATCTTCTGCTTCTGTTACGTCCACATCATTTCTGCCCTTTATTGTGCCCATGAAATGTTCCCTTGGTATCTCTAATTTTCTTGAAGAGACCTCTAGTCTTTTCCATTCTATTGTTTTCCGCTATTTCTTTGCATTGATCACTGAGGAAGCCTTTCTTATCTCTTCTTGCTATTCTTTGGAATTCTGCATTCAAATGAGTATATCTTACCTTTTCTCCTTTACCTTTCACTTCTCTTTGTTTCACAGCTGTTTGTAAGGCCTCCTCGGACAACTATTTTGCTTTTTGCATTTCTTTTTCTTGGGGATGGTCTTGATCCCTGCCTCTTGTACAATGTCAGGAACCTCCGTCCATAGTTCTTCAGGCACTCTGTCTATCAGGTCTAATCCCTTGAATCTATTTCTCACTTCCACTGTATTTACAGTGTATTATATGTGTTTCCACTGTAAAGGATTTGCTTTTGGTCATACCTGAATGGTCTAGTGGTTTTCCCCTACTTTCTTCAATATAAGTCTGAATTTGGCAATAAGGAGTTCATGATCTGAGTCACTGTAGCTCCCAGTCTTGTTTTTGCTGACTGTATAGAGCTTCTACATCTCTGGCTGCAAAGAATATAATCAATCTGATTTCTATTCTTAGTAATGCTTCTATGGCCCACTTGACTTCACACTCCAGGATGTCTGACTCCAGGTGAGTGACCACATCACTATGCTATCCAGGTCATTAAGAGTGCTTTGTACAGTTCTTCCATATATTCTTACCACGATTTCTTAATCTCTTCTGCTTCTGTTAGGTCCTTGCTGTTTCTGTCCTTTATTTTGCCCATCTTTGCATGAAATGTTCGCTTGATAGCTCCAGTTTTCTTAAAGAGATCTGTAGTCTTTCGCAATCTGTTTTCTTCCTGTTTTCTTTTTTTTTGTTTTTGCATTATTCACTTAAGAAGGCTGTCTTACCTCTCCTTGCTATTCTCTGGAACCCTACATTTACTTGGGTATATCTTTCCTTTTCCCCTTTGCCTTTTGCTTCCCTTCTTTTCTCAGCTATTTGGCCTCCTCACACGATCACTTTGCCTTCTCACATTTCTTTTCTCTTGGGCCTGGTTTTGGTCACCACCTCCTGTACAATGGTACAATGTTACAAACCTCTGTCCATAGTTCTTCATGCATTCTGTCTACCATATTTAATCCCTTGAAACTATTTGTCACCTCCACTATACAATCATAAAGGACTTGATTTAGGTCACATCTGAATGGCGTAGTAGTTTTTCCCTACTTTCTTCCATTTAAGCCTGAATTGTGCAATAAGGAGCTGATGATCTGAACCATAGTCAGCTCCCAGTCTTGTTTTTGCTGCCTGTATAGAGCTTCTCCATCTTTGGCTGCAAAGAATATAATCAATTTTATTTCACTATTGATCATCTGGTGATGTCCATGTGTCAAGTCATCTCTTGTGTCATTGGAAGAGGGTGCTTGCTATGACCAGTGGGTTCTCTTGGCAAAACTCTGTTAAAATGGCCATATAATTTGTGATACACAGTGGGACAACTTAGAGTGAATATTATCAGTATTATTGATAATAATTACACTGGGGTAAAAATTGAACCTGTCCCAACAAACTGGCATATAAGATTAACTTAACTACAGTGAACTTAAATTCTTCATATTTACCTCTTTTTTTTCCAGGAGAAAAAAACAAGTGTCTTTATATGAAGCTTTTGGACATTCTCTACAGAAAGATTCAGGATGGCAAACTGGTTTCATTTCAAGTGTCACTTATTGATGTAATGCTTGGAGCACTGGACTGACTGAAAGGCATGCTGGAACTTTGCAGTAATGCATGCCATGCCCAGTTTTCAGTGGAAGAGCTAATGCTACAGGTGTGGAGTATTTTCTGACTTTCATGAGGGTATGTTTTACTAGTTTGACACTTTCTTTTTCTCACGCTTCATTGATTTCTTGGCAAAATAAGTCATAATAAAAACATACCAGTATTTTTCTATATGATCTACATTAACAGTCTTCAAAACAACTCCATATGATGGATTAACATTACTGTTCCCATTTTATCAATAAGAAAGCTGAGATACTGAGAATTTTAAAAACTTCCTGAAAAATAAATAAATAAATAAAAACTTCCTGAGGTTGCATAACAATAAGTGGCCTGAGATCTAGACTCCAGACAGTCTGGCTCCAGATGCCCTATATATGACTAGCATGTTACAATTCCTTTAGGTAGTGCTTGAAATACTTGGAACTCTTGGTTATCAATGACCATAATACAATGAAAAATCTAGTTTGAACACTACATGGCAACATATAATTTATATTTCAAATCACTTTAAAACTAACAAAATTCTGTGATCAGAAAAAAAAAGAGGAAAGGAAATACTGAAGTATGGATAAGACTAGAAAGTCAGAGTCTACACAGAAGCCTTAAAATCATCTAAAATTTTTAACCCATTTGCTTAAAAGAATTACTTGGTTCACATCTATAACCACAGTAATTAGAAGGAATGTTTGACATGAAAAGATGCTCAACATTATTCGTTATTAGAGAAATGCAAATTAAAACTCCAATAAGATATCATCTCACACAGGTCAGAATGACCATCATCAAAAAATCTACAAACAGCATTACAAACAATAAATGCTAGAGAGGATACAGAGAAAAGAGAACCTTCCTGCACTATTGGTGGGGATGTAAATTGATACAGTCACTATTAGGAACAGTATGAAGATTCCTTAAAAGGCTAGAAATAAAACTACCATATGACCCAGCAATCCCACTATTGGGCATATACACTGAGAAAACCACAATTCAAAAAGATACCTGTGTTCACTGAGCATTATTTACAACAGCCAAGACATGGAAGTAACCTAAATGTCCACTGACAGATGAATGGATAAGGAATCTGTGGTACAAATAATCAGTGAATATTACCCAGCCATAAAAGGAACATATTTGAGTCAGTTCTAGTGAGGTGAATGAACCTAGGGCCTTTAGTTCCTCTAATGAGGTTGATGAACCTGTTAGAGTGAAGTCAGAAAAAGAAATCTCATATATTAACACATATATATAGAATCTAGAAAAATATTATTGGTGAACCTATTTGCAGAGAAAGAATGGAGATGCATATGTAGAAAACAGACTTGTATACACAGTGAGGGAAGGAGAGGGTAGGACAGAACTGCAAAAGTAGCATTAAGATGTATATACTGTCATGGGTAAAATAGACAGCTAGGGTAAAGTTGCTATGTATTAATAACACAGGGAGCCCAGCCTGGCATTCTGTGATGACCTAGAGTGTGGGGTGTATATTCTCATTATCTTCCTAACAGCAGGAAAGCTTCATGAGAGCACGGACTTTCAGGGTCTTTTTTTTTTTTCCCTCCCCACCACCGCTCTAACCTCTAGAGGCTTTCCAGGTGGCACTAGTGGTAAAGAACCCACCTGCCAATGCAGGAGACCTAAGAGACCTGGGTTTGATCCCTGGGTTGGGAAGATCCCCAGGAGAAGGGAATGGCAACCCACTCCAGCATTCTTGCCTGGGAAATCCCATGGACTGTGGAGCCTGGAAGACTACAGTCCATGGAGTCGCAGGGAGTTGGACATGACTTAGCAACTGAACGACAAACAAGCAGAATGAAATACCATGGGTGGTCCCTAGTAAAGACCCTGTCTTGAGATATGCAGTCAGTTCTTAGATTGCTTCCAACTAGTGGTCTGACCTTAAAATCTGACTTGAAAATATGCAAAGTCCCATAAAATTTTACAATTTTAAGTCTATGTTTTCATTCCTAGACTAGTATTATATTGTATCAATGTATTAATAAGGACCCTGTCAAAGCAGGGATGGTTAAGTTCTTAAAGCTTCTCAAGCTATTTTGTCTTTTTTCAATTATTTCTTCAATCTACTTTTAGACTATTTCATCAAATTATTATCCCCAATGTTATGATGCTCCTTAATTACTTAATTAGGGCTTCCCATGGGACACTAGTGGTAAAGAATCTGCCTGTAAATGCAGGAGACTTAGGAGATGTGGGTTCAATCCCTGGGTCAGGCAGGGCATGGAGCAGGGCACAGCAACCCACTCCAGTCTTCTTACCTGGAGAATCCCCATGGACAGAGGAGCCTGGTGGGCTACAGTCCATGGGGTTGCACAGAGTCAGACACAACTGAAGCGACTTAGCACACACACTTTTAGAATATTTCATCAAATTATTACCCCCCGGTGATTGTGATGCTCCTTAATTACTATGAGTTGAAGGGAATATCTAATAATAGTTTTAAGTTTCTATGTTAAAATATTTTTAAGAAAGATGTGCACTTGGAAAATTCCAAAGGATGTCCAAATACTTGACAGAATTTGTGTATGGGTAAATGAGATTAGTGCTATATTTCAATGTTGGCAGTTTAGAGCAGTTGATCCAGCTATTGGTTACTATCTCCATGGTTTAAGGCTATGTCAATTAGCAGACTATGATTCAATGCTAATATTCTAATAAAATGAACAGATTGTCTCGACATATATTAGCTCTTGAGAATAAACTAAAAAGCCCAGGAAATAAATCTAATTCACTCAAGAGCTCCAATCAAAGAACTCCCATGTGGTCAATTATCAAATCAGAGTATTTCTTACAGGGATCAGAGAGGGGAATTTTTCTATCTCATACTATTTTGTGACAAGTATATATTATTTTTGCAATTTAAAAACAAAGTAAAGCTGATTAAATACCAAAAAAAATGTTTTAAGACTGTAACTAAATTATGACTGGTGCATGCAAATTAATTGCTCAGTTGATTACCTCACACAACACTCAATAAGGTAGATCCTCTTAAAAATTCCAATTTATAGGGGAGTTAATCAAATCACACAGTTTGTATATAGATAACCTCTCTGATATCTATTTGCATAATTCAGAGGTAGGAAATTTTCTTGAAATAGAGTGACTGAGTCCAAAGTTTATAAGTTTTAATTGTCTAAGTTATCAGCAATTTTGGCCCTCCAAAAACTTTAATTTCATTTACACACCCATGATCAAAGACGGCTTGCCTGCTTTCTTACACCATGCATCATTGGTCTTTTTAATTTACCAAACTGAAAAGTGAAAGCAGTACCTAATTCTTCAAAGTCTTATTGCATTTATTTTATTCCTGGTAAGGTTGAACATTCTTTCAGATGTTTGTTGTCAATTTATAATTTATTACTGAAGGCCAATTTCAAGGAAAGAAACACAAATTATCAAAGGTACAGGCAGAATTCATTTTTTTCCCAGTCCTGGAAAGAAATTTCACTTGTGGGATTGTAACTTTAATAAATGAATAGGGTAAAACATCATAACTGATCCCATGAATTGTATTGCAAAAGCCGGTATTGAAATGTTTCAGTGGCTGACTGGGTGCAGTTCATGTGATTTGAAGATAAAATATAACCTCTACATAATTTTAAATTTGAATCCAAAGTTATGGGGCTTCCCTAGTGGCTCAGATAGTAAAGAATCTGCCTGCGATGCGGGAGACCTGGGTTCCGTCCCTGGGTTGGGAAGATCCTCTGGAGAACGGTATAGCAACCCACTCCAGTATTCTTGCTTAGAGAATCCTCAAGGACAGAGAAGCCTGGTCGGCTACAGTCCATGAGGTCGCAAAGAGTCAGCCATGACTGAGTGACTAAGCACCCAGCACAATCCAAAGTTAAAGATAATATTTCTGAAGTGAAATCAGCCACTAGGTAGTTCCTCTTTATTTTTCTCTGAACAGTGCAAAACTCGCATATGAGTTCCAGCTCTATCTCCAAGGAGAAATATCAGTGTGGGCTCCTTACTTAACCTCTACAAAACCTGGTTTTCTAAATTGAAAAATACAATATACATTACATGATCTTCTCAAGAGATTCAGGAAAAAGTATATTACAAAATTCTAAACACCTTCATGGGAAACACTCTCAACACATTACTTATAGAAGAAATTTACTTTGACATAATATAACAAAGGCTATATATGACAAGCCCACAGCTAACATCACACTCAACAGTCAAAACCTTCAAGCTTTTTCTCTAAGATCAGAAACAAGTAAGGATACCTACTCTTGTTACTTCTATACAGTGCAGTACTAGAAATCTTAGAGCAGTTATTCAGGAAAAAGAAATAAAAGACATCCAAATCACAAAGGAAGAAGTAGAATTATCTCTAGTTGTGGAAGACATGACATGATCTTCTATATATAAAACCCTAAACATGTCACAAAAAAACTAATAAAGTTCTTAAAAGCTGTAGGACTAAAAAGCAACATACAAATATTAGTTGTGTTTCTATATACTAAGAATAGACTATTTGAAAATGAAATTAATAAAATAATGCCATTTACAATAGCATTTAAAAAAAAAGAGTAAACTTAACCAGGATGTGAAAGACTTGCACACAGAAAACTAGAAAATACTGATAAAAAAATTTAAAAATACATCAAAACTCAAAAGATTAGTATCATTTAACTAGTAATGATTGGAACTCTTGTTCAAAACTAATTTCCATTATTGTATGTGACTAAGCTTTTTATTTTCCTCAATGGCTACTTTAAGACTACTAACATAATTAATAACTCTAGGGAAAATATAAAATAATGATAAGTCTAAAGTTCTACAAAGAGAAAAGGAAATCATAAGAAAATTTTAATAGACTAATTATAAACTTAAAGTTCTCCTTTCAAAAAACTAAAACAAAGTTGAAATATAATTAGTGTATTGCTTACTTATAGAAACAAAATAAATACACTCTAAAAATAGAGCTCAAAATAGCTTTTATTTTTGGCACCAGATAAATTAAACCATGCATTTGGAGAGGATTAGTGACAAATTTGAGGAAGTAGGTCATATTGCTCTGAGTATCCATACAAGGTAGACCACACTTGATTCATTTCAGAGCAACGTTGGGTATCCAGGGAAACAAAAAGGTATTTTAAAAGTACCATGCACCCACTGTGTTTTAGAAACTCACAAATATTCTCATGTTTAATCTTAACAAATATCACAAAAATTGGAAAATGCACATTAAAAAATAATCCTAGAGTTTACTCAAGTTAGTATAGCAATGAGTAGAAGAGACAGTATTCAAATCCATCTCTGAAATTATTATAGAAGGTATTATAATCAATGTGTGCTTTATATGTTGGCTTTAAAATCAAGAACATAACATATGAAAGTTATACCAACATTTATTTAATTCTACTTAGTAGACTATTGTCCTACTACCCCAATCCACAGCCCCAGTTCTGTTTCCAGACTTTCTTGTGTTAATTTCTAACCCACATCGATTGTGTGAAGCTTCAAGTTCTCTTTTGAGAAAGATTGTAGTTAAAATATTTAACAACTTGCATGACTTATCACTACCCAATCATAAGTGATATCAAATGCAAATAACCAGATCCTGTGAACATACACTTGATGGATGAATTCAGTATTGCTCCAAGGCACTTTGGTCCTGGCTTTTCCTACTTGATGCATACTTCTCATTTCAGCTCTTCTGCTTAAGTACCAAGCTATGCCATATAGATAAACCAGGGAGAGTGAATGTGTGGGCCAAACAAATAGGATTGGCAGGTTTAAAATAGCACTTTAAAGTACTAAGAAGTTAGACAATTTTCTTGATCTGTATCCCTAATTTAGAAAATTGTTAACAAAAGTAGGCACTCAATTGAGAAACTAAAATGGAAACAGATTATGATTTAAAATATCTTAAAGTGGGCTCAACTAAAAATATCTAAATAGAACTCCGCCTGGCAAAGAGAAATATATTTATTTTCAATACAGGTTTAAGTGACCAATGGTGGCATATTTAAAGAAAGGCCAAAGATCAACGTACTTTGAAGTAAATATTGAAATTAGGGGTAAATAAAATCTTCAGAAAGAAAAAGAAATCTTACCAAAAGTAGTAAAATTGTGATTTTTATACTCAGGATGTAGGAACTGAAATGTGTTTAGGCAAACCGTGTTCTGCATATCAAGTGTTTTTCATGTGCTATTTATGTGATTCTCTTAATAACACAATATTAAGGGAAATCCTAGTCTCCATTTTACAAGTCAAGAAACTAAAGTCCTGGGACTCTAAATAACTTTGCTAGGAATTATTAAATGGCAGAGATAGTGAAACGAAGAAGACACTCAGGCTCCTGAGAATGGGACCCTTTCTGTTAAACTCCGTGACCTTCCAGAGTTCCAAAGGGCATGTTCAAACAGATGCTTATCGGGGAAGGAAGGGGATACAGAGACAACAGAGAAGTCCAGAAACAATAGTGCAGCCTTGGCACAGGATCCTGCTTCTGCCTCAAGGGACACACATAACAGTATCCTTTGAGCTCTTAATGCAACTAAAGTGTTAGCAGTTCAGTTGAGTCCAGCTCTTTGTGAGCCCATGGACTGGAACTCACCAGGCTCCTATGTCCATGGGGTTCTCCAGACAAAGAATACTGGAGTGAATAGCCATTCCCTTCTCCAAGGGGTCTTCCCAACCCAGGGACTGAACACATGTCTCTTATGTCTCCTGTGTTGGTAGGTGAATTCTTCACCATCTGAGCCACCAGGGAAGCCCCCGCCCCCAATAAATAGAAGATGAGGCAATTCTCATTCCAGAGAGGTGGTCATGGTTGTACATCCTTGAGAACCAGAGAAGCTTTATCTGGAGACTACCTGTGGACAGATAATAGGAGCACAGGCTCTGCACACATTCTAATCTTATCCAGCAACCTCACCTTTGACCCATTGCTATAAAACACCTCATCAAATCCTCCCAGGTTGGGACATAGTTTTTCAGGGTAGGCACCTGCTGTGTCACCCTTTGCCTGACAAAGCAGTAAAAGTATTCTTTTCTACTTCACCAAAAACTCTGTCTCTGAGATTTGATTTGGTACCAAAGCACAGAGGTCAAGTTTTCAGCATCAGTGGGACATGCTTTTTCTTTACCTTCTGCAGCAGAACTTTTAGAAGTGTGTCTGGACACTTTTCACAATCCAGTGGAATAGGAAGAAAGAACAATTACTGCCTGAGGATATACATGTGGATATATCTAATATCTGAGGGCTTCACCTGGCTAAAACTGAGTCCCAAGATAGTAAACACAGAAATATACTCACCTGTAGAAAAAAACTTCCTGTTAAATTATGTAATTAATAACTGAACTTACCTCTTTAGGATCCAAAGGATCCTTCTCCTCTTACCCATCCCAGTAGGTTATTGAAATTGCTGGCACTCTTGACTTGTCACTATAAAATCACCTATTTATATGTTGAAACACTCATTAACACTCACTAACACTGTCCCTGTGTTTCAGAAAATCATGGTATCTGTGGGAAATCCAGTGTTTTGCAGTAGGTGGTCAACCAAATATTCAGTGCCCCCTACTCACAGCAAACTGACAAAGTCCTATAGAAAAGATTCATCATTGTCCTGTTTCTCTTTTCAAGTTTTTCTTTAAGTCACAGATCTCTAGTGACTACAAATATTATCGGCATCTTGAGCAAAGGCCTTGAACCAGAACTTTCTTTGGATTCATTCTCTCTGAGCAGAAAACTCATGAGTTCAGTCAAAGGCCTTACATACAGAATGTTACACCCTGAAATAGTTCTGGAATATTTTGGAGAGTAATGTTGTTGCCAGGGGGTACTGATAATAAGTTGTGTATTAGGAAGGCAGGCAGCATACTCTAACTGTTCTATGACTGGCATGGCTGGAACATGTCTTTCCTAAAGAAAGCTTTAACTCCAAGTGAAGCAATAGTCTAGTTGTCACTTGCATCTATCTGCTGCACATCCAAACTGTTTTTAGTTTGGCCTTCTCAAAGCAAATCACCTTTTGCAAACTGAAATACTAGGAGAATGCTTTTCAGTCTCTAACTGTACTTCTAAGTATTTGATGTTATTTGTCCAATTCCCTTCTGTGCTGCTGAAGCTGGGTGACTGAGCCAGATGCCGAGTCAGTGAATGACCGACCTTGGGTTTTGCAATCAAGGTCTGAAGTTAGAAAGCAGTTATCACCTGATAAGAGCTGGAATGTCAGGAACAATGTGATAAGCAAAGAGTGGAGATGTGAGAATCGAGCTTCAACTCATGGGCAAGGTCTAACTTTGAAGAACCAGAGAAAGAAAGTCAAAGATCACAAAGTCAAGAATTTAATAATACAGAAAACAAATGAAAGCAAAATAGGTTCATAAATAGCTAATACTACTGCTGTGTAATTTCTCCCCAAACTGACTGAACTCAGCAACCCTTCTTTTGGAATTCCTAGGTGATTTCAGCTGAAAAAAAACATCCTAACTCTTGGCATATGTTTCAGAGCTTTCAAGCCTTTCCTTGGAGGTAAAGCGAGATATGTATCAAGTTTTTGAAAGCTCTTTAAAGTTATCATGATTGCCTTCCAGACATTCCCCTTTTCAGAACTTGAGATTGGTTTTGGTGCTGATGGGGCCCAAATATACTATCTCCACTGCATATTCTGATTCCCATCATGGGTTCAGTTCAGTTCAGTTGCTCAGTCATGTCTGACTCTGCAGCCCCACGGACTGCAGCACGCCAGGCCTCCCTGTCCATCATCAGCTCCTGGAGTTTGCTCAAACTCTGGTCCATTGAGTTGGTGATATTACTGGAGATGAATTCACTAGTGTGGAAATACAAAACCACTAGCATTCCAACAGAGATTCTATGGCACAGGAAAGGTGATACAGGCCTCATTAGAGTGTACTCGTGATGTGGTTTGGTCCCTATGAAGCATTCACTGTTTCCCCTGATGGATCAGATGATATCCTTCATGGATGTACAGGATGTGCACAGCCTGGACCCTGTGAATTTGGGGGTTTATCTTTCTCCAAGCACCCAGAGGCTTTCAAATCCACCACAGTGTAAAAGTTCAGGATCAAATATCAACCACATGGGATATTCAAATCACACATCCACTCTGTCACCCCTTTTTACACACACTTGATTTAGAGATGAGGATTTAGTAACTAGTGGACCAACCTAAGACAAGCCTTGGGCCCATTTACTCACAAGTTGACAACAGAACCCACTGCTGGTGCTATTTGTGGTCATAATAACCCCTTATTGGAGAAGGAAATGGCAGCCCATTCCAGTATTCTTGCCTGAAGAATTCCATGGTTGGAGGAGCATGGCAGGCTACAGTCCATGGGGTCACAAAGAGTCAGACATGATAGTATCTATCACTAACCCCTTACAGGTACTGGCTTCATAATCACTAAGGTTTTCACCAATTTCACAAATTGTGGAGTAGACTGATTTCTATTAATAGAATTAGAAATCTCGAGGACAAAAAAGGTTCAGTGCAGCCATTTGCCAATTGAAGCTACAATCTGACAGCCAGAGGGCCTCTCCTCCATCTTCTGAGGAGATTCTCATCTCTTGAAGGGCAGACTGTGCTGAAAATTAGCCCAAGATACCACCATAATCAGGACAGAAATGCAAAGGAGGCTGAATGCACAGTGCACTGAATGTACAGTCATTTGTCAAATTCAGATTCTTAACAGAGAAAGAGTAGAACTAAGAAATCTAAGTTAGGAATATTTGTTAGATGAACCTGAGAATCTTAACCCTCCAGATTTTTATCTGAATCTTCTGCATTTGTAGAAATAGCTTCACTTTGTCCAGTGATCAACAACTTCTTGAATGGAAATTGTACAATGACTTCAGAGGAGGCAGATGCCTCTTACAAAAATACATGGTCTGTTCTAGATTTTCCCCAGTTGCCCACATTACATTCAGGCAATATTGTCATGCCTTAGCACTGCTGAAGTGGTAATGTTAAGTCTCTTCTCCAATAAAAAAAAAACAGCTGACATGCCAAAAAGTGTCCATGCTTGGCTAAGTTATACTGTCAGGAAGCAAGTATACACATACATAAGTGGATCTAGAGAGGCAGACTGGAAGATGAAAGAGCATATGACATTCAATGAAGAAGAATTTTTTACCATGAGTTCGTGCATGTGTCCATGCTAAGTTGCTTCAGTCATGTCTGACTCTCTGCGACTCTATGGGACTGTGGCCCGCCAGGCTTCCCGGCCCATGGGATTCTCCAGACAAGCATACTGGAGTGGGTTGCCATGCCCTCCTCCAGGGGCTCTTTCCAACCCAGGGATTGAACCCAGGTCTCTTGTATATTCTGCACTGACAGACGTGTTCTTTACCACTAGTGCCACCTGGTTACCCCACCTACTCAGAAATTGCTGTGCAGTGTTCTGACAACACCTGGAGCAAGTTCTAATTGTCTGCTGGTTTGACTCCTTGGAACAGTACAAAACAAAGACCTTCAAGAAATAAGTGGAGATACTGGACTTCCTTAGTACAGATGTGAGAAACAAGGTCAAAAGAATGGGAGGTAGCAATATAAGACTTGATCACTGTGTGAATTTGTAGGAGATAAAGTCTCTGATTTGATCTTTCCACATGTGTAAATGAAATCTACAGAAGTAAACTATAAACTCCTTGACAGCAGATCTATGTTTTCATTCACTATCATAACTCCTACTTCTTACAAAATAGCACAAACATTCATTGATTGAGCAGATGAAGAAATAAGATTACCATTAGAAGTCAACTGACACAATGTACAAAAGGGAAAACAAAATCTGGCACATAAAACAGCTTACTACATCGAAGGTCATCCTTCACTGTCTCATCATCTCTCTCCATTTCACTCTCTGTAAAGAGAACCACATGCTCTGCCCTGTTTGGAACCATTATTATCTTCTGCCTTGTCTGTTAGAATGACTTTTTATCTATTAATGCCTGCTCCTCTGCCGATGTCTACAGGACTGTCTGCTGGGATAAGCTTTCTCAATCTCAGATCTAATCATGCTAGTATTTGCCTTCCACTTACTTTAATACAAAGCCAAAATACTTCATCTGGAAATCAGTGCCCTTTACTGATACAGAACAAACTATGTGGGCTAAGAGGGGGCAAATGCCTGGGGCATGGCCACTCATCAGTAAACTCTGGATAAATTTAATGTCTAAAGTTCATTCCCTTATCTGTACAAATTGTACACTACAGCGCATAACACAGAGGTGTCATAGTGAAGAATAGGAGGGTTAAAATATGAGAAGAACCCAGGAAGGATAGACATCAGATTAGCTTTAAATATACATGTATTCTTCTCTCTAGTTATACCTTCTGTCATTTCTCTTCAACTCAACATGAGAATCACTTTAAGTATTTTGTTTGGGAGATGAAGCTGCCTAAGACAATCTAATTAAAACCTACAAAATGAATATTTCTTTGCATTGCTCATGTTGCCCTTTTCGTCTAGAATATACCAAATTACTTCTTTACCCATAAAATTCTTCTGTTGTGTCTTAGATCATTCCCGAGCTGCCCCGTGAAAAAGTAGTATTTCCTTTTCCTTATTCTACAAAACATACTGGTTAATTGTGCTACAACTTTGAGACTATCATAAAGTAATTGCACATGCTATTGCCACTTAACAGACTATGTACTCTTTGAGACACCAATTTAGTTATTTCTATATTCCTCCCATATCTTAGCAGATTCTGGCTCACATGCTCATGCCTGGTAGATATATCAATGTGACTGAGTGAATGAATAAAAAAAAAAGGTCAAATTTCACCACTTTAGAATAAAAAGTTTTAAATATTTAATGAAAAAGATCAGTTTGGTCAAAACTTACAGGTAAAATACCAAGTATCCTTTATAATCTAATAAAATGACATCAGTACCATGAAATGAGAGACCATCATATCAGAAGATATGGTATGAATAAATTGTTATCTAGACATTGATGAAGTTTTTCCCAAAATCCTCATGAAAATTTTAGCATTATGCAAAAAGGAAGAAAAGTACAAATGTTAGAAGTGAAGGAAGCAATCGTTAACTATGAAGCTTTAAATTGGTTTATTTTTAATATTTATGTTTACCACTTTTTAAAAAGAGTTACTCTTTTTTGTTAACTCACTGACTCACATCCATATGCTTGTATTTTGACTAACAGGTCCACTGTAAGAGGAAATAAGAACGAAAGGTTTAAGACTGGGAATTATGGTCTGTACTGAGTTCCAGTCCAGAAGAAATAAAGAGGAAAAATAAGAATACTAGATGTAGAACATATCAACTGATGTGATATACATCACTATCCCTTAAAGTTTTACTGCCACATGCTTAGCAAGCTTTCTCAAAATTTGAGAATTTTGAAAATAATTCTTTTAAAAAAAAATGCTTCAGTTGGCAGTGAAATAAATTCACTTCTTGAATTATTATGTGGGGTCATCAATGCAAAGAAAGTCCATGATTTAAAAAGGCACTTCAAAGATTCAGTTAAAGGTGTGCTTATTAAAAGTTATATAAAGGATTCTGACAGAGAAACTCAGTGGTCCTCCTCAGATCAATGCAAGATAAAGAATTTTCCACATGTAAAGAAAACTTCAGTTCAAAGCAAAGTAAGCAGACTACAAGTACATGGAGCATTACCTATTTAACAAAATATACAAACAGAGCCTTTCAGATCATTTAGATGGTGTTAACTGCTACAAATCTGGACAATTTGTAAAATAGACTATAATTGGACTCTGCACAGCACTTTAAGGAAATAGGCTAAATGCAATATATTTTAAGTGTTAGTAATTAAGAAGTATAAAAATATTAAATATTCTAAACTTGCATTCCATGGTCACATAGAAAAAAACACACATGAATTAAATAAAAAATACAGAAATAATATATTTTCTTTTTTAATCCTTTCTAATTTTAGAATAACTGTACTGGTTTCATGATAAAAATATTAGTGCAAATGTAAATTCTGTGTATTAAACTACTAATTAGACAGTACTACTAATTAGACTGTATTAGACAGAAGAACTATACAAGAAAGGTCTTAATGAACCAGATAATCACAATGGTGTGATCACTCAACTAGAGCCGGACAATGTGAAGTAGTGAGCCTTAGAAAGCATTATTATGAACAAAACAAGCAGAGGTGGCAAAATTCCAGCTAAGCTATTTCAAATCCTAAAAGATAATACTGTTAAAGTGCTGCACTCAAAATGTCAGCAAAGTTGAAAAATCCAACAGTGAGCACAGGACTGGAAAAGAGGCTTTCATTCCAATCCCAAAGAAGGGCAATACCAAAAAATGTTCAGTTTTGATGTACTAAGTCACTTCAGTTGTGTCCGACTCTTTGTGACCTGGGCTCATCTGTCAAGGAATTCTCCAGGCAATAATACCGGAGTGGGCTGCCATGCCCTTCTCCATGGGATACTGCTGAAACAGGGACTGAGTCCACGTCTCCTGTGGCTTCTGCACTGCAGGCAAATTCTTTACTGCTGAGCCACCATGGAAGCTGAAAAATGTTCAAACTACTATGCAATTGTGCTCCTTTCACATGCTAGCAAAGTTATGCTCAAAATCCTTTATGCTTGGCTTCAGCACTACATGACTGAGAAATTCCAGATGTACAAGCCGGGTTTCAAAGAGGCAGAAGAACCAGAGATCAAATTGCTAACATTCGTTGTACCATGAAAAACCAAAGGAGTTCCAGAAAATCATCCACTTCTGCTTCATTGACTGCATGAAAGCCTTTGACTGTGTGAATCAAAACAAACTGTGGAAAAGTCTTAAAGAGATGGGAATACCAGACCACCTTACCTGCCTCCTGAAAAACCCGCGTGCAGGTCAAGAAGCAACTCTTTGAACCAGACATGAACCAACAGACTGGTTCAAAATTGGGAAAGGAGTAAAACAAGGTTGTATATTCCCTTCCTGCTTATTTAACTTTTATATGCAAGGTACATCATGTGCAATGCTAGGCCAGATGAATCATAAGCTGAATCAAGATTGCCAGAAGAAATATTAACAACTTCAGATATATAGATGATACCACTCTAATGGCAGAAAGTGAAGAGAAACTAAAGAACCTCTTGATGAAGGTGAAGAGCAAAGAGAAAAAGCTGGCTTGAAATTCAACATGCAAAACACTAAGATCATGGCATCTGGTCCCATCATTTCATAGCAAATGGGAAGGGAAAAAAATAGAAACAGTGACAGATTTAATTTTTTTGGGGCCCCCAAATTAACACAGTGACTGCAACCATGAAATTAAAAGACACTTGCTCCTTGGAAGGATAGCTATGACAGACCTAGGTAGTGCATTAAAACGCATAGGTATCATTTTGCCAACAAAGGTCTGTATGCTCAAAGCTATGGTTTCTCTGGTAGACATGTATGGATGTGAGAGTTGGACCATAAAGAAGTCTGAGCCCTTTCAAACTGTGGTTCTGGAGAAGACTCTTGAGAGTCCCTTGGAGACTGGAAGGAAATCAAACTAGTCAGTCCTAAAGAATCTTATCAACCATGAATATTCATTGGAAGGACTACTGCTGAACCTGAAATTCCAATACTTTGGCCACCGAATGCAAAGAGCCTACTCATTGGAAAGGGCCCTGACACTGGGAAAGACTGAAGGTAAAAGGAGAAAGGGGTGGCAGAAAATGAAATGGTTAGCTAGTACCACCAGAGCAACGGACGTGAATCTGAGCAAACTACAGAAGATAGTGGAAGACAGACAAGACTGGTGTGCTTCATTCTATGGGGTTGAGAAGAGTTGGACACAACTTAGTGACTGAACAACAAGTTAGTGTATTATCCTGTGCTTTCAAATAATGTAACCATGGTTTTAATTAGAACGCTTTCAACATATTACACAGGTTGCCCTTTCTGTTATTATTTTAGGAGTGTTGACTACACTACGCAGATGTAGACCTTTATAATCCTACCAGTCTCAGCTATCAGATTTCCCTTATATATGGTGCTTTGTCCTATTTCATGACCTAAGATAAAATAAGAATAAAAGCCCTTATTTTTAATTTCCACTGAACTCCATATTACAACTGTGCATACAGATTTCCAAGTATGCATACTTCTTTCCTGACTGACATTCAATGATTAATTTTTCTTATAAATCTACTGCTCAGTAAATCTATTAGCCACAGACATTTACACTCCTTCCTCTTTTATTTCCTGTGTGAACTAATCTCAATCATTTCCTTCAGATCATAAGCCTTTTGGGGAAGGTACATAATTTCTTTGCTTCAAAGCTGTTAAGGCCCAGATACATCTGTAGCTTCACACACAACAAATGACTTAGATCAACATTTGAAGTATGTTTTTAAAGCTAGTAAGATGTGAGACCTGCATGCTGAAATACAGTCTAATCTAAAGCAGGTGACCTGAACTCTGGAATCGATATTGTGTACCTGGCTTTTCTAAATGTGCAAATCGAACTACTTGGACTACTCAAATATTTTCAGAAAAGTATCATCTGCCAAAGTAAAAATGATAAACTGATCCATTTTAAATAGATAGTCTATCTGCCACACTTTGTGATCTTACCTATTTTGAGTCTTGTGAGGAGCCTAGTGTTTGTGCATCAGTCATATGATAAGGGTCATATACTTATTAACTATATAATTCTCAGCAGTGGGTACCCATTCTCACTAAACTTTCTCATAGTCATGAAACTGTGTGCTGGAATCCCTAAGACATTCTAGCCTCCCATGAGAAACTGTGGAGACACAAAATCAAATCTAGTCTACCACAGATCTCTGCCCAACCTACATTTAAACTGTAACTCTGGACAGTCAAGAGAACTGGGCTTCCATAGGGTTTGCCCAGGATAGTTAACCCTCACAGACTCTTCCCTTCCAGTACACCCCTCTCCAGAGACAGAGCTACCATAACTCTTTTGGGTCTTCCACACACTAATAGGGATGTTTAAATCAAATTGCTCCACTTGATTTCCTTAAGAAGATATATGCTTCTGTCCCAGCTATAAAGAATTTTGGGAGATATACCCAAGTTCACAAACATGGAACTGTAGGGTACAAATGACTCAATAGTATCTCACAACATACCTTTACTTCCCTGAGCCTACCAAACTAAAGAACTCACAGACTGGGGTAGTGTAACATGGTGGCATAGGAAGAAACTGAATTTACCTCCTCCTATGGACACATCAAATATTCAACTACACATGGATCAGTTCCCTCTGAAAAAAACCTGAGAACTAGGTGAATACAACAAAGAATTAAAAAACATATCAAGAGGGCTAGGAGGAACAGAAAATACTCTCACCAAAAACTCCCAGTCCCAGCATTGTGTCTCACAGTAGGAAGGGATCTCATCAAATGAGCGCTTTTTCCAGAAGAAAGAGGGGTTGGGGACTCACATCATGAACCATGGGCCCTAGGATCTACACTAGAGAGACAAACTCTCAAAATGTCAAATTTAGAAAACCAACAGGACTGATGTCCAACAGTTCCAAAGTGCTGTAGGAAACTGCAACTCCTTCAAAGGGTGAATGTGGTCTCACTCACGCCAAGACCAAGAAAATCACAGCAATATGAAAAGTGCCAGGACTATGTAGGAAAGGAAGTCATTTGCAAATCTAAAAGCACTGGCTAGAGAGGAAAGCACTAGCGAAAATGCTCATCCATACTCCTCATAGACAGAGGGATTGTCAGACTCCACCATCACCATTCCCCTCTAACCTGCTAGCAAAGGAGGGTGAACTCAAACTCAGGGACAAGTGATTGCAGCACTATGCGGCCATCCTGCTGATGCCAGAAAGCTCTGGTAGTTGCATCACTCCCCTGTTCCCTGGCTGGGGCCAGTGGGCACAAACAGTCATGGCATTCTCTGGCTCCCTAGCTACTGTCTGCAAGTATGAGCAGTGTGACAGTCCTCTGCTCACTGACTGGGGCTGGGAATCATTAGAAGTCACAGCACTATTCCTCTCCCAGCCTCAAGCAGAGATGACATTCCCCTGCCCCCTGACAAGGACTGGTGGCTGCAGGCAGTCTCACATTCTCCCACTCCCAGCCTTAAGCTGATTCACAGACAAGGACAAGGCACTCTCCTCTTCCATGTCTGGAGCCCACAGGCACAAATCATATTCCTTTTGTCTTTCTGAAGCAAGAAGGTAAGCCCTTCCCATAAGGCCCAGGCTGCCTAGCTAAAGCCAGCAGGCATGCTCAGTACACAAAAGGGTATCACTTGATCACTCAGCACTGGTGCTCAAGGGCGCTGCTGTTCCTAAGTTCTGTGGGACTTTAACAATCAGAAAGAATTCTTCACGGGCCACTAGTCCCAGCACACTGCAGGCAGCAGACTGAAACATAACCCCAATCTTCCAGTGAATAAAGCCTTATTTATTTGGTCTGGAGTTTCATCAGGAGGGTCAGACAGACTTCTTACACATCTAGAGGCTAAAGAGGCAGTCCTAGGGAAACATCCTCTGTGAGCACCCCCTCAGCCTACTACAGTTTAACAAAACTTCCCCCAAAAGAAGATTGCACATTCATCAAAAACCTGAGTTTTGGCAAATGTCACCCAGGACACCTCCAGATCTCCTGGTCTGGAGGACAGAAGAGATTAACATTGTAACCCTGTAGTACACCATATATTTAAAATACATTAAAAGCTGCCATCTGAAGATCTAGCTTTCAATTAGCCTGAAATTATATGCTAAATGAGATTCCTTCCTTGGAACACTGACAGATCTTGGCACCCTCTCAACCACAGAAGTATGTCAAGAATAAATCAAGTAGTATAGATGGGTAAAAACACATCTCAATAAATTTAATGAGACTGAAACCACTTCCAATTTTAACAGTATGAAACCAGAAATTACAAAAAGAAAATTGAGGAAAAAAGCAAACACATGGATACTAAACAACATGCTACTAAAGAATCAATCAGTCAATGAATAAATCAAAGAGGAAATCAAAGAAATACAACTTAACATAATGAAAAATGGAAACACAAAATTCTAAAATATATCAAACACACCAAAAGCAATTCAAAGATGAAAGTTCACAGGCCTACCTCAAAAAGCAAGAAAAAATCTCAGATATACCTTTCAAATTTACACCTCACAAAACTAAAACAAAGAAGTACAAAACTCAAAATTAGCAGAAGGAAGGAAAAACAAAGATCAGAGCAGAAATAAGTGAAATAGAGACAAAAAAAAAAAAAAAATGAAACTAAGGGATAGCTAGATTCATCAAGAAAAGAAGAAAGGAGGGTGGTCCCAATATGGTGGAGGAATAGGATGGGAAGACTGCTTTCTCCCCCACAAATTCATCAAAAGATCATTTGAATGCTGAGCAAATCCCTGCAAAACTTCTGAACACTGGTGGAGGCACCCAGTAAGGCAGTCCATTCTCTTTGAAAGGAGGTGGGACAAAATATAAGACAAAAAGACAGACAAAAGAGTTAGGGATGGAGAGCCATCCTGGGGAGGGGGTCATGGGGGAGAAGTTGCTGCACAGTAGGAAACCCTCACACAGGCAGGTCTGTGGGGAGTTTTGGAATCTCAGAGGGCAACATAACCAGGAGAAAAGATAAAACCCACACAATACGCACCTAACCGCAACTGCCAATGGAGAAGTAGCCCAGATGCTCTGGTCACCACCAGCAAGTGGCTGCTCGGCAGGGAGGCATGGGTGGCATCATCCGTGCTTAGGGTAAGGACCAGGCCTGAATGCCCAGAGGATAATCTGAGGGAGCTAATGTGAGAGAGCAACCCAAACTGAGAGATGACCAGAGAGAAAAAAAGAGAGAGAGAGAGAGAACTTAACCATGAAAGGCTCTAACATGCAGATTGGCCCACTTACAGAACAAAGGATTGAGCAAATATCAAAGGAGAGTTAGCCTGCTGCATTCAGGCCTCTCCCTCCTGAACCCACCCCACACCCCCAACCCGTGCCCCAGGCAGAGAGGCAGGCCAACAGCCAGAGCTGGGAGGCAAGGGGCTGCTGCGATCTTGGTCCCAGAGAGGCATCTTCCACCAAACTGTGAGCAAGCTATCAGTTGCTAACCACATCTTCCTGGGATCCTGGATGGTTGACGTCTGCCAGGAGGGTCGCAGCCTGAGATCAGCTCCCCAGAGGAGACACATGGCATACCTGAGACAGTGCTCTCTTGGCACACCGAGGAAACCCAGCGACCCAGACCGGGGAGGTGACCAAGACGCACGGCCTTCCTGGGACAGTGCACTCGCCAAGCACCTGATCATCTGAGCTGCTTGAACCTGGGAAGGGCACAAAATGCATGCCCAACCGGTTCTGTGCCCTTGCGGAATACCCGAGAACCTGAGAGGCTTAGACCTGGGAAGTTCACTAAACGCAGGGCTCACTTCAGACAGTACCCTTGCAAAGCACCCTGGAGCCTGAGCAGTGTAGACCCGGAAAGCGCACGCTGTGAGCGGGGGCAAACCCAGTGTGGTCCATCCACTGTGCGCACTCCCCACACACGCCAGTGGTATTTGTTTGCAGTGTCCCTCCCTCACCACAACACAACTGAACAAGAGAGCCTAAATAGGTGACCACCTTCACCCCTTTGTGCCAGGGCAGAAATTAGACACTGAAGAGACTTGCAAACAGAGGAAGCCAAAATAAACAAAGAAGAGGGAACCACTGCAAACGTGACAGATGCAACAGATTAAAATCCTGTAGTTAACATTGACTATGCACTGATGGGGGCCTACAGACCTTGAGAACAGGTACAAGCTAGAACAAAAAACTATCTGAAATTGAACTGATCCCACACTGCCAACAGCTCCAGAGAAATTCCTTGGTATATTTTTTACTATTATCACTTTTTAAAAGAATTTACATCCTTTACTATTCCTTTAATTTTCATTTTTATAACCTACTACCTTGAAAAAAAACCATATTTTTTAAAGCAAATTTCAGATATATACATATATATATATAATTTTTGTGATTGATTTTGTTTTGTATTTTATACATTGTATTTTTGAGAGTCAAACTCTATTCTAGACTTTTAATCTTTGTTTTTTGGTAATTGTTATCAATTTTGCACCTTTAGAATCTAATCTTCAGTATCCATTTTTACCTAGGGATGTGATTACTAGTTTGATTGCTCTCTCCCCTTTTGACACTCCCTTTTCTCCCCCAGGTCACCTCTGTCTCCTTCCTCCCACTTCTCTTCTCTACTTAACTCTGTGAATCTCTCTAGGTGTTCCATGCTGTGGAAAACACTTAGGGAAGTGATTACTGGCTAGGCTGCTTTCTCCCCTGTTGACTCCCCCTCTTCGCCTGGTCACCCCTATCTCTCTCCTCCCTCTTCTCTTTTCTATAAAACTCTGTGAATCTCCCTGGGTGTTCAAGACTGTGGAGAGGACTTAGGGAATTGATTTCTGGCTATATTGCTCTTTCCTCTTTTGACTCCTCCCTCTTCTCCTGTTGGTCACCCATATCCCCTTCATCCCTCTTCTCTTCTCTATGTAACTCTGTGAATCTCTCTGGGTGTCCCTTGCTGTGGAGAATTGTTTCACCATTAACCTAGATGTTTTGTCATCTGTGCTGTATGGATGGAGAAGTCTTGAGGCTACTGTAACAGGACTGAAAGCCAGAGGCACGAGGCTTAACTCCAAAACTTGAGATCATCAGAGAACTCCTGATTCCAGGGAACATTAATGGACAAGAGCTCACCCACAAGCCTCCATACCTACACTGAAACCAAGCTCCACCCAAGAGCCAACAAGTTCCAGTGCAGGACATACCACACTAATTTTCCAGCAAAGCAGGAAAATAGCCCTGAGCATTGAAAGACAGGCTGCCCAAAGCCATGCCAAACCCATAAACACCCCACAACTCACTACTGGACACTCCATTGCACTCCAGAGAGTGCATCCAGCTCCACCCACAAGAACAGAGGCAAGCTCACCTAACCAGGAAACCTTGAGAAGCCACTAATCCAACCCCACCCACAGGGAGCCACAATAAAGAGGAACCACAAACTTACAGACTACAGAAAGGGCACTGCAAACACAGCAATCTAAACAAAATGAAAATGCAGATAAATATTCAGCAGGTAAAGGAACATGATATATATCCACCAAACCAAACAAAAGAGGAAGAGATACAGAGTCTACCTGAAAAAGAATTCAGTATAATGATAGTACAGATGATCAAAAATCTTGAAAACAGAATGGAGTTACAGATAAATAGACTAGAGACAAGGATTGAGAAGATGCACAAAATGTTTAACAAGGACCTAGAAGAAATGAAGAAGAGTCAAAAAGCACTCTTGAGGGAACCAACAGTAGAATAACTGTTGGCAGGAAATAGGATAAGTGAGGTGGAAGATAGAATAGTGGAAATAAATGAAGAAGAGAGGAAAAAAAAGACTTAAAAGAAGTTAGGACAACCTCAGAGACATCTGGCACAATGTTAAACACCCCAACATTCAAACCTTAGGTGTCCCAGAAGAAGAAAACAAAAAGAAAGGGAAAGAGAAAACACTTGAGGAGGTAACAGTTGAAAAATTCCCTAAAATGGGGAAGGAAAGAGCCACCCAGTTCCAAGAAACCCAGGGAGTCCAAAAAAGGCTAAACCCAAGGCAAATCACCCCAAGAAACACATTAATAAAACTAATGAAGATCAAACACAAAGAGAAAATATTAAAAGCAGCAAGGGAAAAACAACAAATAACACACAAGGGGATTCCCATAAGGATAACAGCTGATCCTTCAGTAGAAACTCTTCAGGCCAGAAGGGAATGGCAGAGAATACTTAAAGTGATGAAAGAGAAAAACTTACAACCCAGATTACTATACCCAGCAAGGATCACATTCAAATAAGAAGAAATCAAAAGCTTTATAGACAAGCAAAAGCTGAGAGAACTCAGCACGACCAAACCAGCTCTTCAGTAAATGCTAAAGGATCTTCACTAGACAGGAAGTAAAAAAAGGTTTATAAAATCGAACCCAAAACAACAAAGTAAATAGCAACAAGATCATACCTATTAATAATCACCTTAAATGTAAATGAGTTGAATGTCACAACCAAAAGACAAAGACTGGTTGAACGGATACTAAAACAAGACTCCTGTATATGCTGTCTACAAGAGACCCACCTCAAACCAAGGGACACATACAAACTGAAAGTGAAGGGCTGGAAAAAGATATTTCATGCAAATGGAGACCAAAAGAAAGCAGGAATAGGAATACTCATATCAGATAAAATGGGCTTTGAAATAAAGGCCATGAAAAGAGACAAAGGAGGACACTACATAATGATCAAAGGTTCAATCCAAGAAGAGGATGTAACAATTATAAATATATATGCATCTAACATAGGAGTACCTCAGTACATAAGGCAAATGCTAACAAGTATGAATGGGGAAATTAACAGTAACACAATAATAGTGGGAGACTTTAATACCTCACTCACACCTATGGATAGATCAACCAAACAGAAAATTAGCAAGAAAACACAAGCTTTAAATGATACAATGGACCAGTTAGACCTAATTGATATCTACAGGATATTTCACCCCCCAAATAATGAATTTCACCATTTTCTCAAGTGCACATGGAACATTCTCCAGGCTAGATCACATCCTGGGCCATAAATCTAGCCTTGGTAAATTCAAAAAAATTGAAATCATTTCAAGCATCTTTTCTGATCACAATGTGGTAAGATTAGTTCTCAACTACAGGAAAAAAAAACCTATTAAAAATACAAACATATGGAGGCTAAACAATACACTTCTGAATAACTAACAAATCTTGGAAGAACTCAAAAAGGAAATCAAAATATGCATAGAAACAAATGAAAATGAAAACACAATAACTCCAGACCTATGGGATTCAGTAAAAGACGTGCTAAGGGGAAGGTTCATAGCAATACAAGCTTAACTCAAGACACAAGAGAAACATCAAATAAATAGTCTAACTTTATACCTAAAGAAACTAGAAAAAAAAAGTGAAGAAACCCAAAGTTAGTAGAAGGAAAGAAATCATAAAAGTCAGAAAGAAATAAATGAAAAAAGAAACAATGGAGACTATAACAAAAATAACAAAACTAAAAGCTGGTTCTTTGAGGACATAAATAGACAAACCATTAGCCAGATTCATCAAGAAAAGGGAGAAGAGTCAAATCAACAAAATTAGAAATGAAAATGGAGAAATCACAACAGACAACACAAATATACAAAAGATCATAAAAGACTACTATCAGCAGCTATATGACAATAAAATGGACAACTTGAAGAAATGGACGAATTCTTAGAAAAGTATAACCTTCCAAAACTGAACCAGGAAGAAACAGAAAATCTTAACAGACCCATCACAAGCACATAAATCAAAACTGTAATCAAAAATCTTCCAACAAACAAAAGCCCAGGACCAGATGACTTCACAGCTGAATTCTACCAAAAATTTAGAGAAGAGCTAACACCTATCCTACTCAAATTCTTCCAGAAAATTGCAGATGAAGGTAAACTCCCAAGCTCATTCTATGAGGCCATCATCATCCTAATACCAAAATCAGACAAAATAAACATGCCACAAAGTAAAGAAAACTACAGGCCAATATCACTGATGAGTACAGATGCAGAAATCCTCAACAAAATTCTAGCAAACAGAATCCAACAACATATTTAAAAGATCATACATCATGACCAAGTGGGCTTTATCACAGGGATGCAAGGATTCTCCTATATTCAAATCAATCAATGTGATACACCACATTAAAAATTGAAAGATAAAAGCCATATGATTATCTCAATAGATGCATAGAAAGCCTTTGACAAAATTCAACTTCCACTTATGATAAAAAACCCTCCAGAAGAACAGCACTGAAACATGTGTATTATCTAGGGTGAAACGGATAACCAGCTCAGGTTGGGTACATGAGACAAGTGCTCAGGCCTGGTGCACTGGGAAGACCCAGAGGGATCGGGTGGAGAGGGAGGTGGGAGGGGGGACTGGGATGGGGAATACATGTAAATCCATGGCTAATTCATATCAATGTATAACAAAAACTACTGTAATGATGTAAAGTAATTAGCCTCCAACTAATAAAAATTTAAAAAAAAAAAAAAAAAAAAGAAAATTAAAAAAAAAAAAAAAAGATACCATTTTTTTGAGTGCTTACCAGATTCTGGACACTGTGTTATAAACCAAACATGTCTTGTTAAAAAAAAAAAAAAAAAAAACCCTCCAGAAAGCAGGCATAGAAGGAACATACCTCAACAGAATAAAAGCCATATATGATAAACCCACAGCAAACTTTTATCTTCAATGGTGAAAAATCAAAAGCATTTCCCCTAAAGTCAGGAACAAGACAAGGGTGCCCACCCATTACTACTATTCAACACAGTTTTGTTACCCACAGCAATCAGAGAAGAAAAAGAAATAAAAGGAATCTAGATTGGAAAAGAGGAAGTAAAACTCTCACTGTTTGAAGATGACATGATCCTCTACATAGAAAACCCTAAAGACACCACCAGAAAATTACTAGAGCTATATCAATAAATATAGTAAAGTTGCAAGATATGAAATTAATACACAGAAACCGCTTGCATTCCTATACACTAACTATGAACAGAATAAAACACTTAGGCATAAATTTACCTAAATAAACAAAAGATCTATATATAGAAAACTATAAAACACTTATGAAAGAAATCAAAGATGACACAAATAGATGGGAGAAATATACCATGTTCATGGATCAGAAGAGTCAATATATTGCAAATTAGTATACTATGCAAAGCAATCTATAGATTCAATGCAATATCTATCAAGCTACCAACAGTATTTTTTATAGAGCTAGAACAAATAATTTCACAATTCATATGGAAAAACAAAAAACCTTTAATAGCCAAAGCAATCTTGAGAAAGAAGAATGGAACTGGAGGAATCAACCTGCTTGACTTCAGATTATACTATAAAGCTACAGTCATCAAGACAGCATGGTACTGGCACAAAGACAGAAATAGAGACCAATGGAACTAAACAGAAAGCCCAGAGGTGAATCCATTCACCTATGGACACCTTATCTTTGACAAAGGAGGCAAAAATAGACAATGCATGAAAGACAATCTCTTTAAGTGGTGCTGGGAAAACTGGTCAACCACTTGTAAAAGAAAGAAGCTATAACACTTTCTAACACCATACAAAAAAAAAAAAAAAAAAAAACTCAAAATGGATTAAATATCTAAACGTAAGACCAGAAACTATAAAACCCCTAGAGGAAAACATAGGGAGAATGCTCTCTGACATAAATCACAACAAGACCCTCTATGACTCACCTCCCAAAGTAATGGAAATAAAATAAAAAATAAATAAATGGGACATAATTAAACTTAAAAGCTTTTGTACAATGAAGGAAACTATAAGCAAGGTGAAAAGACAGCCTTTGGAATGGGAGAAAATAATAGCAAATGAAGCAACTGACAAAGAATTAATCACAAAAATATACAGGCAGCTCATGCAGCTCAATACCAGAAAAATAAATGACCCACTCAAAAAATGGGCCAAAGACTAAACAGACATTTCTCCAAAGAAGACGTACAGATGGCTAACAAACACATGAAAAGATGCTCAACATCATTCATTATCAGAGAAATGCAAATCAAACCACATGAGGTACCATCTCATGCCGGTCAGAATGGCTCCTATTAAAAAGTCTACAAACAATAAATGCTGGAGAGAATGTGGAGAAAAGGGAACCCTCTAACACTGTTGGTGGGAATGCAAACTAGTATAGCCACTATGGAGAACAGTGTGGAGATTCCTTAAAAAACTGGAAATAAAACTGTCATACAACCCAGCAATCCCACTCCTGGGCACACACACCAAGGAAATCAGAATTGAAAGAGACACATATACCCCAGTGTTCATTAAAGCACTGTTTACAGTAGGTAGGTCATGGAAGCAACTTAGGTGTCCATTGGCAGATGAATGGATAAGAAAGTTGTAGTACATATACACAATGGAATATTACTCAGTTATTAACAGGAATGCATTTGAATCAGTTCTAACGAGGTGGATGAAACTGGAGCCTGTTATACAGAGTGAAGTAAGTCAGAAAGAAAAACACCAATACAGTATATTAATGCATATATATGGAATTTAAAAAGATGGTAACAGCAACTCTATATGCAAGACAGCAAAAGAGACACAGATGTAAAGAACTGACTTTTGGGCTCTGTGGGGGAAGGCGAGGGTGGGATGATTTGAGAGAATAGCATTGAAACATGTACATTACCGTATGTGAAACAGATGACCAGTCCAAGTTCGATGCATGAAACAGGGCACTCAAAGCCAGTGCACTGGGACAACCCAGAGGGATGGGGTGGGGGGGGGGTGGGAGGGGGGTTCAGGATGGGGGACACATGCACACCCCTGGCTGATTCATGTCAATGTATGGCAAAACCCAGCACAATAATATTGTACAGTTATTAACTTCCAATTAAATAATTAATTAAAAAAGGACCCAGATAAAATATATGAGAATGAAAGATAAGTTACAACTGATACCACAGAAATAGAAAGAATAATAAGAGACAACCATGAATAATTATGTGGGGTTCCCTTGTAGCTCAGCTGGTAAAGAATCTTCCTGCAATGCAGGAGACCTCAGTTCGATTCCAGGATCACGAAGATCCCTTGGAGGAGGGCATGACAATCCACTCCAGTATTCTTGTCTGAAGAATCCCCATAGACAGAGGAGGCTGGCGGGCGATAGCCCATGAGGGTCGCAGAGTCGATCACGACTGAGTGACTAAGCACATGAACAATTATGTAGCAACAGACTGAACATCCTAGAAGAAATGTATAAATTCCTAGAAATTGATAACCTACTCAGACTGATTCATGAAGAAATAGAAAACCTCAACAGGCTGATTATTACTAAGGCAACTGAATCAATAATCAAAAACCTCCCAACAAATGAAAGGCTAAGACCAGACTGGTGATATCTACCAAACATTTAAATAAGAATGCATATCTTTCTCAAACTCTTTCATAACATAGAAGAGGAGGGAACATTTCCAAACTCACCTTATGAGGTCAGCATTATCCTGATATCAAAATAGTCAAAGATACGAAGAGAAAAGAAAATTTCAAGCTGATATTCCTGATGAACATAGATGCAAAATTCGTCAACAAAATATTAGCAAACTGAGCACAATGATATATTGAAAGAATCATTTATCTTGATTAAGTGAGAATTATTCCTATGATGTGAGAATAGTTCACAATCCACAAGTCAATGTGACACATCACAGTAACAAAGTAAAAGCTAAACATACTACAATCATCTCAATACATTCCAAAAAGGCATTGGGTAAAATTCAACTTTCATTTACAATACCATCTATCAACAAGGTAGGTATAAAAGGCACATACCTCAACATAATAAAGGCCATATATGGCTAACATCATACTCAATGGTGAAAACTTAAAAGCTTTTGCTCTCCTCACTCTTACTCAACATAATACTGTAAGTCTTAGCCAGAAAAATTATGCCAGAAAAATGGTGGAAAAGGCATCAAAATTGGAATGAAAGACAAAACTGTCACTGTTTGCATATGAAATGATATTATAACATAAAAAACCCTAAAGACTTCACCAAAACACTGTTAGACCTAATAAATGAATTAAGTAGACTTGTAGAAAATAGAATTGATATATATTAATAATTAAATTGTGGGTTTTTACACTAATAATGAGCTATCAGATAAATTAAGAAAACAATATTGTTAGCAATTGCATCAATAAAAATAGATACCTAGGAATAAATTTATCTGAGGAAGTGAAAGAGATATACTCTGAAAACTGTGATACACTGATGAAAGAAATTGATGACAACACAAATAGAAAGACAAACCATGCTTATAGATTTTAAAAAATTAATACTGTTAAAATGTTCATATTACACAAACCAATCTAAAGATTCAATGCAATCCCCCTGAAAATACCAATGGCATTTTCCACTGATAGATCAAAGAATTATCATTTTTTTATGAAAACTACAAAAGACCTCAAATAGACAAAGAAATCTTGAAAAAGAAGAAAAAAGTTGGAGGTATCATACATCTTGACTTCCCCTATCCTATAAAATTACAGTAATTAAAACAGCATGGTACTGGACACATAGATCAATGGAACTAAAGAACCCAGAAATAAACCCATGCATATACAGTTAATTTTTTTTAACAAAACAGGCAATAATAAACATGAGAGAAAAGACAATCTCTTCATAAATGGTGTTGGGAAAATTGAACAGATACAAGCAAAAGAATAAATCTGGAGCTCTACTTAACATCCATACAGAAATAAATTCAAAACAGATTAAAGCCTTAAATGTAAAATATGCAATCATTACATTCCTCTAAGAGAACAAGGCAGGAAGCTCTTTGACATCAGTCTCAGTGAAAGTTTTTAGACCTGTATCTTTGGCAAAGGCCAAAAATTAGAAGGAAAGAAAGAAAGGAACATAAACAAATGGGACCATATCAAACTTCTGCAAAGCAGAAGAAACCACCAAAAAAAAATAAAAAGACAACCTAGTGAATGGGGGAAAATATTTGCAAATCATACATCTGATATGGGATTAATATCAGAAACATATAAAGAACGTATACAACTTAATAACAAAAATAAGCAATACAATTAAAAATAGACTGAGAACCTGAATTGACTTTTTCTAAAGAAAACATACGGACGAACAGGTACATAAAAAGCTATTTAAAATGACTAATCAACAGGGAAATGCAATTCAAAACCACAATAAGATATTACCTCACACTTGTCAGAATGGCTGTTATCAAAAGGACAGCAAATAAGTTTTGGGGAGAGTGTGGAGAAAATGAAATCTTTGTGCACTGTTCGTGGCCATATAAACTGGTACAGCCACTATGGACATCATTATAAAGGCTCCTTAGAAAAATAAAAATAGAACTACCACTCAATTAAGCAATTCTATAATCCTTCTGGGTATTTACTTGGAGAAAACAAAAACATAATTCAAAAAGATATACCCACCTCTGTGTTTACTGTTGCATTATTTACAACAGCCAAGATAAGGAAACAAGCATCCATTGATAGATGAATGGATAAAGATGTAGAAAAAATATATACTTGTATATGTGCATGACTACTGGAAAAACAATAGCTTTGACTATATAGACCTTTGTTGTTAAAGCAAAGTCTCTGCTTTTTAATACACTGTCTAGGTTTGTCATAGCTTTGAGAGTTGGACCATAAAGAAGGTCGAACATCAAAGAATTACTGCTTTTGAATTGTGGTGTTGGAGAAGACTCTTTAGAGTCCCTTGGACTGCAAGATCAAACCAGTCCATCCTAAAGGAAATCAACCCTGAATATTCATTGGAAGGACTGATGCTGAAGCTGAAGCTCCAATTCTTTGGCCACCTGATGGGAAGAGGTGGATCACTGAAAAGACCTTGATAGTGGGAAAGATAGAAAGGAGGAGGAGAAGGGGATAACATAGGATGTCGGATGGCATCACCAACTTGATGGATAAGAGTTTGAGCAAGCTCTGGGAGATGGTCAGGAACAGGGAAGCCTGCCATGCTGCAGTCCATGGGGTCACAAAGAGTCAGACATAACTGAGTAACTGAAGAACAACATAAGTACATATATATGTACATATGTATGTGGGCTTTCCTGGTGGTTCAGAGGATGGTCAAAAAGGTTCGATCCTTGGGTTGGGAAGATCCCCTGGAGGAGAGAATGGCTACCCACTCCAGTATTCTTGCCTGGAGACTTTCCACGGACAGAGGAGCCTAGCAGGTTACAGTCCATGGGGTCAGAGAGAGTCAGAAATGACTGAGCTACTAACACTTTCACTATTCACAGACATACACAATGAAATATTATTCAGCCATAAATAATGAAATCCTGCCATTTGAAATAATATGGATGGATCTGGAGGGTATTCACCTAACTAAAATAAGACAGAGGAAGACAAAGAGAAATCCCATATGATCTCACTTACATGTGGAATCTAAAAACAAAACAAACTAAACAAAATGAGACTCACAGATATAGAGAAGGGGTGATTGCCAGATGGAAGGGAAATAGGGGTGTGTGCAGGCAAAATAGATGAAGGGAATAAAGAGATACAAATTTCTAATTATAAAAATAAGCCATGGGGATGTAATGTACATCATCGGGAATATAGACAAAATTATTATAACTTTGTATGGTGACAGATGGTAACTAGACTTATCAGGGTGATCATTTCATATTACTCTGGGTAGTTCAATTTGTACATTCAGAAAGGACAGGTACATGATAACTATTTCAGAGCTCAGTTCACCTGTTTTAGATTAGATCCTGTTTCAGCATGCAGACCTCAAGTCTTACCAGGTTCACAAACATACTTCAAATGATGATCTAAGTCATTTGTTGTGTGTGAAGCTGCAGATGTATCTGGGCCTTAACAGCTTTGAAGCAAAGAAAATATGTAGCTTCCTCAAAAGGCTTATGATCTGAAGAAAATGACTGAGATTAGTTCATATAGGAAATAAAGGGACTTTAAATGCAGCTGATAGATTTACCAAGCATTTCACATTACTATTATACCAGAAACTACTATAATATTACATGTCAATTATATTTCAACTTAAAGAACTCAGGTATTAGGATCCCAACTTTAGTCAAGTCATATGAATGTATAGGTATTTCATGTGTACAAAAGTAAGTAGGAAGGGAAGAAAATCTGGAAGTTTCTCTCTTAAGTCATGTTCCAGCAAGTATGAAGGCATTGTGATTTTACTGTCATTAAATTGACACTCTGAATGGACATTGTCATAATGTTTCCAAACCTGCTGTCTTTAAAACACTGCTGAACTGGTTAATATTACTAGAGCCTCAACCTTTTGCATTAACAAAGTGGATAAGGATTCCATTCTCTTCTTTCAATCTTGCTTTTGGATTTTACTGAAATAAACTCCTCATGTTTCTATTGAATCCTAATTGAGCCCAACTCTTTCTAGTTATATGGGTTAAAAAAAAAATAGTGTAATCTGTTTAAACTCCTAATTTCTTATCCAAGGAAAAGCTCAACACTTATGTTCGCTTTTACAAATGCTTCCTCTACTACTAAGTTGAAAACAGGAAGGATTATAAACAGTGAAAGTCTCAAATTAGAACACTTTCTAACAGCACACACAAAGATAAACTAAAAATGGATTAAAGACCTAAATGTAAGAGAAGAAAGTATAAAACGCTAAGAGGAAAACATAGGCAGAACATTCAACGACATAAACCAAAGCAAAATCTTCTATGACGCACCTCCTAGAGTAATGGAAATAAAGTAAAACAAAAACAAACAAACAAAAAACAAATGGGACCTAATTATACCTAAAAGCTTTTGCACAGCAAAGGAAACTACAAACAATGTGAAACAACAACCCTCATAATGGAAGAAAATAATAGCAAATGAAACAACTGACAGAAAATTAATTTCCAAAATATACAAGCATCTCATACAATTTAATATCAGAAAAACAAACAACCCAATAAAAAAGTAGGGAAAAGACCTAAACAGACATCTCTCCAAAGACATACAGATGGCTAATAAACACATGAAAAGATGCTCAACATCACTCATTATTAGAGAAATGCAAATCAAAAAACTACAATGAGATACCACCTCACACCAGTCAGAATGGCCATCATCAAAAAGTCTACAAACAATAAATGCTGGATAGTGTGTGGAGAAAAGGGAACACTTTTGCATTGCTGGTGGAAATGTAAACTGATATGGCCACTACGGAAGATGGTATGGAGATTCCTTAAAAAGCTAGGAATAAAACCACCATATGACCATAATCCCACTCCTAGGCATATACCCTGAGGAAATGGAAATCAAAATTGAAAAAGACCCATGACTTCCCTGGTGGCTCAGATGGTAAAGCATCTGCCTACAATGTGGGAGACCCAGGCTCAATCCCTGGGTTGGGAGGATCCTCTGGAGAAGGAAATGGCAACCCACTCCAGTACCCTTGCCTAGAAAATCCCATGGATGGGGGAGCATTCTACACTACAGTCCATGGGGTCACAAAGAGTCGGACACAACTGAGTGACTTCACTTTCACTTCACTTTCACCCCAGTGTTCACTGCAGCACTATTTGCAATAACTAGAACATGGAAGCAACCTAGATGTCCATCAACAGACGAATGGATAAAGAAGCTGTGGTACATATATACAATGGAATACTACTGAGCCATAAAAAGGAACACATTTGAATCAGTTCTAACGAGGTGGACAAACCTAAGACCTAGAGAAACACAAATATCATATACTGACACATATATATGGAATCTAGAAAGATAGTACTGATGAATTAATTTTCAGGGCAGCAATGGAGAAACAGACATAGAAAACAGACCGATGGATATGGGGAAAAAGGGAGGAGGGAGAGGATGAAATGTATGGAGAGAGTAACATGGAAATTTACAATACCACAGGTTTGGGCTTCCCTTGTGGCTCAGCTGGTAAAAAATCTGCCTGCAATGCAGGAGGCCTGGGTTCAATTCCTGGGTTCAGAAGATTCCCTGGAGAAGGGGAAGGCTATCCACTCCAGTATTCTGGCCTAGAGAATTGCATGGACTATAAAATATACAGTCAATGGGAATTTGCTACAACTCAGGGAACTCAAACAAGGTTCTGTGACAATCTAGAAGGGTGGGATGCTGGGAAAGATTGAGGTCAGGGGCAGAAGGGGACGACAGAGGATGAGATGTTCGGATGGCATTGCTGACACAATGGACATGGGTTTGGGTGGACTCCGGGAGTTGGTGATGGACAGGGAGGCCTGGAGTGCTGCGGTTCATGGGGTAGCAAAGAGTTGGACACAACTGAGCGACTGAACTGAACTGAGAAGGGTGGGATGGGGTGGGAGGTGGGAGAGAGGTTCAGAAGGGAGGAGACATGGGTGCACCTATGGCTGAGTCTTGTCGATGTATGACAGAACACCATAAAATTCTGTAAACCAATTATCCTTCAATTAAAAAAAAAAAGTGGCAAAAAATATTAAAAAGTGGAAGTCTCTTTATTGAGTTGCAGACCAGTGCTTTTGGAAGGCTATTGCTTCTGTGCAGCCTGTGTTCAAACACTCTTTTGAACAAGGCATGGTTGGCTTCTCTGCAATGCACTTTGGGATCTGGAATCCACAAAATTCTTGTTGCAGGTTATCTGGTTCTAGTTCAAACTCTTCCATTCATAGCTGTTCACATACAACCCTCACTAATGGACTCGTTTGTCCAGTGAGTCACTTCCTCAGGTTTGACACTTGCAGCATGATTCATCCAAGGTATAAAGGTATGTTTTATGATTTCTGCTTCCCTAGGAAGCCCCTCATACCCCAGACTCAAACACTGGGGCAGCAGTCAAGTCTACACCACAGCCACTTCCTGTGACATCTCTCTTCTTCTCCTTGGTTCTAGATAAGCAGACCACCCTTCTGTTGCTCTTAAGAACTTACCCAGAAGCTTTAAACCAAGTTTCTGACTGCTATAAGCCCATTAGCATGGAATAAGACTCATTTTCAAATATGGATTCTGGCAGCCCATTCCAGGAAAGTGGAAGAGCCCCTAAAAGCCTGTTATTTTACATCTTAGAAAGAAGAACATTTCTACCCTCTATAGAACATTTCTATCCATGGCCATACACCTTAAATAACTCCTCAGTGATGAGAGTAGCTCTGTCTCCCCTCATCATAGTGGCAGAACAGAACAATTCCTAGCCAGTCTGATTTTAAATTAACATTAGTATCAATGAATACAATGCATACACTATTTTGTTCCACTTAATTAAAACTCCATTAACTATATTTCCAGATTATTAAAAATTTCCATGCTCTATGCCCCTGGGAGAAATAGCTACAAGGATCATTATGACACAGAACACCAAGCTTGGGTCTAGAGATCACACACTGAATCTTGGCATTAAGCCTCTGCCTGTGAAGTTGGTCATTTTTTTGTTTTTTAAAACTGCATATGACAAAGATCTTCTTGAAACTGGTTAGACCAACCTTTCTTCTCTGTAAAAGTGTAAGAAGGAATCTAGTTTTAGGTGCCACCCTTCATCTCAGGTGGCTCAAACAGAGCCATTCAATGCTTATTTTGTGTTACTTTATAATAAAAGCAATCATAGTCTCAAGAACAAATCAAAATGATTCCCAGTAAAATATTGAGGGTTAATTTTCCCTTCAATGAGTATACTAAAAGCCAAAAAATAGAAAGCATTTTCATTTTCTAAATGCTAAATTGCATGGTAGTAAAAATTACAAAACTGTAGGAATTACAATAATGAGATTATCTTGAAAGGAGACTGACTGCAATCACACTGGTAGAAAGAGGAGACTAACATAGAGCCTACATGCAGCCATGTACACGCTCCAGTAGAGAATGTGCACACATGTTCACTACCACACTTATGTGTGGGAGCGAGTCCTGTCCCACCCAAGCTCCTAAGGTCTTTGTGAACACTGAGGTGGCTTTTTTCTCCCAAATCTGAAATGTACATCACCATATTATGGGTATGACAGGTACATGCACAGCCATCTAAGGAGAGGAATTACATTTTAGAAGCTTTTCCTGATCCTTTTGTCCAATGCACATGCTCTGATGGTGGATTTGAAAAAGGTTTTCTTTTTTTTTTTTTTTCATTTATTTTTATTAGTTGGAGGCTAATTACTTTACAATATTGTAGTGGGTTTTGTCATACATTGACATGAATCAGCCATGGATTTACATGTGTTCCCCATCCCAATCCCCCCTCCCGCCTCCCTCCCCATCCCATCCCTCTGGGTCTTCCCAGTGCACCAGCCCTGAGCACTTGTCTCATGCATCCAACCTGGACTGGTGATCTGTTTCACCCTTGATAATATACATGTTTTGATGCTGTTCTCTCAGAACATCCCACCCTCACCTTCTCCCACAGAGTCCAAAAGTCTGTTCTGTACATCTGTCTCTTTTTCTGTTTTGCATATAGGGTTATCGTTACCATCTTTCTAAATTCCATATATATGCATTAGTATACTGTATTGGTCTTTATCTTTATGGCTTACTTCACTCTGTATAATGGGCTCCTAAAGAAATGTTTCTTCAAAGAAATGTCATCTACTCATTTGATTGGGTGGGAGGAAGATAAATTACCAGCTTGGGCTTAACATATACACACTGCAATATATAAAACAAATAATCAACCAAGTCCTACTATAGAGAACAGGGACCTCTACTCAATATTCTGTCGTACCCTACATAGGAAAGGAATCTGAAAAAGAATGAATATATTAAAATGCTTAACTGAATGACTGACTACACTGTACATGTGAAACTAACACAACCTTATAAGTCAACTATGCTCCAATAAAGTTTTTTAAAAAGATAAGAAAAGGGTTTTCATATATGAGATCTTTCACGTAAATATACACTAAATTATCACGAATAACCCCCTGAGCTCATGATTCCTCCACCTCATAAGTGAGCTGTAGTGTGTAGTTGTTCAGATTTCGGGGTAGCATGCAAACTTTTTTCTCTGTGATGGAAAGTTCCTTTCTGTAATTGTCACAGAGGCAACTTCTGCAGAGTCTTAGCAAAGTCCGTGCTTAAGGGAACCTGAGTCTGCAGAATCGGGGAAAGGAAATTGTTCTCAGATTCCTTCAAGAAATAGGAATGCTTCCAAGTTCTCTGAGGAAGGAGATTTTTCATACCAAAGATAAGGATTAGAAATATATAAGGGGGGACCAAGGAAAATAGGCCACAGAAGACCAAAGTGAAACCGTGGTGCTGTGAAAGCATGAATGTTTCACACCCTCTAAGAACCTAAACTCTCAGTGCTCCTTCCACCACTCCTGAACTCTTTTTGAAGCACACAGGAATTAGTTAGGCCACAACTGGTAACCATACTCTCTTGTTTAACTCTGAGATACTGATATGATTATTCACTTAAGAATAACACCGAAACACAGTTTCAACACCTTTCTGGGTCAGTAGTGTGAGTTCTCTTAAGGGAGGCCGAGGAAGAGGAGGTATGTGTCTCCAGTCACCTAGCTGGTCACCCTTCCCCCTGGGCTGTGCCCCTCATATGCACCTCCAATTAACAAACCAGAGGAGTAATCGGTTCCCCAAGCAGGAGAGATCACAGGTGGTGGTCGCCTTCTTCCTCTCAGAGCTCACCCAGACATCCCACTCTGGGAAGACAGGACTGGTCACAACACATCAACCCTTCACAAAATTAACAAATAGATCATTGAGGAAAGATTCGGAAAAGGTTGTGTATCCTTTTCAAGCCACTAAACTTAGTAAGTAAACCCACGAGGATACACCATCCAGGATGTAACAAGTCTCATAAAGAACAGAAACCCTTCTTGCTGCTTCTTTCATCTTCCTCTCTTTCTACTGGTTATTTTTCCAGCATATACAAGGTGCTCTGGGATTCCAACTCTGGGATTCCTGGCTCTGCTTCCCTACCTGGTTCTCATTTTCTTACCCTCCTGTTTTCCCATATTTCTTGAAACAATCATCCATACTCCCCATCTCTCTTTCCTTCAATCTCTCTGCATTCAATTAAAAACCCCTTGAAATCTGATATCCTCCCTTTTCTCTACTCACTCTTCTGACAGGTCATCACGGAGATCCATATTATCAAATGCAATAAATTGGTGGAGGTAGAACTTTATTATTGTAATTGGTCCACAATTAAAATTCTCTAAGGCCTGAGGGTCCCAGATATTTTTCACCTTTGTGAATTTATGATGCTAGTATCCTTTGTATTTGCTGTGTTCACCCTGGAACCCCAGAATTAAGGCCTTGGCCTGTGCTCATTGCTCTGTGGTTTTACCCAGGCTCAGGGTTTTCAATATACCACCCATGTACTAATGAATCAAAGCTCTAACATGCACATTCTGTCATGATCAGACTCACCCACCCAGGATGTTCTACAGGACCATACATCAACCTGTACATATTCTTATTTATCATCTTCCATCCTAAATCTTCCTTTCTTTTATAATCTTGTACAGTCTCTGGTTTAGTCTTCAATTTCCAATATAGTCCATAAATACTTTTAATGAATGAATTCATAATGTTTAACAAGAATCAGCAACAGCTTGTATAAATTAATCATATGAACTAAAGTAATTTATGTGCTTACCCAAAACAATCAAACTAAGTGTATCCAATATATATGAATATGTGTATCTATGTGTATATGAATATACAGGATACACTTAGCTTGATTGTTTTGGGTAAGCATTCAAATTACTTTAGTTCATATGATTAATTTATTCAAGTCATTACTGATTCTTGTTAAACATTATGAATTCACTCATATACATAGGATCCACAAGATGACAGAGTAGAAGGGTGTGCACTCATCTTCTCCTGTGAGAACTCCAAAATTGCAACTAACCACTGAACAACCATCAACAGGAGAATGATGGATCCCACCAAAAAAAAGATACCCACGTCCAAGGGCAAAGGAGAAGCCCCAACAAGACAGTTGGAGGGGTGAAATGACATTTAGAATCAAATCCTATACCAACCAAAGAAGCTCCGAGGGCTCAAACAAAACCTTGTGTGCACCAGAATCCAGGGACACCACAAGAGGCTGAGCCAGACCTGCCTTTGAGTGTCTGTCTCCTGTGAAGGCACGGGTGAGCAGCGTGTCCCCTGCTGTGGGGACAAGTGCTATGACTGAAGCAGACCTGGGAGGCATGGCAATTGAGCCCCACCATAAAGTCACCCAGCAGACACCCCACAAACTGGAGGGCAATTACACCAAAGAAGTTCTCGCACTGTTGTGAAAGCTCTAGGGCCCACAAGACAGTTCCCAACCTGGGGATCTAGAAAATGGACTGAGGATCCCAGGGAATTTGACTTTGAAGACAAGTGGGATTTGATTACAGAACTTACACAGGACTCGGGAAACAGATTCTTGGAGGGTACACACAAAACCTTGTGTGCACCAGGACCCAGGAGAAAGGAGCAGTGACCCCACAAGAGACTGAGCCAGACTTGCCTGTGAGTGTCCAGGAGTCTTCAATGGAGGCGTGGGTGGACAGTGACATGCTATGGGGTCAGGGGCACTAACTACAATAGTCCTGGCATAAATCCTTTCAGAAGGAGATTAACTATGTTACTCCTAAGTTTGGCCTAAGGCCAAACTACAGTGAAGGAACACAGTCCCATCCATCATAGAAAACTGGATTAAAGATTTACTGAGCATGGCCTCCATGATCCAAGGAATGTTGGCAATTTGATCATGGTTCCTCTGCCTTTTCTAAATTCAGCTTGAATATCTGGAAGTTCATGGTTCACATACTGTTGAAGCCTGACTTGGAGAATTTTGAGCATTACTTTCCGAGCGTGTGAGATGAGTGCAGTTGTGCAGTAGTTGGAGCATTTCCACAAACTGTGGAAAATTCTTAAAGAGATGGAAATACCAGACCACCTGACTTGTCTCCTGAGAAATCTGTATGCAGGTCAAGAAGCAACAGTTAGAACTGGACATATAACAGACTGGTTCCAAATAGGGAAAGGAGTATGTCAAGGCTGCATATTGCCACCCTGCTTATTTAACTTATATGCAGAGTACATCATGAGAAATGCTGGACTAGATGAAGCACAAGCTAGCATCAAGACTGCTGGGAGAAATATCAATAACCTCAGATATGCAGATGACAAAAAGTGAAGAAGAACTAAAGAGTCTCTTGATGAAAGTGAAAGAGGAGAGTGAAAAAGTTGGCTTAAAGCTCAACATTCAGAAAACTAAGATCATGGCATCCGGTCCCATCACTTCATGGCAAATAGACAGGGAAACAGTGGAAACAGTGGCTGACTTTATTTTTCCAGACTCCCAAAATCACTGGAGATGGTGACTGCAGCAACGAAATTAAAAGATGCTTACTCCTTGGAAGGAAAGTTATGAACAACCTAGACAGCATATTAAAAAGCAGAGACATTACTTTGCCAACAAAGGTCCATCTAGTCAAAGCTATGGATTTTCCAGAAGTCATATATGGATGTCAGAGCTGCACTATATATTTGAACTGTGGTATTGGAGAAGACTCTTGAGAGTCCATTGCACAGTGAGGAGATGAAACTCATCCATCCTAAAGGAAATCAATCCTGAATATTTATTGCAAGGACTGATGCTGAAGCTGAAATTCCACCTGATGTGAAGAACTGACTCATTGGAAAAGATCCTGATGCTGGGAAAGATTGAGGTGGGAAGAGAAGAGGACGACAGAGGATGAGACAGCAGGATGGAATCACCAGCTCGATGAACATGAGTTTGAGCAAGCCCTGTGAGTTGGTGGTGAACAGGGTAGCCTGGCATGCTGCAGTCCATGGGGTTGCAAAGAGTTGGACATGACTGAGTGACTGAAGTGAACTGAACTAAATGTATACACATAGCTCATAAGATTCAAACCATAAAATCACTAACAAGTCTCCTTCTGTGAAGCATTTTGTGCATCTACCACTCTGCCACCAACAACCTATAGAACACTGGAGAAAAAAAAATGATAATCTGTGTATGCTACTATGTCTGCTAAGGTGCTTCAGTCATGTCTGACTTTTTGTGACCCTGTGGACTGTGGCCCACCAGGCTCTTCTGTCCATGGGATTTTCCAGGCAAGAATATTGGAGTGTGTTGCCATTTCCTCCTCCAGAGGCTCCTCCCTATTCATGGATCAACTGGTGTCTCCTGCATCTCTTGCATTGACAGGCAGGTTCTTATTTAGCAGAGCCTAATACCTCACAAATAAAAATAGTAGAACTGATCACATTATAAGCAGTTTAGTTACTTATGTGTGTGTCTTACTATAATTTGAGTTTCCCTAAAGGCTAACTTTATACACATATAGTTTGACCTTATCTGTGCCTGACATATCTGGCACTTGATATTTTTGGACAAATAATAGAATCTAGTAGACCTACTTTTAGTGTAGGATGTCCTTCTCACTTTAACTTTTATATAAGGTTCTTTTAGAAGATGAACTATTTTATTTAATAGTTTAATTGGAGGCTAATTACTGTATAATATTGTGGTGGGTTTGACATGAATCAGCCACAGGTATACATGTGTCCCCCATCCCAAACCCCCCTCCCACCTCCCTCCCCATCCCATCCGTCTGGGTTGTCCCAGTGCACCAGCTTTGAGTGCCCTGTTTCACGCATCAAACTTGGACTGGTCATCTATTTCACATATGATAATATACATGTTTCAATGTTATTCTCTCAAATCATCCCACCCTCACCTTCTTCCACAGAGCTCAAAAGTCTGTTCTTTATATATGTGTCTCTTTAGTTGTTTCACATATAGAGTTGCTGTTACCATCTTTCTAAATTCCATATATATGCATTAATACACTGCATTGGTGTTTTTATTTCTGACTTACTTCCCTCTATATAATAGGCTCCAGTTTCATCCATCTCATTAGAACTGATTCAAATGTACTCTTTTGAATAGCTGAATAATATTCCATTGTGTATATGTACCATGGCTTTCTTATCCATTCGTCTGCTTCCATGTTCTGGCTATTGTAAACAGTGCTGTGATGAATACTGGGGTACATGTGTCTCTTTCGATTCTGGTTTCCTTGGTGTGTATGCCCAGCAGTGGGATTGCTGGGTCATATAACAGTTCTATTTCCAGTTTTTTACAGAGTCTCCACACTCTTCTCCATAGTGGCTGTACTAGTTTGCATTCCCACCAACAGTGTTAGAGGGTTCCCTTCTCTACAGACCCTCTCCAGCATTTATTGTTTGTAGACTTTTTGATGGCAGCCATTCTGACCAGCTTGAGATGGTACCTCATGGTGGTTTTGATTTGCATTTCTCTGATAATGAATGATGTTGAGCATATTTTCATGCATTTCATAGCCGTCTGTATGTTTTCTTTGGAGAAATGTCTGTTTAGTTCTTTGGCCCATTTTTTGATTGGGTCATTTATTTTTCTGGTATTGAGCTGCATGAGCTGCTTGTGTATTTTTGAGATTAATTCTTTGTCAGTTGCTTCATTTGCTATTATTTTCTCCCATTCCAAAGGCAGTCTTTTCACCTTGCTTATAGCTTCCTTCGTTGTGCAAAGCTTTTAAGTTTAATTATGTCCCATTTGTTTATTTCTGATTTTATTTCCATTACTCTGGGAGGTGGGTCACGGAGGATCTTGCTGTGATTTATGTCAGAGAGCATTCTGCCTGTTTTCCTCTAGGAGTTTTACAATTTCTGGTCTTACATTTAGATTTTTAATCCATTTTAGGTTTATTTATGTGTATGGTATTAGAAAGTGTTCTATTTGGTTTTAAATATTTTTAAATTAGTATTTACTAAGTCACCCATGGTGTTTAAAAGATATACATAAATAGTAACAGCACCTGTTTAAAGACAACCCCTTTGTTGATGGATGGTGAGCTATTATATATTGAAATGAATGTAGTACAATTCAATTTGAGACACAAGAAAGCACATCTTAACTATTTCAGGAGACTTTTCAATTGCATACCACAGGTTCTGATGGACAATTCCAGGCATTTTTCTTTTACAAACCTCCAAGAGTCACTGGCAGCAGGGCGACACTGTTACCAACTGGAGTGTGCCCTATTTCCCAAATGAATTAGAGTCAAAATACATCAAAAAAAGAAAAAAATGAGAATCACAACATATTATCATATATATCTGTAAATATATATCTGTATGTATATTTTTACATACACATACATATATATTATTTTATAAAATTTTCCAAGAATGTATGGTCACCCATAATAAGCATTAAACCTACAATAATTATCACAGCATTTTTATTTAATAATGAAGAGTGAAGTGAAATTGAAAGTCACTCAGTTGTGTCCGACTCTTTCTTTGAGACCCCACGGACTGTAGTTCATGGAATGATCCAGGCCAGAATATTAGAGTGGGTTGCTGTTTCCTTCTTCAGGGGATGTTCCCAACCCAGGGACTGAACTCAGGTCTCCCATAACATAGGCAGATTCTTTACTAGTTGAGCCACGAGGGAAGCCCAAGAATACTGGAGTGGGTAGCCTACCCCTTCTCCAGGGGCTCTCCCCAACCCAGAAATTGAACCTGGGTCTCCTGTATTGCAGGAGGATTCTTTACCAACTGAGCTACAGGGAGGGCCCATAAGCTATTTCTATAGATCATATCTGAATCCCTAAATCAGTTTTGTGAACTCCAACCATGATTATCATTTCAGTTCAGTCCAGTCCCTCAGTCATGTCTGACTCTTTGTGACTCCATGGACTGCAGCATGGCAGGCTTCCCAGTCCATCACCAACTCCTGGAGCTGACTCAAACTCATGTCCATCAAGTCGGTGATACCATCAAGCCACCTCATCCTCTGTCATCCCCTTCTCCTCCTACCTTCAATCTTTCCCAGCATCAGGGTCTTTTCCAATGAGTCAGTTCTTGGCATCAGGTGGAGTTTCAGCTTCAGCATCAGTCCTTCCAAAGAATATTGAGGAATTATTTTCTTTAGGGTTTCATCTCCTCACTGTGCAACAGACTCTCAAGAGTGTTATCCAACAAAACAGTCCAAATATATAGTCCAACTCTCACATCCATACAAGATTAAAGAAAAAGCCATCAGTTCAGTTCAGTTGCTCAGTTGTGTCCAACTCTTTGTACAACCTTATAGACTGCAACATGCCAGGCATCCCTATCCATCACAAAACCCTGGTGCTTACTCAAACTCATGTCCCTTGAGTCGGTGATGCCATCCAACCATCTCATCCTCTGTCATCCCCTTCCCCTCCACCTTCAATCTTTCCCAGCATCAGCGTCTTTTCATATGAGTCAGTTCTTCGCATCAGGCGGCCAAAGTATGGGAGTTACAGCTTCAGCATCAGTCCTTCCAGTGAATGTTCAGGACTGATTTCCCTTAGGATGGACTTGTAGGATCTCCCTGCAGTCCAAGGGACTCTCAAGAGTCTTCTCGAACACCACAGTACAAAGCATCAATTCTTTGACACTCAGCTTTCTTTATAGTCCAACTCTCACATCCATACATGACTACTGGAAAAACCATAGCTTTGACTAGATGGAACTTTGTTGGCAAAGTAATGTCTCTGCTATTTAATATGCTGTCTAGATTGGTCATAACTTTCCTTCCAAGGAGCAAGCAATTTTAATTTAATGGCTGCAGTCATCATCTGCAGTGATTTTGGAGCCGCCCAAAATAGTCTGTCACTGTTTCCATTGTTTCCCCATCTGTTTGCCATGAAGTGATGGAACTGTATGCCATGATCTTAGTTTTCTGAATGCTGAGCTTTAAGCCACCTTTTTCACTCTCCTCTTTCACTTTCATCAAGAGGCTCTTTAGTTCTTCGCTTTCTGCCACAAGGGTGGTGTCTTCTGCATATCTGAGGTTATTGATATTTCTCCTAGCAATCTTGATTCCAGCTTGTGCTTCCTCCAGCCCAACATTTCTCATGATGTACTCTGAATATAAGTTAAATAAGCAGGGTGATAATATACAGCCTTGACCTACTCCTTTTCCTATTTGGAACCAGTCTGTTTTTCCATGTCCAGCTCTAACTATTGCTTCTTGACCTGCATACAGATTTCTCAAGAGGCAGGTCAGGTAGTCTGGTATTCCCATCTCTTTAAGAATTTTCCACAGTTTGTCATGATTCACACAGTCAAAGGCTTTGGCATAGTCAGTAAAGCAGAAGTATATGTTTTTCTGGAACTCTCTTGCTATTTCCATGATCCAATGAATGTTGGCAATTTGATTTCTGGTTCCTCTGCCTTTTCTGAATCCAGTTTGAACATCTGGAAGTTAACAGTTCATGTACTGTTGAAGCCGAGTTTGGTGAATTTTGAGCATTACTTTACTAGCATGTGAGATGAGTGCAATTGTGTGGTAGTTTGAGCATTCTTTGGCATTGCCTTTCTTGCTTTGACTATAGGGACCTTTGTCCACAAAGTAAGGTCTGTGTTTTTTAATATGCTGTCTAGGTTGGTCATAGATTTTCTTCCACGCAGCAAGTGTCTTTTGATTTCATGGCCTCAGTCATCATCTGCAGTGATTTTGGAGCCCAAGAAAATAAAGTTGTCACTGTTTCCTTTGTTTCCCCATTTATTTGCCATGAAGTAATGGATAAGATGCCAATATGTTAGTTTTTTTAATGTTGTGTCTTAAGCCAGCTTTTTCACTCTCCTCTTTTACTGTGGTCAAGAGGCTCTTCAGTTTTGCTTTCTGCCGTAAGGGTGGTGTCATCTGTATATTTGAGGTTATTGATGTCTCTCCTGGAAATCTTGATTCCAGCTTGTGCTTCATCTAGTCCAGCATTTCTCATGATGCACTCTGGATATAATTCAAATAAGCAGGGTGAAAATATAAAGCCTTGACATACTCCTTTCTCAATTTGGAACCAGTCTGTTGTTCCATGTCTGGTTCTAATTTTGCTTCTTGACCTGCATACAGATTTCTCAGCAGGCAGGTTAGGTGGTCTGCTATTCACATCTTTTCAAGAATTTTCTACAGTTTGTTGTGATCCATAGTCAAAGCCTTCAGAATAGTCAATAAAGCAGGTGTTTTTTTCTGAAATTCTCTTGCTTTTTCTATGAACCAACAGATGTTGGCAATTTAATCTCTGGTTCCTCTGCTATTTTTCAATCTAGCTTGAACATCTGGAAGTTCTTGGTTTGTGTACTGCTGAAGCCTCATTTGGAGAATTTTGAGCATTACTTTGCTAGCATGTGAGATGAGTGCAAAAAAAGAGCAAGACAGAAGAGTAGAAGGACATGTGCTCATCTTTTCCTGCAAGAAATCCCCAACTGCAACTTGTTGCTGAACAACCAACAACAGGAGATTGTTGGATCCCAGCAAAAAAAAGACACCCCACATCCAACGGCAAAGGAGAAGCCCCAGCAAGATGGTAGGGCTGGCGAAATCACATTTAGAATCAAACTCCATACCTTCCAGAGATGCTTGGAGAGTTCAAACATAACCATGTGTGCACTAGGACCAAAGACCTCACGGAGACTGAGCCAGACCTGCCTTTGAGTATTTCAGTGTCTTCTGCGGAGGTACAGGTCAGCAATGGCCTGCCTCAGGGGCAGGGGCTCTGGGTGTGGGAGATTTGGGTCATACACCGTATGACATAAGCCCTTTTGAGGAGGTCCCCATTAACCCCAACACAGAGCTGTGGAGCTGAAGACCCACAAACTGCAGAACAATTATACCAAATAAATTCTCACACTGTTAAGAAAGTTCTAGGACCCACAACAAAGGGGTCTAGCAAAGGGTCTGGATCTGGCAAAGGGACTGCGAGTCCCCAGGGAATTTGACTTTTGGGACCAGTGGGATTTGATTACAGAACTTACACAGGACTGGTGAAACAGGCTCTTGAAGGTCACAAACAAAACCCTGTAAGTTTATTTTTGTGTATGGTGTTAGAAAGTGTTCTAGTTTCATTCTTTTACAAGTGGTTGACCAGTTTTCCCAGCACCACTTGTTAAAGAGGTTGTCTTTTTTCCATTGTATATTCTTGCCTTCTTTGTCAAAGATAAGGTGCCCATAGGTTCGTGGATTTATCTCTGGGCTTTCTATTCTGTTCCATTGATCTATATTTCTGTCTTTGTGCCAATACCATACTGTCTTGATGACTGTGGCTTTGTTGTGTAGTCTGAAGTCAGGTAGGTTGATTCCTCCAGTTCTATTCTTCTTTCTCAAGATTACTTTGGCTATTTGAGGTTTTTTGTATTTCCATACAATTGTGAAATTATTTGTTCTAGTTCTGTGAAAAATACCATTGGTAGCTTGATAGGGATTGCATTGAATCTATAGATTACTTTGGGGAGTATAGTCATTTTGACAATATTGATTCTTCCAATCCATGAACACAGTATATTTCTCAATCTGTTTGTGTCCTCTTTGATTTCTTTCATCATGTTTTATAGTTTTCTATGTATAGGTCTTTTATTTCTTTAGGTAGATATACTCCTAAGTATTTTATTCTTTTTGTTGCAATGGTGAATGGTATTGTTTCCTTAATTTCTCTTTCTGTTTTATCATTGTTAGTGTATAGGACAAGGAATTTCTCAAAATGGATTAAAGCTCTAAATGTAAGACCAGAAACTATAAAACTCCTAGAGGAGAACATAGGGAAAACACTCTCTCACATAAATCACAGCAGGATCCTCTATGACCCACATCCCAGAATTTTAGAAACAAAAGCAAAAATAAACAAATGGGACCTAATGAAACTTAAAAGCTTTTGCACAACAAAGGAAACTATAAGCAAGGTGAAAAGACAGCCCTCAGATTGGGAGAAAATAATAGCAAATGAAACAACAGACAAAGGATTAATCTCAAAAATATACAAGCAACTCCTCCAGCTCAACTCCAGAAAAATAAATGACCCAATCAAAAAATGGGCCAAAGAACTCAACAGACATTTCTCCAAAGAAGACAAACAGATGGCTAACAAACACATGAAAAGATGCTTAACATCACTCATTATCAGAGAAATGCAAATCAAAACCACAATGAGGTACCATTACACGCCAGTCAGGATGGCTGCTATCCAAAAGTCTACAAGCAATAAATGCTGAGAGGGTGTGGAGAAAAGGGAACCCTCTTACACTGTTGGTGGGAATGCAAACTAGTACAGCCGCTATGGAGAACAGTGTGGAGATTTCTTAAAAAGCTGGAAATAGAACTGCCATATGACCCAGCAATCCCACTTCTAGGCATACACACTGAGGAAACCAGATCTGAAACAGACATGTGCACCCCAGTGTTCATCACAGCACTGTTTATAATAGCCAGAACATGGAAGCAACCTAGATGCCCATCAGCAGACGAATGGATAAGGAAGCTGTGGTACATATACACCATGGAATATTACTCAGCCATTAAAAAGAATTCATTTGAATCAGTTCTAATAAGATGGATGAAACTGGAGCCAATTATACAGAGTGAAGTAAGCTAGAAAGATAAAGACCAATAGAGTATACTAACACATATATATGGAATTTAGAAAGATGGTAATGATAACCCTATATGCAAGACAGAAAAAGAGACACAGATGTACAGAACAGACTTTTGGACTCTGTGGGAGAAGGCAAGGGTAGGGTATTTTGAGAGAACAGCATCAAAACATGTATATTATCTAGGGTGAAACAGATCATCAGCCCAGGTTGGATGCATGAAACAAGTGCTCGCGCCTGGTGCACTGGGAAGACTCAGAGGGATCGGGTGGAGAGGGAGGTGGGAGGGAGGCTCGGGATGAGGAACACATATAAATCCATGGCTGATTCACGTCAATGTATGGCAAAAACCACTACAATATTGTAAAGTAATTAGCCTCCAACTAATAAAAATAAATGGAAAAAAAAATTAAATTGTAAAAAAAAACAAACAAAAAACAAAGCTTGTGAGCACCAGGACCCAGGAGAAAGGAGCAGTGACACCATAAGAGATTGAGCCAGACTTGTCTGTGAGTGTCCAGGAGTCTCCAGTTGTGACCATGATTATGACAACTTCTTATGATATGGATCATATTTACTTAGTATACTATAATCATTTTAAGTCAAATGGCAGACTCCTGCCTATATGACTTCTATTTTTGTTATCTAATGAAAACCCAGTTGCCTATATGGCAACCTAAAGACTTAATCAGCAATCTGTGATTCCTATAGCTAAAATATCAAATGGACAAAAAAATCATTTAGTGAGGTGGTTTTAATGATTTCACTTGAAAAGTTCTACTAATTTAAAATTTCTGTTTTATTTGTTGTGATCAATAACCTGAAAACTGTTTCTGAATGATTGAGTAATTTCATAATCATAAATATTTTATAAAGTAATTTAAAAAACACACTCTAGGAGCAAATGACTCATAGATTTTCTGTTTTAATAACAAAATTAAAGAAAAGCCAATACTTTGATTGGCAAATAAAGCTAAAATTTTATTATTTAAAAAATATAGCTGTCACATTATTAAAAATATTTATAGCTTCAGATACTATCAGCCAACAGGGTGATTATTTACTTTTGAAATTTATTTTTCAATATTTACTGCTCAGAATAGACATAGTTCAAATCCCTCTGGACTTAAAAAACAAAAGTAATCCTTCCATAGGAACACAAATTTAAAAGAAAAGTAAAAGATACAAACATGGTTTTACAAGAACCCTCTTGGCATCCAGTAAGAACTTCTCTTGGATATTCACATAGCTCTACAACATTGCATAGCTGAGTCACTCACTGACTTCTAGTGTGAGTTGCTCTACAAAATAAAAACATAAAAAGTCATTATGTGCTATACCTCAAATCTAAAATATGCCACATATATTCAGGTCATTAATCTCAGTTCCACTTGTGTAAAGAAGAGAAAAAAAAATGATTTCCATGGCTGTAAAATGTTTAAGCATACTTGATTACTTAACTTTATGGCAGTCAAACTTTTCTGAACAAAGTTACTCAATGCTATATGGAAATATGGGCACACAACAATATTCTGAGCATTAGATAAGGTCAGAAACTATGGGTCCTGATTTCACGGGTGTGAGTCAGTATGGCAAAAGTGGTGCAAGCTAACTTTATTTTAGCATTCTATGTCGGCATTAAGCGGCACGTGACTACACCATAACTCTATATACATAAACAGTCTATTACATTGCCGGGACTGCCAGATTTTCATTTCCTACTGTCTAGACAGCCAGTCTAAACACTGTATTCTGATGCTTCCATGGAGCATAATTCTCCAAAGACTTCTTAAAGATCCTGGTAGTAACTATGTTAGACACTCCCATTTTATTGCTTTTCTCTGGTACAATTTGTGTCCAGAAAAACAAAATAGAAGATTGCTTAGGAGTAGGGAAAGAAAAGATCCAATCATTCTTTAAATTGTAAAATCAATAAAGTCTTAACAACCGATCACCCACTCTCAGTCCAAAACTCTCCAGATGGCTTTTAAACTGTGTTCAGCAGTCAGGCTGAGCAGTTTTTAAGAGACAAAGTATTACATTTTCATGAAATACAGAGTATATAGAAAGTTTCCTAAGAGAGAAATACCTGGAATTAAAGTCAGTGTTCTTCATAGATTATTATAATATTCCATGTACTGACAAGCCTAAAAAGAATGTTTTGAAAAAAATAAGAAAAGAAAAGCAAGTGACATTGTCTTCAGTTTTTACTCCACAGGGAATAGTCAATTATAATTCATTTTAAACCAAAACTAGAAGAAATGGGTTAAATCTGAGGTTGACCAAAATACACCCAGGGACAGTCAGCCAAATTCATGCAGGGCTCCAAAGAAGTGCTTAATATCAGAATATAACTTAATAATCAGATGGAGAAAGCAATCTGGAATAAAAGTCAGAGAAAGACCAAGAGTCAGAAAGAAATAGAATCCAGGCCAAAGACTTGTTCAAAAACATTCACAAGAGAATAACAAGACACAAAAATAATGTGAGCAATAGTCTGACATCAGGAGAACTTCTGAAGTTTATGAGAGCAGATTACATGGAAGTTATTAGTCTCTGTTGGCCTTCCTACAAAATTATGATCTATTTACATGCAGCAATTTTTTTAAAAATCCTTATTATAAATCAGAGTTCCTGAAACAACAGTATTCTCAGAAAGTTTGTACGAGATATTGAATGAAAAGAGGTATGAATGACAGATATAAGCACCAAAATGGTGCTTAATGCTACCTTGCTCAGCTCACTTGTGAAGGTCTAGAGCTTACCTTAGCCTGCACCCTGAAGAGAGAAGTAGGTATGGAGCAGTACAGAGTAGAAAGGAAACAGAAAATCATCAACTAAGAGCAGACAAATCCTGACACAGGTTTTGCCAAGTACAGTTAGAAGGACAAAGCACCTGGGTTTACAGTATATAGAGTAATCCAGCTCTTTACAATGTTGCACAGGCTAATCTCCCCCACACCATCCCCAATGGAAGTTGCATCAGTCTGTCACTGTGATTTCATACTACATTTATTTTTCATACTACATTATCTCTGCTAAACACAAGCATGATATCATACATTTTGAAATATGTATTTTAATAGTATAATAATTATAAATTCACATGGCTTTAAGAATTCAGTTTCATCTATTACCCCCATCCCTAGAGAATCAAACTTTCAAAAATCATAGAATGTCTTATGTCAGAGGGTTAGTGATGAAAATTCATATAATATTTATAAAAAGCAGTAAGTTGTTACAAAGTGTCCCTGTGTTACTTTAAACAGACTTCATTGCAATATAACATACAGAAGTAAGATGCATCAGTTTTAAATATACTAATTTATTTTATTTATATAAATTAAATGGATTTGGTCAAAGGTATAAATCTACATAATCAAGAAATACTGTCTAGTTTTTAGTGTAACCTATTATAAATAGAATTGTTTTCTTAAGTCCATTTCTAGATTGTTCATTACCAGTGTACAGAAATAAAATTATTTCTTTCATTTAACTATATCAGGACTTGTTTTATTTCCCAGAATGTGGTCTATCCTGCTTAATGTTCCAGTGTGTGCTTGAAAATAATATATCTCCTGCTGCTGTTGAATGGAATGCTAAAAATTTATCAATCAAATCCTGTTAACTGACACTGTTGTTCAAATATTCTTTTATCCTTAATTTTTGCATTATTTCTATCAATATCTAAGACAGGAATGCTGAGGCTCCAATAATTGTTCAGTATTCTATTTCTTTTTCCTTCTTCATGTATTTTCAAACAACTATTACTAAGTATCTATTTATCTAGGATTTTTATGTAATGATAAAATCACCCTTTATCATTATGAAGTATGTCTATCTCTAGTAATACCCTTGCCATGAAATCTAACTTGTCTTATATTTATATAGCAGTTCCAGCTTTCTTAAGATTAATGTTGACATGGTTTTTCTTTTTCCATCCTTTTAACTCATCTGTGTTTTTACGCTTAAACAAATTTTTGTTGAAAGTATATAATTATGTCTAGACATTTATCAATTCATGCTTTGCTGCCTTCTAATTAGAGAGTTTGTATCATTTACAAGATCACTTAATATAACTGATTTAAATCTACCCTCTTGCTACTAATTTTCTGTATATTTGCTTTTTGTTCCTTTCCCCCTCTTTCCTGCTGTTTTTTAATCACTTGAGTGTTACTTAGCATTTTGTTTAACATCTACTTTTGACTTATTTGCCAAGCTTTTTCTTTTAATATTTTTAGGTTTCTCTAGGGTTTAGAGTGGGCATTTTTCACTTATCATGGTTGGAGGGAAAGAATATGTTTATTGTCTTAACTATGGTGATGGTTTCATAGTGTATACATTTATGTATAAAGCTATCAAACTATACACCTTAAAATGTTTCATTTATTTCATGTAACATACACCTTACTAAATCTTATAGTTTAATACAGTTATAAGTCTATCACATGGTAATAAGTGTTATGCTAGAAAAAATTATGCCTAACATAATAATATCTATATTACCTATATACTCAGTAATATTCCTGAGTTTCATTCCTGAGAAATTGGAACACATTTTTAATATTCAAGCTAAATCTCTGAAGCATCGCAAATAATTTCTGCGACACTGCTGCCTCTAACTATCATAACAAAAGGGGAAACTTGGAAAAAATAACCATAAATTCACAATCTAAAGGAATTGAAAAATTACATTCACCTGTGAACAGTCCATTCCCAAATTTGTTTCCTTATATAAAATTAGATTCATTTGTTCCATTTTCCCCTTATTTTGCCTCAGTTATGCTATAAAACATCAGTTAGCTTTTTTTTTTTTAATTTTTCTGTAAAGGACATAGAGTAAATAGTTTGGAACTTGAAAATCACATACATCTTGTCTCATATTTTTTTAAATAGGGCTTTAGAAATGTGAAAACAATCCTTACCTTGAGGGCTGAATAGAAATGAGCTGCAGGGCAGAGTTTGCAAATACCTGCTTTATAATAAATTTTTTATTTATGTTCTTTGGGACCTCATCAATTGCTATGGACCATAAGCACTCCAAAGGCAGACATACAATAATTGGGCATGGTAATATAAACTCTGCATGCTTCCTTCTTACATTTCTCCCAAGCATATATGAGCTAGTTATTCAAAATTTTTTGCACCTACTCAGGTGGCAGACAGTTAGAACTGACACATTGACATTTTACAGGCTTATTTGAGTTCTAGGTTTGGCTTCTACGTATTTGTAAGTTAATGGAAAACTTGAGAAACCCTGAACTAAGCTAAAAAAATCAACCATTTTGTATATGCAGACATATTGTAAGCTAAATGGAAACATTTGATTAGCATAGTTTTTTCATAAATTAAAATCCATAATTTCCCAAATAAATGAGGTACAGTGAGTCTTTTTTTTTTTTTGGAAATGAAATAATGTTTTAAATTTTGCATTAAGGGTATATTTGGAAAGGCTGACAAAAATGTGCAAAACATTTATTCCTATAGTGCACAAATAGTTTTAAAACTGTCTCAACAAGCCTCACTTGATTTGGGTAAATGTGTCAGTGCTATTATTCATATATTCAGCAGATGTTTATTGAACATTTAACCTGTCTACTTAGAAGAGAATGGAAAACAAGACAGGCATGGGTCTTACCATGAGGGAGTCTTTTCTCTACAATACTGAGGGGTGATAACAAAGATATAAAAATCAAAATAATTACAGACTGTTAAAAGTAAAGGAAATAAACATGGCAACCTCACACAGATAGAGTAACCTCCGATATGAAAACAAGGAGGTAGAGTTGGAAGAAAAGGTAAACTTTGAGGGCATAACCCTAACCCCAAGAGGACAGCCAGTGAAAAGGTGTCAAATGGAAGTAGTTTAATGTGTTTAAGGAATTATTAAGAGGTCAGTTGTCTGAGGTGAATGTCCATGAACACGAGGCATGAACTAAGACTGATGAGGTAATAAGTCTCACACTGCTACCTGTAGACAAGACTGGAAGAGGAAACAGTGAAAGCAAAAGGGTCAGCAGAGACTCAATATGACCCATTTCCCTTAAGGAAGCTATTTCTCAGATGAGAGACAACAGTGGTTTAGAGTAGGATAGTGGCAGAGGGATGAAAAGGAATAAATGGACAGGCAGACCTGGGGCAAAGGGAAGATTGATGCTACAGTCCATCTGTAAAACTGTAGCAATGATCCAACAGAGAGACTACTGAGGCAAAAACAAGAAGAAGTAAAGATTCAAAGTGCTTTAGAGTTTAAATTACACAATTTAATTGGCATATGGCTTCCCTGGTGGCTCAGATGGTAAAGAATCCTCCTGCAATGTGGGAGACCTGGGTTCAATCCCTGAATTGGGAAGATACCCTGGAGAAGGGCATGGCAACCCATTCCAATATTTTTGCCTGGACAATCCCTATGGACAAAGGAACCTGGAAGGCTACACAGCCCATGGGGTCGCAAAGAGTTGGATATGCATATATTTCTAGAAGAATAAAGAAGAGGAAGAAAGTTCTTTAAACTCATACAAAATTTAGAAGTGGAGTTTAAAACAAATCATAAACTCATCCCCTTCTTAGTTTTCACTCATCAAATTTAAGTATTTGCCACATAACAGGCCATATGCCAGATCCTGAGAACATAGAGATACATGTTTTTGATATCTATGAGCTTACATTTCCGTGAAATTGTTTAGTATTGTCCATGTATATTTTCTGCTGTATATTAACCAAGTAAAGGAAAGAGATGTTTTAAAAGTGAGCAAGGACTCTTCCTCTTCTTCTCTGCACTTCCTTTCCTTTCTTGAATTAATCACTTGTCCAACTGCTAAGCGAAGCAGAGCGCAGTATATCTATCTACGCTAGGGCTGGGGATGCCATGGGGGCCCAGGGCTAAGATGTTGGAATTTTGAGCAGGATGACAGAGACATCTACCTAAGAGTCAGCGAGGAGCTGGGCAGTGCGACGTGGCAAGTCAGAGCGAGAAGAGAGTGTCTATGCACTGGGGCGGTCCAGGCGGGGGGTCGGATCTTAAGCTAGATGAAGACGGAGTCTGCACTTGAGAGCATCTGGGTACACAGTACTGAAGTCCAAGTGCAGAAGGTAAAGCCACTGCGGTATCTAAGGGAACAGCCTCTGCGTGGAGTCAGAGCCCAAGCAGAATAAGGATGGCACACATTCCAGACCAGCTAGGGGGTACCTGAGAAGGGCAAGGAAGGATTCTATGTTTGGGGGCAGCCAGACCGAGAATTCAGAGCCCATAAGGAACAAGCAAGGCACTCATATGAGTAGGCAGTCTGGTGTGAGATTTCAGAGCCTGAGAAGAATAGGGAAAGCATTTTCATAAGGCAGTAACAGCCCAAAGCCAGGTGGAACTAGCCAAAGCCTGGTTCAAATCGGGTTCGGAGGAGAAGTGGCCGTGAAGACGGGAGATGGGTTATATACATGGGAACTGCTTGACTAAATATATTAAGGAACTAGGGGCCAGGAATCTCATTCTCAGAGAAGAAATGGAAAGAAAAAAAACTGAAATGAAACTTAAGGTACCAAATTAAAATTAGAAATGTCAGTGTGAACACATGCCATACAATCTTTATAGAGAGATGCAGAATACATCTTAAAGGAAATATAACTTACCCCAAGCAAACTGTAGCTCAAGAAAGGAAGTGTGCACAAAATTCATGTACCCATACCCACACCTACACACATCTATACACACATACAATACACACACATACATATACACAAGAGCTCTAAGAACCTGAAAGTAGGAATACCCTGAAGGCAGAGAGCATGTCTAGCATACTGATTGTGGCTTTTGAATATATTCTCCTCTAAAAGGAATTAGGGTTCCTTGGAGATAACAGCTAATTTCACTGCTAGACCAGAGAAAGTATGAAATAGACTTGGAATCCACTGCTGTGCCAGACAGCAAACAAGGGCTTAGAGAAAGACAGTCATACCAAAAGAACACAGAAGCGAGTTTCCAGGGGTTTCCACTGGCCAGGTCAACAACCACGTGACTATCATTAAAAAAGTTAAGCACAGGATTATAAATCACTTAATAATGTGTCATAAATCTATAGAGATATAAACAAAAATATATAAATCTAAAGTGTGAAAAGATATTTAAATAGTTTTGAAGTACCTCGCCACAAAATTCATATTGTTTTAAAAAGAGTTAGAAACCAGGCAAATACTTCCTTAATCAATAATCAAGTGGTATTTTTTAATAGGGCAAATCAAAATTACATGCCCATTTGGTAGACTGAAATAATAATAGCAGAGTAATACTCCTTGCGATATTCCTCCCAAAGGTACATAACCTGAATCCAGTTATAAGGAAATATGATGAGAACAAAAACTGAAGGACATTCTGGAAAGAACAAATAAACTGGTCTGTAATCTTCAAAAGGGTCAAAGTCACCAAAGCCAGAGAAATGGTTAAGAAACTATTCTAGACTGAAGGATAGTAAAGAAACTTTACAACTAAATGCAATATGTGATTCTAAACTGGATCTTTTGTCATGAAAGTGACTTTATTGAAATCACTGATGAAATTTGAATAGGATTTATGGGTTGGATGGCAGTGCTGAATCAATATAAATTTCCCCAATGAGTACTCTGGGATGGTCGAGCATCAGGAAATCAGTGCAATTGGCTCAGGAAGGAAATGTTCTTGTACAGTACTCACAACTTTTCTGTAAATTTGAGCATATTTCAAACATTTTTTTTAAAAAATGGTACCAAATTCAGTGTTGTGGTTTTGATTTCAAATCATGATCCCAACACTGTAAGTATACTCTTTAAAATTTTTTAATTAAAAAGTGAAACAGCCTATTTTGATTTAATAATGGTTTCTATGTTTACTCAGTTAATTCATTTATTTATGTTTATTTTACCTATTCATGCAGCAATTTAACAACTAGCCTGTATGGAGCAGTATGGGATGTTTGGACATTTATGTATATTTTTCATTTAGTAATTATAATATCCCTGCACATTGAGTTATTATTCTAATCTGTACATGTACATAATGCTCAGAGAGTTTATCTGACTAATGTTACATAAAATATAGGAGAACCTGAGTTTAAGTCAAAGCCTCAACAGTTAACACTTGACTCAATTAAAGACATTTAAAGACAAATCTGGAGAAAGCAATGGTACCCCACTCCAGTACTCTTGCCTGGAAAATCCCATGGACGGAGGAGCCTGGTGGGCTGCAGTCCATGGGGTCGTGAAAAGGCAGACACGACTGAGTGACTTCACTTTCATTTTTCACTTTCATGCACTAGAGAAGGAAATGGCAACCCACTCCAGTGTTCTTGCCTGAAGAATCCCAGGGATGGCAGAGCCTGGTAGGCTGCCATCTATGGGGTCACACAGAGTTGGACACAACTGAAGTGACTTAGCAGCAGCAGCAAGGACAAATCATTTATCTTTTTCATTAAATGGCCAGTTAATTAATAATTGTTTAGTTCAGTTGCTCAGTTGTGTCTGACTCTTTGTGACCCCATGGACTGCAGCATGCCAGGCCTCCCTGTCCATGACCAACTCCCAAAGTTTACTCAAACTCATGTCCATTGATGCCATCCAACCAGCTCATCCTCTGTCACCCCCTTCTCCTCCCACCTTCAATCTTTCCCAGAATCAGGGTCTTTTCAAATAACTTGTGGTGTTATATAAAAACACCTTAAAACTATGGTACCATTAATCTTCTTTACTCAGTATTAACTGTTTCACAGTAACTCTTAAAGAAGAAATGTGATCAGAAAAAAAAAATAGAGAAACTAAAATGTTTATTATTATGTGAAAGTATACAATCTGAAAAGTCTACATACTTATGAGACCACCTTGATGATGTTGTGGAAAATGTAACAATCAGTTGAGTTCAGTTGCTCAGTTGTGTCTGACTCTTTGTGACCCCATGGACTGCAGCACGCCAGGCCTCCCTGTCCATTACCAACACCTGGAGAGTTCTCAAACTCATGTCCATTGAGTTGGTGATGCCATCCAACCATCTCATCCTCTGCCATCCCCTTCTCCTCTTGCCTTCAATCTTTCCCAGCATCACAGTCTTTTCAAATGAGTCAGCTCTTCACATCAGGTGGCCAAAGTATTGGATATGGAGACAGTAAAAATGACCAGTGGTTGCAAAAGGTTGGTGGGGAGGGAAGAATGAATGGATGGGGCAAAGAGGATTTATAGAGCAGTGAAACTACTCTGCATGATACTGATATCAGATATATGCTATTCATTTTTCCAAATGTGTAAGATGTACAACACCCAGAGTGAACCCTAATGTAAATGATGGCCTTTGGGTATTAATTTGTCAAGGTGGGTTCATAGACTTCCCTAATGTACCACTCTCAGGGGACATTGATAATGGAGGAGACTACGCATGGTGGTGGGGGAGAGGGATATGGGAAACCTCTGTACCTTCTACTCACTTTTACTGTGATCTTAAAACTTCTCTAAAATTAAGTCTATTAAAAGATTGTGATCAGAAACCCAACATAGACCTGATACTTCAGCCTCACATCTGCAGCTAACTGCTAAGTCCCAATAATCCTGAAAACACTGCCAACATGAACCAGGCAAAGACACCTACAGAGATGAGAAGATTCCCAATGAACTCTCCAGAAAATTAGGAAAGTATCAAGGTCATATTGTGAACCAGAGGAGACTCAGTTACAACAAACAAATGTCCTTGATGACTTCTTGTCTCTCTTCTAAGCAAGAAATTATTATGATACCAATTTTTTTTCAGGCAATTAAAGGGATTACTTGCCACTGAAAACATTAAGAACATAAGAATGACTACATTTCCCAGGGAGAATATGCAGCAACATGCCTGGGCTAGAGCTCAAAAACAGCAGGAATAGATGGAGGGCCTGGGGATGAGGGTGAAGTGCAGTGTAGGGCTGTAAGCAGATCCTTCCCTTGTTACCCACTGACATTCAGTAAAGTGGCAGGAGAGACTGCAGTCCTATTGTTGCGTTGAGTTCCTGGGAAAGCTGAAAAGAGATAAAGAGTGGAACCAAACTGTTTGGGGGACAGAGGTTACGGGAAGTCAGTAAATTTGCACAGCATGGGAAATTGTGTCTCCCTAAATCTCCAACAGTCAGGAAAGTCTCTATAGTCCTTGGGTTGTATAAAAAGAGGCCCACATACATCATCAGATTGCCCTATCAACACATACCTAGTTGAGGGTGAGGCCAGGGAATAAGCTGAAAGCAAAGCTTGCTCATTCAAATGTTCAGTTTTTCTAAATGTGCTTGAAGAACTGTTGAAATTTTCTTCACATGCCATTTGTGCAATGAAATTATTGATCATATGTGTATAACATTAATATGTATATATTGCTAACATATCTGGAGAAGGAAATGGCACCCCACTCCAGTACTCTTGCCTTGAAAATCCCATGGACAGAGGAGCCTGGTAGGCTATAGGCCATGGGGTCACAAAGAGTCGGACATGACTGAGCAACTTCACTTCATTCACTTCACTCACTTCATACTTCATCACTGGAGAAGGAAATGGCAACCCACTCCAGTATTCTTGCCTGGAGAATCCCATGGACAGAGGAGCCTGGCAGGCCATGGTCCACAGGGTCACAGAGAGTCGGACACGACTGACGTGACTGAGCATGCACACTAACATATCTACACTATCACAAATATATACTCATTTTCTATATATGTAATGTACATCTACATGTAGGAGATATACACAGAGAACATAAAGTCTGATTTTATGATGAATTAGGTTCCACAGCAAGGACTCAAAAGGTCTTAAAAAGGTGTACGCCACAGCATAAAACATAGATCTTCCCTCCTTCATTCTCTATAATACAGTTTCTTAAATTAGGAATAATATCATTATTTCTTTGATTGAGGACTATATAAAGCTGGCTAATCTATCTTAAAACAGGAGAATCACATTTACCTTGGTGGGTTTAGAGAAAAAATTTCATAAGAGACTGGCTAGGAGACAGCAGAGTCTCAACTCCTATCCCTTCTTCCTGGACTAGGGAGAGAATAATCAGTACTACTTAAATCATAAACATTGTCCTTTTTGTAGGAAAAGTATGGAAATATAGGTTCCAATAAGTTTAACACATATGATAAAACTATATTCCATTAAAGTATTTGTATATATGAATTTTGTCACAAGTGAAAGTGAAGGTTAAGAAAATCCTTGAAGAAAAACTTTAAAAAATATACCAGCAGGAAATTGTTTTAAAATTAATTTTACCCTGTCACTCACTTCAACAAATAATTATTTGGTGTCAATCCAACACTGCACACCAAGTAGCATGAAAAGTCTCTTTCCTAAGGAAGTGTTTTGATGTGAGAATAAATTAAGAAGGACAGGGAGGAAAGGAGACAGCAGACAAGAGAGGGAGGAATGCTAACTAAAGGAAAGAAGCCCTAGTTGATAATTTTAAAAGTACTCTTTAACTTTGCTTTTATGGTACTTATAAATTATATGATAAATTTAAAATGAGAATTGTTATTCATTCAATAAACCTGGAAATTCTATAAGCTCACTAGGCAATGACATAAAAAAGAAATTTGAATTAAAAAAAAAACACATTAGAAAATTAAAAACACGGGCGGTGTGTTAAATAGTGGGTTAAATAGGATTAGATTGAACAAGATTGAGTACAGAACTGAGGAACAAAGGAAGTCATTGCTCATATGTGTTCACCTCAACATGTGCAATAATATCCATACAATCCATGCAAGCTTGTATATTGGAAACATGTATCTTTTAAATAGTATAGGCACAAAAATCTTATTCCTTAATCAGAAAACAGACCAAACAAAACAAAACTCCAACTTGGCACACTCTCTGATATCAAATCCATTTCATTCCCCTTGCCCTGCAGGCCCACAGAGCAACTTCCCCATGCAACGAGCCCATCACTGATATCTGTGTGGCAGCAAGAGATATTAGAAGACTGTATAAATTCTAGTAATGGCAGATGAACGGTTATAAATCCCTGCTGAGTCATTATCTATGTCCATCTTATAGAGATGCAGAGACAAGGACCATGGCCAGTGACTGTGTTAAGTTTCTAGCTCCAGTTCAGTAATTCTACAAAAGGCAAACCCATCTTGTTTCATGTACACAATATCAGAGGGTAAGAGAAAACTCTACCACAATTGGTATACCACAATATATACACATACAACCTAAATGTTAACTGGTGCATTTCCAGCCTTAAAAAGCAAGGTAAACTTATTGTGAAACTCTGTGCAGAAAAACTTAAGCCTCATCAAATTTCTGCTAAGCCCTGAGGATTACCCCTGCATCCAATTTCTATAGTTTCACATATGTTTCTCTTTCACTTTATGCTTTTACATTCATCTCAAATACAGAGGTCTGCAAAGTTTACAAAAAGGATAGTAAATTTTACTAGCAAAGATAAAGTTTGGAGAAAGTGGGCCACCTGCCTTCTAAATACACAGATTCCTCTCTCATCTCTCTCTTTCCTATACCCTTCTCCCACTCAGGATTCAAAACAGAAATTCTTATCACCTAGAGCACAGACTCATGCTCCTCTCCATAAACCCCAGTATTATCTGACACTCAGGTTCACAACGACTCAAATTCTATCTCAAATGAGCTTACCAAGAAATCACTCTCAAATAGTGTGCACTGTAGGGGGAATTGTTATAAGGAGAATGTTCTCAAACTTACTACCTTTTACAGATGTAAAAGTTACACATACTTAGTACAAGTATAAAAATCTGTACATGTGTGACAACTATCAGGAATTTTAACTAACAGATCTCACAAAGTGCTGAGCAGAGTCAGGAAAGAAGTTTAACTCATGATTTCTGTCTCCAGTGAGTTTACTGACAAAAGTGGCCTGAAATTTGGTGACCTTCTCTTCTCAATTTATTCCTTTTGGAAGCTAAATTTACTCAGCTTTTTATTTCCAGAAACACTGAAGATTAATAATCTAAGACCATTGTCTCTGGACAACATATATTTATCAATACTGTTAACACCTGGCTGAGTGCACACGGCATTAAAGGAAAACCTATAATAGCCATGATGTTCAGATAGTTTCTTTGACATTCAGTAGTCATAATGTTACTCACTCAGTTGTGTCCAACTCTTTGCAACCCCATGGGCTGTAGCCCACCAGGCTAGCCATGGAATTCTCCATGCAAGAATACTGGAGTGGGTAGCCATTCCCTTCTCCAGGAGATCTTCCCCACTCAGGGATCAAACCTGGGTCTCCTGCATTGCAAGCAGATTCTTTACCATCTAAGCCACCAGGGAAGCCCTTCTTTGGCATTCAAGTGTTTATAAAATGTGGTTCCAATTCATCTCTCAGCAATGACCACCAAATAAAAGTAGTGTCACATTAGGGGTGATCACTGTTACCTTGTAATCATACTTTCATGAGATTGTTCTAGAGTAATACTACTGTCCTCTCTTTACCCTATCCCTAGCCTCTAATCCAAAATGTTAAATTTGGAGGAAGAAATGGAGTATACCTTAAATGCAACTAAAAGCCCCTCTGTTTTTCCACTCTCCTCAGTCTGGTTGGTGCAAACAACCTGTTCCAGAAAAGAAGACCTGAAATTATCCAGTCATACAATGGTTGGAATATGTTTAGAAGAGAAGTAAAGCATCAGGAAGGCAGCTGTTAGTGCTGTCTAAAACTACATCCTCCAGCTGGCTTCATATGTGTAAAGCAGATACTGCTATGCTTTTCTCTACCTCTCATGCCCCTGTTCTTATTTATTGATGTGTTCGAAACTCTGGGAATCAGAGTAGAATATGAAGACAAGACTTACTGCTCTCTCCAAAATGCCAGCATGTTATAATGTAGATTTATGAAAAAAATACAATTTACTGTGACTGTCATCACTGAGCTGATGTCTGGTCCTAAGCACCCAAGAATTTTCAAAGTCTACAGGCTCAGTATATATAATTTATTTACAAACCAGACTGACTTCATATGCTTTCCAAGCACAGACTGCTCCTCTATTGGATATTTGCCATGTTTAGTCATCCAGAGTATTCAGATCCATTTTGTGTTTAGAGAATTTCCTAAATTCTAAGTTTGGAGGATAGTAAGCTCTTCTTTGGGGGTAGTAGGCTGACAAAGGTCCCTATAGTCAAAGCTATGATTTCTTCAATAGTCATGTATAGGTATGAGAACTGGGCCAAAAAGAAGGCTGACTGCTGAAGAACTGATGCTTGTTTTTGAGTTGTGGTGCTAGGGAAGACTCTTGAGAATCCCTTGGACTGCAAGGAGATTAAACCAGTCAATCCTAAAGGAAATCAATCTTGAATATTCACTAAAAGGACTGATGGTGGAGCTGAAGCTCCAATACTTTGGCCACCTCATGTGAAGAGCCAACTCACTGGAAAAGACTGATTCTGGGAAAGATTGAAGGTAAAAGAAGGGGGTGGCAGAGGATGAGATAGTTATACAGCATCACTGACTCAGTGGATATGAATTTGAGCAAACTCTAGGATACAGTGGAAGACAGAGGAATCTGGCATGCTACAGGCCATGGGGTTTCAAAGAGTTGGACATGATTTAGCTACTGAACAAGAACAACAACAAAGGCTCTTCATTGTTGAACCAATACCATCAGCCTCTAAGTCTGGTTCTTTAACTCTCCTGAAATGTTGTAACTTTTGCAATATATTTTAATCAAATCCTTTGTGACTTGAACTACAGCAGATTCTGTTAAATACATCAAAGAACCAGAAAAAATTCTAATTTTTTCCAGGTAGAGTTATAGAGAACTACACTATCCCTGCCAGCTATAGCAGTATTCATTAACCTGAGGCTTTGTTCCTTATGTGCAGTCGCTCAGCTGTGTCCAACTCTTTGCAGCTCCATGGACTGTAGCCCACTAGGCTCCTCTGCCCACAGAATTTTCCAGGCAAGAATACTGGAGTGGTGTGTCATTTGCTACTTCAGAGTTGCCCCTAATAATATCATTAAATTCAAGAGAGAAGCTTTTAACTAAAGTTCAATATATGTTAGATGTTAATTTTACTTTTCAAGTCTTAGAAGAATTTCCACCTTCAAAAAGTTCTGCAAACCCTTGTTTGTTATTCGAACTCTGAAAGCACAAACTGCCTACACAATGAGATTGTTCTTCCTGAATATAGATTGCTTTTCCATGAGAATAGAGGGAGCTAATTTATATTGAGTGTGCACTATGGATTATATTTTGCGATAAATGCTTTATGTACATTATGCCCTTTGACTTAACCATTTTAACTCCAAAAATAACATGAGTTTTCCATTTTTATTTTATAGATAAAGAAAGCAAGGCTCACAGAAACTTACTTTTCCAACAGTCACATAGGCAGGACTCATATGTCTATGTGATTTCAGCTATTTTCTTTCACTATACTATATAATATAGATCTCATTTTTAGATCCATCTTATAAAATACTGAGTACTGTGTCAGCCATAACATGTTGTATTTCAGGCAAAAGCCTCAGGGCAAGATGGTTCCCATAGAAACATGCACAGTAGAAAAGAAAAAAAAACTGAAGCTTAAATGAACTCACACCTTGGAATAGGACAGGCCTAGTTGGTAGGTCCTTAGCAACTGGCTCCTAGGTGTACCACCTGACACATAATAGCTTCATTCATACAGAAGATTGTCTGCATTATTCTAACAATGGCCACTAGAGCAGTTTTTTCAGTGGCTAGCAGCAAGAAACCAGAATCAGAGCTAGGTATTTGTAAGCCATAAACAGACTATGAGGTCACTTCTTCACATTCATTAAACTACTATTAAGGTTAGTATTGAGAATAGAGAATAATTGATGTTTGGAATTCTGATCATCAGTAGCAGAGGTCAGCCATTGAGTCTTAAAATAATAGCAGAATAAAATTTCTAAAAGTAGGGGAGACCTGGATAATATTAAACTATTGAATTTGGTCTTTTCTCTTGGTGGAGGAGAGAGAATATTTTATTTTTGAATATAGGTTTCTTATTTGGAAATGGTGAATTATCAGCATAACAACTGGTTATCATTGGTAGAGTAATCTTTTTGAAGATAATCTTTGTGCTTTTTAAACAAACATGGACCTACTATATTGCTATTGTGTGTGAAATTTGAGAAGATTGTAGAGCCCCTTGTGGGTAATATGTATGCTTCTAATGGGTTTTCACATAACTTTTAGATTTTCTAAGTATCTATTAAGTTTCCACATTGGTATAGGTGTCAAAATCCAGGAATCAAATTGAATGCTCAGTCATCATCACCTCAAACGGTTGCATAAAGGTAATATGGAAGCAGAGATATTTCCAATTTATTCTTATCATCCCACATTCAATATTACCTTTATGTAGACAGGTCCCAATCATTGATTTTACACTGGTAGCCTTTCCCCTCTACTTCTTTCTGTATTGTGATCTCTGCAAAAATTACCAACAGAGATCTGTAATCTAAGACACATATGTGCCTCTTCTAGGTGTACACAATACTCTAATTTTATGCTGTATTAAATTATAAAGTGGTAATAATAGTGACAAATTCCAGAATATACACACAGAAGTTATTTAGATCAGGAATCAGCAAACTTTGTTCACAGAGGTTCAGAAAAACACACATATTAGACTAAGCCAGCCATACAGTCACTGTCACAACTAAAGTTTGTTGCTATACCTCAAAAGCAACCATGTACAAGAAACAAACGAGTGTGGCCATGTTCCAATAAAAACTCGTCAAGTAGATTTAGTCTGCAAGCCACAGTTTGCTGACCTCCAGTTTAGACAGAATGTACAAGAACACTGCAGTTATTTAACTGTAATAATTAAAATTTAGAATGCTTTTGCTAGGGATGAAAGATTAAAATCAACAGTGCCAATGATTCCACACTTAAACACTACCAAAACATAATCAATTAGACACAAACCCTAAGGGTCTAACATGGGTCAGTAAAAGCTGCTCTACTAAAGTTATCCACATCTTCTTCTCTCATGACTCCCCACTGTGACTTTACACTCCACTTCCCGACAAACCGAAGGGGAGCAAGGAATAAAAAAGGAGGGGACATATAACAATAAATATAAATGCTTTCCACTTTATGGGAACTAAGTGTCAGTGGTGAGAAAAAGTGTCCCTCTGGATACAGTAAGGAAGCACTTCCCATCTCTTCAAGTCAAGTTTCGTGGTAGGAATGTCCAGCTTGAAAGTGAAAGTTGCTCAGCCGTGTCCAACTCTTTGTGACCCCATGGAACACACAGTCCATGGAATTCTCCAGGCCAGAATACTGGAATGGGTAGCCTTTCCCTTCTCCAGGGGATCTTCCCAACCCAGGGATCGAACCCAGGTCTCCTGCACTAAAGGCAGGTTTGTTACTGTTTCAGCCACCAGGAAAGCCCAAGAATACTGGAATGGGTAGCCTATCCCTTCTCCAGGAGATCTTCCTGACTCAGGAATCAAACCGGAGACTCCTGCATTGCAAGCAGATTCTTTACCAGATGAGCTACCACGGTCAAGCTTAAGCCCTCATCAACATCTGAGGTGCTAAGAAAAAAGGAAGATGATTACTTCATCCCTGGCTGGATAACTCATGTGCTGTAGAATCCTGAATTCCACCCTGTGATATTAATACAATTAGAGAGAGGTTGACCATAGGGAGATAGTTCTTGACATATAACCCTTGCAATTTGAGGTAGTATGTAAACATTGAGGGCTTCCTGGTAGGTCAGCTGGTAAACAGTGAGCTCAGTATACGTTTCTAGTCTATAAATTTCTAGGACTTGAAACTTCTTGGAAATGCTTGGATTAAAAAATGAATAAAAGAAACAATTATAACATTCTTGTGAAAAAATACAATCCTCCTCCCCATCTCAATCTTAATTATTGGAAGCCATCCCTCAAAACCTGCAGAAAATGAACTTGGCACTTTTGTAAAATGGGCACGAACTTCAGAAGAGGCAGTAAGCACTAGAAAATCCCAGAACCATCAAGTCAACTGTGTAAACAATTTACCCAAGAATGACTTGGACATATACCACCAGTGAGATTGAAGGAGAATAAACCAATACCCTCTGAAATGTTCCTCAGTAATGAAAGGGAATTGGATGAAATGGAACACTATTCCCAAGGAAACTCACAAACTTCCTACACAAAATCAATCACACTGATGGAGGTAGAACCATCAGCAGAAGACAAACTTTGACAAATTGATACTTGTCCATGATCAATGGCACTAGTGGTAAAGAATCCACCTGCCAATGCAGGAGATACAGGATACTTGGGTTCAATCCCTGGGTTGAGAAGATTCCCTGGAGTAGGAAAGGGCAACCTGCTCCAGTGTTCTTGCCTGGAAGATTCCATGGACAGAGGAACCTGGCAGGCTACAGTCCATGGGGTTGCAAAGAGTCAGATAAGACTGAGCACACACACGCAGGCATGATCAATACAAACTTGTTTATAATAAGAACAATATCTTCTCAAGTCTGTGTGACTCCAAATCTGGTAATAGCTGAAACATGAGAGATGCATTCATCATAGGTGTCTATGCTTTCCCTCTCAACTTTAAGCAGAGATACAACTCAAGCCTATGATCAGGAAAAGAAGGAAGATAAACCTAAATTCAAATTGAGAAATCTCATAATGATTTAGAGTTTTATTAATTAAAGAAGAAATTTAAAAAAAGAAGAAATAAAAACTCTTCTGTTAGGGATGTGAAGTGCATGCTAAGTTGCTTGTCATGTCTGACTCTTTGCAAGCCAATGGACTGTAGCCCACCAGGCTCCTCTGTCCATGGGATTATCCAGGCAAGAATACTGGAGTGGGTTGCCATACCCTCCTCCAGGGGAAGTTTCCCAACCCAGGGATTGAACTCACATCTCTCATGTCTCCTGCATTAGCAGGTGGGTTCTTCACTAATAGCACCACCTGGGAAGCCCCTAAGGAATGTGAAGGGACATAGTTTTTATGTCATGCATAGAAATTAAAAAATTAATATATTTCACATTTATTCATAAAAGACCAACTCAATATAACCCACAGAATGATAGTCAGTTAACTGGAATATTCAAACCAATTATAAGATGATCTACAGAATACTTGTCTCAAAACAGGAAAAATTTCAGCTATAGTGAACATTTATACACACACACACACACACACACACACACATATACATATATTTTATAGAGACAACCAGCCTAGAGTGTGGATCCCTATAATGTATACTGCTTTAGTGTGCTCCTTCAAGAAAGGAAGAAACTTGTGAATATATTGCTGTTCCACCCATTTATCATGAATTCTAGAACATCCAGGAGGAATTTCCCTGAAAATATTCATTAATGTATGCCATCTAAAACTCAGATAAGAGTCAAGGAGCAGTCACTGGGATCTAAATATGCTTGAAGTAGCACTGCATTTTCAAACAATAGAAAAAGCTTATTCTCTGACTATATAATAAAGGCCACAATAGCATCATCATAAACCAAGGTGATGGTATACCATAGCCATTGGTTAGTCACTATTCAATAGTTCACAGTAAAGTTTCTTCAGTTACTATGGGATCAGTTACTCAATATGAGAGCAGTAAAAAAAACCCAGACCTTTTAATCACCATGTGAGTATTAAGTACCTTGTCTCATAAAATCCTTTAACCAAACAGTTTTGCTTTTATGAACAAAGTTAATTCCAAACACTGCAATTTATTGCCCTTAGAACATGACATAAAATTATATATGGTACCTAGCAAGGAAATGAAAGATTTTATAACACAATTTTATTCTTTCTATTAGTCAAGGGAATAATTTTAACATAAAGTATTATGCTGAAGGCATCTAAGGAAAAAATAAGCCTATGGTAAAGAATGAGAGGTATATAAAAGCAAAAATACAATCTTTCTTTTCAACAACTCATTACTGTATGAATCTATGACAAGTATGGGTATTCTAGAAATTTGAGCAAAGATATAAGCCTGGGTTCCAAGAGAAGAATAAAGAACATAATATATTGGGTAATCCAACAAATGAACATCTTCTGAATACTTAGCAGAGATACACAGAATACAAAGCAACAAAAAAAGAGCAAACAGCTTTAGATACAAATGTGATGCCACACGATACAAAAGCAGTGCAATGATAATATATGGCTATTAGCACAAAGCTTTCAATTAAATGTGATGGATCAAACTTCTGTTTATAAAACTATTTATTTAAAAGATATAAAGTCATATGGACCAAAGAAGAATGAGGACAAAACGGCAGCAAGTTAAAGGTATCAAAAAACTGACAGCAGGACTTGCCTGGTGGTACAGTGTATAAGAATCTGCCTGCCAGTGCAGGGGACATGGGTTCAGTTACTGGTCTGGAAAGATTCCACATGCCATGGAGCAACTAAGCCTCAACTACTGAGCCTGCGTGCTGCAACAAATCCCGTGTGCCTAGAGCCTGTGCTCCACAACAAGAGAAGACACCACGAAGAGAAGTCCATGCACTGCAACAAAGAGGAGCCTCCGCTCGCAGCAACTAGAGAAAGCCCGCATGCATAAAAGACTCAGCTGAGTCAAAAATAAATACATAAATAATAATAAGTTAAAAATATAATTTGTAGTTTCTTTAAAAAAAGACAGCAGCTTAAAGTTTTAGAAAATAGGAAGAAGCATAGCTAGAGATAACTGGTGTATCATAATAGAAAAAAAAATATATATATATAAAATCGCTTGCTGATCAGTAAGCCAATCAGAAGCAAACTCATAGCCACAGCATCATTCGGGGACTGGACACTCCTGAACCTCTGAAGAAAAGGTGTGAGTTTTGTCTCAAAGCAGAATTTCTTGAAAACCTATATACATATAAGCATCATAAGATTTTTTTTTTCCCAACTCCACCCAGCACAGGACTACTTATCATCCATCATGGCAGACACTTGGAAACTCAATCTATGAAAGTTAGATTTAGGAATTTTCTGGATGTGGAGATACTAAACACAACCGAGTGTGAAGCAGTTATACTAAAATAAGAGGATTCATTATAAACCTCGATAGTGAAGTGGTAAATGTTCTAATCCCCTGTGTATGTGTGTGCTTAATTGCTCAGTGTGTCTGAGTTTTTGTGACCCCACAGATTGTAGCCAGCCAGCCTCCTCTGTCTGCACGGTTCTCCAGGAAGGAATACTGGAGTGGGTTGCCATTCCCTTCTCAGGATCTTCCCATCCCAGGGATCAAATCCAGGTCTCCTGCATTGCAGGTGGATTCTTTACCAGTAGAGCTACCAGGGAAACCCTCCAATTCCCAAGGCAACTCCCCAGATTTATCTCCCAGGCTGGAAAATGAAATATTTCTAAAATATCTGACTGACCCACAATAAAATTAAAAAATTTAAATTAGTGTGATTATGTTAGGATCTGTCATGATAAATTGTATCTTGTCCATGTGGCTCTCCCTATATTGTGGACAGAAATGTTGACTATGTGATTTGATTTGTTAAATGAGAAGTGACAAGAGGTAGCACTCTCCAGTAGAAGCAAAGTCATTTCCTAATTTAACATATTTCTTTTTCCTTTGTTGGGATATCTGGCAGACCTATCAGCCTAGATACCACAGTAAAGACAACCCTGGGCAGCCACACGAGAGCAGCTTTGGACGAGTGGCATGGGTAAAATAAGGATACAACTTGCAAAAACAAAAAGAAAATGAACAGCAACCAAAAAAAAAAACCCCACAGACCCACACCAACTCACAATACTTCAACTCACAATATCTCAGAATCTAATGATAAAATTATGATAGAAAAAATTTCCAGAGAGGTAATAGCCATCACACTAATAATTAGTTTTGTGAAAGGCATCTGATTATTCAGCTAACTGTAATACTGAAAGCTAGAAGACAGTGAATCAATGCTTTGAAAACCTTGGTGGAAAATTATTTCCAAACTTGAGGTCTATATTCAGCTAAATTATCCATAAAACATGAGAGAGAGATACAGTTTTGGATAACATCTCATAAAAACCATATGAACCATGAACAGCTTCTAGAAGATGCATTCCACCAAAATAATATAAAAACAAAAAAAAAGAAAGACATGGTGGTGTACAATTAAGAATTTGACCTTTTTCTCTGGTTCCTGAAAGGGAGACTAAATCCTTGGAATGTTTCAAGTATTATGAATTCCTATGTTAATCATGAACATAATCATGATCATACATCAATTTATGTTAATGAGATGTAATCAGTGTTGAGACTTTGAGACAGCCCAAACTCCAGGAAGGGAAAGCGTACTGCAAAGTGAATTCAATCATGTGGTCAGTGATTCAATCAATTATGTCTACATAATGAAACCAGAAAAAAACACTCTGTACACCAAGGCTCCCTGGAACTTCCCAGTTGGTGAACACTTTGATGTGCTTGAACGGTGATGAACAATGATTCCCATGAAATCCCATGGGGAGAGGGCATGGAAGCTCTAGGTTTGGGGCTCACCCAAATCTTGCTCATTTTATCCTCTATAATTAAAATTTAATTGTTAACAAAAAGGACTTTACTGAGTTCTGTGATTCATCCTAGCAAATCATTTAATCTGAGGGTATCCTGGGAACCCCTGAATCTGTAGACAGTTGCAAGTGACCTGGGGACCCCAAAAGTACAACTGGTATCTGAAGTGAGGGCAGTTGGGCACCATGTCCTTTAATTTTGGGGGGAGGGGGGTCTCTGTTAACTTTGAGGAGTTATCAGAATAGTATTAGAGTATAGCATTTTGTGTCACAATGGTACCAAGTTGCTCCAGAGTCATAACCCTGCCCCTCTCTTGAAAGGAAACCAATTACTCTAAAATTCATGAGGAAGCTGCAAAGAGAGTAAAACAAGAACTGGTTAGAATCAACAAGGCCTAAGATGCCAGACCTTGAACTTCATTAGATGTTCATTGAAATACACTGGCATGCTAGATGACACATCCACCAGCATCACAAGAGTTGACAATTGCCACAGCTGGAAAAGTCCATACAGGGACTCACAAGGAGAGTTGCATCAGTTCCAGGAGATCAAATCAGTCAATCCAAAAGGAAATCAACCCCGAATAATCATTGGACGGATTGATGCTGAAGCTGAATCTCCAATACTTTGGCCACCTGATGCGAACAGCTGACTCAGTGGAAAAGACTTTGATGCCATGAAAGACTGAAGGCAAAAGGAGAAGAGGGCAGCAGAGGATGAGGTGGTTAGACAGAATCACTGATTCAATGTGCATGAATTTGAGCGAACTCGGGGAGATAGTTTGGAGATAGAAGGACAGGGAAGCCTGGTATGCTGCAGTTTATGGGGTCACAGAGTTGGACATGGCTTAGCAACTGAACAACAACAATCAGTTCCAGGTTCCAACCATGCCTTTGTTCTCAGATAACTCATTAATAGTCCTCCTACTCTTTCCCATCTGCTCCCTTTTACCAGATTGTGCTATATATTGGGTTTCTCTGCCTGAATTGGGTTGAGAATTTGATCTACTTCCCACTTCGCCATCCTTTGGCCACTGAATTAAAGCTTGTGCTGTTTCAGTCTCAGTTTTTATCACTGGCTGCATAAATCTGATCAGAAAGAAAGGCTCCCTGGCTGAGACAAAGGGTCTTGGCCTGGACCTCAGTGCTGGTCTAGTCAACCAATTACAATTCCTTGTAACAAGAATACAAGAAATCCAATAAGTGTAAGAGACAATTAGATAATTCCAAGGTTGCTAATGTGAGGAAGTTCCAGGATTGGTAGCTTGAAGGTTTAAAAAGAAACCATTCCAGAGCAAAGGATGGAGGAGGGCTCCTAGAAAAACTAAACTGATAGATGACCTGATGGTTTGGATCATATACAGAGGATATTTTTGATTCCCTGGTAGATTGTGATTGAATTGTTCAAAGTTACATTTAAAAAATAGAAAATAATAAAAAATATTTACCATAGGTAAATCATAAAATCATAGGGAATCAAAAGCATAATATATTGTGTGTCTCAGCTCTAAATGATAAAGGCATTAAATTTAATCATCACCCAATCTGCTTTAGAAATATGGATAGTAAAGATTTGATATGAGGGAAATAAGTGCCTATATACCTCTTTTTAAGTCAATATGTATTGTTGAAAATTTAAAATTTGATACTACAAAGCAAAATATCTAGATATATGAAGGTACAAACCATAAATAGTGGGTAAAAGAGTAGGTAATACACTAAGTCAAGGATGATTTTAGAGCCTGGTCTCAGTAAACATTCATACTGGGAATTCAGAACTTATAAGTTTTCCATTTAGAAAAGCAACAAGTTATAAGTATAATAAATATTATGTGACATATCCAGTGGAGATTTTGGAAGCACCCTATAACATCTATATTCATACTTCTTAAGAAAACCATTTGAATGGTCACAGTTCATGGACTACTAAATATATATATACATATGGTTTCCTGAAACTTTAGACAAAATATGGAATTCGTTTCAAATATCTTTTGTTTTTCTAAGTTTTTTGAAAAGTAGAATTGTAGAGAAGAATTTCTTACCTGTTTGAAACTTTTAATTTTTTATTTTTTTTGAAACTTTTATTTTAAAAATTATGTATATCCTATTATTTGCTAATATATAGATCTTAAAAGATAAATAAAGAGTAAATAATGATATTAGAAAAAGTGGAACTGGTTTGGCCTCTCATTTTCAGATAAACATGCAGGCTTATAAAATAGAGTTGGTGAAGAGATGCAAGGAAAGGCAAAAATAGAAAGGTTTGAGTTTTGTGACCTCGAAGCTAAAAGGAGCCAGATAAAGAGTAAGCTAATTTAGTTAGTATAAAGGATAGAAAAATACAAAAATTTGACTGTGTAAAGGTACATTTTTAGAGTAATATAATAAATTCTGTTTATCATCAAAGAAAATATATTAGTTAAACTACATTATATTAAACTTATAAAATATTTAAATAATCAATATATAAAGACCACCTGAACAATTTTACAGAGGTTTCAATGAATATTCTAAGTTAATGATTTTCTTGTATCTAACACATAGTGCTGTTTAGAAGACTGACCAAAATGAAGTATGTGAGAAGAGCATTGTAAACTCAGTAATGTTGCCAGATATTATCTTTAGATGTGTCTATGGTTTGCTGAGGTTGCCAACTGGTTCAATTGTTTTCTTTCAATCACATCTGATTCCCTCTTTAGCTCCATAATGAGGAAAGGATCATCTGAGATTTGTGTCTGGACGATGTCCCAGTGCCAAGAGATAGGACTTTCAGAGTAGTGTCATGCTTAACAAGGTAGCACAGTGTCTCCAAGAGGTTTCCCAATATCAGGGTCAATAAATCCCTCTTGAGCAGTGTGTTATCAGATAGGTGGAATGACCCCTGTTCCCAAAGGAATTTCTAATTTGAAAAGTAATTAGAGCAGATTCTTTCTTACTAAAGAACCTTGTTTTCAAGGTTGGCCACAGTGTGGGGAGACTAAATTTTTGTGTGTAAACAAAGCTGAAACTGCTGTGATCATTAATTGAACTCCCTGCTCTAATACATAATTGATGGTTTATACTTTTTCTCTTTGAGCAGTTGTTTCTCCCAAGCATGCCCTGCCCCTTGCTGTGTTGTCTGGTCCTTTATCATCTTGTTACAGTAACAAGAAGCAAGCCTACAGAGAGAGCATCCAGTCTTTCCTTCCTGCTGAGCTTTCGAAGCCAGCTTCTATAAAAATGTATGTTACATGTAGAAAAAGATCTTCATAAGCTGTGAAAAGCATGCCTTGAAAATAACATTCTAAGTGAAATCACTGTTTTAGTTTCCTAGATCAAAATAACAAATTGTAATTCAGAAAGGAAAATGATTCTGCGTTCTCTACAAACCACCTATTCCTTTTTTTCTTTCCCCTGCATCTCACATATTGAAGTCTCTATTAAGGGGAGTAGAGTTCAGCCCACCTTCTGCAGCAGGGAGACAGGAAGACACTCCTTACAAAGACAGTAAGAAGGTGCTGGCATGAGTAAAACAGAGGAACAAAGAACATTTGTCTGATCTTCCTCTTCTTTTCCTTATATTTTCCCCTATCCTCTTCCTCTCCTCTTCTATTTGCACCCCTCAGGACTTAAAAACATGAAGGTATTACTGTGGGAAACACAGAGACTATTACCAAAGCAAAGTCAGTGAAGAAATATGATCATGCATTGCTTACATCCCCAAGGACTATCCTATTAACATGAAGAGTAGTGTAAGAAAAGCAAAACAAAATCAACTTTCTTTAACATGATTTTACAAAAGTGAAAAATCCAGTGCTAAAAACAATCGTATCTGCCAACACTCTGCTAAAGTTAGCATTTTATTTTATTTCTAGAACCAACTCTGAGTGTTACTTTGCATCATATTTCTTCATTCAAAGGTAATATTTTGTGTTGTGTCTATTACATGCCAAACACTCTTCTATGCACTAGGGATTTAACAAAACAGACAAAATCTGTCATGATAGAATCTGTGTTCTAAGGGGAAAGATTGGACAACACACAAAAGGCATAAACAGGTTTAGATAGTATGCCTGAAAGTAACAAGTGTTTTACAATGAAACAAAGCAGGTTGATGTGCTAGAAAGGAAGAGAAAGAGCAATAGGACTTGAGTCAGAGAAGTAAGGAAACAGCTCATGGTGAGCCTTGCAAAGGAATCCTTATGACTCTGGCTTTTAATATGGATCAAAGGAGACAGCCATTGGGCTGTTAAACAGGTGAGTAACATTATCTAAACTAAGAATTTTTAAAAGATCACTGTGCTGTGAAATCATTATAAGAAAAAAAAAAGTTACACCCACAGTTCCTTCTTCTTTTTAGAAGCCTCAGGAACTAAATTCTTTATGGTGTTAAGTTGAATATTATGGACTAGATCAGCAGGCTGGATTTACAAAATCTGGAGGCTAAAGTTTTGGTCCAAAACCAAAAAGAAAAGGCTGAGCAAGCAAATTATTTAGAAAAGCATTCCAGCAGTATCAAGAAATGGCTTGAGGAAATAAACCACCCTTATTTGAAAACAACTGGAAACAACCCTTATCTACTTTTTTCCTAAAGAAGCCTCCTGTATATTTTATCTCTCTCACATCACTCATCCATGGTGGCTGCTGTTCATCCAGGCTTCACAATCTGAACACACCTGCTATCAAGAACATTCTGCGCTCACACCACTTCAGAGACACATTATTCCCTCATCTCTGCTTCAGCCCAGCTTAATTCATGTACTGCAGTGCCCTTTGATGTAGTCATTTTTCTAAAATGCTATTTTAGAGATTTCTCACTTCTATTCCATAAGTGTTTTGAAGTACTTCTTGTACTTTAACCTCTTCATAAATGTTCTTCAAAGTTGAAGGAGCTTAGTTAGGCACAAATTAAATTGCTAACATCTTTGATAAAGAGCCCCTTCATGGATCACAGCCTTGTCACAGTGAAGGAGCTTGCTTAACTCAAGGAAGCTCTGAGCCATGCCCTGCAGGGCCACCCAAGACAAGACAGGTCAGAGTGAAGAGTGTTAACAAAATGTGGTCCAACAGAGGAGGAAATGTGATCCACTCCAGTATTCTTGTCAGTAGAATCCCAAGAACAGTATGAAAAGGAAAAAGATATGACACCAGAAGATGAGCTCCCTAGGTCAGAAGGTGTCCAATATGCTACAGGGGAAGAATGAAGGTAAATTACCAACAGCTTCAGAAAGAATAAAGTGGCTGGGTGAAAGCGGAAATGACACTCAATTGTGAGTGTATCTGGTGGTAAGTAAAGCCTGATGCTGTAAAGGACAATATTACATAGAAACCTGGAAGGAATATTACTAGGTCCATGAATCAAAGTAAATTGAATGTGGTTGAGCAGGAGATGGCAAGACTGCACATCGACATCTTAGGGATATGTGAACTAAAATGGACGGGAAGGGGTAAATTTAATTCAGATGGCCATTGTATCTACTACTGTGGGCAAGAATGCCTTAGAAGAAATGGAGTAGTCCTACAGTCAACAATAGAGTCCAAAATGCAAGACTTGGGTGCAACCTCCGAAACAACAGAATGATCTCAGTTCATCTCCAAGACAAACCATTTAACATCACATTAATCTAAGTTTATGCCCCAATCACTGATGCCGAAAAAGCTGAAGTTCACCAATTCTATGAAGACCTCAAAGACCTTCTAGAACTAACACCAGAAAAAGATGCTGCTTTCATCAAAGGGGATTGGAATGCAAAAGTAGGAAATCAAGAGACACCTGGAATAAAAGGCAAGTTTTCCCTTGGAGTACAAAATGAAGCGGAGCAAAGGCTAATAGAGTTTTGTCAAAAGAACACACTGGTCATAGCAAACAACCTTTCCAAAAACCCAAGAGACATCTCTACACAAGGACATTACCAAGGCCAATATCAAAATCAGATTGATTATGCTCTTCACAGCTGAAGATGGAGAAGTTCTATACAATTAGAAAAAAACAAGACCTGGAGCTGACTGTGGCTCAGACCATGAGCTCCATATTGCAAAATGCAGCCTTAAATTGAAGAAAATAGGAAAAATCACTAGGTCATTCAGGTATGATCTAAATCAAAGCTCTTTTTTTTTTTTTTAAATCAAAGCTATTATGATTATACAATAGAGGTGACAAACAGATTCAGGTGATTAGATCTGGTAGACAGAGTGCATGAAGAACTATGGATAGAGGTTCAAAACATTTTACAGGAGACAGTGACCAAAATCATCCCCAAGAAAAAGAAATGCAAGAAGAAAAAGTGGTTGTCTGAGGAGGCTTTACAAATAGCAGAGGAAAGAAGAGAAATGAAAGGCAAGGGAGAAAGAAAAAGATATACCCAACTGAATGCAGACTTCCAGAGAACAGCAAGGAGACATAAGGTCTTTTTAATTGCAAGAAGCGATAAGGCCTTCTTAAATGAACAATAGAGGAAAACAAAAGAATGGGAAATTCTAGAGATCTCTTCACAAAAATTGGAGAGATCAAGGCATGGAAAAAGAAAAACAGAAATGGTAAGACTGAACAGGAACAGAAGAGATTAAGAAGAGGTGGCAAGAATATACAGAACTGTACAAGAAAGGTCTTAATGGCCCAGATAACCATGATAATGTGGTCACACACCTGGAGCCAGAAGTCCTGGAGTGTGAAGTCAAGTGGGCCTTAGGAACAATTATCATGAACAAAGCTAGTGAAGGTGACAGAATTCTAGTGGGGCTATTTAAAATACTAAAATATGATGTTGTTAAAGTGTTGCACTCAATATGTCAGCAAATTCGGAAAACTCAGCAGGGGCCACAGGAATGGAAAAAGTCAGTTTTCATCCCATCCCAAAGAAGGGCGATGCCAAAGAATGTTCAAACTACTACACAATTGCATTCATTTCACAAGATAATAAGGTTATGCTCAAAATCCTTCAAGCTCGGCTTCAGCAGTACATGAACCAAGAACTTCCAGATGTACAAGTTGGATTTAGAAAAGGCAGAGGAACCAGAGATCAAATTGCCAACATTCATTGGATCATAAAGAAAGCAAAGGAATTCAAGAAAAACATCTACTTCTGCTTCACTCACTATGCTAAAGCTTTTGACTGTGTGGATCACAACAAACTGTGGAAAATTCTCAAAATGATGACACTATCAGACAACCTTACCTATCTGCTGATCAACCTGTAGGTGGGCCAAGAAGCAACAGTTAGAACTGGACATGGAACACCTGACTAGTTAACAATTGAGAAAGGAGTAGGACACAGCTGCATATTGTCACCCTGCTTATTTAACTTCTATTGATGCACTCTAGTACATCATGCAAAATGCTGGGCTGGATGAATCACAAGCTGGAGTCAAGACCCCTGGGAGAAATATCAACAACCTCATATATGCAGATGACACTACTGTAATGGTAGAGACTGAAGAGGAGCTATAGAGCCTCTTGATGAGGGTGAAAGAGGAGAGTGAAAAAGCTGTCTTGAAACTCAACATTGAAAAACCTAAGATTATGGCATCCTATCCTATCACTTCATGGCAAAGAAAAATGAGAGGCATCACTTTCCCAGCAAAGGTCCATACAGTTGAAGCTAGGGTTTTTCCAGTAGTAATATAAAGATGTGAGAGCAGGACCCTAAAGAAGGTTGAGCAGTGAAGAATTGATGATTTCAACTTGTGGCCCTGGAAGACTCTTGAGAGTCCCCTGGACAGCAAGGAGATCAAATCAATCAAACCTAAAGGAAATCTACCCTAAAAGTTTATTAGAAGGACTGATACTGAAGATCCAATACTTTGGCCACCTGATGTGAAGAGTCGACTCAGTGAAAAAGACACTGATTCTAGAAAAGACTGACAGCAAAAAGAGAAGGGGGAAGCAGATAAAGAGACAGTTAGATTGCATCACCAACTCAATGACTTGAATTTGAGCAAACTTTGGGAGATAGTGGAGGACAGAGGAGCCTGGCATGCTATAGTCCATGGGTTGAGAACAAGTGGAACACAATTTAATGACTGAACAACAACAACAAAGGATAAAGATACACAATTTTCTACTCTTCTACAAAATATTATAGGAAATTAAACTACTTCATTAATTAGAGAAGTTTTTATGTACTGCTTAATACACCTACCTGCAATCACTGTTCTAGAGTTTTATACTTAAAAATGATGCACTCCCTAGCTCTTTAAAAAGTTCACAGTCCAGTGAAGTATAAAGACAATAAACAGGCAAGTGCAGATCAGAGAGATACTAGCAGATAAGAACTCACAGGACTATTACCTCCCTCATATTTGACAGAGGGGAGTCAGGAGTTGTCCAGGCAAAGAATACAATTCTAAGGAAAACTGAAAATACAGGTTAAAGACTGAACAAGTTACATGAGACAGCAGACAGCTTAAAGAGTTTTTGGACTAAATTGTGCTTCCCTCCAAAACTCTTAAGTTCAGTCATAACCTCAAATGTGACCATAGTTGGAGATAAGGGACTTTGAGAGGGTAATTAAAGTTAAATGAGGTCATAAAGGTGGAACACAAGTATAATAGGAATGGAGTCCTTATAAGTATATGAAAAGACACCAGGGCATGTGCACAGAGAAAAGGCCACGTGACGACACAGAGAGAATGCTTGTTTGCAAGTCCAGGAAAAAAGCCTCAACAGAAACCTAACCTGCCAGCACTTTGACCTCAGACCTCCAGTCTCCCAATCAGTGAGAAAATAAATTTTCTGTGGTATTTTGTTATGACAATCTGAGCTGACTAAGACAATGAGATCAAAGACAGCCAGGATCAAGGAAAGTCAGTAAATACGACTAGGGCATAGGATATGGGGAAGAGACTCGCAGAATGAGGACTGGCTAGCTGCAACTCTGGTAAGATTGATGGTTGTCAAATCAGGAAGATGGTCTGTAAGTCTGGACTGAAGCCTTAGATAGAAGTCAGACCAAAACAAGTTTAGGAAAAGAGTTCTAGTTAGTTGCAACTGGTTATGGACTGCATCCCTGTGACCCTCCAAAATTCATATGCTGAAACTCTAATTCTCCATGGCATATTAGGAGGTGGGGACTTCAGAAGGTAATTAGGTTTAGATGAGGTCATGAGGGTGAAACCCCAGGACAGGATTAGTGCCCTCTAAGAAAACAAAAAAGAGACTAGAACTTGATCTCCCAGTCCTGTAAGAAGAAAACTAGAAGGCAGCTGTGTCCTAGGCAGGAAGGGACCCTCACCCAACACTGAATCTGCTGGCATTTCCATCTTGGATTTCCAGCTTCCATAACTGTGAGGAAAAAAATGTGTTTTTGTTCTTTTTTTTAAGTGAGTTTTTTAAGGCCACCCAATGTGTGCTATTTTTGTTATAGCAGTATACAAATGCTGTCATTATGACTGAGGCACAGCTATTTACAAGCATAATGTAAAAAAAAAAAAAAAGTATGTTTACTCTAGACAATTAAGTTTTATATAAATTGTGCCCAAATAGACAAGATGATCAATTCCAGTGATGTTTGACACCATATAATAAATGTAGATATGTTTTCAATTATGAAGCAGGAAACATGCTCAATGAACTTCAATTTCTTCATCTACATTCAGTTCAGTTCATTTCAGCATGCAGTCATGTCCAACTTTTTGCGGCTTCATGGACTGCAACACACCAGGCCTCCTTGTCCATCAGCAATGCCCAGAGTTTACTCACTCATGTCCATCACGTCGGTGATGCCATCCAACCATTTCATCCTCTGTCATCCCCTTCTCCTCCTGCCTTCAATCTTTCCCAGCATCAGGGTCTTTTCCAATGAGTCGGTTCTTCAGGTAACCAAAGTATTGGAGTTTCAGCTTCAACATCAGACCTTCCAATGAACACCCAGGACTGATCTCCTTTAGGATGGACTGGTTGGATCTCCTTGCAGTTCAAGGGACCCTCAAGAGTCTTCTCTAACACCACAGTTCAAAAGGATCAATCCTCAGTGCTCAGCTTTCGTTATAGTCCAACTCTCACATCCATACATGACTACTGGAAAAACCATAGCTTTGACTAGAGAGACCTCTGCTTTTTAATATGCTGTCTAGGTTGGACACAGCTTTTCTTCCAAGGAGCAAGCATCTTTTAATTTCACAGCTGAAGTCACCATCTGCAGTGATTTTGGAACCCCAAAAAATAAAGTCTCTCACTGTTTCCATTGTTTCCCCATCTATGTGACATGAAGTGATGGGACTAAATGCCATGATCTTAGTTTTCTGAATGTTGAGCTTTAACCCAACTTTTTCACTCTCCTCTTTCACTTTCATCAAGAGGCTTTTTAGTTCTTCTTCACTTTCTGCCACAAGGATGGTGTCATCTGCATATCTGAGGTTATTGATATTTCTCTTGGCAATCTTGATTCCAGCTTGTGCTTCTTCTAGCCCAGTGTTTCTCATGATGTACTCTGCATATAAGTTAAATAAGCAGGGTGACAATATGCAGCCTTGATGTACTCCTTTCCCAATTTGGAACCAGTCTGTTGTTCCATGTCCAGTTTTAACTGTTGCTTCTTGACCTGCATACAGATTTCTTAGGAGACAGGTCAGGTGGTCTGGTATTCCCATCTCTTTCAGAATTTTCCACAGTTTGTTGTGATCCACACAAAGGCTTTAGAATAGTCAATAAAGCAGAAGTAGATGTTTTTCTGGAACTCTTGCTTTTTCAATGATCAGACAGATGTTGCCAATTAGATCTCTGGTTCCTCTTCCTCTTCTAAATCCAGCTTGAACATCTGGATGTTCACGGTTCACATACTATTGAAGCCTGACTTGGAGAATTTTGAGCATTACTTTGCTAGCATGTAAGATGAGTACAATTGTGCAGTAGTTTGAACATTCTTTGGCATTTCTTTTCTTTGGGATTGGAATGAAAGCTGACATTTTCCAGTCCCGTGGCCACTGCTGAGTTGTCCAGATGTGCTGGCATATTGAGTGCAGCACTTTCACAGCATCATCTTTTAGGATTTGAAATTGCTCAACTGGAATTCCATCACCTCCACTAGCTTTATTCATAGTGATGCTTCCTAAGGCCCACTTGACCTTGCATTCCAGGATGTCTGGCATCTACACTTGTTATCACAAAACTCCCATTCTTTATTATCTCTATAACAACTAAACAAATTAATATACCTATATACAATGAACAGTATTAATATGATTAATATTTTGAAGAATTTGCATAAAGATGCAGAATAAACAACACTCAGACCAAAAAAAAATTAGAATCATCTGGATCAGCTCTCTCATTTTACAGACAAAACTGAGGTTGATGTAAAATAAAAGGTTCAGGGACTTCCTTAATGCTGTGAGGCCATACAGTAGTTAGAGCTTAAGAGGGCTTATGCTTCCCATATCCATGCTCTGCTTATGAACTCCATAAATGCACACACATTCCAACAAATCTTATCATTTTTACCACTAAATGCTAAGTGCTGCACTTTAGAGACTGAGTATTTTAGGAACTGTGTAATCTGACTCTCTGTTTCACAGATGGCAGAACTGAGACCCATATATTTAATTAGAGCTTCTCTCATGGTTCAGATGGTAAAGAATCTGCCTGCAATGCAGGAGACCTGTGTTTGATCCCTGGGTCAGGAAGATACCCTGGAGAGGGGATGGCAACCCAAGTCAGTATTCTTGCCTGGAGAATTTCATGGACTAGAGGAGCCTGGCAGGCTACAGTCCATTGGGTGGCAAACAGCTGGACACAACTGAGGTACTAACACTTCCACTTTTCATACTTAACTGATGGGACAACATGAAAGAGTAGTCTCATAAGTACAGAGCCAGACTGAGGTATACTGCCTTACAGCCTTGTCAGGTAATACAATGCCTAGTACACAAAATAGTGATGTAGTAAGGATTATGTGGATAGAATAAATAATCATAGGATGCATAATCTGCAGGAAGAAAAAATAAGCTAACTATACAATTTGGTCTGTTTTTAATTATCACCATGTATCATTAAATTCTAAACAACTTCAGTGGTAAAATATCATGAAAAGAATCTTACTTGTCAACCTCCTAAATAATGTTGAAAATAGTATTTAGTTTTTGCAGTTTATCCATAAGCTTCAAATTTACAAATATTTATTATTTATCCTTTAACAGACATCACGTTCCACATAGGAGGAAGTTTAGAGTGTTCCCAGTTATCCAGCTCCAAAGGAGTTTTTGATGCACCCAGAATCATTTTATGTATCAAGAACAATTGAGACTATACTCAGCTATTAAGATGGTAAAAGTGCATCTGGGTTAACAGCTTGCCTTTAAAGATGATTTGCATATGTTCATTCCTGCTTTTATTGGCTTTCATTATACAACACATATATTATTATACATAATATATACAAGAAGGGAAATTCAGCAAAAAGGTTAAGCATATTGTGGGGATAGGAACATTTTATTATGGAATATTTAAAGAAATACTTGAAAGTTTTTATAAAAAATAATATCTACTTTTTTTTCTTCAATGTATTTACCACAATGGCTCATCTGAGCTGAGCCTGGTGAAAGCAATGTCATGTCAAACAACTTGTCTTCTCTCTCCCACTCTCCCTATTCTATCAGAGGATAACCTGATAGAACATATACATAGCCCCCAATGCTTGCTTTATGTGTATGCATACACAAGACAGTTTTTCACACTACCTGAAAAAAAATACCAGTTTGAATTCAGGATCAATAACTTACTTTAAAACTTGTTTTAAAATTACCCCACTTAGGGCTTCCCTGGTGGTTCAGTGGTAAAGAATCTGTCTGCCGATCCAGGAGACACAGGTTTAATCCCCAGTCTGGCAAGATCCCACATGCTCTGGAGCAAGAAAGCCCGTGTCCAACAAAACTGAGCCTGTGCTATAGAGCTTGGGAGTCACAACTAATGAGCCCACATGCCACAACTACCGAAGACTGCACACCCCCGAGTCCGTGCTCCTCAACAAGAGAAGCCACCACAAGGAGAAGCTCTTGCACCACAACTAAAGTGTAGACCCCACGTGCCACAACTAGAGAAAAGCCCATGCAGCAGTGAAGATCCAGCATAGTCAAAATAAATAAAATTATTTTAAAAACTATCCCACTTATTAAAACCCCTAATCTTGAGCCCAGCAGTCTTATAAAGTGAAAGTCGCTCAGTCTTGTCCGACTCTTTCCAATTCCATGGTCTATAGTCCATGGAATTCTCCAGGCAAGAATACCAGAATGGATAGCCCTTCACTTCTCCAGGGGGTTCTCCCAACCCAGGGATCGAACCCAGGTCTCCCACATTGCAGGCAGGCAGATTCTTTACCAGCTGAGCCACAAAGGAAGCCCAAGTATACTGGAGTGGGTAGCCTATTCCTTCTCCAGGGGATCTTCCAGACCCAGGAATCAAATTGGAGTTATGTTATTATGGACTCACCCAATTTAACTATGCCAATGGACACCCCAAGTCTATTCACAATGGATTATCCAGACAGGCTCTTCATAGCAGGAATTTTTAGACTTTATTAACTCCATAAATGCTCTAATGCTGCATATAAAATGTCATATATGTGCAAATCTTTTTGACAGAAGATCCACAGCTTTCACAAAACTCTAAGAGGCTGTGAATCTAGTGAGCTGAGAAGTGAAAACCACATAAGTAAGTATTTATTCCTATATTCACAGAGTAAGGAAATTTCATTTATTAAATCTAGGGCACATGGGATTTGCAGTTTTTCTAGTCATCTGTTCAAAATAGTTCATAAGCAAGTTTCTAAAGAATGAATTTCTTGAAGACAGCAACAATAAATCAAATTTTCTTCAAATAAATATCTATCAATGTTTCACAGTGAGGAGCTATTTATCATGTAGAGCTAACTAGATAGACAGTCAGACAGATGTGAGTGCAAAAGATTGTGTGCTGAGTCCAGATGTATGCTAATCCCTTACAGGATACAAGAGAGAAGTGAAAAACCTTTGTTTCGTCATGGCAAGAGCTGTCACTAAAACCCTGAGACACTAAGCGTGACTTCTGAGGTCTTTATGAGGACTCCATTCCACCCCAGGGTAGAATCTGTGCTCCAGGGGCAGCTGTGACTGAGAGTCAGTTCAAACTCTTTGAATTAAAGATACATTGTTTTATAATTAATAGAAATTAGAACTATTCTTCCTCTTGTTTGAATAAAAATGCTACTGCTATTTACTTAGTACCTGGACAACTTCATTTGGTTTCTCTGAATGACTTGAAGTCAAAATAAAAGAAGGAAGAAAGCAAAGAAGGAAGGAAGATTAGTATATTTTTTTTTCATTAAAAGAAACAAAATACCCTATACAATACAATCATCCTTACTGTTATATATTTAATCAGCAGAAGGCAATTTACCAATAACTAGGTTCATATCAAGTAGAGAAATTTTGGTGTCCTAAATGCCAAAATCGCTTATATTATTACAAATCCTAAATCCACAACTTAAAGACTTTAAAATTCAATAGAGTAAGGAGTTATAGCATCCTACATGTCATATTTTGGTTGAAACAAGGAGAAGAAGGCAAAAGCAAATAAAACATCATCCCTTACCATGTTCTTTTAGAAGAACATCTAAAAGATTATGTTCTAGTGAGCAAAAAAGACAGGCAATAGACAAGTTTATGTTTTTCTTCTCTTGAAAATGAAAAATAGAAGCAAATAATACAGTATTCAATTTATCACTCAGATTTAACAGAGGCTAACTTTTTTACATATGCAATTTATTTTAAGAAATAAGATGTTAGATATTTTTCAGGATTCCCTTCTCTCTACTACCAATAGGCCCTACTTCCTTCAACTCAATCCCATCAAGTCACAAATCTGAACCTGTGCACATTCTTCCATGAATGCACTTATATCAATATCAATATATGGTAGTGCTTTGTGCAGATATACAATGAAGAGCATAGCTTCATTTATTTTCTAGAGAAAGTATTCTAGCCTTCTGTTTCATTATCATTTATCTATTATCAAAATGTCAGTATTTGTTAAAATTTTCTGTCTTAGAAAATGAGTTCTTCCTTGTCTGAATGATTGTTATGGACAAAAGTTAACCCACATAAAATAGAGAAAAAATTAAATAGTGAACAAAAAGATTTATTAGAATATAACCTTTACACATCAAACTAAATTTATCAAATTTCAGATTGTGATTATTATCTTTAATGTTTTAGAGTAATTACGTTTCAAGTGTTTCCCAGTATGTTTTCCTAAAAAATGATAAGACAAATCTACACTTATCTCTTTTCATTTGACTTCCTCTGTCCTCATTTTGTTTTCATTATTGACTCTATAAAATTTTCAGTAAGTCTTCCTTAACCTACTGATACTCAAATCATTCTCTGTGGAATCTTATTTAAATACTCATGTAGATTTTCTCTTTTTCAATTGTAAACTGCCCCATGTCTACTATAATTTTATCAGTAGCTTTGTTTGTAATTTACACTTAATACCACTTTCATTAACTTTCTAAAAATTTTCAATTTGCAATTAGTTCCCACTGTCTTTTGTGTTCTACATAAAGTATTAATCATACTGGATTATGAAGAAATAAATCAACAAAGATTATTACAGAATATATGACTGAAATTAGATTTACTTTATAATCATCAAACTCATCATTAAATAATTTCAAAAATGCTATGTTCCCAAATACTAAGATAGCCTAATGCTCCCCTCAAGCCTGACAAATTTCTTCCTGACCATTGGTCCCCTGACCTCCCTTTTCTTAGAGCATTTACTCCAGAAATGCTCTGCCACATCTGTAGTGGATAGATCTCCTTCAAAAGTCTCTTTGCAGTTCCAAGACTGGGAAAAGTCTTTTGCAAGTACCTGGAAATGATCTCTTTAAAATATAATCATCCAGGAAGCTCTAACAGTCTTTGGGTGATGGTAGGTGCCTAACTTCAAGGGATACCTTGCTCCAAATTGTAGAACTCTTGCTATCATGAAGATACTAGAAAACACAGCTTACCTTAAGAAAAGAAAGAAAGTTAAGTCGTGTCCAACTCTGCGACCCCATGGACTATATAGCCTGCCAAGCTCCTCAGTCCATGGAATTCTCCAGGCAAGAATACTGGAGTGAATTGCCATTTCCTTCTCCAGGGGATCTTTCCAACCCAGGGATTGAACCCAGGTCTCCCACACTGCAAGCAGACTCTTTACCATCTGCGCCACCAGGGAAGCCCATAAGCTTACCTTAGGACAAGGCCAGTTAGCAAACTGAAATGATCTGTGTTCTTCACATCCCATTCCAGCTCTTAAAAAAGTCTCCAACCCTCAGTACACTTATGTCCCTTATATGTATACCTATGGCTGATTCATGTTGATGTATAAGAAACCAACACAATATTGTAAAGAAATTGTCCTCCAATTAAAAATAAAATAAAATTTTAAAATCTCCAGTCTTCAATTGAGTTAAGCTCAAACTCTTTCCCCTACTGCAACAGTTTTACAAAGCCTTCCCAGCCTGTTTTACTCATGTGATCCAATTTCTCTCTGACAATGCTTTTTCTATTTTATTCCCTTGATTGCCAGGACTCATATATATAATGAATACTCAGTCAACCATAAATTCCTCTGTTTCAGTATTAGACAATTTGGGAGGGTCCCATTGTTTTTACAAAGCAGTTAAGAAATTTTGGAAAGAACAAAGCTTCATTATTAACATATTTGCTGCTTCACGTTAATAGATATGGTGCATTTTTATCACTCAAACTGCAATATTTGATTTTTAAGAGCAAGGGCCCTGCTTTACTTTTTTCTCCATCATGCTTAACACAATACTGACTGCATAAAATGTTTCTTAAAAAATGTGGTCCTGTTATGTGATAATGGCTATTTGATTCCTAAATTTCTATCTCTGAAAAATAGTTGAAATGTAATCACCAATTATATTAAATTCAAGGTATTGTGTTTCAGACAACACAGGTGCATAAGAAGTGGGAAAAAAAAAACCCTACATACTCAATTGTAGAGGAGAACTCATTTAATAAATTATAATAACACATATTTAGTGGGATAATCTGCAATATATATGTCAATATATTTGATTGGAGAAATGGTTAATTACAGATTTGGGGTAAGAAATGCACAAGGTGAGAATGTGTTATCTTATTACTACTGAAAAAGGAAGCCACCAATGAATTTGCATCTAGTCCAAACAGCATACACAACCCAGCTGAGGGGGCCAAAGATGGAACACATTGAGTAGCCAGATAAAACATTACTTAATCAACGCAAATAATCCAACACACTAGGACTAAAACAAACTTTTTAGTTCACAGAGATTTTTCTAAAAAGACAAGGAAAGACAGAAATCCAAAAATCCAACTAATTTTATACAGAGTAAATAGCACCAACACCTTATTCTTAAAATTGACATGCAAAAGAAAATCATTAAGCATTTATCCTAACTTTCTTGCATAAATTATTCAGTGACCAAATAAACTTATTTATAAATGAAAATAATTATTTACAGACAAATCCCAATCAATTCATATGCAATGATGAAAATTTTAAAATTATAATTTTTTAACCACTAATGAGATAATTGATTCAGGCAATGTTTATCGATAGATTATGCTAGTACATTATACCAATAGATCATATGTTAGTTGGGATCAAGATACCACCAATTGAACCCAATGATGATTCTCAACCTCTCTGTTATAACAAGCAGATATCGCATATTGGATGACTACACACAATATGAATTTAAGACACCACCACCAAAGTATTTTGCCACAAAGAAATGTCTAACCTAAATGCAGTTAAGACTGTAGCTGAATTATATTACAATAAATACAAAGGACCATTTTCTTTACTGAATCAATGGCATTTAAAAAATTGACAGTAGAAATTGTTCTATGTATATTTGAGAGACATAACAATAAAATATTATATATGGTCCTTTTAAAGATCAATCCAAAATTTAAAAGATAATTTTGATATGTGTGATAGTGGTACTGTGCTTATATAAGAAAATGACCCTATATTTTAGAAGTATATACTTTATATATAATACAGATACTGAAGTATATATTAAGATTATACAACATCTACACTGGCTTCAAAAATATCTCAGCAACAACTGAAAAAGTGAGGGATTCATACCATGACCTCTAAAAGGTAAATTCCTCAGCATCATATGTTGATAAACAATAAACTGAGATTTAAATTCATATCTACCTGGTTTCGAATCAAACTGTTCTTTGAAATGCTATGCTGGCACTACTCTTTTTACCCAAGGCATAGCACAAACAGGCTTATGTACACACAGAACACAGGGTTCAAGTAAGGAAAAAAAGAGTTAAAGTCACTTGTTCCAGCTGTTTGTTGATCTGGAAAACTGAATCGCTTCCATTTAAACTCCATTTGCACAACAGATCTCCATAAGCTTTTAAAAAATTGCCACCAATTGAGAAATATTATTTAAAGGAGATTGCCAAATTGGCTTCTTTTTATTCTACAGCAATTATATTCATGGGATGATACACAGTTCCTTCAATCCTGCTTTATCTCTGTAGCTGCGTTCTACACAGTTATAGATACTTAGAGAAATGGAGAGCAAAAACCCTCGGCTCCCCACATGGCATCACACCTGGTTCTCCAAAAGTCCTTTGGAACACAGAGCATCAAGGTCATATTTCCTTTGTCATCATATTGCTCAAAAGAAAAAAATGGCGCCCAGTCCATTTTACATAATCATAAGAGAAAGGATGGATACTGCATGGAAAAGAAATGCTAATTATAGAAAGAAAGCAGGTTGCTTCTATTTATTTCAATGAAGCTGACCACTCTGCCTCACAAAAGCAGCTCCTACACCAGACTTCCATGACACAGTCCTTCCACATATCAGTATCCTTTAAAAAGTGAGTCTATCAAAATAAAGGCAAGCACCAAGCTCTATCCATTAAAAACTAAAATATAATAAGCAGATAAAGAAAATGAATGCAAGTTATGTATTCTGAAGATCTATTACAGGATTTCTATGATGTGTTCTTGGTCTTTTAAAATATAATAAGTTCACACCACTTGAAATCCAAATTTTCAATGAGCCTGATATCTTTCACACTGATTATACCACAAAAATCGACATTTCCTTAGCAAAGAGCACATTTAGCACACACAACGAATTTCTAAGCTATTAGTCTCTAAGCTCTAATTTTTCTTTTTTGGCATTGATGGGTAGAATAGGAAAAAGGAGTCCAGAATGGCAGTGGCTAAAAGACAAAGAGGGGGAAAGCCCGCAAAAATAGAACTAAGGGAGGTTCAAGGATCAGAGTAGGACCTCAGGTAAAACAAACAGCCTCCTGGCTAACCCAGTTTACATAGGGCAGGCTCATGGGGAAGAGAAAAAAAACATAAAGAGAGGAGCCAAAATTGAGCTGGGGGCCTCTCTTCTCTTCGTGTCTTTTGGGTTGGCATGCCCTCATGCCTTAAGGGTATTTTTTCCTTTACTTTCTAATAAAACTAAGCTGTAATACAGAGTCATAACATTGGTCCATCCAAGGGCTGTCATGCTGGTCCTTCTAAGGTCTGTAACGCTTGTCTGTCCTTCACTTCAAATTTTTGTTGCAATGAGACAGAACCAAGAGAATTACAAACTCCTGCGACAGCATCACAAATATCCTGAATCCATTCACCTCCTTTGCAACCCTCCTACCAGAATTCCAGTCTCACCATTTTTCACTAGAGTTGTCAAAGTAAATCCCTAAACTATCTACCTGCTTCCAGTCTTACTCTCCCTCAAATCACCTTCCAAAGTAAGATTAGAGTGGTTTTCCAAAAAGCAAAACTCTTCATAAACTTCTCTTTAACCACCAGATATGATGCAAGTGATTTATCATGACAGCTATGGTCCTTTACAATTCTAGCTGTGCCAACTTTTCAACTTCGCATCCTACTCCTCAGCCTGTACTCTGCCCTGAAATTATCCAAAATCCCTTCTACTTTCCTGAAAAAACTAGGTAGTCTAAAACCTCATAAGCTGACTCCTTTCTGCTCACTTTTGCAGCTTCTCCCTACCCACAGACATAAACACTGATTTGTTTCCACTGAGCAGTGCCCAGTGGGACGCTCTCCAGATACTATTAAATGCATTCTGTTTGTTCTCCCAGTTCATTCTGTTAATAAATCCTCCAAGTCTTTGATTCTCATCCTACTTTTGCTTCTCTACCCTCCTTCTCCAAATGAGAACCTGCCTTGCTCCCCAATTCTGTCCAAGTTACAGCATGATTTAGGTAAAAGAGAGAGCAAGATTCCCCAAAGAAAACTTTTATCAACAGTTTCAAGAATCCCCACCCCTTTCCACCATCATCATAAGCTACAGAAACTCAAAGTCTCAAATTAGGTATCATCTTCTTTGAGAAGTCTTCCTTAATATCGCCCATGGAGCAAAACCTCGATTCACACTGCTTCCAAAGCATGGCTTTTATACTTTTATAATTTAGGTATGTGTTTTCTTGTCTGTCTTTGCTAAAGTGCAAACACCGAGGGCAAAAGCCCTCTTTTATGTTTGATGCCTAGGCAGGGAGTGAAATAAAAGTGGTACTTTCCAAGTATTTCTGGGATTAACTTGAAAAAAAAATTATGATCACCTTTTACTCACCATTCTCCTTCTTATTCTCTTCACCTCAAGTCCAGTGCTACAAGTGACTTTGGTTCCAACATGAAGAACTATATTTAAATGAAAAATGAAAAAATATATATTCAAGAAACCTCTCTGGACTTTGAGAGGAAGTCAAAGATGGGTCAATATTTGTTTTATAAATGACATTAAAGATATTACTTCAGTAAGTTATGTCATTATAAAAATACATTACTATATACAAAGTTTCCCACTCTGACTCATATGACAGAAGCTCTCTAAAACATGGGTATTAACAATATGGAAATATACAAAGCATTACCTGTAATGATACACAGCTAACTAGCCTTGGGTGATGAAGCCTTAGAGTATTTTCACAAAGGATGGTGGTTGTTGCTGCATGTACAAACCTTACCTCCTTAAAATATATACACTGGTAATGTAAGAAACTAATATTTACACAGTTGTCAGTTTTTAAATTGCTAGACTCCAGCTGAAGAATGTTTTTCATCTGTGGCCTCTGCATATTAGAGCCTGATTCTTTACCAAAAGGAAAACACTTAGGAAAGAAACATATTATAGCAGCACATACTATGGAAACCGAAAGTGTTAAAGGCCTATTAATAATATCTTTACCACTTTGTTTCTAGTCAATCTATATTCCAAACAGAGCAACATAAAACTTATTAACATGCTGTCAAATAAAGGGTTTAACTTTGAATTCAAACACTGGTTTGAAATTTTGTATAATTAAAAAGACTTTTAAATTTCCAAAAGCCAAGCTAATAGGCTAAAATGTTCAAATTTCCTTAGATTAAATGACCTCTCCTTTTTATTCACTGATGTGCTTTTTCCATTCTAAGCAAAACTGTTATCTACTTCTTGAACTCTTGGGAAATGGGAGCTGTATACACTCAAATTGACAATAATGGGTTTTGATCTCCTGACGAAACAGGCCAACTGAAAATGTGCTCTGGAAGCAAAATGCTCCCACATGTGAGGATCACCTATACTGGGGTTAGAGAGGTAGACTCTACCCAGACAAATGGAAGCATTTCTTTTCACTATATATTCCCAATTTTCTTCCGCTCTGATAAACCTGCTCATGCTATTATTTCTACTAGTTCCACTTCTGTGATTTCTGGGTTCTTAAGTCTCATCAGTTCTACAAAAAGCATCACAAATGACACATTAATGGGTATGCCACTTCAACACCCTGGAGTACGAACGCTTCACACCTTTCACAGGATTTGTATCTAAATTTAGCAAATATGATCAAAGTGCTCATAGTGAAAATTATACTTAAAGTACCTCAGGAGAGCTCCACTTTCAGATTATCTTTCAAAAATCTTCTCTCACTCAGAAAGACCGCTACTCTTGAGCTGAACAAGAGTAAAGGGATTCCTAGAACCCCGTCCCAATATGAGTCACTAGTCACATGAGGTTACTCAGCATTCAAAATGAGGCAAGTGCCACAGGCTGAAATGAAAATGTTCTTGAATATGTTTGACTCAATGAAATAAATTATTAAAATTAATTGTACCACCTCCAGTTTCTGGCCCAGTATATAAGGAGCCTAGAAATCACCAATCAGTGCCAATAACAGGTAAAAATCTGAAATACTAAAATATCAATAATTCTTCTTAGACTTGTCAGAGATGTGAGGTCACAGAACAAACCACTAGCCCCCAATTTGGAGAGACAAACAACAAATACAAAGAATCCTAACCTACTTGAAGGGAAACCGCTGAGCAGTAACCTTTGCAGGAATCAGCACCAGGTAGGAAAATGCTGGATGACCAGCATGGATAACACAGAGTTAAAAGTTTCAGGAGGACCAGTCATGGGGAGATGCCCACAGTTTCGTGAGTTTGACCTTCAGGACTCGACCAAGTTCTCACAGTGAATGTCTGAGAAAAATTCAACAAAATTTGCAAGGTATACTAAAAGGTGAAAACACAGTTTGAAGAGACTGAAAAAGCATGTCAATCAGAGTCAAGTAAGGTAGAAATGCCGGAATTAACAAACCAGAAATGTTAAAAATGTATTATCAATGCACTCAGCATTTTAGTGGGAAAACTAGTTAATATTCTAGATATATGATGTAACCAGAGAGATGAGAATTTTAAGAATCAGAAATGTTGGAGATCAAAAACACAGTAGAGCCATGAAGGATACTTTTGAGGTGCTCATAGGTTGGACATGACTAAGGAGAGAATCTCTGAACTTCTGGATATAACGATAGAAACTTCCAAAACTGTAAAGCACCTTAATCACAGTTTTGTTTTTTTTTCTAATATACATTCCTGGTTTAGAATAGCTATTATCAAAAAGCACAAGAGATAAAAAATGATGGAAAGGATGTGGAGAAAGGGAGTCTTTGTGTACTATTAGTGAGAATGTAAATTGGTATAGCCAGTATGGAAAACATTAGAGAGGTTTCCAAACAAATTAAAAATAGAATTACTATATGGATCCAGCAATCCTATTTCTGGGTCAAACGGAAATGAAATCACTATCTCAAAGAGATAGCAAACTCCCAAACACCTCCATAATAACGCAGTTTTATTCAAAATAGTCAAAACATGGCTATCAAGTTAGAAATGGATAGAATGATACATATACACCAAATACTATTCAGGTATAAAAAAGGAAATTCTGCCATTTGCAATAACATGAATGGAACTTTAGGACATTATTCTAGGTGAAAGAAGTCAGACAAAAATAAGTACTGTATAATATCATTTATATGTGGAATCCAAAACTGTCAAGTCCATAGAAACAAGGAGTAGTTTGATGGTAACCAGAGACTAGAAGATAGGGGAAATGTGGAGATTTAGATCAAAAGATACAAATTTCCAGTTATAAGATGAATAAGTTCTGAGAGACCTAACACACAGCATGGTGACTACAGTTAAAAATATTTTATTATATATTTGAAAGTTGCCAAGAAAGTAGATCTTAAATTTTCTCCCCCAACACAAGCAAAAGATAATTATGCGAGGTGAGGAAGGTTAATTAGCCTCATTTTGGTAACTATTTCACAATATATGCTTGTATCAAACCATCACATTGTATACCTCAAACTTATAGTGTATGTTGACTATATCTCAAAGCTGGAGAAGATGTTATATTTAATATTTAAAAATTAAAATGTATGTTCAAGATTTAGTATACTGACAGCAGAAATCTCAGCAAGAATGTGGAAGAATAAACCTCTCATTACTATTACTGGGAATGCAAAACCGTACAATCTCTTTGGAAGACAGAATGTCAACATCTCTTATTAAAACTGGATTATCTTACAACAAAACAATAATTTTTGTGCAATTCATTCAAGGAAAGAAATTTTGTCACTCTGTTCTAGATGTCTAGAGGTAACCTGCTTGAAATCAGAACAGTTTTAGGTGTAAATATATATCCATATGATATGTTAGTAGGTTGATTCCCTGGTAGCTCAGACAGTAAAGAATCTGCCTGCAGTGCAGGAGACCTGGGTTCAATCCCTGGGTCGAGAAGATGCCCTGGAGAAAAGAATGGCTACCCACTCTAGTATTCTTGCCTGGAGAATCCCATGGACAGAGAAGCCTGGTGGGCTACAGCCATGGGGTCACAAAGAGTCAGATATGACTGAATGACCAACACGTAAATTTCACTTCAGTGGGTTGATAAATACTCATTAAAATAATATTTGCTTATTTTAAATTTCACTGTATAAGTTGACTGTAATTCACTGCATCTGATAATGGTGGAGTAACTTGAAGTAAACACACTTATCAAAAACAAGTGGAAAACAGCAACCAAAGGAACTACGATTTGAGCAGATTAGAACTCTGGAAAGAACAAAAGCTCACTGAAGCGAGCTTGGCTTAGAAGTGAACTATACTTTTTTATATCCCTCAGGCATGTGCTGATTCCTAAGTTGCATACAGCAGAGAGGCTAAAAAACCAAGAAAGAAGCAATAACTAGAAGGATTATAATATGAGGTCAGCTTTCAGCAGCCTCATAGAGTTGGAGAACCAAAAGTTAAGAACTCAGGGCTACTAACAACCAGAAATTCTGAGGCACTTTATTTCAGAAAAAAAGAAAGTATACCAAGATAAACAAACAGAAAGTACTGTGTTGCTAAGGCATTCACTTATTTATAAGCAGCTTTGTGGTCAAGAGATTAAGAAGGTAAGGAGAATACTGGCTAAGAAGAACACTTTGGGAAGTTTCATGGAGCAGGGTTAACACAAATTACGAATTAGAGTTGGCCAAGGGAGAATGACTTTGGCATACACCTTAAATTTCAACATAAGACTCTGGAAGTGCTACAGCTTACGAATAAGGGAAGATCTGAACACGGACTTACCCCAACAAAAGACTTGATCCTAACTGCACAAATTCAATCTCAAACTGAATTACAGTAATTTACTCCTACTCTATCTACATGTCAGGCTTTCCTGGTGGCTCTGGTAAAGACTCTGCCTACAGTGCAGAAGACCCAGGTTAGATCCCTGGGTCAGGAAAATCCCCTGGAGAAGGAAATGGCAACCCACTCCAGCATTCCTGCCTGGAGAATCCCATGGACAGAGGAGCCTGGTGCTGGCTACAGTCCATGGAGTCACAAAGAGTCAGCCAGAACTGAGCACTAACACACACTATCTACATGTCAGAAAGCAACTGGAATTCCTTCCTGGTAAGGAATAACATTGTCCAATGTTTCTAACAAGCTGTGCAAACTTTCATAAGCAATGTTTAATATTCAATCAAAGATTGTGCTGTACTTAGTCATTCAGTCATGTCTAACTCTTTGTGACCCCATGGAATGTAGCTCACCAGGCTCCTCTGTCCATGGGGATTTTCCAGGCAAGAATACTGGAGTGGGTTGCCACGCCTTCATCCAGGGGATATTCCCAACCCAGGGATCAAACCCAGGTCTCCTGCATTGCAGGCAGATTCTTTACCATCTGAGCCACCAGGGAAGCCCAATAAAAGATTACCAATTATATAAAATAAAAAATAAAATTAATGAAAACACTGAGGGGTAAAAATTCCAAAGGTGATCTAGGTATTAAACCTCTTACACATGAATTTTAAAATAATAGTGATTAGTATATTTTAAAAGATTAGAAGACTGAAATTTATTTTTTTTTTCATACCTAGAGTCATTGAATCTTTTTTTTTTCCATTTATTTTTATTTGTTGAAGGTTAATTACTTTACAATATTATAGTGGTTTTTGCCATACATTGACATGAATCAGCCATGGATTTACATGTGTTCCCCATCCCAATCCCCCCTCCCACCTCCCTCTCCATCCCATCCCTCTGGGTCTTCCAGTGCACCAGCCCTGAGCACTCGTCTCATGCATCCAACCTGGGCTGGTGATCTGTTTCACCCTTGATAGTATACTTGTTTCAATGCTGTTCTCTCTGAACATCCCACCCTCATCTTCTCCCAGAGTCTAAAAGTCTGTTCTGTACATCTGTGTCTCTTTTTCTGTCTTGCATATAGGGTCATCGTTACCATCTTTTTAAATTCCATATATATGTGCTAGTATACTGTATTTGTCTTTATCTTTCTGGCTTACTTCACTCTGTATAATGGGCTCCAGTTTCATCCATCTCATTAGAACTGATTCAAATGAATTCTTTTTAATGGCTGAGTAATATTCTATGGTGTATATGTACCACAGCTTCCTCATCCATTCGTCTGCTGATGGGCATCTAGGTTGCTTCCATGTCCTGGCTATTATAAACAGTGCTGCAATGAACATTGGGGTGCACGTGTCTCTTTCAGATCTGGTTTCCTCAGTGTGTATGCCCAGCAGTGGGATTGCTGGGTCATATGGCAGTTCTAGTTCCAGTTTTTTAAGGACTCTCCACACTGTTCTCCATAGTGGCTGTACTAGTTTGCATTCCCACCAAGAGTGTAAGAGGGTTCCCTTTTCTCCACACCCTCTCCAGCATTTCTTGCTTGTAGACTTTTGGATAGCAGCCATCCTGACTGGCGTGTAATGGTACCTCATTGAGGTTTTGATTTGCATTTCTCTGATAATGAGTGGTGTTGAGTGTATTTTCATCTGTTTGTTAGCCATCTGTATGTAGAAGACTGATATTTAATACACAAATTAAGTCTGCTTTAAATAAGAACTACATGGAAATTTTTTTAAAAATAAAATATTATACTTAAATACATTGAAAAAATTGCTAATAGGAGATTAAGTACAGCAGAAGAGACGTGACAGAGTAGACAGATAAATAATAAATATTCAGACTGATGCATGGAAAGTGTTGAAGGACAGAAAATATATGATATAGCTAATATGGGCTAATCAAAATGACCAGTTGACTAATAAGAAAGAAGTTGGGGGTGGGTGAAGAAAAAAGAAATAGAGGTATAGGTACAAAAAAGTTTTAAATAATAAGATATTTAAGTCACAGATGTAAAACTCTCAAGAAACAAGAAGGCTTTCTTCTCTTTCGTTATTCTTTGAAATACAGCATTCAGTTGGTTATATCTCTCCGTTTCTTCTTTGCTTTTTGCTTCTGTTCTCTTCTCAGCTATTTGTAAGGCCTCCTCAGACAACCATTTTGCCTTCTTGAATTTCTTTTTCTTGGGAATGGTTTTGGTCACTGCCTTCTGCACAGTGTTATGAACCTCCATCCATAGTCCCTCAGGCACTCTGTCAAATTAATCTCGTGCATCTATTTGCTACTTCCAGTAGAAACAAATCAGGGTAAATACAAAGAAAGAAACACCTAGGCACAACACAGTAAAACTTCTGAAATCCAAATACCAAGAGACAATCTTAAAAACGACAAGAAAAAAAACTTATATCCTACTGTCAAAGGAGCAACAAATAAGACTGACAAATAAGATTTCTGTTTTTCAACAGAAACAATGGAAGCCAGAGACAATTAAAAGACATTTTTTTTGTGTTGAAGAGAAAATAACTGTCATCTTAGAAATATATATTTAGCAATATCAAATGGTGAAATAAAGACATTTTAAGGCAAAAAAAGAATTAGAATTACCACTAACAGATTAAAACTAAAGGAAATACTTAAAAGAGATTTTTAAGCAGAAAGAACCTATTTCAGCTAAAAACAAAAAAGTAATGAACAGTATACAAAGCACATCCTTGTCTAAAATGATGAAGGTAATGATAATGATATTGGTTTGGGAGTTTAAAGTGTAGAATTATAATTCATGTCAAGAATAATACAAAAGAATAGTGGCTAAAAGGAGACAAAATGGTATTCTGTATAGGAAGTGGTAAAAGTACTAATTTGTCTTAGATTCTATTAAACCAACATTTCAAACTGTAATCTCCTGGGTAATCATTAAAGATGAGTTGTTGTTTTTTTTTTTTTTTTTTTTTTACAAAATTAAAAGGCTAATAAAGGACAAAAATGAAATGATTAAAAACAACAACTTAAACTCTGTATTGGCCCAAAGGTAACGAAAAAACAAAAAACAGCATTAAGGAGTTCAAGGGGAAATTTTAGATGGTAGATGTAACCCAAATATAAGAGCACTTTATTCACTCAAGACCTAAGATTTCCAATTATTTGGCAGTCAGTCCCTGCTAAAGCTGAACATAAGGATATTCTATGAACTAGTCATTATTCTCATAGTCACATATATCGCACAGAAATGTACATGCACCTTTGTCAAAAGACACACAAACAAGGAAGCTTTATTATTTGCAATAATAATAGCATTATTTGCAGTAGCTGAAAACTAGAAACAATCCACATATTCATCAACAATGAAATAAATTGTGTATAAAAATCTATTAAATTAATTACTCTGCTGCAGATAAAATGAACAAACTACTGCTAAAGGAATCACACAGCAAAATTTTATAAATAAAATGCTAACCTAAACAATCCAGACACAAAAGAGTAGATAATGTACAACTACACTTGCTTCAAAAAAAGTCAAAACAAAGACGTTTAAAATCAGATAATGGTTAATTTGAAGAGGATGGGACAGGACTAATGGGGAAAGGTAGCAAGAAGTTTCTGGTGTGCTGGTAATGCTCTTTGTTGATCTGGATGGTGATCATGTGGGATCTCCTTATGAAAATATAAATGACTTACATTCTTTTCTGAACGACATTATACTTGGATATATGAATTCATCTTTCAATGTAAATAGGTCATGAGAGGCTCTCAATGTAAAGCAAATTTCAATATGTGGAATTTTAGAAATTAAACAAAATGAACTTAAAACTTTTAGCCAGTTTGTAAACTTCCTTTTTCCTAAAATAGCATTGTCTTGCATGTTATCAAAATAAACAAAACTACTCAGGTCTAGATTTCCAATATTGATGTTAGAATTTCTAACAAAATGGTTGCTATCTTTTTTTAATCTATTTCTTTAGCAACTATTCATTATGTGTTATGGGAAACTTCAGGGGCTTCACAGAAAACAAATGTGTAAATAACATAATAACACTCCATGTTACATGAAATAAAGTGAAGATATTGAAAATTCCAATTTTGATTCAATTGAAGATTTTAAATTATGATATTTTTTAAATTGAAGAAAGTAGGGAAAACCACTAGACCATTCAGGTATGACTTAAATCAAATCCCTTATGAATATTAAGTGGAAGTAACAAATAGATTCAAGGGATTAAATCTGATAGACAGGGTGCCTGAAGAACTATGGACAGAAGTTTGTGATATTGTACAGGAGGCAGGGATCAAAACCATCCCCAAGAAAAAGAAATGCAAAAAAGGCAAAATGGTTGTCTGAGGAGGCCTTAAAAAGGCCTTCTCTTCTAGCTGTGAAGAGAAGAAAAACGAAAGGCAAAGGAGAAAAGTAAAGATATTCCCATTTGAATGCAGAGTTCCAAAGAATAGCAAGGAGAGATAAGAAAGCCTTCCTCAGTGATCAATGCAAAGAAATAGAGGAAAACAACAGAATGGGAAAGACTAGAGATCTCTTCAAGATAATTAGCAATACCAAGGAAAAATTTCATGCAAACAAATAAAGGACAGAAATGGTATGAACCTAACAGAAGCAGACGATATTAAGAGGAGGAGGAAAGAATACACAGACCAACTATACAAAAAAGATCTTCATGACCCAGATAACCATAATGGTATGATCACCAACCTAGACCCAGACATCCTGGAATGTGAAGTCAAGTGGGCCTTAGGAAGCATCACTACAAACAAAGCTAGTGGAAGTGATGGAATCCAGTTGAGTGATTTCAAATCCTAAAAGATACTCTGTGAAAGTGCTGTACTCAATAATCCAGAAAAGTCAGCAGTGGCCATAGGACTGGAAAAGGTCAGTTTTCATTCCAATCCCAAAGAAGGGTAATGCCAAAGAATGTTCAAACTACCGCAAAATTTCACTCATCTCACACACTAGCAAAGTAATGCTCAAAATTTTCTAAGCCAGGCTTCAATAGTACATGAACCATGACCTTGCAGATGTTCAAGCTGGATTTAGAAAAGGCAGAGGAACCAGAGATCAAACTGTCAACATCTGTTGGATCATCAAAAGGCAAGAGAGTTCCAGAAAAACACCTACTTCCGCTTTACTGATTACACCAAAGACTTTGACTCTGAAGATCACAACAAACTGTGGGAAATTCTTCAAGACATGGGAATACCAGACCATTACCTGCCTCCTGAGAAATCTGTATGCAGGTCAAGAAGCAACAGTTAGAACCAGACATTGAACAGCAGACTAGTTCCAAATAGGGAAAGGAGCACATCAAGGTTGTATATTGTCAACCTGCTTATTTAACATATGCAGAGTACATCATGTGAAATGCCCACCTGAATGAAGCATAAGCTGGAATAAAGATTGCCAGGAGAAATATAAATAACCTTCAGATATGTAGATTATATCATCCTTATGGCAGAAAGTGAAGAGAAACTAAAGAGCCTCTTGATGAAAATGAAAGAGGAGAGTGAAAAAGTTGGCTTAAAACTCAAACATTCAAGAAACTAAGATCATGGCATCTGGTCCCATCACTCCAAGGCAAATAGATGGGGAAACAGTGGAAACAGTGAGAAACTTTGTTTTGGGGTCCAAAATCACTGCAGATGGTGACGGCAGCCATGAAATTAAAAGACGCTGGCTCCTTGGAAGAAAAGCTATGACTAACCTAGACAGCATATTACAAAGCAGAGATATTACTTTGCCGACAAAGGTCCATCCAGTCAAAGCTATGGTTTTTCTAGTAGTCATGTACAGATGTAAGAGTTGGACTATAAGGAAATCTAGTGCTGAAGAACTGATGGTTTTGAACTGTGATGTTGGAGAAGGCTCTTGGGAGTCCCTTGGACTACAAGGAGATCAAACCAATCCATCCTAAAGGAAATCAGTCCTGAATATTCACTGGAAGGACTGAAGCTAAAGCTGAAACTCCAATACTTTGGAAATCTGATGTGAAGAACTGACTCACTGGAAAAGACCCTGGTGTTGGGAAAGATTGAATGCAGGAGGAGAAGGGGACAACAGAGGATGAGATGGTTGGATGGGATCACCTACTCGATGGACATGAGTTTGAGTAACCTCCAGGAGTTGGCGATGGAATGGGACGCCTGCCGTGCTGCAGTCCATGGGGTTGCAAAGTGTTGGACATGACTGAGCGACTGAACTAAACTGGACTTATATGAAATGGACATGAGAGGAAAATGTGCTTCCAGTTTTTCTGTTCTGATCTTTTCTGATGCTGTATCAAACATTTCTTCCAAGGATGATACATCTTATCCATTTAGGAAATTATATTCAAACTTATTAGCAAATTTTATGTTAGTTGTTATTGAGTTACAAAATCACTTTTGGAGGTATAAAAAAATTGTAAAATTCAAAATTATTTTTTAATTAATTTATTGAAATAAATCTATTATGTCTATTATGTCTTCCTGCTAATAACATTTGAGGAGAAATAAAACAGAAAACATATGGTAAAGAATTCACATGTCAAGAAAACAATCCAGAACATTCTTCATGAATTGCTTAGCCAGACTTCATCTCAGACTTCACAGGCAGTACACATTTGAATTCAAGACTAACACCTGGATGACTATTTAATAGCAGCCTGCAGGGTCTCCTGAGATGGGATGGAAGAAGTCAGGTTGCATTTCCACTGCACTATCTTTCACAGCATATGTTAAGTCCAAAATATTGTAGGGAAACATTAAGCCACTTGTTCTACAATTGGAAAAGGGGAAAGGTGTATGCTCCATCTCATAACAATACCCTCTCCAAAGCTCAAGGTCAACTTATAACCCTTGCTAAGTATTAAAGTACACATACATCAGCTTTCAAATCCCCTAAATCACATTATGTGTCTCTTTATAGAATGGGAAAAGCACTACGGGTCTCTGGAAGAGAAAATGTGCTGGATTGAGACTTAAAACCTACCTGAAATTGATTTGAAACTCTTAGCAAATGATTCCTGAAGTGAAATGAAATCTGGAAATGAGTATTTATGAAAATTTGAGGATTAATTTAGAAAAGAGATTCTGTTATACTTAGAAAAGCACATGCCCTCACATCCTACACTATACTCCGCAATAGGTTTTATATTTCATATCTAAACTTACTACCTTATTTTCAATAAGTCAATTGAACAACATTGGTTGAGGGCCAGTCTTCTGGCTATTGCTATCAATTAAGGAGCTGACAGAATTTGTGGATGTTATAAAGTAATAAAGGCATTAAAGCACTCTAATATCATAGTAAATATAGAACTTCATTACAAGGAAATCTTTGTTAAGGTAAATTATAGGCAGGATAAAGAGTATACCCAAAGATCAAAAAATAAAAATGTATCTGTAGTATTTGGGAGATAGTGATGCAAAAGCCTGTTGGAATTGAAAGCTATATGTTTCAGAACTAAGTTATAAAGTATAATGAAGCATTTGAGTGCAAGGTATGGCAAACCTTGAATGTCAGAATAAGCATTATGAACTGACTCTGCACTCATTTCTTTGGACAAGGTTGGCTTCAAAGTGTTAAACAGGCTAAAAAGAGATGAAAGAAGTCAAAAAATTGATGAGCCAGCTGGAACATTTGTTGAGTTGATTCAGGCATGTGGTCTAGAATACTATTAATAAGAATGAAGAAGAAGAAACCTGTGGAAACTTTAAGACAAACTGCTTAGCAGCTGAAAGACAGGGATCACAGCCAAATTTACTAACCACGCATAATATAGTCCTCATTTGTGCTCAATACTATGAATATAGTTAATAATGCCACAAAGGTGATTTTTAATAGTAATGACTAACTAAAAGCACTAAACTGAAAAGACGAGTTGTTCATGTTCATGTCTCTATGCAGAGGCATTTCAAATTACACAGATCAACAGGAATCCTTAAGGTGGACAGGAAAGCAGAGAAAAGCTTAATGTCTTAATTTCAGTTCTTTCACTGAGATAAATGATTTTTAAAGGCACATACTGAAATTTTAGAATGTCCTGATTACAAAACAATAACAAACAATAATGAATAATATTTATGCTGTCCTTACTATGTACCAATAACTCTGTTAAGAATTTGAATAAATAATTTCATCTATTCCTCAAAAAAATCCCTTTGGGGTAATATCTATACTTAACTTCATATTATAGGAAACAAAAGGGATTCTCAGAGAGTCAAGAAAACTGCCATGGTCATAGAATTGCTAAGCAGGAAAACCTGAATAGACATAGGTCTATCTGTTGACAAACTCTGCCCTTAAATATAGGCATTGTCCCAAAGCAATCTTTTGTCAACCTTTTCCAGCACTCTTTGTATTGTGTTGTACTATGCTAGATCACTTCAGTCATGCCTGACTCTTGGAAACGTCCTGGACTGTACCTGCCACACTCCTCTGTCCATGATATTCTCCAGGCAAGAATACTGGAGTGGGTTGTCATGCCCTCCTTCAGGTGATCTTCCAAATTCAGGGACTGAATCATGTCTCTTAAGTCTCCTGCACTGGCAGATGGGCTCTTTACCGCTAGCACCACCATGGAACATTTCAAAGACCATATGACAGGAGTTAAGATACCTGAATATTAAACTTTGTTCTGTTACTACTGGTTCTGTGACTTTGGGCAAGTCAATTAATTCATCTTTATGATTCACAATTTCTCTGTATAAGAAATGAAAAGACTGGGGGGACTCAGATTCCTTTAAAAATAACATTATAAGATTAAATAATATATAATGTGGTGGTGTTGAAGAAGACTCTTGAATGTTGGAGAAGACTCTTGAGAGTCCCTTGGACCACAAGGAGATCAAACTAGTGGTGGTGTGTTGTGATGGTGTTGGAGAAGACTCTGCGGTATTGGAGAAGACTCTTGGGAGCTCCTTGGACTGCAAGGAGATCAAATCAGTCAATCATAAAGGAAATCAGTCCTGAAAATTCATTGGAAGGACTGATGCTGAAGCTGAAACTCCAATACTTTGGCCACCTGATACGAAGAACTAACACATTGGAAAAGACCCTGATGCTGGGAAAGATTGAAGGCAGGAGGAAAAGGGGACAACAGAGGATGAGATGGTGGGATGGCATCACCGACTCAATGGACAGGAGTGTGAGCAAGGTTCAGGAATCGGTGATGGACTGGAGGCCTGGCGTGCTGCAGTCCATGGAGTTGCAAAGAGTCAGACATGACTGAGTGACTGAACTGAAATGAACTGATATGATTAGATGATATTTATCATATAATTAAGTTTTCAGAACTGTAAGGATTTATAATTTTTACTTATTCTGATTTTATTATTCAGATCAATAATAATTCCTCATTTTCATTTATAGTCAGAGTTGAGATGCTTGTTGCCTTCTAGCAGCCTAAATTATAATTACTCAGCTTCGTAGTTGTTGATAAATACTTATTTGCTTTTAGAGCACTTTATTTTGCCCTGCTCATTCTGTCTGTTGTATATTTTATTCTGGAGAGCACTATACAGAAGAGCTTAGCATCTTTACTCTCAGCATTAATACTCAATCATGAGCTTTCATTGAGGCTTAAATATTACAACAATAAATCCACTTAGTACAGAAACACATTTAGAAAGAACATATTTAGCTTGGATTACACTTGCACTCTACAATTAAGATTCAATCCCTTCCAGAAAATTATAACTATGAGAAAACTGCATGGTGAGGTTGGACAAAGTTTAAATTATGGTTTTTAATTTTAAAATCACAGATATGGATACATACACACATATATATAAAAGATATTTTTGCTACTCCACATCTGGTAGTAATCTGAGTCACAACTTGCACTTGCTTGAATTTGGCAGGAACTGTTTCTTAAAATGTTGAGCATAAACTCTCTGGATATATTCTGAAAGATAATATCGAATACACTTAGGTAATTAATGTGTAAATAAATTACTGGGATTCCTTTGTGGCTCATTGATAAAGAATCTGCCTGCCAATGCATGAGAAGCAGTTTGATCTCTGAGTAGGAAGATCCCCTGAAGAAGGACATGGCAACCCACTGGAATATTCTTGCCTGGAAAAATCCCAAGAACAGAGGAGCCTGGCAGCTATGGTGTCACAAAAAAAAACTAGGACCAAACTTAGCGACTAAACAACAAAAACAACTAACTTACTAAGATTAAAGCAAATTTCATGGCATTTAGTAGTTATAATAAAAGAACTGGACTCCCCAGGTGGTGCTAGTAGTAAAGAATCTGCTTGCAAATGGAGGAGACATACGAGATTCAGGAAGATCCCCTGGAGGAGGAAACGGCAACCCACTCCGGTATTCTTGCCTGAAGACCAATGGACAGACGAGCCTGGTGGATTACAGTCCATAGGGTCACAAAGAGTTGGACATGGCTGAAGTGACTTACCACATGAAAGAACTAATATATTTTCACTTCAGTTCACTCGCGCAGTCGTGTCCAACTCTTTGCGACCCCATGGACTGCAACACACCAGGCCTCCCTGTATATCACCAAATCCTAGAGTTTACTCAAACTTATGTTGACTGAGTTGGTGATACCATCCAACCATCTCATCCTCCGTTGTCCCCTTCTTCTCTGACTTAAATCTCTCCCAGAATCAGGGTCTTTTCAAGGAGTCAGTTCTTTGCATCAGGTGGCCAAAGTACTGGAGTTTCAGCTTCAGCATCAGTCCTTGCTATGAATATTCAGGACTGATTTGCTTTAGGATGGACTGGTTGGATCTCCTTTCAGTCCAAGGGATTCTCAAGAGTCTTATCCAATACCACAGTTCAAAAGCATCAATTCCTGAGTGCTCAGCTTTCTTTATAGTCCAACTCTCACAACCATACATGACTACTGGAAAAACTACAGCTTTGACTAGACGGACATTTGTTGGCAAAGTAATGTCCCTGCTTTTTAATATGCTCTCTAGCTTGGTCAAAACTTTCCTTCCAAGGAGCAAGCATCTTTTAATTTCATGGCTTCAGTAAATGTCTATAGTGATTTTAGAGCCCAAAAAAATAAAGTCTGTCACTGTTTCCACTGTCCTTCCATCTATTTCCCATGAAGTGATGGGACCAGATGCCATGATCTTAGTTTTCTGAATGTTTAGCTTAAAGCCAACTTTTTCAATCTCCTCTTTCACTTTCATCAAGAGGTTCTTTAGTTCTTCTTCACTTTCTGCCATAAGGGTAGTGTCATCTGCATATCTGAGTTTATTGCTATTTCTCCTGGAGATTTTGATTCCAGCTTGTGATTCATCCAGCCCAGCATTTTGCATGATGTACTCTGCATATAAGTTAAATAAGCAGGGTGACAATATACAGTGTTGATGTACTCCTTTCCCTATTTGGAACCAGTCTGCTGTTTCATGTCCAGTTCTAACTGTTGCTTCCTGACCTGAAAACAGATTTCTGAAGAGGCAGGTCAGATGGTCTGGTATTCCCATCTCTTGAAGAATTTTCCACAGTTTGTTGTGATCCACACAGTCAAAGGCTTTGGCATCGTTAATAAAGTAGAAATATATGTTTTCTCTCTTTCTTTTTCTGTTATCCAACAGATGTTGGCAATTTGATCCCTGGTTCTTCTGCCTTTTCTAAATCCAGCTTGACCACCTGGAAGCTCATGTTTCATGTACTGTAGAAGCCTGGCTTGGAGAATTTTGAACATTTCTTTACCGGCGTGTGAGATGAGTGCAATTGTGCAGTAGTTTGAGCACTTTGGCATTGCCTTTCTTTGGTATTGGAATGAAACTGACCTTTTCCAGTCCTATGGCCACTGTTGAGTTTACCAAATTTGCTGTCATATTGAGTGCAGCACTTTCACAGCATCATCTTTTAGGATCTGAAATAGCTCAACTGGAATTACATCACTTCCACTAGCTTTATGTGTAGTGATGCTTCCTAAGGTCCATTTGACTTCACATTCCAGGATGTCTGGCTCTAGGTTGGTGATCACACTATCATGATTATCTGGGTCATGAAGATCTTTTTTATATAGTTCTCAGTATTCTTGCCTCCTCTTCTTAATATCTTTTGCTTCTGTTAGGTCCCTACCATTTCTGTCCTTTATTGTGCCATGAAAAGTTCCTTTAGTATCTCTAATTTTCTTGAAGAGATCTCTAGTCTTTCCCATTCTATTGTTGCCCTCTATTTCTGTGCATTGATCACTGAGGAAGGTTTTCTTATCTCTCCTTACTATTCTTTGAAATTCTCCATTCAAATGGGAATATCTTTCCTTTTCTCCTTTGCCTTTTGCTTCTCTTCTATTCACAGCAATTTGTTAGGCCTCCTCAGACAACCATTTTGCCTTTTTGCATTTCTTTTTCTTGAGGATGGTCTTGATCCTTGTCTCCGGTACAATGTCACAAACCTCTGTCCATAGTTCTTCAGGCACTCTGTCTATCGGATCTAACCCCTTAAAACTATTTGTCACTTCCACTGTATAATCACAAGGGATTTGATTTAGGTCACACCTGAATGGTCTAGTGGTTTTCCCTACTTTCTTCAATTTAATTCTGAATTTGGCAATAAGGAGTTCATGATCTGTGCCACAGTCAGCTCCTGGTCTTGTTTTTGCTGACTGTATAGAACTTCTCCAGCTTTGGCTGCAAAGAATATAATCAATCTGATTTTGGTATTGACCATCCTGTGATGTCCATGTGTAGAGTCTTCTCTTGTGTTGTTGGAAGAGGGTGTTTGCTATGACCAGTTTGTTGTCTTGGTAAAACTCTATTAGCCTTTCCCCTGCTTCATTCTGTACTCCAAGGCAAAATTTGCCTGTTTCTCCAAGTATTTTACCTGTATCAATTTTCTTTTTAGAAGAAAATAGATAAATGACTACTACAACAACAATAAAACCATAAATCTGGTTCAGATTTTCCAAAAGTATCAGGAATAATAATATTTCATTCTTGCCAAAATGTAAGTATTCAATGTGCTTCATTAGGATACCCCACAACACAGGTATATCTTTTTCAATCACATGTAGTTGATAAATGTTTTAAAAATCTCCATCTTTGAAATATGGAAAGGAAAGCAGCATCAAGTTAAACATACATTTCACTTGCAGCAATTCAGTTCTGTGTGTTTCAAAAAGATCCTAGTCAGCTAAAAATTCCAATTTAAATAGTTGGAACAACCTATGTCTCTTTACCTAAGCTTAGGCATGAGATGGAAGACAGAGATTTTCTGGTGTCTCCTGAGTTTTCATTTCATTGTGCATCTCAGCAGAAGCACTCTCTGGGTTATACGTAATGTGAATATAAAAAAGAATACATTGTATAACATGTGCTCAGATAGTAGCTTATATTAAGTATATACAATACTTAATACAGTGTCTAACAAAGAAACAAGCAGAGTAATAGTGTTCTGTTGCCCAGATGCCTATTAAAATTTATAAGGAAATCCAGGAAACATGTGAGTGAGAGCAGGTCTGTAGAGAATATAGTGACCTGGAGGGATTGAGAGACCCTTTCAGCTTTCCAGTGAGGTAAAAACTTGATGTAATAACACTAAGACATTGACCTCTTTTAGCAATCTCAAGTAAAAGTGGAAAGCAGATGCCCATAATAATTTACACATCTTAATAAAGAGATTCATGTTGGTTTCTAATGTATTCACAAATTATAATAAAGATGAACTTATATACTTAAAAAGGTAAAATCTAGAGCTTTACACATACTTTTCATTTTGTCAGTATAAAGGTATTTTTGTTGAGGAAAACAAAACTCTTTAACAGCTTACTAGCTAGACCTGTAACTTTTAAATATTTAGATTTTGAAATGTGGGCCTCTTTGTATTCTTGTAAAACAGAACTTAAAATGGGGGGGTAGGCATGTTTTTCTTGTGCCATTTTTCAATTAAAAGCTAATCAGAGGAAGGAAAAATGCACGTGTTTTACACAGAGAAGACTCCACACATGGACATCACCAGATGGTAGACACTGAAATCAGATTGATTATATTCTTTGAAGCCAAAGATGGAGAAGCTCTATACAGTCAGCAAAAACAAGATCAGGAGCTGACTGTGGCTCAGATCATGAACCCCTTCTTGCCAAATTCAGACTGAAATTGAAGAAAGTAGAGAAAACCACTAGATCATTCAGGTATAACCTAAATCAAATCCCTTATGATTATACAGTTGAAGTGAGAAATAGATTTAAGGGACTAGATCTGATAGAGTGCCTGATGAAATATGGATGGAGGTTGGTGACACTGTACATGAGACAGTAATCAAGACCATCCCCAAGAAAAAGAAATGCAAAAAAGCAAAATGGCTGTCTGAGGAGGCCTTACAAATAGCTGTGAAAAGAAGAGAAGCAAAAAGCAAAGGAGAAAAGGAAAGATGAATGCAGAATGTCATTTGAATGCATAGTGCCAAAGAGTAGCAAGGGAAGATAAGAAAGCTTTCTTCAGTGATCAGTGCAAAAGATATAGAGAAAAATAATTGAATGGGAAAGACTAGAGATCTCTTCAAAATAATTAGCGATACCAAGGAAACATTTCATTGAAAGATGGGCTCAATAAAGGACGGAAATGTTATGGAACTAACAGAAGCAGAAGATATTAAGAAGAGGAGGCAAGAATACACAGAAGAACTGTACAAAAAGATCTTCATGACCCAGATAATCACGATAGTGTGATCACTCACCTAGAGCCAGACATCCGGGAATGTGAAGTCAAATGGACCTTAGGAAGCATCACTATGAACAAAGCTAGTGGAAGTGATGGAATTCCAGTTCAGCTATTTCAAATCCTGAAAGATGATGCCGTGAAAGTGCTGTACTCAATATGCCAGCAAATTTGGAAAACTCAGCAGAGGCCACAGGACTGGAAGAGGTCAGTTTTCATTCCAATCTCAAAGAAAGGCAATGCCAAAGAATGCTCAAACTACCGCACAATTGCACTCATCTCACATGCTAGTAAACTAATGCTCAAAATTATCCAAGCCAGGCTTCAGCAATTCGTGAACCGTGAACTTCCAGATGTTCAAGCTGGATTTAGAAAAGGCAGAGGAACCAGAGATCAAATTGCCATCATCATCAAAAAAGCAAGAGAGTTCCAGAAAAACATTTATTTCTGCTTTATTGACTATGCCAAAGCCTTTGACTGTGTGGATCACAATAAATTGTTGAAAACTCTGAAAGAGATGGGAATACTAGACCACCTGACCTGCCTCCTGAGAAACCTGTATGCATGGCAGGAAGCAACAGTTAGAACTGGACATGGAACAGCAGACTGGTTCCAAATAGGAAAAGGAGTACATCAACACTGTATATTGTCACCCTGCTTATTTAACTTATATGCAGAGTACATCATGAGACACGCTGGGCTGGAGGTAGCACAAGCTGGAATCAAGATTGCAGGAAGATACATCAATAACCTGACATATGCCGATGACACCACCCTTATGGCAGATAATGAAGAAGAACTGAAGAGCCTCTTGATGAAAATGAAAGAGGAGAGTGAAAAAGTTGGCTTAAAGCTCAACATTCAGAAAACTAAGATCATGGCATCTGGTCCCATCACTTCATGGCAAATATGGGGAAACAATGGAGATAGTGACAGACTTTTTTGCGGGGGGCTCAAAAATCACTGCAGATGGTGACTGCAGCCATGAAATTAAAAGACTCTTGGCTCCTTTAAAGAAAAGTTATGACCAACCTAGACAGCATATTAAAAAACAGAGATATTACTTTGCCAACAAAGGTCCATCTAGTCAAAGCTATGTTTTTTCCAGTAGTCATGTATGGATGTGAGAGTCGGACTATAAAGAAAGCTGAGCACCGAAGAATTGATGCTTTTGAACTGTGGTGTTGGAGAAGACTCTTGAGTGTCCCTTTGAGAGCAATGAGATCCAAACTGTCCATCCGAAGGATCAGTCCTGGGTGTTCATTGGAAGGACTGATTCTGAAGCTGAAAACTCCCAATACTTTGGCCACCTGATGTGAAGAACTGACTCATTTGAGAAGACCCTGATGGTGGGAAAGATTGAACATGGGAGGAGAATGTGATGACACAGGATGAGAAGGTTGGATTGTATCACTGACTTGAGTAAACTCCGGGAGTTGGTGATGGACAGGGAGGCCTGGCCATGCTGCAGTCCATGGGGTCGCAAAGAGTAGGACACGACTGAATGACTGAACTGAACTGAATTCCTTGAGTTGTGTTGCACTCAGCTGGGCTGACTGAATAATGATTTTTTCTTTAAAGTGTTTTGGTCAAACTGGAAGCTGGATTGTTCTGCTATCTGTCTGTGGTACCTTCATAATAGCATAAGGTTATGAGAACACAGTATTCCTGGCACACATAAACAGTAACTTTCTTTTTGTGTATTTAGAGAGAGATCTCTACAGTAGCTCCTTGTGAAAAATAGTTTGGAAGATATTAATAAATAAAGGATACTTGCTTTGGAAGACATGACTTTCCAGCAATACATTTATATGTAACTCTAGAAAATGCAAGTTACCAATTTCTAATTACATCCATATAGCAATTGGAAAGAACTGTAAGTAAAGCCACATACAGGGACAAATCTTATTGAAATAGTGAAAAGCAACGTGAAATCCAGTGTAAACATCCTATACTTGTGGAGAATATGATTCAATTTAATTTTTAATATCTTGAAGGTGTTTGTTCTCTTCTCCACACGTTTCATAAAAGACTGCAAAAAGATGAGTGCAGTGCTCAAATAAGGGCTTCACTGATGGCTGGATGGTAAAGAATCTGCCTGTCAATGCAGGAGACATAAGAGACTTGGGTTCATTCCCTGGGTCTGGAAGAGCCCCTGGAGGAGGGCATAGATACCCACTCCAGTATTCTTGCCTGGGAAATCCCATGGACAGAGGAGCCTGGTGGGCTGTAGTCTGTAGGGTTGCAAGAGTCAGACATGACTTAGTGACTAAACAACAAATGCTCATGTAAATGTGCACACAGCTCATTTTGTCTTCCCTAAGTTCATTCTTATATTTCTGTAAATTGCTTGTAGTGTCTTTATTCTTGGTATATTTTAATTAAGGGAATAACAGATGGTTAGAGTTTTATGTGTGCCATTGTTGCTGGTTATAGCATTGCATTGCACTTCATCTTAAAAAAAAAAAAAGAATATACTTGGATCCTTGGATATAAGTGAACAAATATTTAAACACAGAACAAAAGAAATCTTGATATGAATTCATTTTTTGATGTAAGAGAAATAAAGTGGACAAGTATTACATACATAGAAGTGATAGTTCCGGCCACCCTCATGATTCTGCCTGAGGAGAGGCTGTGGGTCTGGCATGAAAGATGTACCTACAGAGAGAAAGCCTCGGTTAGATTCACTGTCCTGCCACAGACAACCTGCCAGACCCAGGAATAGAGTGCAACCAGGAGAGGACATTGACTGTGAAGCCACAGTCAATCCTGTGAGACTTTCCATGAGAGGAAAATATTGGGAAGAATGACAGAAATTGTTCCAAAAAATAACTAGTGATAACAGAAAAAGAAAACCCAGTGAGCCGAAAAATGTAGCATGGTTGAATGGTAGGTAGTATTTGCATCGGGTGTAGATCACGTATGTGTGTGTTTGGGTCTGTGTCTGTGTTTATGGGCATACTGTGTGAGTCAGTCTGTCAGATGTGTATCTTCTGTGAATTTTCTACTCTACTATTATACATATATTGGGAATATGTGGCCATTCTGCTTCTGGTCTTTTGGTAATATCAAATTAGTCTTAGTGTTTAAGCATGTATCTTTGAAGTTATTCATTATGACTGTGTGCTACCTGGAAATTAATTTCTTTCAGAAAGTATTTAGAAAGAAAATGAAACTCTTCTTATTTCATAATATCTGATATTTTCTCTATTATAGCCAATAAGATCATGCATGCTCTCTTCAAATATATAGAATACTTTTTTTCCCTTCAGCTGGTTCCATTTCAAGAGAAAAAATACACTAAAACGACTGTGTTTAGGATTTTCTTTTTTAGAGTTGGCATTTTCTTAGAAGATAAATAAGTCCTCTTTAACTAAAGTTCATGCAATTAAAATATGTTCACGGAGAGACCTGAACCAATGCACTTCCAGAGTGAAACTAAAAGGAAAAAGAGAAATGGAACTTTGTGTGGTTATGTAATTTGGAAGGTGGAAATTAGATCAGAGTGGCATAATAAAGAAATGTTGGAAAGGCATTCTGGGAAGAATTGGAGACAGACCATGCATCTAGGCACTGCGTACAAATTGAGCTAAGATAAGGAAATGTCTGGGGATGGCAGAGGCAAAAGGGATACACGGAAAGTAAAATGCCTCATACAATTTTTAAGTTGATACATATATTTTTACCCAATTTCCTCAGTGAAATGAATAACACCTACACATCACTCTGATGATTTTAGAGTGATCTCACTGGGGAAAACTTAAATTGGTCCTAAATTTGAAATATGAGTTTGTAGAGGAAGAAAGGCAGAAGGACAAGCAAATAGCAAATATCTAGAATACATATGTTCTGCAATGTTTTTTTTCCAGTTTTACTGAGGTATAATTGACTTAAAATATTATGTAAGTTTAAGGTGTACAATGAGATTATTTCATATATATGAGCATATGTGACTTTACATGTATGTGTGTGTGTGTGTGTGTGTGTGTGTATCACAATGTTACCACAATAAGGTTAGTTAGTATATCCTTCAGCTCATAAGATTTTGTGGTTGCAATTGTTATGGTGAGAAAATTTAAGTTTCAATGTCATATCAGCTTTCAAATATATTATCAGAAAACTGCTAGAGCTCATCAATGAATTCAGCAAACTTGCAGGATGCAAAATTAATACACAGAAATCTCTTGGATTCCTATACACTAACAATGAAAGATCAGATCAAAAAATTAAGGAAACAGTCCCCTTTACCACCACATCAAAAATAATTAACTATCTAGGAAACTGAGGCAAAAGACTTGTACTCAGGAAACAGCTGTGGAGTGTTACGTGTATGCATGTGTGCAATCAGTCATGCTCCACTCCTTGAGACCCCATGGACTGTAGCCTGCTAGGCTCCTCTGTCCATGGACTTTCCCAGGCAAGAACACCAGAGCAGGCTGCATTTCCTATGCCAGTGGTTCTTCCTGACCCAGGGGCCAAACCCACATCTCCTGTGTCTCCTGCACTGACAGACAGATTCTTTACCACTGAGCCATCTGGGAAGCCCACCCAGAAAACCATAAGATACTAATGAAAGAAATCAAAGATGACACAAACTGATGCAGAGATATACCATATTCTTGGATTGGAAGACTCAATAACATGAAAATGACTATACCAACCAATGCAATCTACAGATTCAATACAATTTCTATCAAATTACTAAGGACATTTTTCACAGAAATAGAACAAAAAAATTTACAATTTGTATGGAAATACAGAAGGCTTCAAATAGTGAAACCAACCAAGTTCAATATCAGGTCAGAGGAGATTAGAAATAGATATAGAATGAAATCATTTGTAGCATTTATTCCATGTAAAAATATTGGCTGGAGACTGGATAAATGACTTGTGGTGCAGTTATATGGTACAATATATTTATACTATTGACATAATAAAACATATATAAATAAATCATGCCCACTTATAAAAGTGGGTGAATGTTAGGAAAAGAATGATGAGAGAAAAAAGCAAGTTAGACAATACAATTCCATTTTTGTCAACTTTAAAACCATGCAAGCTGAATAATATTCTGTTTAGAGATATAACCATATATGGTAAATGTTTTTAAAAGTATTAGTTAAGATACTTAGTGAATTTTTATCACTGTGAGTGGAGAAGGATGCGATCTGGAATGGACCCTCAAAGATCTTAAGAATTTGGATAGTTTCCTGTGTTCCTTTTCCCTTTAAGGTAGATAGTGAATAAAAGGGAGCTTGCATTGTTATTCTTTATATTGAATCATAGGTCATAGATATTATTTTGTATATATTCAACTTTCATACTAGCAATTTTGAAAAAAGCAAAATAAAAAATTAAGGGTAGCATAGCTAAAAAATAATTAACATGTAGATTTTTTAAATATTACTGGAGAAGAGAAGATCAAAGAAAGAACTCCATCCAAATTCAAAAACAGGAAAGCTAAAGCATGAAAAAATAAATAAGATCTCAGCAAGCATAAAGTGAAAAGATGCAAGGTTTCCTTTGGATTAAGGAAAAGAGCTATCAGGGAATGGCAAGAAAATTGGTAGCTTGAGGGTGGGCTGAAAGAAGCAAGCCTGAAAACAGACAAGCCAACCTGAAGGGAATATTGTTCAGTAAATCCGTTTATGAGGTCTGGTTTTTGGTTTCTTTTATTTTAGTCTCCTGAGATTTTTAAAATAGCATATCCTCAATATTTTATGTTTGAAAGGCAATTGTTTGTCCTGTGGAAGAGAACCGGGAAAAGTTCAGAAACAGGAAGAACAGTGAAGGGCTCGGTATCATTGCGACTTACTTTTCACATTTAATGCAAACACTGTTTTCTAGTGTTTATGATTAGATCTTCCACAGAAAATATACTTCTGCAGTGTGACTAGAATCAAGATTGCCAGGAGAGATATCAATAACATCAGATACGCAGATGACACCACCCTTATGGCAGAAAGTGAACAAGAACTAAAGAGCCTCTTGATGAAAGTGAAATAGGAGAGTGAAAAAGTTGGCTTAAAGCTCAACATTCAGAAAACTAAGGTCATGGCATCCGATCCCATCATTTCATGACAAATAGATGGGGAAACAGGGGAAACAGTGGCTGACTTTATTTTTCTGGGCTCCAAAATCACTGCAGATGGTGACTGCAGCCATGAAAATAAAAGACGCTTACTCCTTGGAAGGAAAGTTATGACCAACCTAGAAAGCATATTAAAAAGCAGAGACATTACTTTGTCAACAAAGGTCTGTCTAGTCAAGGCTATGGTTTTTCCAGTAGTCATGTATGGATGTGAGAGTTGGACTACAAAGAAAGTTGAGCGCCAAAGAATTTATGCTTTTGAACTGCGGTGTTGGAGAAGACTCTTGAGAGTCCCTTGGACTGCAAGGAGATCCAACCAGTCCATCCTAAAAGGAGATCAGTCCTGGGTGTTCATTGGAAGGACTGATGTTGAAGCTGAAACTCCAACACTTTGGCCACCTATGTGAAGAATTGACTCATTTGAAACGATCCTGATGCTGGGAAAGATTGAAGGTGGGAGGAGAAGGGGACGACAGAGGATGGGATGGTTGGATGGCATCACCAACTCAATGGACATGAGTTGGGTAAACTCCGGGAGTTGGCGATGGACAGGGAGGCCTTGCCTGCTGTGGTTCATGGTGTCACAAAGAGTTGGACACAACTGAGTGGCTGAACTGAACTGACTGTGACTGGATCAATACCCTGGCTCTATAACTCAAGGCATTTCTTCTGCATTTTAAATTGTTGCAGTCTAAAATGTTTTCTGTAGTAAACAAACATTGTTGATTTCTTTCCACAGAAAGCTCAAAGGAAAAAAAAAGTTAAGATGAGAAACCAAATAAAATTCAGGTAAGAAAAGAAAAAAGAGTGCGCAATAGATAACCCAGTAGGAGAGGGCAAGAGTAGCAGGGGACTGGGAACCAAAAAACAGAGCTCAGAGAGATTAACGTTTGCTGCCTTCAGTTTCCTTACCTACAAAGAGAGAAGTTCAGCTAGATGACCCCAAGTTCCTCCAGAAAAATAAATGGATGATTTATTCTGTGATATCATGACTCTATTACACAATATGAGTCTACTAAAAAGGTACAAAATCATTCATGGAGAGCTTTCCTTGAGTTTAAGATGCTAAAGTAAGTATTAAAACAATGTGACAAGTACACTATACAATTGTATGCTTGAATTTCAACTTTAGCTTGATAGTTTTGTATTTTTCAGGGATTTAATCTGGATCCAGGAACAACGGGAAACATTAATATCTGCCCCAACCTCTTGGGAAGTTATTATTTTGTGATAGAGAGCAAGAGGAGGAAAGCAATGATTTACCCAGCACTGTTCATCATCACGTGTTGCATTTGAGACTAGAATTCAGGAATATTTTTCCCCTTTGCTGTATGAAAATGACTGCATTTTTCTTAAAACATACAAAGTTTTTAATTCTGTAAAGATTAGCCTATTTAAGGTACCAACTATTTCAAAAAGAACGGTCATTCTCAAAAGCAGCAGAGTAACTGGAAGATTTTTATGGGTAAAAAAATATAAATCAATCAAAATGAATACCATTAATAAAATGATAATGGAAAGAATTACTAGTATAGTCATCACAATTATAAAGGATTGTGGAGTAAAAAAACTATATTTGGGAAGTATCTATTAAATTATCTTTATTCTTCCTTTTCAACTCTAAAGCAGAAAAATATTTGTTCACTGACGGTGTGTTTTGTTTTTATATTTTATGTATACTTACTGTGGTAAAAGGAAGATTCCCTGGAGCAGGAAATGGCAATCTGCTCCAGTATTCTCGCCTGAAAAATTCCATTGACAAAGGAGCCTGGAGGGCTACAGTCCATGGGGTTGCAAAGAGTTGAACATGGCTGAGGACACTCTTTAGTAAAGTCCTCTTTTGTTACAGTGTCTTGCTAATAAAATTAAAATTTTAAATTGCTTTTAAATGAAATATTAATTGCTTATAATTGCAAAAAACTCTTAAAACTGTAAAACAAAGCTTAATTGCTAATAAAGTAGAAATGACAAGTGTGATTTAAAATAGCTAATATTTCAGATAGTTTATTTGTATCAGACATTTAGATACACTATTGTGATTAATGGGCTTCTCTCATAAACTCAGTCAGTAAAGAATCTGTCCAAAATGCAGGAGACCTGAGTTCAGTTCCTGGGTGGGGAAGATCCCCTGGAGAAGGAAACAGCACCCCACCCCAGTGTTCTTGCTTGGAGAATCCCCATGGACAGAGGAGCCTGGAGGGCTACAGTCCATGGGGTGGCAAGAGTCATATATGACTTAGTGACTAAACCACCACATTGTGATTAATGCAAATATTCTCCCTTTGAACAAACTTTAGCTCAATTCCTCTGACTCCTTGTCAACTAGGCCTAAACATTGATCTATAGACTTGACAACCAATGAAGTTTCTATCAGCTCATGGACACAACCTTAGGATGACCTACTTTCACTAATAATGTGTGCCTGCAAAAACTTTAAAAAAAAAAATTGCCAACAAAATTTACTGTTTGTTCCAGTCAATATCTGAAGCTAGGGCCCCTGTCTCCCAGTCTCCATGGGAAGATAGATGCCTACCTTCCGTAAGCTATGGTTAGCAAAACCATATTGGTGTCACATAGACCAATCTTTGCTCCCTGATTTTTACAATTTTTCACTTCCCTGACTCTACTGAACCCTGCCCACCTCCCTCCTACAGCCTCCTACTCCCTTTAAAATGCTGGGTCACGTCTGTACAAATCAAGTGAAGTGAAGTCATTCAGTTGTGTCTGACTCTTTGCTACCACACGGACTGTAGCCCACCAGGCTCCTCTGTCCATGGGCTTCTCCAGGCAAGAATACTGGACTGGTTTGCCATTTCCTTCTCCAGGGGATCTTCCCAACCCAGGGATCGAACCCAGGTCTCTCACATTGCAGGCAGACGCTTTAACCTCTGAGCCACCAGGGAAACACAAAGTTGACTTTAATTCACACTAGACTCTTTGCCCTATTTCCCTATTACTGATTAAAATCTGTCCTTACTACTTTAACTTGTATCTAACATTGTTTATTTTTGACCCTAATCATTTCTTACTTGTTGATGAAAAAATTAAGCCAGATAAGTAACTTACTTTGCAAGACAGCAAAATTAGCAAGTAGTAATGCCATAATTTCAATCTAGGCCTATGTGATAATCACTGTTTGCTAACTACCTTGCTTCTCATTTGGACAAATATGTGAAACTTTTCTTAAAAACTGATAATATATCTTATATTGAAGGTTAATCAATGATAGAGCACTTTAAAATATGAGATATCAGTTTCTGAAAGTACATTTGCCATTAGAATTCACAACTGAGAAGCCAACTCCTGTTAAAAATTGCATTAAAATAATTCATAAAGGTAACCTATAAAAGAATAAAAATGGATCTATCTAAAATAAAGATTTAAAAGACAGTATGTTAAATACTGTCTAAATTGTTAAATTGTTAAATAAAGAACAATGACATGTTTTATTTCTGGTTTAATGGAATTGGTAATTAAAGAAAATGTTTCTTTATAGAATTTCAGTTAGATGTTTATAAATTCCTTCAGCAAAAGCTACAAACAGAAACAGTATAGACTTGGGAATCAAGGAGACTAAAGTTCTCATCATAGTCCTGCATTTATTAATTATGTAACTTGAGCAAATTACTTAATTCTCTGAGTCTCAGTTTCTTCAGATATGTAGTAAACACAACACTGTGAAAGACAAAATTCTAAGATATTCCCCAAGATTTCTGGTCCTTTCTGTATATGCCCTATATGATATTTTTGTTGTTTAATGTGTGAGAGATCTATAAATATGATTCATTTCCATGATTAGGTTCCATTAGATGTTAAAATGATATTATATAGATGTAATTAAGTTCCCCAATCAGTTGACTTTGACTTAATCAAAAGGAATACTATCCTAAGTCAGCAGTTGTTCTTAAAAGAAGGTTTAGATGTCATAGAGATGTACTTCTGTTGGCTTTTTAAAAACAGTAAATTGTTATGTTGTGTGAGGATAATAAGTAGGTGACCTCCTGGAGTTGACTTGCAATCTCCAACTGCCAGCCAGGAAGAAACCTCAGCCCTACAACCACAAGGAACTGAATTCTGCCAGTATCTGAATCAGCTTGTAAGAGGACCTCTAGCTTCCAAAGAGACCACTTCATTGGCTCCAACTTGATGTTATTCTGGTGATACGCTAAGCACTAGAACCAGCTAACTCATACCCATTCTGCCTTTGGATTGCCGAATCACTCTTCTGGTAGAAAAGGAATCCCAGATTATAGAGCCTGAGTTACTTTAAAATGTCTCAGCTCTTTCTCTTATAACAAAGGGAAGGAGATTATAAGATACTACATTATAAGGTACCATATTTTTAAACATTTCATGTATTTATTGATTTCTGGCTGTGCTAGATCTTCACTGCTGTGTGGGCTTTTCTCTAGTTGCCAAGAGTGGGGGCTACTCTCCAGTTGCGGTGTGCAGGCTTCTCAACGTGGTGGCTTCTCCTGGTGCTGAGCACAGGCTCCGGGGCTCACAGGCTTCAGGTAGTTGTGGCCCAGGGGCTCAGGAGTTGCAGCTCCTGGGCTCTAGTGCACAGAATCAACAGTTGCGGCACACTGGCTTAGCTGCTCCACAGCATGTGGGGTCTTCCCAGATCATGGATCAAAGTTACATCTTCTGCATTGGCAGGCGGATTCTTTACCACCGGGCCACCAGGGAAGCCCACAACCATCAAAATTTTAATGACATACCATCCTTTCTTCTATTCATAAGATAAACCTTTAAAACATGCATTCCAGAAAGACTCCTTTTTAGCTACCATTGGGTTCCATGACTGTTATCAATGGACCATGGGGTCACTATTGTTGGCACAGACCAGAACAGCTCATTCCATGGTGATGGATACACTGACATCCAAACACTAGTGTTTCAATCCATGTTAGATGTCCCTTAACATGGAAAACCAGAGAAACAGCTATTTAATGACTGCCTTTCTAGGGGTCTTTTCTTGGGGTTGTGCAAGCTAACGCTGCTTTTGGTCACCATTCGTCTCACCCTAGAGCTTGGGATAAATTCTGCATGTCCCGTGGTATGGATCAAGGAATGACTTAACTGAGAAAAGGGGAAATGTATAAAGCTATGCACTTATAAGAGAAGGTAATTACCCTCCATCTTCCAATAATTCCCAGAGAACAGTGTTGAGGCCTGGAAGATTTGATGGAACAAAGTACAGGTTTCTGTTTCAGTGAAGGGACCTCATTCCTCCAAAACTTTTCTTATCAAAGGATACACAAACTCCATGGACACCAAGATTTTGATGCTCAGTTTTTATAGGACCTTTATGGAAATGATAGCTGCCCGGCACCTCACAATGAGTTTTATAAGAAGTTTCAATCTTCCTGCATAAAAGAGAAGGTCACCATTATCATAGAAACTTTTTTTGGATACAGCACTTCCACTAGAATGAGTTGAATGGATTTGTTCCAGCTGGCTTATTTCCCAGGCAATCCAGAATGAAATATAATCATTTTCTGATAATTCTTCCCCAAGGTTTCATCAAGTATAATTTTCTATCTTGGGAATTAGCCTGTCCACATGTTGAATAGGAATAGAGTTCTATCATTTGTCATTCCTTCATCCTAACCTCCTATTCCCTGTTTGACTTTGGCATCCAAGCTGCAGTTTATCATTCTCCACAGGGGTGTGTCAAAACTGTCTTTTTTTAACATTTTGTTCTGGTATTACATAATAAGCTCTGTGACGATAGAAGAGTTGTATTTTGTCATCACCACTGACTGCTTTAAGAACAGGGGAAGATGAGAGGAAAACCAGCCAATGCAAAGCCAGTTTCTACTCAGGTCCATTCAGATACAACCTACCATTTTCTTGGCTCCCCTGGTGGCTCAGAAGTAAAGAATCTGCATGCCAATGCAGGAGACATGAATCTGATCCCTGGGTTGGGAAGATCCCTGTAGAAAAAAATGGCAACCCACTCTAGTTTTCTTGCCTGGAAAATCCCATGGACAGAGAAGCCTGGCAGGCTACAGCCCAAGGGGTCGCAAGAGAGTCAGACATGACTTAGTGACTAAATAACAATAGCAAATCATTTTCTCATTTAGGTCAAAGTAATGAAGAAATTTATTGTCTTTTTTTATCCCTTACTCATAGATTTCCAAGTATCTGGGAGCCCTGCCTGGGAAGACAGTTTTATTTGCTCCCTTCTTTCAATATACCAACTGAGAAGTCATTAATTTGATCTGCCTCAAAGTTTCACCTGTTGGTGATCACTAAAGCCAGTGATGCAAGGAATGATTTTCTGAAGTCACAGTTAGCTCTGATAATCTCAAACACTGATGACAGTGCTTTCTGTGTAGATATGGATCACTCCTACCCTCCTCAAGCATTGTGAGTGCAGATGGCAATGATCCAAGTTCCTGAGATGCAGATGGCCACACTGCAGCTACACATGTCAAAGTTCAGGTGCTGATTTCTACACAAAGCCAACAACTTCATTTGCAACTGCATTTCTCACACAAATTTTAAAAATTCACAGACATCTTAAACTCTAAGTCTTTTTAGTTCTTGCTTGTTTTTTTTCCCCCTACAATTTCACAACATTATGATTTTGTCATGTTGTGCAGGAAGCTAATTTGAGTGAAATTACTTGACTCTAATTTAGTATTTTCTCCATATCAATGACCTTTTTCAGTTACCTTCCCTTAAAATTAATTATTTATTAGAAGTCTCCTCATTCCCCCACATAAATTGATAAATACCTGCCCTAAACCACTAGTTTTCCAGGTATGCCTGAATGCTAGGATGAATACAGCACTGGCTGAAGTTAGTGATCCCCCTTCTTCCCAGGCGCAAGATTAGAATTTTAAATATCCCTTTCCAATATGTACTATTTTTCACCTGTTTCCCTACATTGATTGTTAGTAAATTTTCTGAAGAATAAATATGACCACGTGACTATTTTTAAGAATATCAATCAAAGAATAATACTCTCCCATATATATTTCTGCATTGCTGAAAAGTTTTTTAAGAGTACACCATATTTCTGTCCTTTCAACAAATATAAAACAATAAATGAAAAAGGATAAAATACTTAGAAATAGGGAAGAAATGCAGCTTCAGGATATAGGCAGACTGATGACAGATGCTGAGTGAAAAGAGGACATTGAACTTTGGTACTGATTATGTAGTTTCCTATGATTCTGAGTGGAAATCTACAACTGATCAATAGAAATGAGCCTACACCTTTCCCGCACATCTCCTTCACCACCCCTATAACTTCCTCACATTCTTTTCAGATCAAAATCTCTATATTCTTCATCTAGAAAGGACTGTTTCCTTCTTTTCTCTTCAAACAAAAGGCCTGCATTTGTGTGAATCCTGAAGCCATATTTATGATGAAGAGAATGTAGTGCTCTAACCTCCCATGAGACTGCCCTTTAGTGACGCCTTCTGGAACAATATATTCAGGGAACAGCAAGATTTACCAAAAAAAAAAAAAAAAAAAAACACAGAATGGCAAACTAACTTGAGTTTTCTGCCCTTCCATGAAATTTTTTCTTCTAGGCAACTTGCAAAACATTAAGAAAATGAGGGAAAGAGACTACCAATCAAATGTAAACTGGAAGAAAATCACATACAGAGCTAAAAGCAATCTTAGCTGTCAAAGTACATGGCATTAATGTCCCTTAATTCTTTACCCTTCCCTTATCCACAGCCTTCACATATGACTTGGTGATACTTTCTCCCATGAAGGACACAGAAGATATTTCACCAGCCCAGGCGTTTGGGCTTAGCACATGATCTGCTTGGGTTAATGGAATGTTAACAGAAAATACATTTCTGCTGTTGTACCCACTGTCTTTCACATCTGCCAGAACAGAGGAACCAGCTGGGGCGAGCTAAGGAGGAGGATTAGGGAATGTGTGGAACTGAGCCATCCTTGGATATATAAGCCTAGAACAGAAGACCCTCAGATGACGTATGGATTGTAAACTAGGTAAGTGCATATTGCTGTGGAATACTGAGCTAATGTGGTTGATGTTGGCATTATATTAGTTGACACCATATCCAGCAACTTCAACTCCTTCCATTAATAAAGGAGAAAACTGGACCCCAAAAGTTGAAGGAGATGAAGAGTAGTGTCAGGGCTGGAAGCTAGGCCCTGAAACAGAATCTTGAAGATCTGAGTATTTACTCCAGGCTCAGATATGGGCTGGCCACATGGACACTGGAAAGTCAATTAGTTTCTCTGAATCTCAATGTTCTGTTTGAAAATGAAGGTAAAATGTACCTGAAATAAAAACTAGAAATTGTCTGTTTTAAATAAGGTATTTGATATGAAGACACTTGGTGAAAAAGGGAGAAAGAAGCTCAAAGTTAGTGCTTAGTGAATGCCAAGTGCATGATGAAAACTCTGTTTACATGATGCCACTTTATCTCATTTAATTTTTTAGATACCTGCCTATTAATAAGATAGGTGTGCACTCATTTGTTAAAAAAAACAAACTAACAGAATGATTACTGTGTGCTTACAGAACCGGATTCTATGGACAGTTAATAAATAAACAAATTCTGGCTAAGGGAACTTTAGCATTTACCCAAGTAACTTAACCTCAAAGAACTTGTCATATTTTTATTAATCAGTAGGGAGCCTGCTGATTGTAGCTCAGGAAAACTGTTAACTATTGTAAAATAACTTTCTGCTACTGGTCACCCAGAAACATGCTACAAAGTTATGCAAATTAGAGTGTCTATCTAGAGCTTTGATGTGAAAATTTTTATTAAAAACATCTTTGCTTTTACTATCCAAGATGTCATGATATAAATGCCACGCCACCTGCTATTAATAGTTACTCTTGTCTCTAATTACAACAAAATTCCATCTGCTCTGGAAGATGACTACCCTTCTTCTCTTGGGGCACTCCCAAGGGCATCAGGTGCCTTTCAAATGTGCCACACGACCTGTATTTTGATTCAAATTACACCCAACATACCTTTAAAACTCAATAATATGAGTCTATAGGTTCAACTTCTCAGCATAAGAAGGACTGACTCCTTTCTAAGGTATCCCATAACACTTCTCAAAATTGAACACATCAATATAAGCCTGTGCAAATTTGGGGAAACATAAGAGAAAAACACATTTGTTTGCACCAACAAATATTATTTGGAAAAACATGAGGTCAGTGCCCTAAATTACTAGGAATACATATCAGCAATAGAGAATCTTGCTCTGAGTGAGACATAGACCATGAAAAAGTTGAAAATTGTGTGAAAGCAAATAAATTTCTCAGCTTCAAGACTATTGAGCTAAAATTCCATTCCTGGCTTTATAATTGCATTATTGTTGGGGTTGTTCAATTACTAAGTTGCAACCACATGGACTGCAGCACACCAGGCTTCCCTGTCCCTCACTATCTCCCAGAGTTTGCTCAAACTTATGTCCATTGAATCAGTGATTCCATCGAATCATCTCATCCTCTGTCACCCCCTTTTTCTCTTGCCCTCAAATTTTCCCAGCATCAGGGTCATTTCCAATAAATTGCCTCTTCACATCAGGTGACCAAAGTATTGGCACTTCAACATCAGTGCCTCCAATGAATATTCAGGACTGATTTCCTTTAGGATGGACTGGTTGGATCTCCTTGCAGTCCACGGGACTCTCAAGAGTCTTCTCCAGCACCACAGTTCAAAAGCATCAATTCTTCAGGGCTCAGCCATCCTTATGGTGCAGCTCTCAAATCCGTACTATAATTGCATTATGATTATAAATATGATAAGCATGTTCTCTGAGATGAAATCTCATGTAATTTCTTAGGGTCTTCACAAATTTTAGTCAATCAAGATTAAAGTAAATTGATCAGAACATGAAAGGATTAAGAAAATTTGCTTTTATTCCACCTCAAAATCTCTTGGCCAGTAAAATATATTTGATACAAATTCTACTGTGATGCTAAGTCACTTCAGTTGTGTCCAATTCTTTGCAATCCTATGGTCTGTAGCTCACCAGGCTCCTCTGTCCATGGGATTCTCCAGGCAAGAATACTGGAGAGGGTTGTCATTCCCTTCTCCAGGGGATCTTCCTGACCCAGGGATCGAACCGGCATCTCTTATGCCTTCTGCATTAGCAGGCAGATTCTTTATCACTAGCACCATCTGGGAAGCCCATAGATTCTACTGGCATGTCTTAAAATTTACAATATTCCAAAGATATTGGAGGATGATGCTGGAGGAAGGTAGTGGAAACCTACCAGCATCTGAGATGACTTCCCTCTGGGCAAGGTTTCATTCTGCTTATTTTCATCACACAAAGCTACAAATTTCAGGACACAAATACATGAAGGGGCAAGGAGTAAGAACTTCCTCTTCAACTTCCTATAAAGCTTTGTAGGTTGTCTGTGTTCTTGTTTTTGAATAAAACCCCTTAAGTCATAATTTCTGAACAAAAATGGGTTGTAGACAAGAACTTTGCACACATTTCATGTTCTTTTCCTTGTTGAAATATTTAAAATGTATACTGTGAAAAGAAGCATACATTTGGAAAGAATCTCTTTGATAATTTGCTTAACTGTTCTAGCTAAGTAGTTTAACAGTATGTATTATGTATATATAATTATATAAATGTAATAGTATATATAATTATATATAATAGTATGTTAGCAGTAGTGTGTGTGTTTATATAGTATATATATATGTATATAAATAATATATATGGACAGGGCAGTATTCTAGTTCACAAAGGAAATTTGAACCTAAAAGGTCATTAACAGACAAAATACATTTTCCTACTGAAAATATTAATATACACTTATGAAAGACAACTGTGGCTTTACAGTAATATCTGAGGCAGGACACAGATGGGCCCCAGGCTGAGCAGTTGGAGTTCATCCCCTGTGGACAAATACTCCAAAATAGCAGAAGCGAGAGGAGTTGAGCCCTGCCCAGATGAAAGACCACATATTCATCATTCTCCACGTCAAAAAGACCTTCCCGACTACACATATGCAGAAAGGCTCCTTGGAGGTCAAAAATGGAGGGGGCATTAGCCCATAGTAGTGATGTCAGTCAACCCATAGGCCTCTTAGCTAGAATTCATCTTGGCTAAGAGATGCACACTCATACATGGAAGGACCCTGAGAAAAACAAAATCCATCTGGTTCTGGACTCAGAACCAGGCAAAGCAAAATGACCGGCCAAAGAAACCCAGAAGATACACCCCACAAAAGTGATTCAAACCACAAGTGTGCAACTCTTGAGTCTGCTTGTAGTCTATCCACACGTACACACTTTCCTCCTAATAAAGGTTTTACTACTTTCTGTCTTTATATGAAAATTCATTTCTACATGTCCCTGATCCCTAGGATTCACTGTTCTCACTGCAGCGGTCTGACTTCAGTCTCTGGCCAGGAGCCAATACCCTGTTTCAAGGGGCTGCAGGCTGAGGCCACCCATTTGCATTTTGCAAACTCTAGGAAGTACTTTCTAATCCTCTGCCTTATTTCAAGCAACACAAAACAGTCACTGTGCCAGATTAAATCATAATTTATATTCACAAATAAAAGAGAACTCCTGAAGAAATGTATTTTTCAGCATTATTGAGAAATAATTGAGAGAAGAAACCATAAGATATTTCAAGTGTATAATGAGATGATTTGATAAGAATATTTGAAATGGAATTCTTTTATGGTTGGGAAAGTGTTTACTATGTTTAATCTCCACTCAAATCAACTTCCCTTTTATTTGAGGTTCAGTTCACTTTAGTCGCTCAATCGTGTCCGAGTCTTTGTAACCCCATGGATTGCAGCAAGCCAGGCCTCCCTGAGAACTGGACATGGGAAAAAAAAAACAAAACAAAAAAATAACTGGACGTGGAACAACAGGCTGTTTCCACATTGGGAAAAGAGTACGTCAAGGCTTGCTAGGAGCCAGCACATAAGATCCCACCCATGACAAGGTCGTGAGGAGAAGACCTGACAAGCAAGGCAGATCAGGACTTCAGGGATTTCGAAAAGCTGCCCTGGCGTTCACCTTAAAGATGATCTCTGTCTTTCAGATGCTTACTGTATTAGACCACTCCCTAATTTCTGTGACACGGGTAGAAGGCCTTCCCCGATCTCTCTCCAAACAGAATCAACTTAGAACTTTAATCAATATGTCCCCTGGACAGTGGTATCCTATAAGATTATCCAGGATGAAAGGAGTGTTTCAATTTAGACCCCTTTGCCGGCATTCTAGCCTGCTTGGCAAAAGCATACTAATGCACATGACTTAATCATAAACAGCATAAAGAACCTGATCACACAAAAGGCCCTAATAGGCACAGAGACCTTCCGGAGGTGAGGAAGCCCTATTAGAGAACACAAAAATATTATTCTAAAAGCGGTTATAGTTAAAGATTTAGAAAAATAAGAGTTTAGAATTGTTAATTTTAACCAGGAATGCTAAACAGGGGCTGCCTCACCAGAGCTGCAGAGTCTTTGTGTGGTAAACCTTTTAGATAAATTTAACTGATAACTTCTGCAAAAGGACTGACCTTTGTGTTCAACAAAGAATAGATTACAGAAAACAGCTTTGCATTCACCTAGGTCATAAAATGTCAATAGGCCCCAAGGCCAGAAGATAATGCACAAGACTCTCACAAAGAAGTATGCAGAAAACACCCTGGTTTCCTGTAGGACAGCTGATGTAATATTAAACTATCTTCCCCTTAAAAATGTACTAACTTAGAATATAGAAGTGAGAGAGTCATTTCCTAGGCAGGTTGATAAGAAGTCTAGGGGTCCCCAAGGAGAGAGAGGTCTGTGATATTCGAGGAGGAAGAAAGGACAAACTTTTTTATTTTTCTTCCTCTACATTCCTTAGGATTATATAACAATAATGTATCCTGCCTGAGGACAGTCTTTGGATTAAACCCTCTGGCTAATTCTGTTATCTTAAAACATAAATTATGGGAGTAGGTCTGGTCTTTGCAAGGATGTATCCTGCCTAAGGACAATTTTTGGATTAAACCTTGTGGTCAACTCTGTTATCTTAAAATGTAAATTATGGGAGTAGGTCTGGTAAGGTCTTTATAACCTCCAGACATTCTTTGGATTCATTGGAGAGTATATAACTCCATTGCTAATACTAGCAAAGGGATACTCTTTTGCCCCCTTCTGATGCCTGTCAGAAGCTTTCTCTATCTCCTGTATACTTTAATAAAACTTTATTACACAAAAGCTCTGAGCGATCCAGCCTCGTCTCTGGTCCCGGATTGAATTCATCTCCTCGGGGGGCCAAGAATCCCGCGTCTTATCGTTCAGCAACAACCTTTCAGAAGCTACGGTAAAAAAATAGATTTGCCAGACTCTACTACACACCCCCAGTCTGGTCTCTCTCTCTTTTTCTCGCCAACGCCGTTCATCCTGAGGGTACCCCTGGATCCTGCTGAGGCTGGACCCCAGCAAAGGCTGTATATTGTCACCCTGCTTATTTAACTTATATGCAGAGTACATCATGAGAAACGCTGGGCTGGATGAAACACAAGCTGGAATCAAGATTGCCAGGAGAAATATCAATAATCTCAGATACACAGATGACACCACCCTTATGGCAGAAAGTGAAGAACTAAAGAGCCTCTTGATGAAAGTGAAAGAGGAGAGTGAAAAAGTTGGCTTAAAGCTCAACATTCAGAAAACTAAGATCATGGCATCTGGTTCCATCATTTCATGGCAAATAGAAAGGGAAACAGTGGAAACAATGAAAGACTTTATTTTTTTCAGCTCCAAAATCACTGCAGATGGTGATTGTAGCCATGAAATTAAAAGACGCTTGCTCCTTGGAAGAAAAGTTATGACCACGCTAGACAGCATATTAAAAAGCAGAGACATTGCTTTGCCAACAAAGGTCCATCTAGTCAAGGCTATGGTTTTTCCAGTAGTTAGATATGGATGTGAGAGTTGGACTGAGAAGAAAGCTGAGCACCAAAAAATTGATGCTTTTGAACTGTGGTGTTGGAGAAGACTCTTGAGAGTCCCTTGGACTGCAGCAGATCCAACCAGTCCATCCTAAAGGAAGTCAGTCCTGAATATTCATTGGAAGGACTGAAGTTGATGCTGAAACTCCAATACTTTGGTCACCTTATTGGAAGAAGTGACTCAATGGAAGACACCCTGATGCTGAGAAAGACTGAAGGAGGGAGGTTAAGGGGACAACAGAGGATGAGATGGTTGGATGGCATCACTGACTCTATGGACATGAGTTAGCAGGCTCTGGGAATTGCTGATGGACAGGGAAGTCTGGAGTGCTGCAATCTCTGGGGTTACAAAGAGTTGGATATGACTGAACTGAACTGATTCTGTTGTTTTGGAAAAGAAGAAAGAGGTTTTTCTCTCAATCTCTACCCTGACTATTTGCACTGATGGGCTAGTTAAAAGTCAATTTTTTCCAGAAGAAAACAAAGTCTTAATTTGTACTGTTAATTTAGATGCTATAAATTTTCCCTCTAAGACCTATTTCAAATTATTGCTTTAATGACACTGCAATGTGAACATGGGAAGAAATGCTCACAATCAGATCTTCAGAGGTACAATCAGCCAACTCAAAAACACTTCTCACTACTTTTTAGCCATACACACTAGCAAAAAACAAGCATCTAGAAATAATATATATTCTAAGGATACAACTCTCCATTAATAAGCCTTTAGACAAGTACATAAAGAGAAGTTTATGGCATAAATACCCTAAGAATTACAACACAGATTTACTAACTTATAACACCTTACACATTGTGTCTGACTTAATCCCCATTACAGAATTCTGATGAATAAATGGAGGGTCTCAGCTTCACATAATTAGTAAATGGCCAAGTGGGGAACCAACCAAGGAACTATTTCTCAAACTGTCTCTCTCCATGAGCTCAACTGTGGACAACATTCACAAATCCTTTTCTCAAGACCTATATCCTTAAAAAAAAAAAAAAAAAAAGTCTTAGCTAGAGCACACAATTCTTACGGGTCAATACATTTTTTAAGGATAAACACAACCCAGGATGTTAAAAATATGAAAATCTGTCTGTGAGGGACAACCTTATTCCATTAACATCCCTTGCCCATAAATATGAGATCTTCTAATATGATCCAATGGAAAAAGAATCGAGTAATTTTTTTATTTGCAAGAAGAAAGCTACAGAAATTTCAATAGTTTGAAGCTCTATTGTGATAGATGGGGAAGCAAATGTAAGTCTAAAATGAGAAGAGAGGCAAAAATAAAGACCCCTTGGAAACAATAATAGGCTGACTTATTTATCTTTTTATCCCTCTGGTTCAGGATGTAGTTGAACTCAGAGTAGGTGCTAGATACTACTTTGAAGAAAGGAAAGAGAATTGGAAAGAAAGCCAGATGGAAGGAAAAACAAAAGGGAAAGAAAAAATTCAGAAGGCAGCAAGGCTTACCTGGTGGGCATCCTTTTAGAAATGTGAAGTGCGTCCAAAAATGGAGTGAAAAGGCTGTCACTGCTGTGAAATATGGCCTAACTTTGACATTCACCTGAGCACTGACTTCTACTGGAATACAACTGAGTGAACATTTTTTGTCACTTAAACTTGCCCACGTTGCCACAACATGGAATTCTGGGCACACTCATTTATAGGACATAGTTATTAACTATTGTGCAGGACAATGTAGGTTCTCATGTCATTTCTTTATATTTGCATATTTAACAGCAATTAAATCAACAAAATTTATATTTTCAATTGCATAGGCAATGTACATGCTTTTTATTTTTCTATGAAAAATAAAGGAGATTATCTTATTCATAGCATACTACAAAAAAGAGTGAAATAAACATGCTAGAAAATCCTCCCTTTTCATGCAGTGAAATAAATGAAATTTCTACCTGGAAAATGATGATCTCATTAGCATCACTGTCATAGATAAATGGCAGTTTTTGTATGTACCCATTGATAAAAGATACTTTCTGGCTTTTAATAAAGTACTGTTTGTTCTATAGAGGATTTTATAATCTCCCAACCTGTTTCTTTTTAGAGTGGTTCAGTTGTTTTTTCCACTAATTTTCATTCATTCTCCAAACAATAATAATCTAAGGTACACTCTGGGTAGCACTGCAGACTTAGATTATTAATGGACTTTCAACTGTCCAATTTTTTTTTTTAACATAGCAATTATCAAGGGTTAACTATTTCTTGCTCAACATTCAGAAAACTAAGATCATGGCATCTGGTCCCAATACTTCATGGGAAATAGATGGGGAAACAGTATAAACAGTGTCAGACTTTATTATTTTGGGCTCCAAAATCACTGCACATGGTGACTGCAGCCATGAAATTAAAAGATGCTTACTCCTTGGAAGGAAAGTTATGACCAACCTAGATAGCATATTAAAAAGCGGAAACATTACTTTATCAACAAAGGTCCGTCTGGTCAAGGGTATGGTTTTTCCAGTAGTATGTATGGATGTGAGAGTTGGACTGTGAAGAAAGCTGAGCGCCAAAAAATTGATGCTTTTGAATTGTGGTGTTGGAGAAGACTCTTGAGAGTCCCTTGGACTGCAAGGAGTTCCAACCAGTCCATCCTAAAGGAGATCAGTCCTGGGTGTTCATTGGAAGGACTGATGCTGAAGCTGAAACTCCAATACTTTGGCCACCTCATGGGAAGAGTTGACTCATTGGAAAAGACCCTGATGCTGGGAGGGATTGGGTGCAGGAGGAGAAGGGGACAACAGAGGATGAGATGGCTGGATGGCATCACCAACTCAATGGACATGAGTTTGAGTAAACACCCGGGAGTTGGTGATGGACAGGGAGGCCTGGTATGCTGTGGTTCACGGGGTCGCAAAGAGTCGGACGCGCCTGAGCGACTGAACTGAACTGAACTATTTCTCCATTGATAAGTATTCCTTGACCAGAGAGAAACATTTATGTTATGAACACTTTTATTATAAAAAAATGTAGTACCTCCCAAAACCCCATATATCTTAATGCTATTGCTTGAATATTTTTTCAAACCTTCAGTACAACTGAAATCATCAGGATCAGCTATTCATCAAGTTTGAGATACTTATTTTTAAAAGCAGAAGCTATTCTGATTGTACAAGGTGGACAATGCCATTTGTTCTTCAGTTTAAAAATCAGTAAAAAAAAAAAAAAAAAGTATCTTTCATGCCTTTTTGCCTTCTTTATCTCTCTTTATCTGTTCAGAAGAAAGATTAGTATTGTCAGTAGACACTATGTACCACAGGAAAAGTAGAATCCCTTGACAGATGTGCTGCTGCCGGATAAGAGGAGATGATGAACAAAAGTCACTTTACAGAAAGAATTTTCCAAAACAAGCCAGAGGAAGACATCCAGGATCTATTGGATGGGCTGCTATGAAGATAAGGCCACAGCCCTGTGCCTTAAAGGAATAAAACCTGGGAGCAGCAGGCAGTTGGCAACCAGGTTTAATGAATTTAATCACCTTCTATTTCAGTAACTCTGAATTCACTGAAAGGACACTAAAGTGGATTTATACTATTAAAACTTAATTTAATAAAATGTCTGAGGCTTTTGCTGCTTACAGGGAGAAACTCTGTTTAAACATTCATGCATATCAGAGGTGACAATCAGTACGACACTCATCAATCAGGAAGAACATTAGTGACTGCATGAATTCAGAATCCTTGAGGTGCCCTGAATTATACCAGGTACTAATCCTTCACAGAGTGAATCATGGTGACTCGGCAGATCTCTGATAAAAAGGTTAGTGAATATCTACCAGGTTCAGTGTTTATTATCAGTGCCTTCTAAATGAATATAAGCCCCATACAGCTTTCGATTTTGTACATACTTATTCCTTCTAATAGATAATGTTCAGGTTCTTTCTGACTAATGTCTATTTCTTCCTATCCTCCTAACCCTGATGCATTTTTAAACAGGTGATAGTTCATCTCCAGTTACAGCGCTTAGATACTATACCCTTATGTTTTCCTCTCACTTCATATTTTGAGATTAACTTTCACAATGACACCATTGTCACAGAATATGAAGTGATTCCCCTGTAGGCTGCATTTTCATCACTGATACCACTGTTTCTCACCATGGAGTTTGCAGATCACCCCCATTCTCCCTCATGAAAATAGTGACTATTAAATTCACAAGAAATGTTTAATCAACTTAATTCATAAGCCAGGAATTAAATCTTATGTAGAAAGATATATAATAATCAAAAATCAATATGAACATCTACACTCCCATCATCCTCCCACACTCACCTTCATCTTACTTAGAATATTTCTTCCTTCATCTGCTTAATGTGCTAATACAATTAATGAGGACAGTATTTGGGGGCAGGGAAGAGAACCAGAATGTGAATACTCATATGTCATAATTCCTCTTACACACATACATCTTGAATATGATTATCTAAATAGACTGATACTAAAACTTGAAGGGGCCTTGCATGCCACAGATGTTGAATGTGGATTTGTGAAAGAGAAAAAAAGAACAGAAAATAGTTCTGTCTAGGAAGAGCTCTCCATGCACTAGATACCTCTGCCCTTCTGAAGCTATTGGAGCTATGTCATGCTGTGTAGTCAGCCACAGGTATGGCCAACTATCAGAACTGGAAAAGAAATATAAATGAACTAAATGCCTTTAGACTTGCAGCTGATTTTTGCACACATTCTAGAAATGGTACTATTCCTCTTTTAACTGAAGCTCCTAGGATGATAGAGTGAGTGCAAAGCTAGAAGAAAAAGAGAGCATTATTGAATTCATTCAACAAATGCTTTTCAGTACCTACTATGGGATGACACTAAATCACTTGAAATCCCTTTGAGATGTAGGTAAAGAAGGATACAACAGGCACTGGTTAGCCATTAGAGATACTAGACAGACAAAGATGACTATAATACAGTATTGATAAGTACCAAGATGGGGCCAAACAGTTGGGCTATTAGCTATCAGAGTAACACAGGAAGACAGCCCATGCAAGGACAGGGGATAACTTTGGAAGTTTTCTGGAGTTACTGCTGCTGAGCTGAGTGATGACCAGTGAGCCCCTCAAAGGGAAGGTGGAAAGGGTGCTCCAGTCAGTGGAGGTTTGAACTTGTTATAAAGGAAACAGGCTGTAAAGTTGTAAAGGGCAAAGGAGGATCTGAGTCTGAACTCCCAGGTTTAATACCTATTGGGCCATGGCAGATGATTTTCTTTTGAGTATCTATCTACCCATTGGCAGCCTTAGAACGAGAGAGTGAAAAAGAAATAAAAAACAATGCTTAGCAGCTTTTAGGTACTTACACTCAGGAACTCTATACATCTGGAGCAAAAAATATTCAAGTTAGGTAATGATTATTGAGGTAGAAAAGAGAGTTGAAGGTTAAAAGACTTTCTGCTAGGAATTACTAGTTGTCGCAGGTTGTAATTTACAGAAGCAGATATCAAGCAGAGTATGAGATACAAGATGTTCATAAGGGAGCAAAACATATGAAAGAAATGGTTAAATAGGATAAAGCAGAGGAAGAATTCAAACTACAAGGGAAGCACAAGAAAGCCCTGGCCAGCCCAGCAGAGAATTTGCGAGTGAGCAGACCTTTCAGAGTTATATACATGGGCCAAAATGGCCATGTCTTTATCTCTTTGCCTCACTCAGTTACAAGAGGACTGTCCCAGGAAAGACATGATGTCAGACTAGGCAGCTCCCAGCTCCCATTTGCTGAAACATGAATTCTCTGCAGTTGGGCAGCAAGTATTTCCTTGAAGGGGGATCCAGGAGGCACATCTCTGCATCTATTGCAACAGTGTTCCCTAAAAGCATGTCCTCCCCCTGTTCTGGGTGAAAGCAAGATGGCACTTCTCAGACCCTGACAGATGGGCTGGGCACCTGAGTATTTGTGGACAATGCAGACCCTACTTGCAAGTCTTCTGTTTCTCTCCTGCACCAAGGGGACTATATGTTCCATACGGCAGAACCAAAGGGCAGAGGAGCCACCCTCCACCTGCACTGAAGACCAACTACATGGACATGATTCCGAAGAGTTCAACCTTCAGATGTAATGTAATGAGGAATTGCGTGATAAGCTCTTAAGGATGATGGTGACATGATTAGGTACGCCTTTAAAAAGATCAATTTGGCTATAATATGCAAAATTTTTGAAAATCAATGAGGCAGACAACTCATTAGCTACTACTGTTGAAGTGAGACAACAGGGTAACAAGAGAAAAAGACTTCCAGTCAAAGAAAGAAAGTAAAGCCGGCTAGGGCTAACTATACTAATGATGACAGGTTGGATGAAGGTCAGAATATGTAGTTTTGTGAGGCTGGGGTCTCCTACTGTATTTCCTGTAAGATCAGCTTGATAAAACAATAAGAGCATTTAATATTAACTAAATGCCTTTGTGCACTAGGCACTCTGCTACGCATTTTGCATGCATTGCCCCCTTAGCCATCACAGTCATCCTATCTGCTTTGCTGGCAGAAACACAACTTTATGAAGGAACTAGTTGTTTTGTGAATCTTTAGGGGCCTTGCCTATCTCCAGGGGTAGATGGTCATTGGTCTGTGCCAGTCACGATAATTTCACTTTCCTTATCATGTCTCAGAGAAACAAGACAAAGAGGAAAGTCTAGTGAGAGGCTTCTGGGATTGTTTTTCTCATAACTAACGAAAGGGAAATAAAATAGGGTTTCACTTGTTCCTACCTTTGCTACTGCCATGTGAGGTCTCTGTGTTGGGAGCTATCTGTATTCTTTCTGGGCTGAAAGAGGGAAAGTCTAGAGACTCCCGGAGAGAGTGACCAGGAACCTCTCAGACCATGGAGTCAAGAAGGTAACTCGATAGAGCCAACCTTGGGACTTCCAATTATGCAATACAGCACATTCATATTATTCTCGTTGTTTAAGCCACTCTTAGTTTATTCAGTGATTTCCACCTAAAGGATCCTAACTGATATACCTATTTTAGTGTTAACAATGTTTGGTGGAACTAGGAGAAGGAGCAAGGGAATGACGCAAGTTTCCCAAATCTACCAGAAAGAATAGGAAATCCTTTCACAGTTTTGGTAGTCACCCCAGTGGAAGGACTAAAAGTTTAAATTCAAGTATTTGGGAAAATAATTTGCTCTTTTCACTTTCTTTTTTCCTGAGACCTGAGCTCAGGCTTTCACAACCTCAAGTTTACTTCTCATATGTAAGACACCCTTTGTTTCATGGGATTTTCAAGTCACTTCATGCTCTGGCCCTTAAATATTTCACTGGCTCCATTTACCACACCATGTGAAGAGTTGTCCTTAGCTCCAAATGTAGCTGGTCAAGAACTGATGGCAGAAATTCAATCTTTCACTAGTGACTGATGTGCAATTGTGTAACACCTAACAGTCTTATGCTCTGTAGAACACAGGACTGGGAATGGCAGTTTCTGTGGCTGTGGGTTTTTGATGGGACTATGCTCTTTTGAACAGAAGACGCTGCAACCAAATTCTCATATTCTGCCTTTTGTTTCCACAGTCTCATCTGCTGTTCAGTCTCATCTCTTTTTCCTCAGGATAAATTTTTTTTTTCTTTAATAAATACAACCACAAATAGTATAAACTTGAGAAAATGCAATCTTTTTATTTTTACTTTATAGTATCTAAGGCAAGATATTCCTGAAGAATATATAGAGCTGGAGAAATTATGTGTTCCAAACCAGAAAATAAATCAGAGAATGTTAACCAAATATTAACTCGAGCCCAATCTTATTTTGCTGATTTTCTTTTGGTTCTAAATTGAGCACAGAGATATCAATACATTCTTTTAGCATGATGTTATATATCCCAAAATGAAATACTGTTTTAATTATATATTAAATTCCTCTACTTGGGGTTTATATCTCATGGCTTCTCAAAGATTTTCCTCAAACACTCCCTCTCCTGCATCAATCATTTCTCATTTCTTGGTGGAATATTACCACCAGCATATAACTAAGCACTAATGTTGGATTTTTAAAGAGTAATCAAATAAAACCTCCCATGACCTTGACCTGAATTATCTTCCTACCACTGTTCCATTCCTTCTCAATTCATTGTAAATTTTTTTGATAAAGAGTCATGTCAAAAGATCTTCCATATCCAATTCAATCCAGTTTTCATCCCTTCTATTCCAGGGAAAAACCTTGTCAGGGTCACAAAAACAAAGATTCAGTGGTTACCGTTCATTACTTAACCAGATCTTTCCACTGCTTTCTGCATAGCTGCTCGCCTTTCTTACGAAAACTCTCTCATCTCTTAATGTCTAGGACCCTATGTGCTTGTAACTGAGCATCTGAACTGGTAGCTGTTTCATCTCTTCTTTGTTGCTTTCTCTTCTCTTCAACCACTAAATGTCCTGGGCACTCTAGGAACTTGTTTTCTATGATTTCCACATCTGTACCTTAATAGCCAAATATGTCCTACAACTCCAGCATCATATATCCAACATCCACAAGCATTTTAAAAAGCATCTTAAGATTAACACAGTCAAGATATAACTCTTGATTCTCCATAGAACTCAACTACCAAAGGCATCTTAAGATTAACACAGTCAAGATATAACTCTTGATTCTCCATAGAACTCAACTACCAAACTAGCTGTTTTCTCAGATTAACTTTTTTGAATAAATAACTCCATCCAATTTAAGCCAAACTTTCAGGGATTTTCATTATTTCTCATTATCCATCAGAATCCTCACTCTCAAATGTACACATATAAATTATCAAGATATCATGTACTATTTGCCTTCAAAATGTATCCTAAATCTGGCTTGTTTTCCATTTCTATTATGTAAACCATCATTGTTCAGATTATTCATAGCACTCTAGCTAATCCCTGTGCTTCCATTCTTCTTTCAATACAATAGTTTTTTGTTTTTGTTTTGTTTTTACTCATTAAATTACTGAAATGTGATTTACATTCAATAAAAAAGCACCTATTTTAAGTTTACAATTTGGTGAGTTTGTCAAATATATACACCCATATGATCATTAACCCTATCAAGATAGGGAATATTTCCATAATAATCCCCTGCCAGTTTTCCTTGTTTGCATTTTATCCACCCTTGCCTCTGGCTTAGGTAATAACTGACATGCTACTACTATGGATTAGGTTTACCTATTCTGTATTAGTATATACATGGGTTCATATAGAGTGTGTTCTTTTCTGCCCTAAGTAGCTCAGCACATTTTTTGATATTCATAAATGCTGTGTGCCTAGTAGTTTCAATTTATTGTTTGGATATACCACAACTATTTTAAGAAAACATCAAACAAAATTTTTGTGATCTTAAAGGATAAAACTACTAAATAGGTTATAATTAAAAATATCATCACATGAAATGCCCAAGATTAATGCAACTTAAGAGCCCAGGGAGATGATGCTAGGGAATATACCAAACAAACCATTCATTCTAAAAAATCACATAATCAAAACAACATATACTTCTGAGCCCATTCTTCAATGGGAAGTACTAAGGTAGAGTAATTAAACATAATTAACAGATAAATAGAGAATCTGAGGGGAAAGAGATTGTTTTCTAGGATAATCACATATAAGTAACAAGCTAAAAATGGCATAAAATTCCTTGAAATTTCTTACATAAAATTACAATGTATCTGAGGCAGCTACATTGGAGAAAATATGCCCTACCAGTTAAGGAATGGAAAGTTAGTCACAGGGCACTTCCAACTAATGTAGTCAATACTACTGTAGTATTAAGCAGACAGAAAGTCCTCCTTTCAAAATGAAATTGCTTCTATTATCTTTAATAAATGATGTGTGTACTTGAAAGTCTGGATAACCATAAAGGAGTCATTCCCTAACACACTTCCATTTAACGTGAAATCAGATGGAAGGTGTCCCAAACAGCTATTTAGTATCATTTTTTCAGTTAAGCATTAATCAATTTTATGTTAGACTAGCTGAATGTGCTCTTTGAAAATACTTTGTATGTTCCATTGATGGGTGAATTATTCTATAAATTTCAATATGACCTGTTGATTGATAATTTATTCAAGTCTTTTACATACTCGTAATTTTCTGCAGAAATTTCAACCATAATTGTGGATTTGCCTAATTTTGTTTATAGACTTTTTCAATTTTTGCTTCATAAGTTTTTGAATATTATTAGAGTTTCAAAATTATTATATTTTCATGTTGAGCTGACACTTTTTTTTTCCTGAAATGCTCCTTATCATCTTTGTTAATACTCCTAGTTTTGAGGACTTCGTTGTATGTTTTTCTATCCTTTTCTTAGACAATCTGAAACTTCATATTTAAAATTCATTTTCTCTAGATGACATAAAATTGGACTTAGATTTAAAATGCAGTGTAATCTTCTTTGGCATTTATTTGAAAAGTTTAACACATTTATAATTAATCTAATAGTTTATATGGCTGTTTTTTAAGTATGATCTGGTTGTTTTTTAGTTTTATGATTTTATTAAAAGAAATACAATGTTCACACAAACTATCTATTCATTTTCTTTGCTGTGCAGACTGGCGCTGGGATTGGTGACTCTGATGGCCAGCCAGGCTGCTCTTTCCACAATGGCTTTGAGTTTCTTGGAGGAGACGATGTGAGCAATCACAGCATCAGCAGCATTTCAAGTTCCTTGATGCTGTGGCTGAAGAACTGCCAGAAGCCACTGGCCAGCATGTGCTTTGTCTTCTTGTTTCTCCAATAACCAATGTTGGGCATCAAGATCTGGCCCCTGAATCTTCCATGTACCTTACTGTCCATTTCACTGGGTTTCTGCCAATTCCATTTAATTTTGACATAATCAGTTACAATCTCATTTCCTTTTGATCTTTAGTGACTAGTTAAGGGACAGTTATCAGGTTATGTTTAAGGCTTATTTTCTGACTTTGGTAAATCTGTGTTATTCATATGTCACCCTTAATATAAAATGACAAGGATAGGTTTCTAATCTTATGTTTTTTATATGCTCGTAGCTTACCAGTATCAAGATTCTGGTAGTGATGAATTAGTCATGTTAAGCGGCAATTGTATTTTATACTCATAGAACACTATATTTGAATTTAGCTCTTTACTATGTTTTACTCTAGTTCTACAAGGATAGAGTCTACATATGTTCTATTGATAACTATAAATCTTATACCTATTACAATGCCTTGCCTTAAGAAGATACTCAATTTTTTAAGAAATTATACATATGAAAATGTTACATTTGCAGATCTATAAAACACTGTTACAGAAAAAATCACAACATTTCATATATTCAGCATAGAAGATAAATTGTTGGCAGATTACTTTGGGTATTAACTGCCAATTTAAAAAAAAAAAAATCAGTGATTTACACTGAATTAGCACTTTAAAAAGAAAGAACCAGCCTTCTCTGAGAAAAAGGCGTGTAGATTTTGAGGCTAAGATCCTGAGCTAAGAGAACAGTCTTTGTGAGGACTAGGTGTAGTTACTGACCAGTTATTAAAATTTCTAAATATTCCAAATATTTAAAGTCCTGAATGCCTTCAGTCAGAATTTAGTCACAAACAACCACATACTTAGAAAACATATAGATCCCAAGGAAATAAAGGTGACTATGATAAACACCGGAAAAGGCAATGGCACCCCACTCCAGTACTCTTGCCTGGGAATCCCATGGACGGAGGAGCCTGGTAGGCTGCAGCCCATGGGGTCGCTAAGAGTCAGACACAACTGAGCAACTTCACTTTCACTTTTCACTTTCATGCAATGGAGAAGGAAATGGCAACCCACTCCAGTGTTCTTGCCTGGAGAATCCCAGGGACGGGGGAGCTGGGTGGGCTGCCATCTATGGGGTCGCACAGAGTCGGACACGACTGAAGTGACTTAGCAGCAGCATGTTAAACACAGTTATTTTCTGAAACGAATACCAATACTATCCACGCAGAAGAAAAAAGGCAAAGCTCTGTGGAGGATTTTTAAGGTAATACATTTGGTAAAAGGAAAACAAGAGTTGCTTACTTAGACAGTGAATAATAAGAGTACTAACTAAAATGTCAGAGGATAAGAAAGTGGTAAGGATTATTACATGTATTAATATGGTATATTAAATGTGTTATATTTACACATATAATATAGATATAAATTATATAAATTTATACACATAATATATATATTTTTTTTTCAGAAATGTAAAAGAAAAATTTTAAATGAATTAATTTCAGACTTAGTCAATTTCTTGTTGTTAATTATGAAAATCAGCTGAGCTCAGAATTGTCCATTCATCCCATTTCTGTTCACTCCTGGATTGAGTCTCTCCTTCAGTTGACAACTAATGAAGCTATGTAATGTTGATTCCCACTAAGAGTATATTTGATGGAGGAAACTGGGTCTTATAAACCAAAATCAATGTTTGGCTTAAATTATGATAGGAACTCAAATCTCCATTAGCCAAAGGACAGTTATAAATACAACAAACCCATCAGGGCCTCTGATAATTGATGACTCAATATGCTGAATTAAATAGGGATGACTCACATTCCAGTAAATCATCATTACTTTGAGCAAACCAGGCTGTAACTTTTCAGTGTTCTTAGAACAAATTGCTTATTGATCATAAACAAAAATCACAGAATTTGATATAAACGTAATGAAATGAGGAGGGAAGTATTCTTCATGTTAAAGGCAGTTGACACTGCCATGGACCTTCTTTTGAAGTAATTCATATCTACTTTAATGGGATTTTCTCCCACAAGAAACATTTTCCAAATCCTGAAATTTACTGTGTTCATTCCCTGTGATGTGTGGCAGGATTTATTTTCTAGAATAATGGCTTTAGGCCCATAGAGCCTTCTTCCATTTCGGACTTATAACCTCCTTGTTCTTATTTCTTTCTTAGCTTATGATTAAATGGAATAGCACATATAAATCTCCACAATTAATCATTAATTTCCTTTAGGCATTTTTCCTTTGCAGCTTCAAAGTAATTTTCAGACATGTAATATTAAGTGTAACAATTTGCCTTTCAAAAATACTAAGCAAAATATGTCCATTGCTCTATCTCCAAACATCTAGATTACAGTTTTTTTTTTTCATGAACTTTCTTTTTACATTAGAATTCCATATTAAGTAACAATAGATGCTTTAATACTAAAACAAGGAGTTGAAAAAAAGGTTTTATAAAAACTTCATTTTAATAATGACTATGCATGGCTCAGTATAGGCTGAGATATGAATGGAAGTCTTCCCTTTACTACCTTAAAACACAAAACTTATGAATAAAATAAAATAAATATGCTTTGTAGGAATAGATAATTAGCTTATCAATGAACTGCCTTCTATATAAGGTTTAATTACAAATTACATCAACTTAAAAAATAATTTATATTTTAGGCAGAAATATATCCATATGAATATGTAATGTGAGCTCAAGTTTCTTTGCTAAATTAAAATGTAGAAATATTATCATTTGTTAATAAATATTAACACTGTAAGGAAGACATCTGTTTAAATGCATAAATTCTAAAAACAGGTGAACAATTATTAGTTTTCAAATCTTGAACAAGAAACATATTATTATAATTAGCTTTTGTTGCCATGACATATAGTATATTTGACTTAGCCTTAAGTATAACTGTATAATAAATATAGTACTTGAAGATTTAAACACAAAATTATAAAATATAATTAGAAATAGTATGGAGAATATTTGATGAGAATGAAATAAACACAGTTAACCTTATAAACCAATTAGGAGAAAGGACAGAAAGATAAAATTATCAAAATTCAGAATGTAAGAAGAATATTTTTATAGATTCTTTGGACTTAAACTAAGAGACTATCAGGATCAACTTTATACCAGTAAACTAGATTACACAGATAAAATGGACAAATTCTGTAGAAAACCTACTTACCAAAAATGACATAAGTTGATACAGAAGATTTTAGTATCATTTTAAATACCATAGAACTTGAATTAATTAAAGAAATCTTTCCACAAACCTCATAGCAGTCCACTGGTGAATTCTATCAAACTTGCAAAAAACAAATACTACAACTTCATACAGAAAACATGTTTAAAGACTGTAGATGAAGAAACACTTCACAATTTATGTGGCCATCATTACCCTTATACAAAAATTTGATAAATACAATTTAATAAAAGATTATACAGATTGAAAAAAAACTAAGATGCATATTGATTTCTAAATTTAAAAAGAAAGCATATCATGATCAAATTGGGTTTATTTCTAGAATTCAAATTTAGTTTAACATTTTAATATCATATAATACAAGATATTAATGGAATAAAGGAGAAAATTTACATTTATCTCAATAGTCACAGAAAAACCCTCTCAACTTACATTCATGATGAAAAAGAGGACTAAAAAATAATTCATTCACTCTGCAAAAAGTTATTTAAAAATGCAGCTAAGATCATATATCATGATGAAGTATTGAATTTTCCCTCCTAAAGATAAATAACACTGCATACATGTCACATATACTATGGGTTCCAGGCAATGAAATGAGATGATAAAAAATAAATAAAAGATCAGAAAGGAAGAAAGAAAACTGTCTCCATATTTGAAAATGACATAACTGCCTGTGCAGATAATTCTTCTAATTTCCAAATCAATTACCTCAACTAATAAGTAAGATAGCAAGCTTCCAGGTATAGTCCATGTAAAAAATAATCAATTATATTTTTATATAATTGCAGAAAATTAGAAAAATTTTGAGTTGTATTAACATTGTCATATAATACACTTGGATAATTTTCTTTCAAAAATATAAAAACTTTTCACTGAACATACTGCTAAGACAAAAAGAAAAGTAGAGATGTATCTTTTTATGTATTAGAAGACTCACTATAGTTAAAAACACAAATCATGCCAAAATGCAATACAAATCCACCCAATAATACTAGCTGTTCTGTGAAACTTGACAAGCTAATTCTAAAATTTAAATGAAAATATGAAGGGCTTACAATGACCTAAACAATTTTGGAAAAGAAAATAAAGGGCAAAGTTAGAGGACTAATGACATGGATTTAAAGTTTAGTGTAGCACTATAATAAAGACAAAGGCATGACCTAAAGAGAGGCAAACAGATCAATAGAACAGAAAAGTGACCAGAAATGGACCTATATTTAAAATTCCAATTGAATCAAAGTAATTCAGCAGTGTGTGGACACAAAATCTTTAAAACAAACGATGCTGAAACAATTAGATATCAATATTTGGGGAGAGTGGACAAAGATCTTGATTCAACTCATATCAAATTCAGAAACATAAATTTAAGGAGTACTACAGGGACTTCCCGGACAGTCTACTGATAAAGAGTTCGCCTTCAAATGCAGCCGGTGGGGAGGTTCGATCTCTGGTCCAAGAGCTAAGATCCACATGACTTGAGGCCAAAAAGTAAAAATATAAAACATAGAAACAAAGGTTTCCCTGGTGGCTAAGTGATAAAGAATCTGCCTGTGAATGCAGGAGACACAGGTTCAATCCCTAATTCCAGAAAATCACACATGCCACAGAGCAACTAAGCCAGGGTGCCACAACTATTCAGCCTGCACTCTAGAGCCTGTGGTCTGTGACAACAGAAGCCACTGTAGTGAGAAGCCCCCAAACTGTAACTGGAGAGTAGCCCCAGCTTGTCACAACTGCAGAAAAGCCTGAGCAGCAACAAAGACCCAGCACAACCAAAAATAAACAACAACAAAAAAATACTGCAACAAATTCAATAAAAACTAAACATGATTCACATCAAAAACACATGTACTACAGTTCTAAACATAAAAGCTAAAATTATAATGCCCTAGATGAAATGATGTGGAAATATATTTATGACATGAGAGTAGGTAAATATATCTTTAATAGGACACAGGAAAATAATGATTTGAAAAGGAAGAAAATTAGCCATCAAAATTCTTAAGAACCTGTTAATCATAGGACACTATACCAATTGAAGTAGCAACCACAGATGGGGAGAAAACATGGCAAATATATATCTGATCAAATTGTTATATCCAAAATGCATAAAATAATTCTAAAATGTGATGTTTAAAGCAAATAATCCAATAAAAAGCAGGAAACCCACTACAGACACTTTACAAGGTAAGGTATATGAATGCTAAATAATCCTATGAAAAAAATGTTCAATGTTTTTAATCATAGAAATTTAAATTAAATTTACTATACACCCACTAAAACGCAGTCGCTCAGTTGTGTCTGACTCTTTCTGACCCCATGAACCGCAGCATGCCATGTCTCCCTGTCCATCACCAACTCCCAGAGTTCACCCAAACTCATGTCCATTGAGTCAGTGATGCCATCCAACCATCTCATCCTTTATCATCCCCTTCTCCTCCTGCCCTCAATCTTTCCCAGGATCAGGGTCTTTTCAAATGAGTCAGCTCTTCACATCAGGTGGCCAAAGTATTGAAGTCTCAGCTTCAACATCAGTCCTTCCAATGAACACCTAGGACTGATCTCCTTCAGGATGGACTGGTTGGATCTCCTAGCAGTCCAAGGGACTAAGGCTAACTTTATTTAAAAAATTTTAAAAGACCAAGAACTCAAGAATTGTCAAGAATGAGAAGTACACAAACTCTCATACATTTCTGGTGAAAGTAAAATAACTAAAAAATCTTTGAAAAACTGCAGTTTCTTTAAAAGTTAAACATATACCTATGTTATGTCCCAGAAATTCTAATCCTAGATATTTATCCAAAAGAAATGAAGATGTATGTTTACAACAACAAAAAAAAATACCTGTACAAAATACACATAGGAATGTCCATAGCCAAAACCTAATAAAAACAACCCAAATGACCATAAACAGAAAAAGACATGAACAAATGGACTGTGGTGTGATTATATTATGGAATACTATCCAGCAACAAAAATGAACAAATTACTCACACATAAAACAACATGATTATATAAGTAATCTCAAAGACATGTTGAGGAAAAGATGTTGAATACAGAAGAGTACATTCTTGATTCTGTTTATATAAACTTCTAGAAAACTAATTCAAAACTAATCTATAGTGAAAAAATCAGAGAAGTGAGTGGATATTGAGTCGAGACAATTGAAAATTTCTGAAATGATGAAAATGTCATGTATCTTGACAAGGTTGTACATTTATCAAACTCACCAAATTATTAATAAACACTAAGATTTGTGCATTTTCTATGACTGATAAACCTAAAATGACACACCACAATCACCCAAAGTTCATAAGAGTTCACTCATGTAGATTCTATGGGTTTGGACAAATGTATAATGACATACATGCATCATTAAAGTATCATACAGAGTATTTTTTACTGCCCGAAAAATTTCCTGTGTTCCATGTAGTCATCTCTACTACAAATCTTTAACAACCACAAATCCTTTTACTATCTCTATAGCTGTGCCTTTTTTTTTTTTAAATAAGGAGTAATAGAAAATTTTGTGCTTATAGGAATTATTCAACAAATAAGAAAAACAAACTAATGATATAAGACAAAGTTGGAGACAGCTACTGGAGCAATATCCTTAAGCAGATAAGGCAAGATGTACTCTAGCTCACAAGTAGAAGAATTTCCTTTGGACATAAATTAGTACTCATGGATCATCTGTGGTAACAGATGGGAAGGCAGATTGTGTAGGTGTAGATACCTGTAGATGGCAAGACTAGGAGTGGGAGTCTGTGGAGTTTTCTCCTGACAGCTTCAGTCGGCACAGTGAAGTAGTAATCGAAGTCAACCTCTGAGACTGAGTTGAGAGGACACATACTAATGACACGAAGAAAAAGGAGAATATATGAGTGGAAGAATGAAATAAAGTAAGAGTTTTACAAAGCATTAAAGGTTTATTTGCTCTTCTTATTCGAGAATTTATAGTTGAATGAAGGTGTGTAGTTATGTGTTCTTTCCAATCATATCCAGTTTCATTGTGTGTGTGTGTGTGTGTGTGTGTGTGTGTAAACTTGAAGAGTTAGATTTAGTCATAGATGTAGTTAAGCCCCAGATTTCCCAGGTGGCTCAGCAGTCAAGAACCCACCTGCCAATACAGGAGATGTAGGAGAGACAGTTTCAATTCTTGGGAAAGATCTCCTGGAGTAGGAAATGGCAACCAGCTCCAGTATTCTTGCCTGGAAAATTTCATGAACAGAGGAGCCTGGCAGGCTAGAGTCCATGGGGTCACAAAGAGTCAGACTCGACTAACAACTAACACTTTCACTTTTCACATTTTTAGCTAATATATATTAAGCATTTATTAGTTGCCAAGCAATGTAAATGTGTTATAAGTGTATGTATATGTGTGTATATATATATATATATATATATATATATGTATGTTTTAACTCAATTAGTTCAAACTTTATGAGGTACATGTGATTTTCATCCCTATTTTACAAATGACAAAACTGAAAGACAAGGTTAAATACTCTTACCTAAGATCACAACACTAGTAAGTGCTTAAGTTTACGATTTCATGCCAGAGAATCTGGCTCTGTAGACCTTGTATTTACCTATAAGCCAATAAATGACAGAACAGTAATTTTTCATTTGTCTATGTGTGATCTGTCTTAATAGAGTTTCATTTTCATATATTAAAGGTTGACCTAAAATAAATGAAAAAAACAAACAAAAATTTACAAAAAATTTAACTGAAAAAGAAAAAGATGCTCACTTAGGGAATGTCTACAACAGTGCACAGAATAAGAAAGTTATGTTGTTCTATTTTAATTCTCAGTCTTTAACTGAACACCTGGATTTATCACTTTACATTTTTGAGGATGAAAATGATGTATTTAACGAATTCAGTTATTTCCTCTTGGCAGATTTTAACTATTGAACGATTAAGAAAACATTCATTTTTTACCTGCTAATTACAGCTATTAGGCAGAATAGAAACACTTACCACTCCAGAAACACAATTAAGGAATATTTTTGACAACAATAATGCTTCCAAGCCCATTCCTTGTATTTTGTTACAGCACAGTCATCAAAGATACACATGTGGGTTGTGAAAGCAACACAGAAGTGAAAGTATCACTAGATAAAAAATTGAGAATAGCTCCTCAAGGAACAAGGTGATAGAAAGATCAATTATGTGGAAAGTCATTAGACAAGAGCCTGTTTTTATTTTTATACCATTTGGGATTCAACGGTGATGTATTCAATCAAACATTATTTTAAGATGCAGCCAGATGGATGCTCAAGTTGTATGTTATAGTTCTAAGAAGATGGCAAGTAGATTTTCAGGACAGGTGAATTTCTTACAAGCCTTAATACTCAATTTAAGGGTTAGCCAGTGTTCATTAAATCAACCATACAATTGCCTTAGGTTAATATTTTCTATAAATTGAACATTATTTTGCAAATTTAGTTCATTATAAAACAAATCCCCAATTTTGAAAATTTAAAATATGTTAATTTATGGATTTGGGGGGGGCAAACAGCACATTGCTTCTATTTTATCAGATTTTGTTCTTCCTTTATATGGCTTATTATTAATGTTGTTACTCTGAATAGGAATAGAACATAATGTCCACAATTTCTTCTCCTGCTTCTGGTTGGGAGAAACCATGTTGAATAAAAAAAATCAACACAAGACTGAAGAAAAGTCAACAAATGGAGGTTTAGTGCAGTACGTACCACAGGGAAGATTTCTCCTTTTTTCAAAGATCTCATCGATGCATGATACAGGATGCTCAGGGCTGGTGCACTGGGATGACCCAGAGGGATAGGATGGGGAGGGAGGTGGGAGGGAGGTTCAGGATGGGGAACACATGTGCACCCATGGTGGATTCAAGTCAATGTATGGCAAAACCAATACAATGTAGTAAAGTAAAATAAATTAATTAATTTAAAAAAATAAAAAAATTTTAAAAAGCTTAATTATACCAATTTATTTTTTACTTTGTCTGCATGAAAATTACTACTCAATAGTCTTTCTTGTAAGGATTATTCACACATTTGAAAATTATTTGTCAATTTGTTCTTAACCTGTTCCTTCTCTAATTAAATCATGTGAAATTCTTTTCACAATGATTTTATTATCTAAACTTTCAATCATCTCTGTATGTCTTGCTACATAATTAACAAAATCAATAATGTTCAGAGTGAAATTTCAACATATGAAGAATCCAAATTAAAAAAATAACTAAATATTATAGAAGGCAGAAAATGCATTAACTATTTCCATTATCTATCATCCTGTCAAGGGTCCTAAAACTGTCTCCCACTTTCTAAAATATAATCAATACCAGATGCACTTCTCATATGAATATTCTTGGTACTCAAGACTAGTAACATTTCCATGCTGTTTACCAGTAATGAAGATAAAGTTCAACCAAATGAACTTACTTTCTTGCAATGTCCTTTAAGATCAATACTAAGCATTGCTGGGAAAGCTGGAAGGAACTCTGGAGCCGCAGACACTTGCATTTTATAGAAAACCCTAAAGACTACCAGAAAATTACTAGAGCTAATCAATGAATATAGTAAAGTTGCAGGAAATAAAATTAACACACAGAAATCCCTCGCAATCCTATACAATAACAATCAGAAAATAGAGAAATTAAGGAAACAATTCCATTCACCATTGCAACAAAAAGAATAAAATACTTAGGAATAAAGCTACCTAAAGAAACAAAAGACCTATATACAGAAAACTATAAAACACTGATGTAAGAAATCAAAGATGATACAAATAGATGGAGAAATATACCATTTTCATGAACTGGAAGAATCAATAAAGTGAAAATGAGTTCACTACCCAGAGCAAGCTATAGATTCAATGCAATCCCTATCAAGCTACCAATGATATTTTTCAGAGAACTAGAACCAAGAATTCCACAATTTGTATGAAAATACAAAAAACCTCAAATAGCCAAAGCAATCTTGAGAAAGAAGAATGGAACTGGAGGAATCAACCTGTCTGACTTCAGACTATATTACAAAGCTACAGTCATCAAGACAGTATGGTACTGGCACAAAGACAGAAATATAGATCAATGGAAGAAAATAGAAAGCCCAGAGATAAATCCACACACCTATGGACACATTATCTTTGACAAAGGAGGCGAGAATATACAGTGAAGAAAAGACAACCTCTTTAACAAGTGGTGCTGGGAAAACTGCTCAACCACTTGTAAAAGAATGAAACTAGAACACTTTCTAACACCATACACAAAAATAAACTCAAAATGGATTAAAGATCTGAATGTAAAACCAGAAACTATAAAACTCCTAGAGGAAAACATAGGCAAAACACTCTCTGGCGTAAATCATAGCAGGATCCTCTATGACCCACCTCCCAGAGTAATGGAAATAAAAGCAAAAATAAACAAATGGGACCTAATGAAACTTAAAAGCTTTTGCACAACAAAGGAAACTATAAGGTGAAAAGACAGCCTTCAGATTGGGAGAAAATAATAGCAAATGAAGCAACTGACAAAGAATAAATCTCAAAAATATACAAGCAACTCTTGCAGCTCAATTCCAGAAAAATAAATGACCCAATCAAAAAATGGGCCAAAGAACTAAACAGACATTTCTCCAAAGAAGACATACAGATGGCTAACAAACACACAAAAGGATGCTCAACATCACTCATTATCAGAGAAATGCAAATCAAAACCACAGTGAGTACCATCTCAGAATGGCAGCCAGATGGCTGTCAGAATGGCTTCCATCAAAAAGTCTACAAATAATAAATGGTGGAGAGGTTGCGGAGAAAAAGGAACCCTCTTACACTGTTGGTGGGAATGCAAACTAGTACAGCCACTATGAAGCACAGTGTGGAGAATCCTTAAAAATCTGGAAATAGAACTGCCATACGATCCAGCAATCCCACTGCTGAGCATACACACTGAGGAAACCAGAATTGAAAGAGACACGTGTACCCCAATGTTCATCGCAGCACTGTTTGTAATATCCAGGACATGGAAGCAGTCTAGATGTCCATCGGCAGACGAATGGATAAGAAAGTTGTGGTACATATACACAATGGAATATTATTCAGCTATTAAAAAGAATGCATTTGAATCAGTTCTAATGAGGTGGATGAAACTGGAGCCTATCATACAGAGTGAAGTGAGCCAGAAAGAAAAACACCAATATGGTATATTAACGCATATATATGGAATTTAGAAAGATGGTAATGATGACCCTATATGTGAGACAGCAAAAAAGACACAGATGTAAAGAACAGACTTTTTGACTCTGTGGGAGAAGGAGAGGGTGGTATGATTTGAGAGAATAGCATTGAAACATGTATATTATCATATGTGAACTAGATTGCCAGTCCAGGTTCAAGGCATGAGACAGGGTGCTCAGGGCTGGTGCACTGGGATGACCTTAAGGGATGGGATGGGGAGGGAGGTGGGAAGGGGGTTCAGGATGGGGAACACATGTACACCCATGGCTGATTCATGTGAATGTATGGCAAAAACCACCACAATATTGTAAAGTAATTAGCCTTCAATTAAAATAAATAAATAAATTTTAAAAAATCAAGTGTCTTTTTTTTCTGTCTCAGTAACCTCATGGCTTTCTGCTGTTCATATCCTAAATAATGCCCTATGTAGCATCCAGAATGGCAGTCTTAATTCCAAGCTCATCAAGGGTAGGAAAACTAGAGGAAGATTTAATAATGCCTGAACTAGCTGAGTACTGCCATAGCCAGCCTGACTCCCAGACAGTTTGCAAAGAAAAGAGAACTAAGGATGACAGAAAGACAGATTAAGGAAAGGCAGTCTCATTTATGGAACCTGGAGGGAGAATGAAGACCAAAGAAACATGGTTGAATGGTTTAAGTTTGATACAACAAAGAATCTTGATTGATCATCCATTATCAATTCACCCTGATGAAAGGATCCTTACAACCCACTCCATTCACATACTGTTCCCAAGTTTTTACCCAAATTCACTAGACAACCTTTCACTTGGAACCCTAAGTTTGGGGTCTGTCACCCCACCTTTACTTTCTATTTTACCAATAATCCTCCAGCCTTCCCATTGTGTATAAAAGCACTTCAAACATTAGCCCTGCGTGGAGGACTTTATTTCCTACGTAATAACACACCAGCAACCAATTACTGAGTGCTTCTTCTTGTGCCTTCATTCTTTGTTTTTATAATAAATCACGTTTAGTTGTTAAAGCTAAACAATGTATTACCTGCTCTAGTTTTATGGGCAACCTGGATGCCTTTTTACTCTTCCAGTGTGGATAAAATATGGCTCATAACAGAGTAGCTCATAAATATCACTTAAATTGAATTGGTTGGAGTTTGTAGAGGCTGAGAAATTTGAAAGTAACCATTTACCAGATCATAGTCTCAGACAAGCAACCTTATTCCATAGCCAGATGGAATATGGGCCATAATGACCACCATGTGTAGTCTACCCCTGTTGTCTTGCCAGTGAGAAGCTGCCCAGCAGCTTCCTAACATGTAAGTGAGCATAGAAGATATAAGTAGATTGCCTTCAGATTGACCACTATGCTTTCTGCTAAAGTAAGTAGAATTATTTCCACGTCATTTGCAATTTGCCCTCTTACAGCATATATTTTTGTCATTCTAAAGTTATCTTTGTTTTCTTTGATCTTACAACTCCAATATTTATATATTCCTCTGTAGCTTCCTCATCTCCTTGATTTCTAAATACCGGAGCACCCACAACTCCATTTTTGAACTTCTCAGTTTGTACTCCTTCCTTAAATGACCTCATCTAGTCCCATGGATTTACTCAAAATCTACATTATGACGTGGTAAGTCACAAAAGTGTATCTCCATTCTATATCTTAGTTGGAATTCTAGATGCCCCTCTTGACATGTCCACATAGCTATCTATTACACATCTTAGTCTTACCATTTCCCAAAACAAAACCTGATTTCCCCTCTCAAACCTGCTTTTCCTTCTACTTCAGTCTTACTCATCTGAATAAACAGCAACTTCACTATTCTACTTGCTCAGAATCCAAAAAACCAAATACCTGGAGTTAATTCTGACACCTTTGTTTCTCTCATAACCCATAATCTAGCAATCTATAAGCAAACACTGATGGGATATATTTTGAAAATTTAGCCAACAATGAATACGTCTAAACCACCTTCACTATGATCTGCCTTGGTACAGAATGATATATTATCTCTTCAGGATTATTCTAGTAGTCTAAATTGTCTCTTGGCTTCAAATCCTGTCCTAAACCTCAACCATATGTCAGAGTCACATTTTTGAAAGATAAATCATCTTGCTCCTTAGCTCTTACCACTTCTTAGATATAACCTTTTAATAACTTCTCATTTTACTCAGAATAAAGTCCAAAGTGCTAAAATCACTATTTGATTCCACAAAACCTGACATAACCCTTACAACAATGTACCCCATCTCCCACTACTCTTCCCTCACTCACTCTAAGCCAAACAACTTTTCCACACTTGACACACAGCCCTCACTCATATACTTTCCTTTCCTGAAATCCTCTTCTCACAGATCACACAAATTTGGCTCCACAGATTCCTTCGGATCTATGTTCAAATGTCACCTTATCAAGTGCTCAATAAAAGAGCGTCTTTACAACCCTGTCTTTCCAACCTTCGTCATTTCCTGTTCCCCATATACCACTGCATTTTTCTCCAGGTATTTTATTAACATAAGACTTTGCCACTTGCAACAACCTAGATGGACGTGGAGGGCACTAGGTGAGTGAAATAGGTTGGACAGAGAAAGACAAATACTGTATGATATCGCTTATATGTGGAATCTAAAATATACAACAACTAGTGACTCACAGATACAGAGAACAAACTAGTGGTTACTACTGGGGAGAGAAAAGAGCAGAGGGGCAACATAGCGGCAGGGGAGTAAAAGGTATAAACTATTATGTATAAAATATGCCACAAGCATATACTGTACAATATATGTCCAATATAGCCAATATTTTATAGTAACTATGAGAATATAATGTTTAAAAATTGTGAATCTCTATATTGTACATTTGTAACTTGCAACCACTCAACGTCTGAAAAAAGACATATTCTATAGTTGATATTAAATTTTCATTTATCTGATCTGCCTATTTCCTTAGAACGCAAACACTGTTTTTTCCTACGTATTATTATATCCCAGTTCTAAGAATAGTACCTTGGCCTAGTAGACAGTGATTAAATATTTGTTGAATCCATTAATTAATTTTATAGAACTGGTAACCTGTCTTCTTGAAATTCTAACAGACTTATTTCTTCTAAAATTAATATACTTCTCAAGTAATCAAACATACTATATTCTCTCAAATTATTTCTACTCATCTAGTTGTGTAAACATTTGGTTACTGTGTCTTTGTCACTCTCAGTAAACACTGGAGTTTTAGCCATTAATATGAACAGAACAACAGATATTCAAATACATTGTTTTCTCAAATAAAACACAGGAATTAAAAATAAAAACATGGTTAATGTGCAGGTTAATCATCTTACCATAAGAGGTCACAAATTCATTTGTAAAAATCTGTTTACTTGAGTGCTAATGTGATTGGAAGAAAAACACACAAATGAAACAGCAGCAACAAAATCATTACTCCCAGTTCCACAACTTCTGAGGATTTACTCTGAACACATAAAGAATAAATATTTCTGCTGAAATCCTACCAGGTTCCTAAAAATCTCTTCAGGTTAATGAGTACTCTCTTAACTTCTAAGTTTTAGTAGGAAGCTTGGTAGAGATGGGTCTTTATTGAAGAAAATATCTCAAAGAGGGTCTTAATGGTCAACTGCTGTATATCATAAAGTGACAATAACTGGTGGTTGAAGGCAGCTAGAAGGGGAGAATAAAGGTCCTAAAGAGAATTGGCTGAGAGGATGGCTATAATCTGGATAAGGAAGGAAAATGAAAAGTGGGATAGTCTAGTCAAAGAGAAATCTCCCCTTGAGCATTATCACATGTGAAATTTTAGGTACTGTCATGTAAATTATAAATTAAAATGAGTGCTGGCACTTGAGCTAGACTAAAATCCTCCACCATCTCTCCTTAGTTTTTGTAAAACATTCTAGACTTGGAAAGTCTTGTGCTGCTTGTGCTTTGGCAAGAACAGAATAGGTGCAGTGTTCAACCTGAGAAGAAAAGCTGTAAAGAACATCAGGTCCAGGGGACAAGATGCAGAATCAACAGATCAGTGACCATGGGCAAGGAAAGCAGCTGGGAGTGAGGAGAAATACACACTTCACAGAGACTCTGTGAAGCTGGTTTTTCCCACAATGTGAAGCAGATAAGAGTGAGGTTATTCAGGGTGACAAAACAAATCCAGAGGATCTGGGAACTCCCAAGCAACCTAAGTTTGGCTTATACAGAAGACAGGCTCACACACTGAGTTCTCCAGTTATTCCAATGTTTGGTCTTGGAAAAATAATAAACAGACTGCATTAGCCTACGAACTCACAAAACTGCTCTTACTGAAATGCACAGTACTTCCCTGAAAAGCTCTCAGCTTTTATTTAATTTCTTGACAGTTTCTCTTCCTCTTTCTACAAAGAATGTGGCTCTCCTTTTCAGTTTTGCCTGGACTTACAGAAAGTTCTAAGTTAACTTTTATGCTGAAGCAATGAAAATGTGGGACATAATATCCACTCAATATTAGTTGAACAAGCAAAGGAGATAACAGCAAGATATTAAACTGGATCTATTGTAAATTCAAGGATCATAGCTCTGCAGGACAACGTACAGATGGCCTGAAAGTTTTGGGTTATAAGAAGACTCAAGGAAGTCATTTCTCATAAGTTGGGACAACTGCTTCCAGAAGAGACTGAAAGGGAATACCTTAGGGTGTCTTTCAGTAATTTAATATCTACATTATCTCAGCCAGAATCTCTAGTGAAAGTGAAAAGTGAAAGTTGCTCAGTCGTGTCTGACTCTGTGCCCCATGGACTGTACAGTCCATGAAATTCTCCAGGCCAGAATACTGGAGTAGGTAGCCTTTCCCTTCTCCAGGGGATCCTCCCAACCCAGGGATCGAACCCAGGTCTCCCACACTGCAGCAGGTTCTTTACCATCTGAGCCACAACGGAAGCCCAGTATCTCTAGCAGGTAATGTTGACAGATCTTTTCTACTATGAAAGATTGAGATCTCAAAGAGCCTCCTCACAAAAAAAAAAAAAAAAAAAAGCTGTTTTTCAAATTTTGTTTGAAAGAAACCCTTTTGCTGCGCCTTTCTTTTGCTTTTTGCTTGCTCCAGTTATTTTAATTTTCTCAGTAAAATTGCATTATTTTACTCAAGAAAGCATTTGAGTGTCCAGATTATACCGCACATGCTGGAGGAAAAAAGATATGCAGAGGAAAATCTATTGGCAAAGACCACTTTTACTTCACTATGCCTCTTTGTCTACTTTCTAATGGCTTTCTGCTTTGATGGAGGAGTTTAGGAATTTAGAAAAGAAACTTTCTTTTTCCTTTCTGTTTGGTGGGGGAAGGGTGGTTAAGGTGCATTTTTAACTGAGAAAATTAGACGGTTTTATTCTCAACTGTCTATCAATTGTTCACAATAATTTTAATACCTACCTATGGTGTTATTATTTGGGAGGACACTAATACAGAACATTAATAATGTAAATGTACAAACAGAATCTTCTGATATTTGAAGTTCAGATACATTATATATTTTCATTTAAAAGAAGTGTTAGGCTACCTAAGTGGATATGTTAGTTTTGTACAAAACAAACACAAAAAACAAACCAAAAAACCCCTCAATTAAATACAGAAGCCTCAATTAGATACACTTGGGAGACCAGAGGGCTTCCCAAGTGGTTCAGTGGTAAAGAATCTGCCTGCCAATGCAGGAGACATCTGTTCAATCCCTGGCTCAGGAAGATCCTCTGGAGAAGGAAATGGCAGCCCAACCCAGTATTCCTGCCTGGATAATCCCATGGACAGAGAGGCTTTATGGGCTACAGTCCATAGGGTCTCAAAGAGTCAGACATGACTGAGCATGCACACACGAGATACCAGAAGGGGCACCTCTCACAAGAGGAAGAAGAAAATCTTTTCTTCTTTTCCAGAAAGAACTTAACCAATAAAAAGACACACACCCTGTTTTCTACAGCCCTTCCGACTTCCCCTTCTTCTCTAAGAAAGCGTTCTTCTTCTCTTGCCATGGAGGGACCTGCACATGGCTCACAGTTTGCAGACCTCAAACTGCAATTCTCTTCTGAATCCAAATCAACCCATCTTTGCTGGAGGAATAACTGACGGTCAACTTGTTTTAGGTCAACTGCTTGTTCTTCATTAATTACTAGATGTACTCTCCTTCTGTAAATGATGATTTCTAAAGGAGGCAATTTCATGGCTAAAACAGTTTTCATAAATTATCATGCAGAAAAATACATCTTCCATTTTATACTATAACTGAAAAACTATTTATCTCAAAGACATATCATTTCAGAAAATTTTAATGGCATCTTTAAAAGGAAGATGAAACATTAACTCAACATTAACTGAAACTACACATTTAACAAACATAGTAGTTTTCAATGTTTTGTAAGCATAATTAAGGAGCATGTTTTGCTTTTTGAAAGGTATTTATCTCCTGTCTTCATGTTTCCTAAACTAATGCCTGCATCTGTACTTTTGGAAAGTAATAATTACTCCACCAAATGGTACTTTTCCAGTGAAATCTCCTATTACCTTCCAAATCTAGTTCTTACTTTCTTCTTAGTTTCATTTCCTGTTAATTGAATAGAATTTCCTGATATGAAAAAGAGACTTCACATACCACTATTACTACTAGCAAATAATAATAAAATTTGAAATGCTATAATATTGGCCATCTGTGTTCAAAGAAAAAAATGAATTTCAATTTCCACCTTAGAGTGTGTACAGGTGCACAGAAAATCAAGTACAACTGGTGCTGCATCAAGAACTGATTTTAAGAGCAAAAAACAAGTAAACTAAATCTAGTTCTTACTTTCTTCTTAGTTTCATTTCCTGTTAATTGAGTAGAATTTCCTGATATGAAAAAGAGACTTCACATACCACTATTACTACTAGCAAATAATGATAAAATTTGAAATGCTATAATATTGGCCATCTGTGTTCAAAGAAAAAAATGAATTTCAATTTCCACCTTAGAGTGTGTACATGTGCACAGAAAATCACCTACAACTGGTGCTGCATCAAGAACTGATTTTAAGAGCAAAAAACAAGTAAACTAAGCATGTAAACACAAAGAAGTGAATAATTAAACTGCATAGTGAATTACTAGGAGATACAAACAGCAATGTGGAAAGATCTTTAAGATTTATTCTTGAATAGTACAAGTTCAGGTTGTAAAACATTATATAAATTATGATGCCATTTATAGAAATCAGACATATACTCATATAAATGTGCACATCAATAAAGTATTTCTCTATTGGTATAGGTATCTATGCCAACAGTTACAGTGGTCCTTTTGGAGACTGGATAGAAGTGGGCAAATGGTGTTAAGTGGGAAATTTTATACAGATCATTTTTATGGTAATAATGAATTATAAGTATATTTAAAATAAAGTGAAAGCTGCATACTTCCTCATTTTATGCCTAAGTTCCTTTCCCTTAATTTCTAAGTATTCAAAATTAAAGGGCTAAGAATGTTACTCTAATGTATATCAAAACCACAATGAGGTACCACCTCACACCAGTCAGAATGACAATCAAAAAGTCTACACAGAACAAATGCTACAAAGAGTGCGGAGCAAAGGGAAACCTCCTACACTATTGGTGGGAATATAAATTGGTGCAGCCACTATGGAAAACAATATGGGAGTTCCTCAGAAAACTAAAATTAGAATTACCATATGATCCAGCAATCCCAGTCCTGGCATATTCATGACAAAACTATAATTCAAAAGATGCATGCACCCCTTAGTTCATAACAGCATTATTCATAATAGCCAAAATATGGAAACAACCTAAATATCCATCAACAGATGTATGGATAAAGAAGATGTGGTGTATACACACACACACACACACAATGGAATACTACTCAGCCATAAGTAAAGAATAAAATAATGCAATTTGCAGCAACATGAAGGCAACTAGAGCTTATCAAACTAACTTAAGTCAGAAAGAGCAAGACAAATACCATATGATAGCACTTACATGAGGAATTTAAAATAGCACAAATGAACATATCTACCAAACAGAAACACTCACAGACGTAGAAATTAGACTCGTGGTTGCCAAGGTGGGGAAGGGGAGGGAGAGTGATAGACTGGGAATCTGAGGTTGGTAGATGCAAACTATTACATTTAGAAAGGATAAACAAGGCCCTACTGTATAGCACAGGTAACTATATCCAGTCTCCTGGGATAAACTATAATGGAAAATAATTTTTAACAGAATATATGTATATATGTACGGATGCGTGTGTGTAAAACTGAGTCATTTTGCTCTACAGCAGAGAGCAGTAAGATATTGTAAATCAAATATACTTCAAGGAAAAAAGATTATTTCTTTAGATTATGGTAACATATTGCATACTTCCTTCCTGATAATCTGCCAAAGAAATTGTTAATGCACTCAGTGATACTCACTTGTGCAGTCTTATTTTCATGTTTCATTGAAAAGTTACTCTAGGGACTCCCCTGGTGGCTCAGTGGTATAGACTCTGCCAGCCAATGCGGGAAACAGGAGTTCCATTCCTGATCTGGGAAGATCCCACATGCCACGAGGCAAACAAGCCCATGTGCTACAACTACTGATTACTGAGCATGCGTCCTAGAGCCCAGGAACCACAGCTATTGAGCCCATGTGCTGCAACTACTAAAGCCCAGGTGCTTAGAGCCTGTTCTCTGCAACAAAAGGAGCCACAACAGTGAGAAGCCTGAGCACTGCAACTAGAGAGTAGCCCCTCTTTGCAGCTAGAGAAAAAGCCTGTGCAGCAGCAAGGTCCCAGCACCTTCCAAAATAAATAAATTATAATAAAAAGAGACTATAAAAATGTACTCGATATTTTATTTGCATTCAATATAGGAACAAAAAGTGATTCCGAAAAATATATCAGGTTAGCAAACTGACTATTCAATCTATACATTAAGTAAAAAACACTTTTGAAATATTTAAATACTTCCTCAGAGAAAGGAAGGGAGCTAACAGAGCACATGTTTCCATGTTGTAGAAAGCTCACTGTGGTTGGTTAAATTGTCATTTACAGATTAGCTTTATTTTATGATTAAAAAGACTGCCATCACTTGGAAAGTGTGGACTACCCTCTCACTAACAGATGACACTGCATACCATAACATGCTCTATTTTTCACCTCTAAATGTCAAATTATCTCAAGTACATTTATTAATGGCTGTTATTGCATGCATTCGTAACTGGTACAGGATCAAAAATGTCTCTGACTTGTTAGGGAAGTGTACACATCTATGGGGACCTACATTTTCTATGATAACCCATAAATCTACTTTCTTAAATATCTACTTTTTAATTTTATGGTGTATTGATTCCCTCCATTAAAGCCTTTGAAATATCTGAACCTTGTCACCACAACCAATGAACAAACATCTCTCTAGGGCTTCCGCGGTGGCTCAGACAGTGAAGAATCTGCCTGCAATGCGGGAGACCCAGGTTTGATCCCTGGGGTCCGAAAAGCCGCTGGAGAAGGGAAATGGCAACTCACTCCAACATTCTTGCCTGGGGAATTTCATGGACAAAGGAGCTTGGCAGCACAAGAGGAGCTTGGCATGGACAGAGGAGCAGGCAGTCCATGGGGTCGCAAAGAGTCAGACACGACTCAGAACCAACGAGAAAACATCTCTTTAGCTATGCTCAAACCAAAAAATAAAATAAAATAAAATGCTTTCCTAGAATCAGCATAAATTAATGAGTCACCCAAACTCAGGTGCCTATTAACAAAAACCATTTGAGACCTCAAATTCCAATGTTCCGCTTTTCCAAAAAACAACTGATAAAACACTCTAAGGTATGCACAAATGAGGTACTGATAAATTGTACTAACCAACACATTAGAATACCACAACAATGAAGTGTAAAAATCTCCAAAAGTCAAAATCTCTTATATCATCGATAAATGCACATTATCTTCTGGACCAGAATCACAATTAGTGTGATGAGATGTTCACAACAGGAGACGTATAGAGGTTTTTCCATATCATTACCAATCTTGGGTATATGTTTACAGAAAGGGATAGACATGAGTATAGTAGAATTCATAAAAACTAAATGTTCACAGGATATGACTCGACTATGTTATTTTGCTCCTGGAGATGAGTTGAAAATTTTATTTCCTAAGTTTTGCATACAATTTAGTATCTAATATCTCCAAAACTTAGGGCTTCCCTGGCAATCTAGTGGTTAAGAATCCACCTGCCAATGCAGGGGACATGGGTTCAATCTCTGGTCTGAGAGGATCCTACATGCCCCTGAACTAGGTCCACAAACCACAACTATTGAAGCCTAGGCACTTTAGAGCCTGTGCTCCACAAGAGAAGGTGCTGCAACGGTAAGTCCGAGAATTGAAATAAAAAGTAGACACGCTCACCACAAGAAAAGGCCCGTGCTCAGCAAAGACCCAGCACAGCCAAAAATGAAATAAACACATTTTTAAAAAATAAGCAAAACAGAAGCTCCAACACTCAATTCACGGCATGATGAATTGGTACATTTCTAATGTCTTGTGGCAGAATTAGACAGTTGTGTACACTATCATTCATTCTCCCCAGCCTCTGTAATGTCCCATTACATTATGCTGGTGTGGCCTTATGCTGGTGTGGCCAGTTGGAACAAGAACAAATAGACCAAAATATCGTGTGAACACATTTTAGCGAGTTTCCTTAAGAAGGAAGTGAGCTCTCTCTTAATCATGCTGGTTTGCATTCAGTCAGACATAATTCAACCCATTGTTCTATTGTGCAACTATACGCATTATTTTGTTTGGGAGTAGAAATAAAACCTTTGTATGGCAGGGAAGGAGTGGGATCAGCTTTAGTCTTTTCAGTAATTAAACCCACATTTGTTACAGCAGATACACATGCTATTACTTCTACATACTTACTATTTTTACCTTTCATGATGTTTGTTTTCTGCTTTACTAGGTAAGATGTGGCTTCTATTTCACCAGTTCCCCCTGTGCTACCCTTTTTCACCCTTTGCTCCAAGCTAATTGTTTTCAGGTGGTCTGACATCCTATTTTCATGACCCTTTTACTGCTTTGACCATGATTTTGCCACTTTACCAATTTAGTCACCCTTCAGATCTTATTCCTAGGTTTACTTCCCTCACTGAGTAAGATTCACTGGATACATGGTCTGGACATATTGCATACATTTCTGTACAGAACTTAGTACCGTTGTACTTTTTTTGTTAACTGGTGAAATTACATGTTCAACGTATTTCTCTCCAACTAGATTTTAAATTCCATTAAAATATCAACTGTATCTTTTTTGGTAATCTGTTTCTTGCTAGTGCTCAACACGATTCATGTTCCAGAGTGAGCACTTAGTAAATGAAAAGAATTTCTTACCCATGTTAATAAACCTGATAATTACATGAAGTTGGGCCAGCAAGGGGGGAGGGGCATGCAAATGTAACACACTGTACTCTAAAAGCAACTGCAAGGAAGCGGAGATTACCTACACTGACATTCTCAACTCCAACAGTATGTATAAGTTGTGCTTTTCAATGGAACTGAAGATTGTTTAATAGATTTTGCAAAATTAATACTGAATTGTAGAGACAGCAAAGCTACCCTCTTGAAGAGGATGAAAGAAGATCCAGTGATAGGCAAGTGAAATCATTTGGAAAGTAAACCTAACTTAAGTTGAAGAGAATAAATAAACTTAATTCAAGGAAAATTTGGGCTTCTCTTCTGGTCTGTGCCCCATCTTCCCTAGCCTCATTCCCTACCAGTTATCCTGCTAATTACTACCAGTTATCCTGCTAAATAGCACTCCTGGTTATGTCACATCTTTGTAAAATCTTTTAGAGGTTCTCCATAGACTACAGCAGATATATCACTGTGTACTGTTAAGAATACTCACAAAATGAATAACTGTAATTTTTAACATTCATTCTTAATGGATTTTATTGTTAGATGTTTGGAGAGTAGCTTTCTATTTACAGTTTTAAATAATTTACAGCTTGCAGCAATCAGCATGTATTTTAAAAGACTTTGAAAGAGTCCAGGTTTCTATACATTAGTGCCTCACACCCCACAAGAACTGGCGATCTGAGTCTTAGCTGGATTATTCTCATGTACAATGTCTTCATTTTCAGGAGTTCAAATCATGCGTGCCAAACTAATTTTCTTCATTATGTTACAGGATACTCTAAGTACTACCAAGAGAGATTGCAGAGAGTAAATCAATTTAAGTGTGAAGAACAATACAATGAAAATTTAGTTTCAGATCATACTTTGGGAATAAGCCTAAACACCTACTCTTTTAATTGTTAAACATAATTTGTTTGTGGTTGTTGGAGGTTCTAGTACAAGATGGTGATGCAGCAGTCCCAGGTGGCTCTTGGACTCATCTCTTTCCACAAACACACCAAATCTGTAGCTACATACTTAACAACTTCCTCTGAAGAAAAGCTAAAAACCAAGCAACTCATTTGCATAGGCTAATAAGAGGAAGCCCACAGGGAAGCTGGTGGGAGAGGGGGGGACACAGTCTCACCATAAACGCCACCCATAGAGCAGAGACCCACAATCTGGAGTGAACTGAATCACGAGCTTTTCTCCCTGTGGAACAAAGGGTTTGAGCCCCGCACTGAGCACCTCAATTTTTAAGACCTGCAGCTGAGAAAGGAGGCACCAAAACATCTAACTTTAAAAACCCACCTCCATAAGACTACAAACTGAGGAACGTTTTTAAATGGCTCATTTGACTCACTTTACCAAGGGTTCAATGCACAGGCTGCCAACCCAGAAACTTCAGATTTAAGTGAAACGACTCTAGTCTTGCTCGCTAATCTTAAAGCATCAGCCTGAGGGGTAGGCATCTAACTGAGTTCACATTTAGGACCTGCTGGCTGGTGGCACGGCCTTCAACAGTCCCTCTTCCTTGCTCTGTTGCTCTGTCCAGCGGGCACCCTTTTTTTTTTTTTTTTTTTTTTAAGCATTGCTTTCTGGGTCCTCGCCAACATTCTGCTTAGGTGATTTTTTCCCCAGCTGGAGCCACTTATATGCTCCACCCCCTGCCTCCTTTTACCTAGCAGACGCCATCTTTTTTTTTTTTTTAATTCTAAGCTTTTTCTTTTTCCTTTTTTCTTTTTTCAGAATAGCACCTTCTACACTCTCTGCCTTCTGAAGATAAATATCTCTCAGAGGGGAGTTTAACATACATCTGGTGCCCCTGGTTTGGGGAGGGGGGTGTGGGCTGCCGTGCAGGAGAACATCCCTTAATTGCCTGGCTCAGGGTGACATATGATCCTGGGCTCACCCAGAGAACCATTTCTAGGCCAACTACCAACCTCTGGGCACTGCACAGAGACCAGAATGAAAGACCAGTCTTTCTGAGAAAAAGGCCTACTTACCTCTCCTGGAGCTTTGGCTTGAGGGGCAGGCTCCCGGTCCAAAGCACAGCTTACCGCCTAGGAGGGGCCTGGGGTGGGTCTGTTCGAAGACAGGCAGTCTTTGCGCTCTCCCTCTGCCCTGGTGTGTCCCCTAAAGGAGCTTATCTCCTTGTCCAACAACCCAAGTTTTGGGCCTGGTACCAGAGAACACGTCTACATTGCCTTGGCGCTGGTGGCCAATGGGGCGTATGCCTGTGGGTCCCAGGGGATTTCAATCAAGGGGAAAGGAGTTCTTAAAGGGCTACCGCCCCCAGGGCACAGCAAAAGGCAACAGAAACACATCAGTCTTTCTATGAAAGGACCCTGTTCACTTACTAACAGGTTTTAAAACACTCATCTAAGGGTTGAGTGTAATCCTTTCCAAAGACCTCAGAGGACCGGTGCTATGTCTTCCACTCTCCAGAGCATCACAGACTTATCCATAGTTAATAATGCTACTGCTACTACTGCTAAGTCACTTCAGTCGTGTCCGACTCTGTGCGACCCCGTCCCTGGGATTCTCCAGGCAAGAACACTGGAGTGGGTTGCCATTTCCTTCTCCAATGCATGATAGTGAAAAGTGAAAGTGAAGTCGCTCACTCATGTCCGACTCTTCGCGACCCCATGGACTGCAGCCTACCAGGCTCCTCCGTCCATGGGATTTTCCGGCAAGAAGACTGGAGTGGGGTGCCATACTCCACTGTATATTTAAAGGTAGCTAGGAGAAGGGTCTCGCAAGTTCCCATCACAAGAAATAAAGTGTGTAACTATGTGTGCTGACAGATGTTACCTAGACTTATTTCAGTAATTATTTTGCAAAATACACAGATATCAAATCGTTATACACCTGAAATTAACATAATTTTATCAATTATATTCCAATTAAAAAAAAGAATAATTTGTGGGAGCTGCAGACTACTTACTGGTTATAGCAATGATCATAAATACAGGCTCCAGCTGATGAGTTGCAAGGAAGAATGAGAACTTTGTGGGCACTCAATAAGCCCTTGTTGATGAAACACTGTTTTTGCTCCAGTATAATTGCCTAGTCATTTTTACATACAATGATGGAAGTTCTCAGCAGACCTCTGATTAGGACTGAGGACTTATTAGATATGATTAATGGCCTGTATATAAATAATCTTCTTTTGGAACAGAATTTCAAGAAGACAATGCAGAGGACATCCTTATTGATAGTTATTTTTTTCTTTTCCAGCAATGTTCTCAGTATTTTAAAACTAACTTCAGGTAGCATAACTAGAATATTAAAAATAACCCTTGACAAGAAAGTTCTGATGAAAAATATATCAATTCTTCTTCAGAGTTTAGGGAATAGAAAACACAATTTTATACCACAAAATATTTGAAATTTTAGTATTCCATAAGTTCTGAATTTGTATGACAAAAGCTTGCCTATAACCAAAGAAAACTTATCTTCCAGGTAATGAAAAACAAATCGAATGAGCAACTAGGAATAATACAAACAACACATTTATTTAGAAAAATAAACTGAAAATGCTGTTTGTCTAGTACATTTCCCCATGAGGCATAGATAAATGGCTATAAAAATCTCTTATATGTCAAATACAAATTACAAATGATTTTGTTAAGAGAACAAATAGATGTTCAACACAGATGTTTTAGTGTACAGTTCACTGTATTTGACTTCTTTGCTGTTAATGATAGAAAATGATCCTCACTAAAAAAAAAAAAATTTCTTTGATCCCTTTTTCATTCGTTTGACCACCCTGATGCTTTTCCAATATTATTCTGTAGTTATTCTTTAATCTGAGACAAGTCCATTTTTTTATAACTGATTTGTTTAATAGAAGAAAGAGAAATCAATGCCTGGAGAATTCTTACATGTTTCCTTTTTGGACTCCGCAAGGAACTGTTGTGGTCTCAAAATTCATGGGACCATCTGTGCAAATAACAGCACACATCATTACCCTGAATGGAAGTGACAGTGCAAATAGTAGAAGTGCATTGAGAAGTAATCAGTAAGAACTGACCTCCCCTCTCTCAACCAGTATGGAGTGAAGGATTGAATGCAGAAACTTCTCAAGCAATTGACAACAATACTCTGACACCATTATGGCTTTGAAGGTGTACACAAGATGACAGATGTCCTCTTTCTTTGCAAACAGAATCATTCTGTCCTTATACTGTTCATTGAGGCAATATTCCTCTGTTCAGTTCTTGTTGTATGTTTTTGTTTTTGTTTTTGTTTTGTTTACATATTTTGAAATGCTGAGTAGTTCTAGCTATAGACACCTATTTCTATACTTTCACCTTCCCAAATGATACATCAATTTATAATTTACTGGCTTAATTACTAAATATAAATTTTGGGAGGTTCACATCTGGGGATAATTTCAATGATAAAGTGAGATGAATTTTGTTTGTTTGCTTTTTGGTTTTTTGTAGGCTTGCTTATTTAGTCTTTTTCATTTCTTTTCTTCTTTTTTTTAATCTTCTTGGTAATTTCTGAGTGAAGACATTTAAGGCTGTGGCTTTTTTTTTGCCTCCAGGGCTCTGCTCATGGCTGTCAGACTAGAGGCAGATAGTTTTAAGCAGACCATATTAGTGATCATTTGTGCTCCAAGTTGAGGGGTTTGCTGCTCCAAGATGGACAGTTTTCTGGTTATTTCAAAATTAGATCTGGCCTCAAGAAGTCATAATGATGAATCTGAAGTGCAAAAAATGAACTGACATGCCTCCAAATAAAGGTGTTCCTTCCAACCTGAAGGAGCTGTCAGAAAAAGGAAAACAAAAGACAAAATATCAGTTTAAATAGCAACTATAATTTAATAAAGCATATAAAATTATTTAAAATGAAGAAATAATTTGATAGTAGTATGTAATTTAAAGTTCTTTGAATTATTAAGGATTTTACTTTAAAAGTATAATCATATTTTGAACATATATTCCATTTAAATTTTATATATAAAAACAATATTTGATAATAGTCATCAAAATTTAGTAGCAGCATGTTTATATTTCAATTAAAAGATCTTCCCTTACCTCTGACAGTTTTTAAAACTTAGGATAAATTTGTCCACTTGTACCAAGTTCTCAAAATAGTTCATAAATTTTAAGACAATAAACTTTTCAACACGCATCACCCTCAAAAAAGAGTTAATGAAGAAATCAGATCTATTAAGGTAGAGCCTTCATTTTCAATAACCAAACAGTATTTTCAAAACATTTTGCCTAATATAATGTTTCATTGCAATTTATATAGTCTAAATATATTATAAAACTGCCAAAAGACACCCTTTTTCATTATGTACCACAACTGCCCAAGAACTAGCCTTTCTTTAGAATCTATGGTACTTTCAAATTAGCACCTTAAAATAACTTATATCCACATTTGTAATTAGTGAATAAATTTTTCCAAAAACACTGGAAAATGAAACCTAGCCATAACTTTCACCCTGCCCTCCTGATATCAAATAGGCTTAGCACCACTAATGTCAAGCAAGGATGGTCTTCTCTGACATTACGATGTAATAGAGAATATTTTTGCAGTAATTTATTATCATAGATCTCAAAAGGTATTAAAATAAATCTTCTGCCATAATTGAATAGCAAATTATTAGAAATCTCAGAGACACAGAGTAATGGTTTTAAGTGTATTTTTAATCCCTCAAATTCATCTGAGAACCCCCTGTTTTAAACCTTTTCATTTGAGGGTAGGTGAGGCCCAAGTTCAAGATGTTTTCTCCAATACACAGACATACATATAGACAACAGCATAAATCTTTTAGTCCTTCTGTGAGAGACCCTTACTCATCACCATTCTATTGGATGAATTAGAATTATTTTCATTTTTACTGTCAACTACCAAGATACAGTCCCACAATGAAATAATTTAAATAATCAAAATGAAATAATAATGCTCTCACTCAGCTCTAAGCTTAAAATTAAAGAAGTCACCCAACATAATTAGTAAATGTGTGTTGAGGACTCAATCTGGCTCATCATTAAAGATGTTTTATGAAAGAGAAGTCATAGAAGACAAGCTTTTGTCATGTAGTTGTTCAAGATGATGTGAGACTGTATCGGTACAGAGGAGTGGAGAAGGCTGGACTAAACTGGCCTAACCTGTACTCAGTACAGCATGGCTTGTATCTGCCTGTGTCATTTTTGTATTACCTAGAAATATAAATTTCCTTTATAAATGTTTTTGTTTGGCTTGTTTAGAGGAAATTGCCATTCAAACAATTACTAATGTATTAACAAAGGTTCTACAATAATTAAATGTTCAGTTTTACTATTAAAAGTATGCAAAATACACAAAGGTGACTTTCTACAAATATATAGGAACATAATTCATGTACTTGGGACCAAGACAAAAGTCAATGTATCAATTGTATTTTCATAGCTCTGTGATATAGAACTCCTTAGCAGGCTGCATCTTTATTTATTACAGCTTATTGAAACTGGTAAAACAATCTACTATTCATTCTAAAATATGTATTCACTATCCATTGTATATCAAATATGCTCTAGGAATCAGAGATTCAAAAATGTAATCTGCCCCCAAAGAGATTAGGACCAGAAGGTAGTAGTCGCAGTAAAAGAAGACTTGTGCCATAAAATATATTTAAAATAACAAATGGGAGCATGGGAGTAGAATCCTACAGGAAAAGGCATTTGAACTGAGACCTGATGGATGGGTTGGGGTTTGCAAAGGTGATACATTGCAATTTATTATGAAATGCAAGTACTGCAAATAGAGAGAACTGCATGGGCAAAGGTGCAGAAGCAGGGGAAGAGTGTGGTGCCTTTAATATTGTATAGCATAAAAGTGGAGGGAGAAAATATGAGGCTAGCAGGGGCCAAAAGTGTCTTTTTATTCTATGTGAAAATTTTCAGATTTTTACCTTAAATGTAATAGGAACAACTGAAGAATTGTGGTGAGAAGAGTGGCTGGAGAAAATGTAGAAAGTACAATGCAAGGGAAGAGGGAAAGCATATGGCAGACATTTACAGAAAAGCAATGTCAAAGGCATCAGCTGAAAGCAGTAACTAATAATTCCGGTTGCAGATGCTTTCTTAGTGGCAAACTTAAGAGAGAAAAATAACTCATTCTTTCTTTCTTCATTGGGACAGGGTTTCATTCATTTTCTACCTATTTATGATAAAAGCAAACATTATTTATGAAACTTTGCTTGTTCCACCAAGTTTTTCATGGAAGCAGATACTACCTCTGAGCCCTAAGTGATCATACATTTAAAGTAGAGAATAAAATCTTCTATTCAATAACTAGTACATGTCTAAGTCCTCGATTAGATTCTAAGATTCGGTATTAAGGAATACATTTAAGTCTAACTGAGTTTTGACGATGCATTGCCAATATCCAGGCCTTTCACTGTATGGTATTAGATATGAATTCAATCTATTAATCTCAGACTCAAGTATTTCCTCCCACTAAAGAAAAGCCCCAAATAACATTTTGTGTATTATTTCCCAATTAAAATTTCTCATTAATTTTCATTATTACAGGTCTTAAAATACAAACATTTTTAAACCTCAACATTCTCTTTTTTTTATGTTTGCTTCAAATATGGAAACATGCAATACACCATCACAATTACACAAGTTAAATAAATTTACTCAGCATTGAAATATGAAATATAAATAACATATACCAAAATCTTGTATAATCAATAAGCTGAAGTGCTCATGGAAATGTTTTCTGATCCGTTCTTCAGACTGGTGGGTTAATTGTTCATTCTTTTTAAAATTTTTAGTCTTTGAGTCATTAAATGTCAAGTTACTTTATGTAAGTAGCATCTTAAGTGACTGAGAACATTTCTCCACAGCAAGGACAACAAGATTTTAAAATGTCAATGACAGCAAATAATGCTAAGAAAAAATTGAAAATATTACAAAATTTTTTTCCAAACAGAAGTGTCTCATGGATTCTATATCTATGTGAACCTTGTTGTAATTTTCATGATGCTTTCCTTTATATTTCTTAAATATAAATACATAAATTTTAAAATAAATAAGCATTTGTATATAAATATATATTGCATACACATATATATTATTTAAAATATTTTAAACTGTGGGAAAATGTGTCATGTTTCATGAGTCTGCTTAATTTTAAGAAGTAGTAACTATGAAGAGATCAAAGTCATTTCAATAAAATCTGTCTTATTTCCCCAAAACTGTTAAACTAATAGCAGCAAGATAAAGTCAAATAAAAATGTATGAAGTACCTATTCTAAGGCAGATATTAGGCCAAGCATGGAAAATGTGAGAATAAAAACTTAGATTTCTCTTATATCTAAACACAGATCTAAATATTTTCACATATTATTTAATCATTATATCAAGCTATGAAATAGATAGTGGAGGTTTAGTCACTAAGTCACAACTCCATGGACTGTAGCCTGCTAGGCTCCTCTGCTCATGGAATTCTCCAAGGGAAATTTCCTTGCCATTTCCTTCTCCAAGGGATCTTCTGGACCCAGGGATTGAACTCGTATCTCCTGCATTGCAGGCAGATTCTTTACTGCTGAGTCAGCAGGGAAGCCCCTAATGAAGTAGATGCTCTAACTAATTTCCAAGTATGGACATTCTGGCTCTGGTGAGACTAAATCATGGTCAACACTACAACCTGAAGCCAAATTCACTATCCCCATGCCATTTGGCACTATCACTATAGAGATGACTATTTGTAACAAAGAGTAGGATCCACATAGACTGACGTATTTGCTATCTGACCCTTTATAGAAAAAGTTTGTCCATCCTGGTTGAATCTATCTAACTTGTTTGTTGTAGTATTACTTATGAATCTAACTTCATATTTTCCAAATGGATTGCCAACTATTTTAACTATGGTTACTGAATCATCTAAATCTCATTGTATTTTGGTATGCTATTGTTGTCATTAAACAATTCACATACATACATGATGTATTTCTGGATGCTAGTCATCTCCAGTATACATTTCAGATTCAGATGTCTGTCTTTTAGCAAAATTTTAAAATTCTATGGGTCAGCATGGGATTTATAATATAATTGAGGCAGGATTGACATCTTTATTATAATATTAAAGTATTAATATGAGAAACTTATTGGATCATCACAATTATTTAGACTTCCATTTTAGATTGCTCAGTACTATTTTCTTCATAGGCATCTTTAACATGTCTTGTTAAATTTATTCCTAGATAGTATATAGCTGTTATTTCTATTTTGATAGAATATCTTATATCATATTTTGTGTTAACTACTGGTATAGAAGACTATGTTGAATTTTTAAATATCCTTGTATCTAGTTAATTTAATTACTTTCTCTTATTGGCACTAATACATGAAGTGAAGTGAAGTGAAAGTTGCTCAGTCATTTCCAACTCTCTACAACTACATGGACTATACAGTCAATGGAATTCTCCAGGCCAGAATACTGGAGTGGGTAGCAGTTCCTTTCTCCAGGAGACCTTCTCAACCCAGGGATGGAACCCAGGTCTCCCACATTACAGGTGGATTCTTTACCAGCTGAGCCAACAGGGAATTTAATCAGTTCAGTCAGTTCAGTTCAGTCGTTCAGTCGTGTCCAACTCTCTGCGACCCCATGAATCACAGCACACCAGGCCTCCCTGTCCATCACAAACTCCCGGAGTCTACTCAAACCCATGCCCATTGAGTGGGTGATGCCATCCAGTCATCTCATCCTCTGTCGTCCCCTTCTCCTCCTGCCCCCAATCCTTCCCAGCATCAGGGTCTTTTCCAATGAGTCAACTCTTCACATGAGGTGGCCAAAGTATTGGAGTTTCAGCTCAGCATCAGTCCTTCCAATGAACACCCAGGACTGATCTCCTTTAGGATGGAATGGTTGGATCTCCTTGCAGTCCAAGGGACTCTCAAGAGTCTTCTCCAACACCATAGTTCAAAAGCATCAATTTTTTGGCGCTCAGCTTTCTTCACAGTCCAACTCTCACATCCATACATGACCACTGGAAAAACCATAGCCTTGACTAGATGGACCTTTGTTGGCAAAGTAATGTCTCTGCTTTCTAATATGCTATCTAGGTTGGTCATAGCTTTCCTTCCAAGGAGTAAGCGTCTTTTAAATTCATGGCTGCAGTCACCATCTGCAGTGATTTTGGAACCCCAAAAAATAAAGTCTGACACTATTTCCACAGTTTTCCCATCTATTTCCCATGAGGTAATGGGACCAGATGGCATGATCTTAGTTTTCTGAATGTTAAGCTTTAAGCCAACTTTTTCACTCTCCTCTTTCACTTTCATCAAGAGGCTTTTTAGTTCCTCTTCACTTTCTGCCATAAGGGTGGTGTGAAGCTAATAGGTTTTCACCAATTCTCTTGGATTATCAAGATAAGTAATCATATCATCTATAATACTGTTTCATCTTTTTTTTCAAACTTTAGACCTTTTGTGATTTTTATTTTTGTCTTATTTTCATTTGTTTAGTGTCTCTAGTAAAATGTTAAAACAGTGTTAGTGATAGAAGTGGTTCATAAATTTTTTTTTATTATTATGCCTATAATATGGGAAAGTCTTGACTGCTTTTTGTTTTCTTCTCCTGTTATTGTTTTTTTTTTTTTAATGTTTCTTGAGGCTTTTGGTTATTTATATTTTTTCTATAAAATTAACTGTTCTACCTACACTGAAACATAGAAACCCTTTGAATGCTTTCCCTTCTGATTCCTAACGTTCCTCATTTATTTTTTTCTTCCTCATCTTCAACAGCATGATAGACTGAGTAGTTGTGTCCCTCCAAAATTCATACATTGAAACCTAATCCTCAATCTGATGTCATTCAGAGATGTGGCCTTTTGGAGGTGACTAAGTAATGAGGGCAGAACCCTCACGAATGGGATTAGTACTCTTATAGAGAAGATGACAAAGAGCTGTTGTCCATTCCATCATTTAAGAAGTAGAGGGAGAAGTAGTAACCAGGAATTAGGCTGTCACCAAACTCTGAACCCGCAGGTGCCTTGATCTTGGACTTCCTGGCCTTCAGTTGGGAGAAATAAATGTTTGTTGTTTAGGCCACCCAGTCTAGTATTTTTGTTAACACCAGCCCTAACAAATTTAGACATTTGGCAAAAAGAATTATTTTGACATTCTTTTCCAAATAAAACAAATTGTTTTTAATCAAATCTTCATTTTTTTATAGTTTGATAGTTTTAATTTTGTTTTTATCTTTATTAGTTTTTCTTATCTACTTTCCTTGAGAATATTTTATTACTCTTTTTTCAGTTTTCTGAGTTACACTATAGCTGTCATTTTGAATTTTATTGCATTGTAAGTCAAAGAATAAGGCCTGTTTGGTAATTCAAATTCCTAATATTTGTGTTTTCTAATATGAATGGAGGGATGGCAAAATATTTCCTCCTTCTTTATGAAAAGAACTATGACCTTGAGTTAACTTTCTAGCTTAGTTACCATGGAAACCTAATACTGGTAGAATGTCAGCTGTATTATCAGGCTACATTGCTTATCATAAAAATAAGCCCTGATTTGTAAACCGAATCTGGTCTGGGGGGACTGTGGATGACTATAAATGCCTTGTAGAATTTCTTGAGTGAGGTACATTTTTGTAACTGGTGATATTTTTCATTTATGGGCTATTATACTGATTCCTACTTGGGACACGGGAAATGTTAGAGTAGATCGTATCTTTATCCATGATCTCCTATTTATACCTGAGCTGTCATTTCACAGTTCTGGAGAAAGACTTTAGCCCTAGACACTTGTGGGAACTGTCATGTTAAAGAATCACCTGATTGTGCCCAACTGATTCACTTTGTTTATTGCATTATATCCTTCTAATGGAACCAATTGTTAAGTGTGGCCTATTAGGATCATGTGAGACTGACTGTCCAGTTGAGCCTAAAACTAGTAGTGGGTGTTGTACACATGCAGGTTCTTTTTCATCCAGACATTTATAAAAATGTAATTGGCTTCAATATTCTGTGATGTATAGAAGGCTAAGCATAGTCAGGAGAAGGCTTTAGGGAAAACTGTGTGCCCCCTTCATCTTGTCCTATAGTCTGAAGATGTAACTAACACCCGAGTCCCCTCTGGATGATACCAGAGTTGTCAATCATGATACGCCTACAATAACAAAGTCTGATGCAAGTGAGAATTTTGAATGAGATTAAATAACTCTCTTTCAGAAAGAATTAACAAAAATAAACAAGCCACTATAGCAAAAGAAGTTGGACAGAGTTTTGGTTTTTTTTTTTGAAGATGTGCAAAAAAAAAAAGTTTCAAAAACCTTTTAATGATAAGAATTCTGAGGCAATCTTTTTCTCAGAAGATAGGTAAGCAATGTGTTACCTGTTTGAAAGACAATGTAGGTGAAGCATTCTCAGTACACAGATAAAAAGATAAAAAGACCTGGGTGGACTTTTAAAAACATTATGTGCTATTTCCTCTCACTCATGTAGTATGCTTTATATTCTGCCCATGTATTGGGTCCAAGTTATAAAAAGTTGAATTGTTTTAGTTATTACACAGATACACATATAACTTGTTCTAAAACAATTAAACTAGGAAAAGCCAGTTATGGATGTACTTCATTGTCATCTTTACATTCCATTAAACATCTAGCTAGTTTGGCGTAACATTTTATTTCATGCTTCACAAACTATGAATACTGAGAAAATTACCTTGAAAATGTTTATTCTGATATGAAGAAAATCATACTGCTAATTCCAGCATCATGTTTTACATTGGCACAACTAATTTCTTATGAATTATCTATGACATTTTCTAAAATATAAGTGTAATTCTCTGATAGCTACCCTGTTTTTCATATCCCAGAGCAGTGCAGATGCTGACTAAGAAATCTGTAATTCATGAGCAGGACACACTAGCAGAACAAACTAGGTAATGCTGGACTTGTTGAGGATATTTAGTAAGTATGTACGTGCCTGACAAAGCAACAGTTTAGAGAGGTGATATTTAAGCCTTTAGGGCCAGATGTCATTTTCTAAAATAAGTACCTGATACCCTAAAATATCACGCACCTCAGAATTTCCCTTCTCATCTGAGCTAGTGTATCAGACATGACATTCAATAATATTATTTCTAAATTACTAAATCTAGTTCCAAAATATGCAGAGTCCGGTGAAAAATAGAATGAATGTCCCTTGTGCAAAAAAGCAAGAAAAAAAGTTCTGTCCTCTCTTCCCCAGTCTTTCTTTATTTTGTGTGCTATGTAATGTCATGCTCTTCTGAGACAGGTTGAACGCAGACTCCCACAAGCTTTACCCTGCAAATCAGAGCACATCATACAGCTGCCAGTGTCTTGGCCTCCACCAAGCCGAAGAGCAGCAATGATCTTGGCATGTGGGGGGAAGAGGGTAGTCTGGAGCTCATCCTGGTGGGTGGTGAATGTAGAACCACACCTGAGGGAAAGCTTCAAGCCCCAGAACATTCTCTATTATCCTATCAGACTTCACTTATGCAACAAAAATCCAAAGACAAAAATCACAAGACAATGACTGCAAAGCACTAAACCCCAAGCTTAAGGCGGTATGTGGGCACATTGTGGGGGCTGGGGTGGGATGCTTCTGAAGACAGGGCTCTGTGCAATTGCGATGGTCACACACCCATGATTGAAATTTGTCCGAAATAGACTGCTTCACTGGCTCCACTCCAAGCTTAAGGAGTTAAGCTTTGAAATTCAAAATAGCCCCAAGCACATGTCTAGCTTTGTCTATTATTATGTTCTGTTACTTCGTTTTTTTAATTCAAAAGCAATTACATAAGAACAATGCACATAACTGTGTAAGGATTATAAGGAAATACCTTAAAAAGTTTACATGACATGGCAACATCTTAGCAAATGATCACTTTATTGTAAGTAAATTATTAGTGCCCACTTGCTAAGATGTTCTTTTACATAGAAAAATAGAATCTTTATCTAGTGTGTAAACTAGCCATGCAAACGCTACCTTCTGAAATAAGGACATACTTTGTAAAATTCATGTATAATATATAGTGTTAGTGAAAATCACTGTCGTGTCCGACTCTTTGCAACCCCATCGACTGCAGGCTGCCAGGCTCCTCTGTCCATCAAATTCTCCAGGCAAGAAGACTGGAGTGAGTAGCCGTTCCCTTCTCCAGGGGATCTTTCTCACCCAGGGATCAAATCCAGGTCTCCCACATCATAGGCAGATTCTTTACCAGCTGAGCCACCAGGGAAGCCCAAGAAAACTGGAGTTTGGTAGCCTATCCCTCCTCCAGGGATAGAAGAATCAAACCCACAAATCGAACCAGGGTCTCCTGAATTGCAGGTGGGTTCTTTACCAGATGAGCTACCACAGAAGCTCATATTGTATAAGTACTGGACAACTGAATATGGGGAAATTCTCTAAGAAAATTAGCAATAAATATAAATAAAAATATAGGAGTTTTCTTATCCATAGAATATTTGCACCCACACAGCAGAAAACACTTTGTTATTATCTTAAACTGTAGCTTTCTTTTTTCACAGGTGTTTATCTATGTAGAATCCTATCAGTTTGAAAAGGGTGTTTTTCAATTATTTTACCAATTAATTTAATTCAGTGGAAATCAGTTTTATGACATAGTTTTTAATAATGATGGAAATTATGTGTTCTGAAAGATATTATTTCTAATAGTGAAGTTACTATAATGTGGTAATACTATAAGATAATAATGAGATATTTATAATTATTTCAATATGTGTATATCATAAAAGACTTTCAAAAACATATCTTAAAAGCTTACCTTAGACTGTGGATATTTTTGTAAACCTTTTGAAAAAAATTTTATTGTTTCCACATAAATGACACAATTAAATATCATAATTAAAGTCTTCCTTAGGAAAGGAGTAAATTGTGTGAAAAAAAGTACTTTTATTTCATCCTTTCAGTTGAAGGTGGAAGTATTACCTTGAAGAATACTTTCTATAAATATTTTTCCTCTGCTCATTATGGGCACAAGGGAATCACTAGATTACTCAAGATTGCCACCAACTTGGCTAATGCTAAACTGTGCATGGATTGATCAACCAGCAAATTATTGCAAATTCTAAACACAGTGCCTGGTATGATGTTATGGTTTTGGAGTCTGAGGATCATTATTAAGTTCCACACCGCAGTACTCATAAGGACAAGAAAGATTTTGAGATACAATTTCCTCATCGGTCCAAAAAAAAGAAAAAAAAAAATCACATAGCATGACTTCATTTCTTTTAAATAATGCCATTTGCAGCAGCATTGATAGACCTAGAGATTATCATATTAAATGAAGAAAGTCAGACAGGCAAAGACAAATATCACATAGTAACACTTATATGTGGTGTGTGGGTTAGTCACTCAGTCGTGTCTGACTATTTGTGACCCTACGGACTGTAGCCCACCAGGCTCCTCTGTCCATGGAATTCTTCAAGCAAGAATACTAGAGTGAGGTGCCATTTCCTTCTCCAACCCATATGTGGAATCTAATTTAAAAAGTGATACAAATGAAGTTATTGACAGAGAAGTTACAGATATTGGAGACAAATTTATGGCTACCAGATGGGAAACGTGGAGGGGAGGGATAAATCAGGAAGTTGGGATTAACAAACACACAATACTATATACTTATATATCTAGTATGTAATTACTTACAATACTATATATGATTTAGATAACCAACAAGGACCTATTATAGCACAGGGAATTCTACTCAATATTCTGTAATAATCTATATAGATAAAGAATCTGAAAAAGTATAAACATATGTATATATATGACTGAATCATGTTACAACAAAACTAACACAATATTGCAAACCAACTATATTCTAACACTTTTTTCTTAATGGAAAAGACATTAACATGTACCTCCCAGAGTTGATGAAGAAAATACATGAGAACGTAGGTAAAAATGATTTTGCAACATTGACATCTTTCCTTTTCACAAAGAGAATCATTGGACAAATACACTTTGGGGGAGATAAATCCACAGGAGACTTGCCATCATCTGGTGCTCCATATCCCACAGCTGGATGAGGCCACAGTCGTGGATTTCTTAGGAAATAAAACCGAAGTCAAAATAACCATCCTTCTGCTCTTATTAACAACATTGGCCATTTTTGCAACCAAAGTGTTATGAATGTTTTCTAATATGTAATTACTTTAGGGCAATAAAGTGCATGGTGAAAAAATACAGAAGTGTAAACAAATGCTTAAGGAAGCAATATAGAAAAAACTGTCAGCAGTACACTTAGTCTTTTTCTGTGAACACAGAAAAGCACACTAAATGAGGATATTTACTTCTTAATCTGAGGAACTTGGGGGGCAGGTGGAATTTAACTATAAAACCTGGATGTTTACTTACCCTGGCTCCCCTTGATCTTCACTAACGGTGTTCAGAGGACAGTGTTGTTTTCATGTTTATATTGTTTCATTTTGTTTTTTAAAATTCTCTGCTTTCATAATGTTTTCCTTAGCCTAGGCTAAACAGGATCACTCCTGCTAATGATTTTGAATTGTTTTCTTTAAAGCCAAGAAGGTTTTAAAACCCCTCTTCTTCCTAAATCCCTCTTTTCCTGCCCCTCCTTTTAATTTCCTTTTTTTATTCACTGACTTGCTGCTTAGAGAAACAGTTGCAGCCAGATTGGAGAGCACTGTGAAATGAATGGCTGTGGTATTTATCCCTTCTTTTGGCAAAACTCCTTTGTGTGAGTGCATTAAAGCCTGCTGAAACTAATGTTAACACGTGCACATTTCACTGAGATTCCCTGGAAGTGAGGCATGCTGGAGGGATGGCATGATTTTTTCATGGTGGAACGAAAGTATCTTCAATCAAAACAAAATTAAAATGCTAACATTGCTCCCTCCTCCTTGCTTAAACATTCTGTCAAACCACATTCATTTCAGGTTTTTAATTTATTACATGAAACAAGTGATACCAATACTTCCCCCTCTAATATCTGCTGATGTTTTTTAACAATTAAGTTCTCCAGACAAGCAATAAAATGCTGCTCTCATTTTTATGATATGGCAGTTCTTTCTTCTGGCTTTTAAATAAATGATAGGATGCCGTCTGTGAAACAGCAAGTGGGACTTTATGGGTTGCATTTTTATTAACCTCATATAATCAGTTAACTAGTCTTTCTCCCTAAGCACAGGTAGGGTTAGAAGTCAAGGACAGGGAGATTAGCCATTAAAAATCTGCTGAATAAAGCAATTTTATAGTCTGAACAGGAAATCAGAGATTCTCTTGAGTTACTAAAGTCTCTGAATTTCCTGGGATTCCCAGGTGGTGCAGTGGAAAAGAACTCATTTGCCATTTTAGGAGACGCAAGAGGTGTGGATTTAGTCCCTGGGTCAGAAAGCTACCCTTGAGAAGGAAATGGCAACCCACTCCAGTGTTCTTGCCTGGAGAATTCCATGGACAGAGGAGGCTGGCAGGCTACAATCCATGGAGTCACAAAGAGTCAGACATAACTGAGCATGCACGCGCATGCATGCAGGCTGGAGTAACTAGACTTGAAAAAAACATCTCGTTACCCTTGCCCGGAGGCTACCTCCAGTCTCCATCTTCCTTTTTAGAACATTGTACTCAGAAGAAAACAAAAGTAAGGAAAAATAAAATATATTCTATTTAAATGTTATTTTTTGTCTTCCAAAATGCTTTGCATTTTAGGCACACAGGACTGAATACTGTAAGCTCAAGGATGGGCAAAATGTTTTCCACCAACTACATTAAAATGGTATTTCTGGGAAGTTTTTGCAAATGCAGCATATGTAGCGTATGAAATTTTTTCTGCTCATCTTTAGAGGAGTAAAAGAATGTTACAAGTTTTTTAATTGGCAGGTATCTAGGATATTTTTCACTGAACCTGAGAAAAGGTCAATTTCCTATTACCTTTACTTTGATCTTGCCTCCACTGGGAACTAGAAACTATGAATATCCATATGTATACATCCACATTACCAATAGAAAACAGATGATACCTAGTAAATGAAACAAGAAACTGAATGACAAGCAGTCTTCACTGCCATTAGATTTGAAATTAATCAGAGAGGTACCAGGTACCCTAACACTATTTGCCATGATACTTCACAAATACAATTCAATGACATATCTCTTTAATTCAAAAAGACATAAACTATACTATCAAAGTACCACTAATATATTACATTTAGAATTCAGTCATTCTTTCAATAATGACTAAACCAAAAGTAGTCTCAGTATTTGACTCTCAAGGCACTTTTGAAGTCTAATATATTCTGTTCTAATATTCCCTCTTTCACCTCAGGAAAAATGTACAGACAGCATGTATGATTTCTGCACTTTCAATTCTGCATTGTCAGTGGAATTCTAACTTTAATAGAGGCCCAGAAGCCAGTGTGCTTCTGGATAAATTGGATTCAGGGGTGGAGATGGGTATAATTTTAAAAAGGCCTCATGGTATATACAATAAAAATTTAGAAGCTTGAGGCAATTTAGTGTGAATGTAAACAGCCCCATACATTTCAACAGCCTCCAGGTTCATCTTTAATAAAATATGTGCAATGTTTAGTATCCTTGGCATTACTAACATTCTAGTCTGTATAATTATTTCTTGAGGGTCTAGAGGTTATGCTGTGCATTATAGGCTATTTACCAGCATCCCTGGACTCAGGGTCATTCAATGTCTTAAAACAAAAAGTTAAATGGTGTCACTTTGTTCATTCACCCAATTTAAAACTTGTGAACCCCTACCCTCTGCAATTAACAGCAATAAAGCTACTTCATATTCTTTCATTAATAGCAATAAGAATTGTGGTTAAAAAGAGAGTAATACTTGTTATACTTGAACAAGTAGATAATACTACATAATACTTGTTCTTACATAGAACAATGTTCTATACTACTCATAATAGTATTTTAGAGAGCTAAAATGAAAGTTACAGTTTTTAAGAGCTGATAGTAAAATTTTTATTTCATCCCCCCCACCCATGAATTCATCATCCCTCAATTATTTAGGCTGGCCAACAAAGACAGGGTTTGACTATGATGTTCCAGCACCAAGCAACATCTTGAATTTTACATAGTACTGTCAGTCCCATTACAGAAACATTTATTGGAAATGTTCATAGATGCATGAATGGCTTAAGGCCCTTGGAAAACAAAGGTGAAGATATTAAAGGAAGTACCAAATGATTTTTGAGCAGAAATTAGAGAACAATGACCTCTGCCTGAGGGAATTGTAGAAGACTTTGAAGTCAGCTTCCTTGGCGTTCAATAAGAGAGGGAAAATTATTCAAGCAACACAGGGACAGAGTCACAAAAGCATATAAAGGGATGGTGAGAAATCAGTGTAATTAAATCCTTACCTCCAGAAAGGGTAGCAATAACAGGAGACAAAGCCAGAAGAGGGCATGTTAGCAAGTAAGTAACAGAAAGAGACCCTTCAGTGTTTTAAACTGGAGGGTGACCTGGTCATATCTGCAGTTTAGAAGGATGGCTCTGCAGGTGAAATGGAATAGAGTGGACCGAAAATAAGAGATAGGGTTTGCTGTCCATTAAGGAGGTATTTCAACTGAAAGTGAGATATTGAACTGAAAAAACACAGCATAAGGGATTGAGAAAAGAGGAAGAGATTCAAACAAAATTTAGGATGTAGAATGGACAGAACTGCAAAATGACTGAAGTTGAAAATGAAGAAATGAGGGAGATTTTTCTCTACTCTCTCCAGTGTGGTGACTTGGATGAATAGTAATGTCATTTTCTGAGACAGGAAAAGAGGCAAGGAACAAATTTTAAGGAAATGCATTGTTAACTGTAGAGAGTATGTCATTGCACTAAATACCAAAGCAACATGTATCACAAAGAATATTTACTGTATTCCTGTGTAAATTGTAGAAATGTTTGTTAAGGTGGGAAGTCTGGTTTCTTAAATCACAGGCTGTCCAAATGGAATTTTACTTGTTGATATTATTTATATTAATTATAGGGAATTCCATTGGGAATCTTTAAACTTCATTTCCATGAATGTAATGCCTTAATGCAGTACAGTTAGAGAATGTGCTGGGAAACAGCACTTGAAACAGTAGTGTGGCTCATTGGAGGGAAGAAAACTGCTGATTAATACACTAGAATTCTCTGACATTATAAATAAATTCAGTAGTGACTGCAGCCGTGAAATTAAAGCTTGCTTCTTGGAAGAAAAGCTATGACAAACCTAGATGGCATATTAAAAAGCAGAGACATTACTTTGCCCACATAGTTTCATGTAGTCAAAGATATGGTTTTTCCAGTAGTCATGTACGAATGTGGGAGCTGGACCATAAAGAAAGCTGAGGGCTGAAGAATTTAAGCTTTCAGACTGGTGTTGGAGAAGACTCTTGAGAGTCCCTTGGACTGCAAGGAGATCAAACCAATCAGTCCTCAAGAAAATCAACCCTGAATATTCATTGGAAGGACTAATGCTGAAGCTGAAGCCCTAATACTTTGACCACCTGATACAAAAAGCTGACTCATTGGAAAAGACACTGATGCTGGGAAAGATTGAAGGCAGAAGGAGAAGGGGATGACAGAGGATGAGCTGGTTGGAATGCATCACCAACTCAATGGACATGAGTTTGAGCAAGCTCTGAGAGATGGTGATAGACAGGAAAGCCTGGCATGCTGCAGTCCATGGGGTCACAAAGAGTTGGACACAACTCAGTGACTGAACAACAAATCCTCTAGACAAATAAATGGTATGGGCTTACCCCTTAAAATAGGCAGATGTACACCTATGTAATCTTTCTCTTACAATTTCTAAATTCATAGACAAACCTGCCTGACTTCAGACTATACTACAAAGCCACAGTCATCAAGACAGTATGGTACTGGCACAAAGACAGAAATATAGATCAATGGAACAGAATAGAAAGCCCAGAGATAAATCCACGAACCTATGGTCACCTTATCTTTGACAAAGGAGACAAGGATATACAATGGAAAAAAGACAACCTCTTTAGCAAGTGGTGCTGGGAAAACTGGTCAACCACCTGTAAAAGAATGAAACCAGAACACTTTCTAACACCATACACAGAAATAAACTCAAAATGGATTAAAGATCTAAATGTAAGACCAGAAACTATAAAACTCCTAGAGGAGAACATAGGCAAAACTCTCTCCAACGTAAATCACAGCAGGATCCTCTATGACCCACATCCCAGAATTTTAGAAACAAAAGCAAAAATAAACAAATGGGACCTAATGAAACTTAAAAGCTTTTGCACAGCAAAGGAAACTATAAGCAAGGTGAAAAGACAGCCCTCAGATTGGGAGAAAACAATAGCAAATGAAGCAACAGACAAAGGATTAATCTCAAAAATATACAAGCAACCCCTCCAGCTCAACTCCAGAAAAATAAATGACCCAATCAAAAAATGGGCCAAAGACCTAAACAGACATTTCTCCAAGGAAGACATACAGATGGCAAAAAAACACATGAAAAGATGCTCAACATCACTCATTATCAGAGAAATACAAATCAAAACCACAATGAGGTAACATTACACACCAGTCAGGATGGCTGCTATCCAAAAGTCTACAAGCAATAAATGCTGGAGAGGGTGTGGAGAAAAGGGAACCCTCTTAAACTGTTGGTGGGAATGCAAATTAGTACAGCCACTATGGAAAACAGTGTGGAGATTCCTTAAAAAGCTGGAAATAGAACTGCCATATGACCCAGCAATACCACTTCTGGGCATACACACCGAGGAAACCAGATCTGAAAGAGACATGTGCACCCCAATGTTCATCGCAGCACTGTTTATAATAGCCAGGACATGGAAGCAACCTAGGTGCCCATCAGCAGACGAATGGATGAGGAAGCTGTGGTACATATACACTGTGGAATATTACTCAGCCATTAAAAAGTATTCATTTGAATCAGTTCTAATGAGATGGATGAAACTGGAGCCCATTATACAGAGCGAAGCAAGCCAGAAAGATAAAGACCATTACAGTATACTAACACATATATATGGAGTTTAGAAAGATGGTAACGATAACCCTATATGCAAAACAGAAAAAGAGACTCAGATGTATAGAACAGACTTGTGGACTCTGTGGGAGAAGGCGAGCGTGGGATGTTTCAAGAGAACAGCATCGAAACATGTATATCTAAGGTGAAACAGATCACCAGCCCAGGTTGGATGCATGAGACAAGTGCTCGGGCCTGGTGCACTGGGAAGACCCAGAGGGATCAGGTGGAGAGGGAGGTGGGAGGGGGGACCGGGATGGGGAATACATGTAAATCCATGGCTAATTCATTTCAATGTATGACAAAAACCACTGCAATGTTGTAAAGTAATTAGCCTCCAACTAATAAAAATAAATGGAAAAAAAAAAAAAAAGGCAAAAAAATAATAATAAATAAATTCATAGACAGCTTTCTAAATTCATGATTTCTAAATTCATGAATTCCATTCCTTGCATGGAATTCATCTTGTACAAACCTTGATTTAGGGTTGTGCAAATTTAATAATAGTAAGTATTATTTTTAAAAATCAAATATATGTATGTATATTTGGAGATATATTTAGTGTCAATAGGGAATATTCTTTCTTCCAAATAAACTCATATAGATCAGGGTTTTACAACCCTGTACTACTGACATTTCAGTTGGATAATTCTTCACTGATAGCAGGGAAGAGAGAAATGGCAGGTTCATTGTGAACCTCTGCTCACTGGGTGCCATTAGCAACCCCGAGTTCTGACAATCACAAATGTCTCCAGGATTTATCAAATGTCTACTGGAAGGCATATTTGCTCCATTTGAAAATTACTGCTATAGAAAATGACTAGTACTTTTGTAAAATTCCCACAAAAGAAAGTCTGATATAATTGGCCTCTATTATCAACAGGTTTTACATCCTCAGATTCAACCAACTTCAGACTGAAGATATTTTAAAAATTCAAGAAAGTTCCACAACTTGAACTTGCCACACTGGCAACTATTTATGTAGCATTTCCATTGTATTAAGAGTATTAAAAATCTAGAGATGATTTAAAATATACGTTGGGGGGGCATGCCTAAGTTACATACAAATAGTATGCCATTTTACATGAGGAACTTGGGCATCTTGGATTTTGATATCTGTGATGGGGGGATAGGTGTCCTGGAACCAGTCTCCTACAAAGATACTAAAGGATAAACACAAAACTATGAGAGAAAATCTAAATGACCTGGGATAAAGTGATAACTTTTTGATACAAATCAAAAGTATAATCCATGAATTCTTCTTTCCAAAGAAAAATGTTTTCATGGGAGAATTTTCTAGAACAGAAACAGCTAAGGCCAGTGTTTCAATCTCCTATTTTGAGAGGTACAACTCAATATTTTCTCCTGCCTCCCTACTCTCATTGTAAGAGTGAAAATTTTCTATTTTTCATAGATGCCTGAGAATTAGACACTAAAGTTATTATATCACAGCAGCTGCTTATTATCTATTTTTTCATCTTCCTTTTTACAAAATTAACTTTCCCTTTAAGAAATTAAATCCTCAAACTTGAGTAAGGAACAAACTGATATCTTCATATCAACAGGAAATACATCAACTGAAAAAGAAGTGAAGTATTGTAAAAGTTATTTAATAATTGAATATAGTTCCATTTGCAATATAAGTGTGTTTGTGCTCTTATGGAAAATGTTAACTTGATTTAGTACAGTAATGGGAAATCTGTAACTTATGGGCAAGTTAAGGGATATAGTGGCATCAGATACAAAAATCTGCTAATACTCATATAATACAGATCCTGAAAATTTAATATAAAGCCTGTTTTTCTCTTCTCTGCCATTCCTTTGTCCCCAGTCTTGCTCTGTAGAACCAAGTATTTCATCTATTATCATTCATATTTCTTAGTCTTATTTTCAGTATACTAGAAATCTATTTGCTCCTTGTATTTATTTCCTTGTTTCCTGATATACTATCCATTTCATTCTGGGGGCCACTCCTCCCCTTAACTCTTAGCAGGTAGTCTGATAGAAATAGTGTTTTCCCTTTAACATAGAACATCTGATCTTTTAGTTAGGCAGTTGGTCGCGCAGAATAAATACTATCTTGATGGTATATGTGGCCATCTAACAAAGCTGAAAGAGGATGGAAGTGAAAGTATTGAGTGGCAGCCTTTGGAAAACTTTTTAAAAGCAAAGTTGAAAAAAAAAAAATAAATAAATAAAAGAGAAGTTGCCCCATACTGTTCTTAATGTTTCTCCTTTTCCTCAAACCTGTTACCTGGAATGTAGATTTAATGGCTGGAGCTCTGGCTGTACATTTACACAATTAGTATGAACATGCTATGTCAGAGATGCCCAAAAGGAATGTTGAAAGGAAACTCGGTGTTGACTTTGTAGACCAGGAGTGCCATATCAGCTCTCATCTGCCTCAAAACTTGTATTTAAGAAACAAACTTGTATGATGTTTCCTTTTTAAAACCATTGTGATTTGGGGACTCTGTTTTTCACATAGGGATCTAACATTAACAGATATGGGTGAGAATCTACTCTGAATGGAGCACATGATGTAAGTCTAAGTAAAAAAAGTTGATCACATTTCTCTGTTTCAGTGGGAGACATTTACTACACCAGTATCTTGTAAGAAAGCATACTTAGAGCTATCTCAAACCCATACTTACCCAGAAAAATCTTGATAAGTAAACTGTAAAGATGCCGTCCCTCTCACAAAGCCTCTAAGTACATTTTGGTTTAAATATCAAAATTCATATACCCTTGGGGAATAGTAAAACCATCACATTGTTGTTTACTCAGTCTTGTCCAACTCTTTGTGACTCCATGGACTGCAACACACCAGACTTCCCTGTCTTTTCCTGAAGTTTGCTCAAATTCATGTCCATTGAGTTGGTGATGCTATCTAATCATCTCATTCTGTACCACCCTCTTCACCTTTCACCTTCAATCTTTCCCAGCATCAGGGTCTTTTCAAATGAGTCGGCTCTTTGATCATGTAGCCAAAGTATTGCAGTTTCAACTTTGGCATCAGTCCTTCCAATGAATATTCAGGGTTGATTTCCTTTAGGATTGACTGGTTTGATCTCCTTGCAGGCCAAGGGAATCTCAAGAGTCTTCTCCAACACCACAATTCAAAAGCATCAATTCTTCGGTGCTCAGCCTTCTTTAAGGTCCAACTCTCACAGCCATACACAATTACTGGAAAAACCATAGCTTTGACTAGACAGTCCTTTGTTAGCAAAGTGATGTCTTTGCTTTTCAATATGCTGTCTAGGTTTGTCATAGCTTCATAAGCTTCACTGCATATGATTTCCAGGGGTAGCAAAGATGACCTCACAGTTACACAATTAAAACAAATATGTAGGGAACCATGAAGCTTCTTCACAGGCAATAAATGCTATAACTAGAACAGTCTGATGTGAGTTTAACATATTCTGGGATTTGTGATCTGTAGAAAACAATGATGTCTGGTGCTAACTGCAAAATGCCTTTTGTGATGCAGCATGATGCAAGAGCTAAACAATCTTCAATCACTCATTCCAACCATTCCTTCTGGGTACACTGCACAAATGCCAGAATCACAATGTCTTCTGACCAGTTTGTGAGAAAGAAAAAAAAGAAACTTTGTAGCTTTTTAAGGTATGACAAAATAAAAATTATAAATAATACCAGGAAATACTGATTTCATTAAAAGCAGTCATCCATTCTCAATCACTAAAAGCAATTCACATAGAATTAATTCAGCACTTGAACTAATGCTACTTAAAGAACATAGGCCCTTTCTTAATTGTGTGTTCAGATAATTAACAGCACAAGAGGTACAGGGCACATCACAGCATTGAGTTTTCCCATCTTGTTTAAATTTGTAAAGATGTAGCACATGGATATATAAGATGTTCTTATACTTGTTTTTCAGTGCTAATGTACTATTTATTTTGAAAGAATGCATGGACATTGAAAATGCTTGGGAAATATGAACAGTAAAAAGAAGAAGTAAAATATCACTCTTTCTGAGACTAAAAGGCAATTGATATTACAGCTTTGGCATATTTTATTCCAGTTTTTAATTTTTTTCTTAATTGAACCAGCTTCTATCACAAAATATTTTTAATATATCAAAAATCTTTGCAAAATTATTTAATGGCTATATATATAATATTTTAAGGTAAAGCTATGTTCTCTGTCATTTTTAAATTAAAGTATATAAGTCCTTAATATAAAAAGTACTAATACAAAAATAAACTCAGAATGGATTAAAGACCTAAATGTAAGACAGATACTATAAAACTCCTAGAGGAAAACTTAGGCAGGAAACTCTTTTACATAAATTTCATCAAAATTTATTTGGATCTATCTCCTAAAGCAAAGAAAATAAAAGCAAAAATAAACAAATGGGATGAAATAAAACTTAAAATATTTGCATAGCAAAGGAAACTATCAAAAAAATACAACCCGTTGAATGGGAAAAGATAATTGCAAATGATATGACTGGTAAGTGGTTACTATCCAACATATATGATCAGCTCATACAACTCATCAAAAAATAAACAACCTGTCCTTTTTTAAAAAAGGGCAGAAGAACCAAACACACATTTTTTGAAAGAAGACATGCTGATGGTCATCAGGAGCATGAAAAGGTGCTTGACATCATTAATTATCAGGAAAAGGAAATTGCAAATCCAGACCACAATGAGATACCACCTCACACCTGTCAGGGTGGCTATCGTCAAAAAGAACACAGCAACAACTGTTGAAGAGCATATGGAGAAAAGGGAATAGTAGCACACTGTTGGTGGAAATGTACTTTAGTACAGACACTGCAAAACACAATATGGAGGTTTCTCAAACAACTAAAACCTGAACCCCAAAATTCCACTACTGAGTATATATTCTAAAAAAAAGAAAAACGCTAACTCAAAAAGATGCACACACAGCAATGTTTGTATCAGCATTATTTACAATTGTCAAGACAAGGAAGCAACCTAAGTTTTCATGAACAGATGAATGGATAAAGAAAAAGCAGCGTGTGTTACACACACACACACACACATATACACACAAACATATAGAAAGGAATACTACTCAGCTATAAAAAATGAATGAAGTGTTGCCATGTGCAGAAACATGGACGGACTTGGAGGGCATTATGCTAAGTGTAATAAGTCAGAGAAAGACAAATACCATATGATATCACTTATATGTGGAATCTAAAAAAACACAACACACTAGTGAATAAAACAAAAAAGAAGTGAACTCTTAGGTACAAGGAATAAACTAGTGGTTATCAGTGGAGAAAGGAGAGGGAGAAGAGGCATATAGGGGTAGAGGGAAGACAAGGGGATTATTATAGGATTATATGAAATCATGTGTGTGAAAATTTTGAAAGTTACAAATCACTGTAAAATTTAAAGAATCTTTCATTCAATAAAAAAGTATTTTAAGTACTAATAAATATCTTGGACATAGGATTTCAAACCAAAATAAACATTAATAGAGACTTCACATTAGTTCCAGGACAAACTTTGAAAGAATAAAATAAGAAATGTCCTACAAACAAATATGTTTGTGAAATACCACATACAATTTGTTCCCTGTTGTAGTATCTTAAAAAACAATACCATTGATATGTCAATAATCATGATTTAAAGAAAACTAGCTGGTTTTCTTTGCATTTTCTCAAATTATTTTTATGACAAGAGCTTTTCCATATTACTTATTTGTGTGTGTTACATACTCTAGGAAATACTATAATAAAGAATTTTTTTAAAAAACATGTTAAGAGTGAGGCCAAAATTACCCACAATCTAGTTTTTAAATATCCCAATAAAAAGTATATACCCTATATTTCTTAAAATGTTTTTAGAAATAATGAGTGCTAATATTAACAAATGCAAACAAGGCAAAGAAGCAATCAAAAACATTTCTGCAGTGTACTCTAAATTCTCTCATAAGAAATCACCATGACAAACATGGAATGAACCCTATTCTAGGCATTTCTCAAATCACATATATAAAGATATAAAGACATACAGGTAAGAAGGTATATTAAATAAATATTAGTAGACAGATTGATAGATAAGTCAATGACCTTTAAATTTTGCATTATGCTATATTTAAAAGTTATTGTAATAAAATGAGTTTATTTTTAACCAAAGCAATATAAACTTGAAGACCCTGAAAATATTGGTAAGGTACAAGTAAATTTTTCTTTCACAGATAATATATTTTATAAAAAATCTCTGTAAAGGTCAGATAAAATTTTGATAAATAGCAAGAATTTCATATCATTCCTAGACTACATAATTTAATTTAAACTACTTCAGACAATGTCCTTGTACTTCTAGCACTAAAAGATGAAGAAATTAGCTCACTTAGCTTCTGTTCCACTTCCACTACATTCAAATTGTTGGAATAAATTTTTTAAGACCCAGTATGGTCTTGCAGTGTGTGGATTATAGTCTTTAGTTCCAGGATGTTTTCCTCTTTACATATTTGAGTATTTTTGTGTTCTTCATATTCTTCAAAACTCCAGTCATGCTTCATTTTACTTTGACTATTTCCACATATAGTCAATTTTATTTTTATTACTTTCTCTTTCTTTTAAGTGATTTTTTCAAGTCTATACCATAACCATAATTTCTAACTGGGTTTCAATAGTTTTATTTTTTATAATACCTTTATCTTGCCACTCTCTTTAAAAGAGAGGTAACATTTCTTTGCAATTTCTTGGAATTTGACGAATTTTTTTTCTAAAATCTTTTTTCCCCCTACAAGTATTTCTCCCATATTGTGTGTTCTTTAGTCATCTTTCTCTTCTTTTGTAGTTTCCAGTTTTAAGGTCATGGATTTTATCTCCCCACTTAGGAGTTAAGTTCAAACCATGACAGTTTGTGTACTACATATTGTCAAATGAACATAGAGCAAAAAAGAGAATGGGCTCCAACTTTGATTTCTTTTGTCTTGAGTACTCTCTTACTAAGTTGGCCATTTCATTTTGACACAAGCCCAGCCCCATCCTCACTCCTCCAATTATTGCATTTAAGCAGTGCTAGCTGGGCTTCCCCGGTGACTCAGCAAAAAAGAATATGCCTGCAATGCAAGGAGAAGCAGGTTCAATCCCTGGGTCGGGAAGATCCCCTGGAGGAGGAAATGGCAACCCACTCCAGTATTCCTGCTGGGAAACCCCATGGACAGGGGAGCCTGGCGGACTACTATCCATGGGGTCACCAGAGTCACACATCACTTAACGACTAAACCATCACCACCACCAGATGGGTGTAGCTCATTGATCTGGTGATCGCTGCTTCCCCTCCTCTCTTCACCCCACTCGACATCCAGGACTGTCCTTTGCATAGAAGTTCAGTTACAGACAATAAAAATGACTACCATGGTTTCTCCATTAGTGTCATGTTCACTGCCAAGTTGTGAGAATGAATTAGGTTTCTATACAGATGTCTCCTGACTGTGAAACAATCTGTCTTAGAGCTCAGATGTCCTCATTCTACTCCAGGGACAATGAGATAAACTGCCATCTCTCCAACACCTGCTTTTACTTCTGCTTTTACTTTCTTACCCAAGGATTGAACCTGGGTGTCCTGCATTTGAAGGCAGATTCTTTACCATCTGAGCCACAAGGGAAGCCCCACTCCCCTTTTTTTTCTATGTAGCTTCATCTCTCAGGCTATTCTCTGGCTCACACTTGGTAGTGGTCAGAGCTACTGGCAGTGTGCTCTGGTTGTGCCAATACTTGTACCACTGATGCTCTCAATAGATTTTGAAGAAGGAAAACAGGTTAAAACTTTTCTTTCTTCTGCCTTCTATAGCCAGAAAACTGATTCCAGGCTTATAATCTTTAAAACATTGCAGGTTTATTTAAGGTGTGTTTAAGGATAGTTTGAGTATTGTCAGAATTTGTCTTGGTTTATTTTTAATTTGGGGTTTCCCTGGTGGCTAGGCAGCAAAGAATCTGCCTGTCAATGCAGGAGACACAAGAAACCTGGGTTCAATCCTTGGGTCAGGAAGGTCCTCTGGAGAAGGAAATGGCAACCTACTCTAGGGTTCTTGCTTGGAAAGTTCTATAGACAGAGGAGCCTGATAGGCTTCGGTCCATGGCGTTGCAAAGATTCAGACAAGGCTTAGTGACTTAACAACAACAACACAGATAATATTTAACTAAGTCAACAAACATATCTAGTATACTTAATCTAGATCATGAACTATACAAGATAGCAGAAATAGAGAAATGAGTTTTTTTTTTTAATCTCACAATCGAAGACTTCACAAATCCAGTACTGAAGATAGACATGTAAATAAGCAGATAAGATGCAGTGTGTGTGTGTGTGTGTGTGTGTGTGCACATGTGTGTATTTTAATGACACAAATACACCAATAGAAGTATGGGAACTAAGAAGAAGGAGCAAAGGAATTGCATATCACTGCAAAGAGAAGATGATACCTGAACTGTGGCTTAAAATATTAATAGGAATTTACCAGGTAGAGGTGGACAGGAAAAAATAGTTATTGAGAAAACAGTGTCTGCAAAGAAAGGCATGAAGGCACAAGATATCTTCATTGGTTTGAGGATATTCGGTGGCATTTTCTTTCAGGAAGAGTGGGTATGTATATGGAGGAGAGAAGTGAGTTTGAATAAGTAAACTTGGGACAATAATGTTAAAGACATTAACTTTTAACATAGAGAAATTAATAGGGGATGATGGATGACTTAGTTTTGAGATTCTAATGAAGCAGGAGATGCAAGGCCGACCTTACACAGCAAGTCTCTCTCAAGCACTAGATGCTACTTTGCTAATACTGCAGAATTTCAGTCTAAGGCATTTTGTCATCACAGCTTCAAGTCTGTCCTCGCAAGCACAGCCCACTCATACAGAGACATATTATGTCTTAAGCTGGTTTTATTCTCAGATGCCATATATGAAAAAAGTTCCATTCCATTATTTAATTAGCTTCGCTGCAATATATAAATAACTTAGGTACATTCACTCAAGACTACAGCAGTAGGCAATGTCTAAGAAGGGGAAGGAACTGGTCAAACCTGCTTTTGAATTATGTGGAAGGCTCAGCGGAGTAGATTCTGATAAAAGGACACAGACAGCTTCTCTGGGAAACTGACAAAACTTTACTTCTACAGTGAGTCAGTTTTATGCATGGGAGCAAGGAAAAAGCTTACAAAAATCAAGGTTACACAGATGGAGCTTGAGCACGTGCAAAGTTGATAACAGCAAGTCTACAAAGTTAATGAGACACATAGACTCTATTTTTTCAGGATCAAGAGACAATCTGCTCTCTTCAAGGCCAGCTTGTTATTCTCAGCACTATTCTCATGCATTCGTAAAGCCTATATACAGGAAATGTTTCTCAGGGCAAAACATCAAGACATGCCTGGTGGCTCTGGCCCTTCGCCAGATCCTTGTGAGGACCTTCTCCTCAAGGCAGTCACGTAGTTTCCTTCAACAAATTATTTTGTTACACTTCACTTAAATTTGCCAATTATGGGTTCGTTTGAAATATTATTTGAATTTAATAGAAGTCCTAAGAAACATAACCTGCAGTAGCTCTTACTGCAAACTTAATTTCTTTCAAACAATTTTGCCTTTTTTTTTTTTTTTTGTAATTTCCGGCTCATAAAACCTCAGGTGGTTATTTTGAATGAAGTTTATTCTTTTCCCCACACTTGTTGAGTATTAAACCAGGATAATAAGTTCTTGAGGTTTTCACTTTAGCTTCTTCGAATGTACAATTAAAGGCAGATCATAAAGTCACTATAGTCAATTTATTCTATAGCAAAATAACTGAAAATTTCCAAGGACTGAGAATAAGAGAAGCCAGGAACCAAATATTGTACTATAGATAAATATGCTATAGAGAAATCTCAGTGTGGGGAGAATATGACATAGTAAAATGAGTAATGATATTAAGGAAAGAACCAATAAGTTACAATATCTAACCCTTGTTCTTTAAAACCTTTTATAGAATGGTATTATAGTATTTTACTATTCTGCAAAGACTAATCTATATTGACTAGAAACAAAAATATGGTGAAATTAACTGTATTGAGTGGACACCTCCTTTTATATGTTTACTTACATGTGTCTATATATGACAAATCCACAGAAACCAAAAATCCAGTGATGGCTAGGGCTAAGAATGGATAGGTGAAGTGTTGTTTAATAAGCATGGGGTTTCTCTTTGGGGTGGTAAAATGTTCTGAAACTTATTGTGGTAATGGTTACAAAATTTGGTGAATAAATTAAAAACCACTAGTTGTACACTTCAAAATGGTGATTTTTATGGCATGTGAATTATATCAATGAAAAAATCGAGGTAACACAATAAAAGATTAGGAAAAGAGTTGAATAGACCCCTCACAAAAGAGGAAACCCAAATGGCCAAAAGATATGTCTTTTTTTTTTAATGCTTAACTTCATTAAGCAACAGAAAAATGCAAATAAAATAAAACCAGTACATATCTATTAGACTAGTTAAAACAAAAGAGAAGTAATGCCAAATTTTGGGAAGGATGTATTCAACCACTACTCTCATATTCTGACAGTGCGTGCATCCTAAGTCACTTGCGTCATGTCTAATTCTTTGCGACTCTGTAGACTCTAGCCCACCAGGATCCTCTCTCTATGGAATTCTCCAGGCAGAAATACTGAAGTGGGTTACCATGCCCTCCTCCAGAGGATTTTCCTAACCCAGGGATCAAATCGGCGTCTCCTGCGTCTCCTGAACTGGCAGGCAGGTTTCTTTACCACTGAACCAGCTGGGAAGCCCATTCTGACAGTAAGTATACTTAAACACTTTATAAAAACCTTCTGAACTATCTACTAAAGCTGAACAAATGAATACATAAAACTCTTCAATTCCATTCTTAGGTGAAGACCTACTATACAATAGGTTTACATTGATAAAAGCACAGGTACTAAAATGTTAATGTGTACATGTGTGCTCAGTCATGTCCAACTCTGTGCAACCCCATGGACTATAGCCTGCCAGACGCCTTTGTCCATGGAATTTTCCAGGCAAGAATACTGGAGTGCGTTGCCATTTCCTACTTCAGGGGACCTTCCTGACCTAGGGATCAAACCTACATCTCCTGTGTCTCCTGCATTGGCAGGCAGATTCTTTACCCCTGCACCAACTGGGAAGCCCAAAATGTTTATAGCATCACTGTTTTTAATAATCCTCACTATTAATGATGTTTATCAAAACTGAATGGATATGTAAATTGTGGCATAGTCCTATAAAAGTATGTAACAACGAGAATAAAAATTGAAAACTACATACAATATGGATGAATCTCACAGATATAATGTCGATTGAAAGAAGTTATAAAAACCTATGTACTTACCTTCCCTTGAATATAAAGTACAAATCAGAAGAAACTAATCTGTGCCACTGAAAATCAAGAAAGCAGTGACTCAGAATGTGAGAGATACCGATGGAAAAGGAGCACACCGCAGTTTAGGAAATGGTCTTCATGACCTGCTTCTGTATCTCTGTGCTGGTTACCCCGTATGCTTAGTTTGAGAAAATCCATTGAGTCGTAAACTAATAATCCATGGATATTAATGCAAGCATATTGTAATTCAGCTTATTTTTATGGGTAAAAGAGGTTTTTAAAAAAATTAAAACAACTTTCTTGATTAAAAGATTCTTTTCATAGCCAATTCTTTTCAGGAAAAATTGTTTTCTTAAATGAATATAAAGATGAAAAGACAAAACTTTAAGTGCTCTAAAAAAAATTCCCCCCAAGTTGGATTTATTCAGTTTATATAATGCAGTCTGCTGAAGTTGATCTATGCTAAACTGTCTCTCACCACAGTGACAGTCCAAAATCAACAACTTTTATTTATACATGTAAGGTCCTTCCAGGGTACATTTGAGTCATCAAAGACAGACAAAGATGTGTTTAATTTCACATAAGTATATTTGGTTAAATCTTCACTCTTTGAACATCAGTAGAGTCATGTGTGATATCTAATGGAAAATATTTCATATTATTTGCTTTGGTAGATGGCCATGTGACAGCGTGTGATCTATTATTTATACTTTAAAGACATTTCATTTTAGAACTATATAATTTTGTTCTCTGTTTTCTTGCTTCTTAGGTATATACCCAATACATAAATGGGTTTACAAAAGTATAGGAACTAGAACCTTTATGGCATCACTGTTTATAGTAGGCCAAAACTGCAGACTTCACTATTAATGATGCCTATCAACAGTGGAATGGATAAGTAAACTGCGGTATATTTCCATAATAGTAGTATATAACAATGAGAATAAAACTCAAAAGCTATGTACAACAATATGAATTAACCTCACAGACATAATATCAATTGAAATAAGTTCACTTTTTCCTGAAACAGTCATGAATTTTCAAGGTTTAATTATTTATGCCTGAATAATATTCTGATGTGTATGTTTGTGTGTGTGTGTCAAAATTTGTTTATCTATTTATCTGTCAACACTTAGGCTATTTTCATGTCTTAACTATGGAATCATGCAGTGCACAATGTGCATGACAGTGCAAACATCTCTTCGACATAATGATTTTGTTAGTGGATTTGCTGGGTAATATGGCTGTTTTCAGGATTTGAAATAGCTCAACTGGAATTCCATCACTTCAACTAGCTTTGTTTGTAGTGATGCTTTCTAAGGCCCACTTGATTTCACATTCCAGGATGTCTGGCTCTAGGTGAGTGATCACACCCTCGTAATTACCTGGGTCATGAAGATCATTTTTGTACAGTTCTGTGTATTCTTGCCACCTCTTCTTAATATCTTCTGCTCCTGTTAGGTCCATACCATTTCTGTCCTTTATCGAGCCCATCTTTGCATGAATTGTTCCCTTGGTATCTCTAATTTTCTTGAAGAGATCTCTAGTCTTTCCTATTCTGCTGTTTTCCTCTATTTCTTTGCATTGATTGCTGAGGAAGGCTTTCTTATCTCTCTTTGCTACTCTCTGGAACTCTGCATTCAAATGGGAATATCTTTCCTTTTCTCCTTTGCTTTTTGCTTCTTTTCTTTTCACAGCTACTTGTAAGGCCTCCTCAAACATCCATTTTGCCTTTTTGCATTTCATTTCCATGGGGATGGTCTTAATCCCTGTTTCCTGTACAATGTTATGAACCTCCGTCCATAGTTCATCATGCACTCTGTCTATCAGATCTAGTCCCTTAAATCTATTTCTCACTTACACTGTATAACCATTAGGGATTTGATTTAGGTCATACCTGAATGGTCTGGTGGTTTTCCCTACTTTCTTCAATTTAAGTCTGAATTTGGCAATAAGGATGATGCTGTGAAAGTGCTGCACTCAATATGCCAGCCAATTTGGAAAACTCAGCAATGGCCACAGGACTAGAAAAGGTCAGTTTTCATTCCAATCCCAAAGAAAGGCAATGCCAAAGAATGCTCAAACTACCACACAATTGCACTCATCTCACACACTAGTAAAGTAATGCTCAAAATTCTCCAAGCCAGGCTTCAGCAACACATGAACCGTGAACTTCCAGATGTTCAAGCTGGTTTTAGAAAAGGCAGAGGAACCAGAGATCAAATTGCCAACATCTGATGGATCATCGAAAAAGCAAGAGAGTTCCAGAAAAACATCTATTTCTGCTTTATTGAATATGCCAAAGCCTTTGACTGTGTGGATCACAATAAACTGTGGAAAATTCTTCAAGAGATGGGAATACCAGACCACCTGACCTGCCTCTTGAGAAACCTGTACGCAGGTCAGGAAGCAACAGTTAGAACTGGACATGGAACAACAGACTGGTTCCCAATAGGAAAAGGAGTACGTCAAGGCTGTATATTGTCACCCTGCTTATTTAACTTATATGCAGAGTACATCATGAGAAACGCTGGGCTGGAGGAAACACAAGCTGGAATCAAGATTGCCAGGAGAAATATCAGTAACCTCAGATATGCCAATGACACCACCCTTATGGCAGAAAGTGAAGAAGGACTAAAGAGCCTCTTGATGAAAGTGAAAGAGGAGAGTGAAAAAGTTGGCTTAAAGCTCAACATTCAGAAAACTAAGATCATGGCATCCAGTCCCATCACTTCATGGCAAATAGATGGAGAAACAGTGTAAACAGTGTCAGACTTTATTTTTCTGGGCTCCAGAATCACTGCAGATGGTGACTGCAGCCATGAAATTAAGAAACGCTTACTCCTTGGAAGGAAAGTTATGACCAACCTAGACAGCATATTGAAAAGCAGAGACATTACTTTGTCCACAAAGGTCCATCTAGTCAAGGCTATGGTTTTTCCAGTGGTCATGTATGGATGTGAGAGTTGGACTATGAAGAAAGCTGAATGCCAAAGAATTGATGCTTTTGAACTGTGGTGTTGGAGAAGACTCTTGAGAGTCCCTTGGACTGAAAGGAGATCCAGTCCATCCTAAAGGAGATTAGTCCTGGGTGTTCATTGGAAGGACTGATGTTGAAACTGAAACTCCAGTACTTTGACCACCTCATGCGAAGAGTTGACTCACTGGAAAAGACCCTGTTGCTGGGAGGGATTGGGGGCAGGAGGAGAAGGGGATGACAGAGGATGAGATGGCTGGATGGCATTGCCAACTCGATGGACATGAGTTTGTGTAAACTCTGGGAGTTGGTGATGGACAAGCAGGCCTGGCGTGCTGCGATTCATGGGGTCGCAAAGAGTCGGACACGATTGAGCGATTGAACTGAACTGAACTGATGGCTGTTTTATTTTTAATTACTTGAGCAAACTCCATACTGTTTTTCATAGCTGCTATATTAAAACTCTTCCTGATATAAAATTTAAAACAAATTTTAAATTTGTTACTTCTCAGTACTACTGTAAAACCTGTCTAACAAATGTTAACATCTATTTGTTGAATGCAGGGAATATTTGACTAGAAAAGCTAATGTGTCAGAAACAACAGTTTTATAGTCAGAGTATTTAACGTTTACCTCTTCCAAGTTTTCTTTCCTTGAGTTTCTTTAAGAAGGGAAATTAAGTTCAGGGATGTAAAACAATTTGTGGGAATATGGAATTAGTGAAAATAAAACAAATTTATCTCATATGAAGTCTATACCATCTCTTCAAAACGAACTGCATTTAGAAGCATGGGTTTTTTTCTGTATGTATCCCATCACCCACCCTAATAAATTATGAACATATCCTATCCCAATAACAAACAAATGTGTTCCTACAGTTATTCTCATAAGGGCAGCAAAGCCACTATCTGCACTAAAATCTACTGGACTTAAGAGGCCAGCATCACTCCCCTAACATATTAAGTCAGTTCCTGGGGTGTAGAGGTTGAAGAAGTAATGATCCTCTGAGAGGAGTTATTTAGAATATATTTGTGCCTAAACTTACCCACATTTATATATGACATTCCACATTCCATAGTCACGCCAGTTTAGCTCTTCTCCTTAAATCAGAAAAGCTGTCAAACTATACAGAATCATTGTTGAAGTAACTTTTTAGTGTATATGAAATCATTTAGTGTTTGTCCAACAAAGGAAAAGTGAAACAAAGCAAACAAAAAGTGAAAACAATTGGAAGTAAAGTTTTAAAAATGTTTCATTGGTAAAAATCAAGTTCCTGGTAACAACTTTTGGTGGAAAATCATGCCTTCTCCCATGATATGCTTCAGGACAAGATAAAACCAGAAATACGGAAAAAATATTCAGGAAACAGAAAAACTAATATATGGAACATGACATAGGAATCACAAATCTTTCAACACTGTCTATAGATAAACAGTTCCTTTTCTCAACAAAAATTAAGAAATATTAATACCAAATTGCATCAAATTAAATTCTAATTTCTGAGCTTAATAGAAATGCAAACATTGGTTTGCATATGTTGTTATAGCTAATGAACTAATATAAATGAACCTGCAACCTAATAGTTTTCTTTAATTAAACCAGGATAATCAAAATCAGAAAAAGTAAACACAATGAGGTATGTTCCATAGACATTTCAAATATTAAGTGCATTGTTAAAGTTTTCTTTGATAATTTTTTCTAAAATCAATGTCAAAACTCACTCATAGGAAAGGGAAGTCTATGCACTAGTATATGTATATGATTGTTTAGAATTTTTTATTGTTTTGATTTTCTATTCCAGCACTTCTCTTTCCTATGGAGCTGATAATAAAAAATGTAAGTACCAAGAAGTTTAGCAGAGCAATCTAAGAGTATGCAAATAAAACACACCCACTGGTGTCTGTTGACACACAAGTTGCCCAGAGGCAGTATCTTTTAATGGTACTTAATTTTGTTACTTTCCTACATTTTCTTTTCTTTGCACCCAGTGGACAACAAATAATGATGAAAAGCATGTAGAATAAAAATAAGGTTTAGATCATTTAAGTGTTTTGACTGAAGCCTTGCAATAAATTGCCTATGACACAAAATTTGAAAAAATTGTTATTACAGACAAGAAAAGAACTTTCAAATAGCAAGAATTTATACGTACTAAATCCTGCTTACCTTTCTCTGAAAAGTGGACATGATACAGTAAAGTCTTTATTAACTGTAACCCCAGGAGGAGTAATTAAATTTTGTTCTAGAAAGTAGTTTCAAAATCAGGCAGTAATTGGTCCTGCCTCTGGGAAAGGAATATATGAGGATATATATTTCTCATCTAAAGAAAAAGCATAGCACATTTTGCCTAAATTTTCTACTTTCATTATATTATTAAACCACAAGTCATAGAAATAATGCCTCTGAATTTTTCCTTACTAAAGGATCCCATTATCAGAGGGGATGGTGTACTTTTCTACCATACTGGTGAACTGTTCAACACTATATGCATATTCTGTTTACACAGTCATACCATAAGGAAAAGGAAATAATTAAATTGAACACATGGAAGAAATCTGAACACTTGGAATTTTAATATAGCACCATATTTTTGAAATAAATTGAATATTAAACAAGCCCTTGGAAACCATGATATTATTGGATATATATTTTTAAATACATATATAAACATATAATTTAGTTTGTAGATATAGTCTTTACAGAAAAAGATCAGTTAAAATGAGACAACCAAATTAAAACTCATCTTACACATGACTATTGTCCCTATAAAAAGGGAAATGTTGAAGGCAAACATGTGCCCAAGGGAAAAGCATCATGTGAAAATGGAGGCAGAAACTGAGTAGATGCTTTTTTAAATCAAGGAATTCTAAAGATTTCCAGAAAATCACCAGAAGTTAGGAGAGTCATGGAACAGATTCTCTTTCACAGGCCATGAAAGGAACCAGGCCTATCAGCACTTTGATCTTTGACTTCCAGCCTCCAGAACTGTAAGAATTTAAGGCTTTGCCATTTAAGCCACCAAGTTGGTGATAATTTCTTACAGCAGCCATAGCACATTGCAGTACCATGCTATATTCTGGTTTCCATAGTTTTACATAACGTCTCTTTTCTGTTCCAGGATCCCTAATAATTACATCCAGTGATTATGTCTCCTAAGGTTGCTTTTGGCTGACCTTGATAGTTGAGAAATAATAGAAATTTTATAGGATGTGTGGTATTTTTCATATTACTAGATTGTGATTATGACTTTGGGAAGGAAGACCAAAGAAGTAAAGTGCCATTTCCATCACATCATAGCAATATGACTTTTACATACTACCCACACGATTTATCAGTGTTGATGTTGACCTAGATCACTTGGCTGAAGCTGTTTTGTTACTTGTCTCCACTGTAATGTACCTCTTTTCTGCCCCATTTACATTAGTGTGAACTCTTCCTCAACAACAATGAAACAAAAACAACCCCAATTGAAAAATGGGCAGAAGATCTAACTAGATATTCTACAAAGAAGACATACAAAGGGCCAGCGGGCACATTAAAAAGATGCTCAACATTACTAATTACTAGAGAAATGCTAATCAAAACTACAATGAAAAACCATCTCAAACCAGTCAGAATGGTCATCATCAAAGACTATAAATAACAAATGCTGGAGAAGGTATAGAGAAAAGGGAACCCTCCTACACTGTCAGTGGAAATGTAAATTGGTACAACCACTATGGAGAACAGTATAGGAAATTCCTCCAAAAACTAAAAATGGAGTTGCCCTATGATCCAGCAGACCTACTCCTAGGCATATATATGAACAAAGTACAATTCAAAAAGATGCATGCAATCCTATGTTCATAGCAGTGCTCTTCACAACACACAAGACATGGAAAGAACCTAAATGTTCATCGACAGAGGAATGGATGAAGAAAATGTGGTATGTATACACAATGGAATACCACTCAGTCATAAAAAAGAATGAAATAATGTCATTTACAGCAACACTGATGGACTTAGATATTATCACACTAAGTAAAATAAGTCAGAAAGCAAAAGATAAATACTACATAGTATCACTATATTTGGAATCTAAAATATGCCACAAGTGAACCTATCTACAAAATAAAAACAGATTCACAAACATAGAGAATAGACTGTGCTTGAAAAGAGGGAGGGAATGTGGGGGAAGGATGGATTGGGATTTATGGGTTAGTAGATGTAAACTATTATGTATAGAATGGATAAGCAGTAAGGTCCTACTATATAGAATAGGAAACTATATTGAATACCCTGTGATAAACCTTAATGGAAAAGAACCTCTAAAAGAGTGTGTATAACAATCACTTTATTGTACAGCAGAAATTAATACAACATTGCATATCAACTATACTTCAATTAAAAATATGTCTTCCTACTCTTTGGGAAGGAAATCACTGTTCATTACTTACATTTCAGAAGTTTTAAGTTATGCTCCTCCTCCTTAAAGGCATAGTATTATATAACTTATTTGAAATTATCCTTCATAAGAGATATGTCTCTTCTCCTCCACTTATTTATTTAAACATTTATTTGTATCAATGTAGACTCATGAAAGTTTATTTTATACTTTGAGTTATAATTCAATACTATTTTCTTTGTGACACAAATTGTTTTACCTTTGGCCATTGGAGTTGTTTGAGTTCTTTTGATATATCTGTATTAATGTAGTATGTGTGTTTCAGCATGTTGTTACTTTCTGGCAATAAAAGTTGCTCCAAGATCATGTTGTGTATTTCCTGTCCTAGTCTTAGAATCAGCCATTCTTGAAAGATCCCTGGTTTATGTTTATTATAAATCAAAATCTGGGTATTATGTGTGTTCATCTGTACTAAAGTGTCTTCACTTTCAGGCTATTTTGGATAACAGTACAAAGAAATAGCTCTATTTGTATTTGCATACACATATATCTAATAACTATGCTATTTATATATGTAACCATGTGTGCATTTATAATGCTAAATATGAGCTCTGAATGATGTCTCCAATTGCAATCTATTACCACATGTTTTCCAGTGGTCATGTATGGAAGTGAGAGTTGGACTGTGAAGAAAGCTGGGCACCAAAAAATTGATGCTTTTGAACTGTGGTGTTGGAGAAGACTCTTGAGAGTCCCATTGACTGCAAGGAGATCCAACCAGTCCATCCTAAAGGAGATCAGTCCTGGGTGTTCATTGGAAGGACTGATGCTGAAGCTGAAACTCCAATACTTTGGCCACCTCATGCAAAGAGTTGACTCATTGGAAAAGATCCTGATGCTGGGAGGGATTGGGGGCAGGAGGAGAAGGGGGCGACAGAGGATGAGATGGTTGGATGGCATCACCAACTCGATGGACCTGAGTCTGGGTAAACTCTGGGAGTTGGTGATGGACAGGGAGGCCTGGCGTGCTGTGATTCATGGGGTCGCAAAGAGTCGGACATGACTGAGCAACTGAACTTACTTACTAACTTACTTACCACATGTATCATTCTAGCTTTCTCCCCTTGCTAATCTGTAAATTCATTGCAACACTGAGAAACCTGGCTCTTACCATCCACCATTCATTTACTTAACTGATCAATTCACTATACATGTATAGTAGCATCAGAATTAATTTGTACTTCAGTGGGAAGCAGCTTATTATTCAATGTGTATGTGCAATTCTTTTTACTTTAGCCTTGGAGGCTCCACTCATATCCAGAGTTCCTTGATCAGTACCTTTTAACCCCATTCCCTTAAGAGAGATTGTTTTATACATTTGTAATACAGTTATATTCTCATCATATTCTGTATTTCTTCCTGGGATTTCCCATACCCTTAAGTAACTTATTAAATTTGCATATATTATGGTTCACTTTGTGCTATAAAATTTTACAGATTTTGACAAATGCATGTCATTTGTTGATCATTACAATATCTTATCTAAAAAGAATAAAATACTATGTTTCAACTATTCAACCCTCGATCACTTCCTATGAGCTCTTGTCAATCAATGAAAATTTTACACTATCTATATTTTTACCTTTTTGAGAATGCTATATAACTGAGATCATATAGTATGTGCCTTTTTCAGATTTTGGTTTTCTTATTGTTGGATTTAAGACTTCTTTGTATATTTTGGATACAGCACTTTTATGAGATAAATGTCTTGGTAAGACAGTGAAGTAGCTCTAAAATTATTGGAAAGCTAAGAATTACATGTTATAAAGGAGAGTTAAAGAATGATGCTATAAAACTCAATGGACAACTCTCAATCACTGCATTTTCTGCTTATATTAAAAAGGATGTTTGAAAGGAAATACACTCAAAAATAAAAATATAATAAAATTATATCACCATAGAAAAATATATTTTTAGACTAAGCAAAAACAAAGATACCATTTTCTGTATCATTTTTCATGCTCTACAACAGAATACATTCCTTGAAGAAATAGATTAAAAATGATAGATAATACAATGAAACAGCTAATATACATGAGGTCTATAATACAGAGTGTCTAGTAACAGTAAACCTTGGTATATATTTGCTCTTATTATTGTTTTCATTATGAAATCAATATTCATACAAAATACCACAATTTGTGAGTATAGATAATTTGCCTAACACATTTCTTAATAAATGTAAACCATTTCCATTATTTTTGCATCAAACTTGACTCAAAATAAGAACTCAATACATAACCACAAATATTCACAGTTTAAAAAACTACTAGAGTGATGTGCTAAGGAAGTTATCAACAAATTACATTAAAATATATTTTTACATTCCAAGTTTATATGTAATGATTCCTCCTCTATATATGTAGTACATCTTAGGTTAACAATAAATTTTTACTCTAATGCAGTTGTCAAAATTTTCATAAAATGGTTATAAATATGAATACCACAGTTTTCTTCCTGTTTAAATCTAGAGACTAGGAATATCATTTTTGTTTTATGTATATGATTCATTAAAATTCCTCAAACTCAGAACTGTAAGAGGCTTTTATTTGCAATTAGTTAGATACCATCAATTCTCCAAGCCTATGATCTCAATTTATCTGGCATCATTCTATAATTATTACTTTATTATTTAATCTTATATGAGAAATGCCATGATCTTATAGTTCAAAAATATTCATGTCAAAACAGTTTTTATTATTCATATGATGATAACCAACAAAATGATTAAGTTCTTATTTGCAAGCACTATTATTTATCTTGTTCTATACAGCAAAAGAGAACTAATGGGTCAAATTTTTGCCCACAGCCAACTTTTCTTGCTGACTTTTTTTTTTAATTGTAATGAACTGTAAGCAAATTAAAATTCAGCTGATTTTACCTAAAATTGACTAATTAATTTCTGGTATTAACAACTTGCCTTCAGCTTTTCTGGTTGTAATAAAGAGAAACATACTTTAGAATGCTTTACTTGACAGAGGTTAATTATAAATTGTAAAAGAAGATAAAGAAACAGGAATTAAGCTCAATAGAGGTGGCCCTCAATAGTCCATTTTCATGAAGAATAAATGCCTTTTTTTTGCTTCTTTCTACCTGTTTTAAAGTACAAACAGTAATAATAGTAATATAAATTCAACAACTAATATTTATTGAAGACAAAAACTTTGCTGTCTGCCATACGTCTGCCTTAGAATAAGCCCAGCAACTTCATTTTGAAGATGAGAAAACAAAGAGTTAAAAAAAGAATACAGAAACCTGCCAAATTAACATAACTAAGAAATTCCAGACCCAGCATTTCAACCCAACAGTTTATCTTCATAATGTACTAAATTACTCTATTCTCAACTGTCTATAGTAAGACCTTCTAAATAGGTTCACTCTATAGCTCATGGCTTCTGATTACTGAAGCAAGAGGTTTTGACCTGTATATTTTGATCCTGCCCTTAGTCGTTTTATCACCAGTGGTATAAAGTTAGTAATAAATAAGATTAAAGATTGGTTTCCTCTGCTGAGAAAGACAACTCCTTTGTTTTTTACTTATGTCAGGAAGACTGAAATATAAGATCATTTCTAAAAACATTCTGGTTAGTTAATGTAAACTTTAAGGTAAATCAGAGTACATATCACTAAGTAACTAAGTAACTTTTCTACTTAAATAGGAATAGGAATAGTATATACCTCTGAGACAAGGATGAAGGGGACACACCCATTAAAAGAATGACACAATTAAGGATATAGCAAAACCTGCTTATAAGCTACTAGGCCCAAGATGGCAGAAGATTCAACTTCCAGTGGACCTTGGCCCTCATAATATGCTTATGTTAATACATTAGCTTATGATATAACTGTATCTCCAAACTATAACTGTTTCTCCAAAACAGAATATTCCTCCCACTTGTTAGAATATGAAATTTCCCAGCCCATAAAATCTAACCACACCCAAAATACCCAAGCCCTGGGGCTGCTCTCACCTTCTGAGATAGACCCACATACTCCAATTAATATATTACTTGCAACAAATAAGAGAAAAGTTAACTTCCTATGGCCTCATTTCTAACCATATTACTCTATTGAAATGATACTTTCTCAAGTGACTGACTGTCAGATTCCAAGATCATTTCTTATTTTCTATGATCCTGGACTTCTTTTAAAGCATTTAATTCATTTGACTCACTTTTTCTATAACCTTCTGTAACTTTCTATAACCACTTTCACATCTAAACTACACACCAATATCTTACAAATGCTCTTTATATCACATCACCACTCTACTGAAAACCATTAACATTTATTCATTTATTTGTGGGAAAAGAAAAAAAGTCCTCAGCATTTCATCCTTCGTTCTCCATAACCTTATCTTCATTTATCTTTATAATATTCTCTGAGTGAAAGATACAAAAAGTCTTACTTTGTGATCTGATTTTTTAGCAGCATTTTGTCAGTTCTCTCTGAGAAAATATATGTGCATGCTAAGTAGCTTCAGTCATGTCTGACTCTTTGTAACAGTATGGACTATAGCCCTCCAGTCTCCTCTGTCCATGGGATTTTCCAGGCAAGAATACTTCAGTGGGTTGCCATTTCCTCCTTCAGGGAATCTTCCTGACCCAGGGATTGAACCTGTATTTCCTGCGTTGGCAGGTGTGTTCTTTACCACTGAGGCACCTGGGAAGCCTCTCTGTAGATATAGATCAAAATGATATTCATAAAAATTTGATGATAGGACTTAATAAATATTAAAAGTCCCTATTCTCTGAAGATACTATTGAAAGAATTAAATGATAAGCCCCAGCATGAGAGACTTCAACACCTCTTTCAAAACTGGACAGGTAAAGTGTGGAAAATAAATTGTATGTAGGAAATATTTAATATAAACAACAAATGTGTGGAGAGAAAGAAAGGAGAAGTCTGTCCCTCAAAAAAAGTACATTGCTCTTATGTCAATAAAACACTTAAGAATGTCATATAACTTACCACAAAAAATTTACAAAATTTGAAACAGAAATTTGTATCTTGTATTCTCTGATAAATGGAAAACTAAAAATAAGAATTCAGAAATGCCTGTGACAAAGACTGTTTATAAATGAAGAAATATGCTTACAAAAATTACTTAGCTCAAAGCTGAAAAGTATAGATTCTAAAAATCAAGGAAAAACAAAATAATTTATGACCACAGTAATAAAGCACAGTGAAATCTGCACTCAGAAAAAAAATCATGGTCATGAACATCTTGAATTATAAAGACGAAATAATAAATGAGCAAAATACTAATTTGGGGAAAACTAACAAAATAAACCAAAAGTAACAAATAAGAATGAAGGGAAAAAACTAAATGGAAAACCACATGTACGCTTGCATGTACATGCACAAATGTAAATGTACAGTCTAAAAATGTCTAAATCTAGATTTTTTTCTTTTAGTATGCCAAAAAGCAGAAAAGATATCTAGAAGTTTAAATTTATAAAATAGACAATAAAATAGTTCATATTAGGAATGAAAAAGAAATATTTAGTGAAGATTTATGAAAACTACAAAATAGGAGATTAGGACATATAATTCTGTGGGAAATAAAGAAAAAGGAAAGAAAACTCCTGAAGAAATGGATTATCATCTATATATGTTGTGTGTGTGTATATATATAGATATATAGATATAGATATATATTTCTCCAAATTAGAAAACTTGATTAGTCAGATTAACAGAAATAATTAGAAAGATGATTAAAATAATTAAGATCTATCAGTAAAGAGCATCAAAATAGAGGAGATTAGTGCTGCACTCAATATGCCAGCAAATTTGGAAAACTCAGCAGTGGTGACTGGACTGGAAAAGGTTAGTTTTCATTCCAATCCCAAAGAAAGGCAATGCCAAAGAATGCTCAAACTACTGCACAATTGCACTCATCTCACATGCTAGTAAAGTAATGCTCAAAATTCTCCAAGCCAGGCTTCAGCAATATGTGAACCATGAACTTCCAGATGTTCAAGCTGGTTTTAGAAAAGGCAGAGGAACCAGAGATCAAATTGCCAACATCCGATGGATCATCGAAAAAGCAAGAAAGTTCCAGAAAAACATCTATTTCTGCTTTATTGAATATGCCAAAGCCTTTAGACTGTGTGGATCACAATAAACTGTGGAAAATTCTTCAAGAGATGGGAATACCAGACCACCTGACCTGCCTCTTGAGAAACCTGTATGCAGGTCAGGAAGCAACAGTTAGAACTGGACATGGAACAACAGACCAGTTCCAAATAGGAAAAGGAGTATGTCAAGGCTGTATATTGTCACCCTGCTTATTTAACTTATATGCAGAGTACATCATGAGAAACGCTGGGCTGGAGGAAACACAAGCTGGAATCAAGATTGCCAGGAGAAATATCAGTAACCTCAGATAAGCCGATGACACCACTCTTATGGCAGAAAGTGAAGAAGGACTAAAGAGCCTCTTGATGAAAGTGAAAGAGGAGAGTGAAAAAGTTGGCTTAAAGCTCAACATTCAGAAAACTAAGATCATGGCATCATGTCCCATCACTTCATGGCAAATAGATGGAGAAACGGTGTAAACAGTGTCAGACTTTATTTTTCTGGGCTCCAGAATCACTGCAGATGGTGACTGCAGCCATGAAATTAAGAAATGCTTACTCCTTGGAAGGAAAGTTATGACCAACCTAGACAGCATATTGAAAAACAGAGACATTACTTTGTCCACAAAGGTCCATCTAGTCAAGGCTATGGTTTTTCCAGTGGTCATGTATGGATGTGAGAGTTGGACTATGAAGAAAGGCTGAATGCCGAAGAATTGCTGCTTTTGAACTGTGGTGTTGGAGAAGACTCCGGAAAGTCCCTTGGACTGCAAGGAGATCCAACCAGTCCATCCTAAAGGAGATTAGTCCTTGGTGCTCATTGGAAGGACTGATGCTGAAGCTGAAACACCAATACTTTGGCCACGTGATGCGAAGAGCTGACTCATTTGAAAAGACCCTGGTGCTGGGAAAGATTGAAGGTGGGAGGAGAAGGGGATGACAGAGGATGAGATGGCTGGATGGCATCACCGACTCAATGGACACTGGGTTTGGGTGGACTCCGGGAGTTGGTGATGGACAGGGAGTCCTGGCATGCTGTGGTTCATGGGGTTGCAAAGAGTTGGACACAACTGAGTGACTGAACTAAACTGAACTGAAGGAGAAATATGGCAGAATCCAAGACAATTTATATCAACTGGGGAGGTACAGATGAGGGAGTTCATATAACTAAGTAATCTTCTAGAAAACAACAACAACAGAAAACTAAGTAATCTTCTAGCAAAGGGAGTAATTCTCTTAAGGGAATAAATGTGGTTTACTCAAGTGAAGGGCAGAAATGGAAGAAACTGAAGGCATATTTTCTAAAAGAGGCAAATCAGAGTGGATTGTGTCAGATTTCTTACCTACAGTACGCTGAAGTTGCATGTGTCCAATAATTAATCAGATGACATACTTAAATACTTAATAAAGACAACATCTATGGATCTGACAGCAGGATAGATGACAGCCTCCAATTCAGAGAATTCTTCACTATTTGGCCCAGGGAATCAATTTAATCTCCTCAAAGTAGTAAAATTCCACTTATTTTCCTGAGTGACAGGGTACCCCTGGCCTGAAATTTAAACATGACTGCTCATTTGTTAGAAACTGACATTGATAAAGTCAGATTTCATGAAATTACTTTGGTTCTTTAATCATTTCTGCAGATCAGATGTACAGAACAACTGTAGGACATTGGAACCAAAGAGAAAACTTCCAAAAGCCTGTACAGCAGGTAAATTATGGCTGCTGTTATCATTTAAATCTCTAAGTCATATGTGACTCTTTTGCATCGCCATGGATTGTAGCCTGCCAGGCTCTTCTGTCCATGGGATTTCCCAGTCAAGAATACTGGAGTGGGTTGTCACTTCCTTCTCCAGGGGATCTTCCTGACCCAGGGATTGAACCTGCATCTCCCGCATTTCAGGTGGATTCTTTATCACTGAGCCACTGGGAAAGCCCTAAATTATGGCTAATTCCACACAGTTTCACAGTCAGAAGAAAATGTGGCTGGGATTTTTCAACCCATCAAAATTTTCCTAGCTCCTCTTTTTCTCTATTACTTTTCTATTAAAAAGAGGCCAAGATTTTTCTAAATGAGAAAATCTCAGGCAATCTGGACTTAAATATATTTTAGCGATGATTTAGTTCAATCACAGGTTAGCAGCTTAAACCTATGTGTTAACCAGGGTTCCATGCTTTGGTGGAATTCCCTGGTAGCACAGCTGGTAAAAATCCATCTGCAGTGCAGGAGACCCTGGTTTGATTCTGTGCTTTAAAACAACAGAAGTGAATTTGGATCGTTTTGAAATACTGTGAATTGGTTAGAAAAGTATAGAGTATCTCTTAGAATGAATACTGAAAAGCCATAACCTGAGAAGGATGGACATCAGAACAATGCTGAATATCCGGCTGCTGCCGCTTAGTCACTCAGTCATGTCACTCTTTGTGACCCCATGGACTGTAGCCTGTAGGTGTCTCCGTAAATGGGGATTCTCCAGGCCAGAACACTGGAGTGGGTTGCCATGCCCTCCTCCAGGGGATCTTCCCAACCCAGGGATCAAACCCAGGTCTCCCACATTGCAGGAGGATTCTCTACCGTCTGAGCCACCAGGAAAGCCCGAATACCCAGCTAGGAAAACTAAAACTAAGGGGCAGTTTCTATTGAGTCCATCTCAAGAAATGAATAAGCTCCTACCTTCTGCAACACAAATTCTACAGAGACTCTGCTTAACTGGGATCACGTTGCCAACTTGACCAGGAGAGGAAAGGACATTCTGCCAACCTCTCAGACTTCAGCCCCTCTTAGACCACAACCCCCTTAGATCTAACATCACTGATGGTAGGTTAGTTTCTCAAAGCAAAATATATTGCTGTGCAAATATATGAGGAAATGCATGGTGGGCAGGCAAAAGCAAATATCCATGCCATACATCCTGTGATTTCCTGATTCAGGTATGTCCATTCTGTTTAAACACAATCATCGGTGGGAACCCATGACCATCCAAGGGAGCCTATTTCATTGTAGACAGCTCTGTTATACATTTTTCTCTTAAACTCAGCAGAATTTCCCTTGTTTATAGCTTTCATCTTTCACTTTGAATTCCACCCTCACAAAGCTCTTCAATCAATAATTCTCTCTCTTCCATATCAAACATTTGAAAGCAATTTCAAAAAATTTTAACTAGCTACTGATCCATACATCCAATGCATGTATCTTTACCTTGTCTGGGGAATTGGGGAAACTGTGTTTAAAAGGCCTTGAAGCTGTATCGCCCCGATAGTGCTAAAAAAAGGAGCTAAAATGGACATGACTTTTAGAGAAATGTTTCTAAGCTCTAGTGATCACTGTTTCCTCTTCTATTTTTGTTTGTTCATTTCTTTAAATCAATGTAATATTCGCTGGATCTTTTGATGCAAGTGACATCAAGCTTACTGATGATGAGTGTGTGGATTCTATCTTCCTTAAAGATTATAAAAGTAACACTTGCCCATCATAAAGCTTCCATTATCTTGCCCATTCCACAGAACGTTATTGAGATACTTCCTCAGTACTCTAAGGATGGAATTGTATAAGCCTCAGAAATAAGCACTCTCTTAAAAGTTCTCAGCATCTGTAAAGCTCAAAAGTCTAAATGGGAAGAAACCCTAAAAACTGGTCCCACATCTTTCGTAGGTGAAGTGGATAACAAGTCATTTGTCTATGTTACTTACTAATGTGGAATGAAATTCAGTTGTCAAATCATGTTATTTCTACTACCCACTTTCACATTATTTTAGATGAGTACTTTTTCTTTCTTGTACCATTACAAATGCCTTTTCCGTTCTTAAATATATTTATACCTATTTACTGAAACACTGCTGCTAGCTTAAAAATAATATTAGTAGGTAGCATTTATTTAACCTTTATTACATTCTGAGCATTATTGTTAACTGTTGACACATAATAACTCATTAGTGTTCACAACAGCCAACACTTTGTTGCTTACCTGTTATCACACAGCTATTGTGTCCAGGGTCAGAATTTAAACTCAGGTGGTTTAATTTTAGATCTTGAATTCATAAAGATTACAAAATACTGCCTCTCAAAGCTCAGCTGTGAGTTTATCACTCAGCTACTAAAATAGGCTACCATATATATATATGTATACATATATACAGGAGAGGAAAGGACATATATATATATATAGGCTTCCCAGGTAGCTCAATAGTAATGAATCCAACAGCCAATGTAAGAGGCACAAGAAACATGAGTTCATTCCCTGGGTCAGGAAGATCCCCTGGAGAAGGGAATGGCAATCCCCTGGAGAAGGGAATGGCAGGCCAGTATTCTAGCCTGGGAAATCCCATGGGCAGAGGAGCCCGGCAGGGTGACATCCATGGGGTTGCAAAAAGTCAGATATGAATCAGCAACTGAGTACACACACACACATACACATACACACATACACACACACACACACACACACACACACACACAAATACACCCTCTTTAACCCTGGAAATGGAACACCAACTTCATAAGTTCATTTTAAAACTGATACTCCTATCCCACTTTCCTGTCAACTTTGTTAAAAAATCTCTAATGTGCCTAACACTACAATCTACAAGTCTGTTAGTAGCATCACCACTTTCTTATAACCCAACCCTTCCTTTAGTCAAGATTATTACCTGTTACTTTTCAGTATGTATCTTCCTTTAGTCAGAAGGCCCCGAAGACCCTTTCTGATTCCTAACTCTGTACCCTGGGACTTCAGTTTCTGGTGTGTTCTTGCCCTTTCTCACAGCCAGCCAAGTCTTATCCAACTTTCTAGTCACATCTCAAGTATAAAAAATCCATGACTGTCTCTTAATAACTCATCTAGACTTATCTACTTTTTTCATATCTTCATTTCGGTTTGCCTTTAATTATAACCTTAAAAAGACAGACATGACTGAGCACAGATGCATGGACACAATCCATAAAAGATTTTTTAAGTGTATTTTCCTACTTAGATTGAAAGTTAATTGAAGGCAGGAATCATGATGCACTTCTTTTCCAACACCTGATATCATGATGAACCAAAAGAAAGTGTCCAGTGAATAAATGTGCCTCAGTTCTTCATGTAAACTTATAAGACTTAACCCCCAAATGACCTTCAGCAGGAAAATACACCATTCAATGAACTTCATAGTAAAATACTATTCAAATTTTTAAAAATCAGAATTTTGTTTTTTTAACCCTATCATATACTGAGGACTAGCACATTTAAATTTCTAAACAGTAGTATTCTTGCCTGGAAAACCCCAGGGACAGGGGAGTCTGGTTTGCTGCCGTCTATGGGGTTGCATAGAGCCGGACACAACTGACGCCACTTAGCAGCAGCAGCAGTTTTTTTCCAGCAATTTCAATAATTAGTTGAAACATTGTTTATCCTGGAGACTATAATTACATAAGATACATATCAATAGGATATGTGTTCAGAGAAGGAAATGGCAACCCACTCCAGTATTCTTGCCTGGAAAATCCCATGGATGAGGATCCTGGCAGGCTACAGTCCATGGGGTCGCAGAGTCAGACAGGACTGAGCGACTTCACTTTCACTTTAGTGTTATGATGAGGGAGTAACAGAGAGAGATTTTGACAACTAGACAGAAAGCCAATGCAAACTTCCAGAACATCTGTCTTCAAATGACTAGAAGCAAATGACTCAAATAATATTTAAATCACTGTATATATTAAAGGTAAGTTAGACTGCATTTATGACAATAACATAAGAGATAACATGCAAAATCTTCAAATTTAAACCCTTAAGAATTTTTCTAATGTTTTCTATGAAAATGTTCTTAACGTTGTTGTTCAGTCGCTCAGTTATGTCTGACTCTGCGACCCTGTGAACTATTGATTTAGCACTAATGCTTAGATATATGTAGTCTGCAATGTTTTCAAAGAGGAAAACTGTTTTAAACACATCTGTAGTTAAATCTTAGTATTTACCCTCTGTGGCTAAGCCTTTGACACACCATTGCCACTTGGTAGTGGCATACACAAGAGAAATACTGCGCTTTTTTTTTCTTCTTTTAAATAAAGGTAAACAAAATTTAAGCTGTAAAATTATAAAATTAAATTTAAGCAATGTTGACAATAAAATATTCTCAGATTTCACTTCTCTCACTTTCCTCAAATGAAAGTAAATTTTAATTCTAGCATTTCTAGATAGTCCCTAGTACTTCCTTCCCTTGTTCTCGGCCCACTATCCACATGAGCTTTCTTTCAGTTCCTTTAATTTCCCATACATGTTATCTTCTAACACAAAGGTTTTTATCACATCTCATTTATCTGTCTGACGTGTTATTTACTAAATGAATGACTCTTTTGTTCTCAGATCTGGGCTCAAATATCATTTCCTCATATAAGCTTTCCCAAAATTCCATCTTAGATAATATCTTCCAAATGTTTCATAAGAACTTGTATTCTCCTCTCATAATATTACTAATGTTTTAGATGAAATATTCTCTAAATGCCTATTTCTCTCACGATTCCATATTTTCCACATTGACAGCTCCTTTTTTAGCTCACTACCAGTCTCTGGCATATATTAGAAGCATATAAAATGTTGGGAGAATGAATGAATGCATTAAACAATGAGTTTTACACAAAAGGAAAATTGCCTAAAAGAAATGTGATATTTTAGCATTTGTTCTCTAAAACTAAGACAAATATCTTCCTGGGAGAGAATCACCAGTATTTGGCTCAGGGAGGAAAATATTTTTCAATCTTGGCTGTTTTGAAAGTATCATTTTCACTCCAATCTAAACATGCTGTGAAATTTACATGACTGATTAAAAATATGTGAAAGGAAGAAACCTATTTTTCTATTTCAATATGTTTCTCTCATAAGGCAAACATTATCGATTGGTGCTTGATAATTCCACCTACCCCAAAAGTGTAATCATTCAATAGTATTAATATATTTACCAATGGTATCCCACATAGAGATTTGACACTGTGGGAATCAGTTACATTTTAGAGTTATTGAATAATAAGTAGAAAACACACAATGGCAAAGGTAAATCAATTAACTTTGTATAACTCTTAAGAAGAGTGATTTTTTAAATGTGGGGAGTAGATTGTATCAAATGTAAATTTTTTATCTCTTTAAATAAATATACCTATGATAGCTATATTTTTGTTAATCTGAATAATCCATGGGGCAACATGAGTAACAAATATCACTTTAGGAAATATTTGATAAATTCTTTCTCTTTTTTTCTTTTCATTCTTTCCTTCCTTCCTGCTTTCCTTCTTATAAAATACAGCAAATTCCTAGGTTCTAAGAAGCACCTTATTCTATTTATACACTTTGCTGTATTTCTTAGCTAAGTTATACCTAACAATTTAATATCAGATTGCATATTTACAGACATTCACTGTGGCTTTTTAGGTGGCCAATAGGTTAGCTTCCTTAACATGTGAGACTGTTGTTTTATTTTTTTTTTTTCCATTTATTTTTATTAGTTGGAGGCTAATTACTTTACAACATTGCAGTGGTTTTTTGTCATACATTGAAATGAATTAGCCATGGATTTACATGTATTCCCCGTCCCGGTCCCCCCTCCCACCTCCCTCTGCACCCAATCCCTCTGGGTCTTCCCAGTGCACCAGGCCCGAGCACTTGTCTCATGCATCCAGCCTGGGCTGGTGATCTGTTTCACCCTAGATATACATGTTTCGATGCTGTTCTCTTGAAACATCCCACCCTCGCCTTCTCCCACAGAGTCTACAAGTCTGTTCTATACATCTGAGTCTCTTTTTCTTTTTTTGCATATAGGGTTATCGTTACCATCTTTCTAAATTCCATATATATGTGTTAGTATACTGTAATGGTCTTTATCTTTCTGGCTTACTTTGCTCTGTATAATGGGCTCCAGTTTCATCCATCTCATTAGAACTGATTCAAATGAATTCTTTTTAATGGCTGAGTAATATTCCACGGTGTATATGTACCACAGCTTCCTCATCCATTCGTCTGCTGATGGGCATCTAGGTTGCTTCCATGTCCTGGCTATTATAAACAGTGCTGCGATGAACATTGGGGTGCATGTGTCTCTTTCAGATCTGGTTTCCTCGGTGTGTATGCCCAGAAGTGGGATTGCTGGGTCATATGGCAGTTCTATTTCCAGTTTTTTAAAAAATCTCCACACTGTTTTCCACAGTGGCTGTACTAATTTGCATTCCCACCAACAGTGTAAGAGGGTTCCCTTTTCTCCACACCCTCTCCAGCATTTATTGCTTGTAGACTTTTGGATAGCAGCCATCCTGACTGGTATGTAATGGTACCTCATTGTGGTTTTGATTTGCATTTCTCTGATAATGAGTGATGTTGAGCATCTTTTCATGTGTTTGTTAGCCATCCGTATGTCTTCCTTGGAGAAATGTCTGTTTAGTTCTTTGGCCCATTTTTTGATTGGGTCATTTATTTTTCTGGAGTTGAGCTGGAGGAGTTGCTTGTATATTTTTGAGATTAATCCTTTGTCTGTTGCTTCGTTTGCTATTATTTTCTCCCAATCTGAGGGCTGTCTTTTCACCTTGCTTATAGTTTCCTTTGTTGTGCAAAAGCTTTTAAGTTTCGTTAGGTCCCATTTGTTTATTTTTGCTTTTGTTTCTAAAATTCTGGGATGTGGGTCATAGAGAATCCTGCTGTGATTTATGTCGGAGAGTGTTTTGCCTATGTTCTCCTCTAGGAGTTTTATAGTTTCTGGTCTTATATTTAGATCTTTAATCCATTTTGAGTTTATTTTTGTGTATGGTGTTAGAAAGTGTTCTAGTTTCATTCTTTTACAGGTGGTTGACCAGTTTTCCCAGCACCACTTGTTAAGGAGGTTGTCTTTTTTCCATTGTATATCCTTGCCTCCTTTGTCGAAGATAAGGTGACCATAGGTTCGTGGATTTATCTCTGGGCTTTCTATTCTGTTCCATTGATCTATATTTCTGTCTTTGTGCCAGTACCATACTGTCTTGATGACTGTGGCTTTGTAGTATAGTCTGAAGTCAGGCAGGTTGATTCCTCCAGTTCCATTCTTCTTTCTCAAGGTTACTTTGGCTATTCGAGGTTTTTTGTATTTCCATACAAATTGTGAAATTATTTGTTCTAGTTCTGTGAAAAATACCTTTGGTAGTTTGATAGGGATTGCATTGAATCTATAGATTGCTTTGGGTAGTATAGCCATTTTGACAATATTGATTCTTCCAATCCATGAACACGGTATATTTCTCCATCTGTTTGTGTCCTCTTTGATTTCTTTCATCAGTGTTTTATAGTTTTCTATATATAGGTCTTTTGTTTCTTTAGGTAGATATACTCCTAAGTATTTTATTCTTTTTGTTGCACTGGTGAATGGTATTGTTTCCTTAATTTCTCTTTCTGTTTTCTCATTGTTAGTGTATAGGAATGCAAGAGATTTCTGTGTGTTAATTTTATATCCTGCAACTTCACTGTATTCGTTGATTAGCTCTAGTAATTTTCTGGTAGAGTCTAGAGACTGTTGTTTTATAATAGTAACATCTCCCTCTGGTAGTCTTACAACATTTTGAGAATCACTGATATGATCTGGTCTACCAAGACTGGAAGCGTTTTCTAAAAGATTAAACTATTCACATAAGATATAATAGAACCTGGTTAAAAATTCAGCCTACATATTTACTCTGCCCTGAAAAAGGGCATTGGTTGTTAGCAGAGAAAAAGTTGGAATGCTTAATTTGCTGATGAAATTAATTTTTTTAAGAAAACTTGAATGTACAGAGAAAGACTAAGATCTCCTAGTACAGTGGTCCCCAACCTTTTTGGCACTAGGGACTGGTTTCATGAAGACAATTTTCCATGGATCGGGGCGGGGGGGTATCATTTTATGATGATTCAAGTGCATTACATTGACTGTGCACTTTATATCTCTTGTTATTACATCATCTCCATCTTAGGTCATCAGGCATTAGAACCCAGATGTTGGGACCCCTGTTCTAGCAGCACAGTAGGTTAACAGGTAAATATAAAGTATAGACATCTCTGTAGCCTCACACATATGAGCAGTCTCTAAGACAAAATCTGTATCTATAGGTCTTTGTTTAGTTCCTTTAAAAAAAAAATAGGATTTTAAATACGTATTTAAATTCTTTTTCTCCTAATGATAGCAAGTTTCAAGTAACCTTGAAATCGTGATTTCTCTTCAATAGTCAATGAAGAAATTAATCTTTCAGCAAATCTGATAGAGTAATTTATCTCAAATAGATCTGACTTAAAGACTAAGGTTTTAATATTTTCATCCAAATTTCAAAAGAATGCTTGCTTTGCTTCCGTTTCCCAGAAGAAAGGTTCTCTTATTCTGTAAAGATACTGGACAGTAATTTCAATCAAAATAATGTCTCCTGGGCTCCAGATGAGGGGAAAACAATTTACTTTCATTTATTTTGAATTGCAGCTATGTTGAGCTAGTGTCCCATACCATCACTCCTGAAGACTGGTTTCCCTCCTGATTCATTTTCTGTTACAACGGCCCTCAACTCTGGCTGCACCTTTAACACTTACAGGTGCTTAAAAACACCATTATCAGCGTCCTTCCCCAGATAAACTGAAGCCAAATTTCTGATGCTAAGACTTTAGCAGCTATTTTTTTTTTAAACTTCCCATGTGCTTCTAACACCCAATGAAGGCTGCAAACCCTTAATCCAGTGTTTCATCTAAAAGAAATTAGTCAAAAGTAAATACCAAGGAGTTAAGGAAAAACCATTGACAAAACCAGCAAGTTCTAGATTTACCTCCCAGTCAGCTCAAGAAATCCTATTAAGATATGCTTCACCGAACAGTGCATATAAATTCCTGTCATGGCTCCAAATTTCTTATTTTCCTCAGAGACTGGAGGGTACCTTTCAGAAAATCAATTTTAACTTCAGAGGACAGTTGTTTTCCCAGGTTCAAATCATGCTTAAGTACAACAGGGAGAGGACTTGGAAGCAGACATCGTTTGCCTCACTAACTTCATGCCAAAGTCAACTATACTTATGGTTGCCTGGACCATGGAAATCACATTCACCAAATATTTCCATACCGAACGCTAATGGAAAGGATCCAAAGGAATAAAAAGTAAAATAATTAAGTAGAAGAAAAATTGCTTTTAGAAAAGACTTACCAGACCTCAATACAAACTTCCAAAGATAATACAATTGTGTTAAATTTTAAAGTTTCACTGCCTCCAAACCTAAAACTATGGGTGTAAGTAGGGTAAGCACAAAACAAAACCTACCAACCAACCAACCAACAAAAACCTTCTACAAATACAACAGAGGTCATCAAAATAAGAGCTGGTAATCAGAGAAAGAGAATGCTTTTAAAAAATATTCTACAAGGCCTGACTTGGTATAGCTCTATCTACTACCAAAATGAAAAGTACAAGGAGAGGTGATTTCACAACATTCTGAAAAATTCTACTAAAAATCCATGTCTGGAAAGAGCACAATGTGAATACATGGAGGCAGCTCAAAGAGGATCAAAGACCTCAGTGAAAGGATAAATGATTGACAATTGTGGTTTTGTTTTTCCTGCTGGAAGAAAAGCAGAGAGAAAAAGCAGAGACATTTCAGACAGGCAGAGGTAATAGCTCATGGATAAACAAGAACTTAGTTAAATTACAAGTACAGAGAAAAGAGATTTCTGGGGAAAGTATAAAATAGAAGAACCTGTGAAAAATCTTCAATCCACTCTAAACTAAGTGTTGGGACTTTAAAATCAAATTGTGAATCTCATCTTATTATGCTTTTGGAGATTAGAAAAAACTTTACAGGAAGACAGAAGCAAATAGGGTTTAAAACTATTTAGGCAGCTGCTTTTGATAAATGCTGAGACTTCTAGAATTTGCATCAAATTTATAGATGCCATTTGAAGCTTGAAAATTTTCTAACATGAATTCGGATACATCTTTTGCAAAGTGAATTGGGTTTAGGACAATGATAAACAAGGTACAGTTCAATTTTTCTGATTAGATTTATGCCTGGTCTCCATTGATTCCCACTCCTCCCCATTTGCTATTTCCTTCTCTCAGATAAATACAGAGCACACACAGAGGCTTGTTATGGCTTTGAGAACAGATGAATAGGAGTCATAAAGGACCACAAAGAAAGCACTTACAAAAATATGCAAACAATATCAATGCACATAGGAATTATGGGCCAAAATCTCCATGACTAAAATGAGCCAGGTGAAAAATAACAGAAGCCCTATTTTAGAAGAAAATTTATGAATAATTTACATTAAAAATAGAAAAGATGATTCTAATAAACCAATTCTAAGAGATAAAATCATAAAACAAGAGAAAGACATGAAAAGGGAGATTGAAGAGTGAGTAAACAAATATTGAGTCAATGTTACACTATTACTAAATTAGTGAATATATTAAATGCAGAAAGGAAAATATATAGACAGGTGAAAAATATCTGACAAATAGGAAAAAAATAATAAATTCAGAAAAGATAAAGGATAAAGCAGAGTGATTAAAACAGTGAAAAGACTATGGGTATGGAAGGCAGTCAAAGATGATCAACCCAAGTCTAGCTGATCTCCCTGTAGAAGCAAATTCAATGTGCTTAGATGTTCAGTTGTATCCAACTCTTTGGGACTCCATGGTCTGCAGCCCACCAGGATCTTCTGTCCATGAGACATTTTAAGCAAAAAACTGGAGTGGGTTGCCATTTCCTTCCCTGTGGTGGAAAGATCCGCTGCAGAAGGAAATGGCAGTCCATTCCAGTATTCATGCCTGAAAAATCCTATAGACAGAGGAGACTGGCAGGCTGCAGACCACTGGGTCCAAAGAGTTGGATATGACTGAGTGACTAAGCACCACAATCAAAGATGATCAACCCCAGTATAACCGGTAGAAGCAAATTCATTGTAGAAGCAAATTGATTAATTAAATATAAATGTTTTTAGAGAAAGAGGAAAATTTTCTGAAATACAGTAAGTATCAGAAACAAAGATGAAAGCATATAACATTTCTTGGGGAAAAAATGATACAAAATTGTCAATATGAAATATGTCTTGATTAAGTAAATGAAATTCAATGAGGAATAAATTTTGCAAAGTCACTTATGACTGGAAAAAGAGCAGGCTATCTTCAGACTTCTCCATTAAATTGAATGAAAAACTCATTAGAGCAATAGCTCTGAAATTTTGAAGGAAAGAAAATTTGACCCAAGGGGGTTATACCAACCACACTGATATTCATAGTTTATGCTATACCTGCATCCTCAAACACAAAAACATAATCACCTAAAAAATATAGCACTAGTGAGACTTTCTTGGAGAAAATAATCAAATGTAAACTTCTCAAAACTGAATTTTACTAATTAAGATATTAATAAAACACACTGAATTTGTTTATATAAAATGTAAGGGGGAACAACCAGGGTAATAGGATTGCAAGAGGTTGTTACTTGCCAACCTCACGAGTTTCCTGGATGAAATCTGAAATTAGCTTCCATATATGGAGAACAAGGAGGACCAAAGATGTAGTCTACTTCGAATTTGTAGGTGGCCATTTTAATAAGTAAGGGAACTCCCATATGAGGTTTGTCATGGGCAGTCATAACATGAGTAGATCTTCCTTATCTGCCTGCCAGAATCTTAAAAGTTTATGTCAAGGCCTTAACTGGGTTTAGTCATGTTTACTTGCCAGATGTTCTTAACAACACATTGCTCCCTTCAGGCTGTGACCTTGAAAATGGCTCCCATTGTGGAAATGGTGAGCAGAATGTAAATTCCAAGGACACGGGAGGGAGAGAAGAGCCACTGATTGCCCAGATCAACCACCAGCCAGGTTCTCTTGCTGACCTCCTCCAAAAGAGATACATGTTTGAATATAAGCCATATAACACCACTTGAAAAGAGATATTAAGGGAAAAGAAAAGATGGAATGATACACAGAATAAACTCTTCCCTCCAAAAATGTCTGTGTTCCAATTCTAGGGACCTGTCAATGAGTTATATTACATAACAACAGGTGGAATGGGGGATTTACAAATGTGATCAAATTAAGGCTCCTTTGATGGGGAGATTTACCTAGTTTATCTGGAAAGCTTCAATGTAGTCACAGGGGTCCTTATAAGTGGAAGGTTATGACAAATAAGGAGATGTAATAATGGACATAAAGGATGGAATGATACAGCTGCTGGATGGAAGAGGGTCATGAACAAAGAAATGTGGGCTCCACAACCTGAAAAAGGCAAGGAAATGGAATCTCTCTTAGAGCACAGGGAGAACCAGTCCTGCTGATCTTAACTTTAGCTCAGTGAGACTGACTGTGGATTTCTGGACTCCAGAGCTGCAAGAAAAATTTGCATTGTTTTAAACTGCTAAGTTTATGGGAATTTCTTAAAGCATCTACTAAAACACAGTTTGGGTACATTCATTTTTAAACTTTCCTTAAAGAAAACTAATAGGCATTAAATACAGAAATAAATCAAGAAATAATGCTTTCAATCTATTTCATCAAACTATAAGAAGAAACCAAAAATTTTAAATAAAACCATTACAGTGGTCAACTGGTAGCTGGCATTGAAAAATGAAAGATCTTAACTTAGAATTTTATGTATACTATTAAAAGTTTTAGATATAATAGCTAATATAACACATTATATAAACTTTCTAAAATACCTAAAGGAAAATAGGCACAGACATATACATGTGTGTGCCTATGTGTACATGTGAACACACAAATACATCACTAAACTATAAACAGACAAATATAAGGAAAATAAAATAAAAATGAAAAATATGGAAAATAGAAAAAAGCATTAAAAACAAAGCAGACATTACAGAATAACAAACTAATACACATGTCATATCAATACAAATTAATTCATTCAAGGGCTTCCCAGGTAACTCAGTGGTAAAGAATCCACCTGCAATGCAGGAGAATGGGGTTCTAAACCTAATCTGGGAAGATCCCCTAGAGAAGGAAATGCAATCTACTCCAGAATTCTCACCTGGGAAATCCCAAGAACAGAGGAGCCTGTCAGTCTACAGTTTATGGGGTAACAAAAGAATCAGACACAATTTAGTGACTAAACAATTCATTCAATTGTAATAAAAAAAAATTCATGTATTTTATAAAAAAGCCTTTACATGTTGCTTGAAAGAAATGCATTAAACATGATGATTGAGAAAGCATAACGGTAAAAGTGTAAATAAAGGCATAATAGACAAATGCTAACATGAGGGTAGAAAAATAACTTAATAAAAGCAGAAAATGCACTTGGTAAAATGTAACACTAATTATTACAGAAGAAAACTTAAGAAAAAGAGAGAGGGAGGGAGGGAACTTTTTAGGTCTAATAAGTATGTATAAAAACCCCAGAGAAAACATCAAACTTAATGGTAAAACAATGAATACTTTCCCTCTGAAATCTGGAAGAAGACAGATATACATCCAAACACCACTACTGTTCAACTTTGCCCCTAAGGCCAAACTTTTAAAATAATTGAAAAAATAAAACTTGTAATTGTGGGGACAGAAGAACTAAAATTTTCATTATTCACAGGTGATTTAATTACAAATATGAAAAATATGAAATAACAAAATTGTAAGAATCAATAATTTACTTTAGCAAAATCACTGAATTTATTAACATAAAATGATTGTATCTCTATATTTAAAAAAACAAATAAAAAAGTAAATTAATAAACAAAATATGCTATTAATTTTTGTTGTTCAGTAGCCAAGTCATGTCTGACCCTTTGTGACCCTATGGATGGCAGGACGCCAGGCTTCCCTGTCCTTCACTATCTTCTGGAGTTTGCTCAAATTCATGTCCATGGAGTTGGTGATGCTATCTAACCATCTCATCCTATGTCGCCCCCTTCTCCTTTTGCCTTCAACCTTTCCCAGCATCTGGGTCTTTTCCAATGAGTTGGCTCTTCACATCAGGTGACCAAAGTATTGGAGCTTCAGCTTCAGCATCAGTGCTTCCAATGAATATTCAGTGCTGATTTACTTTAGGACTGACTGATTTGATCTCCCAGCAGTCCAAAGGACTCTCAAGAATCTTCTACAGCACCACAATTTGAAGCATCAATTCTTTGGCACTCAGTCTTCTTTATGGTTCAACTCTCACATCTGAACAAGACTGCTGGAAATACCATAGTTTTGCCTATGGGCCTTTATACTAGAAGCATAATCTATCAGATGTGGAGGAATATATATCTAAGGAAACATTTTCAAGACTCATATCTACAATATTACAAAACAAATTAAAAAAAATTAGAGAGATCATTATGTCTTGAGTTGATATACTGCACACCAAAAATGCCAATTTTCCTCAAACTAATCTGTATATTGAATGAAATCGCTTGAAAATCCAATAAATGTTTTTTGAGCATATGGGAAAACTGATTCTAAAATTTGTGTGGAAATAAGAAAGGTTGAGAATAGCCAAGGTTAAAATAGGAACAGAGGCCAAGGACTTAACAACACAATATATCAAGACCAGAGCTACTGTGATTAAAGTAGTTTGTTATTGGAACATGCATACAGAATGAGCAAGGAGCAGAGAGGCCACAAACAGACCAGCACACTTAGAATCAATGGATTCATGATAAAGGTGCCAGTGAAATACAGTAGAAAAAGCATTGCTCCTTCCAATAAAGAATTGAAATGTGAAAATATGAGCAAAAAATTTGCAGAAGGTCAGTAACTTATTTATAATCTTCAAATGGCAACGGTCTTTGTAATCAGCACCCAAAATACAAAAGCTAAGAAAGACATATAAGGTAAATTTTAAGTGTTAACATTTTTAAAAGAGAAAAATTATAACTTTACAAGGGAAAAGCTGACCAATAGCTTATGGGTTCACAAATTACCCAGAGAAAGGGCCACTAAGAGAAGAGGAGAAAAAAAAAAAAAAGAATCAGGGCACAACTTTTCTTATGTTTAGATAAACACACGCCCTCAAGAGATGAAAAATGAAGACATAAGTACCCTAAGTATGCAATGACATTATCATAGTAAAGTAATGCTCAAAATTCTCCAAGCCTGGCTTCAGCAATACATGAACCACGAACTTCTAGATGTTCAAGCTGGTTTAAGAAAAGGCAGAGGAACCAGAGATCAAATTGCCAACATCTGCTGGATCATCAAAAGAGCAAGAGAGTTCCAGAAAAACATCTATTTCTGCTTTTTGACTAGGCCAAAGCCTTTGACTGTGTGGATCACAATAAACTGTGGAAAATTCTTCAAGAGATGGGAATACCAGACCACCTGACCTGCCTCTTGAGAAACCTGTATGCAGTTCAGGAAGCAACAGTTAGAACTGGACATGGAACAACAGACTGGTTCCAAATAGGAAAAGGAGTATGTCAAGGCTGTATATTGTTACCCTGTTTATTTAACTTAAATGCAGAGTACACCATGAGAAATGCTGGGGTAGAGGAAGCAGAAGCTGGAAACAAGACTGTCAGGAGAAATATCAATAACCTCAGATATGCAGATGACACCACCCTTATGGCAGAAAGTGAAGAAGAGCTAAAGAGCCTCTTGATAAAAGAGAAAAAAGGGTGAAAAAGTAGGCTTAAAGCTCAACATTGAGAAAACTAAGATCATGGCATCTTATCCCATCATTTCATGACAAATAGATGGGAAATAGTGGAAACAGTGGTTGACTTTATCTTTTTGGGCTCCAAAGTCACTGCAGATGGTGATTGCAGCCATGAAGTTAAAAGACACTTACTCCTTTGAAGGAAAGTTATGACCGAGCTAGACAAGCATATTAAAAAGCAGAGACGTTACTTTGCCAACAAAGGTCCATCTAGTCAAGGCTATGGTTTTTCCAGTGATCATGTATGGATGTGAGAGTTGGACTATAAAGAAAACTGAGTGATGAAGAATTGATGCTTTTGAACTGTGGTGTTGGAGAAGACTCTTGAGAGTCCCTTGGACTGCAAGGAGATCCAACCAGTCCATCCTAAAGGAGATCAGTCCTGGGTGTCCATTGGAGGGACTGATGTTGAAGCTGAAACTCCAATACTTTGGCTACCTGATGCGGAGAGCTGACTCACTTGAAAAGACCCTGATGCTGGAAAATATTGAAGGCAGGAGGAGAAGGGGACAACAGAGGAAGAGATGGTGGGATGGCATCACTGACTCAATGGACATGAGTTTTGGTAGGCTCTGGGAGCTGGTGACCTACAGGGAGGCTTGGCGTGCTGCAGTTCATGGGGTGGCAAAGAGCTGGACATGACTCAACGACTTAACTGAATGACTATATCATTAGTCTACCATTCAATTAGTTAAAAATTTTAACTATTGAATATTAGATGGTGGTTTAGTCGCTAAGTCAGGTCCGACTTTTGCCACCCCAGGGACTGTAGCCTGCCAGGCTCCTCTGTCCATGGGATTTCCCAGGCAAGAATATTGGAGTGGGTTGCCATTTCCTTCTCCAGTTGATCTTCCTAACCCAGGAATCCAACCCAGTTTCCTGCATTGCAGGCAGATTCTTTACCAACTGAGCTACAAGGGAAGTCCTTGAATCCTACAAATTATAATATCACCATTTAAGAATGTGAGTATATTTGCCACAAAACAAACAGTTTAGTAGATCAAGATTCTGCCATTTCCAATTTTACTTATCATATAATTCTTAAAATATGCTTTAGCTTTTCTACTAATTTATCTGAGGCTTATTGAAAAATCACTTGCAGAATTCAGGAATTTTAGAAAGTTGACAATTGAAACATTCATCTATCTTTAAATATATTTTAGATACCACTGTCTTATTAAATTACCAACTTCTTATAGTAATCATTTTGCTAATGAGAGGAAAAGCAAAAAAAATTTCTATGGCTAAAATGGAATACAGAAAAGATTTCTTAGCACTCCCACTGATATGCTTAAAATTATGGTATTGGTGTCATATGTATAACATAAAATAGACCAGCTTAATGACATGGTTATTTGTTAACTTGATTTCTGTGTCAACTTTGAGTTTCAGTGTATTGTTATAAGAGGCTGACTTTTCTATATACAACTCACACATAACTACTGCTTTTTAAAATATTTGCTCTCAGGCTTAACTTGGACAAAGAAATGTAATCTCTTCATTCTATATCTATATAAGGTTTTGAGATCTTCAAATTCAGTCTTGTCATTAGATAGCAACAATATTTTGATACATATTTAGATAAGCAACTTTGGGAGTTCAGATCAATATTCATATTTCAACATTACAAAAGTTTTATAAAAATATCTAATAACTCATAACACAGAAAGCATTTTTATAAGTACCCTAGAGAAGTATTGTTCTTGATGCATACTTAGCATAGAAAGTTTAATTTTAACTAATGTCTTTTTGCTAATTTCTTTTATAAATGTGTTTTATCAAAATTATACATAATTATATTACTTGATTCCCGATAGCTCAGTTGATAAAGAATCCACCTGCAATGTAGGAGATGTGGGTTTGATCCCTGGGTTGGGAAGATCCCCTGGAGAAGGGAAAGGTTACCCACTTCAGTATTCTGGCCTGGGGAATTCCATGGACTGTATAGTCCATGGGATCACAAAGAGTTGGGCACAACTGAGCTACTTTCACTTCACATAACTACTTTCTGGGCATCCCAGGGGGCTCAATGGCACAGAATCCAGCTGACAATGCAGGAGACAAGGGTTTCATCCTTGGGTCAGGAAGATCCCCTGGAGGAGGAAATGGCAACTCACTCCAATATTCTTAGCTGGGAAATCCCATAGACAGAGCAGCCTGGTGGGCTACAGCCCATGGGGTCACAAAGAGTCCAAGACAGCTAAGCAATGGATCGCATATGCCAGCAGTGCTGCCAACCACTTACCTCTATTTGTTTCTATTTCTATTTATGTTCCCAAGGGACATGAACGATGTCTTATTAGTCTTTCTATTCTTTGCCAGTACCCAGAAGAGCATTCTTATAGTATGTAGATAACATTTTTATATGCAGGAATTAATGAAGTGGCACAAATATTCAAGAAAGCAGATCACTGCAAAGATTAGCAACTGATCCAGCCAGTACCTTCTATTTGATCTTTGCTTATCTCAGTAAGGGCCCTATCTCTCCTCTGTGCTTTTTGCTATGCAGCCTCTTACAGGAAGGATGTTACTGCTCAAAACTGTAATTACTGGCACTGAACACAGATCAGTCAGTCACACTCTGATGAGATAATGTTGCAGAAACCAGTAATCGAGAAACGAAGCACTACACTAGGAGAGTTGGAGGACTCAGGTTTATTACATCGGCGGACCCAGAGGAGTTAACACTCTAAGTTCTGAGCCCCAGTCGAAGGGGTTACAGAGTTTTTATAGAAAGACAATAGTGGCCAACACTAGCTGCTAATAGGCTGGTTTAAGCTAAGGGGTTTTGTGCACATGGGAACAGCAGTCGAGATGGGGAGCAGGATGCCTGACCTTTACATGGACAGGCATGATTAAGCAGGTTTGCAGGGGCTGGGCAATTGCAAAGAGCCAGACAAGGGTGACTGAGACAAGCTCCAGTTTCTGGTATTGTAAGTCCCCACTTTCTGAGACTATGTGACCTACGTGATCCAGACTTTGCAAGGAGTAATCTGAATTACAGAAGCAGAAGGAGCAGGAGGTTATGTAAAATTTTAACTTTTCCTCTTCAAAAAAAAAATCAACTTGGTACACAGGTGGCTCAGATGGCAAATAATCCACCTGCAATGCGGGAGACCTGGGTTCAATCCCTGGGTCAGGAAGATCCCCTGGAGAAGGGAATGGTAACCCACTCCAGTAAAATTCCATGGACAGAGAAGCCTGATGGGTTACAGTCCTTGGGGTCGCAGAGAGTCAGACACGACTGAGCGACTAACACATTTACTTTCACACAGAAGGCTACCAAGATTATAGGCCAAGTTCTGAGCTCTGATTTTAAGATGTGAAATCTAAGATATGCTGTGAGCCCATGACTTCTTACAATTGTTTGTTTTAGGTTCAGCTATAAGAAGTCACTACTAGGACTTCGTTGGTTGTCCAGTGGTTAAGAACCCACCTGCCAATGCAGGGGACATGGGTTCCAGCCCTGGTCTAGGAAGATTCCACATGCCTTGGAGTAACTAAGCATGTGTGCCACAACTACTGTAGCCTGTGCACCCTGGAGCCCATGCTGTGTCAACTACAAATTGGCACTTACCAAGAGCATTGCCAACAACTGAACAAAGGCATTTGCCGTCTGCCTCTACGGAGATTGAACCCCATGCTGCTATAGCTGGTGACCTTCAACACCCCCCTGAGGGAGGTCAGGGTGGACTGAGGCACTCTGTGCTCCAGGGAATCTGGTGGGCCAGGTCTTTAGATAGTTGGATGCTTTTGGGAACAGATTTTATGATCTCCATCCTTGTATCTCCTCATATCTAGAGAAGCACTAAATCCCTTCATAGTGACATCAGATCCTCATGACTAACAAAAAACCTTTTATAAATAGAGTGCTTCATGGTATTGAACTCCCCCTTCACCAAAACCTTATATGTTGACTTTCCCCACTGCTGCTTTGGAGCATCTCTCAGAGCTGTCTGAGCTGCTGCCTCCTGGGCTGCAGTCCTCACTTTGCCCCAAGTAAAACTTAACTTGCAGCTCTCAGGCTGTACATCTCTTTTAGTTGACATCTGCAACAAGAAAAACCATCACAATGAGAAACCCATGCACCGCAACTAGAGAGTAGCCCCTGCTAGCCACAATTAGAGATAGCCCATGTGCAGCAACAAAGACCCAGTGGTGAAGCCAAAAATAAATAGAAGTTTAAAAGAGAAGTCACTACTAGTTTAAAAGGGCTTACTAACATACGCAAAACCATTCCCAGTGTCAAATTAAGATGGTAGAGTCGGAAGCCATAGAACTCTTCCCAGGAACATATCAAAAATATATCTACATGTGAAACAACTCTCACTGAAAACTAACTGGAGTCTGGCAGAAAAAAACTCCTGTACAACCTAGGCTATGAGAAAAATCCACGTGGACTTGGGTCAGAAGGGAAGAGAACTAATCAGGTCATAATCTCTTTTCTTCTGAATCCCTTCTAGGGTCAGAGATACACTCCTCTGGGGAGTGTATGATTCAAGCTACACTTTGGGAGCCACCACCCTGGGGTCTGACAAGGGGAAGACAAGATCTCTTGGCTGGTTGGAGGTCTGGTAGACTCATAAGAGGACTGTGGGAAGCCTAGATTTCACTCTTGAGAAGTGTGTGAAGTCTTGCTTGCTCCTAAAGTAGGGTGGAAAGGTCAGATTCAAACCTGTGAATGACTGACTGATTTCCTGTCATGGACCCAGCATGCACCCCAACCTGAGCTGACAAACACTCTAGTCCTACTGGCTTTGCATTGTAGCCCCACATTAAAATGAAGGCTGTGATAAATAAGGAAAAAAATAGAGCTATGAAACATTGAGGTTGGTCAAACTGCAAATAGCCTCTGAACAGGTAAGGAGCAGCCACTACTGGCAATTGCACAGGTGGTATATCAGAGGCAGTCTGGATCTCTGATGTCACTCTGACCCTTGCCAAATACTCTTAGTGAATATGAGCAGAATCTGTGGGGATCCTGTTCAAGGAAGCCCTTCCATGTCCCCCTCCTTTGTTATTTGTAGGAAATATGCTTAAGCCACAAAGACCTTCCCTGAGTTTTCCAAAGGGCTTTCCAAAAGGATTTCAAACAGTTGTTAAATAAGGGAAGGGAGGGGATGCAGAGACAAAGGAGGAGCAGTCTAGAAACAATAGTGCAGCCTTGGGACAGAATCCTGGTTCCCCCTCAGGGGATGCACATAACAATATCTTTGAGCTCTTCTGCAGAAATAAAACCCTCACCAAAGATGAGAAGAAGTTAACCACTTAAGTATTCTTCATTCCAGAGAGAAGGTCACAGTTTGATAACCTCAAAAACCAAAGCAGCTCATCAGGAGAACGCCTGAGGCCAGATTAAAGGAAGGCAGGTCTAATCCTTATTAGAAACACTTCCAGATCCTTATTAGAAAACCCACCCTCGAACCATTGCTGTAAAACTCCTCACCAAATCCTCTAGGGTGGAGACACACAGTTTTTGAGGGCACAAAACTGCTATGTCCCACTTTGCCTGGCAAAACTCTAAAGCTATTCTTTTCTACTTCACTCCAAACTGTGTCTCTGAGATTTGATTCGGCAGCAGTGTACAGAGGCCAAGACTTTGCATCAACACCAGCCTCTCCTGCTCCAGCCCTGCTTCCTTCCGGGACAAGGATGCAGGTGCCGGGTGGGGGAATAGCATAGGCTAAAAGGAAATTGAGGCAACCTGGACCCAACCTTCAGGGCTTCTGCTGAAGCAACTTGGAAAGGTTCAACTAGAACGAGAGAGGGCTCAAACAATTTAAGAAATGAAAGAACAGTGGCAACGACAAATTGGCACTTGCCAAGAGTATTTGCCAGTGAAAAACAAGGATATTTACCACCTGCCTCTGTGGAGAATTCAGGGTGGAGAGTGAGGCACTTTGTGCTCCAGGGAAACTGGTCTTTAGATAGTCAGATATTTTCAGGCACTGATTTCATGATCCCAATCCTTACATTGTCTCATATCTAGAAAATTACCATATCCCTTTATCAGTTCCTTGTGACTAGCAGAAAGCCTTTTGTAAAGCAAAGGCCTGATTGTGCTGAACCCCCCTTCGCTAAGATCTTGTATGTTGACTTTCCTCGTACCTCTTTGGAGCAGTCTCTCAGAGCTACCTGAGGTGCTATCTCCTGGGCTACAGTCCTCATTTCGCCCCAAATAAAACTTAACTTGCACCTCTCATATTGTGCATCTTTTTAGTCACCAGCAGATACCACTGGGATACAAAAAACCATAAGCAAATTGGACAACCTAGAAGAAGTGGACAAATTTCTAGAAACACCCAATTTTCCAAGACTGAATCAGGGAGAAATAGCCAATCTGAACAGACTATCCCTAGTAATGAAATTGAATTGGTAATTTAAGTATTCCCAGCAAACACCAGTACAGGATCAAATGGCTTCAGTAGGGAATTCAACCTAATGTATAAAGAAGAGCTCATACCTATCCAGTCAAAATCTTCCCCAAAATGGAAGAGGGTGGAACACTTCCAAATTCATTCTATGAGGCCAATATTACCCTAATATCAAATCCAGACAAAGACATTAGAAAAAAAGTTACAGGTCAGGATCTCTGATGAATATAGATGCAAAAATCTTCAAGAAAATACTAACAAATCTAATTCAACAATACATAAAAGGGATCACAGACTGTGATCGAGTTGGATTTAATACAGGGGTACAAAGACCATTCAATATTTACAAATCATTTAATGTGACAACAGGAAGGATAAAAATCACATACTCATCTCAATAGACAGAAAAGCCAAAATTCTACATCCATTTAAGATAAAAACTCTCATTAAAACTGGTTTAGAGGGATGATAAGTTGGTATAGAAATTGAAATACATATTTTAACACAATAAAGGCCACTTACGGAAAAACCCATGCTAACATTATATTTTCTGCTGAAAAGGTAAAAACTTTTTCTCTAAAATCAGGAACAATGCAAGGAAACCCACTTTTTCCACTTTTATTTAACACAGTATTGGAAGACTTAGCACAGCAATCAGACAATAAATAAAAGGCCTCCAAATTGAAAAAGAAGAGGTAAAATTGTCACTGTTTGCATATATGATACTATATACAGAAAGCTATAAAGTCACCAAAAATTATTAGAACTAATAAATATATTTGTTAAAGTTGTAAAATACAAGATTAATGTACAGAAACCTGATGCTTTTCTATACACTAATAATAAACTATCAGAAAGAAAATTTAAGGAAACAACCCCATTTACATTCACATCAAAAAAATAAAATACCTAGGAAAAAAAATAACCAAGGAGATGAAATACCTATACCCTTAATACTATAAAACTTTGATGAAGTAATGGACAATGCTATTAAGAAATGGAAATATATCTCATGTTCCTGGATTAGAAGAATTAAAATTGTTTAAAAGTACATACTATGCTGGTGAGGGACAGGGAGGCCTGGCTTGCTGAGGTCTAGGTTTCAAAAGAGTCTGACATGACTTGGCAACTAAACAACAACAGAACTATCTCAAGCAATCTACAGATTTAATGCAATCCCCCTTAAAATTCTCAAAGCATTTTTCACAGAACTAGAAAAAATAATCTTAAAGTTTATATGAAACCACTAAAGATTCTGAATTAATCTATAACAAAGGAGATAAGAATATACAATGGAGAAAAGACAGTGTCATCAATAAGTGGTTCTAGAAAAATTGAACAGTCTCATGTAAAAGAATGATATTAGAATATTTCCTCACATCATTTACAAAAATAAACTCGAGATGGATTAAAAACCTAAAATGTAAGACCTAAAAACATAAAACTTCTACAACAGAAAGCATGCAGGATACTCTGACATGAACTGCAACAATATTTTTTTGGATGACTCCTAAGGGTAAAGAAATAAAAGCAAAAATAAACAAATGGAATCTAACTAAATTTAAAAGTTTTTGTATAGCAAAGGAAATTATTGACAAAATGAAAAGAAAACCTACTGAATGGAAGATGACATCTGCAAATTGTATGACTAATAAGGTGTTGATGTCTAAAACATATAAACAGCTCAGGCTACTCATCTAAACTTATATAAACAGCTCATACAACAATTCCCCCACAAAAAAAAGAAAAAAAATCCAATTAAAAAATGAGCAGAAGGCCTGAATAGACATTATTCATAAGAAGATATACAAATGGGCAACAGGGCACACAAAAAATGCTTAATATCATGAATCATGAGGGAAATGCAAAGAAAAACCACAATGAGGTAACACCTCATACCTGTCAAAACTGGCTATTTTCAAAATATATGAGTAACAAATGTTGGCCAGAATGTGGAGAAAAAGGAATGATAGTATAATGTTAGTGGTATTGCACATTGGTGCAACCACTATGGAAAACAGTATGGAGGTTCTTCAGATAACTAAAAATAGAACTGCCATATGATTCAGCAATTCCACTGCTGGGTATATATCTGGGGAAAAAAAATGAAAACACTAATGTGAAAAGATAGATGCACCCCAGTGTTCTGCTGCTGCTGCTGTTGCTAAGTCGCTTCAGTAGTGTCCAACTCTTTGCAACCCCATGGACTGCAGCCTACCAGGCTCCTCCGTCCATGGGATTTTCCAGGCAAGAGTGGGTTGCCATTACCTTCTCTGACCCCAGTGTTCACAGTAGTATTATTTGCAGTAGGTAAGATATTAAAGCAACCCAAGCGGCTATCAACAGATAAAGAAGACATTGTGTTTATATGCATATATATGTATGTATACACAATAGAATATTGTTGTTTAGTTGCTAAGTCTTGTCCAATTCTTTGCAACACCATGGACTACAGCCTGCTAGGCTCCTTTATCTATGGGATTTCCTAGGCATCATTGAAGAAGGAATTCATAGGGCCTTGGCTCCATCTGAGGCCTGTCCGTTCTGATTGTGCACGGCCACCTCTCCAGTGGACTCTGAACTCTCAACTTAGCGCCTGTGGGAACGACAATGGAAGGATAAGACCCCTTCCGGACAAGGGAATCTTGAAGATCGTGTCCAGGTTACTCATCACCTAAGAGAAAACAGGCACTAATCACCCCTGCCTCCAGACAGTATCTATGGGAGTATAACCACAGGCTTATCGGTTATTAACTGGTTGGAATGTAACTGCAGGTTTATTGATTATTAACTGTTTGAACACATAACACGTGAATGATGGGGTTATTGTGATTGTATTTACCCTTCCTTTGTTAGCCTCAAGGAATTTGGGGTGGTGGGTTCAGACACAAACACATGGGGTATAAAAGATCTTCACAAATGCTGGTTGGGGTCCTTGGCTAAGAGGAGACTCTGCCTTGGGCCCGCTGGTGTAATAAACTGCACTCCACTATCTGCATTGTCCTTCTGAGTGAGTGAGTTTGTTTCCCGGAAAGCGTGGCTGTAACATCATTACTTGAGGGGGTTGCCATTTCCTACTCCAGGGGATCTTCCCAACCCAAGGGTCGAACCCTGTCTCCTATATGTCTCCTGCATTGCAGGTGCATTCCTTACTGCTGAGCGATCAGGGGCCACAAAATAGAATATTATTCAGTCATAAAAAAAGAATGAAATTGTGCCATTTGCAACAACATGGATGAACCTAGAGAATATTATTCTTAGTGAAATAAGTCAGACAGAATAAGATAAACACCCTATGTTATTACTTACATGTGGAATCTAAAAAATAAACAAATTTATGTAACAAAACAGATTCACAGATTTAAAGAACCAACTAGTGATTACTAGTGGGATGAAGGAAAGGGAAGAGGAGGAAAAAGGGTATGGGATTTAGAGACACAAACTTCTATATATAAAATAAGTAAGCAACAAGAATATATTATACAGCACAGGAAAATGTAAGTCTTTTTTGTAATAACTCTAAATGGAATATAATCTATAAAACTGTTCCATCACTAGGCTGTAAACTTGAAACTAATATTGCAAATTAACTACACTTTAATAAAATCAATAAAATACTAAGTTTGTCTGTGCCATACTACTAAGCAGTCTTCATTTCTCTCTGAAATTTTTGGACACAATTTATACATTAAGACATTGAAGAAAATAAAACTATAAACATAGTAAGCAAAAAAGAAGCATTCCCTTGCTTTCAGTTATGACGATGATATCATCCAGTTTATTAGGAACACAAAGTTGGGAGGCACTCATCAATAGTATAACTTGAAGAGTCTAAAGCAGAGTTCTGAAGATTAAAGTAGAATGTTTGTGAAGTAATATTATATCAAATCATTTCTAAATATAATACTTTTTTTAATATAGTGAAGACATCATATCTAGGTTGGAAAATCTAGGGACAAGGCTGGGCAGACACCCTCATTTTATCCTCACCCTCTAACTGAATGACAGTTACTTTTGTCTATTAAATCAAAAGGAACATCAGCAGACAGCTGTACTTAGGAGCTTGTCAAAGTTGCTCAGTCATGTCCAACTCTTTGCAACCCCATGACTGTATGACTGTATACAGTCCATGGAGTTCTCCAGGCCAGAATACTGGAGTGGGTAGCCTTTCCCTTCTCCAGGGGATCTTCCCAACCCAGGGGTCAAACCGAGGTCTCCTGCATTACAGGCAGATTCTTTACCAGCTGAGCCACAAGAGAAGCTCAAGAATACTGGAGTGGGTAACCTATCCCTTCACCAGCTGATCTTCCTGACCCAGGAATCAAACCAGGGTCTCCTGCATTGTAGGCGGATTCTTTACTAACTGAGCTATCATGGAAACCCAGGAGCTTGCATGATGCATAATTGATAAGCTGACTGTTTAAACAAAAATGTCAATAATTCTTCATTATACTTTTTATGGAAGATTGTATTTTCTATAAATACAAGGTTTTTTTTTACTTTTTTTCTGGTCATTTCTTCTTCTCAGTTGATTCTCTATACTTTCTTAATATCTAGTTTGTACACTTTTTGCCCTAAGAAGCATTATCAAAGACTTAGTCTCTTCTGTGTATTCCCTAGTTACTAAATCAATCTCTATGAATTATTTTTAAAAATTGTACAATACATTGCCAAACATCAGTATTGAGTTAGTGTACATGGGTATAGTATCATTATTTGCCTAGATATTCTAAAATTCAAGCCTTTAAAAACACACATTTTATTTATTCTGGGTACTCAAAACTGCTTAGTAGAACCAAATACTTTCTAAAGCAAGATTTACCTCTTGAAATGTATGCATGTATTTATTACACATAACCATTAGAAGCTGTACAAAAAGCACTATTCAGCACTTACTCGTATCTCCCAAACAATTTTAATCAGACATGTGGTTGAATGTATTTTAATCATTTGATCTCTGTTTTTCAGGAGAAATAAAACAAAACACAGCCAGTGTTGTTATCTGTTGTTACACTGCCTCTCTTTTTTCTAAGTTACTTTAAGTCATGAAGCTCGGCATTATGCCTTATATAGCTAAGCTAAAGCAAGCATGAAAGTGAAAGTGGTAGTCGCTTAGTCATGTTTGTCTGACTCTTTGTAACCCCATGGACTAGACTGTTCACGGAATTCTCCAGGCAAGAATACTGGAGTGGGTTGCCACGCCCTTCTCCAGGGGATCTTCCCTACCCAGGGATCATACCCAGGTCTCCTGCATCACAGATTCTTTATCGTTTGAGCTACCCAGAGAGCCAAAGCAGGCATAGAAATCTTGAAACACAAAAGGATTTTAAAGCAGAAAAAGTAAATCAATATTAAAATTCAATGCATGCTAACGATTCTATCTTCAAAGTGTAGAAGATGAATTTTTATTTTTGTTTTCTCCTTTGCAAGTCTCTCAGAATATAGAGGTACAACTCTTAAGAAATTAGTACATTAGAAATACCAGTGAAAAAGAAAGGTTATAAACGAAGTCTTAACCTCCAAGTAGTTACTTGTTACTTTTATGGAATTTATAACATTACATTTCTTTTTTTAGATTTCTATGCTCTGCTGCACCAAGTTGCTTCAGTCGTGTCTGACTCTTTGTAATTCTGTGGACTATAGCCTGCCCAGCTCCTCTGTCCATGGGATTCTTCAGGCAAGAATACTGGAGTGGGTTGCCATTTCCTTCTCTAGAGGGTCTTCCAACCCAGGGATCTTACCCATGTCTCTTACCTGTCATGCACTGGCAGGAAGTTTCTTTACTATTAACACCACATGGGAAGCTCAACCACAAAAGCAATCAAGAAATAGATTTTGTGAGAAATATTCTTAATTTTCTCAAATAATTATTTTTAAAATAATAATGTTTTCCTAATAAGTCAAGAGTTGGTATACATGTGTTTGGGATACGCAAACATTTAACAATTTCTAAAGGAGAGTACATGTATAAGGGGAAACTGAGGCACAGATAATCAAAAGGAAAACAAAATCTTTTTGAACTGAAAATGTAAGATATTGAGTAGCTACACATTACTCAGAGTTTCAAAAAACTTCCAATTAAATAAATCAAGAGGAGATTGGAAAATAAAAGGGAATCAGATTTTTTAACTAATGAGTTTATAGCATCTATCCACCCCAACAGGGCTTACCTAGTAGCCCAGCTGGTAAAGAATTCACCTGCAGTGCTGGAGACCCCAGTTAAGATTCCTGGGTGGGGAAGATCCACTGTAGAAAGGATAGGCTACCCACTCCAGTATTCTGGTCTGGAGAATTCCATGGACTGTATAGTACATGGGGTTGCAAAGAGTCAGACACAACTGAATGACTTTCACTTTCACTATCCACCCCCACCTCACAAATGTTTTAAATAAGGAATTATGTAGTTGAAATAAAATAAATGCAACTTTAAAGTATACTTGAATGTATTTGAACTATGGTAAAAACTCTGTGTTTTATATATATATATATATGTTTTCAAATGAAAGGAAAAATTGAAAACACTGTGAAATAAAAAGAGACAAACAAAGAAAATCATTGGTAACAGGGACTTGATGGAAGCCTTTTAACCAGCTCAGGAAAACTGTGGGAAGGCTGGGTAATCAGGATGGACACTTAAGGTTCTGTGCCAATTAGAGTCTGAAAGCTATAGATGCTTCCTGGTTGCATAATAACAAATTTACTGAGGAGATAATTTGTGAGAGAACTGAGCACGGGTCTAACGCTTTTCATGATTATAGACCTTCTTGAATACTGCATGAGAAATTTCAATAATTTTCAGTAATACAGGCAGAAATGTAACACAAGTTCTATAATGAAAATAACAGTTTAGTGGAACAGTGGGATCAAAGGTGATTAAGAACTTGTACCTGTTAATACAGAGCAGTATTTTGAATGGATGGCCAAAGGAAATCGGGTCTAACTACTCATAGCATAATGTGCTTTCATTTCCAGGCAGACCTTGCTGGAAATTCAGAACAGGCACAAACACATGCCCTGAGCAATTGTGTTTTGGTGTTGCTGTTGTTATTTAGTCACTAAGTTGTGTCCAATTCTTTGTGACCCCATGGGATTTCCCAGGCAAGAGTACTGGGGTGGGTTGCTATTTCCTTCTCCAGGGGATCTTTCCAATCCAGGGCTTGAACCTGCATCCCCTGCATTGGCAGATGGTTTCTTTACCACTGAGCCACCAATGAAGCCCCCGCCCTGCGTTCCAGTGTACCAGGGCATAAGAAGAGCCCTCTAATGGAGCATGTTAAAGGCAATTGCATTTGCCTGTCTCTTCTGTTACTGATGCAACTCCAGGAATTATTATTAATAATCATGGCTCAATCGGTAAAGAGTCTGCCTGCAAGGCGGGAGACAAGGGCTCAATCCCTGGGTGGGGAAGATCCCTTGGAGAAGGAAATGACAATCCACTCCAGTATTCTTGTCTGGAGAATTCCATGGACAAGGGAGTCTGGTGGGCTAAGTTCATGGGGTCACATAGAATTGGACATGACTGAGTGACTAACACTTTCACTTTCTCCCGGAAAAGTAAAAAATTCCATAGGGTCAGTACAGTCTCTGTGAGCAATTTCAAGCTACCAACATGACCTGATTGGATATGGAGTTGAGAAAAGATGTGCATTAACTTTTACAAGAAGGTGTGAGCCAGCCACCCACAGAGACAGCAGCAGTCCCTAAATTTCATAAGAACAGCAGTCCCAAATAATCATATACATGGCTTCTTGTATAACTTAAGAGCATTTAAAGGACATTTATGAAAGTGACTCATCCGCCATTCTTGATCTCTATATTCAGAATCTATAACACATTTTAGTCTACTCTACACTTTAAATAGAAGCGTCTACTATCCACATAGATTTCTAACTTTACAAGGGGAATATGCTATCAGACTGTTAGGTAGTTAGAATAGGAAATGGGAGTCCAAAATGGCGGTGGCTAGAAGACAAGGAAGGGAAAAGCCCCCAAAAATAGAACAAAGGAAGGTCTGAGGATCAGAGTGAAGACCTCAGGTAGAACAAACAGCACTCCTGGCTAAGCCAAATTTGCATAGGACAGGCCCGGGGGGGGGGGGGGGGGTTTAAAAACATATAAAAGGAGGAGCCAAAGTGCTTTCTCTCTCTCCCCCAAGCAGGCGTTCTCTCTCACGCGCGCGATCTCTCTCTCTCTCTCCCGCCCACTGGCGCGCTCCTCCACTCTCTTGTCTTCGCGTCTTTGGGTTGGCATGCCCTCACACTTCGAGAATGGATTGTCCTGCTATCTTCTAAATATAATAGAGCTGTAACACTGATTTGTCTAAGAGCTATAACACAGTTTACCCAAGACCCGAGAGCTGTGACACGCCAAGGGCTTTAATGTCCGTTGCTCCAAATCTTTGTTGTGACAAGACAGAACTGAGGAGAATACACTCGCCTGACAAGATACACGCATAGGAATTTTGTTAGGTTCTGAGGCCTGTTGAATTATCAGGTATCTTTTATTTCAACTTTTCCACACGTGTTGTGAAACCTTAGTGTCATACTTTAAACATGGTTGAAGAATTTACATTTGATGCTAAGTTGTACTAGCATATAATTTATGTTTTAATGATATGCCCAGCCTCATAGGATAAAAGGATTAATTCTAATCTCCATATGAACAGCTTGCAGTCTGAGTAAGGATAAGGATAAGTGAGCCCAGAGGCACTAAAAAGAGCAGAGAATTCTCTGCTAAGCAGAGAAGTCAAGTTTAGATGATACAGTAGCACTAGTAAAAGCATCTCAGGGTAAATACCCATTTATTTACACATTTATGAGTTATAACTTTGACTCCCTATTTGATAAATCCCCCAGATAGCCTACATTTCATGCTCCATCATCCCTTCTTAAACAGTGCGCTCATGGTTTTCACTGGTGCCAAACTATCCTAGTTTTCTTTGCACATAGATTACAATTTCTTTTTTATCTCCTTGCTCCTTGTCTTAACCTCATGTCTGAAAAGCCAATCATCCCCAAGTGTCCATCCATGGCCCACTGCTCTTCTCTTTGTAAATCTTCACAGATTGGTATTTTATCTATTCTTAGAATTTCATTCTTGTGTAAATGACTCTCAAATCTATGTGTTCAGCCCAGAAATTTTCCCACACTTCAGGTACATCTACATATTTTTTCAGCTGGACAACTCCTGCTGAGTATTCCACAAGCCCTTCATAGTCTGTATGACCTTAAATGTTGCATATCTATTTGTGCCTCTTCTGTTTTCCACCTTGGTTGTACTGTGATTAACTCTGTTACCTACCTTACAGTCCTGAGAATGCATCCTTTAGCGAGCTGCTTAGGAGATCTATATCAGACATACAAAGGTTTCCATACCATTCTATTGCACCAAGTATTCCCTTGTCACCATTAAAATGGTATATTTCTCTCTATTGGAAAGAAGTAAAATCATTTCTAAAAATAAGCCATTACTCAAAACCCTAAATGTATTACTCAAGATAGTTCAAGGTTGGCACGTTATATTCAAGTTAGGGAACAAAAATGGGAGTTGTAGGATAAACTCCACCCACATGGCTTCCCTTTCACTTCCTTAGCAGTTCTGAGGTACTCTGAGGAGCCCATTTGGGTCTCCATAGCAAAGACTGAAAGCTACTGGATGATAGAAAATATTTCCTTTCTTGGAACAGCATGCAAAGTCCCCCTCATGTTAGGGAGGACTCAGTGCTCTTCCCCATGTTACCCCTCATATCCCAGCAATATCAAACTGATGGCATTTTCTCTAGATGTCAGACTGTTTCTCATTTCCCAATTTGCTTATGTTACCCCTTGATAAAATTATTTGAGCCTCCCCACTCCTGCCATGTAGCCATTTACTATGCAGCTTTAGGATTTAAATCAGATAATATTTCATTCATTCAATTATTCAGTCAGAAAAAGAAGATACTTGCTCTTATAGAGTCTTAAATTTTGTGGTGGAGGCTAGACAGACAATAAGCAAACCAATATGCAAACCCCAGCTAAGAGTGAAATGCTTGAATCACCAATGATTAATGCCATGTTGACCACATACTAGATCTTGAAGACCTTCTAGGCCTTTAAGCAACCATGAATGAACATGATTGTCATGCACAGTGCTAGATGATTTCATATATCCACTCATTTTAAATCTCAAAATTAAGAAATAAAAGTTATTCTGCCACTTTGGTAGATGAGGAGACAAGGGTTCAGAAAGGTTTAAAAATTTACCTATGGCCACATGGATGGAGAGGGTCAGAATCTAAACACAGATCCAGAAATGTCCAATTTCAGAAATCAGCCACGTTCATGATAATATTGGCTTTCAGGTGATATTAAAAAAATAAAGGCTTCATCTTTATTTGATACCAATTCATATGCTTAAATCTCTCCATCAACAATGGATTTTCTTAGTTCTAGGAAGCTTAGAGAAATTTTACATTGTAGCACTTTACAATTCAAAAGAACTTAATCATAAGCAGTGAATCTGCAAAATATGCTCTCAGAGCCCCACTGATTTCAGCCATAGGAGAGAACAGTCTCCTGCCGCATCTGTTAGAATGAAATGGCTTAGAGGCGGCAAAGGAAAAGCATAAATGATGTAGCAGACACCTGGTATTTGAAGCATTCTTTGCTATATAAGTGCCAAATTAAAGCTTCAGTTATTCATTCTGGAAATGCTTCTATCTTTGCAATAAGATCCTCAAATAATAGATGTGAACTTCGAACGTAATCACTAACAAATGATTTAATAGTAATACATGGATGTTATGAGAATATAGTGAGAATAAGCAATGTTAAAAATAAGGCACTTGAGAGCCCAGACTGTAGGTTGCTGCTGCCCAGATGTAGAAAAACACTCCAGTTTGACAGACAGATAAAGCGTTTTCCTTTAGAGTCTGAATAAGTGCTCTTCTTGAATCTGTCAACATGAATTCCCAAGAGAAGACAAACCCAGCAAATCTCAGGTTCGTAGTTGATTCCAAATTATCCCCTTCCATTTATTGCTTATAGAGGGAGGCCATATGGGAATTTAGTATAACCTGGACAGGTATGATTTGCCTTCGGTGTGAAAATATCCCCTTAAGATCACTTCCTAATTATGTCATTAAAACTTAATAACCTAAAAACTGTCTCCTTGCTGGACAAAGGGAAAAATCATTTTGCTGTCTTTGAGTCACATTTTTTACATGCAAAATGCTTCCAGCCTCCTCTAAGAAAATCCATTTTGGAAAAAACCTTGTTTTTATTGCTGCTATCTCAAAATATTATAGCCTGTTTAAATAATTAAGTTAGTTTATTTTTATGTCAGAGACTGTTACTTTGTTAGTTTAATTTTCTATACAAAAGCAAATTACAATAAATATTATTCAAAAAATTAACTCACCTTCCATATATAGCTATTATATTTTAAAATTTATTTTCATGCAGTACCCTTTCTATATATAAATTGACCAAATAATACATGTTATTCTATATCAGAATTTCTTCATATGATGTTAAATTACAAACACTGATCCACAACTGTCAATAGAATACTGAATAGAATATTCATTGAAAAAATATTCTATAGTTTACTTAGTCAACTTTGTTTGTAGACATTTAGATAATGTTTAGATTTTCTTCCCCTGTATTACCTGTCTGCTTGATCTTTAAGAGACTCCATTCATTTTAAATATTAAAAGTTTTCTTAATGATTCTAGAAATAAACTATGGCAACCACTACTAGGCAATTTATTTTCTATGTCTCCATATTTTAACATGGATTGTCATCTGAAGCCTTAGCTTTATTTGGATACATGAAACAACATTCATTATTTTTAAAACAATATTTGTCATATCTACTACATAGTCATCATAGCAATTCTGCAAAGCACAATTATTCTCATTTTACAGATAAACTATTCAAAGTGTTTAAGCAATGTTCTCATAGCTTGTCACAAGGGGTATCTGCATGGCAGTACAAGTGATAAGTATTAAAAGAAATTAACAGTACAGGTTTGTGGAAAGGAGATGGAATTTTGTCTTGAACATATTCAGTTTCTGTTGCATGTAGAATGCCCAAGCGCAGTTATATGGTAGGAAGACGAATATGCATTTGGAACTTTGAAGAGAGGGTTCCTCTGAAGACACCAATTTGAAAGTCCTTAGCTTGTAAATGAATTTCAAACCATGGAACTGAAAGGGTTATCCTGGTAAAGTGCAACATGTGAGGCAAAGGCAGGCAAGCACAGAATCTTGGAGGAGCAGATACATTTGGCAAGAAGAAAGGACTCAGGGAAGGAAAAGGAAAAAAATAAATGAAGGAATAGTGGGTGAAGTCTTACAAAGCCAGGAAGGAGACGCTTTCAAGGACAGGACACTGATCACTCAGCAATAAAGGCAACATTGGTGATCTTGGTTAGGGGAAGTTTCAGTGGCATTCTGAACCGAAGAGGACTTAGAGTGGATTGATGAGCAGCTTTCTTATTAACAGGAAGAATTTTTTAGAGAACAAGCATGAAAAATGAGAAACCTACCAACTATGGTAACAGTGTTCCCACTGAGTGGGTAGAAGGATGAGTCAGTTGCCATGGAGATCTCAAAGGGGTCCTCTGAACATGCACAGCCCTGAATTCAGCCCTGTTTATGGAAATTTGGCATATAAAGTTTCCTCCCCATAAAGAGTAGACATATCAATCAGAACAGTCAATAGATACCACTTTTCCATTAGTGTATGTCCCCAAAGACTAAAGCCAACATCAGGTACTCCATTAAAATTTCCTCTGTTCAAGTCATTTGTGGACTTCCCTGGTGGCTCAGTGGTAAAGAATCTGCCTCAGTGAAGGGGATGCAGGAGACACAGGTTTGATCCCTATACTGGGAAGATCCCGTGGAGGGGGACATGGCAACCCACTCCAGTATTCTTGCCTGGAGGACCCCATGGACAGAGGAGCATGATGGGCTACAGTCCATGGGGTTGCAAAGAGACACGACTAAAGCCACTGAGCCTGAAGCCATTGTTAAATATTAAAAGCATGAAGCTACAAACCATGAAACATATTAAAACTAAGAGAAACTAAAATATATAAGAATCATAGTAGTAAGTTACAGTGGGGACAGCTACCTTATTCCAATGGCAGGCCATTTCTTTTTTGCTAAGAACCAAGAGAGAATGGTAGAAGTCTAGTTTTGTTACCTTTTATATACCTTTTTAAAATATATCTTTGTTACCTTTGATATACCTTTTATATATCTTTTAAAAAAATCAATAAACTGTAGGGCATTGTGGAAAGCCGTGCAGACATTACTGTTCCCGCACTCCCCACACCCATCGTATGACCTTTTCACAGCTCAGCCCTAACCTCCACCTCCAGCTGCACTGCCAACAGAAGGCTCAGAGAGGAAAAGTGCATCTGTGATTACTTGACACCCACAGATAATTACTATACTGTTTGAATCTGAAGCAGATGATTCTTTGTTCTGCTCTTTTTTTGTTTAGCAAAAAAGAACTATTTACATCTCAACTTTCTGTATGTTTTACATTCAAAGCATTATCAAAACTACAGAGATCTCATGAAGCCCACAGCATTCTCTTACTGGCTATATTAAGTACTAAACTGGGTAAAAGACACTTTTAATTACATAAAATGAATAAATTTAGTGCCAAGTATCAAGACGTGTGTTTAGCATAATAAGCCTCCCCTCTTTCCCAAGACATCCCCAAATGCTGGTATTACCAGAGCATATTCAACCTCTCATGTCTCAAAGTAGCTAGATTATAGATATGCTGCAAGTGGAACTCACTGGCTTCCTCACTGGTTCCTCACTGAGATGACAGAAGTTCCTCTGTTTCACTATGTTATTCATTCAAGGAAAAAATAATTGAACACATTTTTTGTTCAATAGTTTTTAGGACTTGAACCCTCAGAAGAGTGCAGTAAACAGAACTCACAGTCCAGCAGGAGAATTCTATAGGAAGGACAGAAGGTGCTTGCTACCCAGAATGGTCCTGCTGGGTGCCTGGAAGGGATAAGGGGGCTCCCAGAATGCCTGATATGAGACTGGGCCTGTGGTTGGCTGCAGTGTCTGAAGATATTTTTGATTATAAAATTACTAAATATAAATTTCTGTTATCAAGACACAAATATGATCAAAGGAGAAAAATTAAGGAGTTTTTCCCCTCAAAGCTATAAAAGGCATTAACTAATAAAATAGCCAGCCCATAACAGATCAGTGAGGAGATATATCTAGACCTGTATCTCTACATAGAAAATTCCTGACAATATAAAATAAATTGATCCTAAAAACATTAACAAAAAAGTCATAAATTTAAGATTTTTTTCTTTATCTGGAGAATAAACTCTCAAATATTGTAAATATAAAGTGACCATATCCATCACTAGCTTTTAAAAATATTAATTTTGAAATAAAAGTACATAAGTATTAATATTAAATATTAAAATAATAATTTTAAAGCACAGCCTCTGAAGGGCAGCAAACATGTCTTAATTTTTTCCTGTTTCTCCACTGCCTGCACAGGACCTGATATAATATAAGTCAGACTTTAACTCTGTTGAAAAGCTGTGAAATTGTTGGAACCAGTAGAAGTCTCAGGCAACTAAACGTCCAATATTTTGCATATATGATACACTCTCAGGGTATTGTCTATTCCCTTTAATTGCAGGATGAAAGATAAATATAGTGCTTTGGGTACAAGAGATGTTATTGCTACTTACTAGTTACATACATAATGATATTAAAAGACTATCATATTAGCTATCTTAATTTTATGACTTCTTGCTTTCATTTCACAGCCATATGAAATAGGGCACAGAAACATCACAGTTTTGAAGAAATGATCTATACATTAAAACAACTTCCCCAGAAGGGAGATATTTGACATGAGTAAAAGGGACTTATTTGACAAACCAGTCAGAATAATTGCAATTAAATACTCATTATATGATACTAGACTAGCCTAGGGAATCAACTGATGTTTCAGTAGAGTTTGTTGATGATAATTACTTTCTTTAGGAAAATAAAAATATTTGATCTTTTTTACATACTTTTAAAATTGAGAATAGTACATTGGGGTTTTGAATTTTTTATCATAACTAATGCAATGCATGTAAACTTTTTTCCAAGATTTTTTCATCTGTTGATGCCTTAAATCCTCAAATTTGGGGATTTTTGTATCATCTTGTCTCATGGACAATATGGCAAAGATAACAGTTCACTCCTTTCAATGCTCCATACTAATATGTTTCATTGAAATCTGCTTACTCCCATGGAAAACTGAGAGGAAATTATATAACACTTCAATCATACAGTTCTTCCCCTGCTCCTTTCTTCAAGCTTATAAGGTGTACTTAATACAAGATATGTAAAATTCTTAATATACAATGAAGAATTGCATGTGCACGTCATCATACCAGAAGAAATGGATGACAAAGTGATACACTTCTTTTCCTAGTTGTTTAAATCCAGTCAACTAGACCCACAAGTAACAATTCAAACAATAAATAATATTGTTTCCTTGTTCCCAGAATCTGATCTCCATGCTCCCATGGCAGTGCCATTGAGTGGCAGAACTGTCATCAGGTCCTGAAGCAGAAAACTGGGTATCTCGAGAACTACCTTCTCTTCTTAACCCAAAATATGTAGCACATTTGAAATACCATAGATTCTACCAAGTTAATACAGCTGTTATAGCTGATCCCTCCTTATTTCACCTTTCACATTACCAGCAAACTGTTTCCCCCTGCCCCAAATTAAAGCCTGATTATATTATACCCTATTGTCAACTCTGCACTTGCCTAGAGGATGGAATCCTAGCTCCTGGTAGTGCCAAGAGCCCTCTTGTGGTCTGACACCCACTCGCTGTTGTTTCTTTCTTGCAGTGCCTCCTGGTACCTAGTATCTTTCAGCTGCATCAAATTGCAGGAAGTCCCTGAATATTCTGCTCTGTTTTGTTCATTCTACTCTGATTGACCAAACACCTGAATGGCCTTAATCCTTGCATTGTAACCTTTTTTTTCAACAAATATTTACTGAAAGAGCTAGTATATGCCAGGTTCGTGTGTGCGTGTGTACTCAGTCATTCAGTTGTACCCAACTCCTTGGACTGTGTCTGACCCCATGGGCTGTAACCCAGCAGGACCCTCTGTTCAGGAAATTTTCCAGGCAAGAATACTAGAGTAGGTTGCCACTGCTTCCACCAGGGGATCTTTCCGATCCAGGGATCGAACCTGAGTCTCCTGCATTGGCAGGTGGATTTTTTTTTTTTTTTTTTTTTTACTGCTGAGCCACTTGAGAAGTCCCTGAACCATATTATATCTTGGGAATAACACAGATCACTTAAATGTGAAACCCTCAAGGAGATCACCGTGAAATCAAGGATAAAATTAATTAGTCATGATCCTTTCATGATCTCATCTCCTTCTTTTTCCTACTCACTCTACTTCAGCCATCTGACCTCCCTGCTGACCAAAGAGCTCAAGTTGGCTCCCACTTCAAGCCCTTTACACACGGTTTCTTTCATTGGCAATACTCTCTCTCCAGAATAGTGCCAGCTCTTGTTCCTTTATCATCTTTGGTTCTCTGTTCAAGTATTTTCTCACAGTGGTCTGCTCCAATAATCCTTTTCAAGCTAAAATCATGATCTGCTCCTCTGTCACCTAGGTTTTGTTTTCTCCCCAAATATTTATTGCTACAGATATTATATTATACATTTATTTTTCAATGGAAATTCCATGACAGATGGATCTCATCAATTACTCTGCTGCTGTTCTCTCAAATCTTAGAACTGTGTCTGGTGTGTGGTAGGTTCCTCATATATTTGGTATAAATGAATTACACAGATATTTACCTATACCCTGAAATGGTAGATGATGGAGTGAGATGATGTATTAACAACTGAAGGTTATTTTAGTTCCCTGAGTGATGGAAACTTCCTTTTTCATATTAATAAAGTTTAAAGAATAGAGTATTTGGAAAGTTTAAAGAATGGGTTAAAAAAATCTACTTGCAGTTCATTTAGACAAAAGAATAATAAAGGAAAAAATATTTAAAAATTCATCACAAAACTGTTCAAGACACACTCTGGGAAAATACTTGCCATAAATATACAAAAACAAACATAAAAATACAGTAAAAATATGCACAGTAAAGACATTTCTGTCACTTACAGTCAATTATTTAGGAACTTTATTTCTAATTTTCCAAATTTTCATTGTTTGATAGCTCCTTGACCAAAAAGTGGAAAAGAGAGATGAGAACAGTTTATCCTCCATCCCTCAAAAAACTATTTCTACAAGTTGATAAAAACCAGAAAAAAATTGGATACTGACAATTCTTTGAATTCTTATGAATTAAAGCAAGTGAGAATCTTGGGAGAACTAAGTTTCTTACATATGTAGAAAGATACATTATTTTTTTGCATTCAGAAGAGATGAAGATAGTAATGGATCAAAAGGTAACCTAGAAAACTATAAATCTGGGTAGGAAAATGGCAAAATAAAGATGAAGACAAGAAGAATGGTGGAAGCAAAAAAGAGAGGGAAAAATGTAAAACACATAGCGACTCAAAGCAAGAGTTCTGAGTCTGGTGCGAGGCCCCATTAGTAGATTAGGAGACAGGGGGCAAGAGTCACCTTCTTGTAGCTATAAATAATTATTTTGGCCCCCAGTTGGCAAAGTGAAATATCAACAAAATAAAGACTTTAACAATTGTTCTCACTTTTGTGCCCATATCTAAGCAATTAATCAATAAAACCCTCTACCATATACAGAACTTTGTACAGGGTTTTTCCCCTTTTTAGTTAGAACATGCCATGATGTCTTCCAAATTAAGACCAACTGTGGAGGTTATTTCATTTTACAGGAGTTTTATACAATCTTTTGGGATTTCCAATCAATTACAAAATAGGTATGCCCTTCTCATCTAACATCATCTCACATGGGAGATCAAGATAATGTGATATTTAAAGAAATTTGATTTAATCTGTGTCATTAGTTTCAATTAGAATGTTTCCACAAATAGAAAGTTGAGAGTATGTAAATTACTTCTTGTATAACTGTCATGCTCTTTTCTAGTCTCACCTAGAACTGGGATCATGCACTTCACGAGACAATACTGGCTTCTGTGGTTGCTGTTGTACAACATGTCTCCAATCACAGTACTACTTGCAAGTGGATTTAATGAGCATAAAAATGTTCCCATCAGCTACAACCCAAAATATCATCATTTCTACTCTCTCTCCTTTTATAATTACAATAGAAGAATTGAAAAAGGCAACACATTTTTTTTGTTATTTTTGTGACAGTAAAACTGATAATTACCTTGATGGAGTTAATTTATCATATAATGCTTAATGATGTTTAATATATAATACAAAAGCTCAGATAAAATATTTCCTACAATCCACATGGCATCATATACAGTCAAATTAATGGAGCCAACATGCCTATAACATTATGATCATTTATTATCATTGTCCTTATAAGTCTGATGAATCAAGCTCACCAGGTATGAAACAACAAACTTTAAAGCTATAAGGAAGCTTTAGATATCACTTTGTGCCTACATATTCCTAGACAAGCAGATAATGTTGCTATTTTTAGTCCCTAAATTCTATCTCACTCTTTTGTGATTCCATGGAATGTAGCCCGCCAGGCTCCTCTGTCCAAGGAATTTCTCAGGCAAAAATATTGGAGTGTGTTGCCATTTTCTTCTTCAGAGGACCTTACTGACCCAGGAATTGAACCCACATCTCTTGTGTCTCCTGCACTGCAGGTGGATTCTTTACCACTAGTCCTACCTGGGAATCCCCAAACATATCTCATTTAAAAATTAAATTGAAACTATAATGTGACTGAAGTTAACAACAAAAATCTTTAAGATACCTTTCACAATTGGTCAAAATGATGCACTGAAAAATTGAAAACCATCAAATATATTTCCTGATATGCAGTCATGGACACACAGCATTAATATTTATCCTCTAATCTTATCCTCCCATCTATAGTATTTTCATTTTCTCCTCTCAATCTAAAATCATATGCCTTTCTCTGCGCGTCTCTTCCTAACCCCCAAACATCTAGTACATGCGTCTATTAGTGGTGTACCTTGGGGGTACTGTTTATAATCCTCTGTTGTCCTATTAGTTTCCTATAATAGATCATAAAATTCTTCAGGGCCAGAACCTAGTTTAATTTGCAGTACTTGTGGAGGTAACATTTGTTGCCTAATAAAGGCTGAATCCTTATCCATAATTCCTTGATAGTAGGGTTCTGACTGTATTTTAGGTGCACCCATAAATAAATATGTAGTCCAGAGAAAGGCATTATCTTTCCTGGACCAGGATAAGCCAAGGATAGTAGCTTAGCATTGTAATTCTCTTCTGTTACCAGTGGTTAGTTTAGGCATAGTTGTTAGACATAATGCTGCTCAATGAGAAGTGAGGGGCAGCATTTTTATGTGGCTTTCAGAAAATATTTTTTTAAGCCTTAAAAAAAAAAAAATCAAGAATGAGTTGATGACTTCCCTTCTTTGGAGACTTATCGTTCCTCATGTCATGTCTGCAGCTGCAGAAATGATTTAGCAACCATGAAGGGAGTTTGCCAGAGACACCAAGAACACAAAACAAACAAAAAAAAAACTGGTTTCTTGTTTATATCATTTAGCTCCTGAATCACCAACCCTGGAGTCATATATCTTCTTGGTATGAAAGATAAATGATTTTTTAATTAAACTTGATAGACTGGAGTTTTCTGTTATTTGTGTCAATGTCTCCTATGTAAATGTCAATTTTTTCACTTTACTAGGCTTTAAAGTATGTTAAATAAATAACAGTCTATAGTTTCAATTAGAATATAAACATCAGGCTGGAAAAAAAATCAAGGCCATGGTTTTTCTAGTAGTCATGTATGGATGTGAGAGTTGGACTGTGAAGAAAGCTGAGCACTGAAGAATAGATGCTTTTGAACTGTGGTGTTGGAGAAGGCTCTTGAGAGTCCCTTGGACTGCAAGGAGATCCAACCAGTTCATCTTAAAGGAGATCAGTTCTGGGTGTTCATTGGAAGGACTGATGCTGAAGTTGAAACTCCAATACTTCAGCCACCTGATGTGAAGAGCTGACTCATTTGAAAAGACCCTGATGCTGGGAAAGATTGAAGGTGGGAGAAGGGGATGACAGAGGATGAGATGGTTGGATGGGTTTGGGTAAACTCTGGGAGTTGGTGATGGACAGGGAGGCCTGATGTGCTGCAGTCCATGGGGTCACAAAGAGTTGGACATGACTGAGCAACTGAACTGAACTGAACGCCTATGTAAACGTCAATTTTTTCACTTTATGAGGCCCTAAAATATGTTAAATGAACAATAGACTATAGTTTCAATTAGAATGTGAACATCAGACTAGAAGTATTTAGCAAAAATCTTATCTTTTGCATCAGAGCTACTTTGTAAGATTTCTGAAATATCACCAGCAATATGAACTTCCAATAATCAAAGTTCTAGCAAGTGTAATGTATTACAGAGATGATGAGTTGAATCCACAAGGCATTTATCTTTTGTCTTATTAAGAATTTTAGACTGTGGAAGAAAATAAGCAAAATATTCCATTTCTATCACTTCAAATTTGTAGTTCTGAATGTAAGTTACAGATTAAATGTAAAAAGCAAATCCCACTTAGAATTTCTATCTTGATTTGTGTATTAAATGATAAAATATTATAAGTTGTTATAAATTTTCCTTCCTGACATTCAACTTTAATGAAGATCCTCTTGACTCTTGGCATGGTTCATTTTTCAAATGAGGAGCCCAGAGTCATGGAGAACTTCAGATGTGGGAGGATATTATATCAAGAAAACATCAAACATTGCTCATGCGAGGCCCTTTTCAAGTCAAATGCCATCATCTTTCTAGATCATTACTAGGCAAGAAGAAAGAGACTGCATATGTGACACACAGCATTGCCATCTTGTTTGCAGTCCATGACTGAGTAGAAAGCTGAAACTACACAGGTGTAAGAATGAGCTCTGTGTTTTCTATGCAGATCTATCCCCCATGAGTTTATTAGTCAAATCATTATTTTTGTCATGTTACCCATGAATTCCCTCAGAAGTTTTCAAGAATAAATGATCAAAGATAACCATAAAAAAACTCAGAAAGATTAAACCAGAAGTAAACTATACACAACTACAATATTCCCTTTAATTTTTTTTTTTCAAAAAATAAAGGAAGCTCTAGGAAATCTTAAAAAAATTTCCCTCTGACTAAAAACATAAAAAGCATAACCCAATAGTTACAACTCCTTACAAAAAGTGAAAGAGACAAGAAAGAGTTAGAGCTTAAAGTGTTCATATCTTTGACCTAATGACTGTACAACAGAAAAGATGTTTGAAATTATTAGTGAAGAAAAACTTTAGTCATATGTTCTTCACCGAACTATAATACTTTAAGTTCAAAATAATTTTTGAGAAAGGGTGAAGCAATTATAGAAAGTATTGTTAGGCTGTAAGTTCAGTAATGAAATGAACCATGTTTATCTCCCTCACGTTCAGCTCTCAGTACATTACCTGGTGCAGAGAAAATTCTCAGGAATCACAGTTCATTCACTCCCTCACTCACTCGTTCTACATATCCATCCACTACTAGGTATTAAGCCTTACGTTCACCCCAGGAATTAAGCCAGCACTGGTGATACAGGCAGAACACACGCAGTTTTGTCTTCAAGAAGTGGTAATTGACGACACAGTTAGGAAAGGAAGGAAGAACAAAACATAAATACTGTGAGGAAGTGCTAATGCTCAGTAGGTGACTGGTGGTTGTAATGGAAATATACAAAAATGTAATGAGAGTTAAAGAAAAAAATGGTGGAATTCACTTAGATTAAAAGGACAGCAAGAAGCTGGTGATGCTGAGAGGACTGACCAGTCACGTAGGTGGAAAGACAGATCTCTGCTGGCTACAAAGTCAAGGAAGGGGGAGGATTTGGAAGGGAGCTGGACAAAGAAAGAACCTGATGAAAGTTTGTTGAATGAATGTCATGGGAGAAGATGATGACTGAGAAGACGTCCCGTTTGAGATCAATATTTCCCCATGTGGGAATATTTCTGGAGATGCTTTCGTACCAGGCTCTCCCACTTTTTCTTTTTGTGTTTAAAATCTGTGATAGGCAGGCAACAAGTATTAGTGGCAACCTCAAAAACAGTGCATTTTCTGGAATAGCCACAGAATAATAACAAAAGGAAAAACAACAATCAGTTTATTTTGCTTTTCATACAGTACCACTACTGCTTTCATCTGCTTTTGCTCTGTTTTGATTTTTAACATGGTAAGAAGAACATGATAACACAAAATGATATTGTATTGGCTCAGAAATGAAACTGAACCTCAAGGTGATTAAGGGTTGGTTACTATACAATACTCCTAAATGGAAATCATATTAAACAATATATGAAATATTACCATAAATAAGAGTATTGTCACTTAATTTTAGCTTCTGAATGCATTGAGGATACATTATTTACAGCTTGCTTATTACTCAGTTTTTGTCACAAATATATGTGTGAGGGTGTTTATCTTTCATTGACTTTCAAAGGATATAAACATGAAATACTAAAATCAAACAGCTTCCACAGTGCCTTGTGCCAGTCATAATAAAGTCCTATAATTTATTTTTAAAGGCAGAACATGTAGAATTCAAAATTTAACAAGGTTGCTGCTTACAGATAAGATTTAGGAAACCAATTTAACTTCTATACTCCATACCCCAAGTCACTTCTGGCAAAAAGTAACTCTTATCATAAAACTTTTTCAGAAAACTTGATTAGTTCCAATTACGTATTTTACATTCTGTACTTCTATATTTGATTTTAATAAAAATTCTAACAAGTTGCTTGACATTAATCATTGACTATAATAATAACTCATGCCATTTACTTCCATGTACACTTCTTTTCATGAACTTAATACTGTTATCTAATATAATAGACATATTTAACACAAAGAAGAAATTGATTACCTGAACAAAATAAGACATTAAGTCAGAGAATTGGTTTTTTAAAATTGTTTTCGGATCATAATACACCAGTAATGTAAACCAAGCCCTTGGGCACTAGTAAGGTTCATGAATCTAGGAAATGTTTTAAAATTTTGGCTGAAGAGCAGTTTTTGATATAACCTAGGCTTTAATATAGGAGACCAGCTTAGAAAAAGATTACTTATTGAAGTCAAGGTATATTCAAAAGCTCTTATATCATTCTAACTATAGTCATACTTATTAATTGTAGTTGTATATATTGAAATTCTACAAGTTTAACTTTCACTGGACCTACATTCTATGAATTCAACCAACTATTAATCTCAAAATTATATTGCATGTGAAAAAGGGGATGCATTACAAATAGACAGTGTTATGACAAAGAGAAAATTACAGACAAGAAGTGCTAGGTTCTCACCCACTATGGAGCTGAGGGAATCTGAGCAAGTAACTTAACGCCTTTTCAACTCAGATTTTGAATCTGTAATATTGATGGTTTAATCATATAAGTTAAGTTAAAACATTCAAAGATTTTTTAACATTCTGTATTGCCATTTATATACTATCAATGCTTTTATATTCCAGTGGAAAGGAAAACAAGTAGATGAGTACAATAGTTGTAGTTGTGACAGGGAGAATAATGGCTCCCCAAAGATGTTTATGTCCTAATCTAAGAATCAATGAATATGTTAGGTTACATGGAGAAGTGAGATTAAGATTGCAAATGAAATAAAAGTTGCTGATCAACTGACCTCAATATGGGAAATCATTCTAGATTATCCCTGAGGGCCCAGTATAATCAAAAGAGTTCATGGACCATGCAAAAGGGAGCTATAAGAGCCTGTATCAAAATAATACCAAGTAAGAAAAACTCAGCAGGCCATCCCTGGCTTTCAAGATGGAAAAGGGCCATGAGTCAAGGAATGGAGGCTAACTCTACAAGCTGAAAAAGTCTGGAGAATTCTCTAGAGTCTCCAGAATGAAACCTATCCCTGCCGACTTATTTTAGTCCAGTGAAAATGACTGCAGACTTCTGATATCTAGAATGATAATACATTTGGGTGGCTTTAAGTTACTATTTGGGGTAATATGTTACAACACCAATAGAAAACTAAAATAGTCATAATACTTGCTAGGAATACACCTGTAGTCATAATAAGAACAGCATACCTACTCCTCTCATGAGCTAGTATGCATATAGTAGGGCAGCCTACCTGGCTGAGTATTTTAAAATACTTCTAATGTAAATGCATTTAGGAAATTCATTTGCTTTGCTGCTGGTCACATGCCCATATTATAAGTAAATTTTTTCCCACAGGATATATGGGCAGAGTAACGAGGGCCTATGAGATTCTTAGTAAGGGACAATAATTTTTAAACTTCCTTAATTTCTCCAAAATAATAAATTAAAAAAAAGGACCCTTTGCAAAATAAAGTCAATGGATTTAATTATATACTTATAAAATGTACCATTATGGTAAATTCAGTTATCTTAACATATAGGTAAAATTTATTACATTTGAAAACAATTTTCTCCTTTCACAAAAATTCATATGTATTTCTGATTATGTAGTTTATATGATTATGAAACCATTATGGCCAACTGTCAACCAAAATGGTTAATGGCTGCCAAATAATTTCTAAAAGAAATTCTAAATATCCAAACTTTAATGGCAAATTCTATCTAACATAGGATGTGGGAATATTTTAATGTGTGTAATGTCATGCAGGAAAGATCTCTGATGGTAAGGATGTCTTTGGTCTGTGAGAGTATTCAAAGGGCCCTGCTCACCACTCCTTATTGTCTTTCTCACAGACAAACACCCAACTTCTTTTACAGTATCAGCCTGTACTCTGATTACAACTGAGTCTGTGACTCCCTATCTAGTTACCCATTGACAAGCTTAGAAATAAGAGAAGGAAATTGCCTTCACTTTGTGTTGAGGCATCAGTGAGTACACTTGAATCACTTCTATACTTGCCCTGATATTGACCCTTCAACACATGTCACATCAAATCTCATTTATGCCTTACTTTCTACTAATAATGAAATAAAACATACTTATAGAAAAAAATTGAAGACAAATGAAGAATACGGAAGAAAAACATAAGAAGCTAAGGGTTCTAGGTTCAGTTCTGCATGTTTAATGGAGAATTTGGCCCAAATAATCTTTGAATTATAAAACGTTTATTTCTGTGCCTTCTAGAGTCATAGTAATACTGAGTCTTGCTTAACAATTGAGGGCTAGCAGAAATCCTCACCTTTAGGACTCCCTCTAGCCCTAACTTCTTCAGGATAGATAACTACTTGGTATAAAGGCTAGAAAGGATTAAACTGAGATATGTGTCCAATTAAGAGATATCCCAGTATGCCATCTCCTCTACAGTTCATTGTTTTAGTCTGCTTGCTTTTATAAACTTCACTCTTCCTGAAAATTCTGAAATTCTAGAGTCCATTTGGGGCAAGTACCTGAAAGAATAAAGCTGCATAAGGAAATGCAAATTGCAAATCTTTCTTCCAAAATATAGGTTGGAAAAATTCCACTGTCACAAGAGCAAGAGTATCCTTGTTGTTTTTGAAATCTTAAACTAAGATCACACGGTTTTATTTGGATTTTGTGGGTTAATAAAAATTGCTTATTTTCAGTATAAATTTCTACAAGTAGAGATTATCACACACAAGATTAGATGTAATTATAAAGAGTTTTTGAAGGGAATGCTAAAGATTGGAAATTAATACTTTGAACAGACAATGATAAAAATTCTCCCCTGAAAAAAATCTCACTGTAATTGTTGGCATTCTTTGTAGATGACTAGTCAAAAAGAGTCGAACATGACTGAGTGAATGAACTGAACTGAGTCAAAAATGGCCTGAAAATACTACTATAACTAAATGCTAACTTAAACTGTATCTGTTTAATAATATCCATGTACCTTCTTTAATTCTGTTTTCTGTTTTCCCAAACGCTTAAAAATCTGAAGCTATGCATGTACATTTAGCTTAATTCTGGTCTCCTTCTGAAATAGATATGTTTAATACAACCCATAATAATCTGTCTCCTAGTGTTTACACTACTTGAAAATGGCTCCTTGTACCTCATAAAATCATGAGTGTCTGCTTTACCCTATCTATTTTATTTCCTCAATAATAATAACAGCATTTTTAGCTTTTCCTATCTGAGGTTTATTAGAACACTGGCATAGTCAAGTAAGGAAGTTTTAAGAACATTTCATTTCAAATATCCTAAGGAAATCATTTCCTGACAATTAAAATCCAACCAGGAGCTCGTAAGTGCTGTTGTAAAAGAAAATGACCCTTTTGACAAAAGAAAAAATAGGTGTTTTAAACCATTCTGTTGAAAAGTTGAAATAAATGATAGACATGACTAGAACACTGGTTGGAATTTTATAGCTTTTGATACACTCATTATCTAAGAAAAAAAGAAGTATTTTGTCTTTCAAACATCCCAAGATTAAAAGCAAGGGATGGACAACATTGTCAAGATTGACCACGTTTCTTACAGTAAAGGCCTCACTGGGAAAGGTGAAGGATTAATCCTGGGAGTTACTAAATTCAATAAGAGATTCTGCTGAGGGATAAGAGGTGTCTTTACTGGTTTGCCTGGTGGCTCAGATGGTAAAGTGTCTGCCTGCAATGCAGGAGACCTGGGTTCGATCCCAGGGTCAGGAAGAACCGCTGGAGAAGAAAATGGCAACCCACTCCAGTACTCTTGCCTGGAAAATTCCATGGATGGAGGAGCCTGGTGGGCTACAGTCCATGGGGTCGCAAAGAGTCAGACGACTGAGCGACTTCACTTTTTACTCCCATCAAAAATGCCCCCCAAAATAGATGGTTGTCATTTGATAAATCTTTTAAAAAATCAAGATTAAGACCATTAATGTGAAAAAAAATTAAACATTTTCATAGATGCTGATTCTGTGAAGACAAACATATACTTCCTCCTGTTCTTAGAAGCTAAAAACTGATCAGTAACCAATAGGTAACTTCAGTCTCCTTGGGCCATTGGTTTATAGCCTATGATAAGAATCTGAGCCTGGTGATGCCACAATTATGTATAATTCTGATATGCAAGAGAATTGCACTTGATAACTTTTCATATTTTGTTCCTCTCAAGATTTTAATGAGAGGAAAAAAAACTCCATTTATTAATAAAAGAAGTTATTTTCTTTAACTTTCCTTTTCTTCTTTCCCTCATCAAAAACGGTGCAGTAATTCATAAGTACTCCAAACAAATGATTCTCATTTGGTGGAAAAATGGAAATTTCCTGCAGCTATTTCACAAATATCCTAAGAGAATCATTTGCAGGCTGTAAGGAGCCTTTATTAGTAATAAGGAACATAGCAGGCAAGCAGATTAAATGGCTCTTGCCCTAAAGCTGCATCTGCTTTAAAGTCAATAAAATATTCAGATTTTGAAAACTATAGAACATGTGGCATATAATAGTTTCAAGTGAAAACAACTTTGCTAGGATAACCCTTTCCTTAAAGTTACTGCAGAGTTTTAGGAAAATAAGAACTCACTCTTTGAAACTTCTTAGGCAGCCAGTGTTGTCCTCTTGCCTGGGATATTCCCGAGGTTGCAGTATACTTGAAGGTTCATAGGTCTTGAAACATATCAGAATTATGGTGAAGTCACAACTCTGTCTCAGGTAAGAAGTCTGCCTGCCAATGCAGGAGCCACAGGAGATATGGGTTCGATCCCTGGGTTGGTAAGATCCCCTGGAGGAGGAAATGGCAACCCATTCCAATAGTCTTGCCTGGGAAATCCCATGGACGGGGAGTCTGGCAGGCTACAGTCTATGGGATTGCAAAAAGTTGTACACCACTGAACACACACACACACAAGCACAACTGTGTAACTTAATAGCTGGGAAAACCTCAGGTAAGTAAACTTTACCCCTCCAAGTCTCAGGGTCTCAGTAACAAGGGAATTACCCTCTCTCCTAAAGGAGATCAAGACAGTTTTCACATTCAGCTTAGCTTGACTCAACTGTAGGCAGGGCTCCGGGCTTCCCTGTCCTTCCCTATTTCCTAGAGTTTGCTCAAACTCTTGTCTATTGAGTCGGTGATGCTATCCAACCATCTCACCCTCTGTCGCATAATTTTTAAATTACTTTGAATCACTGTTCTCTTTTTAATTAAAAAAAGGGTCATACATAGGGTTATAGGAAACAAGTTAAGAACCAACCAGATTTATTGATGTTTTGCTATAGATGATTGAATTCCATCCATCTGTCTCTCTCTTATGAAATAAAATATTACAGAAATAAAATACCCAAATAACTAATAATGGTTGCTCAGTAAATATTACTTTTTTCTCTATCACCCTCTCTTTCAAAGCACACAATTCTTCTCAGAACAGAGATCCCTGAAAATCCCAAATGTCTTTTTTCCCCCAAAGATCAAGTATATGGGTATGATACAGCTGTTAAACAACTTTTGTTTTTTATGTAAGAACAGATTAAAGGAATCAAACAGCAAGTTATATTTCTGGCATCTGCTGAGCTGGTCTGCACATTAGTGCCTGTTACAGTGATGGGGCTTTTTGACAGCTGCCTCTTGGCCAGAGGATGCAGATTTCCAGCCCAAATACAGTGCCACCCACACCAAATTCCAAGCAGAGAGGGCAAATACTTTGTTCCCTAAGCCAAACTGCAAGTTTTCTCTTTAGAAATGGATACAGTCATGGCACAGGAATATCAGAGAGCCATCTCATCAAGACACATGGGGATAGCATGGACAGTAATATTAAATGTAAAATCTTAAAGACCAAGAGAGTCTGAATGTGATCTGAGTTAACCCAAAGAAATCCCCCTTTCCAAGAGGCTCTCTGAATGAAAAAATAAAGCCCAAATCACTATCAGTTTTATTTTCATGAGCATGAAAATGGCTTTTTATTCTCCAGTAAGAACACTCCAAAGACTATTTGGAGCCATTTTTACATCCATTTTAATTAGATTCCATTTCTCTGAACATTGTTACATGACTCTTTAAGGGGAATGATACAAATGTGTGAATTTTTTAATAAGAGTGCTTTTTCAAAGGTGAGTTTCCTGTTATTGAACAAGTAATCAGTGACATACCAAGATCTCTGTTGAAATATTTGATAATTTTTTTGAAATGCATTACACAACAAATGTAATCCATATCATCTTATGACAGGCTCCAGTTCAACTTATTAACTGGCAGTATTTATTTCTAAGAGTAATTACAACCAGATCAGAAGAGGGCACTGCAAATTATTTATAAGTATTAATAGTTAATATATAATTTGAATATTTTTAATGATTAGATGTCCTTATTGTAAACTTATGCCCTGAATGTCAATGATAACTCAGTTTCTTAGCAAAAAAGCATAAAAACAAAGGAATCAAGAAAATTTAAAGTTTGTTAAATTTAGTGAAGGATATAAGCTGATCATGAAAAGTAGACATAATTAATATAAAATTAATTTTGAAGTAGTATGCAGAATATTATTTTTCTAAATTTTGAAAATTGACTTCTACTTCCTTTGCATAAAAATGAAAGACATATACAGACACTTAAAGCTTGTTTAAATAAAGCACATGTGGAAAATACCATGATATATTTGAGCTTGTTATAATTAATTAACATGACTTGTAGAATTCAAGAAGAATTTCAGGGAGGACATGAAGACTGTAAGATTTCTAGCAACGTCAGGATATTATATTTTATAATTTAGCTTAAATACACCATCAGAAAATATGAATAACAGATGACAATGAATTATTATCATAAATTTAGGATAATATTCTATATTCATGTTTAGCTTACTGATTCCTTGTATATTACAGATACTTAAGCAATATTCTTAAAATGTTTGCAATTCTAGTTTTGGTTTCTCTCACAATTTAATATCAAATTTTACTTTTCACTTTTTAAAACAATGATGCAGTAAATCACAGAAACTTTGAGTGGTAAGGTAATGCAGAGAAGACATACATTCCCCACTTTCTATTGACCTAGCTCAATACATCTCTAGCTCAGGAATTATCTTTTTAATGTTGCATTAACCAAAACAAGATTTTAGTGCTCCACATAAACCCTTTAAAATATAGATTTCTAAGTACATTCCTCTCTTGCTTATATGGGAAAAGGAAAATATAAATAGACTCCATATTGATTTCATGCTGCTGCAATTAGGATAAAATAATATCACATGTATCATTCTCTGCATATTATTGTCTAGTGGTTCTTAAAATGCTGATATCCTAGAATCACTTGGGTAATTTAAAATAGTCTAATATTGAGCTGACTATGAGCGATTCTGATTGAACTGGTTCAGGATAGAACACGTTGTAAATCTTCCCAGGTGATTCTGATACTTGGCCAGTACTGAGATCCACGCTGCTGCTGCTAAGTCGCTTCAGTCCTGTCTGACTCTGTGCGACCCCATAGACGTCAGCCCACCAGCTCCCCCATCCCTGGGATTCTCCAGGCAAGAACACTGGAGTGGGTTGCCATTTCCTTCTCCAATGCATGATAGTGAAAAGTGAAAGTGAAGTCGCTCACTTGTGTCCGACTCTAAGCCACCCCATGGACTGCAGCCCACCAGGCTCCTCCGTCCATGGGATTTTCCAGGCAAGAGCACTGAAGTGGGGTGCCATTGCCTTCTCTGGAGACCCACACTAGTATAGCACAAAAGCAAAGGCACAGACTCACAGGACATGTGAAATATTCCTCAGCAGAGCGGTGCTCTACTTTCTACACTATCCAACTCTAAGAAATTTTAGAACATATGTTCTGGGATTTCTTCATCTCTCCATCTGGAAAACATCAGTTTTTTCTTTGGTACAATTAGCACTCCTCTTTTATAAGAACCCTGCATCTATTCTGATTTGTAACAATATCCCCAGATCAGCAAAGGACATTAAAAAGAATCTCAAGCCAATGGGGTCAGTCTCCCACACTTGTGAAAATCCTGCTTTCCACAGCACTGTCTGCTCAAAAGCTATAGGCATCTTTTATCCTCTCTACCACCTTCACCGGTGTTCGTTCCCTCTCCCCATTTTTTTTTAAGAAGCTATTTTCCTAGGAAGTTTGGAAGGAGTGTAAGAAACTGTGTTCTTGTATTAGCTTCTGTGTTTGAGTTCTGACACAGAAAGAAAAAAAAAAAAACAACTTCCACAGTTGTTTGCTTATATAATCCCAGAAGCATTGTTAGTATCTAACTCAATATAGAAAAGAAGTTAAGATACCTAAAGGTAATATATACTACCAGTTTCAATTCCACTCCGCTGTTGTTTAAAGAACTAGTGTGTATCAGCTGCTGTTTATATCAGTCCATAGGTTATAAGAAATCCAGTACAGCTTCCCTCATTTCATGGATTAGGAAATTTATGAGGTCTAACCTTTATAACCTAAGCTAAGTAAATGTCACACATGTTAACCATCAGCAAGAAAGCTCTCACACACACTGAACCAAAGATACAAAAATAGTCTTTTCAAATTTCATTCCAATCTCCCCAAGCATTGCAAGGCACAATACGTTAAACAAGAGCCACGGCAAAAGCTATAGGAAATGGTAATCAATAAAACACTTCACAGCAGGCTGTTCAGTCCATGAGTTCTGTCAACAGATATATTGAGAGGACTGCTCATCTTTATCAAAGTGGTTTTATCAAGCACAACACAACATTCTGGACTCAGTTCACACAATAAGTGCTCTAACAGAAAACATGGGGGTTCAGTTTTCTAAGCTTAGAAAACAAATTTGATGTAAGTGCTGAACTGAACCATGGAAAAATAATTAGAATTTCCTCACTGAGAAGAAAATTTATACAACTTGTACATTTACTCCAGTAAGTGGAGCCAGGTTTATGGTGGCTTAAGGAGAATGCAATCTATAACATTCCAGTTGCAAATAGTATTTACCTCTTTTTTCTCTGAGCCTGGCAGTGCAGTCCTTGCTGCCTGAGAGGACTCAGCTGTCCCTGACTATGCCACCACAGCGATCTGGTAGAGCTTAGGTAAGATGGATCCTGAATGTATGCAGCGAAAGACTGAGTATAAACCTAATTAAAGCTTCATTCTCATGAGAACATTTACAAGACACACCTGACTTTCACAAAGCCCTCATTATATAACACACCTGAGTCACAAATTTCTCATATCAGCCATACATTTCTGGGAAGGAAAACGTCTATCTTCCACATTGCTGTCAAAGTAGAGTATATCTTCAAATTCAAAAAGGTATGTCAAATAAAATAGTTGCATGCTACATAAAAATAGTCTAAGCAGTAAAAAATACAACTCAACCTTCACATATTAAGTGTATAGCCTTCATTTTATTCCATTGTATTCAGCTCACTTTTTAGATATGAGATTTTAATTGCTTACCTTTTTAAAATTTTTAAAAAATTTCCCTTCCTTCTCTTTGTCTAGCACTTTCTGCATATGTGATAAACCTTACATTACTAGCTCACATTTTCTTGCTTATTTTTTCTCTGCCAAGATTCCATTTCTCATGCATCAATATGCAGCAATCTGTCTTCTACTGGGAACTGCTTAAGTTCCCAAGAATACATTTCATATCAAGTGAGGAAACTTCCACTTCTCTACATGAATTTGAATCAGTTTACGTGTCCTGCTAAGAGGTCTGTTTTATAGCCTATTAAGTGAAGAGACTGGATTTAATCACTGCAAGTTTCTTTTACTCTAATATCCTTTTGTTTTTTTAGTGAAAGTAGATAATAAATAATTGCCTTTCCATAATATTGTTAATTTAAGAGATAATATGCATTGAAATTCATATTTGTTTAATTAATAGTTGGGTATTTTTTCCAAAGGCATTTTTAAGTTTTATACTTTTTACCTGTACTGTACCCATTTTACTACTGTGGGTTTTTAATATTTTATTTGTAATGAAAAGGTTGAGATAAATAGTGGAAATTGACCAAGCAAGATTTACAAAAGCTCCTCTCTTAAAACAGAGAGGATAAATTATTTCAGGCTGGGGTCAGGAGAAGGTACAGTAATATGAACTGAATAAGGCCTGTCAGGAGGCTGGCCATTTTGACTACTTGGCGAGAGCAGTCTTACTGGTGTTGAGCTCCCTAGATTAGCAGTCGCTGAAAGGTTTTTGCTGGAACTGAACTGCCAAGCCCACACTTAAGAATTTTAAACAGCAGATTATCCTGAGTCTTGAAATTTTCTGGACTGAGATGAAATAGTGAAAGGAAAATTTCTCTGTTGGTATCTACAGAATTGCTTTTGAACTGTCGTGTTGGAGAAGACTCTTGAGAGTCTCTTAGACTACAAGGAGATCCAACCAGTACTTCCTAAAGGAAATCAGTTCTGAATATTCATTGCAAGGACTGATCCTGAAGCTGAAACTCCAATACTTTGGCCACCTGATGAAAAGAGCTGACTCATTTGAAAAGACCCTGATGCTGGGAAAGATTGAAGGTGGGAGGAAAAGGGGACAACAGAGGATGAGATGGTTGGATGGCATCGCTGACTCAATGGATATGAGTTTGGGTGAACTCCAGGAGTTGGTGATGGACAGGGAGGCCTGGTGTGCTGCAGTTCACGTGGTCGCAAAGAGTCAGACACGACTGAGCGACTCAACTGATACTGATCTGCAGAATAGTCTGGCAGCTGAGGTGAAAGTATGAGTGACAAACAGGAGGCAGTGTAATGTCAGAACATAGGGGATAAAAGCCTTTCTGAGGAGACTGTGATTGGGTATGGCATTACCTCACACACACACACACACACACAGACACAGACACACACACAGGCAAAAACAAATCACTCGGGTAAAAGAAAAGGAGCAAAGGAGAAGTAGGATCCAAGTCCAGCTTAAATCCAGCTGAAAACTGGAGCTTTGATAATCAGAAGATCTACTGGGAAATCATAAAGTAAAGCTAGGCTTCCTTGGTGGCTCCGACGGTAAAGAAACCGCACGCAGTGCTGGAGACCTGAGTTCAATCCCTGGGTCGGGAAGATCCCCTGGAGAAGAGAATGGCTACCCACTCCAGTATTCTTGCCTGGAGAATCCCATGGACAGAGGTGCCTGGTGGGCTACAGCCTATGGGGTTGCAAAGAGTCAGACACAACTGAGCAACTTTTATAGAAGAGCTATTTTAATACTAATTTTCTATAATACTGATAAGAAATCCACTCAGGAAAAAATAAATATATTAAAAAAAAGAATATCAGTACTATATTTAAAATATTAAGCAGAATGTAGTCATTATTTGAGACAACTATAAAGTTTTGGAAAACAAAGGTGAAAGAAATCCAAATATTCCATTTTTGTCCTTAAGAGTGGCTTGAATTGTTAGAAAACAATTGCTTTGGATGATAATTTTGGACTGCTATTAGCAATATTTACTTATACTTAAGTCATAAATCACTGTGATCAAATAACTTTTGGTTCTTAGTCTTTTGGGGAGGTACCACACCATTTCAGTGTAGTAAATTATATCGCACTCTGTTTAAAGCAAAATAAGGGTTAATACTTTGTCAAATTTTACTAATATCACTGACAATGTTTTTAACCCCAAACGCAGACATTCCTTTTTTTAAACAAAAGCTTGATGATTTAATCTCTTATTTGACCAAATACTTTTAGGAGTTATAAAGGCCTAGTGGTATTAGACTTTAATTAATTTGATAATTTACTCATGTACTATTAAATATTATCATAAATAATTAAAATTAAGCTACACTTGTCAAAACAGTTTAATAAACTGGGCTCGATTGTAGTCACCTTGAATTTCTAGCATGTTCATTTTCTAATTCACAAAATCTAATAAGTCAAGAATGAGAGTTCTACATGTGAACTAGGAGGGTTCTAAGAAAATTATTAGGCTTACTTGAAAATAGTAACTTAAAAAACTATGTAAAATAATTATTTATAAATGAGATGAACAAAATATCATTAGCATCAAACTAGGCAAAGACAAATCAATCCATGATTAATAAGGAACATGGTAATTTGGTAAGAAGTATAAATTGACCTACATTTGTGTGAGGTTTTACTATTAGCAAAATACTTTCACACTCATTAAATCATTAGGGCCTTATAACAACATGTTGAAAAGTATCCTTTAGGGCCCAGGTGGCTTACTATTACGGAATCTGTCTGCCAATGCAGGAGTTGCAGGAGAAAAAGATTCAATCCCTGTGTTGGGAAGATCCCCTGGAGTAGGAAATGGCAACCCACTCCAGTGTTCTTGCCTGGAGAGGAGCCTAGACGACCACAGTACATGGGGTCACAAAGAGTCGGACAGGACTGAGCATACATGCACACAGAAAAAAGTCTTAGGAAACTGGGTGCTAGTGGAGGATGGTTAGTTTATCGGTATTACCCTGGTAGAAATAATATGTGTGATACCAGGCAATTTGGGGAACAAGTACCTCACGAAGGTATAAACAAAATGAGGCAGAGGAAATGCACATCAAGAGAGACATGAACTGGAAAATAGTAGGATTTGATCAAATAAAGCAGAAGAATGACGGAACTTTGTATGTAACTCACCCTGTGTCAGCAGAGCTTTCATCCTATGCAAATAACATCATGAAATTTAAACCAAGACATAAAGTAAACAGTAATTAGCTATGCTGCCATACATAATTTACGTAGCACCAACCTAGAGGAAGAGTTTGGGATGTGTTTTTGATGTATGCAAAGAATAAGGTGGACTGATTTGGTGATTTTTGTCTGTTCAATTGTGCTAAAGGTTACAGACTTCTTGAATCCTAAAACTGCCTATCTGTGTTGCCTCATCCATTTTACCTTTCAGCACTGCTGCCTAAGAAGCTTATGGTTCTGATCCCATAGACATTCACTTAGGGTTTGAGAAACTGCAGCATCCTCCTGCTGATCTTAATCTTCTTGCCTCTTACTTTGGAAAGGAGGACTGGGTGAGCCCAGAGTACACACAGGGAAGAGGACAGTGACTCAAGAACTCTGCTGTGCTTAGTCGCTCAGTCGTGTCCGACTCTGTGCGGCTCTATCCAGGCTCCTCTGTCCCTGGAATTCTCCAGGCAAGAATACTACTGTGGGTTGCCTATTAGGTAGAAAATAACACTGTTAATCTTCATTTGAAAGCAAGCTTCAGACCTAGTTAAGCAATTTGACCAAGAACACATGGGAAATGGGAAAATTGAATCTCAAATTCAGATCTTCTGGTTTTAAATTTTCACTTTTATCCTATAAATTAACATTATAAACATGACATAAGTTACATTATCTATGACAAATTTCTGTAGTAGAATTTCATATTTTTTACTAGTTGGGGTAAATAAGTTGTCGAAGCTTGATCTATCATTATGAGGATAGCTATTCATATAGTATCCTAATTTACTGAAAAATTCTTCATTCAAAAATTTCACTCCTCAAATGCTTAAATAAAACATGTATGTTGGTGAATAATCTCAGAATTCAATTATGGTAGCTAAGGTTGAGATAAAATCTACCTGTCACCTTCATAAATTTGTTGTCAATTCCCTCCACTAAATTTTTAGCAAGGCTGTTGTTAGATTCACATCTTTTCTCTCCTTCTTTGTTTAAACTGACATGGCATCATAACTTATGGTGAGATTAAACAAATGTCAAGTAATATGAAAAGGAAAGAAAAGGTCTGTAACATGCTCGCATTATACACATGCCAAAAAATTACTCCTTTGGAAACCATGGTTGGCAGGACTGGTACTCACCCATATGTGGATATCGTTTCCTTCCTTGAGGACATGGGGATGACATAAAGGGCTACATGAGTAGTTTTGGCCAATGACACAAACAATGACTGAGGAAAAAGTACAACTAAGATTCTCCAGTCTCCTCTCCTTCTGTTGTGGTGATTTTGGGAGAGGATGCACGGGGGGTGGTGGAGGCACATTCAACCCAGCCTGGATCACTGAATGACCACCTGAGGTACACCCGCCCTGGAGAGTCTGAGGGACTCGGGGTAAACTTGGAGTAAACGAGAAACAACTCAATGCTTCTGTGATACTAGCTGTTTGCTACCACAGCATGCACTAGTCTATCTTGGCTTATGTTTTTACTTTCTATCTGCCAGCACCTTTCAAGTAAGTTTCACTGAAATGTCTGTAAGCTTTATAGATGACCTGTGCACGATGCAGGGGCTGTGCTTCAAGCAGTCCTGCAAAGGGGTGAACAATGTGGGCTGTGGAGGCTGACTGCCTGCCTTACAATCCTGCTGTGACCACTGCCTGGCTCTATGACCTTGAGTGACAGTTTCCTCATTTGTACAATGTAGATAATAATACAGTGTCTAAGACACTGCATTTTTTAGGAGGGAAAAATGATATTATAAGGGAAAAATAACACAAAAACACACAGAAGAATAATACAAGGCAAGCCATTGATAAGGGCTAGATATCATGTACTGTCAACATCAATTCTAACCTACCCATGGGCACACAATGTTTTATTTAGCTGACCCCAACTTCCCTTTGGTGGTTAGGATAATTGACATCTACATCACCAAACAGTGGAAACAACCTATCTATAGTCTAATAACAAAAGGATGGAAATGCTTTTATTAGAACGCTAATGCACTGGTTCTTTAGATAGATCCACAGAGCGGATCTATTAGCTGTCAGGGTCAATGATAAACAGATGAAACTCCCCCATGAAATACCAGTAATGGAAGAGACACAGGCAGTGTCAAACGGTATTAATACTATGAAATCAGAACTTGTTAGGGGAAAAATAATCCAGAATAATAGACAGCCTTTGAACTAAAGACAAAAAAACCCAGAAAGGTAAAGCCTCTGGTATAACACACGAGAAAATGAAGCTTGAATTATTCAACAGCTCATTCATTTTTGATGGTAGGGAAATTGCCTGAAATCCCTTTCACATTCTGCAAAGATCAAACATATTAGGAATGTCAAAATAATATTAGGCAACCCCTTTCAAGAGTCAAAATAACTCCTCAGAACAAAGGAAAAAATGGCAAAGTTCAGGGCTCTAAAGAATAGAATTAAATGCTGATGTTGTGGGGGAAAAAAACACGGAAGTCCTGCTGGTACTATTAATAAAATGCCAGCCGGTCGTTTACTAAGGGGTCAGGTTTGGCAAAGCACTGAGACTGAGGTCCTGGATTTCTTCACTTTTAAATCAGGATAATAATTTCTATTTTATGCATTCATATGAGTTAGAAAAAACTAATGCATGTAAAGCTTCAGAAAACATTAAAAATATTAGTTTACCCATCTTTGATCAGTCTGGAAGTCATAAGTCATAAGCAAAGTTTCCTATGTATTTTGCTTGGTCTTCACACAGTTTTATGTATCAACTATGTTTTAAAGAGAATGTTGTTTGCAGATTTTCTTTATATTCCACTCTCGGTTTATCCAAAAAGACCAGAATGATAAATCCAAGTGCTTCCAACACCCTTCATAAGGGATGCTCCACTAAAATGCAGCTAATGCAGTTTTATGGGTTACCCTGGTGGCTCAGTGGTAAAGAATCCACCTGCCAATGCAGGAGGTGCAAGCTTGATCCCTGATACTCTGGAGAAGGAAATGGCAACCCACTCCAGTATTCTTGCCTGGGAAATTCTGTGGATAGAGGAGTATGGTCAGCTACAGTCCATGGGGTCAAAAAAGAGTCAGACATGACTTAGCAACTAAACAATGATGCAGTTTTATGTTCAACACTGCTGCTTGCCCAAATGGTAGTATCACATCTATCATTATTTCAGAATCAGGTGACTTACACAATTCTAAAATTGTGAAAGTTTTGGTCTAAAAATTTGAATACAGTGTCACAGTTCCATATTGACTCAGAATGTCTAATTTTGCAATAGTGTCTAGTAAATGTCAGATTCTGTGTACTTTACTTAATTATGTGATATGGAATTTTATTGCTCATAAAGCATTTCCTCACTTAGAAAATATCACTAGGTACCAATGTACAACAATGCAGTCTTTTGCTACAAAGTTGAGTGTACATTACAGCATGTGAAACTGGGGAAAGACCAGAGAAACTGGGGAAAGAAACCCGAACCAGGACAAATACAAGACATTGCGTTATTGCCTATATTCCATGGGAAAAAAATCAGTTAAGGTGGTGATTCATGACTTGATTCCATCATTCCTAGAGCAATTACATGTGGAACTACTCAGCCTTCTCTTCACGAAGCATCCAAGATCTATAATTAGAACATGCAGATAAAACGTCCTGCAGAGTTTCAGAGAGTGTGTAGCTGTTCTTGGTGATGTTAAAAGCAACTACTGATTTGTCTAAAAAAAGCCATATAATATACAGTGCCTTATTCCTTTATTCATTAAGCAGTTAGATGCAGGCATAATTCAAACACAAGATTTTTCAGGTTAATTAAATCACTTCAGTTAATAGCAGACATTTTTTCATAGACTATTATTAAACTAATAGGAGGTATGAATATAACCAGACTGAAGAGTGGGGAATTTCTTTTCTTCCATGCCCTGTATTTTTTAGCAGATATTTTATATTTAGCTTAAGCATGGCCTAAAAAAATCAGTTTTATTTCCTTTTATAACTCCTATAACTACTGAGAGATGGAAGAGAACTTTGATCAACTTTCTTTTCTTTTCACCATTTATCAGTGGAGATACAATAACCTCTCATTACAAAAATGGTACCATCCGTGTTTAAACTAACAAGGCAAAATTTTTCCTTGTTGTTCAGTTGCTAAGCTGTGTGTGCATGGACTGCAGCATGCCAGGCTTCCCTGTCTTTCACCAGTCCCAGAGTTTGCTCCAATTCATGTCCAATGAGTCGGTGGTGCTATCTAACCATCTCACCACCTCATCCTCTGCCTATTTTTCTTATTCCAATTTAGTTAATGGATATAGTTTTTTGAGCCATATGTTCTACCTTTCACTATAAAGAGACACAGTCATAAGTAGTACTACCACTTCACATTTTGTAGAAACATTATCTTCCAAAAGAGTACGAGGTCAGCTTTTTGGTATAGTACTCCATGTGTGAATAAAAGAGTTAAAATCATGATGTGAAAAAAGAACATGCCCTTAAAGATTTGGAAAAAAAAATTCTGCTTTGGTATATTCAGGAAGAAAAAATATAGACCATGTTTTATGATGATTTAATAAATGATGTACAGAACTTGCATTTTAGAATTTAAATTTCAAAAGCAAGAGTTGGCTGATTACAAAAACTGCACTGCCACTTATGACACTTTAATTGCAAGTTTCCAGGCAAATATTATGACACTCTATGTTAATTACTTTCTATGTTTTACAAGTTTATATATATTTAGAGGCATGACTAAGTTCCAGTGAATGTTACAAAATTATTGGGCAAAAAAACCCTATTGGCCAATATATTTTATACATTAGTTAAAAAAAATTAAAAAGGAACATATGGAACCAAAAACTAAAAAGAATGTCCAACACTTGCTGTAATCTACCATTTAATGTTGACTAAGTGATAGACTGTAATAAGAGAAGAAGGTCAACAACTGTAACTATCTTAACACTGGGGCTGAACTCAGCTTTACAGGCCAAGAATAACTTATAAATGTGTGAAATAAAAACAGGAGTTGTGGTTTTGGCATGTGTCACTAATAAAACATAAAAAGATGATCTTTTATGAGGTAGCTTTGTCTACAATTTGAGGAAGAGAGATGGCTTTGAACCTCAGAAATTGTGTCTAAGCATCTGGCTCAAATATCCTTAACCAGCGGGCTTAAATCATCTAGCTTATTCAACTTGCTTTATTGCAAATGAGTTATCTGCTCCATGGTTGATATGCAGCTGTAAGCTCAATTTTGAGGTCCAGGTTGGTTCCCAGACATCACAAGGTTCAAAGTCTCAAACTATAATTATTAGATCACAGTAATTGGCTGTGAAAGAAAGAGGGCCTGAAGGGAGAAAAGAGCAAGTCTTCTATGACTGTAATATCAAAAGGCCTAACACCAGATGGACATTTGAAAGGATATAAATATTTAAATCTAGAAAGGTGATAAAATCCTGGGTTTATCTATAACAAGCCTAAATGAACACATTAAAACATTAAGAATACATGTGTGATTCTGATTCTGATATTCAATAAGTCAATTATTTATTTACCTCACATTTATTAAACATACAGATCATACAGTTAATACATTTTAGATTCTTGTCTTTGATTATTGGTCTTATGTTCTGTAAGTTTCTTAAAAGTTGGATTTATTCTGCTTGCATTATTTTCATGTCCAACACACACACAACAAAAATCATGCAGAGTAAATTTTCAACATGATATCTCTATTTTTTTCCTCATTTCATTGTTCCTTTAAAAAATAAGCTTATTTTCTTTAGGGAATTATGCCTAAAATATATTATCACCTTAAATAGGAAGTTGTTCAAAAATAGTATTCCAAATTATTATGATATAACTTGAAAAAGGCAACAAAGAAATATGATTGAAGAGTACCTTTCTGCAGCAGCAAAAATTAAAGTTTTGAGATCAAAACCCAAATATTCAAAAATATTACTGTATTCTTTTTTAAGTTGCATAATAATCAAATCTCCACCAAAGATGACTCCCTCTACTCCTGCCACTTAATGGACACATTTTGCTCAGGCACTTACCTTTCATCATGATTCTAAGGGAGTAAACCCATTTCTCATTCCAGGGCAAATGACATTATCAGTCCAAATCATGGGAGTTAAGAATTGGGTAAGTATCATCTAAGCTGACAAATTAAAGAGAAGCACATTTATTGGATATTAGAAGGAAAGGATTTCCTCTCTCCCTTCTATAGAATAACAAAGAACCCTGGCATATTTCAGCTCTGAGGGGAATCAGCTTAAGGCAAATGCTAAAAACATCCTGTCCCGGAAACATCTGTATTTTCTTGTATGATTCTCCTATAAATGAGGGACTCCTTCAGGGAGGCAGAGAGCTTGTTGATGCAGGAGGTGAGTCATCCCACTGCTTCAGTGAGCTGGCTTATGGAGCGTCCTGTAGGCATGCTGAGAGTGAGGGGGACCTTCAAGGGCTGGCATGCACTAGATCATCCTTGAGGTGCCAAAATGGAAACACATCATATGCAAAGTGTCCAGTCCTATTTAGTACCTGGATTATGATATTTAATTTGAAACATTCTGACTTATACTCACAGTGACCTCCAAACTCTGTCAGAGTTGCTATCCATTTTGATGTAAATTACCATGGGATTGAGTGAACCGCTGTTTCATTTTAATTCCGAGGAACATTTGATTTTGTCATTATTTACTGTTGTTTATTGACATATATTTCCACAGACCAAATCTTTCATTACATATATAGGTGAACATAGAATCATAATTGTCTAGTATAGAAAATAAACCTTCTTGTATCATCCTCAGCATTTAATTATGCAAAACTAGTGACAAACATCTTTAGAAAAAAATAATAAAATAGTCCTTCAGTATTAAAATTTCTTATTAAAAAGCATGACATCGAAGTTAAGAGCATGGCATATTAATGCATAGATGAGTCAGGCATGAATAAAATGAATCTAATCCCATCTCTTATAGTAAATCAAAATCTTTGAAACCTACAGTTTGTAATGGGTTAACTGAAAAATATGACATATTTAGTTTTTTCATTATTCTGTGGTTTCTGATCATGTAACTTTTTAAACAATGAATACTCAGGATATAAACAAGGTACTGCATACTTACCAGGTGATTTTTATGTCACTCTGCTGAATGCAGGATAAATATATTTGGGCTTTTTATTGCTTGAGTAGAAAGTGCTCATTACTTATTATGTTTATAATATAGAAAAATTAAAAAACAAAAAACAAAAAAAAAGCTTTTAAATGGCATACATCACACTGTTGTAGTGGTGGACTTCCTCAAGATGGTCTTCTGTGGTTTGGGTGCAGTGGGAGGAGGCACAGTTGCAGGTCTGAGGGGGGGGAAGCTGTTACTGTGGCTTATTCCCAGCCCCCCGTTTTCTAGTGGAAAAGGAGGGAGATGAGGGGGAAGTGGGTGGGGAGGGCCTTGGGGAGGAAGCTTTCCTGGTGGGTGGACGGGTTCGCTGTGTAAGAGGACCTCCCTGTTCTTTACGTGATACCTGGTGTCACAGTCAGGACAATAGCCATGGTACTGGACTTTTTCATTAAACCTTACTCGTTCCCGAGGCCCAGCTTGGGGGCACCTGTCTTTTTCGGGTCTGTGCATCAGAGGCTGCCCGGGAGCCTTGTCCACGTTACTGCTGGGTTTGCAGTAGATTTCTCCATTGGGGATTTTGGTCGGTGCCCCAGGGAAGCCTCCATTCCGCAGAAGGGTGCCATTGGTCTTTACCGGGTTGACAGTGGGCGCCGCTCGCTGGGGGTCTTCACACTTCACGGGTGTCAACCGTGGAGGAGGCGCTGGAGGGTTTGGCTTTCTCAGGACCGTGAGGATAGCAGATGGGTGGGCTGGGGGTTTAATGAGGGGGGCATTGGCCTGCACTTTGATCTTCTCTATGCTGGAGGCTGTCGTCCCGCTTGAGCTACTATTTAGGGTGTCCGTCTTGGAGCTGTCAGTCATCTCATCCTCCAGCTGTAGGTCAGAGGTCAGGGTATCAATCTGGTCAACCACCTGGTAAAAAGCACAAGGGAATCATGTTGAACAACCCCAAGCAAAATATACCACAAGTGTCTTCCTATTTCATAATCAGATATGGGAACAGGGACTAATACTGAATGGTGAATTCCATTGTTCTTAAGTTTTCATTCAACAAATTTACAGAGTATCTACCAGAACAGCACCAACCATTTGATGACATAATGATTTCACATGCCTAGAATATGTTATTTATGTATATGTTCTATCCCTGACTCTGCTGTATCCAAAGATAAAATCTAATACAGAAACGTAACTGATTTTTAAAATTGATTTACAATATTAGTTTCAGGTGTACAATACAGTGACTTGATATTTTTATAGGTTACCCTTCATTTAAATGTATTATAAAATATTGACGATATCCCCTGTGCTATACAGTATATCCTTGTAGCTTATTTATTTTGTATGTAGTAGTTGGTACCTCTTAATCACTTACTCCTATTTGCTCCTTCCCCACCCTTCTCCCCACTGGTTGTTAAACTGATTTTAAACAGGGGAGGGGGCTTTCCTTCTGACTTATCCTGTAGAAAGCATAGGAGAACATTAATCTCATGCTAAAATGAAACAAGGCCTGATAATCTGCAAAAATCAAAACTTTTCTAGAGATTATCAGAGAACTGAGATCACAAACTAACCAAATAAACCGAACTGTAAAGAGCTCCAAACCCTGTGAAGGTAGACAGGACACAAAGACTGTTCCATCTTTGGCCAATCACAGGGAAAAGATGTAGTGTACAAAAGTGAGTAAAGAAAACAGCTAAGACATTAAAGAGTAATTAAAGGCAGAGTGTGCTATCATGACAAGTTAGAAACCTGAAGACCCCAGACACAATGCAGCCTGTTCTCACTCGTGGCCCTTTTTCCATAGGCTTCTCTGAGGGCAGGCAGAGACTGCAAAGGGTCCCTCTTGGGCACAAAAACTCACCCATTTCCCAGACCCTTCTTTCTTACAAAACAGAAGCCTTCAGCACTAGGGGGATGGCAAGAAACCCTCTAACTTCTAAGACATAGGCAATGATCAGCTGCTTTGATCAGCTGCTTCGAGGCTGGAAGAAAGAGGTGTCTATGTCCTTGGAAAAGGAGGTGAAACATTCTCTTGGATCCAGGAACCTACACTACTTACGTCTGCTACCACGTGGAGGAGGGATCCAAGTCACAGTCACTCAGTATATGCCAAAGACACAAGACAGAACCAAGAAACCAAGTAAGACTGCAGGCCCATCACACCACAATGCAGGATCAACCCCAAGTGTAGGAGAGTGATTGTGAAGACAGGAAAACTGGGTGGCAGAGTTCCAGGCCATGCCTTTCTAAGGCAAGTTGGGCAGGACAATCAGAGAGTCAAGGAGTTAAGGAATCTAGCACCTCCTACAACCAGCTGGCTTAGACTCTCTTTGTTATTAAGTCATGGTCTGGGATAGCCTGTGGGAAACATAGTCTCAGCTCAAATGCTCAATTTCAGAGCCAAGAAGTTTGACCCTCTATCATTTACATGCTCTGAAGTCACAGATCTTAGAGACCATTCTCACAGCTGCCGTACATGTGCTATTATGTTTACATGATGAAGGAAACTACGGGTGACTTTAAAAATAATTTATTTTTAAATGGAATGAGTCCCTTCATCACATGTTTCCATATGTAGGCTGTTTCTTCTTCTCTTACTCAGGCTGAAGTGTGTTCAACTGTGAAGTTAGCCCTTTGACACAGATTGGGCTCAAAATGAAGACATCATGACCAACCAGAAGGTAGAGAGGACACGGAGAATTTACTTCTTCCACAGGTGAGTCTTATGTGATTGGTTAATACCAGTACCATGAGAGCTAGGCCTTCAATTTTAGCAGATTTTAGTTCCTGAATCCATTCACTTCTCTCCATCTTCCTTTCTCTGATCCCAATCTGAACCTTGCCTCCCCTCTCCGTTCTATAATCTCAGTGGTCTTTTAAAAAACTGAGTTGTATTTTTGTCATTCCCTGCTTAAAACTTTTAATACCTGCTCATTTCTTCTGTGATACATATCAATTTAACATGGTCTCCAGGGGCTTGTAAAGTCTCAGTGTTGTTCTGGTAATTGTTGAATAACTGGTTCTTAGGGATTTGAGTCCTGATTTAAAGAGTTTGCCAGTTTCCATGGTGTGGACTCATGCCATGGTTAACTTCAAGTGAGTAAGGCAGCATCACTGAACGTGAGACTGGGAAGAAACATGCATGGGTGTATCATTATAAAGAGCTTCCACCACACCAGCAGAATAGACATAAACTCAGGAGCACAAATACATATTAAAATGTTGTAAAATAATTAGGAATGACTAGAATCAGGCAAAAAACTTTTCTTTTTAATGTAATTTATTTAATATAGGTTTATATACTTCAGTTTTCAATAACTGTGAAGCAGTTATTTCACAACTGGCTCACAAGTTTTCTGAAAATAAAACAATTGGCCCTTTTTAACCAGTATGAGCACTCCTAACTACTTTCTATATGTTGTTGTTGTTGTTGTTGTTGTGTGTGTGTGTGTGTGTGTGTGTGTGTTAGCCATTCAGTCTTGTCTTGTCTGAGTCTTTGCAATCCCATGGACTATAGCCCACCAGGTTATTCTGTCCATGGAATTCACCAGGCAAGAATACTGGATTGGGCTGCCATTCCCTTCTTCAGGGGATCTTCTCCACCCAGGGATCAAACATGAGTCTCCGGAATTGCAGGCAGATTCTTTACCATTTGAGCCATCAGTTGTTGTTGAGTTGCTAAATTGCATCCGACTCTTTGTAGCTCCACAGACTACAGCATGCCAGGGTTTCCTGTTTTTTACTATCTCCTGGAGTTTTCACAAACTCATGTCTATTGAGTCAGTCATGCCATTCGACTATCTCATCCTCTGTTGCCCCCTTTCCTCTTACCCCCAGTCTTTATTAGCATCAGGGTGTTTTCCAATGAGTTGGCTCTTCATATCAGTTTGCCAAAGTATTAGAGCTTCATCTTCAGCATCAGTCCTTCCGATGAATAGTCAGGGTTGATTTCCTTTAGAATTGACTAATTTGATCTTCTTGCTGTCCAAGGGACTCTCAACAGTCTTCTCCAGCACCACAGTTTGAAAGCATCAATTCTTCGACTCTCAGCCTTGTTTATCGTTCAACTCTTACACCATACACAACTACTGGAAAAACCATAGCTTTGGCTATATGGACATTTGTTGGTAAAGTAATGTCTCTCTCTCTCTCTTTTTTCTTGTTTCTTCTCTTTAATTCACTGTCTAGGTTTGTCATAGCTTTTCTTCCAAGAAGCAAGTGTCTTTTAATTTCATGGCTACAGTCACCATCTGCAGTGATTTTTCAGCCCAAGAAAATAAAATGTATCACTGTTTCCACTTTTTCCCCATCTATTTGCCATGAAGTGATGTGAACAGATGCCATGATCTTAGGTTTTTAAATGTTGAGTTTTAAGCCAATTTTTTCACTCTCCTCTTTCACCTTCATCAAGAGGCTCTTTAGTTTCTCTTCACTTTCTGCAATTAGAGTGATTATCATCTGCACATCTGAGGTTGTTGATATTTCTCCTGGCAATCTTGATTCCAACTGTGATTTATTAAGCCCGGCATTTTTCATGATGTACTCTGTATATAGCTTACATAAGCAGGGTGACAATATACAGACTTGACGTACTCCTTTCCCTATTTGGAACCAGCCTATTGTTCCATGTCCAGATTTAACTGTTGTTTCTTGACCTGCATACAGATTTCTCAGGAGACAGGTCAGTGGTCTGGTATTCTCATCTCTTCAGGAATTTTCCACAGTTTCTTGTGATCCACACAGTCAAAGGCTTTAGAGTAGTCAATGAAACAGAAGTAGATTTTTTTTTTTAATTCCCTTGCATTTTCTATGATCCAACGGATGTTAGAATTTTATTTCTGTTTCCTCTGCCTTTTTGAAATCCAACTTGTACATCTGGAAGTTCTTGGTTCACATACTGTTGAAGCCTACCTTGGGGAATTTTTAGCATTACTTTGCTAGCATATGAAATGAGTGCAGTTGTGTGGTAATTTGAACATTCCTTAGCTTTGATAACCCGGGCTTCCCTGGTAGTTCAGAGGGTAAAGCGTCTGCCTGCAATGAGGGAGACCTGGGTTTGATCCCTGGGTTGGGAAAATCCCCTGGAGAAGGAAATGGCAACCCACTCCAGTATTCTTGCCTGGAGAACCCCATGGACAGAGGAGCCTGGTAGGCTACAGTCCATGGGGTGGCATAGAGTTGGACACGACTGAGCAATTTCACTTTCACTTTATTTTCAACTCTAATAATATTTCCTTTCTTTTCTCACACTTTTTCGTATTCTTTTAGATCCTCATAATTGCCAGTCTGCTTCCCACCCTAAGACATTTGAACATACTATTTTTTCTTGAAATGCTCTGACTTCTCCTCTTTGTCTAATTAACTCTTACTTTTTATTAAAATCTTAGCTCAGGAGTTAAACTTGTGAAGTAAAATTTTCCCCTTCTACTGGGATTTCTGTTATTGGTCTAGTTAATTTGTTAAATATTCACAAGAAAACATTTCATTCATTTGAAGTTATCACATACTTTTTATATTATATGTTTAGTAGTAGCTGAGCATTGGAATAATGTCTTCTCTCTAGATCTCAATCTCAGTGAGACTGAGGACCTTGCTGGTTTCTGCTCTTGGATCCTAAAGACCAAATATGTGAATGGTATACAAAAGGGACTCAACAAATACTTGTTGTATGAATTCATTGAGGTTGTTTCTTTGATTCAACTGTAAGCAAAAGCACTTCTTTTTCTATTTGATTTTTGAAGTGGTTACTTTAAATTCTAGAATAAAATCAGGGGAAAATGGCTTAGCTATAAATGATGCCCAGAGTTCAGTTCAGTTCAGTTGCTCAATCATGTCTGACTCTTTGCAACCCCTCATGGACTGCAGCATGCAGTCCCTTCCTTGTCCATCAAAAACTCCCAGAGCTTTCTCAAACTCATGTCCATTGAGTCGGTGATGCCATCCAACCATCTAATCCCTGTCATCCCCTTCTTCTCCTGCCCTCAATCTTTCCCAGCATCAGGGTTTTTTCCAATGAGTCAGTTCTTTGCATCAGGTGGCCAAAGTATTGGAGTTTCAGCTTCAGCATCAGTCCTTCCAATGAATATTCAGGATTGATTTCTTTTAGGATGGACTGGTTGGATCTCCTTGCAGTCCAAGGGACTCTCAAGAGTCTTCTCCAACGCCACAATTCAAAAGCACTAATTCTTCTTTATAGTCCAACTCTCACATCCATACATGACCACTGGAAAAACCATAGCTTTGATTAGATGGACTTTTGTTGGCAAAGTAATGTCTCTGCTTTTTAAATGATGCACAGAGTAGGTATCACATTCTCTAGCTCTTGGCCAGATATCATAGAAATTCAAGTGGAAGGATACCTAAATATCATGATAGATAGATGAACATCTTGGCTCATGTGTACTGTGTACTGTTTAACCCAGACTGGTTACCTACCTAAGCCTTTTTTTTTAATCTTCAGCAAAAGAGAGAAAGCTAGTCTACTGTGAGGAAAGGGAAAATGATTTTCAGAGATAAATAGACTGCCTGGGGCCCTGATGTTTCAGTAGTTGCTGACTGGTTTTGGTCTGTACAGTGCTATTTCCCAAATGCCTAAAAATGCCAATAGAACAACAAAAACCAGAAACAAGCAAAATAATGCCCTCATGGGACAGGGAATCTAGTGGAATGGCCTGACATCAATTAGGTCCTCAAACAAGTAACTGTAAAAGCACATCTGCCTCAGGTGCTTTGAAAGAGAAGTACAAGCTATTATAAGAGGAAAATAAAACCATGTGAGAAAGTGGGTGAAGCATTCCTGAAGGATGAGTTACAGTGAACTGGTAGAAGAGGAGTGATTCCAGAAGTCCATTTAGGAAAGCGCCTCATCAAGGTACTTGGAGAGAAGAGAACCCCTGAGCATCAGCAACTTGGAGTGGGCTCTTGGCTGAAGGACACTGAGACAGACAAGGCTGGAGAGCTGGGTGGCAGCTAGGCTGCAAGAGTCCTAGTTATGTTGTGATAAAGGACTGCATATTGTTAAAAGGGTTTCAGAAGTGAGAGAAGCAATATTCAAAGAGGCAATGAATTCAGTTTTTCAGAACTAATTAAAGAATATGCAGTCTCAAGCAGGAAAGCATAAGCAAACACACAACCAGAGATACTACAGTGAAAATACAGAACATTAGAAAGTAATGATTAAAGTTTTACAACAACAAAATAAACACCAAATATTTACACAATAACAAAATTTAGACAGGAGATTTTCACACAGGCAATGGAAGCCTCAATACAATTTAGAAATATGTTTCCTACTGAAAGAAAGAAATTGGATATGGAATATAGTGTAACTTTTCTGTGAAAGTGAGAGTGAAATAGACATAATCCATCAGAGATGAAAAATAATGAATGAAATAAAATTTAAAGCTCATGTATACACACACACACTGAAAAAATGGGATAAAAGTTATGAAGAAATAATTCACATACGGTAAGCTCCAAATTTTCAAAAATCATACACTCAGTCTCATGAGTAATCAAGCTAGTGCAAACTCAAGAAAAATGAGAAACTATTTATTTTAGTAGTTTTTATTTTAGAAAAACAAACTAGTCCAATGGTTCTATTTGATGATGAGGTGAATAAATGGGAACTTTGTATATTGCCAGTGGAAATGTAAATTCAGTGCATTGGGGAACTTTTTGACAATGTCTTATAAACTGGTTAAGGTTCATACTCTATGGTATAGATCTTCTAGGAACAAAGTCTGGACTATTCTGGAGAAATTCTAAGAGATGTGCACAGCGTTGAAAAAGCACAAGGATAGTTCTTATACATTATTTTTTCTTTTTTGGTTTGTTTTGCCATGGCAAAAAATTGGAAGCAACCTAAATATCTGTTAGTAAGTGATAAGGTAAGTAAATATAAACTAGTTCAAATGAATTAAATATAGCTATACGTATCAACAGTGATAAATCTCAAAAACCTTCAGTTGAGGGCAAATATGTTAAAAAAAATCCACTAAAAGTATAATACATACTGTTTATATGTAGAAGCACAGATATTTTAGTTTATACAACATGAAATATATGATATACATTAAGTTTAGGCAAGAAGGAAGAGGAAAGACTGTCAGGAGACAGCGACATAGATGAAATATTTTCTTTTAAAACTTCATATAAAGTAATTATGATAAAGTGTTAACATTTGTTAAGTTCAGGTAATATTTGATATAGTATTTATTTTATGTCATGTGTAAAATCTTTTATAATTGAAGATAAAATAAATATTTATCACTACTTAAATAAATTTAGGAAGAAATAGAAGTATTTCTACAGATGCATGTGGAGAACACATTGAAGCCTGCTGAAGTTTATTTACTTGGCGAGTTAGAGGATATTGCAGCCAAGTGAAAGATGAATAAATTAACCAGACAAGGAATACACTGTATCCTTATAATTACACTTCTATGTTTTGCTAACAGAATTTCAAAGTATCATATTGCAACTAAAGGAATTATAACCACAGGCATGATGGAATTAAGGGGAAAACAAAATAAAAAAAAAGGAGGACTAGAGAGACATGCTGCAGATATTGAGAGGTGAGAAGGCAGCATGACATCAATCAAAAATATAAGAACATCCACACCTAAACATCAGGAACAAAGGAGAAATGTGTATCTCAAACTTGAAACTGAGTCATCTGTCCAAGTGGAATCTATTTATGGGAGTGAAACAGCAAGACTTAAAGAAAGGATAATGCATTTAGTGATCCCAGAAAGTTTTCTCTCTTATTGGAAGATAAATATGAAGGTTATAAACTTGCTTAAAGATTCTTACTAAAATTTGAACCGTTTTTTGAGAGAAAAGGCAGTATATGATTTTGAAGGTGTTTTGTTGTTTTGCTTTTGTAATATTTATTTAAGCGGCAATTTATACCCTTTTCTCTGAAAGTAAATAAGATTTTAAAATAACAGGAATCATAATTCATCATTAAGCCTGATCAACAGAAAATAAGCTAAAATGACAATGCAATTTTTCTTCTTTTTATTTGGGGTCAATTGGGTTTGACAAATATTTATTGTACAAATATTATTAATCTGTTACTATATGAGACACTGAGGATTAAAAAATGAGGCTTCTAGTTTAATAGACACTGATCATATGGACTTAGTGCTTTCCTTTGCAAATCATATTCAAATGAGAGTAAAAACTAAAAACAGTAATAAATTCAGAAAATCTTCTCAAACTGTGGTCTAAGTGTGATCAGAGATTTTTATAAGTACATGAAAGCGAAAGCATTAGTCACTCAGTTGTGTCCAACTCTTTGTGATCCCATGGTAGCCCTCCAGACTCCTCTGTCCATGGGATTCTCCCAGCAAGAATACTGGAATGGACTGCCATTCCCTTCTCCAGGGATCTTCTCCACCCAGGGATTTAACCTGGGTCTCCAGCATAGCAGGCGGGTTCTGTACCATCTGAGCCACCAGGGAAGCGCATATGAATACTTGAGTGAATTAATAAAAAGGTGGTAAAAGCACTGATGGAGTCCCAGAAGGATTCCAAACTTGAAAATGCAATAGAGACAGTAGGAGCGAGAAATAACGCAAAATTTAGGGTGTGAAATTGTTGAGTGACTATCTTTCATAATGGAAAAATGTTTGTGTCAAATGGTGCAACAAGATTGGCAATGTGCTAATAGCTTACATCCTAAAGATAAACTGAAATTCTTGCTGTAAAGAAACTGAACAATGTCTCTGGATAAGAAGGCCCAAAATGTGGTTGGTAGCATCTTAAAACAAAGCTCGTCTCCTCTATTATTATCACAATAATAATATTGAGTTCTTCCATTGGGAAGGTGGTAGAAATTAGGCAAGAGCAGCTAGCTTGTCTTCTAAAGTACTGCATGCCCATCTGACATATTCACAATCTTCAGTCAGCATCCTGCCTTTTCCTGCATGTAGGAGAGGCTGATAAAACATCTTAATAATGCCAACATCACAAAATAGAAGGACGAAGATGAATGAACAGATCAATATTAAGATAAAGTGATAAAGTGGCCGTTATTAGTTAATTAAGAGAACTTTGTAGTAATTTTAATTAATGTACTAGGAGAAGTTTGAAAATACATTGCGGCTATAAAATAATACAATGTTATAAAAGAAGAGACATAAAATAAGACACATTTGAAGTATAAAATATAAATACAAATGTAAAGAGATATTTTCAAGAAAATCTAAAAGAATCTAAGAAATATTCCTAATCATAAATCAAAAATATTTTAAGGAAAATGTAAGAAAAGATTTAAAGGCATGGAACACAAGAAAATCAATGCTGCAACTTCAACGCCTGAGAAGTTCTAGTAAAAAAGGGGGGAAAAGAGAAAAAAAATGTGGGATTGCAATAATTAAAAAAAAAATAAAGGGAAAATTTCACAGTTGACAATACTAGGAGCTTCAGATAGAAAGAGTCAATTGAGTGCTAATCAGGATGAATGAAAAAGAAAACAAAGTCAATCACTTACCAAATAAACACAGAAAACCCAGAAAGAGGTGATAATTAAATAATCATCACAGTGTCTTCTGGATGAGTGGAGGATGAAAGACATTTTACCAGTAACCTCCAAAGGTCTGCAGCAAAAATAATTTTAACCCTGATTCTATAGTAACTAAATCAACAACTTATTATAATGAAAAATTAAAATGTTCAGGTATTAGGACAATTTACTTCTCTTGTGTCTGTGCTTTAAAAGTTAAGGATATTCTATAGCTCAGTAAAATGGAATCCAAGAAAGGAGGAAAGCACAGGATGCAAGAAACATAATTAACACAGAAGTGTGAAAACAAATACAAAAAATTCTAGAATGATAACTGTACTAGAGTCCCCAAAGTGATTATTCTAAGCTAAAAAGGGAAATCAGAAGCCTTCAAGAAAAAATAATGAATTACATTCAACGGCCATATTACTGAAAAGCTGTCAGCACATTCAGTTAGGTTCAGTTCAGGTCAGTCACTCAGTTGTCTCCGACTCTTTGTGACCCCATGAATTGCAGCACGCCCGGCCTCCCTGTCCATCACCAACTCCTGGGGTTTACTCAAACTCATATCCATCAAGTCGGTGACGCCATCCAGCCATCTCATCCTCTGTCGTCCCCTTCTCCTCCTGCACCCAATCCCTCCCAGCATCAGGGTCTTTTCCAATGAGTCAGCTCTTCGCATGAGGTGGCCAAAGTATTGGAGTTTCAGCTTCAGCATCAGTCCTTCCAATGAACACCCAAGACTGATCTCCTTTAGGATGGACTGGTTGGATCTCCTTGCAGTCCAAGGGACTCTCAAGAGTCTTCTCCAACACCATAGTTCAAAAGCATCAATTCTTCGGAGCTCAGCCTTCTTCACAGTCCAACTCTCACATCCATACATGACCACTGGAAAAACCATAGCCTTGACTAGACGGACCTTTGTTGGCAAAGTAACATCTCTGCTTTTTAATATGCTATCTAGGTTGGTCATAACTTTCCTTCCAAGGAGTAAGCGTCTTTTAATTTCATGGCTGCAGTCACCATCTGCAGTGATTTTGGAGCCTGAAAAAATAAAGTCTGACACTGTTTCCACTGTGATAGGGAAAAGAAAACTATTGCAGTGAGTGATGAGTATAATGTGTGTAAAAAGAGAAACCATTTGAAACTTGAGTTCTCTTTTGAAAGGTTCAGGTTTAGAAATATAGGTGTAAATTTATTCCTTTGTGAGTTCATTAGCAGTGTTTCATTCTACTTTTATTATTGAGATGCTGGTTACTGAATGAAAGGAATGTTTCTTTGTGAATATTTAGCAAATATTTTGTGGCACTATCCAAAAAATGCATTAAGTTAGCTCCTTGACAGAGGATGCACATGGACATACATATTTCAGTAGGTTAATTTCTTTTTAAGTCAAATTGTTTTATAGCCATGGAATGAACAGTATGTAGAAAGTCCAGGTCTAAATATAAAACTCTAGATATGATTTATCCAAAAATGTTAATGGGTCTTGGCAGCCTTGGAAAATTACACAGGTATCAGTTTATCACAAATAACAGTTTATGTTATTTAAAGCACTTGATCCAAAATTAGTAACTACAATTTGCAAAATGAAGATGTTTAATTTTTTTAGCTTATAATACAATAGTACCTGGTTTCATTTAAATCATTTCCTCATAGAACTGCAAGCATTTTTGAGGGGCTGTTGGAGGAAGTAGAAATCCCCCAAATTATCACACACAGTTTCTAAATTTCATATACCCACATGCTTACTGTTTAGAATAAAGAAACATAAGACAACTGAGAACCAAGGAATTAAGTGCTATTAATGCACAGCTCAGCTCTAATGTACTAGCTATAATGATCACTTCATGTAAGTCTCACGTTTACTTGCCTGTTAAGTTTTAGTGAGTATTTACAACTTTTCTTTCCTTTGTAACAAATATTACCCACAGATTATGACAGTTGAAACACATTGCTAACTTTAATTTCTGTTTTCATAAAATACCTTGTTATTTTAACAGGCAATATGCTTGTACTAAGGTTTCTTGTAAAATGTGGAAAAGGAAACATCCCTCATCACAATTGCTTCAGCAGCTTAATAGATGTAAAAGACTCATCCTCTTGCCTTTTGTGAGTACACACATCAAAATGATTCCATTATGTTAATAATGTAAAGGAGGAAGCTGTAACTCATGATAATGGACCTGTAAACTTAGCACATGCTTATAGCTCTCAATCTCTAATAACTTTCTGTATTTGTAAAAGTGCAAATGAATAAACTCAGATTGTGCGTTACATTCCTTACTGATGATAAACTAGCTCAATAAAAAGTATTCTGTAAGCATCTTGAGTAAAGTTGTAAGAATAAAATTCTTCTCTATCCAACCCATTGTCTCTTTCATTTAATCCAGTTTTTGCATTGCAGCCAGACAGCGCTTTCCTTAAATCTGTACATATAACATAAATGATTAAGCCTTAAGTGGTTTCTTATTGCTCTTTGGATAAAGACTAAATACTTAATAAAAACATGATCTGGGTCCTGTTTTGTACATCAGCCTGCCCCATGCCCCTGCTTTTTCTATTTCGTTCTGTGCTTAGAAGATGCTAAGCTGGATCTTTGAATAAGTCATCCTCCACCAAGACATGGTTATTCTTCACTGTCTGTACAAAACACACACACTCATAGGCACACATATTCATTTCCTTATCCTTCAAAAATTAACCCTTATTTCTCCTCTTCAAGGAAAGCTTCCAGATAGCCCTGAAGTCCTGCAACACAGCCTAGAGATCCTGCATCTGTGCTTCACAGTATGAAATGCACTAACAAAGTGATGGATCATGTAAATAGCTCTTTAATGCCTTTCTCCATGGTGAAAATGTAAGGACCCAGAGGGCAGAGCATCCTGTGCCATTATGCCTAAAACAAAATATGTATTAAATGAAAAAATCATAACATAAAAAAGTAAAGCAAAGATACTATAACAAAATACTTTTACATTAGGTTGCTATTGCTTATGGTTTGATGTGTATTTGTAAACTTTTGAGGTGATTGATTCAGGTTGGAAATAAACTAAGTTCATGAGACTGCTTTTTTTTAAAATTTCTTTCTTTTTTCCATTTAATTAGTTGGAGGCTAATTACTTTTCAATATTGTAGTGGTTTTTGCCATACATTGACATGAATCAACCATGGATTTACATGTATTTCCCCATCCCGATCCCCCCTCCCACCTCCCTCTCCACCCGATCCCTCTGGGTCTTCCCAGTGCACCAGGCCCGAGCACTTGTCTCAGGCATCCAACCTGGGCTGGTGATCTGTTTCACCCTTGATAGTATACTTGTTTTGATGCTGTTCTCTCTAAACATCCCACCCTTGCCTTCTCCCACAGAGTCCAAAATTCTGTTCTGTACATCTGTGTCTCCTTTTCTGTTTTGCATATAGGGTTATCATTACCATCTTTCTAAGTTCCATATATGTGCGTTAGTATACTGTATTGGTTTTTACCTTTCTAGCTTACTTCACTCTGTATAATGGGCTCCAGCTTCATCCATCTCATTAGAACTGATTCAAATGAATTCTTTTTAATGGCTGAGTAATATTCCATGGTACATATGTACCACAGCTTCCTTATCCATTTGTCTACTGATGATCTATTTCTTATCTTAAAAATATAAGGTATTTTCTATTAGAGGAAAGAACCTGCAATGATATATTAAAGTACATTTGCAAGATTACTAAAAGATATCATTTACCAATATCAGTATTAAAATATTTATATACACATTAAAATGAAACTTTAACATATGTTTTTACTTCTTATCAGACACTGAATTTACTATATAACATAAGGGGAAAGAAAGTTTGTAACTTAGACTAATATTTGTCCACGTTATCTTAGAATCTATATGAATATTAAATTACTTGTCAAAAATTCATCAGAAAAAATCTATTACTCCTTTCTTGATATCTCAAACACATAATTACAGAAATGATAGCATTTATTGAACTTTCAATATTACTAGAAATGCTGATATTGATAACATAGCTGGATTTGAAGGTACGACACTTGGACATAATTACAATTTGGGCTCTCATTAGCTGTATGATGGTAAAACTGGGTCTCCCTTCCTAATATTAGTTCTCCCACATTGTTAATTAAAAGAAAAAAGATGAAAGAAAGAAAAATTGTCTGTGGTATCTGTGTACCTGTAAGAGTATGATTACATATAAAATGTTTTGAGAGGAGAGAGGAAGAACAGTTAATTCTGCCAGAGAGAGAGAAACAAGGCCAGAAATAGGAGTATTAAGCTTCCTTGGTGGCTTAGCTGGTAAAGAATCTGCCTGCAATGCGGGAGACCTGGGTTTGATCCCTGGAGAAGGGAATGGCTACCCACTTGCCTGGAGTAGTCTTGCCTGGAGAATTCTATGGACAGAGGAGCCTGGCGGGCTACAGGCCATGGGGTCCCAAAGAGTCAGACACTGCTGAGCAACTAACATACTTTGGAAGGATCAGGTAGAAGAAAAGTGGAAGATAATTCCAGGCACAATAAAATTCAAAGTTAAGGAAGTGAAGTCTCTCTCAGCCGTGGCTGACTCTTTACGACCCCATGCACTGTAGCCTACCAGGCTCCTCCGTCCACGGAATTTTCCAGGCAAGAGTACTGGAGTGGGTTGCATTTCCTTCTCCAGAGGATCTTCCCAACCGAAGAATCGAAACTGGGTCTCCTGTATTGCGGGCAGACGCTTTACCATCTGAGCTACCAGGGAAACCCTAAAACGTAAAGGAAAGGAGGTTTGAAAATCAACTGAGATTTCCAGTAGAAAGCTGTCCAATGTGGTAGACCAGAAGGGGTGTGGTTTCTGCATGTGTGTTGTGTGTGTGTGTGTGTGTGTGTTCACACACACTTGAGGGCATGTTTAATAGATGAAGAGACAAACTAGGAAAAGCAGAAAGTGTATAGAGACAGAAAAAAATGGGATGCAGGTGAGGAAGTGCTGCAAACCAAAGCGTCTTCAACACCATGTTAAATGTTATAAATTGGCCTTTACTTGAAAGTTAAAGGCAAAGTTGAAACACAAAAGTGATGTGAGCAACTATGATTGTATAGAGCCTTGAGGGAGTGGAAAGACAGTGCCATAAAACAAGTCATTAAAAATGATTATTCTTGTCATAAGTAAACCTAGGGAAAATTATTGAAAATGATGCAAATGGGAAGGTTACATGACATTATTTTTGCATTAGTGAAAAAACATCTGAAAATCTCTAAAGCCCATCTTTAGAATGTCTTTCCCAATTTGAAAATATCCAGTCTAGCTCAATTATTGTGAAGGCGTGTGGGGCATTATCCTTGGTTTAATAAAGGTATGAAAGCATTATGATATCCCCCCCTGTGCCTGAGTTCTACTCCATTCTTAATGGAGTAAGGGAGTTTCGTTTTAAAATATAACAACTTCGTGTCTGATTTAATGAGCCAGAATACATGAGATGAAAGAGAGGGGATTTAAAATTTGGAATTCTTTTATAATAGGCTTCTCAAGCATCTATCTTCATTGTCACAGGCCTCGAGAGATATTTTATAAAAAATAATTTAACATAATTTGAAAAACAACAAAAAATCTTACCGCAGAGAGTCAACAGCCATTTAAATCTGCTAGGACTTTGAAAATTGATCTTTCACAGCTGTCATTTTGTTGAAAAATATGTGAAAGACTTCAGCATGGATTTTTTTTTTACAAGAATGGAGTATTCATAACAAAAACTATTCCTACTGTTTAGTACTAAAAAAAAGATATGCAAAGGTACTATAAATACACATGTTCTATATAGGTATTAAAATTAATGAAATGTATAATATTTTTCTAATACTTTTAAGATGTTAAGGCAATGAACATATGAAAACTTACCCCATCTGTGAGTTTGAACTATTGACTACTTTTCACTTATTAAATTATAAAACAGTACCTTACCAATATACCTTAAATATTATATTTTGTGTACAGTCAGGATAAGATTCTTGCATACTTTATATACTATAACCACATTTAAATTTTTGCTTTTAACCAGGTAAACTTTGGTTGCCACATAAACTTTACTGTTTATCTTAACAATTATATTTTCATTGGTTAAAAAGATATATATATATATATATGTATATATGAACTGATGTGAAGAGCTGACTCAAATATTTAATACCCTGATGATGCTGGGAAAGATTGAGGGCAGGAGGAGAAGGGGATAAAAGAGGATGAGATGGTTGGATGGCATCACTGACTCAATGGACATGGGTTTGGGTGGACTCCGGGAGTTGGTGATGGACAGGGAGGCCTAGAATGCTGAGGTTCATGGGGATGCAGAGTCGGACACAACTGAGCGACTGAACTGATACTGATTATATATGAAAGCACTCTAGTGGCCAATATTATAGATAGTTCTACTGTAACTTGGGCTTCCCAGGTGGTGCTAGTAGTAAAGAACTTGCCTGCCAATGCAGGAGAAGCAAGAGACTCGAGGTTCGATCCCCGGGTCAGGAAGATCCCTTGGAAGAGGGCATGGCATTCACTCCAGAATTCTTGCCTGGAGAATTCCATGGACAGAGGAGCCTGGTGGGCCACAGTCCATGGGATTGCAGAGTCAGACGTGACTGACTGACCAGCACACACACACTACTCTACTTGGTCAAATTCTCTATTGTTTGAAAAACAGGGAGACTTCCCTGGGAGTGCAGTGGTTGGGACTCTAAGCTTCCAATGCAGGGGGCACAGGTTCGGTGCCTGGTCAGGGACCTAGTGTCCTTCATACCATGTGGCATGGCCAATAAACAAATAAATAAAAATTATTAGCCTATTTGTTACATTGCTAATCTAAAACCCAGGAATACTGTTTCTTCTTTCAAAACTACATTTTCTTTTTTACCAGGGTCTAAATTAATGAAAAGGTGGAATAATTGTGCTACTTAACATCATTAAGAATGGAATTTTTAAAAATATGCCATATAATACAAAATTATGAGGCAGTGTGAATAAAATGTGCTGAAATTTCAAAGTTTAACTAGCAGAAAAAATTAGATTTTGCATATGGATTTAGAACACATATAATCTAAGAATTAGAGGATGATGACTAAATATTCCAGGTAATTTGTAGTATCTAGCCATTTAGACATTTTTTTTTCCAGAAGGCTGGTGTTAACCATATGTTTACATAATAATAATGTGAATAATACATTTACAATAAATAATGATGTAAAATAATTATGTTTACATAATAATGATGAGGAATGCTTTAAAGCAATGTAGCATTTTCAGATATACCACAAAAACAGAGTTGTCAAATTTAACTGAGGAAGGCATGTGGGTACACTGCAATAAAGAAGGGAATTATGGTGGACAGTAGAAGACATGATTGTCTAAAGGGAACACAAAGCGGGCACTGTCTTGACCTTTTTGAAAGATTTCAAGAGAGGAGAGAAGACTGACTTGTATATAAAGTTTACAGACTTTTCAAACATACACACACCAAGATCATACAAACCAAATCTGTACACAGGGGTTAACCAGCTTATACCACACCATTTTGAGAGCCCCGGCACAAGAGACTCTATGTCATTATACCAGTCCAATTTAGACTAGTCTCTTTTTGCACCTTTGAGAAAACCTTTAGACAAATGGTTTTGAAAATGAATATACGTGAATTAGCCTTAAGCAATAAATGAGGGCATCTTACTTGCTGCAGGGTCAGTTTAGCTCTTAAAGCATTCTTTTAACCTTTCATTGCCTCATTACATGTAGAAAGAAGTGCCCACTGAGTTATTCTTCCCAGTACCAAGCAGATCTTATGGAAGACAAGGACTTGTCTAGCTGTCGATAACATTTGTTAGTTTTAATGCATGCTTCACTAGTTGTTAATTTTTTTAAAGTAAATCAAGTCCCCAACTTCAATGTTTATTATTACTAAACAAAATTCAACTGTAGTCCACCTCAGAAGATGTAGCAACATGAGGTTGTCATTGCATGTTACCAAAGGACTTTTTATTACAAGCTGTTTCATAGCATTGCTCAGCAAATAGTGCCAATACACAGATAGCTCACTTAGAGTCAGTGGTCAAAAATAATACAGTAATAATCCAGCTCTCTAAAATATAAGGGGAGTACTCTACAAAGATGTCAATGTGTATATTAGAGAGCTAAGAGTATTTTAGAATCTCCTTCCTCATTAACAAATAAAAGGGAAAACAGTAAAAATCCTTAATTTCATAAACAAAATAAATAAATATGTAAATAAAGAGGAATAAGTCACAGTCTTAAATTTGAAACACTGTAAGCAAAAGAAATATAATTTAACTCAAGTCAGTACAGATCTTTAAGCTGGTCGTAGTACCTCAGGATGGTACCAGTGAAGTTGACAATAGTCTTCAAGTTTTCAAATTTGTGTCAAATATGAAAAAAATAGATGTGGACTCTGAGTGGGCAGAACTGTAGAAGAGAGGATAGTGAAACAATTAAGTAAGCAAGGGGCTGAACTGTAGGAATAATACAACAAAAAAGGGCCAATGCAAAAGCCTTGAAAGAAGCAGTAGTATGAAGCAGAAGACGACATTTACCTGTTCTAAAAAGGGAGAGCAACAATTGCAGGATCCCTCTTCACCCTTCTCCTGCCCCCACTGCCCTGGCCCTCAAGCTATAGAACTGCAATTAGAACATGAAATAAGCTCAGCTTCACACTGGGGCTTGCTTGGGAAGATAAGTCAGACTTAAGACATGCTAGGAATAGTTAGGAAAAGTCACCCATACTACTTGAGGCCCAATGGAAGCTCAAAGCAGAGCTACTTAGTTAAACAAGACAAAAAGAACTGGCATGGTGATTCTATAAGCACAATTGTGGCAAGAAAAGAAAAGAATCAAAAGAGTACATTATGCAAAAGACAGGTAAAGAAACTCATTTTGAAAGAAACTTGCCCTGAGTGCTTTCTGTGCTAAAGAAACACTCAGTGAAATAAACAAACAACAAAAGAATAAAACAGAAAAGGAATTGAAGACCCAAAGAAACATGGTGCATTTCCAAACACAACCATTACCAAACTCATAAGTGAAATGCAAACAGCAAGCTAGAAAACAGACATGACTGCAATGCAATTACTGACAAAAAGGGAAAGCTTGACATGATCTCTGTGACTGCAGAAAGGAAAACCTGGAGTTTCAAATAGGCTTGTTTGGAATATTTTCAGCATCTGGGGTAAAACTAAAATACCATACAATGAAATATTAAATAATTATAATTTCAAGCTAATAAACTATTTTTAAATGTTTACAGAATTTCTGGACAACTCAGCATCCACGTCAGAGGAAGGCAGAGAAGGTGGACAAGCTCCAGCCCCCAGCCTCTAACCCGGGCCCATCACTGTCTTTTTCCCACCCTAGTGTTCCTTACACCTTGAGTACCTCAAATACATATGTGTGCATACCCCAGGCCACACTTCCAAACTCTGTCTAGTCTCTACAAATAGTCAGTATTTTACCAATATTTATTTAAATATTTAAATAATATTTATTAAAGATAAGTAAGTCTGTGTGTGATTAGTCACTCAGTAGTGTCTGACTCTCTTTGCGACCTCATGGGCTGTATGTAGCCTGCCATGCTCCTCTGTCCATGGGATTCTCCAGGCAAGAATACTGAAGTGGGTTGCCATCCCCTCCTCCAGGGAATATTCCCAATCCAGAGATTGAACCCAGGTCTCCCGCTTTGCAGGTGGATTCTTTACCATCTGAGCCGCCAGGGAAGTCCAAGAATACTGGTGTGGGTAGCCTATCCCTTCTCCAGGGAATCTTCCTGACCCAGGGATCAAACCGGGGTCTCCTGCATTACAGGCGGATTCTTCACCAGCTGAGCTATCAGGGGAGCCCCAAATAAGTCTAAAGATAAATATATCAGTGGTGTGGTCTATATTCAGAAAGCTATAGGAAGCTACCACACTCCTTGAAATGTGTTTGGAGCTCATGGTAGAGGAATTCCAGAATCTAGGGTGCTGCAGTATGTTCCACATGGGAAATATGGACTCTGCACATGGCTGCCTGGTCTCCTGCAGCAGATAGTGGAGGGTGGGGTTGGGGAGCTCTAATGTACGGAGTTCAAGGAAGGAGTCTGTCTTGCTCAGATCTAAAGATAGTGTTGACTGCAGAAATTAGAAAATAACAGTAACTGCAAAGGAAATTCAAAGTTGATACGTGGCACAGAGAATATTGGTTTTCCTAGGAAGTAAACATTATTATGGAACAGAAGGAATAACACACTCAAAATGTTTAATTTCTCTGAAAGGAAGAAACTACCAAGTTTGGGTGTTAAACTATGCAATATGCTTCAGTGAAATCTGTTGGTGAATGATTACCACTAAGGAATATCCAGCATTTTAAGGCTAGACATCAAGGAGAAGTTGCAAGTTAAATGCAAGGAAGAAAAATCTGGTATCAGAAAAGTCTGGTATCAGCCTTTACCAGGGCAACATCAAACAGAAGAGGGAAAAGCAGTATATACAAAGTTCTGAGGGAAAGAGTGAGCCAAGAACGTCATTCTCAGCCAAGTTGCTATGCAAGTATAAAGATAACAGACAAAACAACCTCATATCTCAAGTGCCCAAAATAGATAGCAAACACCAAAATTCACCAGTCCAAAAGATGGAGGGGAAGGCTGTGATGAAAGTGAAAGCCTTAGTTGCTCAGTCCTTTCCAACTCTTTGCGACCCCATGGACTGCAGCCCGCCAGGCTCCTGTGTCCATGAAATTTCCCAGGCATGAATACTGGAGTGGGTTGCCATGCCCTCCTCCAGGAGATCTTCCCAACTCAGGGATCAAACCCGGGTCTTCTGTATTGCAGGCAGATTTTTTACTGCCTGAGCCACCAGGGATTAGCGCAGTATTCCATGGCCAGGTCCACACATTTTGAAGGACAAAAGTACATTCAGTTCAGTTCAGTTCAGTCACTCAGTTATGTCCGACTCTTTGAGACCCCATGGACTGCAGCACGCCAGGCTTCCCTGTCCATCACCTATTCCCGGAGCTTACTCAAAATCATGTCTATCTAGTCGGTGATGCCATCCAACCATCTCTTTCTCTGTCGTCATTATCAGAATATTTAAAAAAAAATTTTTAAGTACATTACCAGAATATTAAAAAAAAAGTCCTTCAATATAGAGACAATGGACAGAGATTCTCAAGAATATAAGAACACACAGATTACAAGATCTCTTGAATACAACTTTGAAAACAAACACAAATAAAACAACCAAAAATTTACTTGACACTATACTTGACAGCATGGGCTCATACCAAACATGGAAAAGTATTTCAAATCCAGTTTTCCTTTTTACATTTCATAGTCATTAAATGATAAAATCAAAATTTAAAATAAATCACAAGTTATACAATTTATGTAAATTCTAAAAACACATTTAGACTACATATTATCATGAGTACTGATGCTGTTAAAGTTCAAAAGCATGTGTAGAGAGGACAAGCAACAGCTTCAGGAGGAAGGAGGAGATTGGATTGGGAGTTAAGGACTCAGAAGTTTGGGTGTATCTGTGTATTTTAAATAGGAAAAAAAATAGTTCCTAGGCAAACATGACAAACAGGATAAATCTGAATCTTTTAAACCAGGTGCTTATTTTTTTTTATTTTTTATACTTTTCTTTCTATATGCTTAATACATTAATAATTAAAAATATTTAAAACTGCAAAGCCTGCAAAATGTAATAGTGTGCTTTACCATGTAGGAGTTTGAACATTTTAACTATATTTCAAGTGATGTCATCAAAATTCAGATTCTCTATTAAGAAAACAAACAAGAAGACCCCTGTGGCAAACTTCTTCTGCAGTGATGTCTCTCAGTGAAAAGAAATTAGTCACAAAATATGTTTCCACTGATATCAGGTGACTTAAAATATACTGATAACAATGAAAACTGTTCATAAGAAATGTGATCTCAAGTTTAAAAATAACTAAAAAATATATATTTGGGGACCAAAAGATAGAAAGCTCACAGGTTCACTGTAAAATTCTTGCTTTGTCTACAAGGATGACATATATTTATATTGTCCTTAAACTAACTTCGTTACATCAGGATGAGTTTAGTAATGAAGCTCACATGTAGAGTTCTTTGCCCTTCTTATGAGGGAGGGATCTCAAATTCATTCATGGTCGGTTCTAGGTGTAACAAGGGTATCTCCCTGCCTCCACTGTGTGAAGCTAAGTTGGCAACCCTGACACTCTGGACTAACCCATGTTTTCAGACTATAGTATGTCATTAAATGTTTAACAAGCAGCTCTCCAGGGGAGGGAAAGCCTCTGATTTGTGTCATTTACCAATTTCTATGGTGTAAATACTCCCAACAGGGCTAATTTCAAGCTACCAATACAATATCATTGAACAGAGAAGGTGTGGAAGCAAGGGGCTCTTACAGCCCTGTGAGCTGACTCCAGCATGCCACTGCCCAGTGTCATTCTGCAAGCTGCTTTATATCTGTAACTCAGGTCATAGTGTAGCTCCAATCTGATTATGGTAAAATTTAATTCCTCAAATGGTTTAAAACCTGGGTTGGCAAGAGGAGTGCTAATTATTTCTTTCCTTTAAACATCAAAATATATAGAGGCCCAATACATGGGCCATTTCCAATTTACCTTTATATCTCTTTGAGAAATACAGTAAATCAAACACACTAAACACTTAGCAAATAAAATGAATAGATACATTTGCTTTTGAAATGTTATAGGGATATTTCCATATACATGTATATGTATATATATAGGGATATTTCCATATACATGTATATGTATATATATATATATCAATATATATACAAATAATAGCATGCTTGGTAAACTTCTTTCAAACAATGTCGGCCTTCTGTTAAAAAATCATTTGGCTGTGCTAAAGTAAATGAAGACATTTCTCATGCTAAAGCTCTGGGAAATTAAAAATAGCAAATATTCTTTTATTACTAGCCTCAAATATTCCTACTGAAAGCATTTGGATCTGTTTTCTTCACAGATATCTGGTAATATATATGTAGATTGAAATTGAATGAAATACATCTCCAAACAGTTTAATACTGAAACATTAAGCACAAAATATTGCATATGTATTGTAGAAAGTCTCTTCCTTTTGTAAGTAGGCAAGATATCTCCAGAGGACACACTTGCTCAGCTTGAGGTGTAAGGAAGGCATTGCAATTGAGAGACTATTTAAATTGCTTACACTTGTTTATACCAGACACAAAAATTACATATGTGGATATTTTAAAAATTGGTAAAAAGCTACTTTGACAAATTGTCAACTTAAATATGCCCCTTTTACAGGTTACCTGTAGTCACAATTACACTGAATTTTAGATGTTGACATTTATATTTACAATTATTTTTCCCATTCTGATATGCTGGATAAGTACTTAAACTTTCTTTTTTCCCCCAAATAAATAGTAATGACCACCATGAGAAAGTCTTTCTACTTTCTTTGGAGTTTACTGTGACAAGAGACTATGAAAAAAAAAATTTATCCAAATAATAGCTACCGACCACTCTTGAACCTCACATCTATTAAGAAAAGAAGTGCCATAAGACGTGGAGAGACAAATGAGCCAAAGTCGAGCAAATATATAACTTAAATCAGCTACCCAGTTTAACTTCTCAGTTGACTTCTTTCAGGATGCCCAATGAGAGCATAATTCCAGATTTTCAGTCAACAGAAATTAAAGTACAACGAAACTCCATCATAATGTGGTAAGCAGCATTCAAGAGAGTTATTCGTGTAAAAGGTGGCAGTGATATTACAAGGATAATCAAAAGAATTGGACAAGTCTAAATAATTAGACGGTTTAGAATACTATGGGTCTAGCTATGTGTTCCAAATCTATAAAGTCCAAGCTGGAATTTGGCACCCCTACTCTGTCGTAAATGTAGAAGGGGGAAAAATATTTAGTACCAAGTCTACTTGGGATCTCCTGTATAGTGACAGAAATTCAGGCATCTCCTGACTAGCTGTCATTTGTCTCAACACCCCCATGGAGCATGCTCAAAATGATGAAGAACATGAATATGAGAACTCTCCTCAATTTTTCTGGCCCCCCAAGGTTGGGGGCAGGGGAAGGTCTCACTCTTCCTTCCATATCCAGTCTCCTCATTAGACCACTTTCCTTTAAAAATGTGGGTTGGGTTAAGAATAAAAACCAATCATCAATCACTATCATCCAAATTCGCATCATCATGGGGAATGAAATTGCGTGGTTTGTACTATGTTCTCCAATACTAGAGGACTGCAATGGGCAATGCCACATATCATATTCCTAAGCAGGTAGATTTTATGCTAAATAAAGAAATATTAGAGAAAAAAACATTAAATTGGTTCCTAAATTATTATTAATCTACCTAATATACCACTTCTCCTGCTCTTTCCTCTCCTTTTCTAAATTTATTTATACAAAAGCTTCTACATATATTAATAAATCTGTAATAAATAGCTTCTCTTCCTTCTGTTCTTTCCTTTACAGACTAAACTATTAAGCACCATAAAAATCTCTTGTAAAAAGTCAATTTTGAATTGCAGAAAACCCATCCATTGAAAATGCCAGTCAACATTGTAAGTATCTATCTTTTTGATTTGTACAAGTAAATTTGACAGGCTGATATCAACAAGCCAATATACAAAATCACCAACAGAAATCAAATATTTATATTATTAAGGGTCACATTATTAAGTATTCATCATTACCAGAGACCACAGTTAACAGAAATAATAAGTATAAAGTTATAAGGAAAGGATGGAGTGCCATTTGTCAGTGGAAAACAAGGGGGAAATGTGAACAATCAAGTATATCTTTTTGTCTTATAAAGCTTCTGAAGTTTTCTGTTCTACCAGTATTCTGTCTACATTCAGGTTCCATTGATGGCTCAGTAAAACTTGGTTTTTTTTCCCCCAATGCTTTTCTTTATTTCTAGCATTGGATCTGCAATACCTATTCCCTTATCTCATTCATTGTCATGACCCACAAAGGAAATGGAAAAGTTCACAAATAAAGGCATATTTCTTATAAAGAAAAAATACTGCCCAAACTTGTCATGAAAATATCATTTTCTAATCAGAATAGCAAAAGTAAAAAGGTTTATAATAATTACTGTGGCAAGCATGTAACCCAAAGCAGGTATTTTATTTAGATAGTTTGGTAGCCATTGTTTGAAAAGAGAGGACAGAAAGGTTGCTTGGTCTCAGCATAAGCAGCTGAACTCCTTACATTAATGTTACTGACCTGAGGAATCCTGAAATCTTCGTGTGGAAGCACATGGCACAATAATTTTGGTGAGTAATTTTAAATTAATCAAAATAAAAAATAGGCCCTCAGTTCTACCTCCAGGAATTTATCCTATCTGTGTGTGTATGTATGTATTTATACATATAGTTTAATACTTTCACTTAAGTACTATTTATTACATATGTATATATGTGTAACTCTAAACATATCCCCATCATGTATATGAGCTTGCTAATCTAAATATCACTAGTCAAAGCACTGTTTGCCAGAAACAAGTAAAAAACAAAAGCAAATTTTTCACAAACTGAAAGAAGCAAAGCAAAACGAAAACACAAAACATAATGAAATGTCCATCAATGGGAAACTGGGGTGTACAGAGTGCAGCTGAATAAAACTGGTGGAGAAAGGTCTGATGTACTGATATGGCTAAGAAAGATCAAGAAGCTGCATTTTTAAACAAGAACAAAATACAGGATGGTACATATGGTGGGATTGAGTTTACTATGAAAATCCCCGAGGAAGACTCTAAATTGGAGATTAATATATGCTTTTTCCATAAGCTTAACACAGTAAGTTTTATAATTCTATCACATTTTCCCTTCAGCCTTGGAATAGATTCACTGTTTGACGAAGCAGCAGATGAAGTAATTAGCTTGCTTTTAAAGTCCATGTTGTATATATAGTGAAATAATGCAAATATGCACATATATAAATAACAAAATCACATTCAACTCTAAGTGATGCTAATATGATACAATGTCAGGGGAATAGAGATCAGTGAGTCTAGATTTATATACAGTATATTTATACGCTCACTCCTCAGCATATGGACATTGAACAGACTACATATTTAAACCTACCTCCCAAGATCCTTTGTTATGCTGAGTTTGCACACATAGCTAAACTCCGTAATTCAAAGGAGTTATGTTGGAAATCCTCTGAAAATAATACACTTTTGAAAAAATGAAGGTATATATGTGAAGGTTTTATAGAAGGATAAACCATTTGTGTTGAGACACTGGGACTGATAATGTTCTGGGATTTTGGAGCATAAAGAAAAATGTACTTGGAACATAAAGAAAGATATTTTTTTGATATATCTTTGCATTTAAATTTTCACCATGTGTATATGTCATTTTTTTTTTTTTAAAATCACAACACATCCTTAGAGAAATAAAGGTGTCTAGAAATAGGACAAAAATAAAAAGATTTAGGAAGGGGCATCTGTAGAAAGAGTATTGAACGCCATCTATGTGACTTAGTCCTAGGTTTATGATGAGTGTGCTTCCATAAATAATTATAAATCACATGTACAACCTTACAGATAAAAAGCCAAAATCAAGGCAGTCATTTAATGTTACTAGTGCTGAGTTTCTCTCGTCGGCCCCTTACTGACAGCCATGATAAGTGACAATTCTCACACTCAGGTGTTTCTCATGGGTGCCTGCCTGCCTCAACCGTCTCTGTCACGTCACTTTATTCTTTAGGTCACAATCATGTGACATTTTTCAAAAATGAGAAATTCCTTGACCTGAACCTCTTCAGTGGCCCCTACGCATCAACTAGGTAAATTCTAAACTTTTAAACAAGCCCATGAACTGTCCCCTAACATACTCCCCTTCTTCTCTCAGTAAAAGAATATTTGAATGTGAACTGTGACATACCAACCCAATGGAATATAAGTGGTATGGTCAACTCCCAGAAAATACCTTTAAGGGAGGAGTTTTTGATCTGCTGCCCTTTCCTCCTTTCTGATGCTTGAAATGTTGACGCCATGACTGAAGCGGCCATCTTGGGCCACAAAATAGGAGATGAACATTGAAGATGCACTGGACTGCCTGTCTTATATGAGAGATAAGTTGATTCCTCACTCAATTAAACTCCAGCTATGTGGAGAATTAGCCCCTCAGAGTTAAATCTGATCAGAGTGAATACAAAACATCCTTTATGATTTCATTTCTACCTATCTTTCTAACTTCATCTCTCATCACTCCTACAACTGCATTCTACATTGAAACTACATCTATCTACCACTCCCCAGGTTATTTCCTATGTCTGCATATTAGTGTAAGCTGTGTCTGAAATGTTCTACTCCTACATCTACTCAGCCTCAGCTCCTTTTCATGGGAAGCTAGCCACGGCACTCAACAGAAGACAAAAACAGTCTCTCCCTGGCCCTTCACTACATAATCTGTTTGACACATAACAGCTGTTTCAGAAAGTTCAGACAAATCTTAAAGCTGAAGAAAGTCTTCTTAACCTATCACCCACTCTCACTGGTCCAGGAGGGGAGAAATAGGTAGAAAGAATTTAGAAGAAATACTATGGAGATAAAAAGTGAATCTCAAATATCATTATGAATATCCTTACAGAAAAAGAGAATATACTGCATCCAGTAAAAAGGAATATTGTTCTATGAAAATGTGTAATAAAAAAATAAGAAAGGCCTTTCATATATTAAACACTTTATTACCACATTTAAAACTCCAGTAAGAAGATTAGAAGATAAAATTCCAGAAAGTATGATAAAATGGCTGAAATGAAAACTAGGAAAGAAATGATAAAAACATTGTAGGATCAATTTGTAACATTCTATAATCAACTTCTAAAAATTATCAGAAAGAGAGAAGAAAGACTGTGGAGATAGAATTATCAAAAACAGTATGTAAGTACATCACAAAACAGTGAATTATACTCAGTAAATACTCACTGAACTATGCATATAGTCATTCTTTATCTCATGTAAAGCCAGTCATAATCACTGACCACAAACTACTGGGTAGGCCAAAAAGTTTAGTCAGAGCCAAATGAACTTTTTGGCCAACTCAATACTTGCCAGAATGTAATTCTAGGCACTGGAAAGAAGAATGAGTAAAACAATGTTTCTGCTTTTCATGATCTTATTCTATTAAAGAAGAAAGACATAAAAGATCATAACTACAATATGATGACCTAATAAACATTTATAAGACCTCTTCCCAGGAGTCCCAGGTGGTTCAGTGGTAAAGAATCCACCTGCCAGTGAAGAAGCTGCAGGAGACATGAATTCGATCCCTGGGTTGGGAAGATCAGTTGGAGGAGGAAATGGCAACCCACTCCAGTATTCTTGCCAGGATAATCCCATGGACAGAGGAGCCTGGTGGGCTAGAGGCAATGGGAATGAAGAGTTGGACATGACAGAGCTACTAAGCGTGCATGGAAGAATTCTCTAGAAGAGTGTAGAAGGAATACATAGCCCATCCAAGTTGGAATTTCACAACATAATATTTACGTGTTACATTTATGAGTTAATACAGTGCTGTTCCTTATGTTTCATTTTATTTTGAATCATTTCCCATAAAATGTGTTTTGGTATTTAATGTTAAAAATTACCTTTATAATTTATGTAATCCAAATGTTATTGAGCAAAACCAAGTAATTCCATTGCTTTTTTAATTGTATAACATATATACAGATAAACATAAAAAGTTTAGTATAGGTCAAAAGATTTTTCAAAGTGAACACAGCCAGGTGACAAACACAGACACCAGATTCTGAATATTCAGTTCAGTCAGTTTAGTTGCTAAGGTGTGTCTGACTCTTTGTGACCCGAGGACTGCAGCAGGCCAGGGATCTCTGTCTATCACCAACTCCAGAGTTTACCCAAACACATGTCTATTGAGTCGGTGATGCCATCCAGCCATCTCATCCTCTGTTGTCCCCTTCTCCTCTGGCCTTCAATCTTTCCCAGCATCTGGGTTGATTCAAATGAGTCAGCTCTTCGCATCAGGTGAGCAAAGTATTGGAGTTTCAGCTTCAACATCAGTCCTTCCAATGAACATTCAGGACTGATTACTTTTAGGATGGACTGGCTGGATTTCCTTGTAGGCCAAGGGACTCTCAAGACTCTTCTCCAATACCACAGTTCAAAAGCACCAATTTTTTGGCACTCAGCTTTCTTTATAGTCCAATTCTCACATCCATACATGACTACTGGAAAACCCATAGCCTTGGCTAGATGGACCTTTGTTGGCAAAGTAATGTCTCTGCTTTTTAATATGTTGTCTAGGTTGGTCATAACTTTCCTTGCAAGGAGTAAGCATCTTTTAATTTCATGGCTGAACTCACCAACTGCATTGATTTTGGAGCCCCCCAAAATAAAGTCAGCCACTGTTTCCACTGTTCCCCCATCTATTTGCCATGAAGTGATGGGACCAGATGCCATGATCTTAGTTTTCTGAATGTTGAGCTTTAACCCAACTTTTTCACTCTCATCTTTCATTTTCATCAAGAGGCTCTTTGGTTCTTCTTTGCTTTCTGCCATAAGGGTGGTGTCATCTGCATATCTGAGGTTATTGATATTTCTCCCAGCAATCTGATTTCAGCTTGTGCTTCATCCAGCCCAGCATTTCTCATGATGCACTCTGCATAGAAGTTAAATAAGCAGGTTGAAATATACAGCCTTGACTTACTCCTTTCCTGATTTGGAATCAGTCTGTTGTTCCATGGCCAGTTCTAACTATTGCTTCCTGACCTGTATATAGATTTCTAAAGAGGCAGGTCAGCTGGTATTCCCATCTCTTTAAGAATTTTCCACAGTTTATTGTGATCCACACAGTCAAAGGCTTTGGCATAGTCAATAAAGCAGAAATAGATGTTTTTCTGGAACTCTCTTGCTTTCCTGTTGATCCAGAGGATGTTGGCAATTTGATCTCTGGTTCCTCTGCCTTTTCTAAAACCAGCTTGAACATTTGGAAGTTCATAGTTCACGTACTGTTGGAAGCCTGGCTTGGAGAATTTTGAGCATTACTTTACTAGCATGTGAGATGAGTGCAATTATGCTGTAGTTTGAGCATTCTTTGGCATTGCCTTTCTTTGGGACTGAAATAAAAACTGATCTTTTCAAGTCCCATGGACACTGCTGAGTTTTCCAAATTGGCTGGCATATTGAGTGCAGCACTTTCACAGCATCATCTTTTAGATTTGAATTAGCTCAACTGGAATTCCATCACCTCCACTAGCTTTGTTCATAGTGATGCTTCTTAAAGCCCACTTGACTTCACATCCCAGGATGTCTGGCTCTAGATGAGTGATCACACCCTCGTAATTATCTGGGTCATGAAGATCTTTTTTGTATAGTTCTTCTGTGTATTCTTGCTACCTTTTCTTAATATCTTCTGCTGCTGTTAGGTCCATACAATTACTGTCCTTTGCCCATCTTTGCATGATATGTTCCCTTGGCATCTCTAATTTTCCTGAAGAGATCTCTAGTCTTTCCTATTCTATTGTTTTCCTTTATTTCTTTGCACTGATCATTGAGGAAGGCTTTCTTATCTCTCCTTGCTATTCTTTGAAACTCTGCATTCAAATGGTAATATCTTTCCTTTTCTCCTTTGTCTTTCACTTCTCTTCTTTTCCCAGCTATTTGTAAGGTCTCCTCAGACAGCCATTTTGTTTTTTTGCATTTCTTTTTCTTGAGGATGGTCTTGATCTCTGTCTCCTGTACAATGTCACAAACCTCTGTACATAGTTCATCAGGCACACTGTCTATCAGATCTAGTGAGAAATAAATCTATTTCTCACTTCTATTGTATAATCATAAGGGATTTGATTTAGGTCATACCTGAATGGTCTGGTGGTTTTCCCTACTTTCTTCAATTTAAATCATTACCAGCACCCAAAACATCTTTGGGTCCCTTCTTATCACTGCCCTCTCCCAAGGAAAACAACTTCCCTGACATCCAGTAGCATGGATTAGTTTTACTATCCTTGAACTTCATAAAAATGGAATCATATCCCATATGTACTCTTGGATCTAGCTCCTTTTGCTAAACATTATATGATAAGATATTTCTACATTGTTGGATATATAGTTTTATTTTAAATAAAGCTTTTTTATAAATAATATTTTTAGATTTACTGTATATTTGAGAAAAAATGCAGTGAGTTTCAGCCTGATTTTCCCTATTATCAGAAGTTTATATTAGCATGGAATATTTGCCACAATTAACAAATCAACATAGTCCCACTGTTAACTAAGCCTCTGCTGTTATTGTTGTTTAGTCACTAAGCTGTGTCCAACTCTGAGCAACCCCACGGACTGTAGGATCCTTTGTCCATGTGATTTCCCACCCAAGAGTACTGAGAATTATTTCCTCCTCCAGGGAACCTCTCTGACCTATGGATCAAACCCTTGTCTCCTGCATTGGTAGGTGGGTTCTTTACCACTGAGCCATCAGGAAAGCCTGTTAACTAACTTATATTTACTGAAATTTTCTCCATTTATCCATTATGTCTTTTTTGTTCCAGGGTCCTGTCTAAGACCCCACATCATATACAATCATCATGTCTCTTTAGGCTTTCTTTGTTCCAGTTTCTCAGATTTTTCTTTTTTTTCTTTTTCTTAAACTTGACCATTTTAAAGATTATTAGTCAGGCATTTTATAGAATGTCACTCAACTAGGATTTATCTGATGTTTTTCTCATGGTTAGTCTGAGGAAATGTGATTTCAGGGAGAAGACTGAAGAGGTAAAGTGCCCACTGACATCACATGATATAGAGGGCATTTAATATCAATATGATTTATCACTGTTGATGTTAATCTGAATCACTTTGCTTTAGGTAGTGTTTCTCAGATTTCCCAACTGCAAAGTTACCCGTTGTTTTTTCTTTCCCCCATCCCTTTCATATTATGAAGTAAATAATACATATGAGGAAATGACAGGCTTATTTGACATAACATGACAGGCTATGACTCCAAAGCATAGCATCTTAACTATATACTACATAGAAACCTACAAGAAAATCACATTTACCACAGATCCAATGTATGACATCCATGTAGAATATCAGTCCAAAAAACAGACACACTATAAATGTGTTTTTCTTACAGAATCATCTAAATTATCAAAGTAGTTAATTAACTTGATCATTAGATCAGCATGCATCTATAGAAATAGTCTTAGACTGAGCTGATATAAGGCCAAGTAAAAGAACTAGACAATAACTATATAGTTCATATAAAGATCATCTGAAGATATGGGTTAGTAAATTTTTGGATAAATCTTTTCCTTTTTCATTCTTTTTACACATGTAGACCTAATTACAGATTTTCTAAAGAAAATTTCCAAAAATACATACCCTATCATATTAAAAGTTTTTATTACAGAAGAAAATACAGAAGAATGCTGAGGGAATTTATTCATAGAACCTTAAAACAGATCACACATTTAATGTATTAAGGAATACCTTATTAAGCACATAACAAATAAGTTGTTGCTATGATTTTTATCTAAAAAGACATGATTTCGAAGTCCAGTGGGACATATGCCTGAAGAAAAATATTAAGTCTTTCTTTAGTTTAATGAGTCAAATATTCTATTAAAATTACAATTAATCATACTAAAAACAAAGGCAATAAACAACTCAGAAAGTAATATACTATATTTTCTATATACTATACTGCAAATTATAAATACCCTCAACTCTTAAACGCCATTCAGTACTTTAAATTACTTTCCCAATGGCCAGTCACTGAAGTTACATTTGTTCATTTTATGTTTAAACTCACTTTTCATTCTCCTTTTTGAACTGAAGTAAAAATAAGACACTGGAGAACTCATATCTCCTGTACACTCAATAGTAATAGAAATGACAATGATCTTCAAACACAGATTCTGCTGTCATCATTCATCCCTGAGGCAAAATGACTCTTGATCTTCACGCTAACCTTGAAGATATGGTCTGCCCTGACTGTTCTACACCACAAATCTGAATAATCAATTTAAATCAGCAAGAAATACACTGAAACCTTTCCAGAAAACTTATGCTATTAAAGTTCAATCAACTTAAAACTGATATTCATACTAAACTTCAAAAGAGCAGGAGAAAACTATATTGAGCTTCTGCATGATCCAGTGGTGTGCTGGGAGTCAGTTCATACTGGCTTACAAGAAGCACTTGCTAAATATTTTGGAACTTGTGAGTCTATTGTAAAACACAGACATTTTAAAAAATTATTCTGTAAAATTACAATTAATCATACTAAAAACAAAGGTAATAAATATTCAAAATTTTTCAATCAGAGCTGTGCTGTTATTATATGTAACTTTGAGGTCATTTACATCTACTGTGTGTGGCAGAAGTTCTACATAACACACAACTGTATGCTACTGTGCATCTTTTCCCAATTCCACATTCAGTAACATCGAGTTAGTAGCCTGAAGTAAGTCATCGTGGGAATATTTAAGCCATGAAAATAAGAAAATAAGCAAATGTCATAAACAAGGGTTTTGTTTCCACATATCAGAGAACTGGCTGTTAAACGTTTATCAGCACACCACCAGCCAAGCACACATTTAACCCCCCCAACTCTGCGCATACTATCTGCACCCCTTCCCTCAAATTTCTTAGTGTTGATTGTCTTCAGAAATATTTCTTTTGGGTAAACATTCAGCTTTGTACATAACACTGATTCATTTAAAAATAATAAATATTTTTACCCTTTTGAGAGAAAAGTAGAAAATCAATGCCATGCCCCCAAATGATTTATCAGTGAGAGAGTATCCCTGTGAATTTGAATTTTACAAATTGTTAATGTAAAGAAAGGTATGAGAGCTTACTGTTGGCAGACAGAAGTGGGTTTAATCTTACAACTTACTACACTGGGAACATAATCTAAAGCTTGAATTCTTGCTTCCTTAAAAAAGTGTGGCAATATCCAATGTTACAGAGTTTTTGTGAACAGCACCATGAGATGGTATATGTGAAGTTATCATAGATGCTCAGTAAATGTAAGCTATCTTATAGTGCACACATAGGCTTGGCAACTTATCACGTGAAAATAGAAGCTATGATTCAAAAATAGTTAACAAGTGCAAGGTAGATTAACATTTTCTAAATTGTTTGTATATTTATACTGAGTATTAGCAAACCAAAGCTCAGAGGAGTTCCACATATAAGAAGCCAATATATATGGCTTCTCCGGTGGCTTAGAAGGGAAAGAATCTGCCTGCAATGTGGGAGACCCAGGTTCGATCCTTCGGGTCAGGAAGATCCCCTGGAGAAGGGAATGGCTACCCACTTCAGTACTCTTGCCTGGAGAATTCCATGGACAGAAAGCCTGGCAGGCTACAGTCCATGGGGGTCCAGAGAGTTGGACAGGACTGAGCAACAAATACTTGTACTTTGCCTTCACCTATCTATCTATCTATCTATCTATCTAACAGAATTCCTAAAAATTCTCATGTTTTTCTTGATTTTCCAATTTCAGTAAATTGCTAACGCATTCCTCGCCACAGTACTATATCTAATAGTGTAATGAGTTCTCTCAGTTCTACCTGTGTCGTGTGACTAAATATGTATTTATTGCTGTTTCATTTCTCTGGTAGTACCTAAGTCATGATCTCAGTACTTCTCTACAAACAAAATTATATACCCTGGAAATTTCCTCATAGCACCTGTAAATATCAGTTGTTTCTAAAATACTTTAGGAAATGATATTGAGATGAAGCATGACACTTGGATGCTTTTACAAAGGCCTGCAACATATCTAGGCTATAGAGAATTTAAGATAATGGTAAGTTTTTAAAGAGGGTTCAGAAGTCAGCCAAAAGCAATTATAGATTATACACTTATCTATGGATAACTCTTTTAGAAACAAATTATTATTAAAGAAATAGCCTGAAGAGTGGCATTATAATGGATGTTAGTAAGTTAAAGCTTTGTAGTTAAAAGAATCAGTCAAATGCAGTCTATCAAGCCACACATCAAGAACAGATGAGCTTACATTTTTGGTATAAGTGATTAATTATACTAAAATGCAATTACACAGAGAAAAATTTCTTGGCAGGGACTGATACTTATTGCCCCAATATAAAGTGACTCTGTTTACGAATTCTTTTTTAAAGTATCTCTTTGAAAATAAAGTAGATCATATATCTGTAATCTTTTAATTGTCATTTACTTGAAGACTAGAAAACATCACAAAGCTCTTTTGCATCAATGCTCTTTTGCATGTTGAGGCCAAGACACATACTGGACAACAGTTGAATAAGAGGGGGTAAAATATGTCAATATAGTCAGTATTTTTTCTTATAACTTCTCATCCCATGCTTTTTCTGTCAGGGCTTTATTCTAATTCTTTCCTTAATCTTAACTTCATTTGAGGTTACTATGAATTATTTATAATTTATTTCAGAAAGTATCTAACATAAATTTTATTATTGTTACTGTCATTCTATAAAATTTCCAGGACTGAATATCTCCTATAATGGCAGCTTCAGGGACCTGAAACTCTCATCCACTGAGAGATTCACTGCCTTTTCTTGCCATAACATGCTACCCCTATTCCCTGTAAACAAAACAAAGCAAAATGTAATGCCTGCTCCCTGGTGGCTTGGGGGTAAAGAATCCTCCTGCAATGCAGGAGGTGTGGACTTGATCCTGGGTCAGGAAGATCCCTGGAGAAGGAAATGGCAACCCACTCCAGTATCCTTGCCTGGGAAATCCCATGGACGGAGGAGCCTGGCAGGCTATAGTCCATGGTGTTGCAAAGAGTTGGACATGACTTAGCAACTAAACAACAACAATTCTGATGTTGTGTTTCTCTTGGTCTTTTCACTGTGAATTCATTCTTGTCTTACTTATATTTGAATAAGCCATTTCAATTCTTGTCTGTAACATTACTAGATATGCATTTATTATAATTTTGTTCCTCAGGAGCCCAAATCAAGGTTTTAATTACTCTCAACTGTTGATACAGACTCTGGCCAGCAGTCTCACACCCATTCTTCTCCCCATGTCATCAATCTTATATATCATTGCCAAGTTTCTCTTCTAAGCAGCTCTTACTGCATCACCTCCCATATCTAAAATATTGAATTCATTTCAATGACTGCTAATTGCATCTATGCAATTCACACTCTGTGCATCATCCCAGAGGTTTCTCACCCTTCTGCTATACATGCACTAAGCTTCAAACAAGTGTCTGAGCTTTCTTGACTTATAAATTTGCTAATGATGTGTCCTTTACCTGGACTGTCCTCCTCTAGCATGCTATAAAATTCTCCAAATTTTCCAAGCCTATGCATTCATTTTTTGATTCATCTAGCAAAGAGGGACACATTGATGGCTAAGATGATCATTTTTCTATCCTTATGAAGTTTCAGTATGGAGGCAACAAAAGAAAATTTTAAAAAGATCTTACATGTAAATGGCTACAATTTTGAGAGGTGCCAAGATGGAAAAGTTAGTGGTACTATTTTTTTAAAATGAATAAACAACACAACTGAAACTTTTTTGACATTTTCTTTATCCCTACAACCCCAATGAACTTATCCTCATATTTGGGGGATTGTAAGTAACTCCCAAAACATCTATTCCTCTCAGATAAGTAATCTAAATCAGTCATTGTCCCTACCCTGGACAGTAAGACACAAAAGGGGAGACTACTGGGCTGTTTTCAGGAAAAAATACCCTCTGTCTTAAGAAAGATAACCATAAGATTACATGGTATGTTTTTCTTCTGCTGCTTATCGATATTCACGATGTAATGCCTGGAAGCACAGCAGATAATTAGTCACCAGAATGAGTTCAATACCAAAACCAAGGATGACACAATGGTGCAATAAAGGAAGACTGGCTCTTGATGATATCACCGGACTGCTGAATGAACCAATTCTGTGGTACGTACAGACAGACCTATCTCAAAACTTGCTATTAAGTGACTTTCAAATTTCCCTCTCTGTTTAAGCCAGCAATTTGCAGCAAATAGTGACATATTACAATACTAGACTATAAACATGCTGAGAATGGAGACTGGTGTCATTTTTTGCTGATGATAGCTGATCAAAAATAGTAGCTGGGAAAATTAAGGTTGGATTTCAACTAAAATATTTTTCATGTATATTCTATCTCTGTGTGTCTATGTGTGCATGTGTCCAGGTTGTTAAGGACTACACTATTAGGTTTAAAGTCTCAGCTCAATTAGAATGTGTTTCCTGTGATGCTATAACACACAGGCTGAACACCTATGATGATATAAAAAGACAAAGAGGAAAAGTACTCGACTTTGTTAATCTTATTCTTTAGTAAGGGAAGGATTCGTGTCTTGTCTCCATAACAGGCCATAAACACAGTCAAGTAATTTGCAATTTTAAACAAAAAAGGTCTAAGTGTCAGAGAAGTTGAAAATATTGAAAGGTCTCCAGAGATGACAAGACATATGAATGCTGGCAAGGCACCAACTCAGAAGAGAGCTACAGGGATACATATGTGATTTTAGTCAACAGCTGGCTTTGGATGAATAGGTTGTTGAGATTAATCTTTTTTACAGTAAATGAAAGTCAGGGAAGAAGCCTTTCTAACAAAGGTCTCATTTTAAGTAATATAAATTACCATATGGCTTATGAACTCAGAGTATAAACCAACAGAGCCAGTAACTTATTTCACTATATGAAATACCCTCAATGGCAATGTTCTAGCTGAGAAATAAAGGCATCATCCATTACTCAAAGAAACAAATAGGAGTGACTTTTCAAATGCCAGGTCAGATGAAGAATATGACTATGCACCATAAAGAATGAGGTAGGCCTGGCTCTCAGCTCAAAAGTTTATGAAATATTTGACCCAAGAGACAACATTAGATGAGAATATAAATGTGATTCAATTTTCTGTTGACTCAGGTGTAAATGCAACAGCAGGCTGTCAGATATTCCAGAGAGCCCTGCCTGCACTCCCTGGGTGCATTACCCTGTACCATCTATCTGCCTTATACATCTTTAAATCCCATCAGGCTCTTTTATTAAGAACACGAGCAAGATTAAACATCATTTTTTATAATATCAGCATTTGACATTTCCCAAGCTTCTAATTCTTAGAATACTCGAACACTGCGTTTTGCTTCTTTCCCACAGCAGCCCCACTAAAATATCAGAACTCTTTAGAGGACCAATATTCTATATACTGGAGTCAAATAAAAATCATAGCCAATGTTTATTAAGTGGACTCCATGTGCCCAGAATTAAACCAAGCACTTAATGTACATTATCTCAATGAATACTCATTATGAGACACTTATTATCATCTCTATTCCCCAGAAATGGAAATCGGAGATTAGAGAAGTTAATAACTCTCACACACAGCTGGTAAGAGAATATGTAGTTTTGGAACTCAGGTCTCTGGGTTCTACGGCCTTGGCTAAAATGCCTTAGCCCTAAGGACACCTCCTCCGCCACACCCCCCACCCCAGTGATGGTCAGTAGTAAAGGATCTGCCTGGGGTGCAGGAGATGCAGGAGACATAGATTCGATCCCTGGATGGAGAAGATCCCGTGGAAGGGGAAATGGCAATCTACTCCCAATTCTCTTGCCTGGAAAATTCCATGGTGCAGTCCAATGAGTCACAAACAGGTGGACATGACTGAACATGCATCACAAGAATACCCTCACCCTCAACTTCATCCAGATTTGCTGAAGCCCTTTTCCTATTTGGAAAAGGCTATTTGGAAGCCCTATTTGGCAAAGGGCTTCAGTAAATCAGCCTGCAATCCTTAGGTTGGGAGTACTTGGGTTCAATCCTGAGGTTGGGAAGATTCCCCTGGAGGAGGGCATGGCAACCCACTCCAGTATTCTTGCCTGGAGAGTCCCCATGGATGGAGGAGCTGGTGGGCTACAGGCCATGGGGCTGCAGAGAATCAGACATGACTGGGCAACTAAGCACACATATTGGAAAAGAGATCACCTGCTTAGCTTACAGTGAAGAAACACTGGTGGCCGACAGGACTAAGACTGGTTAGTGAATGTGCTGTCCCGACTGTCCAGGTGAGACATAGCAACAGCCTGAAGGATCAAAGGAAAGGATAAACAGTAGATAAGTTTGGGAGGCAGCACAGGCAAGACTTGCTGAGTTAGGAGATGTGGAGGAAAGGAAAATTAGGGAAGGCACTGGCTTTTCCTTCTGGGGAAACAGGTAGCCAATATGAGACTTAACATAAGAGGGAAGGACTTAGTGGTTGGGGACAGGAAGCATAGAGAACCAGATGGACACAGTATTTGACATATTGACTTTGAGGTTCTGGGCATAACCCTTTAAATATGAAAATATGATCAACATGCAAAAGGACATCATCCCTGAGGTCAGGATAAAAACCACCCTGTGGTTCAGATGAATCCTCTCGTCAGATCTGTGAGGGAGAGTGAAGCTACATATGGATGATGTGTCCTTGGCACGTTTTCCATCAGAAAACAGTTCTCCAGAGAGAACAGGGACACCTTCTTATACTTGCTGTTTTTATTTGAAAGGAGGAAAGTCAACTAAAGCAGAAGCAAGCTTCAAGTGTTCCCACATGGCCAGAGGCACATGGATGGATGTCCTTTTCCACTCTCAAGGCATGCATAGTGGTCATGCAGAAACACTGCTTGAGGATCCTTCCCCATGTCATTCAGGACAGTCTGACACTGTGACAATGCCATCTGGAAGTGGGGTGCTCCTCTCCCAAGCATAGAAAAGCTGCAGAACTCAGGAGGAGAAAAAACACTTTTTTTTCTCTTTCACATATATTTTTCAAGAACTACAGAGTACTTACACGTAAGTCATCTAACTGCATTATCATTATTAGTTTTGTGTGTCTCAGTCATTAATGAGTTAGCTCCGCCAGACAAGATACTGTAACTTTTTAATGGCTGAGTCTGTGGCCCTTACACATAGGCCTCGATAAACATTTGGTGAATGAATGAACTGAGGAGCTTGTCTGCATACAGAGAAGACAGGTCATATTCTGCTCAGCCTTAGCCTAATTTTAAACTAGAGGAACGTTTTGTTTAGCTCCCTCACTCCCACTGGCTGTCTGCTTTTGTTTGTTGCTACCTTCTTGCTCCCTTCGCATCTCCACCGCTACTCTGCTCCTCTGCCTGCCAAGGCACTGGCCTTGCAATGGCCTCTTTTTAATAAAAAAATATTAGGCAATGGCTATTTCTCTTATTCACTGCCTCAAGGCTCTGCAGGAAGTCTGCCAGATCACTGAGAGCCAATTCATAGACAGACCACTCTCAGGATGGCAATGTGAAAACAGCCTAACCAGTAAGCTAGCTCTTCCTAAAGGGTTAAAAGCCCAGTAGAGGTTATCTGGGCAAAAGATTCAGGGAGAAGAACAGAGAAGATGAGCTGTGTTTTATGATATTTTGCCTTGGTATTTTTCTTTCTCTTTTTTTTTTTTTTTTTTGAGATGAGTGATGTCATTTGACAGTAATTTTTGTTTACTTCTCAATAAAGAAGAAAGAGTTGGCTCAAAGTTTTCCTGTGAAGAAACAGCAGGACAATTCAGATTCTACCTTTGGCCCCACCTAGCATTCCATGCAAAGGCACATGTCATCCTCTAAAAGTGATTCGTTCTCTCTTTATCCACATGTAAATGATTAGTACCTAAATAAAACACACTTTTTCTAAAGATATACTGCCTTAAAAACTGCCACTGCACTGATAAGAAATTTCAATGTCACCAACTAAACCATACATGGAACAACGGACTGGTTCCAAACTGGGAAAGAAGTACGTTAAGGCTATATATTGTCACCTTGATTATTTAACTTACAGGTAGTGTACATCATGCCAAGTACCAGGCTGGATAAGCACAAACTGAAATCAAGATTGCTGGGAGAAATATCAATAACCTCAGATATGTAGATGGCAGAAAGCGAAGAGGCACTAAAGAACTTCTTGATGAAGGTGAAAGAGGAGAGTGAAAAAGCTGGCTTAAAACTCAGCATTCAAAAAATGAAGATAAAGGCATCCAGTCCCATCACTTCATGGCAAATAGATAGGGAAAAAATGGCAACAGTGATAGACTTTATTTTCTGGGCTCCAAAATCACTGCAGATGGTGATTGCAGCCGTGAAGAAAAGCTTGCTCTTGGAAGAAAAGCTATGACCAACCTAGACAGCATATTGAAAAGCAGAGACATTACTTTATAGACAAAAGTCTGTCTAGTCAAAGTTATGGTTTTTCCAGTTGTAATACATGGATGTGAGAGTTGGACCATAAAGAAAGCTGAGCACAGAAGAATTGATGCTTTTGAACTGTGGTGTTGGAGAAGACTCTCGAGTCTTTTGGCCTGCAAGGAGATCAAACCAGTCAATCCTAAAGGAAATCAGTCCTGAATATTCACTGGAAGGACAGATGCTGAAGCTGAAACTCCAATACTTTGGCCACATGATGCGAAGAACTGACTCATTGTCAAAGACCCTGATGCTTGGAAAGATTGAAGGCAGGAGGAGAAGGGGACAACAGAGGATGAGATGGTTGGATGGCATCACCAACTTGATGGACATGAGTTTGAGCAAGCTCCACTTGATGGTTATGGACAGGGAGGCCTGGCGTGCTGCAGTCCATGAGGTCGCAAAGAGTCAGACATGACTGAGTGACTGAACTAACTGAACTGATGTAGCATTAGGAGACTACCTTCAGGAAACCATGTGTATCTGTTTCATGTTTCTCCTTCTTCATAGATTCAGATACATTAATGTCATCAATGTAAACATTTTTGGAGTATTTAAAGGTCACAGATTTAATTCAGTTACATTGATTTAAAATGACAATGAGTATATTTTAAGGGGAAGAAGAATGAGAACCTGAGAAGCTACCAATATTTTGGGAATTTGGATTTTGAGCATATGCAAAGCATCTCTATACAATTTTTCACCAATCTTAATCTAGTCAGTCAACCTTCAGAAGAAAATAGAAAATCATATACATTGATATGTGAAGATAGGAAGCAAAGTGCACTTTTTATTCATTAGAAGTTTATTTCCATTTTTTGTAATCTTCTTAATATAAAACTGATTATAATTAAGTTTTGTTTCTTTCCAGACAATTATATGATTTAAACAAATACTATAATGGTAAACTAAAATTTTTAAATTTTAAAATAAAAATAGATTAACTGAATCCAAAATCATAATTAAAGCTTACATTGATTAGAAGTTCATCATGTATAAAATGGCTAAGCACCAAAAAATAAGTTATTTACTAATAATAAATGGCATTCGTTGCTTGTTTTGAGTTAGTAGGAAGCACAGATGTTGAAGTAAATCACTAGATAGTGAAGTTTGAAATAAAATCTGTTATTTTCCAATAAAAATGAAGCGAGAGTTATAATGATTTCAGAACTCCTTGAACTGAACTACATGGGTGAGATCTTGGCTTTAATCCAGTGAAACACAAGCCACAGCTCCTCTGAAATAATATCTTTCATTAGGATTGAAGCATTTGCCACTGATCAAACAGTCCACTTTATGGGGGTCATTATTATAAAATGAATAAGAGAGCTTGCCCCGTTTCTTGCTAATCAGACAGAGAGAGAGGAAGATAGATCGATAGAGGCAGAGTTATTTCTATGGTAAATTTTACACCATAGGCTCCGTATATCTTGGGGATGTGTGTTGGATGCGTATGTTGGAGAGAGAGAGAGAGAGAGAGAGAGAGAGAGAGAGAGAGAGAGTGTGTGTGTGTGTGTGTGTGTGCATGAAGCCGGAGACAGTTCAGAGCAGTAGTTGACAGCTAGATTGTGTAGTCAGACTGTAGATGCAATGGTTTCTAGTTTCAGCTTCACTGTCTCCTAGCAATATAACTTTGAGAAGGAGCCTGACCTCTCAGCAAACCTTGTCTTTATGTGGGATTTTAAGAGAATTTCATGGACTTGTTGGAATTAAATGAGGAATTAAACAGGAAGTCTTGGAACAGTGCCTGGTTCACAGTTTTAACTTTTATTGATTACCATTATGATATTCTTCTAACTTCTTTGTCATAAATTTTCCTAAAAATATTGGGTCAAATACACTGTTCAGACAGCTTTTTCATATATGTGTGCTTGAAAATAACACATTGCTAATAACTTTATGAATGACTGGTAAAATAACCTGTCTGTAATGCTATTTCTATATTTTAAAAGGGTTACTATGATGCCTGCTAACACTGGAGGAGGAGTTAATGAATGATTAATGAATCAGGATAAAATTTCCAAAAAAGAGGATCACATAATATTATTACAGTGTCTCAGGTGCTTTTTTTTTTTTTTTTTGCCTTTATGAGGTACATTGCATTTATTTCAAAGCAAGCCAACAACAAAACTGCTAAATCAGAGTTTCTTTTGAGAGAGTTCTTTTTTAAAAGTGTGTGGGACAGAATCAGTTGAAAGTGGAAAAAAAACCCCAAAACAGGATGACATAAAGGCAGAGGAAGTAGATTCATCTAATAGGAAGAAAAGCCAGAAACAAACAACACTCAAATGGTAAACTGCTTTCCTTCAAATCTATTTCTTTTTATGCTCAGTAGAAAAGGAGTATTCCAGGTTATTATTACATCAGTCAGTTCAGTCACTCAGATGTGTCCTACTCTTTGAAACCCTGTGGACTGCAGCACGCCAGGCCTCCCTGTCCATCACCAACTCCAAATTTACTCAAACTCATGTCCATTGAGTCGGTGGTGCCACCCAACCATCTCATCCTCTGTCGTTCCCTTCTCCTCCCACCTTCAGTCTTTCCCAGCATCAGGGTCTTTTCAAATGAGTCAGTTTACATATGTACATATAAAGTTAGGGCTCTGAATTTGCCCCGGAATCATCAGTTTAAAAATATCTGCTCTTATTTTATTATGGTGATATATAAAGGATATACAAAGATGAGGTTGTTTTCATTTGGAATCTAGTAAATTCCCTGTGAGATTTTATGTTTTAAATAAATCTTCATCATCTGCCTATTCTGTTGTCATTTGCTTCTTCATTTAATGTTTGGATGAGTCAAATCCAAACATTAAATATCTGTGTATTTGTGGGTGAACACTGAACATTAGGAAAACCACAGTTAAACAACTAGGGGGGATGGGAGACTTCTCTTTGTCACAATATAGCAGACTAGATGGACTAGAAAACCTGAAACTTCTCTAAAACATACATTCAGATTTGCTCAAAAAGAAAAGGGACTACCCAGGTGCCAGAAACAGAAAAGTAAGCCAACGAGCTGGCACAGAAGCAAACCCTTAGCAAGGTGACTAAGTAATCAAGTGGTTTGGGGCTTGGCGCCCACAGAGATCACAGATAATGAGGTAGCGACACCTGCATCGAAGCAGGATCCGAGAAGAGCTGAATCTCTGCAAAGAGGCAGGCAAGAAAAAAATAAACGTAACCACAGGTGAAGGGAAACAAAGTGGTCTTTCTGGTAACTTTTAAAACACTTTACCTGGGTTTGGGACTTAAATGTATAGCATCTGAACAACATGGTAGTCCCAAACCAGGGAATTATAAAAGCCTGTCTAGAAGTGGGGCCTTGCTTGTGGCTCAGATTAAAGAATCTTTCTGCAATGCAGGAGACTGGGGTTCGATCCTGGGGTCAGGATGATTCCCTGGAGACAGGAAGGGGGCTACCCACTCCAGTATTCTTGCCTGGAGAACCCCATGGATAGAGAACCCTGGTGGGCAACAGTCCATGGGGTCGCAAAGAGTTGGACACGACTGAAGTGACTTAGCAGATGTCTAGCAGTGAGCTAGTGATAGCACAGAAGCCTCTGGAAAAAATAGAGGCCAGTCAGACCTTAGGAGATTTTAAAGATTTAGATGACTTTATAGTAAAAAAGTGACAAAATACATAAACAAACCACTAAACGTGAGAGCACAGAGCACACCTGCGGGATTAGAAACCCAAACACTTAATAACAAAAGGTAAATGGTGAGGGACTTCCCCCTAAGGTTCAGTGGTTAAGACTCTATGTTCCCAATGTAGGGTGCACAGGTTTGATCTGTGGTAGGGGAACTAGAGAGCCCTCATGTCACGAGAACAACCAAAATAAAAATAAAAATAAATAACATTCCAAAAGGTAAACTATGAAATGAGCATATTTAAAGTTACTAAATAACTAAAAATAAACATACAATAATGCATATAAATGTAAATAAGCTTATAAGCAAATTGAATACCAAATTAAACACAGTTAATGAGGAAAACCCCAATACACTGGCAACCTGATGAGAAGAGCTGACTCACTGGAAAAGACCCTGATGCTGGGAAAGATTGAGGACGAGAGGATAAGGGGGGGAGAGAGGATGAGATGGCTAAATAGCATCATTGAGTCAGTGGACATGAATTTGAGCAAACTCCAGGAGATGGCAGAGGACAGAGGAACCTGGAGGGCTGCAGTCCAAAGGGTCACAAAGAGTCGGACACGAATTAGCGACTAAATAACAACAATGAGGAAAACAGTTAACAAGAGAAAATACAGGAGGAGACAAAGCAGAGGAATGTAAAGATTTTAAAAACATTAAAAATTTAAGAGACGTAGATGACAGAATAGGAAGGAACACGGTGTAATAAAAGTTCTGAGAGAGATAGGAGGGAGGGAAGGAGACAGTATAAATGAAAATAAAGAACATGAGAATAAATGAGTATTTAAAGAAAGTATGGCTGAGAGTTTCCCAAAATTGCTGAAAAACACAAATCTTCTCACAGAGGGGGGGAAATGAGATATGAATGTGATTTGAAAATAAAATGCAAATCTGAGTCATCATAATGAAATGATCAATGATCAAAGCATACAGAAGATCTTAAAAACAAAGAGAAAAAAACAGATTAACTTCCAAAGAATCAAAGTTATGCAGACGGCTGATTTTAGACTGTTCAAATGCCATAGTTGAAAGCCGGAAGATAATGGGTTATTATTATTAAAAGGCTGATTGGAAGTAGCTATTTTCCTAGTATCTTATGCCCAGTAAATGATCTAACATGAAGGAAAAAACAAATATTTTTCAAAGCAAAAACTACCAGCTTCTTGTACCAGGTGTTCTTAAGAATTAGAGGACATATTTTAGGAATATGAAAACTGACCCAAAAAGGACTGAGATGCAATGATAAGTGAAGGTATTGGGAAGCATCAGAAAATATAAATAAGCATTGTCAGTATAACAGAGTAACAATAATAATGACCTCTTTAGAGCATATAAACCATAATGGATCTAAACTATTGAACAATAAAGTAGTGAGCAGAATTAAAACATTCTAAGATCCTTTTGTTGGTCAAGAAGCTTATAGAAACTCTGCTAGGCATGTTAAATTTGCATTTTAGAAACATGTATTGCATAAATCAAGCATGCATGTAAAAAAGTAAATGTAGTTTCTAAAAAGCAAGAAAACAAGTGTGGACTTCAATCAAGTTGAAGGAATTCAACAATGATAGTCAGAGGCTCTTGCCTTTAAAAGATGCTTACTGTTGGTTGGGAAAGACACAGATATAACTTCACACAACAAAAGATAAAAATCTGCTTTATTCTAGAGAAATCCAATCTCTTTTGCCTACACTTTAAGTCCTTTCCCCTTTATAGCCTTAGGCGGGTAAAGAGTTCCAATAAACTTACATGTTTCCTAGACTTTAAAAGGCACAAGTTCTGGGCTTTGCCAAAAACACATAACAGAAACAATCCATTATTCAACATATGCGGAGAGAGTTCTAACAAGTGTCTGCAAACTTGCCAATACATGTGCTTTATATTAAGTCCACCCCACTCAGTCTCACTTATACCTAAAAAACAACCATCTTAAAAGTAAAATAAATGTAACCAGAAGAATGTTTACATGGTTCCCATGCATACTGTTTTCAGAAAAAAAAGATACCCATCTTTTTTCCCTGCTGTCAGCATGACCATTTCTGAAGGCAAAAAAACATGAAGTGAAAACAGGAGGACTGCAAATAAAAAACAAAGCATCCAGGCTTGAGGTTCAGCCTTCTAGGGAACAATCCATCTTCATGTTTAAGGAACACAGATTCACAAGAAGATAACAGAACAACTGAAGAAATGATTATAAGGTCCATGTTGCTGCTAAAAGAGGATATATACCCAGCAGAATCAGCATAACAGAAAGGTGCAAGAATTAAGAAATATAATTGTACTATGAGTAGATCAAGAGATATTGTTTTAAACAACAAAACCCACTTACAGTTCTTTTATTTCTTTTAAGAGAGGGACTAAAAAGGAAGAAAATGGATTTGTGAGCTTTTGACAAATCTGTCTTTAACAATAAGTCGTTGAGCCCATGAGAACTGGACTGAGATGCTTTTAAGCATCAGGATGTGCGCCATTCAGGACATTCCTGGGGAGGAATAACTTGGAGATACATCAGAGCAAAATGCTACCTTTTGTAAAAGCAGCGGTGTGTCTCTCTTCTCTTGTTTTGATGTATGGTAAGCCAGCACTATATTTAAATAATCTATAATCCTTCCCAAAGTTCAGGAATGAAAAATGATGCTCTCAGGAACATTATTTTTAAAGGGTACTGTGATGGGGCATCATACTTTTCTCCATCTGCTCATTATAATTGATAATGTACATCAAACACTATTATAATGTATTAGTTACAAGTCATATTTTAGACCTGTACTATTTGCAGTCCCAACTTACTACATGAGGTTAACAGACTGTTACAAGATGATAGTAATGAAACCACTTAGGAACCCAGCTATGATATCTAATATAGATCTACAAAACTCATCAATCAGCACTTATTAAATATCTATTTCAAACAAAAAGTGCTGAGTATTAGGATCACATGTGGATTATGTGTTGAGGAAAACTGGATATTAGGTCCATATCAGACACATTAAAGCTACTTGACTTGGGCTTAATCCTTGTATGTCTCTGTTGTCTTATCTGCAAAATGGGGGAAATGATAAGTGAATGACTTGCATATCTCATAAAGGAGAAATAAGTTGAAAATCAAGGGATAGAACATAGTGAAACTGGGTACGACTATAATTCAGTATCAATGAACTATACCAGCATGCAGGTAGCGCCCAGGGTGCAGGTAGTAAGGTTCTGCTACCTGTGTACATATTCCTCTATACATGAACTTAATACCATGATGCAACTTCCATTTAAGCATTTTCATTTGAAGAGACATCTAATTTCTAATTTCTTTCTAAAGTCCGATACTCCATTTATCACATCAAAGGGAAATTATAGCTGAACAGAATTCTAAATAAATAACACTTTCTACTTTATTGCCAATTTATTTTTTATGTTAAATGTAAAAACTCATGTTTTATCTTTTATTCATTAAATTATGGAAAGCAGACAAACGTAAAAATTACAATGGATTATAAACTTCTGAATTTGATTTTCAGTCTGCCTTATCACAAAAGTATGGTCCAAGATATTAAATTTCTGGGCCATGATCCCATCCTTTTAGCAAATGATCTTTAGTAAATTTACAGATTTGTGCAACCATCACCATAAATGTCCATTGCCCCCCCCAAACCTCTCATGATCCTTTGCAGTCAATCCCTATTATAATCCCTAGTCCCAGGTCACCAATACTCTACTATCCTATTCTATCACTTTGCTTTTTATGGATATTTCATATAAGTAAAATCATACACTATGTGGTCTTTTCTATCTGCCTTCTTTTATTTAGCATACTTTTTTACTTAGCATTTCTTTTTCTTAGCATTCCTCAGAAAAAGGAGTTTGTTAGTTTTTATTGCTCAATAATATTCTATTATAGTTCATGTTTTGTTTATATAATATCAGTTGATGAACATTTGAATTATTTCCATTTTGGGCTATTATGAGTAGTGCTGCCTTGGACATCATAATCCAGTTTTCTGGATATATGTATGTGTGTACACACATATACACATAGCACTTACTCAGCCTTGGGGAAATTGATACTCAGATACACAAACCATAAATTTAGACTTTCAAGGTGCTCCATTGTTCTAAAGTTTCAAGGTGAAGAGAGATAGAATTTGTAAAGTGGTTAAGAGCACAGATTCTAGAGTCTGGTTCCTTGGGGTCTGTAAACCAATTTGAGTTCATATATTCTAAATCAGGCAGTTCTTCATTGACTTCCTTGGTTTCTTTCACTGTAGAATGGGGATGATGACCATGGCTCCATTATGAGTTTATAGTGAGAGTGTGAGTCACTCAGTTGTGTGTGACTCTGTGGCCCATGGACCCCATCGCCAGGCTCCTGTGTCCATGGGATTCTCCAGGCAAGAACACTGGAGTGGGTTGCCATTCCCTTCTCCAGGACGTCTTTCCAACCCAGGTCTCCTGCATTGTGGACAGATTCTTGACCATCTGAACCACTAAAGAAGCCCTTATAGTAAAGATAAGATGATGAAAACCACACTTAGCAAAGTGCTTACTAGATGTTAACTATTAAAATTGTGCACTAAATCATCATTAAATATTTTTTTATTTCCCTGGTGGCTCAGATTGTAAAGCATCTGCCTGCAACTCGGGAGACCTAGGTTCAATCCATGGGTCAGGAAGATCCCCTGGAGAAGGAAATGGCAACTCACTCCAGTACTCTTGCCTAGAAAATTCCATGGATGGAGGAGCCTGGTGGGCTACAGTCCATGGGGTCACAAAGAGTCGGAACCGACTGAGTGACTTCACTTTCACTACTGCTGTTAAAACAAAATGTTTAGAAGATTTTTGAATCTATTTTCCCACTCAGCCAATCAATCTTAAAGGAAATCAGTCCTGAATATTCACTGGAAGGACTGATGCTGAAGCTGAAGCTCCAATACTATGGCCACTTGATGCGAAGAACTGATTCATTAGAAAAGACCCAGATACTGGGAAATATTGAAGGCAGGAGGAGAAGAGGATGACAGAGGATGAGATGGTTGGATGGCATCACCAACTAGATGGACATGAGTTTCAGCAAGCTGCGGGAGATGGTCACGGACAGGGAGGCCTGGTGTGCTGCAGTCCATGGGGTCACAAAGAGTCGGACACGACTGAGTGACTGAACAACGTCAACAACACTTTCCCATTAAGAGATGCAATTCTTATTTTTGCTTAATACAGTATAATTATCAAGCACAGACACTGCATGTTTTTATATGAGGTATAGCAAGATACCTATTTTCCTGTCTGGCCATTACCATATAGTCATTGGATGGGGAATATTATCTAATGACCTCTTGCTTCAAGATCTCCTGCTGGATTCAGAGGAAAAAGTAGCAGAGTTAGATTTGCCATAGAAAAATCATTCTTCCTGCTCTCACATCCTCTCTAATGTAACACTAGACTCAAGACAGAAGGAAGAGAATAAAAATTAAATAGTTTAGGATGGAAGGACACATGTATACCCATGGCTGATTCATGTCGATGTATAGCAAAAACCACCACAATATTGTAAAGTAATTAGCCCCCAATTAAAATTAATTAATTAGTTTTAAAAATAAATAAATAGAAAAGGCAATGAAATGGCTTCTCCAGCTTAATTTAATTATTTAACAATATATAGTGCATATTATGGGCCAGGAACAGTTCTGAATTCTTTAAAAATGGTAACTCATTTCATCTTCATAACCACCCTATTAAATAGTATCTATTAGCTTCAATATTAGATGAGATAATCAAGGCACAGAAAAGTTGAGTAATTTAACCAGGATCACACAGCTTGTAAGTATAAAGCTGAGTTTCAAACCAAGCAACCTAGGTGTAGTGTGTGGTTTACGTCACTATGCTTTGCTACCCCTTTTGCTAGAAGACAGAACTATCCGACTGAAGTGGATGTAGTTCCAGAAAAGAAAAGTAGAAGCACAGTTTTGTTTGGGACATAGACCCATTTTCTTCAATCAGACTATTTGGCTTACGTTAAGCCACAGAGAAATGCTTCTTGCAAAGATAAGTGAAACAAGGTAAGTTATATTCCACTTTCAGTTTCATCTTAAACTCTCATCCATTTTATGTAAACGTAATGCTGAAAAGGTCAAGCTTTTCAAGTTCACAGAAGAGGTTCTTTAAACATCAGGAAGGATCCCTAAGCTGACCATACGAACATACTCTTTGTAATCAATCATTCTTACTGTGAATTGACAGAGCAGTACACCCTCTGTGAGAAAACACCCCCAAGTTCTAAAAATCTAGCACGATTTATATCATTCTTGGAAGATCATGCTTGATATAAACATTTTAAACTTTTTAATTATGCAATTATTAGGTAAATACTTGTGAAAGAGAAGTCTACAGATAAATGAAATGCAGCTCTATAGTAATATTTTAAAGGCTCATGAAAGTTCTGATGGATATAAACTAAATTTGTTCAATGCAGCATTTATTAAACTATTACAATAATGGTGTCTGCCTTTTTCCCTCCATAATAGCTTTTTTACCTATACTGACTGGAAATGCTAAGAATTGCTCCAGACATCTAAGCAATCCAAAACATGTTAATGCAATCATTTCTTATTCTTCTGATGAAATCTTATTCCAATACAACCTCTGAGGTCTGAGTTATGAGAAAGATGACAGCTAATAACATATAACAGCATGAATAAGTGTCAAGAAGAAAATAAATAGAATAACATTTATTAGTATTATTAGGAGCTTATCATGCCCCAAACATTATGTTCTACATGTTTTATCTTATGGAATGCTCAAAACAACTCCAAAAGGCAAGTATTAATTTGTTAATTCTCATTTATAAAAGAAGAACTAAGTAACATACCAGAGCACACAGCGATTAAGAGGTGAGGCTGGGCTTCAGATTTAGGCATTCTAAACCGAGAATTCATATTTTAGCAGTTATACTCAACTGCCTTCCACAGGGTCCCAGACAATCATTTCACTTACACTGTAGAATCCCTAATAGTAGGAACAAACTAGGAAATAAATATTACATAAACCTACCAAGTAAAATCTAGGAAGGCAGATATGGTTTATTCATCAAAATGTGTTTATGTTAACTCTTGATACTTTTATTATTTTAATACCTTTTCACTTTTGTATCTCTTCTCTTTAGTAAGAAGTATGATGATTAGAACTTTTTTCTGTCTTCCCTGTCCTAAAATAACTGCAAGGACAGCACATTTTCAATTGGTGATATATTCTGTAAATACTTGAAAACAACAAAATGGATCTGCAGTCAAACACTACTTCATATTACTTTTCATTTTTCTATCAAAGGATCATTCATACATTAATATTTAATTCTAAGATATAAATGCATTGTTTGTGAGCGAACAGTACATTTTTTTTTATTGTTTTCTTCCTACTGCCTACTTTTCAAAGTGCTAACATTAAGTTTCTGCAAATCAAATTCTATTTTGACATATGGCCTTTTAAGTGCCAAAAAGGAAATCATGCAAGAAGCACTAGATTTAAAGACTACAAAAAGTTGTGAAAATATGGAATGCCAAGTTCTAAGAAATGCACATTTTTCATGCTTTGTTCTAAGGAGACAGTATCAGAGTAGCATGTAAGACATTTCTTCAGCTCTCAGTAGCTACTTTATTTCTTGGTAACTTCTTTAAAGCATCTGAAGATGCAAAAAAGGACAAACAGATCAATAGAAAGAGTTTTCTTTTTTTTCTTTCACTACATACTTATTGTGCCATGATTTTTCTGGATGTCAAGGATCCAGCAACAAAAAGGACAGGTGAGTCCACTGCCCTGAAGGAAGTTACATTTGACAGGCAGGAGTCAACAAATAAGAAAGCAAATGCATAACAGGATCTCACAGAGTAGTAAGTGCCGTGGAAAAAATCGCAGATAGCACTATGAAAGACAGGAGTGTGCAGGAGAGGGAGTGAGAAGCAGGCACACAGTCAGCCAGAGCCCAGGCTGGGTGGTCGGCAAAAGTATCTCTGAAAAACATAACATAGAAACTGATGCTAAAAAGAAGAGAAGCAGCCAGCTATGTGCATGCTAAGTGCAGAGGCCCAGAAGAGGGAATGAACTTGGGCAGCCCAAGGAACCCAAAGAATAGCTTACAAGATAGAGTGACAGGCAGGGGCACCAGACTCTAATAGAAGATGACTTCTGGGCTCACAAGAGATCGCAGTGGATGGATCACAAGGTAAATAGGCAAGGTCAACAGACTGAAGGCGCTCTCAAAGAAATGCAGAGCCACACAAGTATTTCATGTGAGATGACACAAACTTTTACATTTCAAAAATTATACTTGTGTTGCTCTCAGGAAAACAAATTATTGGAGGGCAAGGGAAGAAGCAAGATCTGGTTAGAAATTTGTATGAAGGCAGTCTAATGAAAAGATGAAGATAGCTTAGATGGGCAGAGTGGCGATGGTGCGAAGGATTTAAGGTGCACTTTGGAAGTAGACTTGACTAAACTTTCTGAAAGAATGGACATGAGGGGTGAATGAAACAGAGGAAGCAAAAATGATGCCAAGAGTTCTGGCCCAGGCAACTGGTTAGATGATAGAAGAAATCATGATAATAGAAGAAACCAAAGAAGAAAGTTCTAGGTCTGAGTATTGATTCTTAAGTTTTGCTTTTGATATCTAAGTGCCTGTTAAATAGCCAGTGAAGATGATTGAATGGGTTCAGGGAAAAGTTTAGAGAAAGAGATAAAAACTTGGCAGTCACTCACACATACTTGGTGTTTCAAGCTATGGGACTAGACAAAATCATCATGGAGTTGGGGGTGGGGAGGAAGAGGACAGAATAGGAAGGGGAAATAAAAAAGTGTGAGAGAAACAGAAAGAGTGGGGAGAGACAGAGAGGAGACCATGCATCTGCAAGTGAGCATGGATGTGTAAACAAGGCCTCAAACTAAACATTTGGGCAATGTAACATTTAGATGTTAAGGAAGCAGGGATTCAGCCAAAAACACTAAGGAGAAATGGCCAGTGAGGTAGAGGGGAAATGTAAATTCACCTGTTCCTTGCACAGAACCTTGACAGATAACCTTCTAAGAACTGCAACCAAAAAGTACTTTCCAGCATTTTTCACCTATAGCATTGCTCCTAGAACTACTTATTTGCTGGGTAAGGTTGGATGTAAACAATACTTATCTAGAATAATTTCCACAGTGTTTTAACAACAAAATCAAGCAACATCATCTCATAAACACAGGCCCCTGCAGGTTATAAACCACTGCGGGTATCTGGGGGAGAACTGCAACAGAACCATGGACCTGACCTTCCTGTTTCACCACTGCACGTGCTGGCCTTGCTGTTACTGAGCTCCATCATTTTTCACTGTTATCACATTCAAGGCCGTATCTTGTGATGAATAAATTTAAGATAACTTTTGTTCCCTGTTTCCTTCTGGATGAGCACAATCTTGTAAAAGTTCTCATAGGTATTTCTCCCATTCTTCCTTTCATTTTGCTAACAAAATCAGAAGACTTTGCCATGGTTTGCTAATTCACTGTGTATTCCTTCAACAGAATTCCAATGACTATTAATACTTATTTTGGTTTCTGAGACACATTGATTTCAGCTTCTATTTTAACCATCCATCCTTGTTTCATAAACTCAATTAATTACTTTGTATGCTCTCTCTGATTTACCTCCAACTCACTTGTCTTATCTTGTTTATTTTTTTAACTCTTCTGGTAGACTCTGAGTATATCAAGGGCAGAACTGTGTCTTATTAATTGTCACATCTCTTATTTCTAGCGTGGTGCTCAGTACTAAATGCATGTGCAATTAATGTGGAATGAATGGATGAATTAAATAATCTACTAGATTAGTTCAAACTGTTCTTTATTGAGTTTGACAAAAATGATTAAGATGTAAAAAGACTGTTTATTATATTTTAAATAAGACCCTTAGGAAAAACTTTCCTGTTGCTGAGATTCATCAGTCCCCCAAATTTTCCTACCTTTCTTCTACTTGGATATGTAATTTTCATTAGTATGCTAACATAAGTGAAAGCAATATTGAGTGACAACTGCTACTCAATTGACATTTGATTTTTTTTTTTTTAATCTTCAGGAACTAGCAGTGTGTTTAAACTCAATAGCAATATTAAATGTTGGATTTTTTCTTTTGCTCAATGTAGAAAAAATTCTTTTATTTTTTGAAAAAATTCAAAGTACCTACAATTATTATGGAAAGCCACTATACATTTTATATTACTATTTTACTAGTCAACTTTATAATAACTTCAACAGTGATTTCACCATTTTTAATCAAGTAAATTCTGCTGAAACAGTTAAATATTAGAAATGAATATTTTTTATAGAAACTTTATGAAGTTTGAGAGGTTCTATGACAGTGTGACAAGTACACCAGATATCTAGAGGTGGCAAATACTTCACTAAAATGAGACAGATATTGGTTCAATGTAGATTATCAAGATTTTATTTCAATTAAAAAATGCTGAGCCTACAGTGCCCTGCTTTTTCTGTAAAATTTATGTCAACAGAATACACAGAAACTAAATCCTGAATCCTCTGGCCCATTTAGTCAGCAGAAGGTCTTGGGAACCCTGATTAAATAAATGACTTGCAGAATATTAACAAGTAAATTAACATTCGAGATAGAATTTGAAAAATCTCCATTTCTGTTCTTATCTCTTCATCACGTAATTTGTTCTTCAATTTGTCACATAGCAAAATGGTGAATTCACATGACTTATAAAGAATAGAGGGAAAATAAAAGCAGAAATTATAAATATTTCTTCAAAGATCTTGTCTATCAGTATAGGCATAGCCAGATTTTTAAAATCTCTTCATCCTGGCTTAGTCAACAACTTATCCTTACTTTCCTTCAGTATATTTTTACACTTATATAATGCTCTATACTTTCTAATTTAGTTACCTCTAAAGTAGAATTTGATTAAGAAGTTAAGTATAGCTAAATTCCAAACAGCATTGCCTCTTGTTTTCTAATTAGGGCATATAAAGAAAAAGACTTAATGCATGACACAGATCCTAACTGCTAAAAACAGTACGATTGCTACAATCTCACAAATGAAAATAGTTTACTAAGTTCTTGAAGTCACTGTATAGTAACATAGGAAGGTTATTTAATAGGCTTTCAAGTGCAAAACCAATATGACTCAGAGGACTTAATTTTAAATAGAGTATTCCCAAATGATAAATGCATGTAAGTGTTTAAAGAAAAACAGTGATTGTAAACATGTCAATATATACTCAGTATTTGACATTATCCAACCATCTTTTATTTTTGGTTTTAGATAGAATAAATTCACTCTTTAAATAACTGACTGATCACAACCATCTCTCAGATTTATCTAGATATGGAAAAACTTAGTTTTATATTTAAATGATAAGTAGGGTCCTATATAGATAGAAGTCATGAAATTAAATTATTGTTCCAGAAGCACCAGTGGTTAGTGATCCTTAATATGGGTTAATAAACCCATGTTCTTTCATATATAGAAAAACAGACACCAATGAAACCTTTATTGTCAGCCTTTTATGGTAGGAAACAGAAAACCGCAACAGAAGAACATTTCTGACTTTACATGTTTTCACTTTAGGAATACAAAGCTAGTAAAGGCAATACTCCTTCATATGGTCACATATGGTGAAGGCAGGACTGTCTCTAAATTGTTAATGAGTCTTATGTACCCCAAAAATCAACTTTATTTAAAAAATGAGCATTAATTCAATATTTGATTATAAATAATATCATGTATATAATATTGTTTTTTTTCATGGTGAAACTTACTACTTTCCTACAGATAATAAATATAACTATCAAAATTTAAACTAGTTTTGTTCATAGAAAACATGGATGCTTTAACATGAACTTGTTAATCCTGGCACCTTAAAAGTTAAATTTTGCAATTTGAAAAACACCATAAATGTTCCTCCGAATATTTTTTAAATGTTACAATAAAACATTGCTGAATTTCATGATACTGTTATACATATTTTCCTCTATGGAATTTCAATATAAAACATAGACTAAAAATATGACAGTTTCTATGGTGATAATTAGTATGTGATTGTTAATCATGTTACTATGGTTATTACTTAATAACTTTAATATTCAAAGAGATCTAACTGGTAATTGTATCTTGTATGTATATTTCAAATAACAAATGATATCATGGACTTGCATGTTTCTTAAAAATGCAATTATGTGTTGTCTAAATTCCTGTAAACATCATGGCAAAGCAGTGCTGACCTTCTCGGGCATTTCCTGGTGTCCTGTTGTCACTGCCTGCAGCAGTTTCCCTGTTTCATCATGTGGGGAGGTGGGAGTAGGTAATGGAGCTTCTGTTAAAAAAATTAGAGAACTTTTAAAAATAATGTATTTACTTTAGACTTTCCAAAACACACTGAACTGAACAGGTACGGGAGATGATGCAGTGGGGAGCGGGGCATTAGTCAATATGAAAGCACAGGCTGTACTGATGAACACATGAACGGAAGAGAGGAGTTAACATATGAAGCGTGTATATGGAGGAAATGCACATGAAGGACTAAATAATGTGAATGAAAATATGAGAACCATGGGACAGATCAGTCAATCAATCAAGACTTCAAGAACATTTCCTGAGAATCTATTCTTTCTGAATATAGAATACTAGAGCAAGTCACTAGAAACTTCCTTTAGATTAACACATTCATTAATCAAAACTGTTTTAGTATTGCTGCCCAAGATATTATTAACATAGGCAAATGAGGACCACCTCTGGAAACAGTAATCAGAAGAGACATGTGCTTAGTTGCTAAGTTACATCCAACTCTTTGCAACCCCGTGGACTGTAGTCCACCAGGCTCCTCTGTCCACAGGACTTTCCAGGCAAGAGGACTGGAGCGGGCTGCCACGTCCTCCTCCAGGGGATCTTCCAGACCCAGGAATCGAACCTGAGTCTCCTGTACCCCCTGCGCTGCAGCTGGATTCTTTACCCACTGAGCCATTGAGGAAACCCCTATCAGAGAGAAGGGGCAGTCAACCACGTCACAAAAGCTGATACAAATACTCCCAAGTAGTGTGGTGGTACAGAGAAGCCTTTGGAAATGAGAGTGCTATCCTGAAATATCTGAAGGGACGACTTGTCTCACAAAGCCTAGGCTAGCTGTATGAGGTGCCAATGGACTGAACCAACCTCTGAGAAACATACTCCAGGTCATGGGGACCAAAGATGACACTACACCTGAGTGACTGATCTGGTTATAGCGGAGGCAGAATGGTCTCTTGGCAGTGACACTGTCAGGACTCCAAGTATCAGAGGGCAGTGAGGACACAGTCCATGGCCTAGGAGGTCTAAGTACTGAGCCCGTGTGCGTGAGTTACAGTCAGTCCCCAAGTGTGCAGTCCCTCATTCCTGCCTAAGCCTTTGGGAACATGTTCCCCAAACACTGCAGTTGCTGTACTTAAGACTTAAGGACAGGGGTTTCAGTCATCCACTTTGCAAAATCATTCACTCAGTCTCTCACTGCTTAAACAGCACTCTGCTTGGTCAGTACTAGGAATGCTGAGATGAATGAGAAAGACCCCTCCCTCAAGTAGCTCAAAAGAACCAGCTTGGGGCCATGTTGAGGAAAGGCACACCTTTCTTAGCTTCCTTCTGCTTCCTATGCTACTACCAGTTTTCTTCATCAATAAGATCTTTGAAAATTTAGTAGAGGAAAAGCAAAAGTATACATGTGAATAAGCTCAAGGCATTTGACATCATCATTCATTCATTTATAAGGAATGTCAATTCATGACATATTCACTGAGCACCAATTATATGCCAGGAGTACTTCTAGTTGCTGGTCAAAAAAGAAAAACAAAAACACCTGCCCACATTTTTATTACATATACACAAATTAGAAGAAATATTTTTGTTACTAATGAATTATAAAGTTTGGAAGCAAAACACTTAAAATTAATTTAAAAACCTAATGAATAGTATTATGCAAGCACTACTTGTTACTTAGTATTGAAAAAATTTATGATTCGAACACTTAACAAAGTTAACAGTCAAAAATAAGGAGAGCAATCAAATGTTCCAACCACATTTCACATTAAATCTACATGAATACTCTTAACAATGTTGTGAAAAATCAGATTCATAAAGTTATAATACTGCAGTGGAAAAGCAAAAATAAAAATCACCCTATGTTAATACTTCTGATAGAAATTATGCATCTCTGTTCTCCCCTTCTACCAAAAGAATGTTTACCCCAAAAACCACTTAAAAAAAAAAAAAAAAAGCCTTAAGGACAAACAGAAGGAATAGAGACTTTTCCATTGAACACTACTGTTTCATTCATCACACCAAGACACTGGAGACTGGTGGTAGAAGTATGGTGGTCACAGTCACACTCAATAGCTGTGTGGTCCAAGGCAAAGTACTTACTTCTCTGCTTTCTCTTTTTTCTCTTCCCTGCAGGGGAGGTAAAAAACATAGTTGATCCTTGAACAACTGGGAGGTTAGGGGTATCTACCCTCTTATAGTAAAAAATCCATATAACCTTACAGTCTTCCCTCTGTTTGCTCAGTTCTGAATATATGGACTCGGCCAACCACAGATCACATGCTACTACAGTACATTTCTACTGAAAAAAATATGCATGTAAGTGGATCCACACAGTTCACACCAATGTTGTTTATGGAACAACTTGATTCATAGGGTTAGTGTGAAAATTAAATGAGCTAACACATGAAAAGGATTTAAGACTTTTTAAAGTACATAATAGGTGTTTACATGTATTAAATTGGAAGAGAACTGCAGCCACTATCCATGTCAAAATCTTTACTGACAGAGGTTCTCAGAACACTCTAAATGAAGGGGAAAAAAAGGTGCAAATGAACTTATTTACAAAACAGGAGTCACAGATGTAAGAAAACAAACATGGTTACCAAGGGATAAGGGGTTGGGGGGAGATTAATTGGGAGACTGGAATTGACATACACATACTACTGTATATAAAATAGATAACTAATAAGAAACTAATGTATAGCACAGGGAAGTCTACTCAGTACTCTTTAATGGGAAAAAATCTAAAAAAGAGTGGATATATGTACATATACAACTGATTCATTTTGTTGTACACCTGAAACTAACACAATACTGTAAATCGACTATGCGCCAATAAAAATTTTCAAAAAAGAATTCTGAGCCAAGGACCTAAGCTTTGTCATTCATCAACACCGTGGACTGTAGCCCACCAGGCTCCTCTGTCCTTAGAATTCTCTAGGCAAGAATACCAGGGTGGGTAGCCACTCCCTTCTCCAGGGAATCTTCCCTGACACAGGGATGGAACATGGACCTCCTGCATTGCAGGCAGATTCTTTACAGTCTGAGACACTAGGGAAGCCCTTGTCATTCATTAATCTGGGTCAAATATTCCCCCAGGCAATACAACAGCAAATCCGCAATACTTGGTACCTATATATTCTTTCTCACAGTGAAGTGCCAAATTCTAAGTGTGCCTACAGAATTCCCCAGCTTCATAATTGCCACCACTTTTTCCATTTTGACAGTATAGATTCTGTCTTGCTATTTGGCAAAGACTGGTTGGCTTTGCACAGTGGAAAAAGCTGTTAAAACCACTCCAACCATAACTTGTGGTCTTATTCAACAACAGAGCCCTTTTGTCAAACACAAGCTAAACGAGTCCTTCCTTCATTTCCCTCATGTATTTTAGACACAGTCTCAGACTAGGCTAACAGCAAAATGAAAAAGGTTTGAAAATTATCTGTTAAATACTGGAGTAAATCATTAAGCTATATTTCAATTATCCAGAGTATCATTACCCATTCTAGAAGGAAAATGTCTAAACTTTATACTTGGAATCACTATTGGGAAATAACAGAAGATTATGTGAATTTGTTAGAGGAAAGAGTACCAAACTTGAATTCTTGACCAATGTGCATTTACATTTTCCGCCTTCCCAGAATTAATCACTGTCCACAGTCTGTTTTGATAATTCTGCCTTGAGTATTTGCTTATCCTTCCAACAAGATGCACAAATGCCCACAGGATGAGAACTGAATGTTGAACAGGTTACTCCTGAATCATTATGGGTTTTACACTGAATATGTCACATTATCGTGTCTCCCTTATGATCACCATCATATGCATTTGTACAATGTGTCACATGCACAGGGTCACAGTCTGGTTACAGAAGAAAAGATGTCTCTGTATGAAGCCATCAGATTTATCTAGGAATCGAACATACACCTATAACCCACAATCTACAAATATCCATCAACTGAATCCCTGTGGATGAGTACTCTGCGAAGGAAAGCATCATTCAAATTCTAGTCAGTATGCAACTGGCTGCACTCAAAGTTCCTCCAGGGAAGCGATTAACTTATTCATTTTCACAGCACCAGAATCTAAGAATCAAGGAGATTTGTTTATTGGTTGAACAAACTTAATTAAATCTCACCTCTTAGGCTAAGTAGCAGAGGGCTATCGATTCTTAGGTCAGATTTCTTAAATAAATCATGTGTCTGGATATAAAGACTTAAAATTCAGGGTTCTGTCTCATTTTTAACAACCATCACTTATATGATTCATTATTGCCTTAAAGAAAAAGGTATTTATTAAGTACAGCATATCACTACAAGTTGGAATTGCACCAAGAACTCCAGAAAAGCTGACAATATAAATGTTTTTTTAAAGCTGGATTTAATTCAGTAATAGATCATACATATAAATTGATCATATGAATTAAATAAAATGTTCACATTTGGATTATGCTTATTTATTTTGTCCTAAATGAAAGGCAAAATGTATGGTCAAAATAACATTCATATAAATAAGTTGGGAATATCATAGGGAGATTTAAATCATGAAATTTGGAAGAAAATAAAACCAAAGCATGACCTTTCACAGGACAATTTAAGATAAATATTCCAAGATTTAAGAGAAAAGAAAATAGAAAGAAAATTTTGTAAAATTTCAAATTTAAATCATTTTCAGCCTAAGTGCTATCAGAAAGATAAAATCCAACCATACAATGTAATATTTCTCAATTACAAAATACCAACACTATCTTTAATTGTGCATTTTATGATTATCCAGTAAATCAGCAAATAAACAACAAAATATGATCCTTGTTTTAAAATTCATGCTTAATTAGTAGATTTCCTTCACTGGATTCAGACATCAGTTCAGTTCAGTTGCTCAATCATGTCCAACTCTTTCAGACCCCATGGACTGCAGCACACCAGGATTTCCTGTCCATCACCAACTCTCAAAGCTTGCTCAAACTCATGTCCATCAAGTTGGTGATGTAAATCAACCATCTCATCCTCTGTCATCTCCTTCTCCTGCCTTCAATCTTTCCCAGCATCAGGGTCTTTTCCAGTGAGTCAGTTCTTCACATCAGGTAGCCAATGTAAGAGAGTTTCAGCTTCAGCATCAGTCCTTCCAGTGAATATTCAGAACTGATCTCCTTCAGGTTGGACTGGTTGGATCTCCTTGCAGTCCAAGGGACTTTCAAGAATCTTCTCCAACACCACAGTTCAAAAGCATCAATTCTTCAGCGTTCAGCTTTCTTTATAGTCCAACTCCCACATCCATACATGACTACTGGAAAAATCATAGCTTTGACTAGATGGACCTTTGTTGGCAAAGTAATGTCTCTGCTTTTTAATATGCTGTCTAGGTTTAATATACAGACCCAGACGTGTCTGTGAGTGTCCAGGAGTCTCCAGTGGAGCCGTGGGTCAGCACTATTCAGACATGGGCAAGATGTGTTATACCCATGTTCCATGTGTAACTTCATGGATAAATAACAGAATTATATGTCCTTCAGTCTGCCACCATGCTCACTGGATGTTTTTCCCATAATCTTCACAAAATATATATAATGCTCATATATCTTCCTTCTATAAGAATTTAGTTTCAGTTTCAGATAATAGTACAGAGCAAACTTTAATCCATAACTTCAATAAAATGAAAATGTAAGTTCTGTAAGTTTTCAGGATCAAATATGATCATGCCACCTCAGTGTCCAATTCAAAACATACATGCATTCATACTCATGCTAAAAAAAATTGGATTGTGTGGAAGTAATAGTACATGCATACTTTACTGAATAATTCAATAGAAGAATTGAATTTATTATAAGCATTTAGAGCACAAACTTACATATTTTTTAAAAAAGCAAATATAATATGTATGTATTGAAATATTTTTGTTTGCTTTAAGGTATATATATGAACTGTAGTTAGTATCATCTCAAAACTAAAAACTCATGTTGCCACATCAAACTTTCAGGGTTTAAATATAGGGAGAGTACAGTTTTGAAAAACAATATTTCAAGGCAGTTTAATTTTGAACCAGTTACCTTTGTAGTGAAGGGAATTTATTCATTTGGCCCTAGCAAACAGATGGACAGTGATGAAGGAAACCAAACTCCAGCACAAATCTACACATTAAATGGGAAGAAACTGCTTTTCCAACTGTCTTTGTAGCTTAGCTGTTCAAGGTGCTAAAATGGGCCTGGACACATGCCACACACATCTGGGATTAGATTGTACAAATATTACCTGAGGGTAAACATCTTTATTTATGGAATTTGAGCAAAGCAGAGGCCAGGCTTCAATACCCAAAGACACTAGGTCTTCATGGGGCCTGAGATTTGGAAAGCTAAGCACAATGTGAAAATGTAATTCTGAGACTTTAATAACAGAACTGAAACTGGAAGTTTCTCCCAGTTTAAACCATTATTCTAGGAATAGCCCAGGGAAATAGGAAAGAAAATGAAGATTTCCAGATAATAAAAATGAGGAATTTTTTTACTACTCTGTTTTTTAGTTATATGAGTAATGTAGCATATATATCCAATACCTATATCTAATTGCAAATAAAACATTTTAAAAAAACTCCGAGTATTTTGAAAATAATTTCATAAGATATACATTGCTTTGAGCCATACTATATATCTATTTATCTATGTTTATTTCTCAAATATGAAAAGCAAAACTTCAGCAATTTTAGAAAAAATTATATAATTATAACCTTGAAACATAAATAGACTCTTAAACAAGACTCAAAAAGTACAAAGTATGAAGCAAAATGGTGATAAATTTGACTAAAAAGCGCAAGAGATACTATAAACAATGTTCCAAATAATGAAAAGATTAGAAACAGATATTTTCAAAGCATATATCATATGAAGAACTAGTACTCAAGGATAGCAAAGAAAACCTTTTATAAATCAATACAAAAAAGATGAGTAATCCAGTAGAAAAATATAAATTACGCAAACAAAATTTTAATAAATGTGAAAATCCAAATGGCCAATGAATATTTGTAATCAAGGAAGCAATGATTTAAAATATCAATTAAATACTTTTAATATCCTTACTAACAAAACTTGAAAATCTATAGCTGCCAATGAATGGGCGAGTGTGTATATATATATATATATATATATATATATATATATATATATATATAGTGGTATGTCTTTACAATGGAATGCCCTATATAGTCTATAATGGAATAATATCCATCAGTAAAAATGTATAAACTCTAAGCAGAAATTTTAAGAAACATATGAAAAATTATTTGCACAAGTGTATATGACACAAATTATACAGAATTCAAAGAATAATGCATATTATGTGTAAATTTGTACATAAGGAGAAAACATAGAAAATATATAATAATAATTGATACCAAATTCAGGATTTTGTTTATATCTAGGTACAGAGAAAAAGAGAAAGGAAAGGGGGATTAGGGAGGTTTATTCGAGGCATATAAACAGTATTTGTGATATTTTACTACACGTCTATAAAATTTTAAATTAGATACACTAAATGTCTAGGCTTTTCAGCATAATCAGGCTCTAGTTTAATGAAAACCATGCATCTCTCACTTCAAGTGTTTTAAATTCACCCTCAGGCAGGTATACAGAGCTCACATTCTTACCTCAGTATTCAGATAAAGTGGAGTTTACTGTATCTAGTAAGAGACAAGAAACTTTCCCAAAAGCTCCAGCAGATGCCTGCTCACATCTCTTGAATATAAATCAAGACTACAGCTTTAATCAGTCACAGTGGTGAATGGATTAAAAAAAAATGACAAGACATCAAAAAGGGGGTATCAGGTAAATCCATTATTTGATAGGTAAAGAAACAGATAAAAGTACAAGTCATGAGACTTTTCTGTATTTCAATGACTAATTCAAAGCAAAGCCAAGTAATTGCTGACACTTCAGAACAAAGTCATCCTTACACAGAAGAAACCTCTTAAATTTTCACAATAGCTACCAATCTTTGACCCTGCTATATCTCAACTTGAAAAGGGTACTCATAAAATATTACATGTTGACAGAAAATACATTTTAATGATGAAAACACTAAGAGTTAAGATGCAAAGCTAAATTCTTTGAATTAGGACTACTGTCGAGATAAAGCAATACTGTGTTATGCTTAGTTGCTCAGTCGTGTCCGACTCTTTGCAACCCCATGGACTGGAGCCTGCCAGGCTCCTCTGTCCTTGGGGATTTTCCAGGCAAGAATACTGGAGTGGGTTGCCATGCCCTTCTCCAGGGGATCTTCCCAACGCAGGGATTGAACCCAGGTCTCTCCCATTGCAGGCAGATTCTTTACTGACTGAGCCACCAGGGGAGCCCTAAAGCAATATTAGAGATTAGAACACTTCAAAGTATTTATATGAAAGATAAACACTAATTGGTGAAAGAAAGGATTCTTAAAGGGAAATATCAAATTCACATTAGGACACTTAGAATAAAGTGATTTCTCACATTACTAATTTTAAAAGGAAATCACAAAGTAGATATCTTTGGTTTTTGTAACTGTTCAAGAGTTTAATTTTTTAAATTATTAATTTTATTTAACTTATTTAATTGTCTCATGCTATTCCAGAAAACAGAGTAAGACATCTTTAGAAGTTAGCATTTATTACTGAGACTATGGAATATTACACAGAAAACATATTAATACAATATCAATAATATAACAAAATATGTCCACATGCCCTATAAAATAAGTATCATGAAAATCCAAAGTTAATTATTAGCTAAGATATATATTGTCTCATTTAAACAATAATTTATGGTCTACCAAGGGTGAATCACTAAGAGAGTGGGCAACAAAGAAAAAGGAAAGATATATAATGTGTGAACTAGTTGTGTTTCAAATTACTTTTGAAGCAATCATTGCAAGAGATTATGGTTCCATCATTTGCTAAAAGCCTGTTTCCCTAAAGCCACAATATAAAAAAATTATTACTTACTATGATTCAAACACTTCATATAAATATAATGTACTGGTTGATGCAATATATGTCAAAACAAAATAAAATAAAACAAAACATAACAAACTGGCTGGTCCTGAACATAGCATTTTACAATTTGGTCATGTTGCTTGTCAATTTAATCAAGAATATTTACTAAGCATCTACTGTGTTCTAAAAGTTATTTTGCATTTCACTCCCCAGGTATACAAGTATTTTTTTCATTTTAGTAAGTAGAGCACTTTGATTTGAAATTTATATCTGAAAGAGAGTGTTTTAGAAGCAGCATATAGATGTCAACTGAGGTAAGTTTGTTACCCAAATTTATAGAAGAGGAGAATAATATCTTCATTAGTATGTATGCTAAAACTATAACATAGTATAATGCCTTGGTTATGCTAGTTTATCTTCTCAGACATTTTGATGATGAAAGTGATAGACGTCCAAAATACCATAAAAAGATTCAAGCTGTCGTACTGCATAAGAAAAAAATCTCTGATAGCAATCTTAGGATTTTTCTCTTAAACACATCAAATGGAAACATAAGCTACTCTTGCAAAGCTGTTTTAGCATGTTTCTTAAAGAAGACACCATTCTAAAAAATTATTTTATCTTTTCTAAAGAATCAAGATAATTCATTCAAAACACTTTTCATACAACTTATTTGCAACGGTATTAATCTCTATGAGTTTACTACGTTAAAATAAAAATGCTATTATTAGACTGGTATTGAAATAGTTTGGAATACTATTAGATTAAATCTAAAGAATACAAAATGCATTTAACCAATGAGGATCAGAGAAACTTTCTTCATAGGCTACTATGTATCAGAACTATGATGAATAATTATGACTATATATACATATATACTCATTTTTATTCATAGTAATAATACCTAATCTTAATTGAATGGTCATTATGAGACATGGACTTGAACTTATAGTCAAGATCTTGTTCTACCTTCACCAAACAATTCACAATTTCTCCTTCTCCATTTTACAGTTACACAAACTGGAACCTGGGGAGGTGGCAGATCTAGAAGCAGCTATATACTGATACAAACTCAGAAACGTTTGACCTCAATCTCGCCCCCAAACAGTTCAAGCATCAATTTCAGCAGCTGAGAATTCTAGGTATATTGGTTACCTCTCAAAAGTTTGAAAATCTCTGAAAAAAGTAAAATTTTCTAAAACTTTAACACTGAATCAGTCACTACAGAATGAGCATAAGAGTATTATCAATAATTACAGAATTAGGATGAAAGAAAACATTTAAAAACTCCTACTGACAAGATACTTGAGGTAAATGGGAAGATGAGGCAAACCCCTCTCCAGCCATTCACTATTTCCTAGTAAAAAAAAGTTAAGTGTCCCAATTAGTTCAGGACAGAAAAAGAGCAGACGGATAGAGTAACATAGGCACAAACTGCCACAGGCATTTAGAAGCAAGAGAAGAGTGCAAAGGGGCAGAATCAAGAAGCTGCCAGATCTCAAAGGATCCAAGTGGTGAGAGGCTGCGACATGAGGGCTTGCGCAGGTATCAAAATGTTTGACAATGAGATTTATTGTTTGTTTATTCTACTGAGAGGAAAGCATTCTTACAGTCAAGTGTTGTCTCAAAATCATGTCTTAGATATGGAGCAAAACTAAGAACTGAAAGGAGCATGAAGAGAGAAGGTAAGTATTAAAAATGTGCTAAAAGGGTAGATATTGTTTTCCAATCACAAATGAAAATAGTAAGTAAAAAGGGCAAGAAGAAACTTTTGGAGGTGATGGATATGTTTATGGCATTGATTGTGATACTAATTTCAAGTATATGATACAAACATACACTTATCTCCAAAGTCATCAAGTTATATACATTAAATATATATATGTATCTTTTTCTAAGTCAATCATGTTTCAATAACGTGTTTACAAAGTACTAGCTGATGATCCTAGATAAGAAATCAAATAAGTCAACTACGAATCACAGAAACGGTTTTGAGTAGAAAAGGAGGACAAGATTACCATCATATGGATAAGGGAAAACTATTATTAGCTTAAAGGTATCTTTTGGTAGGCAAATTAAGAACCCAATCCCATTTCACTTGTTGCCATTTGGCCAGTTAGTCTAAGGATCACCACCCTAAATCCATAGCCTCAAACTAAACCAGTGTAAATGGCAATAAGATTTGTATTGTGCTGGATACTCCTGTATTTTGAAAACTTGTGGATATTTTTCTTAGAATAGGCTACATTACATTCAACTGATAAGGGGAAAATAGATAGAGATGGGAAAGAGATTAGTATCTGCAAAGGTGAGGAAGTTGGAGCTAATAATAAACATTCAGAAAAATTAGGCTTGTTCCTGGTCAGTCGGAACATACATTTTTTAAAGCATAAGATACATTTCAGAAAGTGTCTTTAGTAAAGAGCCTTGAAAAATTAGGCAAATGAGCTTACTTTTTATTCTTTATTAAAATACAAAGCTTAGTTATTTATTCTATCATAACCCTATGAAGTGGGTTTTGCTATTATCCCTATTTTATAGAGGATAAAACTGAAGCCAAAAAGGCTAAATGGCTTAAGGTCACATTGCTAGGAAATGGCAGAGCCAAGATTCTAATCCAGGATGTTTACTGGGGCTTCTCTCTTTAGTAAAATAACATTATTAGAACTGGGTTTTAGTATAAATAACATATGGATCCTACGTTAGACATAGAGAGAAGGACTAGATTGTCCAAATATTATCTAAAAGAGCAAAGTAAAGGATAGCAAAAGACAAATATCCTAATATTTAGGCTGAGGTTAACATATTACATTCAAGATAATTTTGCACATATGAATTTAAAATATATTTTTGTATTTCATTTCATCTTGGAGAGTAAACTTCAAGATAACAGGACTATCAGAACTGAAGGTGACGTGTTAACATGTACCTGAAACACATATGCTCATCTTGAAATACTAACCTGAACTGTAGCTGAAATTCTCAATGAAATGTAAATAATTGGGAAGACAAACAAAAATTAAGCTTTATTTTCAACCAAAGAGAAACACCGCTTGGTTCATTTTCTGAAACTAGCAAAATGTTTTTAACACTGTTATGTACTGATGTGTGCTGCTGTCTACTGACTTAAAATTTAAATAGTAAAAAATTAGACTTCCTTCAATAAGCCATCAAGTGCAGGAGTGGAATTGACTTATCTGTCTTGTTCTTATTTAGCATTGCAGAGTCCATTGATTTTTAAGCTGTTTCAACAATTGAATCTTTCATTTTTCCATAGGGGAAAGGTAAACACACTGTTGTTTTATTTTAGAGAATATTTTTAAGAGACTGAGGACAACAGTAGGTCAATATGGTGGGATGCAAAGGCCAGGAGCTTGGATTCCAACAGGACATGTTGCAATCCCACTCTGCCCACATCATACTGGAAATGACCTCTGCTTCACAGATCTTCCTCTTTACCAGGGCACTTCCATCCTGTAATGAAGTCACCTATTCTCCTGTCTCTTTCTTTTGGTAGATAGAGCACAGGACAGAGGGGACCTTGTTCATTTCTATACTTGCAGCACACAATAGTTGGTCCCCAACAGATACTTAATGTCAAGTTAGATCAATAACCAAAGTCAGGATAACCTTTGAAACTTGCAACAAATTCCTGGAATGCCTGGGTTAAATGCCTAAATTGATTACAGCAGCTAGGCCAATGGGTCTGAGAATCCTCCCTAATATTAGGCAACTTGTGGATGGCCTCCAGACAGAGTGCCCAGTACTTCAGAGGTAGTTTCCATCTGAACAACAAACATCATTCTGATATAACCCACCAATCTCCAGAGTTGTCTTTTTGCCAGGCAACTAAAGTTTAGCCTTGGCAGTTCAACATGCCCAAATCTCATGAGATTTACAAACAACTGCAATGCCATTCTTGATAGTTATTTCATCTTTGACGCAATTGTTTTATTTTTTAGATCCATTTCCAGTCATGTGCCACAAAGTAAATTCCTATTTTCTCAGAACAAATACTCACCAAAATGTACAGACTAAAGAAGAACAAAATAAAGTCTCCTCTTGTGAGTTGGCCTGGTCCCTGTCATGCTTAATAAAGTATCTTCTGGAGACAAGTGTGACTCATTGTTTCCTACCTGGCTTGCCAGGCCCTGGCAAGTTTTAGAACCCTCAGATGGAACGGCAGATTGTATTCTCTAAGCATGGTGATACATACACATACAGGCACACATATCCCTTCCTGCACACTTCAATAAAAATGTGATGGCAGTCCTCCAGTGAAATGTGAGGTCTAGGGTCTCTCTGCCTTCAACCTGGGTGGACTTTAGTAACTACCTTAATCATAATACGTAGGGGATGTGGTGCTCAATGACTTTTGAGGCTAGGTAATAAAAAGCAAAAGGACCTCAGACTAGATCACCCTCTGACTTAAGATACTTGCTCTTGGAACCCAACCACCATGTTGTAAGGAAGGAATCCCAGGCTAAATGAAGCAGTCCTAGGCAGGCATACTAACAATAGCTACAGCAGGCTCCCAGGGCCAACTCTGTGCGTGGATGAGACTATAAGTAGTCCCAACCTCCAATGTGTGAAATCTTCCAGCTGAGACCCATGGAAACCACCAGAGGTAATGGATGAATATGGATGTTTTAAGTCATCAAATTTTGGAAATATTTGTTATTCAGCAATAGATAATAAAAATTGATTTGGCAGGATGCCTAATTTTTGGAATGGCAGGATGCCTAACTTTTGGAATGTCCATTTACAATTAGATTTAAGACCATTGTAGATTTCTCACATTCTTTGGGCATTTTTTAATTGAGAGATGACCTGGAAATAACCATTCTGAATTTTATACTCCCATACCAAATATCACCATTTATGGAAGAAATAAGAAAATAAATCAGAATGTACTGTCCTAAATATCTTAACTGTTTGATAAATAACTCCAGATTATTGTTTAAAGGCCTCCACAGTATGTTCTCACACATTTTGTCACCTGTATTTCTCCAACAGAGTTTGTTCTCACTGGTTATTTTTTAAAATTTATTTCTTTCCATTTTTAATGAAACATGAATATTTTTGGCAGAAAATGCACAATACTGTAAACCCCAGGTACGCTTTATTCTCTCACAATGAAGTCTTTCCCATTTATTTGATTTTAAATCCATTCAAAAATTTCCCTGAAACACACTTTTCTTTACTCAGTTTTCATTCTTAGATTTCCCTCCTCATCCCACATTTAACTTATGGCAAACTCAAACCTATGGTTCTCTGCCCAGTCACCTACCAACAAGTACATCAAATAGTCTACAAACTTGTCCTAGAATGTGCCAATCAGAAGATCTCCTTCTTATCCGTTAAACAGCACACTCCTGAAGTCAAAATCAGTCAATTTACTTTTTTGATATGGGCTTCCCTGGTGGCTCAGATGGTAAAGAATCTGCCTCCAATGCAGGAGACCTGGGTTTGATCCCTGGGCTGGGAAGATCCCCTGGAGAAGGGAACGGCAACCCACTCCAGTATTCTTGCCTGGAGAATCCCCACGGACAGAGGAGCCTGGCAGGCTACAGTCCATAGGGTTGCAAAGAGTCAGACATGACTGAGCAACTAAGCATAGAACCTTTTTAACTGTTTGCCTTTTCTTATATGATTCAGTTTTCCCAGCAATAAAATAGGGATGATAATTGTACCTGGCTCCAGAGTTGCTGTATTAATTGAAAATATAAGCATTTAATAGGTCAGTATATACCTATAATTCTTATATTTACATATTATGTTCAGATTTGTATTCAGGCTTTTAGTGAGTAGGTTTCTTCCTCATTGTACCATTGTGTTCAATTACTTAATATTCATTATATGTGATTACCCACAGTTGGAGAAGGTCAGGACGTTAAGCCATTAAATTATTTATTGACATTAAACATATTCAAATTCAAAGGATGCCTACTGTTTAAAATGCAGCCATAAAACTAGAAAAATCAGCCTCTTCCAACATTCTATACAGATTTTAATTTTGACAGACTACATGAAAATTAGGAAACCAAGATACAATTGAGGGTAAAATTAGAACAAAAAACAAAATTTTAGAAACTACAACTTCCTCTGCTATAAGTTCATGAACATTCTTTTCCCCAGGAATACTGTAGCCCTTTCTCTCAAATTTAAAGAGGTGAAGAGGTACAAGGCCAAAAAAAAAAAAAAAATAGTATGCTTTGATAATCTCTCTGGACTCAAAACTCCATAGATGATTTTGAAAACCAAGTCAGGTCTGTGATTTACACTTCAGTAATATGATGATGAAAGTCTAAGTAACTAAAGTTGATAAGAAGTGACATAACATAAAAAATTTATGAACATGGTTCTTACTTTGTGAAAGAGTAAATCTTCATTTGAATATTCCTCATATGTATTGATAAAAAACTTACTTGCAATGTCTAAAGAGGAATTAATTTTTTTTAATAGGTATTGAAGCTGTAGGAAAGAATCTTATAAGTATTCTAAGATTTTTAGAAAGTTAACACTGACGTGCTCTATCTTAAAAATAAATGATGTACGATTTATCACAAGGAAATTTACAGTGTAAGAGTGAAAAGGCTTGGATGTTAAGGGTTTTTAAAATTTATTTTCAGGGTAGCAATTCTATATAAGAGGGTAGTTGTTCATAACATGCCTTCTCTAAGATAAATATTGTCAAGAGTCTACTATTTTAGAAGTTTTGCATAAAATAATTATTCAGAGGTATGAGACTAATCCAAAATTGGGAAAAAGTTGTGTGGATACTGGTGTTCACATTTGTAGTATGTATCACAGAGAACAACTAAATGCTTTCAACAAACATAATTATATTATGGTTCATTTTCTTAACATATTATACAACATAAATGTGTTTACAAAGATTCATAATAACTCGGAAAATACTGAAGGTAAATGTTCAGTGAGAAAATTTTGTTTTTGTTTTTGTGACATGCAGTCTGGCATGTGGGATTTTAGTTCCCCGACCAGGAACTGAACCCCGGCCCCCTGCATTGGTAGCACAGACTCTTAATCACTGGATCACCTGGGAAATCCCTAGTGAGAAAATAAAATAACTAAAGCACATGTATAATAGGAACACAATCAAGCAAATTTACATATAGCATAATAACTAAGGGAAAATATAAAAGAGGTTCCATGGTTTGTGGCTGTCTGACTTTTTCCATATTTTCTGTTATTTTACCAAATATTTTATAATGAAAAATATATTTTACAATGAAATATTTTTAAATTAACTTTCTTTTTTTTACTTATCCTCGCTTCCCCCTTTCTCTTTATTCTATCTCTTTTCTTCATTCACAAGTTGGCATACCAGTTAGGAGTTTGGTTTCTGAATTCCACAAAACCTGTATTTAAGTTATATCTCAAGTCACTTTCTACTGGGCTTCCCAGGTGCACTAGTGGTAAAGAATTCACCTGCTAATGCAGGAGACCTAAGAGACGGGTTCAATCTCTGGCTTGGAAGAACCCCTGGAGGAGGAAATGGCAACCGACTCCAGTATTCTTGCCTGGAGAATCCTCGTGGACCGAGGAACCTGGCGGGTGACACATCCATTGAGTCGCAGAGTCTAAAACGACTGAAGTGACTTAGCATGCACATGCACTTTCTACCAGTGTGAGTTTATGTAAGTTGGTAACTTCCTAGTTTTCTAAAATTGTACAAATTAGCATAACAATAGCATTTCCATTTCTGATTGCTGGAAAATTAAGTGAGACAACAATAATAAAGCTCTTGGCATGGTGCCTCCTACTACATGGCCATTACTTAACAGATGAGACCTGCTGCTCTGCAGTTCCCAGCCTGTTATTCTTCCTTCTATGTCCTTATTTACCTCCCTTTTGAGAAGTTCAGTATTAACAAAAGCAGAAGGCACTTCAAACATTATCTAACTAAAGCAAACATTTGTGTGTTCTTTAATGTTACTCTGACATGTGTAAAAAAGATTTGAGAGTGTTCCAGGGAGCAGTGATCATGAAATGGTGTTTCCTGAAAACATCCCAGAGAGGTCAGTGTTTCAAAACAGAAGAAACACACAAAAGTAAAACTTATCTGGAAGAAAACAGTGGTATTATGTCTTTGTTCCTAATTGATTTTCTCAAACCTGAACTAATGTGCTAATCAGGTTACTGTCCATCGTGAACATGGATGGGCCAAGGTCATCTTTTAAACCTCAACAAAATAGTTTCTCAAACTTCGACATTTTTCAGTTTGTAGCCTTTGCTGACAGAGATTACATATGCTAGTGACTTCTCAATATGAAAACTGCAGGAGTTTAAACAAGGACATTTGAGATGAAAATACAATACCTTTTGGCTTGGATTTCTTTGTTAAATATTTCAAAGCACATCCTTGGAACACACACTGCTTCTGTCTGTACACATAGCTATATATAGTTATGTGTGAATCATATTAGCGTGAATGCACAAGAATATGCCATTATTCACCCATTTTGAACCATTTCCTGGAATTCACCCATGCTTAAAAAAAAAAAAAAAAAGAATCTGCCAGCATAAGGAAACCAACTTTTTAAAAAACAGTGTCTGTATTGGAGAAACATAAGAAACTGAATGCATACAGAGAGAGGAATAAAGAGAAGGATTATAAGGAACTGCCTTAGATGATTATGGAAGCCAGGAAGTCCTGCAACCTGCAGTCAGTAAGCTGAAAACGCTGGAAAGTTAATATTGTAGTTCTAACGCCAGTCCAAAGGCATGGGAACCAGGAGAGCCAGTACTGTAGGCTTCATTCCAAAAACCAACAGATTGGAGACCCAAGTAAAACCAATTGTTCAGTTCAAGCTCAAAAGCAGGAAAACAGCAACATCCCAGGTTAAACAGTCACTGATTTTAAGATTTAATAATATTTTTCTGATTTTTCCAGGCAAGAATACAAGAACAAGTAACAGCATGATTAAGTAATGATAGCTCAATTTAGGATAATAATGGGAAAAGGATAGTGTGTAGAAGTAGGCATTTTTCTTACTATCAGAAAGACTTTTTATGAAAAATGTTAAGCTTTTCCTCTCAAAGGAGTCAATTCTGGGCATTACATTAGCTGTAACAAAGTATTAGCAAATTAAATCCAACAACACATAAAAAAGATCATACATCACAACTAAGTTGGATTCATCCCAGGGTCACAGGAATGGTTCAACATTTGCAAATCAATCAATGCAATACACCACATCCACAAAAGAAAAGATAAAATCACAAGATTATCTCAATTTAAAGACTTAAATATAAGACATGACCTCTAAAACTACTAGAAGATAACAGAGGCAAAACATTCTCTGATATAATTCATAGCAATGCTTTTTTAGGTCAGTCTCTCAAGACAATAGAAATAATGGCAAAAGTAAACAAATAGGACCTAATCAAACTTAGAAGCTTTTGCACAGCAATGAAACCATAAAACAAAAAGACAACCTATGGACTGGGAAGAAATAGCAGCAAATGATGTGACTGACAAGAGGTTAATTTCCAACATATATAAACAGCAACAACAACAAAAACCTCCCCAAATAGGCAGAAGACCTAAATAGACATTTTTGCAAAGAAAATATATAGATGGCCAGTAGGCACATAAAAAGATGCTCAACATCACTTATTATTAGAGACTTGCAAATTAAAACTACAATGAAGTACCACCTCATACAGGTCAGACTGGTCATCGTTAAAAAGTCTACAAATAACAAATGCTGGAGAGGGTGTGGAGAAAGAACTCTCCTATGCTGTCGGTGGGAATGAAAATTGGTGCGGTCACTATGGAAAACAGTATGGGCATTCCTCAAAAAATTAAAAACAGAGTTGCCATATGATCCAGCAATTCCACTCCTGGGCATTTATCAGAGAAAACTTTAATTTGAAATGATACATTCACCCCGATGTTCAGAGTTGCACTATTTACAATAGCTGAAATACAGAAGCAACCTAAATGTCCATCGACAGATGAATGGATAAAGATGTGGGGGGTGTGTGTGTGTGTGTGTGTGTGTGCGCGTGCACACACACACACACACACACACACACACAAAATGAAATACTATTCGACCATAAAAAATGAAATTTGCAGCAACATGAATGGACCCATAGATTAACTAGGTAAAATAAGTTAGAAAGATAAAGACACATTGTCATATAGTATCACTTATATGTAGAATCTAGAATATGACACAAAGGAACTCATTTATGAAACAGAAATAGACTCGCAGACATAGAGAACAGATGTGTGTTTGCCAAGGGAGAAGTAGATAGAGGAGGTCTAGACTGGGAGTCTGAGGTAGAAACTATTACACATAGAATGTATAAATAACAAAGTTCTATTGTATAGCACAGAGGGCTGTATTCAATATCATATAATAAACCATAATGGATAAGAATATATAAATCTATAGAAATATATATATGCATGACTGAATAACTTTGCTGTACATCAGAAACAACACAACATTGTAATTCAACTATACTTCAGTAAAAAATAAATTTTAAAAAAGTTCTCGGAAAGAGACCTGAAACAATGGGTCAATCAGAGGGTTAAACTAATTATGTTCCAATCTTCATTTTAGAAATTATCTCAAAATTACATATGTATTTTATGAAAAGTTACACACACACACACACACACACACCTATATATGTTACTCCCAATGAGCAATAAGTACATCAATTGCTATCTTTATTTCATTAAATAAATTAAAGTTAGTAAAGGGAAGACAGCATTCAAGCCTTATAAGCTCTAGATTCTGCCTACCTTTCCAAGTTGAGTGCACAGATTAGATATATGACAGGGGATAAGTTATTTAACCTCATTATACCTCTATTCTTCATCTGTAAAATGACATGAGTAATTCCTACCTCAGTTTACAGGAAAGATTCTTTCAGAGAATATGTGTAATATAATTAGCATGGCATCTTCTTTTTCTTTGCCATCATGTTGTAGAGGTGATATTACAACCATTAACATCATTGTCATCAATATCAGCTAGCAAGCAGCAGTGGTTCATCACTCCAGGGAGTTTTAAGTCTGAAATTTGTCAATGTGCTCCTTCATAAGTTATACTAAATTAGTGCAAGAGAAGGCTCAAGCATTGCCACAATGATATCAACAGCTCAAACACAAATATATTCATAGACAAGGCAGGAAATATTAGTAAGATAGCAGATAATGGTGTGAACTATGACCATCTGGGAAGTAGAAGCCCAAAGACTTTCAAATTCAATTTTTTTCTTCTCGCATTTGAAACTGGAATTTATTCCTCTTGCTATTTGACATAATAGTAAGAAAGCATTTCTAAACAAGCATTTAAATTCAAAGTGATGAAACCTTCTGTATATTTAACAGTGTCAGAAGGAGACAAACAGAAGCATATTCAATGACCAGAAACAACTCTAGCTGACATTCTTTAAATCATAGACATCAGCTTTGGCAAATGCCCTTAAGTTGATACAAATGCCCAGGGCCATCCATTTGCCCCTATTCAGATATTGAGGCCAGAAAGAAAACAGGGTGTTTCTTTTTGGCAGACAAGAGGAATTCTAGAAAGGGTATTAAGGTTTTGTCCATGCAAGCTTTCTCTTCTTGCTCCCAGATTTTTTTTTTTTCTTGCAGCCACTCATATAGGCTGTTGTTTCTATAGCTCAAACAAAACAGCTCCTGTAAGGGTCATCAGCAGAGTCCAAGAATATATTCAAGTTTCAGTCCTCATTTGTATAATAAGCAGTGTGTAACAAATTTGATTATTCCTTACTCCATCTAATGATTTCTCTAGGCTTCTTAGACATCATTTTCCTTTGGTACTTCATGACCTACTCTTTCTTGATTTCTTTGCTGTTTTCTCATCATTTCCTAATAATTACAAATATTTGCACTTCCCTTAGGCTCAGTAATTAGATCTCTCCTCTTCTCCACCTACTCTTCTCCTCTAAATGAAACTCATCCAGTCCCATTAATTTAACTACCATCTATACACAGATAGCCTCTGCCCAAACCTTTCTTGTGAACTCCAGAATCATATACCTGACAGCCTATCTGATATGTCCACTGGGTTGTCAAACAAGCAACTCAAACTTTCCATGCACAAAATGAAAACTTACCACGCACTATGACTTTCCTTCCCATAGTTTTCCCTGTCTCAGTAAACGACCCTGTTTCTCCAACTGTCTAGATCAAAAATTAAGGGGCCATCCCTGATCCTTCTTCTTCTCTCAAATGCTTATTTAATCCATTGGCCAAACCTAAACATTTAAAGCTATCCAGAATTTAATCACTTCTCATAGCCTGTACCTCTTGTGTTATGACAGTTTATATATGGCCACAAATTATTTGAGAGTCCTCCTATCAAGAGATAAAAGTTTAGAGACTTCTCTGACTGTGCAGCAGCTAAGACTGCGATTCCAATGCAAGGGTCCAGGTTCAATTTCTGATTGGGGATCTAGATCCCATATGTTGCAACTGAGACTTGGTGTCACCAAATAAATAATTTTCAAAGAAGAGAGATAAGACGAAATCCCCATCCCTGGAATTTGGGTGCATTTTGTGACTGCTTTAACAAATACAATGTGACAGAAATGCTGGTGTGGCACTTTCTAGATCTAGCCACTGGTAACTATAACTTTTGCCCTCTTGGGATACCTGCTACTGGAGTTCTAAACTACTATGCAGGTAGTCTGAATACTGCACTCTGGGTAGGTATAGGAAGCTGTCTTGGATCAACAAATAAGATACCAGCTGAATATCTCCAAATTACCCTTGTTTGCTCCTCATGAAGCAGAACTGCCCAGCAGAGAACCCTGCCTATATCCTTGGCCCACAAAAACGTGATGGATAATAAGATGCTTGATATACAAGCCACTAAATCAGGGGTAATTTGTTCCAAAGTTGTAAACACTCAGAACACTCATCCTCTCCCAAGGTACCATCACCCTTCTCTGGAATTAATTTAAACTCTTCTAACAGATCTCTGCTTTCCCTGATTCCCAGCTTGACCTTGCCATCCTTCTCTCCACACAGCGGTCACAGTAATCTTTTAAACAATACATCATTCTTTTCCTCAACGCTCTCCAATGGACTGCTGTTTTACAGTGGTTAATTCCCATCTCATGAAGACTTAACAGCCAGCTCCTTCCAATGGCTCTACCTGATCTGAACCTCCTCGACTGCTCTGACTTTACGTCTCACCATTCTTCCTGGTACCCACTCCCTCAGCCATACTGGCTTCACTGAATTCTCTACAACATGCCAAGCACACTCCCCTGGCATTTCCTACTGCATTTGCATTTACTATTCCTCTGCCAAAACAGATCCCCTCCTTGTCACCCCCTAAGCTCACCCTTTCACTTTCAGCAATTCTACGCAGTTCATTCCCTTTACTCCCATCAATTCTCTGCTTAAACAGCATCTTCTAAGAGAAGACGTCAATGACCATGATATATTAAAAAAATCCCACTACTGCATATTCTGTCATCTATTACTGTTTTATTCTTTTTTATAAGCCATATAACACAGTCTTCTCTATTACCTATTCACTTGTTTATCTTCTGTCTCAACACTTTTTGTATAATTTTATTGCATTCTTAAAAGCAATATGTACTTAAAAAGCTATATATTTCAAAATCATTTGTTTTTAAGTTTACAAAAATACCATATGTTTATAATCTTTGGGAATTTACTTTTCATTTAATATTTAGTAATTTATTACTAACATTTATCCATGTTGCTGCATATTGCTATGTGTATGTGTGTATATATATATGTATATGTGTGTGTGTATATATATATGTATATGTGTGTGTGTGTGTGTGTGTGTGTGTGTGTGTGTGTATTCATTTTGCCTGTGGTATTGTTTTGTGAATATACAACAAATTACTCATCTACTCTTGTCTTGATTGACATTTAGATGGTTTTCAGATTTTCTACTATGAATATTATTGTATGTGTCTTTCACTGCCTGTGTTTAAGAATTCTCCTTGGTAAAATACCTAACAGTACAATTCCAAGGGTAATTTTTGATTACACTTTGTATGAGTCCATGTTTCTACTGAAAACCATCTGCACTTCCTTAGTCCCTACATATATATTTGGCCCAAATTATTTTCCTATGCAGGACTTCTGGTGGTTGTCTTTTCACCACCTATGCTCCATTTTTACACCAACAGAACCCTAATTTTCCTTTGGTAAGTTCATTTCTTTCCCATTTTTGGAAGTTCAGGTGGCTGTGTCACAATGCCAGCTCTAGAAATGAAACTGATAGGGAAGAACCATTCAGTACATCCCATCCTCTTGATCTCAGTGATCAATTCAAGAAGAGCAGATGTAGCATTTAGAGATGTTTGCTGGAGATTCTGGGGAAAAGTATTTTAATTTTCTTTTATAGAACTTCCCAAAGAGAAGTTTTCATCTTGATAAAGATTGAAAGCTTGTAAACTTGGGACTGGAGCAAATCCTGGGGATATTGACTCAAGAAACAATAACAGAGAAACCTATCTTGGTCACATCTTCACATCTTCTTTGTCACATCGAGTGGCTCATAAGCCATGTCTAAACTGAATTCTATTTCTGGAATTTTAAGCCATCATGATATGATGATCCCTACCATTTACTTATTTATTTAACCAGTTTTTGTTACCTGTCTCATAAGAGTAATAATATATCCTTAATTTACATGAATACTCTACCCAGCTGTGTCAACCAGGTTTCTTATTTTCAAACACTCTCCTTACATGTATTATTTTCTACCTTCTTTCTACCAAATTCTCACCCACATTTTCAAGCCCAATTTGTTCCCTTTTCTTTTATGAACCCTTTCTGGACCATGCTGGGGCATCATATGACACCATAGTATTTTCCTGCTGTGCCTTTGGGGGGATAGTGTTCTGTTCTTGTCATCTCTTTTAGAGTCTTATGTTCCAATGGACATTTTCTGCTGTGCTGTAGTATGCATATCCTCTTGTCCCACTAAGTTCATGGATCATGAGTTTTATTTAATTATCACTCCCAAGACAATAAATCCTTATTGAATGAACACATTAGGCAAAGCAGGTCCATGCTTTCTCCATTATCTGGTAGCCAAATTTTCACTCTAGTATCTCAGCTCCCAAAATGTAAGATTCTGTGTAACCCCATTATTATTATGACTAAGACAATGAACTTGTCTTAACATTTGCATAGCATTGGTCTCCTTTCAGCATATTACTCTTAGTGCTCTGAAAATCTGTGCACCACTCTTGTGAGCTTTTACAAGTACTAGATTTGCAAATTTATAAGAGAGATCATTTTTTAAAAAAGCACCCTAATGCTTATTAAAGATAAACAAATGATTGAAAATAATGTTTTATGAGTATAAAACAGGACAATTTAACACATTTAAACTATTTATAAACATTTAAAAGCAAAAAGAAAACAAATGACCACTAAAAGCAGGATAGTGATGACAGAAATAAATTGAATGAGGCTGTCAAAATAAGAGAGAAATGAATGAATTCCATATGACCCAGAGAGAGAAACAAACATTCATAGATGGAGGCATCAGAAAGGGGACCTAATATCAGAGGTCTGAGAAGTGGCTGGTGATCCTATTGTCATGTTTGTCAAGAACCAGTGATGAGAGCATTCCAAAATCTTTCACAATTTTCCTAAAATTAGCTAAATTCATTGCAGGTAACTTCTATGAAGATGGTTCTGAGAAGTTAACCTAATAGACCAGACAGTTAATGTATAAATATTGTGTGCCCAAAAAAGCATGCAATCACTTAAAAAAATGTTTGTAGTGTTTGTAGTCTATTATAACAAAAGAATGTGTATTTCTCACTTTCACAGTACACTGTTCAATCCAAAAGTAAAAAGTGCTATAGCCTATATACACTATGTTATACAACACAGACAATAAATCAACAAATATTGAACAATATTTTCTCTTTAAACTTGTCCCTTCATTAGGTGGCAAAGAAAGTGGGAGGGACAGGAGTTGATTGTTAACACTGTTTATATATATATATAGAACATTAGAAGTCATTTTTCCCTTGAATGACTTTATTTTGGTTTCTTTCAAGAATGATCTTTCCCATAAATATCTCATTTCCTTAACCATAACCAATGACAGAGTACATCTGTGATGACTGCTCTTTGGAACAGTAATTCCCTGCTAGAAGCACAACTTTATCACATAGGGAGGCTTTAACAGTACTGATCGTTTGGGCTCCATCCCAGCCCTATTGATCTAGACTCTCCCTGGGCAGTTCTTAGAGACACATATGTTTTGAAAGCCAGCTTATTAGGCCCATGAATTTGCATTGCAGTCTATGCTCCTGCTGCACAGTGCCTGATTCCATCTGCTTCTGGTTTCCTGGATTCCCGAGGTCTCCTGAAAGATGACTGAAATGCAGAGAAGCAATTACCTCAAAGCACAAAGCTTGTAATCACTTGTCCCACTGGTGCTGGCGATGCATTGACAACCACAGAAACAATGGAGAGTCCTCATGTATTCATTTAAACTAGAGTTTGTGTCACACTGTATTAGAAATATACTTTGCAAATATATGAAGTTACAGCTATCACATATCTTGCAGTCTCATCCAACAGACACGTGGAAGCTGAGTGGAAATGGGTGGAAAGAAGAATGAGCCTGAACAAGATAAGTCCTGGTCTAAAGGGACAGATAATTTCTCACACAGGGCTTTCTCCTAGAATTTAGTAAGCTGTCCTACTGATAACATCACAGCAGGCTCTGTGAACCCTGTGCCAGGCAAATGTGATGGGAAAATCACGGTGGCGGGAAGGTCAACTGAAATACCACAGCAAGTTCCAGTCCCTCAGGTAAAAGGCTCTAGGAGAGCTACACATGTCAAGGGCTAGACAGCTTTTGCTAATAAAATACCATAAACCCCTTGACTTAACAAACAAACAAACAAACAAAAACACACCTATTTCTGACAGCTCTTGAGGCTGAGAGGTCCATGATCAAGGTGCCAGTAGGTCTGATGTCTTATGAGACCTTCTCTCCTGCTTTGCAGATGGCCAGCTACCCTCTTACTACATTCTCACGTGAAGAAAAGTTCTCTGGTCCCTGCTTCTGAGGGCACTAATCTCATCATGAGAACCACTCACACGACCTCATCTAAACCTGCCTCTCTAAGGCTCCACCTCCTAATACCCTAGCATTGGAGGTTAGGGCTTCAGCATAAGAACTGGGGATAGTACACAAATGTTTAGCCATTAATAGGTCCCCAGGCAAGTAGATCGTGCTTCACATGAAACGAATAAGTCCAGTAAGCCAGCAACACAGACTGAGCATGTGTTTTTAAGTTAAGAGCCAATGCTGCCAACCTGTAGCCACAAAGCCATTACAAGCTTACAAAGCAGGCATGAAATCTCCAACTTAGGACAACAGATGTATTCTTCTACATCAATTTAAAAGATATGATGAGCATGAAAGCATAACACTCGCTGATCTGATAAGCTTGAAAGACCAAACACAAACTACTGAAGAGCTGTTTACTTAGAAATTATGCAGGAGTTAAGCATGCCTGAGGAACAACAAAACTGAAAGAATTTTGTGAACTATATAAGATAATCACATTTTTACCAATTTAAGAGTAACATATCGAAGCACGATACTGACTAAGTTAGGGTATGAACTCTTTACTGATTGAATTCACAGAGAATTGCTTCTAGAATATGTATGGAAAGTAATTCAACAAACTGTTAAAAGCATTGCTTCCCAGGAGAAGGAATGAGAGAAAAGAGAGAGAGAGACAGAAGAGCAGTCTTACTATAAAGTGAATGCCCTTCTAAAACTCATGCTTTATAGAATTTATATTTATAAACTATTTAGAAATTAGCCAGTTTCAAAGCAAGAGATGAGTGCTTGAATTTCTCTTTGTTTTTTACAGATGGATATAACTATATTCTGAAATCAGTGATCAAAAATACTTCCATCGGTCAACAGCATATCTCGGCGAAAGATATTATTCTAAATGGTCATAAGGGTCAAGAAATTCCAAACTGTTGGTGAAAATAAACACCATAAGAAAACTAAAATTCAAAAGGCTACAAAAGTTCATGTCAGTCAAGCTATTGTTCTGGTAACTTCCACTGGAATGGGATAAAAAGTCACAGACCCCAGTCAACCATGCCACGTATTTAACATATATGCCACAATCCATGTGTGAATAGGCTAAAACAGTCCTGTTAAGATTGAAGGGGGAAAACTATTCAGAATAAATTGAAATGTCAAAATACTCTGAAAGAAACCAATATGGTGAGGGCGGGATGTTTCAAGAGAACAGAATCGAAACATGTATATTATCTAGGGTGAAACAGATCACCAGCCCAGGTTGGATGCATGAGACAAGTGCTCGGGCCTGGTGCACTGGGAAGACCCAGAGGGATCGGGTGGAGAGGGAGGTGGGAGGGGGGATCGGGATGGGGAATACATGTATATCCATCGCTGATTCATGTCAATGTATGACAAAACCCACTACAATATTGTAAGGTGATTAGCCTCCAACTAATAAAAAAAAAAAAGAAACCAATATGTGGTTCAATTGTACAGTTAATAGTACTTATAATAAGCCTGGTATTAAAAAAAAAACTATCATGATATTTTAGAAGCATTGGGTTTTAAGAAGCTATTAAGGTATGTGATGCATTTTAGAATTAACAGTCCTTTTTCACAGGAAACATTCTTCCTTTCTCCATCCCACAAATCCTTAGCTAGAGTATTATTTTATTTTTACTGTACGTGTAAGTCTAGATATTTGTTAGCAGTCTCGCTCATAGGAAGTAGTAGAGAAATGAATCAGAGTTCTGCTTTATTTTAAACACCTATGATCTTACAAGATCACATTTTGATGAACTGGAAATCTAATCAAACAGAGCAGAACAAGTTCTTATTGAAACTACTAGTTTTGAAATGATTCTCCACATTTAGCCCAAGTTAATCATATTAGTCTGAATGGGCTAGTTTCAACATAAGAAACATATAAAGAGTATAGAACCTCAAAATGTCATTTCATCTCAATGACATGTATAATTACACCAGTTTACTACTTTATTTTTCAAGGTTATACCTGGTGTTAATATATTTTTAAATGCTTTGTTTTTCTCCAGTCAACATCTGTTATATCACACATAAACTGAAAAGCTCAAGCTCAGCAAGGCTTTTAGCACAAGAATAAACATAAGCATATAAATGCGTCATAAATACACTAGCTTGTCCCAAAACTACTACAGTGCTATACGCACTACATCCATCTGGACCTAACTTTCAATTATGGGCAGCTAACACAAGTCTCCAACCAGCCCATCCTGAAGGAAATGAGTCTTGAATATTCATTGGAAGGACTGATGCTGAAGCTGAAACTTCAGTACTTTGGCCATCTGATGCAAAGAACTGACTCATTTGAAAAGACCCTGATGTTGGGAATGATTGAAGATGGGAGGAGAAGGGGATGACAGAGGATGAGATAGTTGGATGGCATCACTGACTCGATGGACATGAGTTTGAGTAAACTCTGGGAGTTGGTGATGGACAGGGAATCCTGGCATGCTGCAGTCCATGGGGTTGCAAAGAGTTGGACACGACTGAGTGACTGAACTGAACACAAGTAACTAAAACTTTTTATGTTAATTTATACTTAGGGTATAAAGAATGCTGTTAATCAAAAACAAACAAACATAACCATATTAAGTCTGCATATTTTTGTTGATATTGTAACAAGTTATTTCATTAATATTAAGCAAGAAGTCAAGTTCCTTATAAAAATTATGTAAGAAAAATTGGAATATATTGATAGTATCATTTGACAAAGGAATTTAGATACGGGTTTCAAAAAATGATTACTCCATTATCTCCCAGAAGAAAATGAGCTAATCTTTACTTAAAATGATAGATATGCAAAATCATATTCAAATTTACATATGGAACTAACATTAGAGTCTAGTGACAAGATATCAATTTGGTTTCCATATTTCCTACATTAAAAACACAGAAGTAGGCATGTCCTTGGTGGTGCAGTGGTTAAGAATCCACCTGCCGATGCAGGGGACACAGGTTTGATCCCTGGTCCTGGAAGACTCCATATGCTAAGGCCCTGCACCACAACTTCTGAAGCTCATGCTCTAGAGTCTGTGCTCCACAACAAGAAAAGCCACTGCAAGGAGAAGCTCATGCACTGCAACTGACTAGCCCCTGCTCATTGCTTCTAGGGAAAGTCTACGTGCAGTGACAAAGAACCAGCTCAGTCAAAAAAAAAAGTAGGTTTATCCTTTATCTAATCCTGCCAAATGTTTTTGTCCTTCCACAATTACCTACTGTCTATAGAAACAAAGAATTCACTTCCAAGTCATTATACCAATTTACTTCTTAATGGTCTTTTAATCCTTAGGTGGAGAAGATCTCAGTGTCTTTATTTTGTTTTGTAGAACAATGGATTTTTATCTTATCATAGTTGCAGCTCTACTGAGGTAGAATTAACACATAAAATTGGAATGCTTTTACAGTATACATGTGATGATTTGATAAATGTATACACTATAAAAAGATTCCAACAATCGAGTTAGTTTGCACAGAAAATGGATTATTTTAAACAATAGTTCTTTAGAATTCTGGTTTTTAAATTACAAAAAAATAAAACCATGGAAATGCTTAAATAACCTTAAAATTTTAAAAATGCTACCTGCATATGGTAAAATTCCTCATTTCTAATGAAAAGTTCCTGTGTTTTATGATATGCTAACTGAATATGGTAAAATTCCTCATTTCTAATGAAAAGTTCCTGTATTTTATGATAGAAATTCTAAAGCTCTCACCAAAAACAATATACTGCCACTACTGAATTTGAAATGGCCTTTAATATTAATAGGTTTCAAGTAGAATGAGTTCTAAAATGATTCTTCAGACATACCATGTAGAAGAATTCTAACTTTGAAAAACATGCTATTTCCATGGAATGGTAAATAATTTCTAATTGTCAATAACTTAGTTATCAGATATAGTTTGTATTTTTCTAAGTATTTCATGAATTTAAATGTAATTATATATCACAATCCTTATTTAAGAATGAAAAAGAAACCACAGGAACTATAATTATATATATCCAAACTCCTTATTTGCATGAGAAAATGTGTATCTAGAACTGCCAGAGATTTTCCCAAAGTACTGGTCTTGGTGTTGATTTTTTCTGTATCTGACTTTTGGATCAAAAGCAAAGGCAATAAAATAAAAAATAAACAAATTTGTCTATATCAGACTAAAAAGTTTCTCATAGCAAAGAAAATAATCAGTACAATGTAGAGGCAATACAGAACATGAGAAAAACCATATATCTGACAAGGGATTAATATCAAAAATATATAAGGAACTCATACAACTCAACAGCAAGAAAAAAAGTAATGATAACTTGATTTTAAAAATGGGCAAAGCTAGATTTGAAAGAGACTCATGCACCCCAATGTTCATTGCAGCACTGTTTATAATACCCAGGATGTGGAAGCAACCTAGATGCCCATCAGCAGATGAATGGATAAGGAAGCTGTGGTACATATACACCGTGGAATATTACTCAGCCATTAAAAAGAATTCATTTGAATCAGTTCTAATGAGATGGATGAAACTGGAGCCCATTATACAGAGTGAAGTAAGCCAGAAAGATAAAGAACATTACAGCATACTAACACATATATATGGAATTTAGAAAGATGGTAATGATAATCCTATATGCAAAACAAAAAAAGAGACACAGATGTACAGAACAGACTTTTGGACTCTGTGGGAGAAGGCAACAGTGAGATGTTTCGAGAGAACAGCATGTATATTATCTAGGGTGAAACAGATCACCAGCCCAGGTTGGATGCATGAGACAAGTGCTCAGGCCTGGTGCACTGGGAAGACCCAGAGGAATCGGGTGGAGAGGGAGGTAGGAGGGGGGATTGGGATGGGGAATACATGTAACTCCATGGTTGATTCATGTCAATGTATGACAAAACTGCAATGTTGTGAAGTAATTAGCCTCCAACTAACAAAAATAAATGAAAAAAAAAATTTTTTTAATGGGCAAAGGACCTAGATAGACATGTCTCCAAAGAAGTCACGTGAATAGCCAAAAGGTATATGGAAAGACATTCAACATCACTAATAGTCAGGAAAAAGAAAATCAAAACAACAGTAACAAATCACCTCACACATGTTAGGATGTGTGTGTATATGCTCAGTTGTGTTCAACTCTTTGTGACCCCATGAACTGTAGCCCACCAGGCTCCTCTGACCCTGGGATTTCCAATGAGAATACTAGAGTGGGTTGCCATTTCCTTCTCTGGGGGGTCTTCCTGACCCAGGGATTGAACCCATATCTCCTATATCTCCTGCATTGCAAGAGGATTTGTTACCCACTGAGCCACTGGGGACACCCCAATGGTTATTATCGAAAAGTAAAAAAATAACAAATGTTGATGATGATGTGGACAAAAGGGTGTCTTTGTACACACTGGTAAGAATGTAAGTTGGTACAGCCATTATGGAAAACAATGTAGAGGTCCCTCAGAAAAATAAAAATAGAACTATCATTTGATCCATCACCTTCTTGGGTATATATCTAAAGGAAATAAAATCACTCTCTTGAATAGACATATGTACACCCATGTTAATCACAGCATTATTTATAGTAGCCCAGATATAGAATGTTCAGTGACTACTAATAAATGACAAAGAAAAAAAAATATATATGTATGTATATTATTTAGCCTACAAAATAAGGAAATTATCTTTTGTCACTTACAATAACATGGGTAAACCTGGAGGACAACACCCTAAGTGAAATAAATCAGACATAGACAAACACTGCATGATCTTACGTATAGGTAAAATGAAGTTAAGATACAGCCAACTTATAGTAAGGGAGAGCAGAATGGTTAACAAGCGTCAATGGTTGAGCAAAAGGGAAGATGTTGGTCAAAGGGTAGCAAATTCCAGTTAGATTAATAAAATAAATGAGTTCTGAAGACCTAAAGTACAGCATAGTTTGCAATAATGCACTGTGTCCTTGAAATCTGCTAAGAGAGTACATCTCAAGTGCTCTCACCATACACAGAAAGGAGTAACTGTGTGAGGTGATGGACTTGTTTTAGCTTAATTGCAGTAAACATTTCATAATATATACATATATCAAAACATCACATTCTCTACATTAAATGTATATAACTTTTGTTTGTCAATAATAATTTCATAAAGCTAGGGGTTACAAAAGCTAAGAAATAACAGGGTCAATTATTTGAACTCAAATTTCCTGAAGTCTATATCTCTTTTTATCATATCAATATATGTTCAATTAATTGTATTAGCAATTACAATCTGAAGCAATTTATAAAAAAGAGTGCAGATAGAAATAGCATGTAAGCAGAATAAAAATATAAAGAGGAAACAGAAAGTATTTATTTATTATATAGAGAAAAGCATTATATATCTAGACTCAGAACTACAAGAGACTCCAGAGTTGTTTACTGAAGTTTCTTTTTGGCCACCAGAACATATGCTTTTCAGTATGCTATGGGAGGAAACAGAAAAAATGTGAGTTAAAACATAGGTCTATTTTACACCACTTAAACTGCTAATTTTCTATTTTACCACACTCTGAGGCTTATAATGATATTATTGGGAGCTTGGAGATTACATTCAGAGAATATGACTTGGCTGATGTAGAATTACTGACAGAGGAAAATAAGAGCTCACCATTTATAAAAATAATTTTTTTCTAAATGGGGAAACAACTGTGAAAATGGTCAGAATAATATTTTGTAAACTAATAAAAGGAATCCAGATAGGAAAAGAAGAAATGTAACTCACTGTTTGCAGATGACATGATCCTCTATATAGAAAACCCAAAGACTCTACCAGAAAATTACTAGAGCTAATCAATGAATATAGTAAAGTTTCAGGATATAAAATTAACACATAGAAATCCCTTGCATTCCTATACACTAACAATGAGAAAACAGAAAGAGAAATTAAGGAAACAATACCATTCACCACTGCAACAAAAAGAATAAAATACTTAGGAGTATATCTACCTAAAGAAACAAAAGACCTATACATAGAAAACTATAAAACACTGATGAAAGAAATCAAAGAGGACACAAATAGATGGAGAAATATACTGTGTTCATGGATTGGAAGAATCAATATTGTCAAAATGACTATACTACCCCAAGTAATCTATAGATTCAATGCAATCCCTATCAAGCTACCAATGGTATTCTTCACAGAACTAGAACAAATAATTTCACAATTTGTATGGAAATACAAAAAACCTTGAATAGCCAAAGCAATCTTGAGAAAGAAGAATGGAACTGGAGGAATCAACCTGCCTGACTTCAGGCTACACTACAAAGCCACAGTCATCAAAACAGTATGGTACTGGCACAAAGACAGAAATACAGATCAATGGAACAGAATAGAAAGCCCAGAGATAAATTCACATCCCTGTGGACACCTTATATTTGACAAAGGAGGCAAGGATATACAATGGAAAAAAGACAACCTCTTTAACAAGTGGTGCTGGGAAAACTGGTCAACCACCTGTAAAAGAATGAAACTAGAACACTCTTTAACACCATACACAAAAATAAACTCAAAATAGACTAAAGATCTAAATGTAAGACCAGAAACTATAAAACTTCTAGAGGAGAACATAGGCAAAACACTCTCCAACATAAATTACAGCAGGATCCTCTATGACCCACCTCCCAGAATATTGGAAACAAAAGGAAAAATAAACAAATGGGACCTAATGAAACTTAAAAGCTTTTGCACAACAAAGGAAACTATAAGCAAGGTGAAAAGACAGCCTTCAAAATGGGAGAAAATAATAGCAAATGAAGCAACAGACAAAGGATTAATCTAAAAAATATACAAGCAACAGCTCAATTCCAGAAAAATAAATGACCCAATCAAAAAATGGGCCAAAGAACTAAACAGACATTTCTCCAAAGAACACATACAGATGGCTAACAAACACATGAAAAGATGCTTAACATCACTCATTATCAGAGAAATGCAAATCAAAACCACAATGAGGTACCATTACATGCCAGTCAGGATGGCTGCTATCCAAAAGTCTACAAGCAATAAATGCTGGAGAGGGTGTGGAGAAGAGGGAACCCTCTTACACTGTTGGTGGGAATGCAAACTAGTACAGCCACTATGGAGAACAGTGTGGAGATTCCTTAAAAAACTGGAAATAGAACTGCCATATGACCCAGCAATCCCACTCCTGGGCATACACACTGAGGAAACCAGATCTGAAAGAGACACGTGCACCCCAATGTTCATCGCAGCACTGTTTATAATACCCAGGATGTGGAAGCAACCTAGATGCCCATTAGCAGACAAATGGATAAGGGAGCTGTGGTACATTTATACAATGGACTATTACTCAGTCATTAAAAAGAATACATTTGAATCAGTTCCAATGAGATGGATGAAACTGGAGCCCATGATATAGCGTGAAGTAAGCCAGAAAGATAAACACCAATATAGTATACTAACGCATATATATGGAATTTAGAATGATGGTAACGATAACCCTATATGCAAAACAGAAAAAGAGACACAGATGTATAGAACAGATTCTTGGACTCTGTGGGAGAAGGCGAGGGTGGGATGATCTGAGAGAACAGCATCAAAACATGTATATTATCAAGTGTGAAACAGATCACCAGTCCAGGTTGGAGGCATGAGACAAGTGCTTGGGGCTGGTGCACTGGGAAGACCCAGAGGGATGGGGTGGGGAGGGAGACAGGAGTGGGGATCGGGATCGGGAACACATGTAAATGCATGGTTTATTCGTGTCAATGTATGACAAAAACCACTACAGTATTGTAAAGTAATTAGCCTCCAACTAATAAAAATAAATGAAAAAAAAAAAAAAAAGAAATGAGATAAAGCTAAAAAAATAAATAAACTAAAATCACGTTGTACCATATAGGGAAAAGAAACTGACAGAGGAAACTCAAATCAATAAAATCTTACAAGTTTACACAACAGATTAAAATCTGGGGGAAAAGTAAGTCCAGTTCAGTTCAGTTCAGTTGCTCAGTCGTGTCCGACTCTTTGCGACCCCATGAATCGCAGCACACCAGGCCTCCCTGTCCATCACCAACTCCCGGAATTTACTCAAACTCATGTCCATTGAGTCGGTGATGCCATCCAGCCATCTCATCCTCTGTCCTTCCCTTCTCCTCCTGCCTCCAATCCCTCCCAGCATCAGGGTCTTTTCCAATGAGTCAACTCCTTGCATGAGGTGGCCAAAGTATTGGAATTTCAGCTTCAGCATCAGTCCTTCCAATGAAACCCAGGACTGATCTCCTTTAGGATGGACTGGTTGGATCTCCTTGCAGTCCAAGGGACTCTCAAGAGTCCTCTCCAGCTCCACAGTTCAAAAGCATCAATTCTTTGGTGCTCAGCTTTCTTCACAGTCCAACTCTCACATCCATACATGACCACTGAAAAAACCACAGCCTTGACTAGACGGCCCTTTGTTGGCAAAGTAATGTCTCTGCTTTTTAATATGCTATCTAGGTTTGTCATAATTTTCCTTCCAAGGAGTGTCTTTCAATTTTATAAATAGGCCCTGTTATGAATATTTTCAAGCTGAAGGGCTGTGTCCCTCCAAAATTTGTATGTTGATGCCTTAACTTTATAGCAGGATGGTATCTAGAGGTGAAGCCTTTGAGAAATAGTTAGGCTTAGATGAGATGATGAGGGTAGGTGTTCCAGGATGGGATTAGAGTCCTTATATGAAAAGATACCTCTCTATCTTCTCCACGTGAAGGCACAGCAAGCCAAGAAGAAAGTCCTCAGAAAGAACAAACTCTGCCAACCCCTTGATCCTAGACTTCCCAGACTCCAGAACTATGAAAACTAAATTCCTGTAACTTTAATATATCCAGTCTGTGGTATTCTGTTAATGGCAACTGGAACTGACTAACACAGGTAAAACACAGTGTTTCCCCAAACTGACTTACTTGTAGCTGTGGACAACTCTTTTCAAGCAACTCTTATATGGTGTCTCTGAGATAAAAGGGCTTGTCAGAATATGGAAAATCTGGAGCAGAGATATTAAATATTATTTGGAACGAGGGGGCCAATGCTGCTTTACCATGAATGAAGATATCATACTGTGAGTGCTGAGTTTCCTAAAAGTGAAAGAATGAATGAATAAATGCTACATATTTATGAAGATTCCAATCTTGCCTAAGAAAAGCATAATGACATAGCAAGAATTGGGCTTCATACTCTCTGCTGACACAGTCCTCCCTATATTGAGTGTCACCAGCATGAGCTTCTGTGAAGTAAGAAAAGACATTCTGCAACTGCTTCTGCTGTTTTTGGTTAACTTTTTTGTGTTAATATTGTAATCTTTACTAAATTCATGAGACAATTATGTCACATACTTCTATTATGTTCCTTCCTTCTCAGTTCAGTTCAGTAGCTCAGTCTTGTCCAACTCTTTGTGACCCCATGTACTTCAGCACGCCAGGCTTCCCTGTCCATCACCAACTCCTGGAGCTTACTCAAACCCATGTCCATCAAGTCAGTGATGCCCTCCAACCATCTCATCTTCTATCGTCCCCTTCTCCTCCTGCCTTCAATCTTTCCCAGCATTAGGGTCTTTTTCACTGAGTCAGTTCTTCACATCAGGTGGCCAAAGAATTGGAGTTTCAGCTTCAACATCAGTCCTTCCAATGAATATTCAGTACTGATTTCCTTTAGGATTGACTGGTTTGATCTCCTTGCAGTCCAAGGGACTGTCAAGAGTCTTCTCCAGCACCACAGTTCAAAAGTATCCTTCCTTCTAATCCCAGCCTAACACAGTCTTTCAAGTTATAGAGTTTCAAGTTACAGAGTTAGTTACAGACTTTCAAGTTTCAAGTTACAGAGCAATAGTAAAGTGGCTCTGGTTGAGGTGATATGGGAAGAGGGAAGTCTAGGCTGTTGTGAGGCTTATGTGAAATAGTGTATGTGAAAACAACTAACAGATGAACTGCAGCATAGTCCTTACTCAATGCTAGTTCTACTATTTATGCTCACCCAGTTTTGTCCCCATTCAGGAAATAGAATTACCTCTCAGATTACAGCCAAGCTACAATCTGAATTGCATTATCATTTTCCCCCTTACACCTGAATTCCTACATTGCTATTCCATGGGATCATGTCTTCATTGAGCTAATTTTAATAAAGCCATCCAGTTCTATAATACTCAGTTTGGTTTAAAAAAAAAAAAAAAAAACCCTGACCATCCTACTTGCATACAACTGAATTTTAAAAGTATTAATTGAATATTTGAAATCCACCTATGTTAACTTTGGTAATAATTTCTCCCTACAGTGACAGCTAATCAAGATCTCATGAATGCCGAATTTGGCTCAAACAAATGAAAGAATGAATAAACAAACAAACACTGTACATTAAAACATATTCTCTTGAAAGAATGCACACAGATTATTGACATGAAGCCTCCCAAAGTGGGAATCTGCAAAGAAAACCTACAAAATCACATCCAGCAGTCGTGCCTACATACCTGGTCCCTTTCAAAAACAGCATTACAGAAACTTGATTTTAAAACTGTGATTTTAAACTTCAATATGTTTTCTATCCTCTCTCAACTGTGTGTCATTTGCAAATTTAGTTAGTATTTCTTCTATGGATTCAACTAGTCTAAGGAGAAGATATTGAAAGGGACAAAGCAAAACAGAGAATTTATTAGAATGTTGCCAGAGAAGCCCCTTCTGGTAAGACTCAACAAGAAGAAAAGTAGAACGTTTACTGAATTACTACTGAGTGATTTGTTAGACACTACCGTATTTCCTATACTTCTCCATCAAAGGGCAAACAGAATGAAAACCACATTCACAGAAAATTAACCAGTCTGATCACATGGACCACAGCCTTGTCTAACGTAATGAAACTATGAGCCATGCTGTGTAGGGCAACCCAAGACGGATGGTCATGGTGGAGTGTTCTGACAAAATGTGGTCCGCTGGAGAAGGGAATGGCAAACCACTTCAGTATTCTTGCCTTGAGAACCCCATGAACAGTATGAAAAGGCAAAAAGATAAGACACTGAAAGATGAACTCTGCACGTCAGTAAGTGCCTAACATGCTACTGGAGGTCAGTGGAGAAATAACTCCAGAAAGAATGAAGAGATGGAGCCAAAGCAAAAACAACACCCAGTTGTGGATGTGACTGGTAACAGAAGTAAAGTCTGATGCTGTAAAGAGCAATATAGCATAGGAACCTGGAATGTTAGGTCCATGAAGCAAGGCAAATTGAAAGAGGTCAAATAGGAGATAATAAGAGTGAACATCGAGATTTTAGGAACCAGAAAACTAATGGACTGGAATGGGTGAATTTAATTCAGATGACCATTATATCTATTACTGTGGGCAAGAATCCCTTAGAAGAAATGGAGTAGCCATCATAGTCAATAAAAGAGTCCATAATGCAGTACTTGGATGAAGTCTCAAAAAAACCCAGAATGATCTCTATGCGTTTCCATGGCACACCATTCAATATCACAGCAATCCAAGTCCTTGCCCCAAACAGTAATGCTGAAGAAGCTGAAGATGAATGGTTCCATGAACACCTACAAGACCTTCTAGAACTAACACCCCCCAAAAGATATCCTTTTCATTATAGGAGACTGGAATGCAAAAGTAGGAAGTCAAGAGATACTTGGAGTAACAGGCAAATATGTCCTTGGACTACAAAATGTAGCAGGTCAAAGGCTAACAAAGTTTTACCAAGAGAATGTACTGTTCATAGCAGACACCCTCTCCTAATAACACAAGATGGTCATCACATGGACATCACAAGATGGTCAATACTGAAATCAGATTAACTATGTTGTTTGCAGCAAAAGATGGAGAAGCTCTATATGGTCAGCAAAAACAAGACCAGGAGCTGATTGTGGCTCAGATCATGAACTCCTTATTGCCAAATTCAGACTTAAATTGAAGAAAGTAGGGAAAACCACTAGACCATTCAGGTATGACCTAAATCAAATCCGTAACAATCATACAGTGGAAGTGACAAATAGATTCAAGGCATTAAATCTGATAGACAGAGTACCTGAAGAACTATGGACAGAGGTTCATGACATTGTACAGGAGGAAGGGATCAAGACCATCCCCAAGAAAGGAAATGCAAAAAGGCAAAATGGTTGTCTGAGGAGGCCTTATAAATAGCTGTGAAAAGAAAAGAAGTGAAAGACAAGGGAGAAAAGGAAACATACACCCATTTGAATGCAGAGTTCCAAAGAATAGCAAGGAGATATAAGAAAGCCTTCCTCAGGGAGCAATGCAAAGAAATAGAGGGTAACAATTGAATGGGAAAGACTAGAGATCTCTTCAAGAAAATTAGAGATACCAAGGGAACTTTTCATGCAAAGATGGGTACAATGAAGGACAGAAATGGTATGGACCTAACAGAAGCAGAAGATATTAAGAAGAGGAGGCAAGAATACACAGAAGAACTGTAAAAAATAAAGACCTTCAGGACCCAGATAACCATGATGTTATGACCAGTCACCTAGAGCCAGATATTCTGGAATGAAAGCCAAGTGGGCCTTAGGGAGCATCACTACAAACAAAGCTAGTGGAAGTGATGAAATTCCAGTTGAGCTATGAGCTATTTCAAATCCTAACAGACGATGCTGTGTAAGCACTGCACTCAATATGCCAGCAAATTTTGAAAACTCAGCCATGGCCACAGGACTGGAAAAGGTCAGTTTTCATTCCAATCTCAAAGAAAGGCAATGCCAAAGAATGTTCAAAATTCTGCATAATTGTTCTCATCTCACATACTAGTAAAGTAATGCTCAACATTTTCCAAGCCAGGTTTTAACAGTACATGAACCATGACCTTCCAGATGTTCAAGCTGGATTTAGAAAAGGCAGAGGAACCAGAGATCAAATTGTCAACATCTGCTGGATCATGGAGAAAGCAAGAGAATCTCAGAAAAACATCTATTTCTGCTTTATTGACTATGCCAAAGCCTTTGAATTTGTGGACCACAATAAACTGGAAAATTCTAAAAGAGATGGTAATACCAGACCACCTGACCTGTCTCTTGAGAAACCTGTATGCAGGTCAGGAAGCAACAGTTAGAACTGGATGTGGAACAACAGACTGATTCCAAATAGGAAAAGGAGTATGTCAAGGCTGTATATTATCACCCTGCTTATTTAACTTATATGCAGAGTATATAATGAGAAACGCTGGGTTGGATGAAGCACAAGATGGAATCAAGATTGCCGGGAGAAATATCAATAATCTCAGATATGCAGATGACACCACCCTATGGCAGAGAGTGAAGAGGAACTAAAGAGCCTCTTGATGAAAGTGAAAGAGGAGAGTGAAAAGTTGGCTTAAACTCAACATTCAGAAAACTAAGATCATGGCATCTGGTCCCATCACTTCATGGCAAATAGATGGGGGAGCAATGGAAACAGACTTTATCTTTTTTTATTCCAAAATCACTGCAGATGGTGACTGTAGCCATGAAATTAAAAGATGCTTGCTCCTCAGAAGAAAAGTTATGACCAACCTAGACAGCATATTAAAAAGCAGAATTACTTTGCCAACAAAGGTCTGTCTAGTCAAAGCTATGGTTTTTCCAGTAGTTATATATGGATGTGAGAGTTGGACTATAAAAAAAACTGATCACAGAAAAATTGGTGCTTTTGTCCTATGGTGTTGTAGAAGACTCTTGAGAGTCCCTTGGACTGCAAGGAGATCCAACCAGTCAATCCTAAAGGAAATCAGTCCTGAATATTCTTTGAAAGGACTGACGCTGAAGCTGAAGTTCCAATTCTTTGGCCACCTAATGCAAAGAGCTGATTCAGTGAAAAAGACCCTAATGCTGGGAAAGATTGAAGGCAGAAGACGGAGGCGATAGAGGATGAGACGGTTGGATGCCATCACTGATCTGATGGACAGGAGTTTGAGCAAGCTCTGGGAATTGTTGGTGGAAAGGGAGGTTGGGTGCTGCAGTCCAATGGGTTGCAAAGAGTCAGACACAACTGAGCCACTGAACTGAACTGAACAGAATGTCATTGAATGCATTATTCAAGTACGATTCTTTATTGTGGTATAGAGAATTGAGAAAAATAAAACACACTAATCAGAAGCATCACAGGAATGAAGAGCAATATTATACCTGTAAATATTAGTAAATGGTTACTGATTGCCTAGAAAGACAATAAGAGCTTTCTAATTCTTGAAAACATTCACCAGTTGTTGTGGGTGTGGCATTAAAAAGAAATTCTCCAAAGTAATGTGAACAAAGAAGATGGTGATGATTTCATCATTTTGCAGATACCTTATGAAGATAGTGCAGTGTGACAGTCATCTTAAAAATCAAGAGACCAAGTGATTTAAATAAAAAGCAGAAAAGATAAAGCATCTCCACAAGAAAACAAAAAAAAAAAAACCTGCTGAAATGCAGGCCTGCATGAGTTATTATTCATAATCATTCTCTCTTTGAAAAACTGTTAAGTCATAATTCGAAGCATCTTTTCTTCCTTATTTGGGGGAGGGTCTCTCCACAAAGCAAAGACATAATGAGACCCTTGCAAAATACCTTACTAAAATCAAGTTATCATACACAGAAAGTTGTTTGCAATTTACTATTTAGTAGTACTATGGAAACATTAAATGAATGTCATGATATTGTTTATAAGGAATATACACAGTACTCTGGTCATCATGGGCGGGAATCTGGTGGCTCAGACAGTAAAGAATCTGCCTGCAATGCAGGAGACTGGGTTTGATTCCTGGGTCAGGAAGTTCCTCTGGAGAAGGGAATGGCTATCCACACTGGTATTCTTGCCTGGACAATTCCATGGACAGAGGAGCCTTGTAGGCTATAACCCATGGGGTTGGTAAAGAGTCAGACACAACTGAGTGACTAATACTTTCACTTTCTGTTCACTGCCATCTTTTTAATGTCCCAAAACCATGGTTTAATAACAAGTCTATGTAGAGTTTTGCAAGAATAATGACTTGTGTATGTACCTTGCATGATGTTCCATTTTTCACTAAGGTAAGAAAGGACTTCCCTGGTGGCTCAATGGTAAAGGAGCCGCCTGCCAGTGCAGGAGAGACAGGTTCAATCCCTGGGTTGGGAAGATCCCCCGGAGAAGGAAATGGCAACCCATTCCAGTATTCTTGCCTGGGACATCCCATGGACAGAGGAGCCTGGCAAGCTACAGTCCATGGGGTCACAAAAGAGTTGGACATGATTTAGCAATTAAACAACAACAACAAAAAGGAAGAAAATGATTTACCACTTACATAAACCTGTTAGCTTTCATTCTCCATGTTGTCTAAATGTTGTGGAAATAGAAGTAAAACTGAGGCAGAAAAGTTTTGTATTATATTTTTATATAAATTACTTAGCCAAATTTGTCATAGGCATACCAGTTAAAATCTCTGGACTACCTATAAAATGAGAGAAGTAGATGAGTTCAAGTTATCTGGTCCATTCTCTGAAATGTGTGACCTCAGAGCACTGAAAATATTTAGTTAATATCATGAGGCTGGCTAGTTAAGAAGGCAAACTCAGTACTTCAGTCTCCTCATTTGAATTCTGATCTTCTTTTCACTATCAATATGCAGTGGATGACTCTAAAAATCAATAGGAAGTGAGTGCTAAAGAACTTCCTAAGGCATGACATGCTATGGAAATAAAACTATAATCCTGATAATTTATTAAAGGTTCTTCTGAAAAATTTCCATTACTGTAAGATACATTTTGTCTAAGCTTAGAAAGTTGCAGAACAAATTTGCACATGATTTATTTCCACAAGTATAGTCCAAGGTCAAGGAAAAAGGCTTTGTTTTATATATAAAATATGATAGCTTCTGAATGACAAGAATTTCATAAAACTCTTTCTAACATAAAAAAGAAACTGGAAAAGTTTTGTAGGACAAGATAGGAATAATTCACATGTGACCAGAAAATACATTTAGCACTTTCAAGTTTATTTTAAGTGATATAAATGACATGGATTCTGAATGGTAAAAAATATAAATATCATTTTTACACATAAAATATCATTTTACTCTATGCCTCCTTTTTCCATTTGATTCAGTTATATTCCAGATGTCGATGTGATTGCCCCAAAGAACATATATACCTATCATTTGGTTATAATTTTTCTGTATTTAGTAGATCATTTTAACATCATAATCAATGACTATCAATCAAAAGAATAAAGCAACTAGTTCCCACAGCAGTCACCTGAAGCGACATAATCAAACAGAAAAGAAGTATTTACCACTAGTTCCCACTGACAATATCTGCAGCCATAGTAATGAAAGGAACCACCAGAAGTTTCTGGGAGACACAAATTGAATTTCAAATCAGCATGATTCACGTGCTCTTATCAAAACAGTATACCTATTAAATAGAAGGCCACTACTGTGAAGGCCATATGCCACTTTTAGTCTATGAATGTCACTGGGGATTGGGATCTGATGGGATGTCTGAGACTCATTTTTGTTCGTGGCTCCATCAGAAGAAAAGTTTTTCTCTAGTTCTACAAAAGGGGGATAAGTCTATGAAATGCTCTGGACATCTTGCACTGAGCTCTTGGTGGACATTTTCATTCATCCATCCAATCAAACGGTGTTGCTATTCAGTCACTAAGTCGAGTCCAACTCTTTGTGACCCTAACACTTGCTAAATAAGGCACAATGCTAGCAGATGAGAACCTGTTCTACCAAGACAGAGAATTCACTAGTGTCTTCCCTCTGGTGATTCAAGCAACTTTTCCAGTGTGGCAAGTGTTTCTCTCTATACTCCTGCACCAACACTGGGTCCAAATCCAACAGCAATTTCTGTTACATATTTATCATATCCTACCCTCACAAGATGGAGAATGGAATGGCAATCAACTCCAGTATTCTTGCCTGGAGAATCCCATGGACAGAGGGGCCTGGCAGGCTACGCTACATGGGGTCACAAAGAGTCAGACACGACTGAGTGAATAGCACTACGCTACACTACCCTCACAAGAACGCACAGGTCTTACGTGTCACCAAAGGAAGCACTGGCTGTGGGTAGAAAATTCTTGGTTTACCACACAGTAACATTTGATATAGCTTCACTTTCAGTTCGACAGAAGCAGCTAACATGCATTGCCATGCACTCATTATTGCTAAGAGAAAAACTTGATGAAGGAGTACTTATTATCCACATTTAATAGAGGATGAATCTGAATCTAAAGTGAAGTTAAATAACTGGACAACAGTCACACAGCTGGTAAGCCTGAGAGCCAGCAATTTAACCCAAGTTCATCTGATTTGAAAAGTCAAATCTTAATGCAATTGCCCTGAATAAACACAGTATTGAGGGCTAATGAAAAGCAATGAAGATTTGAAACAATCAGGGCATCTGCCAAGTTCTGTCTTTCCCTCCTTTAGGCTGTATTGTCTTTTAAAAGATATGTTAATGATGAAAAAAAAAAAAAGAAGAAGTGAGGAAAAGAACAGAAAGAGGGATAAAATGAAGGAAGCATCTATGTTCATCTATCATGCTGGGCACTTGCACAAGTATTAACCCAGTTAATCCTCTTAATAGTGTTTCTATTTTCACTGATGGAGAAATCACCCTCTGAATAGTAGCACCAGGATTTAAAGCCAGGCCTGTTTGACTCAGAGACGATACACTTGCAAACACCTTTGTTTACTACATATATTGAGGTCCGCTCACTCCTATCAGTCCTAATCAACACAGGGGGTACTGGAACAGTTCCTGCTCTAGTGAGAACGGAAGAGAAGCAGAGCTGCTTTCTAAAACCTCTATATTTACTCCTTTAGTAACTCACTTAAACCCTTTAGCTACTCACCAAACCCAGAAACTTCCTATATTTTGTGCCTATAAAATAATCCCATAATTTAACACTTTTTCTGTTCCTTTCCATTTTCAGTGCAAATAACTTTCTGTTCTACAGAACCTCTTAGAAAAATTGAGATACAAAATATTCAAACCTAATTACTACATCTGTAATTTCCCAACAAATTTTATAATGTCTTGAGTAAGCAGTGACAGAGGACTGTAGGTTTGAAGGTGCTTTTCCAGTGATGGGGACAGATAAGATAGCACAGAAAATGCCATGTAGTATCTCACGTTCAGGAGAACGTTTTTATGAATGGCATTCTCTGTGTCCAGCACAGTCAGACCTCCTCATCATCACTTAGTTAGTGTGCATTCATTCTTTACTTTCTTCTCCTAAGAAACTTGGTTCTAATTTTTGCCAAATCCCCATAGGTATCCTTTGCAGGGCTGAGTGTTGCAACTGTCTGTTTCTATGAGGTGTTACAGAGTTTTAGTCCCTCAGGGTAGAATATAAATTCCAGAAAATCGGGAACTCCTCTCTTTTAATTCAACATTGTATCCCTAAGTGCCTAACAGCATTCCTATGTATAGTAGATGCTTCATAAGCATTTGCTGAAATAATTAATTTGCAGATGAACCAAAAGTTAGGGCAAAACAAATCTTTAGCCATGGAACACAATAAAGTTTACTGGTTTTGAAACTTAATTAATTGGACCAATGTTGCATCCTAGCTACTTTAGCCATGAATTGCCTTGGCCTCTAGTTCATTACTGATAAATGTCAGACTCACCAAGTGTGTATTCAAAATCTTTATGCATATGGGATGCTACAGAAGTACAAAGACATATAGATTGTGATTACTCCTTTCAAAAAGCTTACGGTCTAGCTGATTAACTAGTAAGCTCAGAGATATTTGAGGAAGTGAAAAATGGCAGCAGTAATACAGGGATTTCAAGAAGACAGTTCACGGAAGGTGACAAAGCCAGAAAAGGTCTCAGGGTAGATTAGAGGTACAGGATCCAGTGATCAGCAAAACGTGTAACGGATGAAGATGAAAAGAGTTGGTTTCAGACCACAGAACCAGAGAAAACACTAGCCACTGTGAAGGAAGGAGAAGAAGCTTGCTTGACTCTTACAGAAGATGAAGAAGTAGTGGGGACGTGAAGGAGGAAGATGAGATATTAAGAAGTGTCTTAAAACTCAGACTGTGATTTCATTCTATGGGGTAGACCACAGAGAGTCACTTTCAATTTTTAATATGGGAGGGGGATGTTGGAATTCACGTTCTAGAAAGACTATTCTAACAAACTTATCTTTTAAAGAATAAAAGTGGAAAAAAATACAAGTTTAGGCAACCTGGAAATATGAGGAAAATAGGTCAATACACTCTTCTAGAATGGTAATTTAGCTTTATTATTTATTTGTTATTTCTTTTTAAGAAACACACGTGTATCAGTGTATACATAGGTGTATGTGTGTGTGTGTGTGAAGAGATAAAGAACCTAGTTTTTTGGTTCTTTTTTTTCTTTTTTTAACACCAACTCTCAACAATTTTAGCAGTCAGATATCAGTGCATTTAAACTTGGTTCAGTACATCAGAAGCTAATTTGTGTAAGTTAACTGAAAGCAAAAGGCATGGCAAACATGCAGCTGTTTATATCACTGTCTGTTGCTTAATTTTTTAGTCACCTCTTGGCCAATGGCAAGTCAGATGACATCCGGATGTTAAAATCAATCCATGAAAAGATAACATGTGTCTGTTCAGTTCAGTTCAGTCGCTCAGTAGTGTCCGACTCTTTGCGACCACATGGACTGGAGCACGCCAGGCCTCCCTCTCCATCACCAACTCCTGAAGATTACCCAAAATCATGCCCATTGAGACAGTGATGCCATCCAACCATCTCAGCCTCTATCATTCCCTTCTCCTCCTGCCCTCAATCTTTCCCAGCACCAGGAACTTTTCAAATGAGTCAGCTCTTCACATCAGATGTCCAAAGTATTGGAGTTTCAGCTCATCAGTCCTTCCAATGAATGTTCAGGACCGACCAATTTCCTTTAGGATGGACTGGTTAGATCTTCGTGCATTCCAAGGGACTCTAAGAGTCTTCAACACCACAGTTCAAAAGCATCAATTCTTTAGCACTCAGCTTTCTTTATAGTCCAACTCTCACATCCATACATGACTACTGGAAAAACCATAGCTTTGACTAAATGGACCTATGTCAGCAAAGTAATGTCTCTGCTTTTTAATATGCTGTCTAGGTTGGTCATAAATTTCCTTCCAAGGAGCAAGAATCTTTAATTTCATGGCTGCAGTCACCATGTGCAGTGATTTTTGGAACCCCAAGAAATAAAGTCTGCCACTGTTTCCACTGTTTTCCCATCTATTTGCCTTGAAGTGATGGGACCAGATGCCATGATCTTAGTTTTCTGAATGTTGATTTTAAGCCAACTTTTTCACTCTCCTCTTTCACTTTCATCAAGAGGCTCTTTAATTCTTCTTCACTGTCTACCATAAGGGTGGTGTCATCTGCATATCCAAGGTTATTGATATTTCTCCCAGCAATCTTGATTCTAGCTTGTGCTTCCTTCAGTCCAGCATTTCTCATGATGTACACTGCATATAAGTTAAATAAGACGGCTGACAATATACAGCCTTGACATACTCCTTTCCCAATTTGGCAGCAGTCTGTTGGTCCATGTCCATTTCTAACTGTTGCTTCTTGACTGTATGTTCTTATAGATAATGCCAAAAGATAATTAGTATTGTAAAAAAAAAATGAAAATTGCATCATAATGAGGATGATCTACCTTCGCAAAGAGGCACATCTACAAATTCTTGTCAAGGTTTTAGAAAGAAAGATCACAGAGGGGAGAGTCACCAGATCTTACATTTTTCTTCTCAGGACAGGCTCCCAGAGCCTCTGAGTTTAGAGGGAGGCTCTGTCACCCTGCTGAGGCAGACCATGATGGATGGATGGGATTTGGTGGAATATTCAGGACTTCCTTGGTGGCTCAGATGGTAAAGAATCTGCCTACAATGCAAGAGACCTGGAGTTCGAGGCTTGGGTGGGAAAGATCCCCTGGAGAAGGGAATGGTTACTCACTCCAGTATTCTCACCTGTAGAATTCCAAGGACAGAGGAGTCTGGTGGGCTATTTTACGGGATCACAAAGAGTTGAACAGGACTGAATGACTAACACTTTCTTTTCTTCTGTTTTCTGCCTCACCTGGCAACCAAGATTATATCCCAAGAATTTCCAGGTTGTTTCCCTGTCTTTTCTGGGAGGAATGAGGTGTATTTTCTCAGGAATTAAGAAAGACTCAGTGATCTGGGAGTTTTTTGGCAGTCTTGGAAAACAATAATAGTTTCAAACTCTTTAGAAACATCTAAGGTCCCTTCATTGAGATGATTGGATTTCAATGCTCACCCCCAAGACTCCCAAGAGTAGAGACGACAGACATCTCTGGTCAAATCCTTGGTCACCTCCCATGGTGTGCTTTTGATTCAGCAGATCAGGCAATGACAGTTGACCAATAATAGCAACTGTTGCTGCAAGTTACAAACACTGATAAGTAGACAGGGCTTGTAGATAAAAGCCTGGGCTTGTGTACTGGAACAGGCTTCTGCCAGATCCTGCGGTGCCAAGCAATAATCTTTTCACTTCTGAATGGGGGTGGACCTGTTGATACACTGGGGGAAGCTCTGGCTGTACGGGAGAGGGCAGGGAGACAAGGTCAGATTAATAATTACCTTTCAAAGGAAAACATTTCAGTAATTTCACAATCCAACAGGTACATCTTTACCATTGTGTACTGACTGAATATTAGCCATAGCTATATGATTGAAAGTGAAGGTGTTAGTTGCATAGTTGTATATCACTCTTTGTGACCCCATGGACTGTAGTCCACCAGGCTTCTCTGTCTGTGAGCAAGAACACTGGAGTGGGTTGCCATTCTCTTCTCCAGGGGATACTCCCAACCCAGGGTTTCCTGATTTGCAGGCTGATTCTTTACAGTCTGAGCCACCAAAAATCTCCATATTTTAGGGAGTATGATGACAAATATTGACAGCCTTGCAAATAAATTTTTTTTTGTTACCAAATAAGGATAATGTGTTAAGAACATGGGCTCTAGAACTAACTGTTATGTCATTAATTTCAGCTTTTGCACTCATAAAATGGAAATTATAACAATACTACTTGTAGTGCTCTAAGAGTAATATATGGAAAGCACTTGTATAGCAAAGCTGGTACCAATCTACCTCAGTTGAAGAAGTTGAAGAAGACCATATCCTCATTGAACTACACTGTTGGGATCAACAGAAAACAGAACCTTGAGAGTATATTAAATTACCCAAAAGGAAATTGATAAGAATACATCTTACTTTTCAAACTATTTGAGGATGATATTTTCCTTCAACATATATTTGGAAATTGAGGAAAAAATGGATGTGTAATATCTAAAAAAAAAAAAAAAATCAAATCTGTAGTACCCAATGTCTTTTTATTTTCTTTTTAATAAGGCAAATTATTCATTACAAGTAGCCTAACATGGTCTTGATATTTAATGATTCATTGACAAAATACATGCTTTTAGGACATTTCTCCACGATAAACTGTATATCATGCAGAAATTTTTAAAAGAATGTAGCTTAGAAAGAACTATATGACATCTCATTTTTATATTTAACAATTTTTGGCCAATATTTTCTCCTAAAATCAAGCTTCATTGACTTATAGTATAAGAAATGTAAGGTAAGATTTTTCACCCCACATTATGACATTATGAAAGCCATGTCATATATAAGTTATCAACTATATAATTATAAGGTGTTAGGGTTGAAAGAAACCCTACCAATGAGTTTCACATTAGGTGGAAAACACTGATTCACTCCAAATAAAGAGTATAATCAAAATATGAACCTCATGGACAGAATACAATATATAATGCCATATATACTGATTATCTAATGAAATTAATTTTTATTTGCCAGAAAAATAACTAAAACATTTGGAAGAGACAAAGATTTTTATGGATACATCTATGTGCATATGAACACACATAAAGACATGCCACCTGTAAGCAATTAAAAGGAAGAAAATTATCTCGTCAACCAAAAAGATATGCAATGTTCAATTTAAGGTTCCTAAATAAACTTCTCTCCGTCCCCTCTCTCCCATCCTCTCTGCTCAGCATCACTTTCTTCTTGGGGACATTATTTCCCAGTACACTGGGAAAGTTTACTTGGAAACATCAAATTCCCAGCAAGCAATACATTCATACTGTCCTCAAGACATCAAGCTGAGGAAACACCTCTGAGATACTTCAGATATCAGATCTCTGGGTGGGAAAATCACATACAGCCATCAGGAGTACTACCCTCTAGATTTCTGAAAAGGAGCAATGACTAGGAAATCAACCAGTTGGTGGGTCTTGTACTCAATGAGTCTGTGTGTGACTACTTTTTTTCAAGAAGTGAAATATAAAACTATAGAAAACATGTCATATTTAATAAAATTGAAAACATAATTGCATTATGACTGTCATTCTATTTTTAAATTTTTGTTTCACATACACACGTAACACACACTCACACACAAGTGTGTACTGGGTTGTGAATGAACAGGCATTTATTATGTTGAAATGGGCAAAAATGTTGGAAAGCTACAGAAATAGGAACAGAAATCACAAAGTGGCATCCACTGGATAAGTTTCAGACTACTGAATATTTAAGGGTCGGTTTCTTTAAATTGAATTAGTTGCTAACAATGACAATGAGAGTTCAATGAAAAGCCATTTATGTGGCTTCCTTTGAAAGGTCAAAAGACATTCTTCTGGGGCATAGGCCTTGAGTAACAGCTGCACCATTAGGAAGAGGATGGGCTCTTCAAGTCATCAGGGTCCTTACCTCCCACCCTTTCACTCAGTTCTGTATCTGCTAGATAACATCTTCCATTTGAATTTGTTCCCTCTGGTCTAGACTTTTGCTCCCATGATGATCACAGAGGTCGAAGGATTGTTACAGAAACTCAAGATTTGGCCTGAATTATTCCACAGCCTGGCAGGACACTGAATAGTGACTGTACCTGATTATCAAAAAAAAAAAAAAATGATTACCAAATCCTCTGTCTATAAAGCCAACATATGCTCTAGAGGTCCTCAGTTTAAACTTTTCATTTCACAGATGAGGAGACTGAGATACAAAGAGAGCAAGTAAAATGTTGAAGGCCAACGAATTAGTAATTCCACGATTAGAAATAGTTCTCATTCCTATCTTGATGCCCTTTCAATAACACATGACTGCCCTTAGTTAAATGATTTTCAGAAGTGAAAAGCAGCATAAACTGAAGCCAATGTGATGCGCTATGTGTAAATGATCTATGAGTAATACAGATAGGGCTTCCCAGGTGGCTCAGTGGTAAAGAATCCGCCTGTCAATACAGGAGATGCAGGTTTGATCTTTCCATCAGGAAGATCCCCTGGACAAGCAAATGGCAACCCACTCCAGTGTTCTTGCCTGGGAAACCCCATGGACAGAAGAGTCTGGTGGGCTACAGTCCATGTGGTCACAAGAGTTGTACATGACCTGGCAACTAAACAACAACAACAACTCTATTCTCATCTTTTCACATTAGTTTTCCTCCTTATCTCCATTATCCAAATATATATACATATACATATATATATACACACATACATACATACATACATTAATGGAGTGCAAACTGGTGTAAATCAATTACTATATAGTGTACCTTTTAAAATATGAAGAATCCACATTAATTTCCTAATTCTGACACATATATCTTGGTAATGAAAGATGATAACATTAGGGGAAACTAGGTGAGAGATATATAAGAACTCTCTGGACTTCTTTGCAATTAATTGTTCTATAAAGACCTAAAATTAAAAGCTTTATTACAAATCAGGAGACACCATTAATAAGGATATTATGAGAATGCCATATTAGTTAGCAGTAAAAACAGAAAAGGAGAAATGCATCCTGAGGAAAATATCCCTTTATCAAAAAGCTACATCATCATAACTGTGTCCACACTCAAAACCTTGCAACAAGATGGCTGAAGGCTTATAACAAGGTCATGGCTAAAACAAAGCCCAGAGGTTGCTCCAACTCGGAAACACAGAGCCCCCTGTAAGATAAAATACACACACACCCACACGCACACAGAGTTTTAGCCTTTTCGGAAGAAATGCCAATGATTTTAGTCTCAAGAAGACTTACTACTTACTTATCTTTAATCTATGGTTTCAATGAATACTTACAAGTATGAAAAAAAAAAAAAAAAACAAAGGGTGAGAGGAAGCCTATATACATATTGATTCAGAAAGAGATCAGAAGCATATGAAGAGGCCAAGATATCCTGGCAGAAATGTCTTTTCAGTTGATGAATATGTCTATTTCCAAAATAACCCACCTGGGCCCTGAAAGATGTATGACCCCAATTATTCCAGCAGGAATGCTCCTATGTCTGGATGCACAGTTATTACTAAAAACTAATGTTTGTTATAAAAAATGATCTGTATATGAGGGTATCTCAGCACCTGAATCCTAGGAAACAGGTATTTTTTCAAAATGTCCTTAAGCCCTATATTTTAAAGACCTATATCTACTGTGGCAGAAGACCACATTTTTTTTTTTGGCAGAAATATGGCAGAAGACCATATTTAATTGATCATCAGTAGTTTTTAGGAGTATAATGCATACTCTAGTGGGCATTTTGCTCTACACTACTCATCAAAACCCTGTGCTTATGACTAGAAATGAGACAGAGTTGGGAAGTATTGAAAAATGTTCAGACTTTCAAAAAACAGTACTTTATTGCTATATTTCTAGACTGTGCTACTTCTGCCTTACATCAAACTCTAAAGCAATCATGTATAAGACCTCAAAAGAGTTGTTTTATAAATTATTTATATGATATGTTACATATTGTATATATTATCCATATTTATGGATCTGAATTCATTTGTTTGAACAGTATTTACTGCATATCTTCTGTGTTCACAGCACAGTTCCACATGCCTACCCAGAACATACATTTGATCGGGGCTGGTAGCTACTGAAGCACCAATAATAAAGTTAATTACAGCTGTAATATGATAAATGCTACAAAGGAATATAGCACAAGATATTGGAGGATACCACAAAGTAGGTATTAACCTATTCTGGGGTCAAGAGAAGGCTAAGCATTTTAGTCTGAGTTCTGAAGGATGGACAAAAGTTGTTTGGGGGGTAGGGTGGGGTGCAGGACGTCTAAGATCCTAGGCAGGAAGGAGTAAGACATCGTCGGGGGCAGAAAACAGGCCCATGTGACCAGAACTCTGGCTGCCCAGGGAGGCATGGTGCTCAGGGCACCTGGGGAGAGAGGCTACAGAGGGTCTTAGAGGACTGAGAAAGAGTCTCGTCTTTATCCTCAGAGCCCTGAATTTTCGGGTAAAAGTAAGCCCAGGTCTGTAAGACAGGTCAAGGAGGAAAGAGGCATTTTCACATTTGTATTCAAGACATCAATTTGCTGCTTTGCACAAGGAGGTGAGAGACGCTTCAGAGGGTCCTCAGCTGTGGCCCTGATGAGAATTCAGGTCCCAGCTTGACAAAAAGTATGAACATGTTCACTGTATGAACGTGCTTAGCTCATTCAAGAAAACACTTCCATTACCATTTTCTCTGGCTAATGATCCACCACAATATGGAACACTGGTAGGTTCAACAAAATAGAAACTGGTTTCCAAGTAAAACAACAAGGGCACGCGTCTCTGCAGAAGCAGCTGTGTCCTCAGTTTTAGGAGTGATGTGCATGAATTTCAACCAGACATTTTGAAACAACAAAGATCCCCAAATGTAAAAGACAATAAGCTCTAAACATGTCTCAGTCATCTCTCCCACTAAGCATAAACCACTCATCAAAACAGAGGAAACTTAATATGCTTGTAACTTTCCACAATCATTTCTGGGGAAAAAAAAAAAGCAAAAATAAAACACTTACACTTTAGGGTTTCCCAGGTGGCACTAGTGGTAAAGAACCCACCTGCCGAAGCAGGAGACATAAGAAACATGGGTTTGATCCCTGGGTTGGGAAAATCTCTTGGAGGAGGAAATGGCCATTCCAGTACTGTTGCCTAGGAAACCCCAAGGACAGAGGAGCCTGGCTGGTTACAGTACGTGGGGTCACAAAGAGTCGGACACAATGCCCTACTTAACACACAGAACACACACAGAGACATTTCAATTGCATTAGGCTGATATAATAATTATTGTTAAAAAAGATAAGCATTCAATTATATTATACCAAACTGGAATGTATAATACAAGCACCTCATGCCTCATAACGTTTGTCTCCACACCTTCTGCCAACAGATAACAGCTAATTTTTTTGCTGGATAAAAAGACTGAAATCAATCATAGTCTAAGATGGTTGTTCACAAAATTAATGATTATCAATCTTTTAAAGTTTGGAATAAATGCCACTTTAAAATCTTTTTGAATAACATGTGGTTATTGTTTCTTATTCCTTGGTCTCTTTGTTATTTTAAGTATCTGGTCCTGATTTGAAATAGTTTCAGTCTTTCAGGGGAAAAAAGTACCATGTTCAAACAAATAAAGCTGCTGTGTGTTATCAATATCAGAATTTTTAAAAATCTTATTTTCTTCAATAGGAAATATGTATGAGAGCCTGCATCTGTTCTCTTCATGCTGTAGAAATAGTCTCAAAGCTGCCTGTCAGAAATTTCACAAAATGCTAAAAATCATTCTGAGCTGCTCTTTCCTGCTTTCTCAGGAGTCCAGGTATTTTAAAAAAAAAAAAAAAAAAAAAAGCCTTTTCTGCCCTTAGGGTCATCTGCTCCTGATTTAGCCATTTTCCTCCATACCAATTTTCTTTCTCTCTATTTCACTTCTACTTTTTCACAATCTTCCTCCAGGGAACAAATTCACAATACAATTGCTAGTCAGCAGCTAACACTTTCTTCCAGCAGTGGCGCTAAACTCTATATCACTCCAAATCTGGCTGAAATGCCTAGAAAAAAGGGAACTGTGAGGTATTTCAGAAGATTGATATCTTCAAGGAACCAGATTATCTAGGAGCACTTAGAAAAGTCTGGGAAACAAGAGAAACATTCTTTTTTTACCTATAATTGCAACACATTAGTGTAAATGCTGAAGATCCTTTCAGTATGCAAAAACACACTGTGGATCTATACGTTTCCACCACCCCTTCCCTCCCCTGCACCCAGGCCCGAGGAAATTTAAACCACCAGTTCAGTTCAGTTCAGTTGCTCAATCCTGTCTGACTCTGCAATCTTGATTCCAGCTTGTGCTTCATCCAGTTTCTCATGATGCGCTCTGCATATAAGTTAAATGAGCAGGGTGACAATATACAACCTTGACGTACTCCTTTCCTGATTTGGAACCAGTCTGTCGTTCCATGTCCAGTTCTAACTGTTGCTTCCTGACCTGCATACAGATTTCTCAAGAGGCAGGTCAGGTGGTCTGGTATTCCCATCTCTTTCAGAATTTTCCACAGTTTGTTGTGATCCACACAGTCAAAGGCTTTCACATAGTCAATAAAGCAGAAGTAGATATTTTTCTGGAACTCACTTGCCTTTTCAATGATCCAATGGATGTTGGCAATTAGATCTCTGGTTCCTCTGCCTTTTCTAAATCTAGCTTGAATATCTGGAAGTTCACGGTTCACATATGTGAACTGTTGAAGCCTGGCTTAAAGAATCTTGAGCATTAGTTTACTAGCATGTGAGATGAGTGTCACTGTGCAGTAGTTTGAGCATTCTATGGCATTGCCTTTCTTAGGGATTGGAATGAAAACTGACCTCTTCCAGTCCTGTGGCCACTGCTGAGTTTTCCAAAATTGCTGCCATATTGAGTGCAGCACTTTCACAGCATCATCCTTTAGGAATTGAAATAGCTCAACTGGAATTTCATCACCTCCACTATCTTTGTTTGTAGTGATGCTTCCTAAGACCCACTTGACTTTGCATTCCAGGATGTCTGGCTCTAGGTTGGCGATCACACAATCATGATTATCACCAAGCAGTGACCAAACTGTTAGCAGTGGAAACCTTTGTTCAGTCCATTAAATATCCAGTCAAAGTGGCATTATAATAGTAAATATTAATGTTTACAAATTCAAAATTGCAATGTGTATACTCAATAAACTGAACTGATGTAGATTTTAACACATACATCAATAGATGTATATTTTAGCAACATACTACACCAGGGGCTCCCCTGGTGGCTCAGAGGGTAAAGCCTCTGTCTACGATGTAGGAGACTGGGTTTGATCCCTGGATCAGGAAGATCCCCTAGAGAAGAAAATGGCAACCCATTCCAGTATTCTTGCCTGGAAAATTCCATGGACAGAGAAGCCCGGTGGGCTACAGTGCTTGGGGTCACAAAGAGTTGGACACAACTGAGCGACTTCATTTAACAACATAAAATTTTGAAGTTGAGGGTGACAGATGACTGCTGTTTTCACAGATGGATTACTCATGGATTTCATTGTGGTTACAGAACAGTGACAAAATTCTACATCACAGAGAAATACAGCTGAAATCACCCTGTTTTGGGTGACTTCCAAAATCACAGAATATCCATCAATTAAACTAATTCAGTTGCTTGAAAGAGGGGTAGTAGAAATCTTGTTGGAATTAGAAATGGAAACATTAATAACAGCTTACTTAGATTTTCTAAATAGTAAATATTTAATGTGGCTGAAATCAATGAATAGACAATTCAGTGTCCCTTGTTCAGAGATGGGAATACCAGACCACCTGACCTGCCTCTTGAGAAACCTGTATGCAGGTCAGGAAGGAAGAATTAGAACTGGTCATGGAACAAAAGATTGGTTCCAAATCAGAAAAGGAGTACGTCACGGCTGTATATTGTCATCCTGCTTATTTAACTTACATGCAGAGTACATCATGAGAAATGCTGGGCTGGATGAAGCACAAGCTGGAATCAAGATTGCCAGGAGAAATATCAATAACCTCAGATATACAGATGATACCACCCTTATCGCAGAAAGTGAAGAGTAACTAAAGGGCCTCTTAATGAATGTGAAAGAGGAGAGTGAAAAAGTTGGCTTAAAGCTCAATAGTCAGAAAACTAAGATCATGGCATCCGGTCCTATTGCTTCATGGCAAATAGATGGGGAAAGAGTGGAAACAGTGGCTGACTATTTTTCTGGGCTCCAAAATCACTGCAGATGTGATTGCAGCCATGAAATTAAAAGATGCTTACTCCTTGGAAGAAAAGTTATGACGAACCTAGACAACATATTAAAAAGCAGAGACATTACTTTGTCAACAAAGGTCTATCTAGTCAAGGCTATGGTTTTTCCAGTGGTCATGTATGGATGTGAGAGTTGGACTAGAAAGCTGAGCACCGAAGAATTGATGCTTTTGAACTGTGGTGTTGGAGAAGACTTTTGAGAGTCCCCTGGACTGCAAGGAGATCTAACCAGTCCATCCTAAAGGAGATCAGTCCTGGGTGTTCACTGGAAGGACTGAGGTTGAAGCTGAAACTCCAATACTTTGGCCACCTGATGTGAAGAGTGACTCATTTGAAAAGACCCTGATGCTGGGAAAGACTGAGGGCAGGAGGAGAAGGGGACGACAGAGGATGAAGTGGTTGGGTGGCATCACCGACTCAATGGACATGGGTTTGGGTGGACTCTGGGAGTTGCTGATGGACAGGGAGGCCTGGCATGCTGCAGTTTATGGTGTCACAAAGAGTCGGATATGACTGAGCGACTGACTGAACTGAACTGTTCAGCAGAAAGTATTATTCAAATTATCTTTTAACATTACGTATGTTTAAAAAAATGTCATTTAAAACATTAAATATATCAGAATAACTATTCATGGTTAAAAAAAATCATTGTCATTCAAAAGTTCAAGAATGACTTGGTTCAGGCTGACTCCACATTTTACTTCAGTCCCATTACCAGTCTAAGTGCAGTTACCTGCAAGTGACTGGGGTTAAAGAAACAGTAACGGAACTGAAAGGTGATCCTGCTTGGCCACATTCAGCTTATTCTGACTAATATCAGTGGTGGGTGGGAGGACCTTCCAATCTAACAATAATTACTAGTACCATGGATAAAATGATACTTTATGATGAGATGGATAATACATGTATAATACTTGCTAGAGTATCCAGTAAGCTTTACCTTGTATTTAACAGGTATCTTTTGGGAATTGAGAAATCATGTATCATTACAAATGAAGCAAATACAACACTATACCCTGTTTAGTCAATAACACATTTTCCACGATTGTCAAATACATGCCCAGAAATTGCAGGAAAAACTTTAATTTCAAGAATCAGTTTGGTAAAACAAATTAATACATTAATGATTACATTTCATTTAATTTCAGATTTAGCGATTAGTAAATGTGTGTTCTTTTAGAATTTTTAAATAATTATTTTCTTAAAATTAAAGTTGAATCAAATAATGATTCCCCATGAAGCACGCTATCATGCTAAATAAGACAAAAAACCAATAATCTAAAACTTTAAAGATAAGGACGATATCTTGGTTAACAGGAGGCAGACAGCAGATAATTCTAGCTCTATCATTTAATTCATCAGTGACTAATAAAGCAGAGATGTACTTAGTTGCTCAGTTGTGTGTGACTCTGCAAACCCATGGACTGTAGCCCACCAGACTCCTCTGTCCATGGGAATTCTCCAGGCAAGAATACTGGAGTGGGTTGTCATTCCCTCCTCTAGGGGATCTTCCCAACCCAGGGACGGAACCCAGGTCTCCCACTGGGAGACAGCAGGTGGATTCCTTACCATCTGAGCCACCAGGGGAGCCCTAAGCAGAGATAGGTCCATTAAAAGTAAACATTACAATGTCACTTCTCATACATCAAAATGGCCATTTTTTCACATGAACATTTCTTCTTTCCATTATTCGTGTGTGTGTGTATATATTTATTTCCAGGCTTTTTTTTTTTTTTAAACATGAGAATATTTGCAGGACCCTTTGAATGAGATAATGTTAGATATTTAACTGGAAAAGCAAAGTAACTTTGTAAAGTATGTTGTATAATGTAAAATATATGCAGTATTACAGCACTGGAAAAGGGGTGAGAACAAACAGTGTTATAGGAAGGAGTAAACACTGACATTTAAACCAAAAGACTCCTAAGGAGATTCAAACAGTTAGAACTCTCTCCTGAACACAGAGATGTCACAGTGTGTGACTGAAATTCTTTAAAAAAAAAAAGTTTTAGAAATTATCTTAAGAGCATATTTTTTTCTCTATGATGCTAATCAATAAACAGTAATTTATTGCAGAGATCTGCAACACTATTTTTAATTTTGAGGAGAAAAAGCAACAGACATGGTACCCTAATGGAACTCTTACATATTTTTATTATACAAATATATATGTAAACATGTACTAATAAAATCAATACAATGTAAAGCAAATATAGAAAATCACTTTGAATTCAAAATCCATTACAATCTGATTCATTATTTAGATCTACACCTCTTACTAATTATTAAGGAAATCATATTATATATAAATTTAAAATACTTATGCCCTACCCTACAACATTCTGATAATGTTTTTGGTTCATTTACATTATTATCTCTAAAACTATACAAAAGTTCAACTATCAATAAAATCAAAATTTTTCATGCAAGAATTTTTCACACTATACATACTGATGTGCCTTGTTTAAAAATTGCATTTGTCTTCTTTTTAATGTTACTGGTTCGGGCTCATAATTAAAGGTGATGAAAACATACACTTAAAAAAACATCTATTTTTGAGATAATCTTTGGAAATACACAGAAAATGGAATGATAGACCCACTTGTATTGAGTAGGGAGAAGAGAAAAAGTGAAAAATAGGAAGAGGTGAAATATAATATATTTTTAAGAACAGAGAGTCAGACACATAACTCCATCTATAAAATGATACATATAAAAAAAAAGATAGAATAGAATAGTTTAAGTGCAGTATAGTAAAGGATAGTTGGATGTGAGTCTACCCTAACCATCTCCATTCATTGCTGTGAATAGCACACTTATGTCTTATATGTACATATTCTCAAAGGGGGAGTATTTGAATTTAACAGATAAGAGTAAAAACATAATATTTTTTAAAAGATATTCAAAAACACAGATCAACAGACCTAATGTTGAAAACCTCCAAACTCAGTCCTTGGCCCCTGTCTCCTCTCTCTCACTTACTTAGTGATTTCATCAGTTTCATGGCTTTAAATACCACCCCTTTGCCAATAGCTAACAAATTTATATCTCTAGATCCGACCTCTAGCATGAAATTTTAAGTGATTTATACAGTTGCTTATTAAGCATTTCTGTCTGTATTTCCAAAAAGCACCTTGAGCTCCATCTGTCAAAAACAGAGCTCCTAATATTTCCCCCACCTGTCCCACTGAAACCTTCTTCATCTCAGTGGAGGCAACTCCAAATTATCGAGCCAAAAACATTGAATTCACCTTACTCCTCTCTCGCTATTATAACCCACATCCAAACTGTCAGGAAACCTTGTTAGTATTACTTGCAAAACATACCAGAATCCAGCCACTGCTTACCACCTCCACTGCCACCTTTCTGATCCAAGTCATCATATCATTATCTGTCACCCAGACTATTGTAACAGTCCTAATTTTCTCTTTTCTGACTGATGTCCTACAGGCTATGCTCAACACACAAAAAAGACAATTATCCTAAAGAGGGAGGAGACATATGTATACCTATGGTTGACTCATGTTGATATATGGCAGAAATCAACACAATATCTTAAAGCAACTATCCTGCAATTAAAAATAAATTTTTAAAAAATGAGTGAGCCAGAAAAAAAAAAAGGAAGCATGGTTTAGGGAATTTGCTCCTCTGCTCAACAGCTCCCATTGGTTCCTTATTTTACCCAGATTAAAGCTGAAGTTGTTACAAGGGTTACAGTACTCACTGGCAAGGCTCTAGTGTCTTTTTGACTTTAGCTCCTAAAGTACCCTTCTCTCGCTTCCTCTATTCCAGCCACAAATGCTTCCTTGAATACACTTGGCACAATCCTGCCCTGGAAAGTTTTCCCTGACTGTCTATATATCAGTTGAAATCTTTTTCCATAGATACTCACAGAGCCAACTCCTTTGTCCTTTGAATTCTCGGCTCAAAGGACACTTTTGAAATAACCATCTTACTCAAGATAGGAACTTATGCCTGTCTCCATCCATCCTGGAACTCCAGATCTCGCTTTACACCAGTCTACATTTTCTTTTTCCACATAACTTATCCTTTTCTAAAATGCTATACTAATTTACTAATTAACTTCTTAGTCATGTCTGACTCTTTGCAACCCATAGACTATAGTCCACCAGGCTACCCTGTCCATAATTCTCCAGGCAAGAATGCTGGAGTGGGTAGCCATTTCCTACTCCAGGGGATCTTCCCAACCCAGGTCTCCTGCATTGCAGGCAGATTCTTCACCAGCAGAACCACCAGGTAAGCCACTCTAAAATGCTGTGAGACTGAAGTCTCTCAGTCATGTCCAACTCTTTGCCATTCCATGGACTGTAGCCTACCAGGCTCCTCTGTCCATTGGATTCGTCAGGTAAGAATACTGGAGCGGGTTGCCATTTCCTTCTCCAGGGGATCTTCCTGAACCAGGGATCGAACCTGGGTCTCCCGCGTTGCAGGCAGATGCTTTACCCTCTGAGCCACCAGGAAAATGTTACATAACTTACCAATTTATTATGTCTACTGTTTACTATCCATCTCCCCTTTAAAAATAAGGTTCCAACATTGTCTCCATGTATTTATATATACGCAAACTCTGACAGCCTAGCACATAATAGGCACTCAAAAAATATTTGTTGAGTTAACCTGAAATTAAAACAAAGAAAAAAACCTTAAGAGATATAGATGTTTAGGTTTTTAGGAACTACTGAATCTGATGAATAAATGTAAAGAAGTTTGCACAGAAATCCAGAAGATTACTCCATAAGAGTAGGAGAGGAGAAGAGGTGCTTTCTAGTTAAGCTTCTTCATTCCATTTGCAGCGGATCCCTGAGGACCACAACCAGAGATGAAAAGGAAAGTAGAGGGAGTAACAACCTTCCTGTGACTTAAGGGACCCTGCTAAGTCCGAACGACCTGGGAACACTGAAAACAGAAGGTAGACACTATCTCAACCTACTCATTCTACTTTATACAGAAAAGTTACTAGAATGACATCTGCCAAATGTTAATAATAACTTTTCTTTCTGGAGAATGCCCTTTGGAGTGAGGTTTTGCTTTTTTGTCATTATTCTAGTATGTTGATTTCTTCCCAAATAGTTCTACAACACTGAAGGTGAATTCTTACATAAAATTTCTTCTAAAAGCCTATGCACATTTCCTTATAAAAATAAAACAATATTCATATAGGAGAAAATTGAATAATTAAAATTACTTCTAATTTCCCTGAATGTAATATTGTACATTATAAGGTTTCAAGCATTCTATCCTGAGGTATGACTTGGACAATGAAGGTATAAAAACTGTCAAAATAAAAAACTAGAAATGTCAACCATTCTGATTAGGTGATGGCATATGAAACTTAATAAATAACTTTCTAATTGACTGTTATAAAGAAGCCAGAAAAGTGTTCCAAAGGAACTCTAGACAGATTCTCTGAAGAACTTAGGTATAAGAAAGAAATAAGGAAAATATTTCCAAACTACAGTGTATTAGCCTAACCAATAATGGCATGGCTGGATAATCATAGTGAGACTGATGTGGAGGTTAGCCTAGAGTGAGGGGATTTGGTAAGACGGTGTCTCTGGGTCCCAGTCAATAAGATCTCATTGACTTTGACGTCATATTATATAATCATCATTTAAATTTCATTCTCATGTTCTCTGATAATATAAAACTCAATCCATACTTTCTTTTTCAGAATACCAGAAAGAAAAACCCTAGCATATTCAAAAAGGAAATTTCTAATGGAGTTTTTTTTTTTAATAAGTATTCTTTCAATTAACTCACTATAATAAGGTGACCATGGATGTTTTCAACTCATTAGATGCCAGTTAACAACTCTTTTATCACTGTCTTATCAACTCACCATATAATGACTTAGCAGAGTCACATCAATAAATTAATGATGCTTTGTAGGATATTTACGTATTTAAAGATGTATGCACAAATTAAATATAAGTTAGCATTATGAGTAAGAGATACTACTCCTTTTTTTTCTGTTTTCTCTTGGGTTCTTCTATACAAAATGAGTGCCAATTTAGACGGCTCTGAAGCACTATTTAGATAGGGACAGCATGATGCAAGACAAACTGCCTAAATAATTGAAAATACAAACAAAGATCAAAAGATCCAAATTACTTCACCCAAAAATGAAGCTTTTATGAGAATGACCTGCTAGAGGATGCCTATGTCCACTGACCCCTTTAACTGTATTTAGGAATGACGTGTTATGGATGGAAAAGTAGACACCAGGCATATTCTTCTAGTCCTCTACCAACTCTCCTAGACTGCTATCTCACCTGCTCATTCTGGTCATAACAACACCAAGGCCAGTAGGGTATCACAGAGAGGAAACCAAGGAGCAATATTCTCTGAAAGATCTGAACTGCTCCCACCAAACAATGATTTCCCATGGTTAAACTACAATCAAACATATCAACCTATAGGTTGCCATCAAACTACCATCACTAAAGACAGAAAGAAGATTCTTACGTTCAAGAAAGGTTCTTACTTGATAGTTTTATTTCCTTTCAACAGGAAAAAACAAAACAAAAAACTGAACTCTGGGTTTTCATACCTCTTTCTTATTTTAGCCAGTGTAATTGGAGGACATAGGAAAAATGGAGCTAAGCAAAGAGAATGTTTGATCTGGAAGAAGAAGGAGACTGTCAGTGCATTTCTTTTATACTTCAATTATTCTTCACCAACTGTATTTCTATTTCTATCTTCTGCTTCACTAAGCTATGCACTGTATGCAATGCTGGAGGTAAAATTCTAAGATTGCAATGTGCTCTACTAAAGCCTCCTGCAGAACGTCTGCTAAAGTCATCTACTATTTTGGTAGTAAAGATTGCATGAAGCTCCTTGGCATACATGGGAAAACAGAAGCTTCTGTCTTGATGCTGCCAGGGAAACTAATCTTCATTATGCAAATCTCTCTTTTACTTAAGGCTGTTCCTTTTTCCTCCTATCAAATTCCACCCTGCCACCCCTTTATCACGCTTACTTCTCCCAGATTCCCTGCACCTCACCTCATCTAAAATCAAATGTTACACAACCTTGCTAAAGTAACTGTTTCACTGTTGTGGGGCTATCTAAGCACTAGTGTTACCCTATTTCCTTCCTAGTTATTTTTTTTTTAATCCTCCAATTAAAAATGGATGAATTTTTAAAAATTAGTTAAGAAAAATGGAAGGAAAACAGGGGTGCAAAAGAGAAAGGAACTAAGACGACTGAGGGAACTACAAAACAGAAAGTTCAGGGAGACACAATGAAAGAAGGACAAAAAGAGAGTGGAAGTTGGCAAAAGGAAAGGTGGAAAAGCAGCAAAGAGATTCATCATTATTCATAAATAGTGAGGGCTTAATGGGGCAGGTATTGTGCTAACTGCTTTATATGCAGTATTTAAGTTAAAAAAAGAATGTGAGTAGCATATTTATAGGGATAAAATTCTCTGTTGTGAATGGCATGTACTTGGTTCCCAAATGGTCAATTTGTGTTAGCTTGATATATGTCAGGGGAAAAAAAATATATATATATATGTGTGTGTGTATATATATATATGTAAATATATACACACATATTTTAAGAAATGTAAGCTTCATAAAAGTGAAATATTGCATAATAATATATTCTTTCCTTCCCATTTTATCCCAGCATACAAAAGTCAATTTTGTATTAGTTTTATTTAATTTAAAAAGGCTAATATTAAAAAGAAAGGAAACCTGTAACATTGTGTTCAATATTTTCTGGTATTATAACTAAGTGACTTTATCTACTCATATACTCTTAAAAGATGTATCACCATGGTAACTAGATCCTTTGACAATTAGTCTATTTTAGTGTAAACCAATACAAAGGGGTTAAAAAAATATCCTGTTCCTGAATCCTGAGATTCTTTTTCACTCTTAAAGTTCGTCCTTTCCTCCCCTGTCATTTTCAATATAATGTTTAAGGCTTTTTCTCTGTCCTATTTCACTCCTCATCAAGCTGATTTGTAAGCAGGCAGTTCTCAAACCATGAAAGCTGATGCACTTGGTGACAGTGAATCCCAGCAGGAATTTCTGCACTTAATTGAAATGGATAAATGTTGCAGGGTGTGTTACATAATCCAAAGGTTATTTACTGTGATTGCTGTTCTACAGAGAAAAAATTAGATTTTTGTCTTAGAGGCAGGTATTAAAAAAAAAAAAAAAAAAAAGGCAAAAATAAAACTGAGGCCCTTCTCTCCATTCTGTATTGGCTTTCTAAATCTCAGCTGGAAACTCAGATGTCTTCACAGAGCCCGAATTTCCATCAAATGAGGGACTCTTCCTACTTTCCCTGAGGGACCAGTTTTCCCATTTTCTTCTTTTCCATGGGCTCCCTGCCACTCACCGCTCACTCCTCTACCCTACCCTCAGAATATGGCAGAGTTGCCGCAGAAGATTGCTGTCATGATTCCTGTAAGATACTGAGGCGGACAGCAGCGGCCACCATTCAGCTGCACTCGGCTGAAGGGCATTTTGTGTGCGTGCACGCCCAGTCCCTCAGTCGTGTCTGACTCTGCCACCCTATGGCCTGTAGCCTACCAGGCTCCTTCTGCCCACAGGGCTTCCCAGGCAAGAATCCTGGAGTGGGCTGCCATCTCCTTCTCCAGGGGATCGTCCCAACCCAGGGATCAAATCCATGTCTCCTGCATGGGCAGGGGGATTCTTTCCCACTGAGCCACCTGGGAAACCCTAAAGCCACCTTAGAGAACAGCAACTATATCAGAGGGTCTCCTCAACCAGGCCTCTCTCTTCTCGTCTCTCTGGTTCTCCACAGTGCTGACAGTGCCCGAAGCTCAACATAGTTTTGTTTCTATTAGTGTCACATTTAGATTCCCCGTTCTGACCTCATCTCTCCACTGTGCCAGCAGCAGCAGTCTATCAGTCCCGGGTGTGTGAGAAGCTCAGGCCTGCCAGGCAAGAGGGGCGAGCCACCCCATCACTATCACGGCTTCTGCACGTTTTTCCTATCTGACTTGTCTGTAAAACAATACTAAGTAACTTAATCCGCAGTTTTTTTTTATTATTATTCTTTACAAAAGGGTTCTGTGGACTATCTGCTGATTTGCTTCCATACTGTTTCTGCATCAGGCGTACAGAAAGGGGAAAGGTAATTTCCATTCTTGTCTGTCTCCATTTCCAGGCTCCTACATCCACAGAGGAGCCTGGAAGGCCACAGTGCATAGAGTCGCAAAGAGTTGGACACGGCTGAGGCGACTAAGCATGTATGATCATCGAAGAGAGGAGCACCTCAGTTAATGTGCCTTTTCTCCCTTCTGCGAAAAGGGCCCCAGCGTCTAGAAACCTGCAAATAACAAGGTATCTGTCAACCCTGTCTACCCTCTCAGCAGAAAGTTCAGGCAAATGAAAAGGGAGAAAGGAAACTCAATTTCAGATTCCAGAACGTTCTTCCAGAGATCCAGTGTCCCAAGCTTTATTTCCATTTACAGTCTACATCTAAAGTTGTTCAGATGCTATTTTAGCTATATTTCTCACTTCATGACTCAAAATTAGCCAGAGGCTACTCAAACTGTTATTTGCTAACATGTTAATTTGATCAGAGTCTCTCAAGGCTCTTTGCTTCCTTAATCCTTTAAGACCAAGGTCAGCAAAGTACAGCCCATGAGCCAAATCCAGTCTGCCACCTGTCTCTACACAGCACATAAGCTAAGAATGGATTTTACAGACGGATATCAGCAGTCAAGCTGATGACAGGGAACAATAACTTCACACCACTATTAAGGAAAATATTATTCCCCCTCAAAGTCTAATAATTCGATTAGACTTAGTAGACTTGTGTTACAAATATTTGTACTCATTATTATATTTTGAATTTCATGAATCATAATTTATGGAAAAGTGTTCATTACATAACTATTTACATTATGTCCTTGATTTTAATCTCTCAGCCTACAAAGCCTGAAACGGTTATCTGGCCCTTATAAAACAGGTTTGCTGATCCCTGCTTTATTGAAACACAGTTGGAAATAGTCCCTGAATTGCAAAGAAAAACTTCCATAGCAGTTTAGTGCAAGACTTCTAGGAGCTTCCCCTTATATATATATTTTGTTATAAACTATAGATAGATGGATAGATAGATAGGTCTAAATATATACATATACATTTATCTCTATACAGTTTTTTCTGCTGGTTACAATACTTACTGACTAAATATCATAAGTGGCAACTATGATTTTCTTACTAAAACATGCATCACTCTTTTAAAATTGGTATTCATTACTAGAATTGATTGACTGCTTACTAAGTATTGGGCTTTATGAACTTCAAACCCTTTAGGTTGGCATTGTTTCTGTTTAAAGATAATAATGAAATGCAAACTCAGAAAAGCTATCCAGCTTACCTAAGGCACAGAGCTAGTATGCAGCATACTATGCTTTGACTCCTGCGCTCCCATTCCTGACCACACTAATGCACTGCCTCCACTGCGGTTTAGCCTCTCCTAACAGTCTCTAACTATCACCAGCTTCTATTTGTCCTAAAGACAGCAATTCTTCACCGCTGTTCACTTTGCCCTCCAACACTCGTTGAGAAGCAGTCACACTGGCATGGAGATTTAGAAGTGCATCAATAGCTATGTCTCAATGCTAATTTGAACTTCTGGTACTCTGACCTTGTGTAAATCACAAAGTCCAGCATGAAATTTTGAACAAAGGCCAAGACCCAAGATCCAACTGAGAACAAGCTATGGCTGCCAGATCCAAGAGGTTTGATTCACTGCCCTGAAATTAGGAGCTTTGCGCAAAGGAACTGATTTACCATATCTGCCACTTAGACACTATCCTGAATAGATTTTAGGGACATATCATTCATCAGGGTGAAAACCTATATAGTTACAGGAAACATAAATAAATTGATCAGAAAAGTCAATGCTTTAGCAGTAGGTAAATCCACTTAAACCATTAACATCCTCTGCGACACTGTCTTCATTTCCTACAACCAGGGGTTTTTGATTCCCTTACTAGTTGCACTTTGAAAATTACGATGTCACCAAGCTTTACTTCCCATGACCCTTGGGCTCTAAAGTCCACCTCTACAGTGACGTAATCTAGAGAAGAATGCTATCTGAGTAGTGGCCGGGTATGAGAAAATTATTCTGATACTGTCTACAGATCACACATTACTGATTCTCTTCAAAGGTTTATCTGGAATAGTTAGGATGGTTCTGCTATATTGATGTCATTGAAAACTTAGATATATAGTCTATAAACTCTTGGAAAATAGTTATTATATATTATTTCATCTATTATTTTATTTTGAGGTTTCTAAAATCAGAGCATTCTGAATTTTTAAGAATGTGATTTAACCAACTGATGCGCTTACAGGCTTTAATATTTTCTGATTACCAGTCCCTGATACACAGCAGAGGTGATACAGGATGCAGTGGCTCTATTCCCAAAGATGGGCCCAGCCCAGGTCTTGACACACAGTGGAGTTCAGTGAATGCACTGTAAGATGCGTAAGTGAAGGAGGGTTGCAATAATTCATGTTATTTCCTGGATTTGTTGCCTGAGTAGCAAATATATAAAGTACAGAAAGGTATTCAGAAAGTCAAAAAGGGAAGTAAGTGTTACATGATTATAATTAAATGAGTGAGTGAAAGTTGCTCAGTCGTGTCTGACTCTTTGCAACCCCACAGACTATACAGTCCATGGAATTCTCCAGGCCAGAATACTGGAATGGGTAGCCTTTCCCTTCTCCAGGGGAATCTTCCCAACCCAGAGATCGAACCCAGGTTTCCTGCATTGCAGGTGGATTCTTTACCAGCTGAGTCACAGGGGAAGCCCAAGAATACTGGAGAGGGTAGCCTATCCCTTCTCCTGCGGATCTTCCCAACCCAGGAATTGAACAAGAATCTCCTGCATTGCAGGTGGATTCTTTACCAACTGAGCTTTTGGGAGATATGCAGATCTGAAAGTACTTGTGTACATGGATTTAGGAATAACAAGGGATTGGGGTAGCCTGATCTGTGTTCCCACTGGGAAAGGCGGGTCAGGGTGGGACCTGGTGTGTAAGGGGAACAGTTTGCCAGGCTTATACTGATGACAAGAGGATGAGGCTTCTCTTACCCAGGCACGGAAAGTCTCTGGGAGTACACTACATTTTCTTCACAGCTCATACCATGGCTGATCTCCCTCAGAACAGAAAGACGAGATCTGGAATTGTGGACCTGACTGCCACCCAGTCCCTTCTCCTGCCAAGAATAAATTATATTAGATGGCTCTTCAGATCTAGCTTAATCGGCTGCTTTGCATGGGGAAATGCTTGTCCAAAATGCTATCACTTCTTTTTGGATACATGAAATTCTTTCAACAGGGAGTAAAGCTTATCATTACATAATAATCCATTCATTGCCTCATTAAAAAAATAAATAAATGTTATGCTCAACATCTATTGCACCAAAGTGACCATCTGAACTGCATGGTGAGTCCTCGTCAAGGCTTATGTTTCAAAGTGCACTAATGACTTATAAATACCGATTCCGTAACTACTTCGTGTGTGTCCATTTGTCCACATTAGTTACTTATGGGTACAGATTTGGCAACACAAGACCCTCATGATACACAGCAGAATTTTCTACCCAGTGGTTAACTTTTAAAATGTAATATTTTAAATGTCAATGCTAAGGGAAAATCATGTTATTAAATTAGGTCATGGTTGCATATTCAGTGGCCCATGGAACTGAAGAGTTTGAAGTGGAACATCCTCTTAGTAAATGTGTTTTTTTATAATGAGCCATGTGCCAGAAAAAATACAAGATGTCTTATAAAATTTTTTTTAAATGGAGCAAGAGAACATAAATTAAAGGGAGGGAGGAATAAAAGAGAAAATCAATGGTAGTGGTACAATTTACATTATTTTGTTTAAGTCTGGGTATGGAAGAACTGGCAGAAATAAGGAGCTATAATGAGCCGTGTAGTGTAGCTTGAGTCATTTAGCTTGCAAAGAGGACAGCGTGGTAAATTTGAAGTCAACCTGATTTAGTATATTTAAACACACAGTGAGAAAGCTCACATTTACATATCACTTTTAAGTATATATAAAAACACCAACTATAAGTATTTTCTTATCTCAGTAACTGCATTAGTAATAAGAAAACTAAGTCTCTGGAAAAAGTAATTTATCATGAAAAGCTACTTTCTATAGACTATGACACCAAATGTTTTTAAGAAGACTTATATAGACATGAGAAGTGGAATTAGAGGACCTATTGCAGGGAATTTCTATATGACCCTGTGAACAAATGGGACATTTCTTTATTATTATATTTTTAAGATATCACTTAACCACATATCGCTGAACCACATGGAACTATCATTCTGGAGGTCAAAAAAGGTTACATATCAGCCATATTCACCCTCCTGATTTAGATATCAGTGAAAACAAAATGTGACATGGATCTTCTGAAACATCAAAATGTGTTCACCACTTAATTTTTTAGATTGTACATTAGACATGTTCTTACTTTATTATGCAAAAAGTATCAACAAAGACACACAATTATCCTTAAATGCACTAAGATCCTTTTTCAGAACAGGAATTCAGTAACAACAGTCTCTGGATTCTGGTTCTGTGTTTTCTGTAGGGATTTTACAGGGCATATGTTGAAAACTGTCATAGAGAAGAATAGAGCTTCAACACAAGTCAGCTTAACTGTGCTGATATCCCCATTCAAGCTGGTTTGGTGATACTGGGCAGGTTACATAAACATCTGTGTCTCACTTTTGTCATCTGTAAATTGAAAATGACTCTATCACTTTCTCTAACAATGAATGCTACATAACTGAGCCTTTATCTCTTTCTATTGTGGCTGGAAAACTCAGAGCCAGTTTGGAAACTCAGCTTCAGGAACTGAAGACCCTATGGTCTACATATTAATATTCTTTCCCCTGGTTTTCAGGGATAACTTCTTTAAATTTTCTATTGCTTATAACTAGATATTTCTTCTTTATTTATGAGATAAAGTATTTTTTAATATTAACTCAAATCTTTATGGTACAAGTTAGATTTTAAGAAATCAATAAATGAATTCATAAATAATACACACTCACTCTGAAATGCTGACTAAGGGTGATTTCCGCTAGAAAATATACCTCATAAATTAAGAATGTATATAAATTCAAGCATGATAAAGCTTTTTACCTCTACTGGCTGTAGGGAGTAATAACGGAGTAAATTATGAAGCCCTCAGAAAAAAATCAGACTCAATTCAAAATAAATATTAAATAATAAAAAATTAATTAATGAGTTTTATGTTTAATAAATGTTATTATAAAGTTAAGGGATATTAAACAGTATAAAGAGAAAAAAACCATTTTCACTGACATCAATACTAAATGGTGTTTAATATGTAAAAATACCAATGGATTTTTGTACTTGTTTGTACTATGGTCAAGTTCATAAATACAATTCAAAACAGCATTTACCCCATTAGTAAAAGCACATTAATAATAACACTGACTATTAAATAACACACTTAATCCTATATGCTGTAACTAAGAGATTCCATTGAAATATACTGTTTTTAGAGGCAATTATACCTTAAAAAGTTCCATATATTTTCAAGATACCAACTTAGAACAAATAATTAGATTGAAACCATACATAAATGTAATGATGTGTTATTTTCTTAAAATGCTCAAACTATGAATTCTACCTCAAATAAGACAGTAACAAATGAAAAGCTTAAAATCATTTTAGTGACCCTCTTGAAGGTAATTTAGAATAAGACAGCCTGGGATTCAGGTTCTATGACTCTGAATGAAGCCACAAGGTAGATAAGAGGCTCAAAGTATTACCACAAAAATGAGGCCCGTAAAGATAGGCAAGCTACCTGTGATTCTGGGTTGCTGTATACATATTAGAAAGAAAGTACATATATTCCATCAGAGATAAATGGCAATGATAATAGCAATAATCAATCCAGAAATTTACAGAATAAACAACCTGTAGTACTAAATGTGTATTCTTTATGATTATTCTAATAAAAGTAAATAATCTCAGTTGAGACATTATAGTCCATGGAGTGGCAAAGAGTTGGATACGACTGAGTGGCTAACACACTAACATACTTTAACAGTAGAAAATGAACACTTATTTTGAGAGCCTATTATTTCTTTCCCCTCTTTCCTTAAACTCATTTTGCATTTATTGCATTTTCCCCTTATTCCCCTCACTAAATGTTGTCAATTTAACTTTGTGTACTGCCCTCATTCTCTCTTCGGAACAGAGGCCTAATACCCCCAGATGCCAGGATTGATGCCTGCGGACAGCTTACAGCTGAGTCCCATCTAGGACTCCTCCTCAGCCCAAGGAAGTTGTCTTATCCAAAGCTACCCTCCCTCCTGGAGACATCACCTACCCAAAGTCTAGCTGGTACAGAGGTAAGACTCTTGCCTCAAATCTGATATTTCTGAAGGGCCGTACCAACTTCAGAGCCTTAGCTACAGCTGGCTGAGCCCATTCTTAGGACCACGGCACAGTTCTGCTTCTCCTTCTGCCTGCCGCTTCTCCTCAGATCCCCTCATGGCTGCCTCCAAAGGCATTTCCTCATCAACCTCCTACAGACAAATCACCTCCTGAGAAACATGACCTATGATACTGTGAAGGAAAAGTATTACGTGCTATAATTCATTTTAAAAGAAATTAACCAAAAGGGTAATCAGTACAAGCTTTAAGAATGTTTTTTTTCCTTTTTTTTTTTTTTAGTATGAAGAGACAAACTCCAAACAGAGAAATAAGAACCTCAAGGTTTTAAACAAAGGATTACCATTCTCGGTATTGTATAGAGTATGATTAATTTTCAAATGTACATGACAACTCACATAAGATGCCCAATTGAGGAGAACAATAAAATGCAATGATTAAATTTCAATCCACATCAAAAGATATCCAATGTTAATGCACTACAAGTCAAATACCACATGTTTCAATTGTTAAAACACTGAACTGACATGAACTGAAATCTGGGGGAAAGGTTTCTCTCAGCCTGGGTTCTTTTAAAGGGAAGAAGATTTCATTTACTGACAAGGACCCTTTGTTTCCTTTCTTCTGGCTTTTACTGCTATTTCAGGATTAGACTCAAATTTTGCTGGCAAAATTCTACTAAAATACTGTATATTATCATATGACAGTAGAAAAATGTGATTCTACTTTCATAAACTTATCATGCTTCCATACATGTGATGCTCTTTAATAATAATGTTCAGGATTAACAGTATCTAGAAAAGATGCAGAGAACAGAACTGATTAGTTTGGGGATTTATCTATAGAAGAGCAAAGCAAAAAGATTAGGTATTTTCAGTATAGAAAGGGAAAGCTGAAAAGGAGATAACCAAGTGTGAAAAAAATAAGAATAAAAACATAAAATGTATTATTTTCAGTAATTCTTCAGCATACAAAATCCCCTAATATGTCACCTCCCTCTTACATCTGTGTTCTTTTTTCACTGGATTATACCCTTAAATATTCAAAGCTTCTTGAATCTCATATCTTGAATCTTAAAAGACTTCCTCAACTTCTGAAAAAGAGTTGTATTTATATCTTGTATTTATGTTCTTCACTACTATTCCTAACCACCTACTCCAGCCTGGCTGCCAACTCTACTGCCCAACAGAATTGTTGCGATTACGTGTACTAGTGACCACAGCGCTACTAAAACCATTGGGTAACTTTCATCCTCATTTTACTCCACTTCTCAGCAGTAATTGAACATCCCTTCCACCTTTTAAAGGGTTCTGCTTTATTCTGCTGTGACACCAGGCTCTCATGGTTTTCTTTTTAACTTGCTGGCAGCTCCTTCTGTCTTTAGTCACCTCATACATGTGTTTGTTCATTCACTCATTCATTTGGCAGGATGGAGTCTGGAGAAACAAGAGCGAGAAATACCAGATGTGGTTCCTGTGATCACAGGGTCCTATACATTCTCTACAGCTTTATTCTGTACAAGTCGTTCCCCAGTATCACCACAGTGCTGAACGTAGCTCTCATCTAGGTCTTCAGCTATGCAGAGCTCTTTCTATCTCAAAGCTTTTACATGCATTCTGTCCTCTTCTTAGAAAGATTTGCCCCAGCCAGCCCATCCCTAAAAATGGATCCCATGTTAATTCCTCAGAGAAACTTGCCCTGCTATTCCTCTCTCAATTAGCATATCTTCTTATTTCATTGTACACAACTTTTTTTTTTTTTCCCCTGTAGTAATGGAAATAGATGGCACAGCATTTAAAATAATGAGTCAACAATAGAAAAAAACCACCAAAAATGCTGTTATTTCACTTCTGGTACAAAAGATGGTTTAGGTGAGAAATACAAATTGGTTCCTAAGAGATTTAAGTTCATAAATAAAGCAATCAGGAAAGATAACTGAGTTTTTTAATAATACAGGGTCATACACACCCAAGAATAAACAAGAAAGATTCAAATCCAGGCAAGTTGACTCCAGATTCTAAAATTCAGTAGGGTGACGCATCCTTTGTTCTATGGACACACAACTTTTCCTTCAGCCAGGTTACTCTATTCTCCTTGCAAGCATCACAGAGAGTCTCAAACTTTTAGAGTTCAGGAAGTCTTTGTAGATCTCATAGAAGTAATACTGAGGAAGGTCGTGCATAGAGCAGAGATAGATAAGGCACTTGTATCCAGTCTTCTGGTTCTCAGAAGAGAACTCATTCGCTACCTCACACTGGACCTTCTCTACAGAAATCAAATACAGAATTACTGAGACAGGCACAGAGCCATATTCCACCTAGGAACACTCTTCCATTACCTACAAAGTATGAGCCATTAATATTCTGGAATATTTCTCTAAAAAGAAAGCAATCTCTCAAAAATTCAGCTACTTTTGTAAAGAAAGCCAATCCTTATGGCCAAATTCAGACCTAATTGAAGAAAGTAGGCAAAACCACTAGACCATTCAGGTATGACCTGAATCAAATCCCTTATGATTATACAGTAGAAGTGACAAATAGATCCAAGGGATTAGATGTCATAGACAGAGTGCCTGAAGAACTATGGACAGAGGTTCCAGACAGTGTACAGTAGGCAGTGATCAAGACCATCCCCAAGAAAAAGAAATGCAAAAAGGCAAAATGGTTGTCTGAGGAGGCCTTACAAAAATCTATGAATAGAAGAGAAGCGAAAGACAAAGGAGAAGAGGAAACATACCCATTTGAATGCAGAGTTCCAAAGAATAGCAAGGAGAGATAAGAAAGCCTTCCTCAGTGATCAATGCAAAGAAATAGAGGAAAACAATAGAATGGCAAAGACTAGAGATCTCTTCAAGAAAATTAGAGATACCAAGGGAACTTTTCATGCAAAGATGGGCACTATAAGGACAGAAATGGTATGGACCTAACAGAAACAGAATATGTTAAGAAGAGGTGGAAAGAATACACAGAAGAATGGTACAAAAAAGATCTTCACAACCCAGATAATCACAATGGTGTGATCACTCACACTCACCTAGAGCCAGACATCCTAGAATGCAAAGTCAAGTGAGCCTTAGGAAGCATCACTACGAGCAAAGCTAGTGGAGATGATGGAATTCCAGTTGAGCTATTTCAAATCCTAAAAGATGATGCTGTGAAAGTGCTGCACTCAATATGCCAGCAAACTTGGAAAACTCAGCAGTGGCCACGGGACTAGAAAAGGTCAGTTTTCATTCCAATCCCAAAGAAAGGCAATGCCAAAGAATGCTCAAACTATCGCACAATTGCACTCATCTCACACACTAGCAAAGTAATGCTCAAAATTCTCCAAGTCAGGCTTCAACAGTATGTGAACCGTGAACTTCTGGATGTTCAAGTTAGATTTAGAAAAGGCAGAGAAACCAGAGATCAAATTGCCAACATCCATTGGATCATCAAAAAAGCAAGAGAATCCCAGAAAAACATCTACTTTTGCTTTATTGACTATTCCACTGTGTGGCTCACAACAAACTGTGGAATATTCTTCAAGAGATTGGATTACCAGACCACCTTACTTACCTCCTGAGAAATCTGTATGCAGGTCAAGAAGAAACAGTTAGAACTGGACATGGAACAACAGACTGGTTCAAAATTGGGAAAGGAGTACATCATGGCTGTTTATTGTCACATATATTGCTTATTTAACATATATGCACAGTACATCATGATAAATGCTTGAATGGATGAAGCACAGGTGGGATCAAGACTGCCGGGAGAAATATCAATAACCTTAGATATGCAGATGACACCACACTAATTGCAGAAATCAAGAAGAACTAAAGAGCCTCTTGCTGAAAGTGAAAGAGGAGAGTATCAGAAAACTAAGATCATGGCGTCTGGTCCCATCACTTCATGGCAAATAGTTGGGGAAACAGTGGAAACAGTGACAGACTTTATTTTTGGGGCTTCAAAATCATTGCAGATGGTGACCGCAGCAACGAAATTAAAAGACGCTTGCTCCTTGGAAGAAAATTTATGACTAACCTAGACAGCATATGAAAAAGCAGAGACATTACTTTGCCAACAAAGGTCCATCTAGTCAAAGCTATGGTTTTACCAGTAGTCACTATGGATGTGATAGTTGGACTATAAAGAAAGCTGAATGCCGAAGAATTGATGTTTTTAAACTGTGATGTTGGAGAAGACTCTTGAGTGTCCCTTGGACAGTGAAGAGATCCAACCAGAACATCCTAAAGGAAGTCCAGTCCTGAAGATTCAATGGAAGGAATGATGTTGAAGCTGAAACTCAATACTTTAGCCACCTGATGGAAAAAAAAATCTGACTCATTTGAAAAGACCCTGATGCTGGGATAGACTGAAGGTGGGAAGAGAAGGGGACGACAGAGGATGAGATGGTTGGATAGTATCACCGACTCAATCGACATAAATTTTAGTAAACCCCAGGAGTTGGTAATGGAGAGTAAGGCCTGGCATGCTGCAGTCCATGGGGTAGCAGAGTTGGACATGACTGAGCAACTGAACTGAACCGAACTGAATTCAATACAAAAACTTTAATTAAAAAAAAGAATGTATATATGTGTACAACTGAAAGTCACTTTTCTGGACAGTAGAGACTAGCACAATACTATAAATCAAGTATACTTCACTAAAGAATTGTAAATAAAAAGTGAATAAAGCCAAAATATGAAATTGCTATTTGGACAGTTCCCAGGATATTTTTTTTCACCATAGAAAAGTTTTTTTTCCCCCCTCTCCATTTACATTTTAAAGGTAAAAAAAAAATGAAAATCATATATTTTAAATGGGAACCCACATGTGTATATGAAAAGCTTTTCTTCCTAAGTGAAGAATACACATAAAAGGCTTACTAGTTTTCAGGCTTGAGTTTTTGAGGGCCTGCATGAGTGGGGCATAGGCAGAGAGCAGGAAAAGAGAGAAGCACATTTGTAGCTGTCTGGGCAGGCTTCTGCTTCAACTGTAATGTTCTAATTTCTCTTAAAGGGGAATGAAATGAATTCAGGGCATTGCTTGTATAACTAAAATGAAATCAATACACTATCAAAATTAATGTTTTCTAAAAGCAAAAGTAGGCTACTCAAAAGGATTCAAGTCAAGAAAATCAACCTTGGTTTGTTCTCTGTCCTGTTTTCCTCCAGACTATTCCAACACAACCGTGTAAGAGTTCAGTTTAGTCAATCAGTCGTGTCTGACTCTTTGCAACCCCATGGACTGCAGCACACCAGGCTTCCCTGTCCATCACCAGCTCCTGGAACTTGCTCAGACTCATGTCCATCAAGGTGGTGATGCCATCCAACCATCTTGTCCTCTGTCATCCCCTTCTGCTCCTGACTTCAATCTTTCCCAGCATCAGGGTCTTTTACAGTGAGTCAGTTCTTTGCATCAGGTGGCCAAAGTATTGGAGCTTCAGCTTCAGCATCAATCCTTCCAATGAACACCCAGGACTGATCTCCTTTAGGATGGACTGGTTGGATCTCCTTGCAGTCCAAGGGACTCTCAAGAGTCGTCTCCAACACCACAGTTCAAAAGCATCAATTCTTCGGTGCTCAGCTTTCTGTATGGTCCAACTCTCACATGACTACTCACATGACATATGACTACTGAAAAAAACCAGAGCTTTGACTAGACAGACCTTTGTTGGCCAAGTAATGTCTGCTTTGTATATGCTGTCTAGGTTGGTCATAGCGTTGCTTCCAAGGAGAAGGTGTCTTTTAATTTCATGGCTGCCGTTACCTTCTGCAGGGATTCTGGAGCCCAAAGAGAGTATCCATTTTAAAATCATCCATGTAAAAGTATCCATTGCCAAAGATAACTTTGCACCAATTTTTTACTCTGACTCAGGGAAATCCCCAAGAAGCTTTCTCTTTGGGCTGTATTCACCTCAGGAGGATTTCTCCCAGAATTTGCTAACAATAGAAATAATTTCTTGGTTATGATGCAGTACCAGCAGGATGTTCAAAATGCCACTGGCCATTCTGTAGTCCTACCTGGCCAGGCCTGCTGTTAGGTACCATATGAGCCATATGGAAATTGCTAAAATAGGAAATAAAGCAGCAGGTTCTGAAGCCACCAGCTTCCCCTGCCATGGTAGAATTAGCAGTAGTCTATGATGCAAAACATTTCTGCCTTTGAAATGCCCAATATCCAAGGAATATCACAAATCTATGGTGCTACACCAAATAGTATTTCCACATATCTTGATTACCTTTTCACCTCTTTGGTGCCTGAAATAGCTACATTTTGAAATAAGAAAATGCACCCAGAAAAATATCCATACAGGCCACATTTTGCTCAGCAGAATTAACATTCTATAGACACTAATGTGATAGGATAGTTTGAAGATGTAACGTAAATTCCCTATAACTGCTAATGTATGTCTGTACTTCTTCCCTGAGAGATAATATCAAGGGATCTTTTTTTTTAACATAAAATTGCTCAGACTTGAACTGTAATGTGCGGATAATACAGGGAAGCAATAGCACTAACAAGATGGACTCAGAGGAGTGAAAATCACCAGAAAATCCGCAATAAGGACAAAAACAGCAACAACTGACGCTTAAAAGATGTTTAAGGTCAGGCTCTCTTGAACAAGAAATCCTTGAATAAAGAAATAATACCAATATAAAATGTACAGAAATACCTCCCAACTGAATAAAACTGTGATAATCTCAGAAATATAAATGCTATAAAGGCAATAAATCTGAGATCTTTGCATAAACACATGGCATACTTTGTTTCCATGGGTAAATTTTCTGTAATATATTACTTAACACTGATTGTGAAAATATATGGTATTTACTGTGTAAATTAATATGCACATGGGTGTAGCTTATGTCAAAGACTGGTACAGTATACTATTAACAGTTTTTTGGAGTCAGTGGATAAAAATTTTTTAAAAAGAAAATGATATCAGTAGGTGAGTGCATTCCTGATGTTTATCCCAAGCAATTGCCATAGAAAAGTGCCATGTTCAGCTACGTTATACAAAATTCCTGTCATTTATGCCATCATCTGTATTATATAATCAGCATTATCAATCATATATTATTTTTTCATTGATTTAAGAAAACATTATTTTGGAAAGACACTTCTACTGAAAATGGGATAAGACATTTAGCATATTCTTCCTACTTAAAAAAAGAAGCTAACTATGAATATTAAGGAATCCCTAGAAGATAATTTAGAACAGCATATACACTCCCATATGTATATCTTTGACAGTTAAAGAAAATGCATTAACATTTCTTTATCACAAATTTGCAAAAAGCCTTCAATTTCAAATAAAACAGAATTGAACTCTTGGGTTTACTGACTGCCCAAGCATTCTAAACCCCACTTGACATAGTGGCATAGAGAATTGATAAATCATTAGGCTGCAAATGGCATCTTAGGTTCATCCATTCATCATTCATTTATAAAAGACCTATTGAATATCTGGTATATGTCAGACATGATGCTAAAAACTGGACATATAATGATGAATGAAACATATGTTATCTCTAACCTTTTAAATCTTACTGTGAGACTTAAAGAAGAGGAGAGATAGAACTCCAGACAAAGGAAACATGCATGAAGGGCTTGAGCCCCAAGAGTCATAAGTCTTTAAGAACTTATGAAGGGGTTGGCATGGTGAGAGCATAGGAAGCAAAGGAGAGTGAAACCTGAGCAAAGCCTGAAAGGTAGGCAACAAGACATCACCATTGTGAGAGGTCTGTACTTCATGGTCATCATGAAGTCATTCAAAGGATACAAGCAGCATGACCTGGATCTAAGCCTTAAGCAGACTGTTTAGAAAGTGCTTGTAGAAAATACAACCTCAATATCTTCCTAAGATTTTTTTTCCTATTGCCAGAAACGAACCCCCTGCAAGATGAAATTCATCCATCCATCCCATACATCTGGGAAAAATGGTCAAAAGCAAGCATCCCAAGAGGAAAGGATTTTCACATACCAAGTTCTGCCAGAGATTCCCCAGGCTTATGGGAAGTTTTCTACCTCATTCTCATGATGGCAGACCTTTTTTTAGCCAATTGCAGAACCACAGTCAGACAATTGGGATCTTCCATGGATTTGATCCCCTAGAACTTTCATTCCCCTGATGCTCACAAAGCTGCAGAGAAGTGCAGTTATGTCAAATCAAAAAGTTAGGGAAATGGACATGGGAGAAAAAGGGATGTGCATCCTGAACACTACTCCTACATGGAGTGGGGGTGAAGGGAACAGGTCGATGGAAGTGGATTCCAGGGATAGATTCTGGGTAGTGCTGGAAGCCTGCAGAGCTAATCAGCAGATGCCTGGATCTAGGACAGTGCTATGAAAAGTAAGTCAAAGTGCTAGCTGCTCAGTCATGTCTAACTCTTTCTGACTCCATGGACTGAAGCCCACCAGGCTCCTCTGTCCATGGGATTCTCCAGGCAAGAATACTGGAATGTGTAGCCATCCTCTTCTCCAGATCTTCCCAATCCAGGGTTCAAATCGGGTCTCCTGTATTGCAGGCAGATTCTTCACTGTCTGAGCTACCAGGGAAGCCCAAACCACAATAATAAAGCATCACCAAATATCTGCAATGATAAAGACTAATTTAATTGTGGGGTGCAAAGCTTCACAGATACTTCTTTCACCAAAGCTTTTAAAACCATCAGTTGTTCATTTCCTTGGAGGACCTCCAGAAGGAATGAATTTCCTTACTTTTCTAAAATAATCCAAATTGATGGGATGACACAACCTAGAGCAGTGTCCTTGGTTTCTGTCTATGTCTGTTGACACTGAACTATGTCAAAAAGACAATACTATTTCTCCTCTGTTGCCCAGTTAATGGCAACCCACTCTAGTATTCTTGCCTGGAGAATTCCATGAACAGAGGAGCCTAGCAGGCTGTCCATGGGGTTGCAAAGAGTTAGACATGGCTGAAGCTACTGAGCACGTACACCTAGTTAGTGTTTCAAAGGAATCTGACTGTTTTCTAGAGGATGAAAGGAAAATCTGAAAAAAATCAAATTGCCTCTTAAACACCAAAACTGCCCAAATAAATACAGTAAGTGAGTGGGAAGTTGCTTGAAGTCTGAGTTCTCTAAATATTGAATTAACCTGACATAGGCAGAGATGGTAGGGGAGGGGCTATAGCAAGAAATCCCACCAAGAACTGAGAAATAAGAGAGATAAGGTTTCCCTCTGAAAATTAAATTATAAAATAACCACATAATAGGTGAGAGAGAAACAAGCTGACTCATTCTGAAGAGTCACAAATGGCTCCCTGACATGGAAACCTAATTATAATGAAACTAAAGCCAAAAATAATGCATCAGTCAAAGGAAAATCAGCAATGAGATTTGAGAAAAAATATAGAAGACAAACATTCTTAGAGTTCTGGTGCAAGGAAGAGAATGATTTTGCCCAAGGAGGAGTTCTCTCTGGTTCCACGGACAAATAAAATCTTACTTGCATGAAACAAGTTACCTTACATTGATGCCATTCAACCTAAACTGATTTGTGCAACCAGTAAAGGTTTTTAAAATATATTCTGGTCTGTCAACTAGATTGCCTTTGGGGAGAAATCAGCTAGCCAAAAAATAATGGTCCCTTTAGTAGTGCTATTTTCATTACACATTAATATGCCAGCATTCTGCTTGCTTCCATTAATTTCTGGGAGCTTGCATGTTGGATGTTAAGAGATAGACTCACATCCAGAATGCCAATAAATCAGGTTTCTGAGACTGTAAAGCTGAAAACCAGACCATATCATATAATATCATCTTGCAAACCTGATATTAGTGTGTCCAAACAAGTAGGGAAAACACAGCCCATAAATCTGGCAGATGAGATCATTAAAGGCACATGGCTTCTATGTGCACAACCAGAACTGGAATCTGGCTCTCCTGATTCCCTGTCCACCTTGTATCAGAAATGTATGTAACACACTAATTATCTATTGACTCTCTGTCCAAATTCCAGAGTGTGGGATAAATAAGAATTCCCTAGGCATTGCAATTCAACACTGCTAAGTTGAATTCATAATTAAGTGATTTTTCAAACTCCCCCTCACCATCACCCACTGTATCCTATCTCCTTCTTCACTGGCCATGTATGAGGCTGTCTCTGAAAGTTTAAAAAAACAGTAGCATCATACCATGTCTAACACCCAATATGTGGGTACAGATGGCATTTCATAGGACATGATCCTTTTCTATAAATGACAGAAAGTGAAAAGTAATCCTTCAAAGATAGCAGGCTCTTCTGCACAATGATAACATGCCAGAGAGTAATTTTTCATCTTAGCAATTTCAACTGAAGAGCCAGTTTCAACTGTCAAGACTTATCCATTTCTCATGTTTCCATTATGAACTGTATTCTAACATACATTAACAAGCTCCCACGGAATGTCCTGAAAGTTACTATATAGTATTTAAGTAGCTTTCTGAGAACACAAAGTGTCCTGCCAATCATGGGTACTTTGCTAACTAATACCATCTCTTTGGAGGCAGGCATAAATTATTCTCACTTTAACAGCTGAGAAGCTAAGTTGGAGTAAGTTAATAACAAAACTGTTTTAATAATAAGCCCAGTTAGAATAAAATATGCATTTACCCAGTTTGGGCCATTCTCTTGTGAGACTCTTTTAACCCTCCATGGACTAGCTATTTTTGAAACTTTCTTTTGGGCTAATAGAAACCTCCCTGATAAACTAGCCCAAATATGTACATGGAGAAGGCAGTTTAAGGAACAGAAAACCAGGAGCCTTGTCATGTCAGAAACTCAGCAGGTCGAGCTGGAAAAAAAAACCCTGATGAAAGGACAATGAAGTCCTGATAAGCTGTTATAGATTAAATATTACTCAGTGAAGGCATAAAATTCCAATTTAGCAGGTTATTCACTATTACTGAACATTTCTGATTGAATAGATAAATAAAAACTGAACTGTCTTGATATTCTCATATCTAGTTCATATTAATTTCTTCCTAAGTGAAAGTGAAAGTCGCTTAGTTGCTTCTGATGCTTTGTGACCCCATGGACTTGTCCATGGAATTTCCCAGGCCATAATACTGGAGTGGGTAGCCTTTCCCTTCTCCAGGGGATCTTCCCAACCCAGGGATTGAACCCAGGTCTCCCACCTTGCAGGCAGATTCTTTACTAGCTGAGCCACAAGGGAAGCCCGATTTCTTCCTGCTCTAACTCAAATACTATAAGGTAAAATCCTGGTGTCTTTAACATTGAGGGTCTTCCCTGGTGTCTCAGAAGGTGAAGAATCTGCCCACAATGTGGGAGACCCTGGTTCAATCCCTGGGTCAGGAAGATCCCCTGGAGATGAAAATGGCAACTTCCTCCAGTATTCTTGCCTGAAGAATTCCATGGACAGAGGAGTCTGGTGGGCTACACTCCATGGGGTTGCAAAGTGTTGAACATGATTGAGCCACTAACATTTTCATTTTCTTTAACATTGAAAGAAAATAAAAACTCAATGGCCTCCAGTAGCATAAAATTGACGAAATTTTAATTTTAAAATTTAAAATCCCCTACTCCCAGTAACATCCAGGTGCTAGTACATTTAACTCCAAAGAATGACGGATGAAACTCAATAGATAAAAGAAATCCTCAGTGGGGAAGCCCTTCTCCGCTATTGTTTCCTGCACCTCCCACAGAGAATAAAATGCCTCAGCCACCTAGCATACTCTCCAGCATGTGATTGCATCTAATTGAAAAAGTTCAGTAGCCCAAGTGACTTGCCATTGATCTTCTGGTGGTCTCAGCCAGGCCTTCTGCTCTCACAGGATCCTAGAGCATGTGGTTGTAAACAGTTCTACAGATGCATACAGAGAACTCAGCAGAAGCCGGGGGTAATCTGGCCTGCAGATGTATGATTATACCAGTGGGCCTGTGTTACTCATAAACCATGCAAGTTAAAGTATTTACAAAATGAATACAAGAAACACATGAATGTGAAAAATAAGGACTTATTGCACTACTGAATTTTGCCCACCAATTAGAAATTTTTTATCTAGATTCATGGGTATGATATAAGATGAAAGTGAAAGTGAAAGCTGCTCAGTCATGTCCAACTCTTTGCGATCCCAAGGACTATACAGTTCATAGAATTCTCCAGGCCAGAATACTGGAGTGGCCAGAATACTGGAGCTCTCCAGCGGATATTCCCAACCCAGGTCTCCCTCATTGCAGGCGGATTCTTTACCAGATGAGCCACAGTGGAAGCCCATGATATAAGGTAAGGGCTATGAAATCTAAATCAACAACAACCTATTTTAGAGTGACAGCAAGTTTCATCAGTATATATTTTTAATTTTACAAGTTTTATTTGACTAAGAAAAACAAATGACCACCATTCAATTTCATACAACAGAAGTTACAGGTTATACAGGGGAAAAAAGCACACAATAATGAATATTTAAATTCAGATGATGATAAGTGTAGTAAGTCTCATGACATTTTAGTTTAACTAATCCACAGGCAGCATTTATACATTTAACATATTCACTGTTTGATACAGCAAACCATAAGCATAAAATAGCTTTCTCCCCAAACAAATGTCTTACTTAAAACCCATGACGGTGATCCCTGAATATGGGGAAAACGTTCAAAACGTAAAAGTGTTTGCAGAGAGATATTATCCACATAAGGCACTGTTAAGTAAAGACAGATTTTATAAGCATATTCTTTATATACTAGGAAAGCCTGAGCCGCTAAATACAGGAATTTAATGATATAAAGAGGGATAATACCATCATTTTAAAGCCTTTCCTTTCTACTGTAATTTCTAAAGCAGTTGAAACAGCCTGGATTACCATCTATCCAAAGGACACTGATTTTATCATATTGCAGCAGACTGCTACTGAAGGGGGCAAATTGTCATTAGTCTCCACATTTGCTCCTCTACGTTGCTATAACAATTGAAAATCGCATTCAATTGCACATTAAAAAAAAAAAAAACCTGCTTTCAGCACATAGGGGTTTACATAATAGAAAGCCCAATTTTAAGTGGTCCAGGATGATGCAACAACCTTCAGAAGTCTGGAATGAATACTCCAGACACCATTCATTTTGGTGCCTGGTATGCATCCTCATGGTCTCAAAAGGACAACTTTGTCTTTGGGCCTCACATCTCTATTCCAGGCAACAGGAAGGGGAGGGAAGGAAGGAAAAGGAGAAAAGGTATGTACAGCATCTGCCCGCTTTTAAAAGTGTCCCCATATGTGTTACCAACGACTTACATTTTGAAATGACTGACCTGAGTATGTCATTTTTTAGTAAGAGAAGCAGAAAAATGTAGTTACTTAGAATGGGCACATTAGTGTCTCAAATCAAAGTAAGATTCTGACATGAAGGGAGAAAGGGGCACAGGCAGTGGGTAGGCACCAAGCTGTAGCTTGCTGTTACAAATATACTGCTTTGCTGTCCAGGTATTTCTGTGTACAACTCAACAGAATATAGTTCTGAAAGTCTCAGAAAAGGAGATTCTGTTTGTACTGGTTCTTTTTATCAGGCAGTGGCTGCTGCCCCAAAGACACCCAAGCTCAAACTGCCATATACAACACAAGAGTGACTTTGAAACACTAATAGTCAACCCACGTGCTTTTCCCTTCTCCAACCCTCATCTTGCCAGTTTGAAAGAAAGGTCATGAAAGAACTGGATTTATCCTCATACCCTATATTTGTAGAACATCAGACCATATCTCTTAATGAGATTTTTAAACTCTTTTTTGGAAATAGCTGATCCAAATACAGTCTAATATGTTTAAATTTTGGTTTGCAGGAATTTCTTCCAAAATACTATTATTTTTGTCCTTCCCTTCTAAGATAGGATAAAAATGGAAAGAGGTATACATAAAGCCTAAAAACTAATTATTGTCCAAATTCCAAGTTAAAACAAGGACACACAGGTAGTAACTAGAAGGTTAATTCATATGAAAATAGCCTACAGCCTCTGGATAGTATGCATATCTATCTGTTTATTCATTTGTTTTTAAAGTATCATTGCTGAGAAATCAGTATTTTATTAAAATACTTATTTCTTTATTTCTTTGGCTGCCTCAGGTCCTGGTTGCATCATGCAGGATCTTTCCTTGCGGACTCTCTAGCTGTGGTGCACAGGCTTAGCTGCTCGGTATTATGGGATCTCATGGGATCCTATGGTATTATAGGATCTTAGTTTCCTGACCAGGTTTCAAACCCACATCCCCTGCGTTCCAAGGCGGATTCTTAACCACTGGACCACCAGAGAAGTCCCAGAAATCAGTATTTTTCAGTTCTCATGAACTTTATCACATGATATGAGTTTACAAGTCAATGTGACAAAACAAGATACATTTTGTGCCCAAGAAGGTGAAAATACATATACATATTATAGAAATACATATATGTATTTCAGAAGAAGAGTGGTAAGTTTTAAAAGTAGGTATTAGGTATCAGTTTCAAGCAGATAGAGCAAATAATTCATGAATAATTTTTATGTTATACAGTTTTTGAGATTACTCATAAAGAAAAGACTACAAATGGTTTCAACCTGTTAAAATTTTACTCTGTAGTGATCTGTTATAAAAGAAAAGTGGAAAATTCCCTGCTACTTTTTCCATTAAAAAAAACGCCAAATGTATAACTGCCAAACATATGTAACCTTTGTCCTCCAGTGATGGATAGCCTGATAATTCTTATGATGAACAGTCTTAAACTAAATTTTGAGAGGCAAGTTTTGGAATTCCAGCTTCACTCTACATCTGGTAAGTGAGGTGCAAAGAAGTCCATTTGGGAAATCCATTTATGATTGAATACCTGCCCAAGCAGGAAGCAAAAACCACATTCAAACATGTTTAAAGTAACCCACTTCCTGTTAAAACTTCTTGCCCAAGACTTGGATTGTTTTTATTGCATTTGTTCAGGAACACTTTAATAATCAAATAGATTAGAAATTACTTCTTTATTAAGCACCTCATCAGTGTTTCTTTAGACATAAGAGTTTCCAATTCAAATACTTATGATGAGCCTCATTAAACTTATATTATCCTGAAGCTAATTTCTAGGAGTCAGAAAAGTGTTTGGAAGGGGAGAAGAAAGAGGAGAAGAGAAGGCAGAGAGGATTAATCAGGTGGAATTTTTTTTAACATTATTCTTGAAACCACTCCAACACAGCTTGATTCTCCAGATTACATTCCAAATGCTTAGAAAAAAAATAATACTAAATTGAGAAAATTCCTAAAAACCCAGAGAGGTGCTACAATAATAGATGCCAACATCAGGCACAAGTGTTCCTGCCTTCTAAAATCAACCACTTCCTTCTGTACTCATGAGTCAGTGGGATCAGATCCTTGAGAATGCAGAGTGTTTCTTTGCCTACAGATCCATAACTGTGGGCCCTGTAGGATTTATTGTGACAATGCAGGTAATCCCAGAGTATGTGAGTCTCTGACACTCACATTTAATAAGCCTAAGAAGTGGTAAGAAAAGGCCAGAGGTGCTGTCATCCATCTTGAGAGTCTAGGCTTTGGGGGACTGCATGGCTGAGAAGCAAGAAACTGGTTGGCGCACTTTCCTAAATTCCTGCCTGAGATCCTCTTTAATGACCACATCATCATTTTCCTCCAGAGACCCTGCCCTTCTTGGACCAAATGTTCCCTGCCCACATCAGCCCTGTCAAGGGTGACTCACTGCTCTCCTTGCTCACTGAAGTACTTCTCAAAGACAAGTAAGAGAGTTTCTTTTCAACACGTGAACACAGCACTTCATGGCAGGCAGGCAGTCACAAGGAAGTAGGAGAAAAAGACTTTAGGAATATCTCCACAATGTCTTAAGGAACTTAGCTTCATGGATAAGAAACACCTGGTAAATAAAGAGATTCATCTCTCTTGATTTGTCTCCACTAGGATATGATATGCCATGAGACCCTAAATTCCTGCTGCTTCGGATGTGTTGCCAGTGACTTTTCCAACTTGAGATGATGGAACATGTTTGGTTGTTAACGTCCAGCGGAATCAGCACCAAGGCCAGGGCTGAAAGAAGAAGGGTTTGGGTGAGGGGCCTCAGCCTCCTCTAGAAACCATTGTGTGGCCAACAGCTGGACTACTTTACAGTTTTTTCAAGGAAGTGGGAGTCTTACTTGTAGGAAAATAAATGTCCTCAGTTCAGGAGATTATCTGAATCTCTCTGCCCTGAGTCCTCCCACCATACTTTAGGAATAGTGCCACTGGATTCCAGATTTCCCCTGCATTGACTCTGTATCTGTTATTATTTCTATTAGAGCATTCACACTATCAATAAACACATTTTTCCTACACCTAAAATGAGATCTCACAAAATCATGCCACTTCATAGAAATAATAAATGAGTGAAATTATGTATTTTTTTAAAAAACACTTTAAATTCTTATAATGTGCCTCATTTTAAGTAAATGTTTTTCTAAATTTGCATTTTCTCTCCTTTTCCCTCCTTTCATTAAACATGAAATACTTTAGTCTCTAGAATCTGAAATGTTTTCTCAGATTTTTTATGACATTTACAAAAATTTTCAATACTTAATTTTCTAATTTATTCTTAAACTTTCTTAGAATTGCTGGTGGAATTTGATGTTTTTAAGATTAACTAAATGTGCAACGATTAACTTTTTTTTAACCTAGTGGCCCCCTAGTATTTATGTACTTCAACATAACATAGAAATATGAACCAGCAAAATATTTTTTACATAAAAAGATAAGTTACAGGTTATTTGAGCTAAACATTTCACTAGTTAATATGAGAAGGTTTTAAGTTACAGGCTACTTGATCTTAACATTTCACTAGTTAATATGAGAAGGCTTTTAAATGGATAGAAAGGTTCCTCTGCCTCCTAAAAGGAGACTTTTTGCCTAAGAAGAAATCACTTTTTTTAGACAAAACTTCATTAACTCTATATTAAACTCATAGATCATTGGTGCTAGGAAAAAATCGATTACTCATTTTATTAGGGTGAACCAGAAACAGCCAGTATGGAAGGGTTTGACCAACAAAAATGGCAATATCATATGCTTCAGCTAATAAAAAGAAAACTGCCTCCCAGGGGGGTTAAGGGACTTGTCTAAGGTTAGTAACAAAGCTGGAATCCAAAGCAAGACCTCTGGTTTCCCACACCAGGTGGCCTTGAACTTTAAGCACACAGAGCCGCTTAACATACCAGTTGTCTTTTTATTACAGTTTCTGTTTTCTACCACTTAAAACACTCCTGTCACACATACAAGGCAGAATTTAAAAGATTTTCTGCCTGAGGAGTAACAAAGACAATACAAAGAATATAAGACTTGACTAGATACTGTATGGGGTTTAAATGGGTTAACTATTACAATTTTAGTATCTACTTTTGAAAACAGTACTTTTGGATTTCTTTAAGAGTTAGGAAAGTGACACTTTCAGTTGTACAATGTAAACATAGATAAGAGCAGACATATGAACAAAAATAAGAATAAAGAGAACACATAAAAGAAAACTGATATATGTCTTTTGATGCATACTCTGTTATTTAAAATTTTCTGTGCTTCTCTGTTTCCTTTTAAATGAGTCCATTGTTTGCTGGGAAAAAAAGAGTTTGCATGACTTCTGATGAATATTGACAAAATGTCCTTCAGAAATATTGTTCCAATTTACACTCTCATTAGCTTTATTTTGAAAATGCTTGATTCTCTCCTCCCCTGTACAGTGACTTTTTAAATGTACACCAGTCTTTCATTTTTTTCTTCTTTTGTGAACCACTGGATCACATTTTCTGATATTTTTTATTTGTATAGTTGCATTTATTTCTATAAAAGAAACCTAACCAACATATAGAAATGTCAGCTTAATGTAAATGTCCTTTAAATTACACAGAAGAATTGTTTATTAAATATATCCCCTTAAAATAGGGTTTAAAAATGTGGCAAATAACTTCTTTTTCATAATACTATCATAAATTAAACATTCTTAGAAGTTAATCTTTAATTATCAACAGTCCACATTATATATGTATGCTTATATGTGTGTGCATATGTGTGTATTTTAGTATCTCCAAGCCCTCCTTTTTTTCTAGACAAAAGAAACATCTGGCACACAGTTAAACTTTTGATGGATATACCATCCTATTTTCAGTTTCATCAGAGTAAATGTTTAAATCTATTTTCACTTAGATGTAACGTTCAATTAATTTACTTTATGTGATTAAGCTAAGTATGTCATTCACAAAGGCTAAACCCAATTCTGAACATTTCTTCATTTAATTTATGTTAATTAAATTAATTTATTCTAGTTAAATTAATTAGAATTAATTTATTCTACACATTTCTACCTTCCTCAGACCTTTCACATTTACTATATATATTGAGGAAAACTATTCTGTATTATTTCAAGTTAACAGCTTTAATGCTTCTATGAATAAATTTAAAAGCTTCTCTCCTGAATTCTCTGGGGGCAACTGCTCACTCTTCTCATCTTCCATTTCTAATGTAGTTCATATCATAGTCACTCACTTTGTTTTTTAAGCTTTCTTAGTTAATATTTTAGAAAATATCATAAAATGAAAACAAGAAATTCTCATCCTAGCACTGAATTCTATTCAACTTACAAGGCAAACAAAGAAAAGAGTATAAAATTTATGCAGTTTAGCATGAACTCAAATAATTATGATTCTCTTCTCATGGACTGACTTTAATCAGCATGCTACAAGATCCATTCTTTTAAATAACAAAACATAACATTAAGGTATGTCCTTCAGTGAAATTCTCTATTTGAATTTAATGAGATTGACAGAAAGTACACATTTTTTAAGAGGGAATCTGCTTTTCATGTGGTGCATGCTCAGTCCTATCTGACTCTTTGCAACCCCATGGACCGTAGCCCACCCAGGCTCCTCTGGTCCACGGATTTTCTAAGCAAGAATATTGGAGTGGGTGCCATTTCCTTCCATGGGATCTTCCCAACCCAGGGATCAAACCCAACTCCTGCTTGACAGTTTCTTTACCACTGTGCCACGTGAGAAGCCCCACTGCATGATAGGCACCGCTCTAAACTAAGAGAACAAAGTAATATAAGACATAAGAGGTGTTTGCTCCCATGGAACATAAACTCCGACTATAAGGAAGAAAATGCCCAGGGGACAATATGCTCATTAAAGAAAAAAAAAAAAGATGGCACTTTTCTTATTAGATAATTATATTTGTAATTCTGTTTCCCTGCTAAATTTCATTTAAAAACATATGGAAATTCTGGTGGTGATCAAAGCAACAAAAAAAGAGCTGTTAATCTTTAGTTTCTGTTAGAATCAGATACTAAATCAAATTTTGGTATTTCTTGGTTCTCTTTAGTAATGGAATCCTATTTGAATATAATCAGCAAATTATTTCAGAATTTATTTTGGACAAGAAATATTCTAGGCAAATTGCAACATATTTTACCTAACTCTATAAAAATACTACAAACTAAAATTTTCTTTATCACTTACCAAATTTTCTTTATCACTTACCAAATGAAACTTGTATTAAGATTTTCTTAAGTGCACAAAAGCATTTTTTAAAGTTATACTCCTAGCCATTAATTGGTTTCCACCTGCACTGAGAAAAGGAGTATGCTTTCAATAATTTATAAGAAATATATTAATATAATGTAGTATTATTTAGATCTCTATTTTCAAAAAACACAAGGTCTTCCATGTACTTCTCCTATACTAAAAATCGAACCAATATCTGTAATGATATCTTTTAAGATGCTGGTTAAGTGTCTGTGTTATTTTTGAAAATTATCAAACATCAAAGGGAAATAAGTTAGCCAAAGTGCTGTCTGCTATGTACTTCTTTGTCAAAAGGTACCTCAGGTCATTGCCAAGTTCAGGAGTACTATACAGCATGACTTTGAAGAGGACATATGAAAACATTAATTCAATCAGTTCTCATACATTTTCTGTCGGTTTAAGAATCTGCCTGCATTGCAGGAGACCTGGGTTCAATCCCTGGGTCAGGAAGATCCCCTGGAGAAGGGAATGGCAACCCACTCCAGTATCCTTGCCTGGAGAATTCCAAAGACAGAGAAGACTGTCAGTCTACAGTTCATGGGGTCTCAAAGAGTTGGACACGACTGAGCAACTAACACTTCCATATATAGTAAAAGAAGACAATTTTATATAACTGCATAGGAGATCCAAGTTTCTTACTATACAGTTCTTAATTGGTTTAGATTCCCTCACGATTTAAAGCTATCATCCTCTTGTGTAAACTCAGACATGAAAGTGAAAGTCGCTCAGTCATGTCCGACTCTTTGCAACCCCATGGACAACCGCATGGAGAATTCAGGGAATTCTCCAGGCCAGAATACTGGAGTGGGTAGCCTTTCCCTTCTCCAGTGGATCTTCCTGACCCAGGGATCAAACCCAGGTCTCTGGCATTGCAGGCAGATTCTTTACCACCTGAGTCATCAGGGAAGCCAAACTTAGTAAATAATCTCCCATCTGCAGTAAATGTGTATTCTAACTCTATACAAAGCAAGCTTATTATTATATTTTTAAATTAAATGATAGCACCTGCTCTTTTTTTTTTCTCTGCAACTCTGTTCAGGTATCAGTGCTTTTTTACAATTACATCCCTTTTCTCCATCAATTTTCCTGAAGAAAGAAGACATGATCAAGAGCCAATAAAAATTTAATATGGTTAGAAATGTTTCAAATCTAAGAAAGAGCTAAGTGTAGCAATATAAGTGTTATCTCCAATAAATACTATTAAATCGGTAGTGAACAAAACAAGCATTATGAACAGGAATTCAGATAGTGGTTCACTAACGATCCCTACCTAGCCAAAAAAAAAAAATTCAAGAAGTGTTATTGGCCAACCTAGTATTAAATACAGAGTATATCAGGACCTAGGGTTGTCGGTGAGTAATGGAATTCATTAGACATTATATTTATTAGTAATAACAACTTCAGGAAGCAGATGTTAAGTTCTCAAGCATTTTGGTGCATACTCTCTATAATGAAACAACCCCAAATAGGCATCGGTGCCATATTATTATTCTGCATATTTTAAAAATCTGTTTCCCCAATGGCATACAATGCAGTCTGTTATGAATAAGGTTAAAGCATTGAATAATTCTCCCCTTAAAATATATAGCATGAATGTTGAGTATTAGATTCATTTAAAATGCACTAATCATTATAATATCAAAGTATTTCCAGGGAGTAGATAAAGCTTAGAAAACAATGTCTCTGAAAGTCACTTAAATTAATTTATTTTTTCTATTCTTTTTTATCAATGCTTCGTCTGACTATGAGCAATAGTAGGCATCAAAGTAGTTTAAAGTAGTAGGCATCAAAGTAGTTTAAAAACTGTAGGGCATTAATCGAATATAAGAAACAATCTTATGCATCAGTTTAGAAAAATTCACTTCAAACAGTAACCTCAGATTATTAAAAATTTCTGAATAGTAATAATTTAGTTAAGTTTACAATTTAAAATTATTTCTGTTCTATATATGCTAGCAATTTTAATATTCTATATTATATGAGAGTAATATATAATATGTATATATAATATATAAAGTAATATATACATTAATAAGGGCTTCCCTGGTGGCTCAGATGGTAAACAACCCTGCAATGCATGAGACTTGGGTTCAATCCTTGGTTCAGGAAGATTTCTAAATTTTTATATTTGTTATTCCTAGAGATACCTTCATTATTTCTTAAGGTATCTTGAAACCAATGTAATTAGATGATGTTTCAGTATATTAAAATGAAATTTTGTCAATTATTTAAATACTTTAAATTATATATTCAAAGACACACCTCTAGTTAATACAGCTTTTGTTTTTTAAATTTTAGCATGTGGGAGGATTCCTGTTCATATTCAAATTGCCCAACTAATACCTAGACTTCAGTTTTTAAAACTGAGGAAAATTCCTATCTTTAAAGACAAAAGTTCAAGAAATTCACTACTTCCCCTGACTCAAATGGACAGGTTAAAATTACACATATGAAAAGACAGACACAATCAAATCCCTACAGGAAAGGGGAGAAAGAATGCTGTTCATACAATACATTAACTGGACAATATAATCTCCAGAGTAAAAAAAACAATATATATATATACATATATCAGGTAAAGAAGGCCTTACTTCTACATTAATGTGTGTTCTTTAGTATCTGAAGAAGCTAATTATAAGTACTCATATTTTTGAACACTAGAGGGAGTACACAAAAGAAAAAAAGAAAAAGAGGCCAAATACAAATATTATCTAGATTCTGAATGTTTTGCATAATATCAGGTCTTCTCAACAAATTGCTTGCTTATTTCTTATGGACATAGTGGAATGATTAAAACATATAACATATTTAAACAGTATCCAATATCTCTTTTGCATGTCATTTTCCAGTTAATTTAAAATTCATAATGATTAATGGTAAGACAGGTACACAATATTCAAAAAGCAGAAAAACACAGCAAATGCTGTAAAAAAAAAATATATATATATATATTTTTTTTTTTCTCCTCCACATTTTAGCTTACACACTCGATTAGAAGAAAGTAGAATTGTATCTAATGTGCTTCAAAGAATGTAAAATGACAACTCTGATCTTTAGGGAATAATGAGCTCTGAAATCAAAGCCAGACTTGTCTGAAGGTGAGGGCCTAAAGTTACACCACATTCAGGGTTTAAATAGACAGGATGTCTCTAGAATTTCCATATGGGAGGGATAATAAGGGAGCCAGTGACTGGGTTCAAGAAAGGTGAGACTTGATGAGTTAATGTTCTTTCAACGCTGAGAACCTTACAGGACACATAGTGAACATTACTGAGAGGCCCTCGGTCCATTCCAAAGAACGTGAACTGGGCTTAGTGTAGTGGGTTTAGAGAGGTGAGTAGATTACAAAAATTAAAGCGGGGGACCAAGAGCTGCCTCCAGCCAACCTACAAACTACCACGATGTGAAAAGGCAGGAAGGTAAAGAATCCAGGTACAAAGTCTTTAGAAAGCATCTACTACTGTTCTTTCTCTCTAACTGATACATATGCATTGGAAAGTGAAAGGTAATAGTTTGATCTTTGAGAACTTTCATGGAACAAGACTTGGAAGAGCCTCAGTTATTCATAAATTCATTTAATGAGCACCTATTATATGATAGCCACTGCTCTAGTTCCTTGAGATATATAAAACACAGGTCACTGACCTCTAGGAGTGAATATTCTAGATGTGGGAAACAAACAATGAATAGTAGAAATAAGCTGTTTAGTATATCAGAAACTATTAAGAAAGAGAGAAAAGTTGAAATAGGAAAAGAAAGATAGAGGATGCCAGAGTATATAGTAACACATGGAGCCGCCAGAATCAGCTGTGGTGGGATAGCATATGAGGGCAACTTTAATAAGATAATAGAGCGGTAGAGCAGAGTTACCTATGGAAATGTGGATGACACATTCATGCCTGAAATAGCCAAGATTAATGAAGCTGAAGCAGAGAGAGCCAAAAAACTAGTAAGTGAGCGTGAAAGTGGAAGTCGGCATGAAAACAGGGGTGAAAGGAAATGCGGGGCCTTGTAACCACTGTAAGCACTTTGAGAAGAACGGTCAATCATTACACAGATTTGAGAACAACAATATGATCGTGATTTACCCAGACTGCTGAGCTAAAAATGAGGGCTCAAGGAAGCAAAAGAGAAGAACAATCAGGATGTTACTGCAGCAGCTGAAGTGAGAGAGGAGGCTGCTACCATGGACACGTATGGAAGCAGCAGAGGAACTGGGCAAATTCTACAAATATTTTGAAGGTGCAGCCAACCAGACTGTGATGGATTTGACTCTGACACTAGCTGTTGACTCGGGAGAGACTACAAAAGACAAGTTTTGAGGGAAAGAGAAAAACAGTATTCCAATTTGCACATGAAAAAGTGAAGATGTCTTTTAAGACATTCAGGTAGAGATACAGAGAAGACCACAGTTCTTATAAAATCAGAAGAAAGGTCTGGAGAAATCAGGGTTCTTTGCCATGGGGATTCTCCAGGCAAAGAATACTGGAGTGGGTTGCTATGCCGTCCTCCAGGGGATCTTCCCAATCCAGGGATCGAATCTAGGTCTCCTGCATGGCATGTGGAGTCTTGACCATCTGGGGAAGCTCCAGGTAGAGTACAGGTCTGATCAAAGGGGGTTTAGGAAAGAGTAAGATGAAATAGGTGACAGCAAGTATAATACTCAGGATATTCGATAAAAGAGACCTAAAAAGTGGGATGGTAATTTTCAAGGCAAGTGGAGTCAAGAGATGGCTTTACTATTATCATTATTTTCACTTTTACATTCGTGGGAATCACCTGGGGAGAATGAACAAAAGATAATATAGGAGAAATAGGTGAGAATCATTAGTGATTTTCTTGAGTAGATGAGAAAGAACAGGCTGTCACGCACAAGTAGAATTACTGAGTTCTAGTCCCTAACATCTTTAATATGTATTACTCACAACTGGAACCTCAAATTTAAGTTCCTCATCAGATAACAAGAGTAAGACTTTAAAAATGTTGCAATGAATATTACATGGTTACTAACTAAAAGAGAAAGGTTACTAATTTTTTTTTAAGGCACAATCATGGAACGATTGTTAAGGAACATGAGAAAACATTACTGAGTGGCATAGTGAACATAAACGAGGAATACAGAATTCAAGTTGGGTTAAAAAATGTGATGTCAAGATTGTCTGGGATGGTCTCTATTTTACTCCCCAAAGAAGAGGAGATAAGGCCAAGCTATAAAAATGGAACTGCTAGATATCAGCCTGGAAGTCTGGGTTTGTTCATTTGACATTTTAAGTATCAGGAGAATAGTGTGTGATCTTTTAAGCAGGGGAGTGGCCTGAAGAAAGCAGTGTATTAAGAAGATTAATCTGGTAGTGTTTAAAGAATGAACTGGCAGAGGAGAAGCGAACAAGAGACAGATAGCTCTCAGGCTATTAAAACATCATCCATGAAATTCATAGCATAAGGATTAGAGAGGTGGCAGCAGGAAGGAAGGCAGTCAATCTGAAACCCCCTATTTAGAAGAATTTACAAGACTTACCAATGATTTTATGCTCCTGCAGTACCAGCTTTTCTTTCACAGCCTCTAACACTACTTAAAAAATATTATCTGTTATAATTTGAATAATGTCTTCCTATTAGTATGTAAGTTCCAGATGTCAGGGGTGTTGTATGTGTTGCTCAATACTGTGTTTTTATTCCCTAGTACACTGCCTTGCATATAGTAGATATTTAAAGAACATAGAAATTTACACAAATTTTTTGCATAAGTGTATAATATATTGAGGCATAATCAAAGAAGCTTATGCAGCATATCAAAGAAGCTAATGTGGAAGGAGAAGAAGGAAAAGAGAAGTTTCAAGAACAAAAAAATAAAGAGGGGAAGAACAAGAAAGGAAAGTTTGACAGACGAGGTAGAGGAGGAAAGAGAGAGAAAGAGATTATTCTGAAGTTAAAAGCCTGTAAAATAGCAGAGTAACTATGTTGCTGCTGGTACTCTGGACAATGGTCTAACGGGAGAAGTATCAAGAGGCCAACTCCATCTCTGCTCTCTGTATCAGGGGATCAGCCAAAAAGATCTTTTGGGCTTTCCCATAACATCTTACAGGGGAAACTCAAACATTTTGGCCAGCTCAAGTTATCTCTCCATTTCAGCTTCCTCATACATAGGACAATTATAATGACATAAAGGGATGACTGAAAAGATTAAATGTGCTAACTCAGAACAGCTCCTGGTACATGTGAGCACTAAACAAACCTTAGTCATCTTCATGTTCCTCTTCTTCATCATCACCATCATTATTATCATGATGACCATCCCTGCATTTCTCCTATAACTTGTGCTATTCCATGGAGCAGCGGCACCATTCAAACCTCCCCTGTCTCTACGTACAAATACATATGACACTGTGGTTGTTTAGTTGCAAAGTCTTATCTGACTCTTTTGTGACCCCCATGGACTGCAGCCCACCAGGCTCCTCTGTCCATGGGATTCTCCAGGCAAGAATACTGGAGTGGGTTGCCATTTCCTTCTCCAGGGGATCTTCCTGATCCAGGATCAAACCCACACCTTCTGCAACTGTAGGAGGATTCTTTACTACTGAGCCACCAGGGAAGCCCATGATATTGTTAGGCAGCTCAATAATTTGGAGCCTTGTAAATAACTCAACAAGCTTCTCTATTCATCTGTCACAGCAGAAAGTTAAACAACTGTAAAAACCCAGACATTTCAGAAAACTTAAGGACAGTATTCCCCTTCTAATACAGTTTGAAAACAACAAAAGAGAATAAAAGTTATTGAAACAGTGACAGACTTTATTTTCTTTGGCTCCAAAATAACTGTGGATGGTGACTGACTGCAGCCATGAAATTAAAAGACATTTGCTCCTTGGAAGAAAAGTTATCACAAACCTAGACAACATATTAAAAAGCAGAGACATCACTTTTCCAACAAAGGTCTGTATAGTCAAATCTAGTTTGTCCAGAAGTCATGGACCGATATGAGAGTTGGACCATAAAGAAGGTTGAGCACCTTGAGAATTGATGCTTTTGAACTGTGGTGCTGGAGAAGACTCTTGAGAGTCCCTTGGACAGCAAGGAGATCAAACCAGTCAATCCTAAAGGAAATCAACTCTGAATAGTCACTGGAAGGACTGATGCTGAAGCTGAAGCTGCAATGCTTTGGCCACCTGATGCGAAGAGCTGACTCATTGGAAAAGACCATGATGTTGGGAAAGACTGAGGGCAGGAGGAGAAGGGAGAGACAGAGGATGAGGTGGTGGGATGGCATCATCAACTCATTGGACATGAGTTTGAGTAAACTCTGGGAGACAGTCAAGGACAGGGAAGCCTGGCATGCTACAGTCCACGGGGTCACAAAGAGTCGGACATAGTGACTGGCTGAACAACAAATTATTTTAAATTCATTTGAAACTTCTGTATGCAATGCTCAAGATCAGAAAGCACCCATATTAGTTGCTCCTTTATTTTCTAAATTATAATATAAAAAAAAGAGATGTCATATTATTATTAATGTTTTTGATGAAGAGTAAATAGGTAAAAAGTAATTTATCGCAGTACCTATTTATTTGAAGGATGAAAACTACAATGTCTAATCAACCCACTGTTAGTTCTGCCTCAATACTGGTACCCAAAACTGAGTACAACCCAACGAAAACAATGTTATCACAAAGAAATAATCCACTCACAACAAGATGAAAAGTTTTATCATTTTCACTAGAAATTGAAGAAGCAGAGTCCATACATATACAGATACCAGGGGTAAAAATCTTTTGAAAAACTCCCTGGAAGCTAGCTTGGCAAGGTGGACTGAAGACTTTAAAACTTTCACACCCTTGATTCCTAAACAAATGGGGGAAAAGTAGGAAAATCCACAGAGTTTGGTGGTTAAATGCCTGAGTTGTGCCCAGTCATGTTCAGCTCTTTGGGGCCCCATGCACTGTAGCCCACCAGGTTCCTCTGACCATGGAATTTTCCAGGCAAGACTACTGAAGCATGGGGCCATTTCCTACTCCAGAGGATCTTCCCAACCCAAGATTCAAATCTGTGTCTCTTGAGTCTGGTGCATTGGCAGGTGAGTTCCTCATCACTAGTGCTACCCGGGAAACGCCCAGGCTACAGCACTAACATGCCTAGCGATGAAGCCTCACTTACAAGCAAGGGACCTTGGCAAGTGACTATATCTCTGACCTCTGTTTTCTTATCCATGAGACAGTGACAATTCTACCTTCCTCATTAGTCCGTTTTGAGAAGTAGAAGACCTAATATTAAGAAATATACTTAGAACAGTACCAGGCAGAGAGTAAAACTTTCTTTGCTGTGTTTATTGTCAAAGCTGTTCTTTTAGAGATCCTTAACAACCACAAAAACCTGTTAATAAATAGGCTGCTGAAAATTAGGGGACCTATAAAGTAACTTATAAGAAATTTATATGATGGTTATGATCTAATAGAATTCCAGAAAGCAGAAACTTTCATTGCACATAACTTTATAATTTTACATGACTTTGTCTGTGTTAAAAATACATATACAAAAAGACAGAAGGGCTTGTCTGGTGGTCCAGTAGTTAAGAATCCACCTTGCAGTGCAGGGATGCAGGTTCAAATCCTGGTCAGGGAACTAAGATCCCACATGCTATGGAGCAACACAGCCTGAGTGCCACAATTAGAGGGTCTGTGAGCCGCAATAAAGACCCAATGCAGACAAATTACATAAATAGATATTAGAAAAAAAAAAAGATGGAAAGAAAATGTAGCAAAATTCTCAATATATTTATTTATGTGTGGCATTAAAGACAATTTTTGTTTTCTTCTTTTTAGTTTTTTAGACTTTTCCCAAACTGTCTATATTATTCATATACTGTATCACTTAAGAAATCACACACACAAAAAAATTGAAATGTTTTCTTTAAAAAAAACTAATGCCCTCAGGATTGGAAGGAAAGATAAATAGGTGGAGCAGAGAGGAATTTTAGGGCAGTGAAAATACTCTATAGAACACCAAAATGATAGATATATATCATTAGACATTTGTCCAAAGTCACAAAATGCCCGAAATTAAGAATAAACCCTAACATAAACTACAGACTTTGGGTGATAATGATGTGTCAATGTGGTTTAGTCACTAAACCATGCCCAACTCTTTGCAGCTCCATGGACTGCAACACACCAGGCTTCCCTGTCCTTCACTATCTCTTGGAGTTTGCTCAGACTCATGTCCATTGAGTTGGTGATACCATCCAGCCATCTCGTCCTCTGTCACCCCATTCTCCTCTTGCCCTTAATCTCTGTATATCCATCAATTGTACCAAAGGTACCAATCTGGTGGGGGATGTTGATAATGCAGGATAATACATATGTACGGGGCAGGGGGGTATAGGAATCTCTGTACCTCCTCCTCGATTTTGCTAGGAACCTAAAACTGCTCCCCACCAAAATCTTAATAAAATAAACAATTTAATTTTTCAAAGAAAAAAAAGTACCCTTCATTGTTACCAGTCTTTGATTTTCACCTTTATGTCAGTTATGTATATATTAATCAGAAATAAGTTAGCATATTATTAGAAATTCTCCCTTTTAATCTTAAAAGAAATTGCCCATGCTATTTTTCATGAACTAGTTCTATAGAAGCTTCTGTAGTTTAATTTATTTGGGAAAATATGTTTTACTCAAACTTACATTCTATCTTTTTCTTATACTTTTTTTTTAATTACCTGAGATCCTCAGAGCAGTAAAGGTAGAAAAAAAAAATAATGCAGGTAACAAATTATTGCATTGGTTTTATTATCTATTACTTCACTATTGCCTGAAGTACACTATTTATTACTTTCGGTCTGCTTGAATTTCTTATCAGGTAATTCTCTGAGTCTTAAATAGTTTAATGCGTTGGAAATAGAGAGACAGTAAAGGATGGTTACTGGTTATTTTTATTTTCTCAGAATCATGCTGTTCTTTTAGTAACAGGCTAAGCCATCATGTTTAAGAAAAACTAAAAAGCATTTTAGCAGGTAAATATACTTGTTTGAGAAGGCAGACTATTGAATAGAGTAGTAGAACTACAGCTATAGCTGCAATTGAATTAACTATGAAATTTTACTCACTCACAATTTTAGAACTTAGAAAATACTGCAGAGATTATTCTCTGTAATTTGTTCAAGTAGTGAATTTTATATGCATGGATTCATTAACCAGAAAATATTTGGTAGGATTTCCCAGACCAATAAACTACAGCACTTCATGTGGATAAAGGGAAAAAACATTTTAAAATATTTTGTAGATAATTGTTAATTCTATTTTGTTGTTGTTGTTAATTCGGTTAATTCTGTTTTCAATGCCCCCCCAAATGGATCATTTTCTAAGGTTTTAAAAGTTTTTAAAATTAAACTTAATTTTATTTCCTTTTATGACATTATAAGAAAAAAGATGAATGCTTTCCAATTCATAGTCACAAAGCTGACAAAACCTTCCCACTCATGGAGTCCTATCAGTCAGTGACTGTGGGGCAGACAAAACAACTCATCTTAGCTGGTTTCTCCATAACAGTCATGCCTACTCACATGGCTTAGCTATATGTTATATACATATGTGTATGTGTATGTATATATACATATATATGTATGTACACATATATTTAACTCATATGATAGTCCTGTTACTTAAAATAGTAAAATGAAACAGTATGAAAAATTACCAAGGCTATAAACAGTCTAAATGAGAATCCAGCTAAAGCAGCAATGAATTTTGTTTCCAAGTTAAAAGCTACTTACTACATGTTCCAAAATCTCCCTAATCAACAAGATCTGTGATCCCATACTAAGACCAACACTTGATGTGAACCAAGTTTACCAGTGACTTCTTCATAAAAGAGCTTCCCAGGCGGTGTAGTGGTAAAGAATCTGCCTGCAATGTAGGAAACATGTGAGGCTAGAGATGTGGGTTCAATCCCTGAGTCAGGAAGATCCCCTGGAGGAGGAAATGGCAACCCACTCCAGTATTCTTGCCTGGACAATTCATGGACAGAGGAACTTGGTGGGCTACAGTCCAGGGGGTCACAAAGAGCTGACTTCTACTGAGTGACTGAGCATGCAAGCCTCTTCATAAAAGAAGAGGCAAAATGATACGAAGAGCTGTCAGATTACATGAGAATTCTTTCTTAAAAGCACTCTTTCTTTTGCATCACTTCATTTAAAAAAAGTATCATTCCATACCTAATAAGCCAGAAATTGCTAATTTTATCCCTACAACTTTAGCATTTCATCACTAATTTTTTCTCTGTTTTTCAATGTGTATAAAAAAAGCAACAAGGAATTATCTTGCACTTCAATGCTATTTCCCCTCAAGTCCTTCTCCTTTCTACCTTTTCAAATCTTATCCACATCTCAAAGACCCCAAATTTTCCTTTTCAGCTCTTCATTCCCCCTAAGAGCTTAATCATCATGAAAAGCTCCACTGTTTATTTACATTTTCTTTACTGGGGTATAGTTGTTTCATAAAATCTCCACTGTTTAATTGTAACAGTTGGATATGTGAGTTCCTGTATATGGCACTGATCCATTTTTGTTAATCGTGACAATCTGAATAAACCATAAGCTTCTTCAAATTCATATCTTACCATCTTTTTTAAGCTTCTACCACTCTTTTTACCAAAGGCTTACCATACTATTAAGTACATAGTAAGTATTGGTTTATAAATCTACATATTCTTATTCTCAAGTATCTTTCCTTAGATCACAGTAAGAGTACCCACTAAAAGCAGCAATGTCTTTTCACAGTATTGGTGCTCAAAGACAGGATAAACGTCACCCAAACAACTCTCTGAGTTCACTGAGACCAGAAACTCCAAACTTTTCATACTGGTAGCAATAAAAAAAAAAAAAAAAAACATAGTATTTGGCACACAGTAACTACTGAATAAATATGTTGAATTATACTTAAGGCTTTCCCATTATAGTAGAGAAGACCCAGAAACTCATATTATTTCTGAACACCAAGCTATTTGAGGTTTTACTAAATTCAGAGGGCAGAATAAATCTGCCCTTAGACACTGTAGAAATCCCAATCCTCTTCTCCTAATATTCAATCTAATTATAAATGGTTAAGTAATAATAACTAATGATAAAAGATACCAATTGTAGTGAAATTTTGTTACTATTAAAGAGTTCCAAGCACCTACTATTCTATTGGAATCCATCCCACTACCTGAATTTTCAGATGACTGAAGTCCAGTAAACTTCTAAAAAGAAAATAAATTTCAAAACAACTTCAAACAAAAGTCCAATATTGTTGGTGAAGAATGTAGACAAAAATAAAGGACAAAATATTCAAAAAAGAATACTGCATTTTAGATAGAATGAAAACAACAGGGGGAAAAACAAATACCATATGGTGAATGATACAGTAATCAAGTCATAATCACTTTCTTATTTCTAACTTCTGTTCCAAGTTAATAAGAGCGCTGTGCTAATTTATATCAAAATACATCATGGCCTAAAATCATACCATTGCCAATAAAAGAAATAGAATTCCTAATGCAACAGTTTGTATTTAATATATTCCTGATAACCTGCCAGAATAGCGAATGTAACGACTGACGAATAGTGATATTTACATTTACAAATCATAAGTATAGACACTAACAGGTTTTTCAGTCACTCCCCCATTCAAAATTACATCACAGACATGTTCAGTCATGTGTGCAACATTATCTTAAAAAGATAAATGCTGGACAACTGCAAGATGTCATAGGTGAAACATGCCCTATAAATATTTTGCTCTTGAAATAACTCTTTCTCCTACAATATAAATGGCCAGCGTTTTGAGATTCAGACGTAATATATACAACTCCATGTGCAAACTTAGGATGATGATATCTTCCTTACAAAAGTAATTAACAATCACATCAAATCATTTATCATTCATGAAGTTTACTCCTGAGAGTGAACTCTTTAATCAATCAGGCCCCAACACCAAATCAAAGCTTACAAAGCATCAAGTCAACATTTCATCTTTAGATATGCCTAGAAGACAGATCCTTTCATTTACTTGGTTGTACATTTTCTATTTCTTTTACATACCGGTTTGCTTGGTGTTGTTTTCCCTAAAAAAGAAAAATCCTCAAGCAAATGAAAACACAGAAAGAGCGAAAGGGAGAGAGACCCACAGACTCCCTGATTTACTTCTTTGTGATTCCAACCAAGATCTATGGTGAGGTTAAAAGTTTCACAATACATCAACCTGGTCTGCAAACATCTACAAAATAAAGATGCAAAGGAGAACTGGGACCATGGGAAGTTTCTTGTCATTTATTCTGCCTAAAATAGAGTGAAGTGACACATGGTAACATAAGAAGTATTTGCCCAAAGATGCCATTTTCACTGACTACCTTCCTCTTAATGTCAGGCTCCCCGCTGAAACAGTAAATACGTTTCTGGTTTCTGTGAAGTATTTGCCCAAAGATGTAGAGTTTTCATTGACTATCTTTCTCTTAATCTCAGGCTCCTGGATGAAACCATAAAAATGTTTCTGTGCTGATGCAAGTTTCCCACATCCCCAATCTTAGAAACCTCAGCAACTGAAAAGCACAATTCTGCCAAAAGGAACTAGCAAAAGTTTGTTCATGTTTTCAAATACACCATTATGTTTCAGATGAAAGCACAACCTGCCAAAGATGTCAAATAAAAGGGTAACAAAGAAACAAACAGCATCTTTAGAATTGAATTTCAGTGCATAACCTTGCCATCTGCCAACCAGTTGTGAAGCAATGATCCTAGAGAAGCCCTGAAACATGAACAAGTAAGTTTCCTCCTCGGATGGATCACCTGTATCACTCTCCGCTTCCACGTTAGGAATTATATTGTCGATGGAGCAGCCTCCGAGAATGACACTTGCCATTGGCAAACCCAACCCTGTTGACAAACGGGCCATTTAAACAGACTTGCATTTGATAATATTCGCGGAGTTCAGTTCACAGAGACAATGCGGAGATGGGAAGGGAAAAAAGGGGGGCCTCTATCTTTACATTTGGATTGGAAATTGGACAAAGGAGGTCAATCTCTAGAGGACAGACATCCAAAGCACCCTCAATCTCCTCCCACTTGGCCTCTAAAACACGATTACAATTTTGCATCTAGACTACGCCCCACCCCTTCCCTTCCCACCGTGGCTACCACCTTAGAAGTTACCGCGGTAGCTCTAGGGTGACTAGGGGTGCGGATTCTCTGATGCAAAACAGCACCGGGCGCCAATTCAGTAGCGGGTAACTACAGGGCTGGGACAGCCACCAGCTCCTCCGAGAAGCCACCTTCGGGCTCGCGGGAGACCCCACCGCCCCATCCCTGCCTTCGCCCCCGCCTGCAGCTGCAGCGGGAGTTACGCATCCTCAGCCTTGACGCTGTCTGCGCTTCTTCCTATCCGGATCAAGGCTGCTGAGGATGGAGGGGCAGAAGTAGAATGGGGGTTCGGGGGAGCGAGAAAGAACCAAAACAGTCCGGGCCCCCAAAAGCTAGAACTCAAGAGGCCAGAAGCTGGTGCACGCACATCACACACACACACGCACACATATACACACACACACACATCCCGAAGCGCTCCGTGCCCCAGCTTCTATGCCAACTGGCGATAGGACGGGAAGAAGAAAGAAGGTGGGGTAGCGGGCAGGCCCGGAGTTACTAAGGAGTGCAGCGGTTGCCTCCAGAACTGCCAAAGTGAGGAAGTCCCAGACCCTTCTACATCCCCACGTCTGAGATCTCCTGCAAGCAACCCCGGATTGCTTTCCTTCCAGCAGGGTTCGGGGCTCGGGAAGCCGGGAGCAGAACTGGAGTTGAGCTTCTCCCAAGCTGCCCTCCCGGGTCTGGCTCGGGGCCGAAACCCGCCCCATCAGCCTTGGTCCAGGAAGGCTGCCAGGCAAGGAGCGACCAGCCTGGGAGAGTAAGAGGGCAGGAGAGAAGCATCCTGCACTCTCAGGCCGGTGGCTGGTCTCGTCCTCTGTCGACACACCCCCAGTTAATCCCCTACTCACACACACACACACATACACATACACACACACACACACACACACACACACACACACACACACACACACATTTAGATACGGAGACTCGCATGTTCACCCCTCCCACCAGCCCAGGTCCATCGATTAAAAAACACTAGTTGATTTCCTCCTGATTAAAAACAAGAAAGTGCAACAACTTCTCGGGAGCCGCAGGAGCAGAGCAAGTCCATCTGCAGGCGTCCTCTTTCTATAGTTTCCTAGGAGTTAAGAAATCTGGCGGTCCCCAGTGAAAACGGACCCCGAGTGGGTGAAAGACAACGAACTCCTTCCCAGCCCTCCACCACCCCCCCAGCTCCCGCCACCTCTCACCTCCTTAAGTTCCTTGGCCACGTCCTTCAGGTCGCCCAGGACTAATTCCAGATCCTCCACGATGATCTTGATCTGTTCCTTCACCTTGGTTTTGGAGGCTGCCGGCGGTCCCTCGGCTGGAGAGGACGAGGAGGGGGTCCCCTTGGACTTGGCTGACATTCTTTGGGGGCAAGCGAGGCAGGTCAGCACAGGCGGGCCAGCGGAGGCTGCTGCGCGCCCCGGTCCCCCCACATCCTGGACGCTCCCCGGGCAGCGGCGGGTGGTGGCTGCGCTCGGCGCTTGGCCGGGCGGCCGCACCGTGGTGGTGCTGCCATCGGCTCCCCAAGACACGGCGCTCGGCGCCGGGCTGCAGACGGGCGAACAGCGCGCCTGCGCCTCCGCCCGCCGCTCTCGCGCACACACGCGCTCGCTGTTCCCCGCCCGCGCGCCGAGAGGGGCGCCCGGCCGCCGGCCCGGCTGTCAGCTGCAGTCCCCGGGCACGTGCCTCCTCTGGGAGCTCTCCGGAACACCTGGGCGTCTGGGAGCGGGGTCCTGCCCACCCTCTCGTCTAGATCCTGAAATGCCCTCCCTCGTCATTTGATCATGCTGGATGTCTTTTCACATCCAGCTTGGATTCCTTCTGTTTCCCCCACCAGCAGGCACCAGGACCAGGATCCCCACCACACTTTTTCTGAAAAATTAATCAAGAACCACAGGAGGGTCAGAAGTTGGATTTAGGGTTAGTAAAAGCGAACCTAAATGTTTATCCAGGGCGAGAGTATGTCCAGAAGGCCTCCAGTCACTCTCCTACTCAGCGAAGAGTTAACACAGACGTACAGGTTTAAAAAATAAAAGGAGAGATGTCGATAAAATTGACCCCTCACCCCCTGGAATCATGATATTTAAAAAGTGTTCTTGAAAGAGGTAGCTTAATCCTGCTGATTCCACAAAGCTAATAGAGGATTTATTAATTGCAAGTCCTCTCACCAAAAAAATCCCCTGGGAGACTGTCTGAGTCATCTTGGCTCTACTTATCTGGGACAGTTTTTTTTTTTTTTTTTAAACTGTCCTTCCTCTTTTCATGACCTATGCTGATGTATGTTTTGGGTGGAGGGGGAAATACACCGGGTCTCCTGTTGTGAGAGAGAATAGAAGAGTTTGCCTCCAACTTTTTTCTTTTTTGTTTTTGCATCTATTTCAAATCTTTTGCAACTAAATAAAGAGGAAATAACTTTTGACTGCTCTGTTAAAAAGATCTAGGGAAGGGAGTTAATAGGAAGCCTTGGGTTTCATTCTCAGTAGGTGGCTAGGATTCTCATTAGTTAAAGTTCTAATTTCCTGAGTGGCAGACTCACAGGTTATTAGCTATTGACTTAGAGGGCTGGATTTACTTTGTTTTCTTCAGTGTACTCTACTCCAAATTATTATTTTAATAGTCTTCCCATTTGGTCATGCCTTAGCAGGCATCTCTGTGTCTTGCTTTTCATACCCCAGGTTGTTCCAACATGCTTCCATACAGGAAGAAAATCTTGGCAGCTCCCCTCTTCCTAGTCCCTGGGCCCCTCATATTCAGTCTCCTCATTCTGAATAATTCATCTTGATAAATCCTTGTAAGTCATATTTGCAATATGGAAGAAAAAAATGAGACAACAGAAGAAAAATAGGAATTTAGAAGTGGTGTCAAGAAAATAAAAAAATTTTAAATTTAAAAATTTAAAACTCACTGAAAAATCAGAGGGAAAAGAAGAAAGGTAGAAAGCAGAGGCTGCTGGAAGAAAATTAAAATAAGGAAAGAATAAAGAAACCAGTGTGCTCTAAGTAAACTGGAGAGAAGAGGGAAGAAATAATTAGAAGTGTTAAATAAGTAACATGCTTGAGTTCTCTAAGGTAAAGAGAATATATAGTTTTAAATGACCATGTGTCTGCAGGTTCTTCTTTATATTATAAAGATGTAACAGTAATAAGTATATACAACAGGTTTACAAACTCCTCCATTGTAAATTCCTAATCTTTAATTATACTCTTACTTAATATCGGAAGAAGGATAAGTGGTCAGAAATGGCAGGAAAGAAGATGAGAAAGAGGGAAGGTGCTACTCCTTTATATCTGAATTTTTGACTCTTAATAGTAGATAAGTGAATAGAAAAGCCCTCAAAACTCAGAAATAACGAAGTTAGGCAAGAATACTGGAAAATAGCAAAGAAAGTGGCATTTTGGAGGTTTTTGCCCACAGACAAAATTAATATAAGAATATTTTCATGCTATGCTAAATCTCCTTCACTAACAATTAAAAAATTTATTTTCTCCTATAATATCTATGAAGTCAATCCTGAATATTCACTGGAAGGACTGTTACTTCATGAAGCTGAAGCTCCAATACTTTGACCACCTGATGCCAAGAGCCTACCCATTGGAAATGACCTTGATGCTGGGAAAGGTTGAAGGCAGGAGGACAAGGGGACAACAGAGGATGAGATGGTTGGAGGGCATCACTAGCTCAATGGACATGAGTTTGAGCAAACCCCAGGAGAAAGTGAAGGACAAGGAAGCCTGGTGTGCTGTAGTCCATGGGGTCGCAAAGAGTTGGACACCAATTAGCGACTGAATAACAGTAGATTAGTGAGTCCAACTATTTTGGATCAAAATTGAATCATAATTATTACTCTAAAACATGCTATGCACATCCATATCACAAACTGCTTTTAAGTAAAGGCTATCCTCCACCAGCATATCTATCATCTATTAATCTGTACATATGACACGGAGTTAACTGAAAGGAGAAAAGTTAAAATTGGCTTCCAAATCCAAACTATAACAGCTAGTCAGCCCCCAGCACTGATGACTACCACCATCTATCAGTCATTAATCAGGTATGCATAAAACATTCCTAAAGAAGAAAGTTTTACAAAGAGAGTTAAAGATATTGAGGGGAAGGAGACAGAATGAGAAGAACAAAAGGATATAATCAAGTCTACTCACTTTCTATTTTTTCTAATCACCCTTGGGAAAAATAGGTTCCTTTGTGGCTCAGCTGGTAAAGAACCCGCCTGCAATGCAGGAGACCTGGGTCCGATCCCTAGGTTGGGAAGATCCTCTGGAGAAGGGAAAGGCTACCCACTCCAGTATTCTGGCTTGGGGAATTGCATGGACTGTATAGTCCATGTGGTCTCAAAGAGTCAGACACATCCCTTTGGTGCATCCTGTTCTTTCTCAGAGATTTGTATATATGATATTTTAAAGCCAAGTTATGGTGATCACACAGCAAAAATGACACCTAATAAAATTTCTTATGAATGTGTTCATAAGTATGTTTATGTACTAGTGGTAGAGGCAAATAAGTGCATATGCAAACCATATCACTTATAAACTTAGAATAACAGACTGCTAATAGAAAAGTGTCTTGTTCTTTTAGAAATGACTGTGCAGCCAGCATTTTATTCTTTCTGTCTCTTTAGTCAATATTTTCTGAGTGTTGCAGCAGGAAGGATTGGATAATTATAGGAGATCATCTAATGGTGGTCTGTTCAGTTCCAGGCACTTATCAATATTCTCCTGTGTGTGTGTTTAATCTACTGAATTCAAGCTGTAATAATTAACCTACATGAGGAACGCTACAACACTAGCATACTTTTTAATTCATGCAGAACTCAAAAATATTCCCAAAATATTTTGTTGGCAGCAGCTTTTATTACTATACTATCATAATAATGTGCATTGCATCTTTAAAAAGAGGATAATATGCATGATAATGGCGACATTTAGTTTTCTTTTTTTTTCTTTTGTATAAAATTTGTAAAATCCAGTGAAGTCATTCGAGAGTTTTGAAAACATTAAGAAAAAAGAAAAAAAAATGGGGGAGTGACAACTTTGTTCCCATCAAAATAGTTTTCACTGGGTGAAAAATAATGGAGAACAACATGGATATCTAAGAGAGAAAACGCTGCTCGTGAAATGCAACAGAGAAAAATGAGTTAAGTTCTCCACGTGCACACTAAGAAAAATAATATGCCTAGGCAGCGATTCTCACAGTCACTAGAGCTTCTTAACGGATCAGTTCAGTTCAGTTCAGTTCAGTCACTCAGTTGTGTCTGACTCTGCAACCCCATGGACTGCAGCATGCCAACTCTCATATCCACACATGACTACTGGAAAAATATACATTGGAGCTTGTTAAAGGATCCCACTACCAGGGTGTCTGATCCAGTAGGTCTGGGGCAAGGGTCTGAAATTTGTGTTCTGCTAAGTTTCTAGGCCAATGGAAAGGGTCAAACTCTGAAAGCCATTAGCTAGAAAGATTGAAAGAAAACTTTAGGCTTCCTTTTAGCCAAAATAACCTTAAAGATCATCCAGTTACAAATCTTCATTTGATAGATGGGGAAACAGTCTGGGGAGGCTAAATGGTACCTCCAGTACATCACATCTAGGGAATGTAAATTGGAAGCTAGAACCTCATACTGCCTCAGACATCTTGTGGTTTTGTCTCCGTTTGCCTGGAAGGTCTCCTTTTTAATGTATCCATTGCTTTTGGCATGATGGCTGTCTATTATAGAAGCATATTGGTGAAAAACAAATGTGATCTGGAAGTTAAAATACAAATACCCATTGTAGTATCCTGAGTAATGAGAGCTGTGTCTATTCCAATGTAGCTGATTAATAAATACTTGATAAGGAGGTGAATGAATGAAGTGTTGTCTATCTCGTGTGTTTTGAAACTAATTTGACAAATATTTAGCAAATGGTTAGTTTAGGCAAGAAACTATGCTATGGAGTAGATGTGCCATTAGGATTAGCAAGACACAGTCCCAGCAAGAACAATTAGATAATCCCACACTTGACTCTAATATAAAATGACTTTACCTCAGAGTATCTCTTTTTTGGCCTTTCTCAACTATAGTCAGTTTACTTTACTTACCTACAAAGTTAATGAACATTTAACATTGTTTTCCTTACTTTTTATTCATGAGACAGAAACTGAACTTTTGCTTAACTGAACAAAGGGAATTGTCTCATAGCTTAACCATAGAAAGGCAAGAAGAGAAATATTTTCCAGTAGAACTGGAGCCAGAAATGGAGCCAGAGTCCATTGGGACTACTTATTTCTGCCTTGTATCCCATCCCCTTTTAATGGATTGGCTTCAGTTTCTCCCTAAAGTTGAACTTTGGTCAATGGTAAATCCATATTCATGTCTTTATAACTCTGCAAGTAGGAAAAAAAGAGCTAATTACAGTAAGCTCCTGGGAGAGGACTTTGAAAGGTCCAGCTTCGGTCATGGACATACACAGTGGCCAATCACTGTGATAGGCTCAGGTGCAAAGCTACTATTGCAGTGTGCCGTTCTTAGAGAAAAGTCTAAGATATATATGTATATAAATAAATATATTTGTATATTTATTACCGTGACTCTCCAGCAGGTGGCAGTAAGATGAGTCATTCTACAAAAATCTGTATATTATGATAATTTTCTAATATATAGAAATAAAGTATCTTTAGGAAGCAAAATTATTTTCAGATTTATACAAAGAAAAACATCATATGAATTAGCAATGGTTCTACCTGGGTCAGGGCTTCCCAGGTAGTGATAGCGGTAAAGATCCAGCCTGCCAATGCGGGAGATGTAAGAGATGCTGGTTTGATCCCTGGGTCGGGAAGGTCTCCTGGAGGAGGGCATGACAACCCACTCTAGTATTCTTGCCTGTAGAATGCCATGGACAGAGAAGTCTGGCCAGTTATGGTCCATAGGGTCATAAACAAGCGAACACGACTGAAGTGACTTAACACGCACCTATGCACTACTTGGGTCAGTAACTGGTAATGAGGCAGTTTAATGACTGGCCCAACTTGGGTCATGTTTCCTACACCTCTGGCCTATTTCTCCCTCAAAGGTGGGGGAAAGTTACCTACCATACAGCCTATAGATTCTTTTGCATACTTGTAGATTGACATTTCTAAATTGCTTAGCTTCCCAAAGCTAGGCGCATTCAAGTCTTAGTTTTAGCATTAACCCCTTCATCCATTCCCATTTTAGGGTCCCAGCTCTAAAGACCCTGCAATATTAATATTGTGATATATATACGTGTGTGTGTGTGTGTGTGTGTGTGTATGTGTGTGTGCAGTTGCTTATTCAGATAAACACAGCCCTTGAAACCCTTGGAATTCCCTGGGCAATAGTAACAATGTGATAATGTTTGGTCTCTTGTCCTTTAGTTCTTGAAAATGCTACAAGGAAACTGGCTTTTGGATCTCACCCAAGGGAGAGTGCTTGTTGCCAAGATAATCAACCATATGATTAGAAAGTTGGGACTTTAAATCTCACTCCCTGATTCCCAGAAAGAGATGAGGGGCTTGGGGTTAAATCAATCACCATTGGCCAGTGATTTTGTCAGTCATGACTATGTAATGAAGCCTCCATAAAAACCCAGAAGGACAGCTTTTGGCACTCCTTTTTGGACAGCTTTCAAGATGGGGAACAAGAATGTTTCCAAGTGCTGGCCCCCACTTCAGGTGGACAGAAGCTCTTCTGTTCTGAATCTCGCCTAATATATCTCTTCATCTCACTGTTGATTTATCCTCTTTAACATCCTTTTATAATAAATCAGTAATCTAGTGAGTAATGAGTTTTCCTGAGTTCTGTGAGCAGTTCTAGCAAATTCTTTGAACCTGAGGAGGGGGTTGTGCGTACCTCTGAATTTTAGCCAGTGGATCAGAAGTACGGACAATAACCAGGACTTGTGACTGAGGTTTGAAGTAAAGGGAGGCGTTCTGGGACTAAACACTTTACTTGTAGAATCGAATTCTACCTTCCAGTAAATAGTGTGAGCACTGAGTTGAATTCTCAGACATGCTGCTGGTATTCAGAATTGCTTGCTGGTGTGAAGAAACCTATACACACACACGCATGTGTTCGCACATTGGAATTGAGTCCACGAACTCATTTCAAGGACTCACTAAAACCATAGTTGTTAAATTGCCCCACCGTGTGTGCAAGCAAAATACTGAAACTACTACACTCTTTCACCTAAGTTTTTAAGAATTTCTACTCATCCTGAAACCTTGGGACCCATGCCTGACATCTCTTTCTACTCAATCTCATTCTACCTCTCAGCTACAAACTGTTGGGCCAAGTGAAAAAAGAACCTGAGATTTTCAATACTCCAAGACTCTTACAGACTTGGCCAAAGAGGTGTTCTCAAAACTTGGCCAGTTGCCAACCTGCACAGATTAACAGCTTTTGCATGGAAAGAGATTCAGCTACAGCTAAAGAATATTTGATCATTCTTTAGAGCCCAATACACCCTGCAAGCACTAAAACAACTGAAAGTTCTAGTCAACCATTCATGCACCCAATTAATTTTAATATATACTTGAAGATCCTTATCCTTTTTAAGTTTCAGGATTGTTTTGCCCCATGGAAATGAGTAAAAGTGGGCCCAGAAGCACAACTGTTTCTAACAGAGTAAAGAGGACAGAGAAGTTGGCAGAGGCTGTACCCCTCCCTCTGATTATAGACAGCCTTGACCTCAAGGGATATAGAGCCATATCCTGTCAGGTGTAAAGTGGCACCAATATTGTCCACTCTGTATGGCTAGATAGAGTGTGCAATTTTAGTCTCTCATTTGGGATGGAATGACCCAAATCTGCATACAATCTAGAACATTCTGTCTAATGATTAACTTCCAAAACTGTAAGAAAAATGCATCTCAGTGTTGAATGTACCCAACTTACAGTAGTGTGGTGTGGAAGTCCAAGATGACTAAGATTTAGCTTTGTTTTGTTCTTCTAGCTTCATTTAAATATAATTAACATATAATATTGTGTAATCTTTAGATGTAGATGTGTTAATTCAATACATTTACATGTTGCAGAATGATTACCACCATGACATTAGCTGACACTTCTATTCCATTGCATAATTACAATTTCTTTTTTTGTAATAAGAACATTTAAGATCCATTCTCTGAGTACCTTTTAATTATATCATACAGTATTATTAGCTAAAATCACTGGGTTTCCCTGGTGGCTCAGACAGTAAAAAATCTGCCTGCAATGCAGGAGACCTGAGTTCAATCCACGGGTTCGGAAGATCCCCTAAAGGAGGGCATGGCAACTCACTCCAGTATTCTTGCCTGAAGAATTCCCATTAACAGAGGAAACTGGCGGGCTATAGTCCATGGGGTTAGAAAGAGTTGGACACAGCTAAGCAACTAAGTACACACACATACCACTCTGTATTTGAGATCCTCAGAAGATATTCAAGCTTATAACTAAAAGTTTGTACCCTATGACCAAATTCTCCCCAGCCCCTACCCTCCAGCCCCTAGTAAACACCATTCTACTCTGTTTCTAGAGTATATTAGAGTCAATATATAAGTGATATTATACACTGTTTCCTCTGTCTGACATATTTCACTTAGCATGATACCCCCAAGATTTATCCATGCTGTTACAAATGGCAAGATGTCTTGTTTTATCATGGCTGAAAAATATTTCATTGTTTATGTACACCACATTTTCTTTATCCATTCATCCACTGACTGACATAGGTTATTTCCTATGCTTCCATGAACATGACAGTATACATAATTCTTTGAGATCCTGATTTTGCTTCCTTTACACATATATCTAGAAGTGCAATTGCTAGATTACCTGGCAATTCTAAAATAGGTTTTTGGTATTAAGGAATGGGGCACTGCTGTGACAAATACCTAAAAATGTGGATGCAGTTGTTGAATGGGGTAATTGGTAAAGGCTGAAAAGGTTTTGAGGTGCATGCTTGAACTATGGACATTTAGGCCATTCTGGAGGGGGCCGAGAAATAAAATAGGCGATCAGAATAAAAAGCTTCCATCTTCTGAGAGATTGCATAAATACTCATGAATAGGATGTTTGTAGAAATATGGACATGAAGGGCCATTCTGGTGATGTCTCCTACAGACCTAAGGATATGTAATCATGAACTGGAAGAAAGGCTATGGTTATTATAAAGTGACAAAGTACTTGGTTAAAGTATGTCAGTTCAAGTATTTTACGGAAGACAGAACTCATGAGTAATGAAATTGGGTATTTAATTAAAGAGGTTTTCAAGCAAATGAAGGAGCAGTCTGGTTCCTCTTGACTGCTTACAGCATAAAGCAAAAAAAAAAAAAAAAAAGAAAGAAAGAAAAAAGATGAATTGAGGAGGGATTTTTAAGCAAAAAAGGAATCAGACTTAAAGATTTGGAAAATTCTCAGTCTGACTATTTTGCAAACACACACACACACAAAAGCATGTTCTGAAGAGAATACCAAGGATAAGGCTAGACAATCAATCAAAGATATTATGGAATTATAAAAACTGAAATACAGCCATTGAATTGAAGCGGGCAGAGATGGAACAAAATAAAAGAAGGGTGTCAAACTTAGATTCTATTGCATTGGATCATATTTCTGTAAGGATGGAAATGTGTACTCTCTTTCAAGGAAATGGAAAGATCCCAAAAATCATTCAGAGATCATCAGGGTCACCACTATGGATTTAATAGGCCAGATGGCTTTCATCCAAAGACTTGGGTATGAGACAGCCTTGCAAAGCAATGGGACAGGGCAACCAAGGGTCTTGGGGTATGAACCCTCCCGTCAGATTCACGGAAAACCTCTGTGATAACTTCAGCGGGTTCTGAAGGCAGAACTGCTGCCATAGCAGGCCTGTGGGGTACAGCACTGAACGGAAATATGATCTACAGCACCAAGATGAGATGGGATTTGCCTTGCTAGATTTTGGACTTGCTTGTAACCCATCAATCTTTCCTTCTTCCCTGTTTCTCCCTTTTGGAGTGGGAATGCCTATCTATGCCACCACTGTAATTTGGAAGTACACTGACTTTTCTGGTTTCACAGATTCACCGGGAGAGAGTAATTTTGCCCCCGGAAGAACAGAAACAGAGCAGGACCCTGTGGTCCATCCTCACCCCACCCCTCGGAGGCCACCACGTCTTCTGCCTGCCTTTTGTCTGTTGAAAAACTTTAGCCAAAGAATAAGCTTAATCAGAGAAGTGAGAAGATGTGGAAGCTAAGGAAAGCAGTCGAAATAGTAATAGTTTAGTCATTAAGGAAAGTCAAGGAACTTAGTTTCTACTCAAGGGCTATGGATAAAATTCTAAGCCATATCCTTTGAGCCATTTTAGAGATACTGAAACCCCCACCAGGTGGAAGAAGTTAATTGTATGATGACAAGACTGTAGGCATAACATAAACTGCTACGATTCTGAGAATATGCCTCAAAGAAATAGGAAAAATAAATAAATAACCCTGGAACTGAAGACTAACTGTACATAAATCAATCAAAATGACATTGATCAGACCACTGCATGCCCAATTTCAAGATGATTGTCAGAGTTGACTATGCTCTGTCTGCATGTAGCTCCCTCCCTTGCCTATAGAAGTTCTTGCCCACTGGTCAGTGCAGAGAGTTGGCCTTTGGACACAAATCTGCTTTTTCTCCTGAAATAAATCAAACCTTGCTTTCCACCAACCTTGCCTCTTGAGTATTGGCTTTAGAGTGGGAAGCGGCCAGACTGCACTTTTGGTAACAAAATTATATCTGATGTCTCATACATACCTGATTTATATAATATTTATATGAGAGTTTAGACTTCAGATTTTAAATGATGCTGGAATGATTTAAGACTTTGGGGACTGCTGCGATGAAATGAATGTACTTTACATTTCAGAAGGACATGAATTTGAGAGGCAAGGGATAGAATGGTATGGAGTGAATGCTTACTTCCCCTCAAAATTCCTATGTTTATGCCCTAACCCTACATTATAATATTTGGAGATGGGGCCTTTGGGGGGCAGTTAAGATGAGGTCATGAGGTTGAGCCTTCAAGAGAGGATTAGAGGCCTTCAAAGAAGAGGAAAACTTTCTCGCTTTCCCCCAACTCTCCACTGTCACCTTTCTCTCTCTTTCTATCTACATGCACCAAGGAAAGGCCATGTGAGGACAAGCATGAAGAGGAAGAGCAAGCCAGGAGGGGACCTCTCACCAGGAACCAAATGTGCTGACACCTTGAACTTGGACATCTCAGCTTCCAGACTGAAAGAAGAGAAATTCCTGTCCTTTAAGCCACACAGTCTATGGTGCTTTGTTACAGCAAGCAGAGCTCCCTGAAAAACGTACTGTCCACCCCAGAGGAGTTCTGCAGTTACATGAAAGTGGTGGCATCTCTCTTAGGCAGTATTTGAGATAAGCTTTGGAGTTTGGCTAGTACACAGAGTAGTAGATGTATGCAAGGCCCTCTGGGACTTCGCAACTCACAAGGTATAAGTTGAATGTTAAAGTGTTCTGTAATGGAGAGAAAGGATTAGAGAGAGAGAGCAGAAGTCACCCAGGTAGGATGATGGTTGCTTTGGATGTGCATATAGCCTAAGGGCCTAAACTACATAGGAATAGTGAGCCTAAATGGAGATAATCCATAGGTTTTCAGGAATGAGAAGGACTTTTCAGCCACATGAGCTGGTAACTAATTTAATACATCAGTAAGAAAGAAGTTAAGTTTGATTTTAAGTTTGAATCTAAGTTATTCTCAAATGCCCATTCTAATGGTTTGAAATATAGCTAAAAGCCATGCCTAATCTGGTATAGGTGCATTTTGATGGAATGAAGGAAAAATAAGCAGAATAAATATACCATATAGCATGAAGTCAAATGTCCATACGTTCTTCTCCTAATGAGAACTGAAGTATGTATATTAATAATATACCATTCAAAGACCAAGCAGTATTCTAAAAGTTCATGTATAAAAATAGTCAACATCACAAAAGAAGCAGATGTTTGCACTCTAACAGAAAACACTGATTGTAGCAAGAGTTTAAAAAAATCTCAGTATTTCAGGAATGGAAATGATTTAGAAGCTATATAATCCAAATATTTTAGTCTTACTGATAGAGATACTGAGTTTAGAGAAATTGTAGGATTAGCTGGAGAATTAACAAAGTCAACAGAGTCAACAAATGATCAGAATCAGACTTTCATACATGAAGCTTTAATGATACAAACAGATTAAGATAATATTACCTATCCTTTAACTCTTTTTGAAAGCATTGTATAATACTGAGGTAGCATAGAAGTTATTTCTCCTATCTTAAGAGATTCCTACATCTTAAGACATAATTACTAAGATCTCTTGTACTTTAGAAGCTGGCTTAAAACTCAACATTCAAAAAACTAAGATCATGGCATCCAGTTCCATCACTTCTTGGCAAATAGATGAGGAAAAAATGGAAACAGTGACAGACTTTATTTTCCTGGGCTCCAAAAGCACTGCAGATGGTGACTGCAGCCATGAAATTAAAAGATGTTTGTTTCTTGGAAGAAAGGCTGTGACAAACCTAGACACCATATTAAAAAGCAGAGGCATCTCTTTGCCGACAAAGGTCCATATAGTCAAAGCTAGGATTTTTCCAGTTGTCATGTACGAATGTGAGAGTTGGACCAAAAAGAAGGCTGAGCACCAAAGAATTGATGCTTTTGAACTGTGGTGCTGGAGAAGACTGTTGAATAGCAAGGAGGTCAAACTGGTCAATCTTAAAGGAAATCAACCCTGAATATTCACGGGAAAGGCTGATGCTGAAGCTCCAATATTTTGGCCACCTGATGGAAGAGCTGACACATTGGAAAAGACCTGGATGCTGGGAAAGATTGAGGGCAGGAAGAGAAGGGAACAACAGAGGATGAGATGGTTGGATGCATCATCAACTCAACAGAAATGTGTTTGAGCAAATTCTGGGAGATAGTGAAAGACAGGGAAGCCAGGCGTACTGCAGTCCATGGGGTTGCAAAAAGCCAGACACAACTGAGTGACTGAACAACAACTAGTACTTGAAAAGATTTTGCCAATAATATCCTTTGGAAGAGAGCAATAATTAGAAAATGCTGATATTCTAGAAAAGTAAAATAGGAGACCTCCAAAGACAGTATCAGAATTAGAAAGAAAGCTGTCAACCAGGCAATACAACAAAAATTAGTATGTAACTTTTCACAACACAGATTCCTTATTTTGTTTCAAAATTTAGGATGGTCACATATGAACTATTTTAACCATCTCTTCCTAATGAAATTTGACCAAAGCCTTGATATCTCTGCTATTTTAACAATATATATTCTGTCAATTTTTTCAAATTTCCTTTTACATATGTACAAGCTGTTTTCCTTTTTTAATAATTGTTCTAATCCACTGAAATTTTTTTCAACTCAGTATGTATTTGTAAATGCTATAATTGAGAGGAAAAAATGCTTAATGTCAACAAATTTGAAAAGTCTTTATTCTATAATAATATTCCATCATAATGACCATCTTCTATTTACCTTTAGCTTTTCATATAATTTTTGTAAAAGCTTTTTAGGATTACTATGTGTAAATCACTAGGTTGTATTTTCAGAAAGCTTAGCACTAGCTAAACTAATAGTTTAGCCGGACATCTGAAAATGGTTCAGCTCTTTTCGACATAGCAGACATTTACTATCCCTCATTCCAGTAAATGCCAGTCATACCTGCTGTCCAGACATCTAAAATGCCCCCTACATGGTGGTACTGTTCTCTTTTAAACACACTATGCTTTTTTGTTTTGTTCATGCTTTGCTTTGCTATACAGAAGTTTTAAGTTTAACTAGGTCCCACTTGTTTATTTTTGGTTTTTTGTTCATTACTCTAAACAATGGACCCAAAAAGATCTTGCTGTGCTTTATGTCAAAGACTGTTCTGCCTATTTGTTCCTCTAAGAGTTTTATTTGCAAAGGAAGCAACTGAACTGACAAGGGATTAATCTCCAAAATATACAAACAGCCCATGCAGCTCAATACCAAAAAAATCAATAACCCAATCAAAAACTGGGTGGAAGACCTAAATACATATTTCACCAAAGAAGATATACAGAGGACCAACAAATGCATGAAAACATGCTCAACATCACTAATTATTAGGGAAACACAAATCAAAACTACAATGATGTATTATCTCATACCAGTCAAAATGGCCATCATCAAAAAATCTACAAATAATAAATGCTTGAAAGGGTGTGAAGAAAAGAAAGAGCACATTCCCCTGCACTGATGGTGAGAATGCCAATTGGTACAGCTATTGGAGAACAGTATGGACGTTCCTTAAAAAACTAACAATAGAGCTCCCATATGAACCAGCAATCTCACTTCTAGGCATATATTTGGATAAAATCATAACTTGAAAGGATGCAGGCATCTCAGTGTTCACTGCTATTTACAATAGCCAGGACATGGAAGCAACCTAAATGTCCACTGATGGAAGAAAGACGATGTGGTACATATATGCAGTGAAATATTACTCAACCATAAAAAAGGAATGAAACAGTATCATTTGGAGAGATGTGGATGGACCTGGAGACTGTCATACAGAGTAACATAAGTCAGAAAGAGAAAAACAAACATCATATAGTATTGCTTGTATGTGGAAGCTAGAGAAATGGTGCATATGATATTATTAGCAAAGTGGAAATAGAGACACAGACATAGAGAATGGATTTACAGTTACCAAAGAGGAAGAAGAGGGGTGGGACGAATAGGGAGACTGTGACTGACATATATACACTAGCTAGGTATAAAATACTGAGAACCTACTGTATAGCACAAGGGCACGATGGTAGGAGGGGCGAAACTGTGTTCAGAATCAAACTCCATATCTGCCAGAGATGTTCAGAGGGTTCAAACATAACTTGTGCGCACCAGGATCCCCCATAAAGACTGAGACAGAACCGTGTTTGGGTGCGTCCTGAGGAGGTAGGTGTCAGCAGTGGACTGCTGTGGGGCAGAGGCTCCGGGTGCAGTAGACCCGGGTATGGCATAAGCTCTTTGGAGGTGGTGGCCATGAACCCACCACAGAGCCACCAGAACTTACGCAGGGCTGGGAAGCAGACTCTGGGAGGGCACAAACAGAACCGTGTGCACCAGGACCCAGGAGAAAGGAGCAGTCACCCCGCAGGAGACTGACCCAGACTTGCCCGTGAGGGTCCAGGGGTCTCTGGCAGAGGCGTGGGTCGGCGGTGGCCTGCTGCAGGGTTGGGGGCATTGAGTGTAGCAGTGTGTGCAAGGGACCTTTTGAAGGAGGTCGCCATTATCTTCATTACAAGCACCATAGTTTGGCCTCAGGTCAAATAATAGGGAGGGAACACATAAAATTGGATTAAAGATTTACTGAGCATGGCCCCACCCAGGAGAACAAGACCCAGTTTCCCCCTGAGTCAGTCTCTCCCATCAGGAAGCTTCCACAAGCCTCTTATCCTTATCCATCAGAGGGCAGAAAGACTGAAAACCACAATCACAGAAATCTACCCAATCTGATCACATGGACCACAGACTTGTCTAACGCAATGAAACTATGAGCCATGCTGGGTAGGGCCACCCAAGACGGACAGGTCACAGAGGAGAGTTCTGACAAAACGTGGTCCACTGGAGAAGGGAATGGCAAACCACTTCAGTATTCTTGCCTTGAGAACACCATGAACAGTATAAAAAGGCAGAAAGATAGGAAACTGAAAGATGAACTCCCCAGGTCGGAAGGTGCCCAATATGTTACTGGAGATCAGTGGAGAAATAACTCTAAAAAGAATGAAGAGACAGAGCCAAAGCAAAAACAACACCCAGTTGTGGATGTGACTGGTGTTGGAAGTAAAGTCCGATGCTGTAAAGAGCAATATTGCATAGGAACCTGGAATGTTAGGTCCATGAATCAAGGCAAATTGGAAGTGGTCAAACAGGAGATGTGAGCATTGACATTTTAGGAATCAGAGAAATAAAATGGACCGGAATGGGTGAATTTAACTAAGATGACCACAATATCTACTACTGTGGGCAAGAATCCCTTAGAGGAAATGGAATAGCCATCCTAGTCAACAGAAGAGTCCAAAATGCAGTACTTGGATGTAATCTCAAAAATGACAGCATGATCTCTGTTCGTTTCCAAGTCAAACCATTCACTATGACAGTAATCCAAGTCTATGTGCTGACCAATAATGCTGAAAAAGCTGAAGTTGAACGGTTCTATGAAGATCTACAAGACCTTCTAGAATGAACACCCCAAAAAGATGTCCTTTTCATTATAAGAGATTGGAATGCAAAACTAGGAAGTCAAGAGATACCTGAAGTAACAGGCAAATTTTGCCTTGGAGTACAGAATGAAGCAGGGCAAAGGCTAATAGTGTTTTGCCAAGAGAATGCACTGGTCAGAGCAAACACCTTCTTCCAACAACACAAGAGTAGACTTTCCACATGAACATCAAATTGAACAGATGGTCAATACCGAATTCAGACTGATTAACTTCTTTGCAGCCAAAGATGGACAAGCTTTATACAGTCATCAAAAACAAGACTGGGAGCCGACTGTGGCTCAGATCATGAACTCTTTATTGTTAAATTCAGTCTTAAATTGAAGAAAGTAGGGAAAACCACTAAACCATTCATGTATGAACTAAATCAAATCCCTTATGACTATACAGTGAAAGTGACAAACAAATTCAAGGGATTAGATCTGATAGACAGAGTGCCTAAAGAACTATGGACAGAGGTTCATGACACTGTATAGGAGGCAGGGATCAAGATCATCCCCAAGAAAAAGAAATGTAAAAAGGCAAAATAGTTGTCTGAGGAGGCATTACAACAGCTATGAAAAGAATAGACATGAAAGGCAAAGGAGAAAAGGAAAGATATACCCATTTTAATGCAAGGTTCCAAAGAACAGCAAGGAGAGATAAGAAAGCCATCCTCAGTGATCAATGCAAAGGAATAAAGGAAAACAATAGAATGGGAAAGACTAGAGATCTCTTCAAGAAAATGAGAGATACCAAAGGAAATTTTCATGCAAAGATGGGCACAATAAAGGACGGAAATGTTATGGACCTAACAGAGGCAGAAGATATTAAGAAGAGGTGGCGAGAATATACAGAAGAACTGTACAAAAAAGATCTTCATGACCCAGATAATCACGATGGTGTGATCACTCACATAGAGCCAGATATCCTGGAATGTGAAGTCAAGTGGGCCTTAGGAATCATCACTATGGACAAAGCTAATGGAGGTGATGGAATTTCATTTGAGCTATTTCAAATCCTAAATGATGATGCTGTGAAAGAGTTGCACTCAATATGCCAGTAAATTTGGAAAACTCAGCAGTGGCCACAGAACTGGAAAAGGTCAGTTTTCATGCCAATCCCAAAGAAAGGCAATGCCAAAGAATGCTCAAATTACTGCACAATTGCACTCATTTCACATGCTAGCAAAGTAGTGCTCAAAATTTCCAAGTCAGGCTTCAAGAGTATGTGAACCATGAACTTCCAGATATTCAAGCTGGATTTAGAAAAGGCAGAGGAATCAGAAATCAAATTGCCAACATCCGTTGGATCATCAAAAAAGCAAGAGTTCCAGAAAAACATCTACTTATGCTTTATTGACTATGCCAAAGCCTTTGGCTGTGTGGATTACCACAAACTGTGGGAAATTCTTCAAGAGATGAGAATACCAGACCACATGATCTGCCTCCTGAGAAATCTGTACGCAGGTCAAGAAGCAACAGTTAGAACTGGACAAGGAACAACAGATTGGTTTCAAATCAGGAAAGGAGTATGAGGGCTATATAGTGTCACTCTGCTTATTTAACTTATATGCAGAGAACATCATGAGAAATGCTGGGCTGGAGGAAACACAAGCTGGAATCAAGTTTGCCAGGAGAAATATCAAACACCTCAGATATGCAGATGACACCACTCTTATGGCAGAAAGCAAAGAACTAAAGAGCCTCTTGAGGAAGGTGAAAGAGGAGAGTGAAAGTGTTGGCTTAAAACTCAACATTCAGAAAACTAAGATCATGGCATCTGGTCCCATCACTTCATGGCAAATAGAGGGGGAAACAGTGACAGACTTTATTTTTTTTTTTGGCTCCAAAATTACTGCTGGTGGTGACCACAGCCATGAAATTAAAAGACGCTTGCTCCTTGGAAGAAAGTTATGAGCAACCTAGACAGCTTTTTTAAAAAGCAGAGACATTACTTTGCCAACAAAGGTCCATCTAGTCAAAGCTATGGTTTTTCCAGTAGTCATGTATGGATGTGAGAGTTGGAATATAAAGAAAGCTGAACACTTTAGAATTGATGCTTTTAAACTGTGGTGTTGGAGAAACTTTTGAGAGTCCCTTGGACAGCAAAGAGATCCAACCAGTCCATCCTAAAGGAAATTGGTCCTGAATATTCATTGCAAGTTCTGATGCTGAAGCTGAAACTCCAATACTTTGGCCACCTGATGAAAAGAACTGACTCATTTGAAAAGACCCTGATGCTGGGAAAGGTTGAAGGCAGGAGAAGAAGGGGATAACGGAGGATGAGATGGTTGGATGGCATCACCGACTAAATGGACATGAGTTTAGTTAAACTCCGGGAGTTGGTGATGGACAGTGAGGCCCGGTGTGCTGCAGCCTATGGGGCCACAGAGAGTCGGACACGACTGAGGGACTCAACTGAACAGACTGACTATATAGTACGGGGAACTCTACTCAATGACCTATGGCGAATGAAATGGGAAGAAAATCTAAGAAAGAGTGGATAGATGTATAGTTGTAACTGATTGCTGTATGACAGAAACTAATGCAACATTGTAAAGCAACTGTACTCCAATAAAAGTTGATATTAAATAAAAACCACTATGCCAAAAGGATGCAGGACCTAGTAGGAGGAAAAGTCTCTATCCTTTATTTTGAACTTTCAAAGAACAGCACAAAGTGCCTCACTGTGTCTTTTTCAGTAGTAGAGCAGTGGGCTCTGGTGGAAAGCTAATGGATTCGCAGCAAGACACCTTCAGTTTGAAAATCATGTTCTGCCACCAGCTATGTGATCACAGACAGTGAAAGTCCACCACCACTTGCTTCTTTATCTCCAAATATGGATAAAGTACCTATTTTACAAATGTCAATTGAAAGTCAAGAGGGAGAACGCAGGTGGAAATGTTTCCTAATCTGTAAAGTACTGAACAAATGTCAGTCATTGTTATTCTTTTTGTGTTTGTTTTGACTGATATTCACTATGCATCAAGGAACGTGCTACCTTCACTGTTCCAGAATTTGGCTGCTTTCCAGAATTGCTTGATTAAGTAAGTCTTTCTACAACAGCATTTTTAAAAAATATGTTTTAGTAGTTTCAATTTTCAAAAAAAAAATAAAGGCAGCATTGCATAATATGTACCCCTCTTACACAATATTAAAGTCAAATATCAGTAGATAAAAGAAACAAAAAAATTACATCCAATTAATTTTCATTTCCAAACTTGTTTCTTTTGACCATGAAATTCCCCAGTTCCCTTCTTTCTGTGTCTCTTCCTTTCCTGTCTTCTTTCCTTCTGCTCTTCCAGCTACTCTTGCCCTTCCTTCCTTCTCCTTTTAACATAACACTTACAAGTATTCTGCTTAAAAAATTTCATGGAATACAACTTAGTAAGATCTATTTAAAATGTTTCTAGTGACTACTCTTGATCATGTTTTGCTTTTCCTAAAAATGGACTGGCAGCTGAATAGGTCTTCTGTATTATTCTGTATAGGAGGACTTTACTAGGAATCATAGCATGTGTGTTTCAGTAGTATTTTTATGCTGATGTATTTTTCCATATGACAAATTTTGTTCTGTATTTTTGTTTATGCTGTTGTTGCTCAGTCACCAAGTCATGTCTGACTCTTTGAGACCCCATGGACTGCAGCATGCCAGGCTCCCCAGTCCTTCACTATCTCCTGGAGTTTGCTGAGATTCTAGTCAATTGAGTCAGTGTTGCCACCCAACCATCTCACTTCTGCCTCCGCCTTCATCTTTTGCCTTTAATCTTTCTCAACATCAGGATCTTTTCCAGTGAGTTGGCTCTTTGCATTGGGTGTCCCTCTCCCCTCCACATCCCACCAAAAAACCCAAAAACAGACGAACAAACAAAAAACAGTGAGGCTTCCCTGGTGGCTCAGATGATAAAGAATCTGTGTGCAGTGCAGGAGACCTGGGCTCAATCCACGGGTCGGGAAGATCCCCTGGAGAAGGGAATGGCACCCCACTCCAGTATTCTTGCCTAGAGAATCCCATGGACAGAGGGGTCTGGTAGGTTACCGTCCATGGGATCACAGAGTTGGAGAGAGTCAGACACAACTGAACAACTAACTCACACATTTTCTTCTCCAGGTCAGGAATGCGAAGGGTAGAATTTGCTCACTTATTTTTAGCTGCCTATAACTGAACCCCTATCTTTATTTGCTACAGGCTATTTGGGAACTGGAGGGAAAGGCAGAGAGGTTTATATTTGGTTTGAAATACTGAAGGAACATCTCTTGCTCTCAAATTCAGACCAAGATTTATTCAAGAAATGTCAAAGACTGTACTCTCAGATTTTTTTTTTTTTTTAGTGTAAGACTGCATCCTCAATGGTTTGGGTTAATAATTCTGAAGTAGAACAGTATGTACTATATAACAATGGGACTTTCCCTGCCATAAGGGCATGGCAATGTTTTTACAAAAAAATAAAAAGCAGTATTCAAGTGGTGCCCATCTGGAGCCATAAAAGAGCTCAGAATACACTAATGCAACCAAGAAAACAATAGAGAAAGCTTTCCTATGGACTTTCCACCATGCATTGGACATACTGGCAGCTCAGTAACATTCCTGACATTTCTGAGCTTGCAGGAGAGCAGCCCATGAAGAGAAAGTGTGACTGAGGCTCCTTCCACACAGAACCACACTGCAGGACAGGAGGAGTTTCAGACAGCTTCTCCAGGTTAGGCTGAATGCCAAGTAATTTATAGTCATGTGACTGGATGACTGGAAGTCTACACTACGTACCAAATTCTCAATAATGTAACCATTGGATTCAATTTGCTCCTTACCCAGGATTTTTGGAGTCACAGCATAAAAATCAATAGGGAAAGGATATATGTATATATATGGCTGATCCTCAATGTTGTACAGCAGAAACTAACAGAACATTGTAAAGCAATTACATTCCAATACAAAAACAGCAAAAAAATCAACAACTTATGCAACATTGATTGTGGTAGGAGTGTAAGCTGTTTCTTATTTATCTGACAACATGTATGTTTTTAACCTTAAACATCATTGTAATCGTTTCACTAAATCCAGCAATACATGACCTATTATAAAGCTAATTTAATACTATTTTTTTTATTTTTCTATACTATATACATTCAAATCTCTTTTAGTCAGTTTTGTAAGGATAACCCTGTTAAAGTTAAAAAGTAAAGATGGGGTTCCATAGTATTTTCTACTGAAGTGATTCTGTGCTAACAAATGTGTACTGGATGGCAGGTGGGGGCTAAGAGGGTAAATGGATGGAACCCAATGGAGGAATCACCAGAGTAAGAGTTTGAATTAATGAAACCAGACACACTGTCCACTGTTGTTTGCAGTGATCTCTGCACAGGAGATTTACCTGTATAGACTGCATCTTAGAGCTCCTTTGCTCTCTGCCTTCTAGATTGGTTCAGGTAATCAGGACTAGAGGAAAGCTATTTCCTGGTCTGGCATATTTCCTGTAGGACTGGCCATGTCCCTTAGTCATGGACAAAAGTCTTTCTGGGTTCTATTTATATTATTCTATTTTCTTCTTCGTTTCAGGCCTCAGCTCCTTCTCAGGTTCTGCACCACTGCGTGGTTTCACTATACTCTAAACAAATTTCTGCTGACTGTCCTTTTCTAAACTCTTTTCAAACTACCCAGTGTGAAAGCGCTATGTTTTTGCTGACTGTGCCTTATACACACTAGAAGTCAAACATGCCTGTATGCATATGGGTGGCCAAGTACTTAGGATCCCATTTGTAAAAGTATAAAAAATACAGGAAGTGCTTCAGTCTAGGAAAAGAGAGACCTAGTCCCACACATTAATCCTATATCCATTGTAGGAAAATAATGTGTGGGTGTTTTACAGTCAAGTGTGTACCTGTTGTCTCATTCTTCCTAATGTGTATTGCTTACACATTAGGTTAAAAACAGTAGAATTTTGGCAAATTTCTATGGTCAAATGTCTTTACAGGTACACACAAAATTTTATATTTTTCTGATGTTATTCTTTCTTTAGCTCTCATATTTAAGCTATGAAAATAACTTTACCATCGTACACAACTTGTTCAGATTATTTTTCTAAGCAATGAGATATATTCAGAAACAGTTAATATGTGTGAAGTAGCATCAGTTGTTTCCTCCATAAGCAGTAGCAGGCAAATCAAAGGGATTCAGCAACACAATCCTATGTGGCAATAAATATATTTTCAATGTACTTGAATTACTTTTAACTCCTGTGCTTACAGGTTTCATAGCATAGGCAGTGGCAGTGCTCAGAACATATCTAAATTGCTTTACATGTTAATTATTTTAGAAATCCTATTAGAAGCTCAAGTTTCTTTTCATGACATTCTGGCTTATTCTGCCTATTTTTTTCTCATTTGGGGGGAGAGAGAGACAGAGACACTATACACACACACACAAACACACACACATATGGAGAGAGACTGTATCTCTAAACATATATGGCCTCTCTCTCTCCATATATATTTTTGTGTGTGTGTGTGTGTGTATATATATATATATATATATATATATATATATATATAGTGTCTCTGTCTCTGCCTGTCTGTCTCTGTCTCTGTCTATATATATATAGTATCTCAGAGTATTCTAGTTTTTAGACAAACCTTCAGCATGTTTTTGTACAGAGTTACATATTATTGGAGCCCTCCAGCCTTTGTGATATTTCTATAAAATAGAAGACTTGAGAAGACATGTTGGACTGATTCTCACTGAGAGGGTGGAGTGTTACTGATCATATCTTTAAAGAATTCTTCTAGCGCATCTGGTGAACATAAAAGTGTCTGTCCTTTGGGAAAATGTAGCTAAAGTTAACACTATAGTCGTCCCTCGGGATCTGCAGGGGATTAGTTCCAGGGGATTTGGTACACACTATGGATAGGTGGCTCAGAGGTGTCTGCCTCCAATGCGGGAGACCCGGGTTTGATCCCTGGGTTGGGAAGATCCTCTGGAGAAGGAAATGGCAACCCACTCCAGTATTCTTGCCTGGAGAATCCCATGGATGGAGGAGCTTGGTAGGCTACAGTCCACAGGGTCATAGAGTCAGACACGACTGAGCGGCTTCACTTTCACTTTCTATGGATACCAAAATTCAAAGATACTCAACTCCCTCATAGAAAATGGCATCATATTGTCATGTAATCTATGTGTATGCTCCCATATACTTTAAATCATCTTTAGATTATTTTTAATACCTAATACAATGTAAATGCTATGTTCAGTTCAGTTCAGTTCAGTTCATTTGCTCAGTCCTGTCTGACTCTTTGCAACCCCACGAATTGCAGCAGGCCAGTCCTCCCTGTCCATCACCAACTCCCAGAGTTTACTCAAACTCAAGTCCATCGAGTCGGTGATGTCATCCAACCATCTCATCCTCTGTCGTCCCCTTCTCCTCCTGCCCCCAACCCCTCCCAGCATCAGGGTATTTTCCAATGAGTCAACTTTTCACATGAGGTGGCCAGAGTATTGGAGTTTCAGCTTCAGCATCAGTCCTTCCAAATGCTATGTAACTAGCTGTAAATACAATGTAAATGCTACAGAATTAGTTGCTGGCATGTGTCAAATTAAAGCTTTGCTTTTTAGAACTTCATGGAATTTTTTTCAAATATTTTGAATCCTCAGTTGTGGAATCATGGATATGGAAGACCAACAGTACAGATGAGAACATTAAAGCAAAAAGAACTTAATTGCATACAGTCAGGCAAGAAGTAACAAAGTTCTAAATCAATCCCAAGTGTGACTGACTGCAAAGTCAGTATCCTTAAGTACTAGTTTTGAATCAAGAAATAGGAATTCTTATTTATTATCTCTATATATCTGCAAACTTGAAAGTTGTTGTACCTTCTTGATCTCAATAATGAAAACACTTTATGATCTCTAATAAATTTTCTACCTGTATTATTCAATGTATTCAATCAATCACTTACTTAATGAGTTTGCATCAAGTGCACAGAAATTTTAAAGTGTACCATTAGATTACCTGGATAGTTTAAATTAAAATAATTCACTTATTTGCATTATTTTTCTCATGAGATTCCTCCAGGAGACAGAAATAACTCATCATCTGTGTTTTTTGCTTCTTTCCCTAGATTCCTTCCAGCACCAGTATTACAGACACACACACAATTTTCCTCACTAATTGCTAGGTCACATCCTCTTTACCCTAATAATATTTTCTTTATTCTAGAGACAGAGTATACTTATTGAAAACCCTTTATAGTTTTATAATTGACTAACTGCTTTTCTCATTTTCCTTTCAGCTCTTCAATAATAAAGCACTGAAAAAAAAAAAAAGAACACTTTGATGGTTGAAATCTATTACTTGGACCATAAATTTAATGTCAGAAAAACAGAAGATCTTTTATGATCACACTTTTTTATGTCCTCAGACCTATAAATGTTTGCCACAAAAGTATGGAAAATAATTTTGTGATTTTATTTTTTGTGTTTCTAGAAGCCCTACACAGTCTACATGTCAGAAACAACTACCTTGACCATGATTTTCATTTTGTCCAAGGACTTAATTCATTTTACTAATTATTCAGTATGTTTTCCTATATACCAACCCAGCGACATCTTATGATTATGCATTGATTTAAAGCCTGTATGATACTTTCATTTTGTAAAAAATATATGCTGCTCTTTATTGTCTTGAGACAATAATGCTAAAAGAGGCATCCATACTGAATTCATCTCCACTGAATTATTATATTGTGTCCCACTGATCACAGGCTGGTTCCCCCAGAAAACAGTCTGCCAGGTGGTTTATAGGGTCCATTGTACTGGGTATTTGTTATCCTAATAATCCCTTTCCTGCCCTTTGTCCCACTCTGTTCTATATCAGAGGGAACACCATTCTCCTGCCAGCTAGTTTCTCTTGGCAACTGGCTTCTGGATAGCTTTAAGCAATGGTTAAAAAGGGGAAGGTGAGAGCAATAGAGAAACTGAGTATTTCTTTCTCTTTCAGATTCTGCACCAACAGCTTTGGCTGCAGCTGCATCCTCGCAGCTCATGCAGAACGGAAACCTTTCCCCTAGAGACCCAACTGCTGACGGCCACAGTTCTCGCTCTTCGAGTATTCCACCTTCTAGATCTGGTATCACTGAACGGAACAGAGTTAGGGGACAAAGTAGGTGATTACATAGTCAATCCCACTAACGGATCACAAGTGGAGAGGAAAGTATGGCAGATTCCGTAATGATTACTCAAGAAAGTCAGCTTGCCTAGCAACAAAACTGTGCAAGAGAAGTGTGAGTCATGTCCCAAAACAATAAAAGAATTGTGGAATGAGATCCGCATACTACCCACTGAAGTCAGTAAGTTAAGGATCCTTGCCAAGGGATTCTTCTGCCTGTACTAAGAACAGAAATATAGGGGGAAAGTAACATCATACTGAAAGCTGAGATGATTTATCATATTTTAGTATATGTTATCACCTTTTTGTTCATTTCCATAGTGCCATGATAGTCTGGGTTTCACCACATAGGGACCAGAAAACTCTCTCATCTGACATGGAGGCAGAGGTGAAGATGGAAGTGTGACATCTACTCAAGAATGAGTAAGAAGGTGGTCTTCCCCTCCCTACTTTTTCTTTGATTGTAAAAATCTAGCCCACTAAGTTTTTGTGGCAATCCCTTGCCTGACCGCTTGTATCTCTGTACTAATAAACTCTTTCCTTACCAGTCACCCTGCCTCTTGCTGAATTCTTTCTGCACCCAGACATAAGGATCTGTGCTCTACTCAGTTTTGAAATGTCTTCTATAGCTTCATCACTGCTTCTTCCTTCTGTCCCTTCTTCTCTATGTTAGTGATGCTCCCAAATGGTATTAATCACTGGTTTGCCTCATTATCCCTAATTGATTTACCAGCTCTTTCTACTGCCCATGCAAACATTCCATGAATTTTATACCCTCTGTTTAAAAGACCTAGTATGGTTTCTGTTTTTTTGGACTGGACTCATAGATTAACCTACACTTACTCCTTTCATATTCATCCACCAAGACTTCATTACATATCAAACTTGCCCAAGGCACTGTTTAAGGGTAACAACATATCTATGAACAAGATAAACTACTTTCCCTACCCTTTATAAAAATTATAGTCCAGTGGGAAAGATAGATACTGTATAATAAACTGCGGGTGTGATGTATATTATAAAAGATAAATTATATTATATTATGGGGTCAAAAACAAGAGAATGTTAAACCAAAATGAGTCATGGGAACTTCCCTGTCAGTCCAGTGGTTAGCACTCTGTGCTTCTGCTATAGGGGGTGTGGGTTTGATCCCTTATGGGGGGAACCAAGATCCTACATGCCACAGGAAAATTCTTAAGTTTGTGCCTTTTCAAATGAGATCTAAAATGCAGGAGAGTCTTGAGAAGGTGTATATGATAAGAATAATATGTGAGGAGAACTTACCGTAAAAAACATCTCACCTAAGTTAACTTCCCATTTGGAGCTATGTATCTGTGGAGTGGAGAAAAGAAGGAGGCTCTATTATGTACAATCTCCTATAACATTTGAATAATGTTAACTGCAAGTGTCTCATATTCAAAAAGATCATTTAAAATTATCTTTAAATATCTGAAAGCTTCTCAGACAGAACTGATAAATAATTTTCCTAAGTTAAAGTAATATCCAAAGAGAAGTACATGACACTTCACTGAGTATTTTAGGCTCTCTGGATAGTAGAGAGATTCTACGTGCCCAATTAGAATGAAGGCAACACACATATTTCAAATATTTAAGTAAAAATGTGCATCTTAGATAACATATAACCCCAGGTGCTTAAATAATAACGGAACATAAATATATTGGCTGTCTGTGTAATCTTTAATCAAAAAATCTCCTGCAGCCCACAAGAAAGAGGTACAAGGTTTGTACCTGCAAACGTAAGTGCTGGAATATGTTCCCGTGTCACCTGTCCCTCTACTTAGCCTGAAAATACCAACTTACGTGAAACCAATTGTGACTTGCTCGAGTACTTCATTTTCCTTATTTTTCTGTGTGTGTTCAATTTAGTTTAAAATACTTGTTAATTATAAGGTACTGTTTGTAGCTATGAGGATGATATAAAATACAAAATACATATCTTGCCCTAAGGAAATTTCTGTCTGAGAGATGCAGGCAAGTGAAGGAGTGCTTCTGATATCTTATGATACATCTCAAGAGAGAGGTTGGCACAATGTGTTACGGGAACCTAATAGAAAGGGATCCAGCTAGCCTTGGGAAATTAAGGTAGCTCCTTGGATGATGTAACAGTTAATTAGAAGAGGAATCAAAGGCTTTTTGGTGGAAAAACACAAGCTATAAATTAAGTTTTTTTGATAACAAGATTGAAACCAAACAGTGGTTAATCTTCAAAGTAAGCCAGAAAAAAACGGTGATTTATTTAAGAGATTCAGTTTATAATTATTATAAAAGACTATAACTTATATGGGCTACCCTGTGGCTCAGGAAGTCAAAAATTCACCTGCAATGCAGGAGACCTGGGTTCCATCCCTGTGTCAGGAATATCCCCTGGAGCAGGGAATGGCTACCCATTCCAGTATTCTTGCCTAGAAAATCCCATGGATGAGGAGCCTGGCAAATTACAGTGGGGTTACAGAGTTGGACAGAAGTGAGTGACTAAACACACACACCCACAACCTATATATTAATACATTTACTGCTGTATATCCCCATCAATGACACGTAAGGGTGATTGCTGATGAAAGAGATTTCAAAATACGTGAGGCTCAATTAGTGTTTTCTCAGACTTAAGGCATAGGGGATGTTTACCCTAAGGTCTCCTTATTTTCATAAAAGAATTACAATTAGAGCCATAATTAGTCAACTTGCTCATTATTCTTAATTAAATTAGACATGATCCCGACATCAAAAATTATAATATACTCCAATTACGTGCCAGAGTAAGTTATTCATGTAATTGGCCCCACACTTACCATACAATTAAATGTGCCAAATAAAGCAAACAAACAAAGCCTCTCTGGAGCTCCCAGATTACAGAGTTTCACGTCCAAACTGCTCACTAGCTCCCTTTTTTCTGAACTTTGAGTCTAAGTAGCTCTGTCTGTCCTGCTGTATAACAGGAAGTCAGGGAAAGGTTGGAGAGGCTCTGACCGCCTGGAGAATCCCATGGACAGAGGAGCCTGGCAGGCTACAGTCACGGGGTTGCCAGAGTCTGACATGACTTAGCGACTAAACCGCCACACCACTAATAGGCATCTGAGCTATCTAATCATGGCCTCATCCCCTCCCCTGTGCAGTGCGACTTTTTATTCAGATCCATTGTTTCCTCTCACTGTCCTGTGGCCATGATGGTTGCTATCATCATGATGCCAAATTCTCCTCTCCTTTTAAAACTTTTAGTTGATGACAGCATTTGCTCTTTTCTTTTGACAAAATAAGTCATTCAACATGATGTCTCTCATCATTCTTAGTTTTCATTTCACTAACACTAAATTTTAACCTTTCTCCATGTAGAGAGAAAAATGCAGTTCTTCCTTTCTAAGATTAATTCTTTTTGCTTGACTCTTCCTCATAGCAGCTTTCTTGAAATCCAGCAAATGCTCTTGAGTAATTTTTCTATATTTTTCTTCTACCTTTCATTTCCTTTATCTGTTGACTTCTTTTTCTCTGCTTGTCTCTCTCTTTGTCTCTCTCTCACATACAATATATAGACATTCAAAGAATGTTTATACAAATGCTTTATAAACAAAGAATGGGAAGTGAGTGGTTGGGAATCTAGGGAAAAGAGTTTTTAAGACTGATATTTAAGCTAAGCACTGAAGAATCAATAACTTTTACTTGATCAGAGATTCTCAAACATTTTTGATTTCAGGAACCATTTATAGTCTTAAAAGCAGATTAGGACCTCAAACAGCTTTTGTTTATGTATGTTAGATTGATCAGTAAAAATCAACTGCATGTTAATATAAAAACACCTTTACAAAAAACGGTCACATTAAAAAGAAAGTAAAGTATTACTGTTTTACAATAATATGTAACACAATGCTTTTTACTATTTTGCCAGTTTCTTTGACGTCTGTAGAACATTACTGGTTTCTCATACCTGCTCTGCATTTAATCTGTTGCAGAGTGCTGTTTTGATTAATGTATGCAAAGAAAACCCTGCCTCACTCAGATATATAATTGAACAAGGGAAGATGATTCTAATATCCTTTTCATATAATTGAGACTATTGTTTTTGATATTATGCTGAAACTCAGTAAGTAGTAAACTCCTAAAGGTTAGTTGTTATATGCAACCTGCAAACATGTCCATAACCTATTCTTGCCCTGTTTCATTAAAATCCACTGGCTTGTCTTGCACTTTGATGTTTTCCTCATGAATTGTAAATTTTACATTGTTTATTTGGAAGATATTTGCTCACAGAATTATGCAGATCTTTCAAATTTAGACACCTTCCATTATAAAATGTAAAAATATATATATCATTCATTAATATCTTCACCAACTTCATCAGAAAAATTTTCAAGCTTTATAAAGTGGTCCAGACTACAGTGGCAAATGAAAATTGTCCAAACTTCTAATTTTCATATAAATCTAAAATTTTATTATTTCTCTTTTTTGAAACAACAGGCTCACTTTGTTCATTTTCCAGAGAATATATGCCAAACACCCAACTCTGAATAATCATTAAGTTATTCTTTCAAGTGAAAATGGTGTTAATTGAAAAATGCAGCTAGTTCAGCTTACAACTCAAATAATTGCACAACATTTTGAAATGACCATTGTATATCAGTGTCCAGCATAAGTGCTTTAATATATATTTCTTTCTTGCCACAAAGAATATTTAAAGCTTGAGTAAGCAAGAGTCACAATTTAACAAAATTAATAACTTCACTGTTTTGTTAAAGACACTATTAAATAAGATATTCTCTCTCTCTCTCCCTTTGTCTCTCCCTGTCTTTCTTGCTCTCTCTCTTAAATGCAACTGCCTGGCTGTGAAAAATCCAGTAATTACTTATGTAGTTTTGTGCCAATGCCTTGATTGATGCTAAGTTTATCTACTATTACTTGTGTAAAATCAATGCAAATGTCAGCATAGTGAAAAAAGGCAAGTTATGTCAGAGTATGTTTTGAAAATAGTTTTGATCTCCTGGACTCTCTGAAATAGTCCTAAGAATCCCCAGGGATCCATGGAACAAATTTTGGGAATCACTATTGTGGCTCTAGAGGCTTAAAAGATAATCTGGCAGAAAAAAAAATACATATAAAGATTAAAACATCACATGTTTATCAACAACACCTAATTATTTACTCTCTGCTGCCTAAACATGACTTCTTCTTTTAGTCTCCACACCACTGGACCCTTAGACAAGTAAGGTAGATAATGAAACACCTGGAAACACAAGTCATGGGGGCACTGTGACATTCACTTGTCTCTGAGGTCCAGTCTGGTGGTAGAATCAGTAACATACTACTTCACTCTTACTGGTTTCAGTACATTGTGCTTTCAAATCTCTGGAACTGCAATGTCCAATATGATGGTCATTAGCCTAACGTGGTTATTCCAACTAAACTTAATTAGTATTAAATTAAATAGCATTAAAAATTTAGTTGCTCAGTTGAATTGTCAGATTTCAAATGCTCAGTATTACACGTGGTTACTGGATATTATATTGATTAGAACAGACAGAGAGACTTTTCATCATCACAGAAAATTCTCTTAGGTAGGGTTAGGGTGGACTATCTTGCTCTTTTTACCCTCATCATAATTTACTGCTTTCCCCTTACCCTAGTGACCATCATAGGAGGAATTCTGTATCACCAGCTTTATTAACAGTTCTTTGCTCTGTTTTCATCTTTTGTTTAACATCAACCTCCATGAGCACACCCGACCCAATACACTAGGCTCATTCTTTGATGTCCTATATTTCCAATGACTGTCACCTACAGGTCACTTCTTAAACAACCCAGAACTGCTCCATTTCTAAAACCTTAAAATTCACTGTCTCATTTCTCAGATCACATATTCCAATCTTCTAGCTCCTACTAACTTATTTCCATCTCCCTTCTATTTGAACTCATTAACATTCAAGTTAATGGAGAAGACTCTTGAGAATCTCTTGGACAGTAAGGAGATCAAACCAGTCAGTCCTAAAGGAAATCAACCCTGAACATTCACTGGAAGGACTGATGAGAAAGCTGAAGCTCCTATACTTTGACCACCTGATATGAAGAGCCAATTCATTGGAAAAGACCCTGATGCTGGTAAAGATCGAAGGAAGGAGGAGAAGCGGGCAACAGAGGATGAGATGGTTGTTATATTTTACATTTCCCTCTCTTTTTTAAAGTTACTATCAGTATAATAAATTCTGACATGTAAAATATTTTTAATTCCAGTAGTTATACTAATAGGACTTTTAGTTTAATCTCTCTTCTTCACTTTCTCTAAACCATCCTTCATATATGCAGCACATCTTTATAGCATAGAAGAACAGAATTAAAAGTGACCCAAACAGTTTATTAGCCAGTCAACACCAGTTTTAGGTAAGTTTGAACTTAAAAGCAATGTCAAAAGGTTATTACATGTAAGCAATGGTATGGAAGTCTAGCCTTTATCATGGCAGACATAAACACACACACACACACACACACACACATACAAACTCCAGGTCCAAAACTAGAATCTAGGAGCCAGGAATTGACCAAGGACTTTTGCTCTACTTCTGAAGACAAAAGGCATATAATAACAAACTTAGGGAAAATTTAAACTAACTTGATGTTCAAAGAGAAAAAGTGGAATAAATACTTGGGATCTGCCTATCTTTTATAGCCACCCCCCCCATTCCTTTTCAGCCACATAATCTTTTTTATTTTTACTTATCATAATTAGTGCTTCCTGTCATGAATTTATGTATGCATAGGTTGTCTGTCTCCTCCATTAGAATATTAACTCTCTGAAGGCATCCCCTTTGATTTGCTCAAAATGCCTTCCATCTAGAATAATATAACATAGCTTTTCTGCTCAAGAAATATTTGGGTGAATGACCAAATACAGAACATAGCTGCTCTTTACAAAAGAACATACAGTTGCTCTTTACAAAAAAAAAACACAAAAAAATTAAGCTCTTCCATATGAGAAATAGAACGTTAAATACTGAGAGACTCAATTCCTAGGCAGGTTGATAAGAAGTCTGGGGTTCTTGAGGAGATACGGGTCTAGAATTCTTAAGGAGGAGGAATAGACAAACACCTTTTTTTTTTTTCTCTCTCTCTCTACATTCTTTAGTCTTAGTCACATAAAACGTTTTTTTTCTTTAAGCCTGGAACTGATGATTACACAACAGACAGCTCAGTTTAAACTCTGCCGGAAGGATTATATAACGACAATGTATCCTGCTTGAGGACAGTTTCTCCTCCCCGAAAACCTTCTGATTAATTCTGTTTTCTTCAGTTCAGTTCAGTTCAGTCCCTCAGTCATGTCTGACTCTGTGTGACACCATGGACTGCAGCATGCCAGGCCTCCCTGTCCATCACAAACTCCCAGAGTTTACTCAAATTCATGTCCATTGAGTCGGTGATGCCACCCACCCATCTCATCCTGTGTCGTCCCCTTCTCCTCCTGCCTTCAATCTTTCCCAGCATCAGAGTCTTTTCCAATGAGTCAGTTCTTCACATCAGGAGGCCAAAGTATTGGAGTTTCGGCTTCAACATCAGTCCTTCCAAAAAATATTCACAACTGTCTTCCTTTAGAATGGACTGGCTGGATCTCATTGCAGTCCAAGGGACTCTCAAGAGTCTTCTCCAACACCACAGTTCAAAAGCATCAATTCTTCAGTGCTCAGCTTTCTTTAGAGTCCAACTCTCACATCCATACCTGATTACTGGAAAAACCATTACTTTCACTAGATGGACATATGTTGGCAAAGTAATGTCTCTGCTTTTTGATATGCTGTCTAGGTTGGTCATAACTTTTCTTCCAAGGAGTAAGCATCTTATAATTTCATGGTTGCAGTCACCATCTGCACTGATTTTAGAGCCAAAATAAATAAAGTCTGTCACTGTTTCCACTGTTTCCCTGTCTATTTGCCATGAAGTGATGGGACCAGATGCATAGATCTTAGTTCTCTGAATGTTGAGCTTTAAGCCAACTTTTTCAATCTCCTCTTTCACTTTCATCAAGAGGTTCTTTAGTTCTTCTTCACTTTCTGCCATAAGGGTGATATCATTTGCATATCTGAGGTTACTGATATTTCTCCTGACAGTCTTGATTCCAGCTTGTGCTTCATCCAGCCCCACTATTCTCATGATGTACTCTGCATATAATTTAAATAATCAGGGTGACAATATGCAAGCTTGACGTACTTCTTTCCTGATTTGGAACCAATCTGTTGTTCCATGTCCAGTTCTAACTGTTGCTTCCTGACCTGCATACAGATTTCTCAAGAGGCAGGCCAGGAGGTCTGGTATTCCCGTCTCTTTCAGAATTTTCCAGTTTGTTGTGATCCACACAATCAAAGGCTTTGGCCTAGTCAATAAAGCAGAAATAGATGTTTTTCTGGAACTCTCTTGCTTTTTAAATGACCCAGCAGATGTTGGCAATTTGATCTCTGGTTCCTCTGCCTTTTCTAAATCCAGCTTGAACATCTGGAAGTTCCTGGTTCACATAATGTTGAAACCTGGCTTGGAGAATTTTGAGCATTATTTTACTAGCATCTGTACTCCAAGGCCAAAGTTGCCTGTTACTCCAGGTATTTCTTGACTTCATACTTCTGCATTCCAGTCCCCTATAATGAAAAGGACATCTTTTTTGGGTGTTAGTTCTAGAAGGTCTTGTAGCTCTTCATAGAACCACTCAACTTCAGCTTCTTCAGCATTACTGGTTGGGGCATAGATTTGGATTACTGTGATATTGAATGTTATCTTAAATATTGTTAATATTGTAATAATTACTTTTATCTTAAAATGTATATTAGAGAGTGGGTCTGGTAAGATTTTTCTATTGTTAAGTTCTAATCCTGTTATCTTAAAATGTAAATTGTGGGAGTGGGTCTGGTAAAATTTTTACAACTTTGAGATGTTCTTTTGATTTATTGAACTCTTTATTGCCAAATTCAGACTTAAATTGAAGAAAGCAGGGGAAACCTCTAGACCATTCAGGTATGACCTAAATAAAATCCTTTACAATTATACAGTGGAAGTGAGAAAAAGATTTAAGGGACTAGATATGATAGACAGAGTGCCTGATGAGCTATGGGCAGAGGTTCATGACATTGCACAGGAGACAAGGGTCAAGACCATCCTCAAGAAAAAGAAATGCAAAAATGCAAAATGATTGTCTGAGGAGGCCTTACAAATAGCTGTGAAGAGAAGCAATAAACAAAGGAGAAAAGGAAAGATATACCCATTTGAATGCAGAATTGGAAAGAATAGCAAGGAGAGATAAGAAAGCCTTCCTCAGTGATCAGTGCAAAAAAATAGAGGAGAACAGAATGGAAAAGAGATCTCATCAAGAAAATTAGAGATACCAAGGGAACATTTCATGCAAAGATGGGCTCAATAAAGGGCAGAAATGGTATGGACCTAACAGAAGAAGAAGATATTAAGAAGAGGTGGAAAGAATACACAGAAGAACTATACAAAAAAATCTTCATGACCAAGATAATCATGATGGTGATCTATCTATGTGATCATCAGTTACATAGAGCCAGACTTCCTGGAATGTGAAGTTAAGTGGGCCTTAGGAAGCATCACCGCGAACAAAGCTAGTGGAGGTGATGGAATTCCAGTTGAGCTATTTCCAATCCTAAAAGATGATGCTGTGAAAGTGCTGCACTCAATATGCTAGCAAATTTGGAAAACTCAGCAGTGGCCATAGGACTGGAAAAGGTCAGTTTTCATTCCAGCCCCAAGAAAGGCAAAGCCAAAGAATTCTCAAACGACTGCAGAATTGCTCTCATCTCACATGCTAGCAAATTAGTGGTCAAAAGTTCCAAGCCAGGCTTCAACAGTATGTGAACACTGAACTTCCAGATGTTCAAGCTGGATTTAGAAAAGGCAGAGGAATGAGAGATCAAATTGCCAACATCCACTGGATCATCGAAAATGCAAGAGAGTTCCAGAAAACCATCTACTTCTGGTTTATTGACTAGGCCAAAGCCTTTGACAATGTGGATCACAATAAACTGTGGAAAATTCTGAAGGAGATGGGAATACCAAACCATCTGACCTGCCTCTTGAGAAATCTCTATGCAGGTCAGGAAGCAACAGTTAGAACTGGACATGGAACAACAGACTGGTTCCAATTAGGAAAAGAAGTACATCAAGGCTGTACATTGTCACCCTGCTTATTTAACTTATATTCAGAGTACCTCATGAGAAACACTGGGCTGGATGAAGCACAAGCTAGAATCAAGATTGGCAGGAGAAATATCAATAACCTCAGATATGCAGATACCACCCTTATGGCAGAAAGCGAAGAAGAACTAAAGAGCCTCTTGATGAAGGTGAAAGAGCAGAGGGAAAATGTTGACTTAAGCTCAACATTCAGAAAACTAAGATCATGGCATCTGGTCCCATCACTTCATGGCAAATAGATGGGGAAAGAGTGGAAGACTTTTTTTTTTTTACTCCAAAATCACTGCAGATGGTGATTACAGCCATGACATTAAAAGATGTTTTCTCCTTGGAAGGAAAGTTATGAACAACCTAGACAGCATACTAAAAAGCAGAAATATTACTTTGCTGACAAAGGTCCATCTAGTCAAGACTATGGTTTCTCTAGTAGTCATGTATGGATGTAAGAGTTGGACTATAAAGAAAGCTGAGCGCCAAAGAATTGATGCTTTTGAACTGTGGTGTTGGAGAAGACTCTTGAGAGTCCCTTGGACAGGAAGGAGATCCAGCCAGTCCATCCTAGAGGAAATCAGTCCTGAACATTCATTGGAAGGATTGATGCTGAAGGTGAAACTACAATACTTTGGCTACCTGCTGACTCAGTTGAAAAGACCCTGATGCTGGGTAAAATTGAGGGTAGGAGGAGAAGGGGACGACAGAGGATGAGATAGTTGGATGGTATCACCGACTCAATGGGCATGAGTTTGAATAAACTCCAAGGGTTGGTAATGGACAGGGAGGCCTGGCGTGCTGCAGTCCATGGTGGTGCAAAGAGTCAGACATGACTAAGTGACTGAACTAACGAACTATCTAATTTAAAAAGTATATAGCTCCCTTGCTAAAGACTAGTGAGCAGGCCACTCTCCAGCCCCTTTTAATGTCTATGTCAGAAGCTTTCTCCGTCCCTTCTCACTGTAATAAAACTTCTGCTACACCAGTTCCCTGAGTAGTCAAGCCTGATCTTTTTCCAGAAGCTAAATCTTCTTTGGAGGTCACAAATCTGACATCGTTCATCATAAGCTATAAATATTTTATAAGTATAGTTATTTAACGCTAAGAAAAACCTTAAAAATTAGGCCATATTTGTTTCATTTTAAAGAACAAGAAAAGTTGTTGCTGCTGCTAAGTCACTTCAGTTGTGTCCAACTCTGTGTGACCCCATAGACGGCAGTCCATCAGGCTTCCCCATCTCTGGTATTGTCCAGGCAAGAATACTGGAGTGGGTTGCCATTTCCTTCTCCAAAGAGAAGTTGAGTTACTGATATAAAATCAGAAGCTGATATAAAATTAGAGAGATAATTCTGGTTTAACAGCTTGAGATTCTCCATGAACCTGCTACCTCATGAAACTGGGGAGAAACATTTTCTAAGAAAAATCACTTTAAGTTTCTAGAAACCGTTTAAGAGCATACAGCAAAAGAAGAAACATTTCTTTAAAAAATACATACTAAAACTCAAAAAGAAGAGTCTGTGATACTTGAACGAAGACCCACTCCTTCCTTCCTCCTTGGGGCTCAGAGACTGAGATTCCACTCATTCAAAGTGTAACCCAGAACAGGGTCCATCTCCTGTGGCCCCCACTTGGAGGGCTATGTTCTCAGGAGCTGAGACCGTCAGCATTTTTATCCTACCCCCAGCTATGTGTTGTTGAGACTAAGTCTGGGCAAGTGTGACTAAGAAATGGGGGTGGGGGGGGTTCCCTTATTCTGCTTGACCCTACTCATTCCTCACCACAGCTGACAACACTAAAGCTCTCATTGCCCCTGCCTTATATTGTATGCTCCTTTTAAAAACCAATTACATTATCATCACAGTAATAAATGCATATAGTGGTAAAAAAAACCTTTCAAAATCTTTTACTGAAAAATAAAAGTTATTTTTCTTTCCATGTGATGAGGTTGTCACAAAAAATTCATTGACTGTTATTTAGCTAAGCGTTTGAAGAGACAGCATATCAACACCAACAGTGGATCAGGGAGGTAGAAACTTCAGTGCAGTGGAGACATGAATTGTTGCAGTAGGAAATCTCTGATTGAGAGAAAAGGCTGCATGTGGGGTTCCAGAGAGCATGGCTGCCTGGGATACGAGAGGAGAGAAAAAGAGGATGCTAAAAATAAATTGTCTGCTTTGCTATTTTGTCGTGGTTTGGTCCAAATACTGGTGATCAGTTCTTGGGTTAAGCAGAATCCTTTTCAGCTCAGAGAGAAGAGATATAGGTTAATGCAGGTGACCTTGCCCCACTGTCTGCAACCACTCAAAGCAAGAGACCCATGCAGTCTTTCCACATCTCCTGAATCAATCATTGGTCCCTGTATATTCTAAGGAGATAGCTAGGCACTTCCTTAACCAGAAAACCCTGAGGCAACCACATCAGACCCACGGTCATCTCTAGAGAACTGGTAGTGCCTGAAGGTTCCGAGCATGAACAGTATTATCATATTCTTAGATGAGCAGAAAGACAAATACGGCAACTGGGATTTAGAACAGCAACTCCCTAAGTGTGTTCCATACATCATTACCCCAGTAGATTCTCCTTAGGAAAAAAAAAAGGGGGGGGGGTTGGATCTATTCCATCAAAAGCCTTAATGTACTGATTTAAAAAAAAATAAAGTTTATACCTATCATGTAAAATAAGCACATTAGATTATGGAATAAAAGTAACAGGTCCAACAAAATTCTGATTTTTCCCTGGTGTTAACTCCTTGATGCTTTCAACAAATATTAAATTCTGACATAATTTTCCTTCCCAGTTTTGCTGGTGTCCCAAACATGTATTTTATTTGCCTAATGGTTAATGGTTGTTCTGGCACAGGTTTGACAGCTAAATAATTTGGGGAAGTGAGGCATTTTCTCTAGAAGATCCATAATGCATGTGAGTATATTAATGAGTCTGACAGCTCACTGGAGAGGAAAATGTGCAAACTTAACATAGTGTTTCCAAATTGTATTTGACCTTAGAACCCATTTTTGACAGTATACGTATTAGTATTCTTTTGAACTAATGGTCTGCAGAAGATATTTGGATATTACTGCTTAGAGGACTGAAGTTGGACAAGGCAGGCATTGGGCCCTCACAAGCCCCATCGTATCCAACATTCCACACAAATAGACATGATGGCACCAAAGATTAATCTTTTAAGACATCTGTTCTCTTAACATGGAACATAAATCCTAACCATCTAAATATACTTGCTTTTTTTTCCAGATAAAATATTTTCTGTACCTAACTGTAGGATAACATCAGTGGTGCTATTTTAATTGTCACTTGATATCATCTCAGAAGCAGCTGGCTATGTTTTGAGTGTGATAAAATTGACAGAAGTTGTGTATGTGTAATGTAATTTGTGATTCTCTAAAGTTTTGACTTGTGTTCTTGAAAAGTGCCATGTGCCTCAATAGATGATAAATCACTGAAGAGATTTGAGATTGTAACAATCTGTTATTGACCAGATGAAGAGTAAGTAAATGGGAATTATGTGTAAACTGAAAGACAAGCAAAAATCAGAAATTCTCTTGGTTTAGAAATACTATATGCAGTACTACAAGACCTTGGCAAAGTATAACCCAATGTTATGCATAAACATTTTCTCTGATAAACATAATAAATACAGGGATACTCTAGGAGTAGAGTAACGCCATCTTGGAAGATGAATTCAACTGTATTATATACCGTGTGTCAGTCGATCAGTCATGTCCAGCTCTGTGCAACCCCATGGACTTTAGCCCAACAGGCTCCTCCGTCCATGGGATTTTCCAGGCAAGACTACTGGAGTGGGTTGCCATGACCTTCTCCAGGGGATTTTCCTGATCCAGGGATCAAACCCAGGTCTCCTGCACCATCTGAGCCACTAGTGAAGATCTGTATTATGTACTAATTACATGGTAATAATGGTGAGCTTGGAGGTGACAGCACTGCCTAACTCTGCTGGAGATGTATTTTGAGATATTTTTCTCGTATAATTTATAGATATGTGTTGACTCATTGCTCTCATTCCATTTTTTCTTGCTACCAATGGCATGAAATAAAAAGAGATGGCTAACATTCAGGGTTCAATCTATGACCTTGGAAAAGACATAGCCAACCTGCTCAAGTGAGAATTATAATACCGTTAGTTAACATAGAGCTTTGCCCAGCTGAGTCAATAAACTACAATATATGTTTTCACAATGTACATAGTATAATTCTTAGTATCTCTTCTTCTGTCTTGATCGTCAGAGCTAAATGGACATGAAAAAAAATCTAAACTCACTATGTATCTCATTATCAACAGAAGACCTTATCCAGTGCTTATATAATATTTTTAAATGAATAATAACTTGCTGCTATTAAGTACTTGCGTGCCTGCTTAATCCCTTCAGTCATGTCTGACTCTTTGTGATCCTATTGTCTGTAGCCTTTCAGGCTCCTCTGTCCATGGGATTTTCCAGGCAAGAATGCTAGAGTGGGTTGCTAAACCCTCCTCCAGGGGATCTTGCCAAGCAAAGACCTGAGACTAATTTATTTAAAAAAATCACACACATTACTTTCAATTATTTGATGACATATGACGTGGAACAGCTTTTCATATGCTTTTTTGTCACCTATCTTCTTTGGTGAAGTGTCTGTTAAGATCTTTAGTCCACTTTATAAAAAATGAATATTTATTTCTTTGGCTGCACCAAGTTTTAGTTGTCATATGCAGGATCTTCAATCTTTATTGTGGCATGTGGGATCTCGGTCCCTGACCAGGGTTCGAACCAGGGTCCCTACATTGGGAGAATGGAGTCTTAGCCACTAGGTCATCAGGGAACCGTTAGGTCCACTTTTTAATCAAGTTGTAAGTAAACTCTTTGTATACCCAAAATTTTAGGAATAAAAACTACTTAATGGCATCGGTGTATGTTTCATCCTCTATTTTGTGAAGTAGGAGAGACTATCCATTGTTTTTCTTAATTTTGCAAACAAAACATATCTTAAAACACAGCCTAGAAAATTTCTTCCTTGTAAGCACACACCACTGAGCACTCAGCCCTCAGAGGCTGCTGGATTATTTCATTGGAATGGACTAAAGATGGGAAAGTATTTTGTGTTAATTAACACTTCTTTTATTCAATTCTAGCATAAATAAAAAGAATCCTCATATTGGGATAGATAGAAAGTAAGTCTGAATTTTTCTATAAATAATATCTAATATTATGAAACACTTCATTAAATCTATTAAGTATTAAATAAACCATCTATAGAAAATTTCTGGACAGAAATCATAAAGTTTTATCCCTTACTATAGACAAAAACATTGACTGAATATTGTATATAGGAAAAAAAGTCAAGTCTTATGTAATCTATCCCACACAAAAAAAGTCTTTATTTCTGGAAAAAAAATTTTATATATTTAGATAATATTCATATTTTTGAAAATATCAATCCTTATACACAGTAGAAAATCTAACACAATGCATGATACAAGGTATATACCATAAATATTAATAGATAACATCATTTTTCAGAAAATAAAATTTTTCTTTACATGATTTTAAATATACTGTCTACTAAAGGTGATTATTTCTATATTCTCTATCCAAACATCCACTGGAATGCTAAGCTGAGAAAGTCAGTAGAGAAAATGTGTATCATGTTTCTAACTTCTTTAGACATTTCTCAGAGTGAGAAAAAGAAACCTTCATCTGTCACTTTCACTCTTCCTTTTCTTATCATTCTAAGTATCATCAGTTAAATGGGTCTTGTCTAAACCATCCTTAAACTCTCTCTGTCACAATGACTTCTTGATTTAGCATAACCTGCTAATGGTCACTCCCGAGGCCACCACAAAATCTCTCCCTTGACAATGCTCAGGCCCTGACAAAGTTCTAAGCCTTGTAGAGAAGATTCTCTCATCTGACAGACCTATATAAGTATCTCACTCTCTAATTCAAAGCTCTGTTTTATTTGCTCATCCCCTCTTCTCACTTGACTTTATTTTTGTTCTTTAGCCTCTAAGTTGTGTCTGATTCCTTGTGATCCCTTGGGCTGTGGCCCACCAGGCTCCTCTGTCCATGGGATTCTCCAGGCAAGAATATTGGAGTGGGTTGCCATTTCCTTCTCCAGGGGATCTTCCCGACCCAGGGATCGAACCTGCATCTCCTGTATTGGTGGCAGATTCTTTATCACTGAGCCACCAAAGAAGCCATTCTCACTCAACTATAATTTCTAAAACAGTGCATGATTTATTCCACATTTATTCCCATAAAATACAATTTGACTTCATTTTTTATGTTTGACCTGTCATCGTTTCAGTTGCTCGTCTATTTGCTGTTGCCCTACATACGGCAACCAAGATAAGAGTGTCTGTGTGCCATTCATCCTGTGAAGGCAGTGGTAACCTCCCTGGCAAACCCCAGGCAGCATGCGGGTCTCCCCGGTCCATATCCAATCACTACAAGTACCCAGTGCACCTCTCTGCCTTGCTTTTTCTTCACCCCTTAAGGAGCTTGAACCCTTCATCTTGGGAAATCCTTTCATGGTTTACTATCTCAGTAATAAATTCTATTTCACATCTATTGACATCCATATGTCATTTGTCCTGGCATCCATTATACATTCCTAGGGGGATGGATTTATAGCAGATGTTAGTCACACATATAAAATATTTCTTATACATTTATTTGTGCCAATTAATCTTATCCCTGTCAACCATACATTTTTTTAGAAAATGTTAAAAGCATGCCTTAATTTTTTTGTGTCCAATGCAGGTATTTATGTAACTTTTTATATAGTAGATAAGTTTATATTTATGTATAATAGATAATATATATAAAAGTATACACTATGTAATCATTTATATAAATGTATAATTAATGTCTAGCTATACAAATATTCTCTGTCTTTCCAGGAAAATTATTAATAGTAAAGGCTATTTTTCTATGATTAGAATATTAAAATAGATATTTAATAGATCATTTTTAATTTGGAGGTAAATGGATTTAATTAAAATAGAAAGAATGAGGAAACAATATATTTCCTTAAAGTCTAAAAACTAATTATATATCTTATATTTGACTGCCAAATACTATATCTGGGCAATATAACATTAATTTTTGTTCATACAATATCTTGTTTTATAACTTGTCTTAGTATATACATATGCTTCAAAGTCTTATCCCTCTTACAGAATTCTTTTCAAGCTTCCTTTTTTCATTTTGATCTCCTGATATGCTGATCATGGGCATAGCTCTGTGTGGATCAGCAGCCAGCCCTCTGCAGTTACAAGGTTTTTAACCTCATCTCTTTTTACTATGAGTTACTGTGATTTACAGACTATTTCCTATGAAGAAGTATCTTTTTATTGTTAGAATTTACATCAGTCACACATTATTGCAGACATCTGGAAGACAGAAGAAAACAATTCTATTTCAAAAATGCCTCAAAGCCCAAGCAACAGGATTCTATAGCATATAGAATAAAATCTATATGCTATAGATTCTATAGCATAAAAGCACAACAGATAAAGAGGTAACAACACTCCGTATTTCTTACTGAGATTATTAACACTGAGAGTATAATCACACATTTCATCTCATGTGATGAACATATCAATTATCCAGATCATTTTCAGTTAGGGATCATGGATTAATTTTTCTTTTGACAATCATTGTTTCAGTATTTTTCACATTTACATGATCCAAACAAGAGTTCTGTGCAAATATGATATCAAACTTGAATGATGATAAAATTACCATGGCACAAACATAAGCCCTTTCATGATCACTGTCTTATCGTGGTTAAGAGGCTTGTGTAACTCAATGACTTATGAGCCATGCCATGCAGGGCCACCCAAGATGGACAGGTCATAGCAGAGTTCTGACAAAATGTGATCCTCTGAAGGAGGGAATGGCAAATCACCACAGTATACTTTCTGTGAAAACCTCAAGAACTGTATAAAAGGCCAAAAAGATATGATACCAAAAGATGAGTCCCCCAGGTTGGAAGGTATCCAGTATGCTAATAGGGAAGAGTGGAAGAGAATTATTATTAGCCCCAGAATGAATAAAGAGGTTGGGCCAAAGTGGAAACAATGCTCAGCTGTGGATGTGTCTGGTGATGAAAGTAAAATCTGATGCTGCAAAAAACAGTACTATATAGGAACTGGTATGTTAGGTCCATGCATCAAGGAAAATTGGACATGGTCAAGCAGGAGATAATAAGAATAAACATCAACATCCTAGGAATCAGCAAACTAAAACAGACAGGAATGGGGGAATTTAATAAAGATTACAGAAAAATTGATGCTTTTTTTGAACTATGGTGTTGGAGAAGACTCTTGAGAGTCCCTTGGACTGTAAGGAGATCCAACCAGTCCATCCTAAAGGAGGTCAGTCCTGGGTTTCATTGGAAGGACTGATGCTGAAGCTGAAACTCCAATACTTTGGCCACCTCATGCAAAGAGTTGACTCATTAGAAAAGACTCTGATGCTGGGAGGGATTGGGGGCAGGAGGAGAAGGGGATGACAGAGGATGAGATGGCTGGATGGCATCACCGACTCGATGGGTATGAGTTTGAGTAAACTCCGGGAGTTGATGATGGACAGGGAGGCCTGGGGCGCTGAAATTCATGGGGTCACCAAGAGTCGGACATGATTGAGCGACTGAACTGAACTGAACCTTTATTTCTACTAATGTGCATAAAAATCCCATAGAAGAAATGGAGTAGCACTCATAATCAACAAAAGAGTCCAAAATACAGTTCTTGGGTACAATTTCTTAAATGATAGAATGATCTTGGTTCATTTCTGAAGCAAGCCATTCAACATCACAGTAATCCAACTCTATGCACCTATCCCCAATGCTGAAGATGCTGAAATTAATCAGTTCTATGAAGAACTAATGGAGAAGGCAATGGCCCCCCACTCTAGTACTCCTGTGTGGGAAATCCCATGGATGGAGGAGCCTTGTAGGCTGTAGTCCATGGGGTCGTGAAGAGTCAGAGATGACTGAGTGCCTTCACTTTCACTTTTCACTTTCATGCATTGGAGAAGGAAATGGCAACCTACTTCATTGTTCTTGCCTGGAGAATCCCAGGGATGGTGGAGCCCGGTGGGCTGTGATCTATGGGATCGCACAGAGTCAGACACACCTGAAGCAACTTAGCAGCAGCAGCAGCAGCATGAAGAACTAGAAGACCTCCCAGAAGTAACACCTTAAAAAGATGTTCTATTCATCACTGGGAATGGGAACGCAAAAGTAGGAAGTCAAGATATACCTGGAGTAACAGGCAAGTTTGGCCTTGGAGAACAAAATGAAGCAGGGCAAAGGGTAACTGAATTCTGCCAGGAAAATGCACTAGTCATAGAAAATACTCTTCTTCAACAACACGAAACAACTTTACACATGGACATCACCAAATGGTTAATACCAAAATCAAATTGATTACATTCCTTGTAGCCAAAGATGGCGAAGCCACATACAGTCAACAAAAACATGACCTGGAGCTGACTGTGGCTCAGATCATCAGCTTCTTAAAGAAAAATTCAGGCTTAAATGAAAGAAAATTGGGAAAAACACTAGGCCAGCCAAGTACGACTTAAATCAAATCCGATATGAATGAGACAGTCAATTCCTAGGCAGGTTGATAAGAAGTCCCGGTTCCCTGAAGAGGAGAAAGTGGTCTGGGCTCTCAAGGAGGAGGAAAGGGCAAACGTTTTTTCTATATACCTTAGTAAGGATTATATAACAATAATGTATCCTGCTTGAGGGCATATTTCATCTCCCTGAAAAACCTCTGACTAGTCCTGTTATCTTAAAATGTATATTATGGCAATGGGCCTAGTAGGATCTTTACAAACTTGAGACATTCTTTTGATTTATTGTAATAACCAGTTAAAAAGTATATCATTACCTTGCTAAGACTAGGGATGGGGGGCACTCTCCATCCCACTTCTGATGTCTATGTCAGAAGTTTTCTCTGTCCCTTTTCTTACTTTAATAAAACTCTGCTACACAAAAGCTCTTGAGTGATCAAGCCTGGTCTCTGGTTCCAAAGGTAAATCTTCTTCTTCAGATATCACGAATCTGACATCATTCACTGTAAGCTATCATGAATTCGTAGTTCACTTCAGTTCATTCGCTTAGTTGTGTCCAACTCTTTGTGACCCCATGGACTGTAGCACACCAGGTCTCCCCATCCACCACCAACTCCTGGAGTTTACTCAAACTCATGTCCATTGAGTCAGTGATGCCATCCAACCATCTCCATCCTACTGTCGTCCCCTTCTACACCTGCCCTCAATCTTTCCCAGCATCAGGGTCTTTTCCAATGAGTCAGCTCTTCGCATCAGGTGGCCAAAGTATTAGAGTTTCAGCTTCAGCATCAGTCCGTCCAATGAATGTTCAGGACTGATTTCCTTTAGGATGGACTGGGTGGATCTCCTTGCAGTCCAAGGGACTCTCAAGAGTCTTCTCCAACACCACAGTTCAAAAGCATCAATTCTTTGGCACTCAACTTTCTTTATAGTGCAACTCTGACATCCATACATGACTACTGGTAAAACAATAGCTTTGACTAGATGGACCTTTGTCAGCAAAGTAATGTTTCTGCTTTTTAATATGCTGTCTAGGTTGGTCATAGCATTTCTTCAAGGAATAAGCATCTTTTAATTTCATGGCTGCAGTCACCATCTGCAGTGATTTCGGAGCCAAAGTAAATAAAGTCTGTCACTGTTTCCACTGTTTCCCCATCTATTTCCCATGAAGAGATGGGGCTAATGATTTTAGTTTTTTGAATGTTGCGTTTTAAGCCAACATTTTCACTCTCCCCTTTCACCTTCATCAAGAGGCACTTTAGTTCTTCTTCGATTTCTGCCATAAGGCACTTTAGTTCTTCTTCGCTTTGGTGTCATCTGCATATCTGAGGTTACTGATATTTCTCCTGGCAATCTTGATTTCAGCTTGTGCTTCATCCAGTCCAGCATTTCTCATGATGTACTCTGTATATAAGTTAAATACTCAGGGTGACAAAACACAGCCTTGACATACTCCTTTCCCAATATAGAACCAGTTTGTTGTTCCATGTCTGGTTCTAACTGTTGCTTCTTGACCTGCATACAGATTTCTTAGGAGGTAGGTCAAGTGGTCTGGTATTCCCATGTCTTGAAGTATTTTCCACAGTTTGCTGTCATTCACACAGTCAAATGCTTTGGCATAGTCAATAAAGCAGAAGTAGATGTTTTTCTGGAACTCTCTTGGTTTTTCAAAGAGCCAATGGATGTTGGAAATTTGATCTCTGGTTCCTCTGCCTTTTCTAAATCCAGCTTGAACATCTAGAAGTTCATGGTTCATGTACTGTTGAAGCCTGGCTTGGGCAATTTTGACCATTACTTTGCTAGCATGTGAAATGAGTACAATTGTGTGGTAATCTGAGCATTCTTTGGCATTGTCTTTCTTTGGGATTGGAATGAAAACTGACCTTTTCCAGCCCTGTGGCCACTGCTGAGTTTTCCATATTTGCTGGCATATTGAGTGCAGCACTTTCACAGCATCATCTTTTAGGATTGGAAATAGCTCAACTGGAATTCCATCACCTCCACCAGCTTTGTTTGGTTTTAGTGATGCTTCCTAAGGACCACTTGACTTCACATTCCAGGATGTCTGACACTAGGTGAGTGTTCACACCATCATGATATCTGGGTCGTGAAGATCTTTTTTGTATAGTTGTTTTGTTTATTCTTGCCACCTCTTCTTAATATCTTCTGCTTCTGTTAGGTCCATATACCATTTCTGTCTTTCCATTTTATTGTTTTCCTCTATTTCCTTGCATTGATATCTGAGGAAGGCTTTCTTATCTCTCCTTGCTCTTCTTTGGAACTCTGCATTCAAATGGGTATACCTTTCCTTTTCTCCTTTTCTTTCACTTCTCTTCTTTTCATAGCTACTTGTAAGGCCTCCTCAGACAACCATTTTGCCTTCTTGCATTTCTTTTTCTTGGAGATGGTCTTGATCAGTGCCTCCTGTGTAATGTCAGGAACCTCATCCATAGTTCTTCAGGCATTCTGTCTATCAGATCTAATCCCTTGAATTTATTTGTCACTTCCACTGTATAATTGTAAGGGATTTGATTTAGGTCATATCTGAATGGTCTAGTGAGAATTTGCAGTAAAGGTAACAAATAGATTCAAGGAACTAAATCTAGATAATATTGTACCTGAAGAATTATGGACAGAGGTCTATAATATTGTACAGGAGGTGGCAAACAAAACCATCCTGAAGAAAAAGAAAAGCAAGAAGGCAAAGTGGTTATCTGTGGAGACTATGAATATCGGAAAAACAAAGAGACGTGAAAACCAAGGGAGAGAGGGAGAGGTACATCCAATTAAATGCAGATTTTCAAACAATAGCTAGAAAAGACAAAAAAGCTTTCTTCTATGAACAGTGTTTAATAATAGAAGAAAACAACAAAAGGGAAAAGACTAGAGATCTCTTTAGGAAAACTGGAAACATCAAGGGAGCATTCCACCCATAGATGGTCACAGTAAAGGATAAAAATGGTAGAGATCCAGTAGATGCTGAAGAGAGCAAGAAGAGATGAAAAGACTACATGGAAGAACTATATAAAAAAGATCTTAATGAATCGATTACTACGATGGTGTGGTTAGTCACCCAGAGCCAGACATTCTGGAGTGCGAAGTCAAGTAGGCCTTGAGAAGCACCGCTGTTAATACAGGTAGTGGATGCGATGGAATTCCAGCAGAAATATTCAGATCCCTAAAGGAGGATGTGATCAAGGTTTTGCATTCATTATGTCAGCAAATTGGGAAGACCCAGCAGTGGCCATAGGACTGAAAAAGGTCAATCCTCATCCCAATCTCCAAGAAGGGTAGTACTAAAGAATATTCAAACCACCAAACAATTGCACTCATCTCCCATGTTAGTAAGGGTATGCTCACAGTCCTCCGAGCTAGGCTTCAGCATTATGTGAACCGAGAACTTCCAGATGTTCAAGCTGAGTTTAGAAATGTCAGAGGTACTAGAGATCAAATCACCTACATTCACTGGATCATAGCAAAAGCAAGAGAATTCCAGGAAAAAAAATAAAAATAAAAAACGTACTTCTGTTTCATTGACTATATTAAAGCCTTTAACTATGTGGGTCATAACAAAATGTGGAAAACTGTTAAAGAGATGGGAAAGTCAGACTATCTTACCTGTCTCCTGAGAAACCTGTATGCAGGTCAAGAAGCAACAGTTTGAACCCAATATGGAACAACTGATTGATTCAAGATCGAGAAAGGAATACAACAGGGCTGTCTGCTATCACCCTGTTTGTTTCACCTATAAGCTGAGCACATCATGAGAAATGTTGGGCTGGGTAAGTTACAAGTTGGAATCAGCACAGGAGGGAGAAACTTCAACAACCTCAGATATGCAGATGATACCACTCTAATGGCAGAAAGTAAAGAGGAACTAAAGAGCCTCTTGATGAGGGTGGAGGAGGGGGGTGAAAGAGCCGGCTTAAGACCAAATAGTAAAAAAAAAAAAAAACACCTAAAATCATGGCATCTAGCCCCATTACTGCACGGCAAACAGAAGGGGGAAAGGTGGAAGTAGTGATAGATTTCCTCTTCTTGGGCTCCAAAATCACTGCTGATTCTGACTACAGCCATGAAATCAGAAGACAATTGCTTCTTGGCAGGAAAGCAATGACAAACCTAGTGTGTTGACAAGCAGAGACATTACTCTGCTGACAAAGGTCTGTACAGTCACAGCTATGGTTTTCCCAGTGGTTGTGTATGGTTGTGGGAGATGGACAGTAAATAAGGCAGATTTCCAAAGAATTGATGCCTTCAAACTGTGGTGATGGAGAAGACTCCTGAAAGTCCACTGGACAGCAAGGAGAACAAACCAGTCAATCGTAAGGGAGATCAACCATGAATATTCACTGGTAGGACTGATGCTCAAGCTGAAGCTCCTGTATTTTGGTCATCTGATGTATTTTGGTCAACAAACAACTAATTGGAAAAGTCCCTGATGCTGGGAAAGATTGAGGGCAGAAGGAGAAGAGGGTGTCCCGAAATGGCTGGATGGCATCACTGATGCAAAGAACATGAACTTGGGCAAACTCTGAAAGATGGTGTGGGGCAGAGAGGCTTAGGGTGCTGCAGTCCATGGGGTCACATGACTGGGCAACCCAACAACAACAACAACAAATAAAAGTGCATCAGAGCCAGGAGACAAAAGTTACAAGTGGTGCCGTAGCCTTGCAATTCTTGTCTTTCTTGAATCTTGTTTAAAATCATTAACATTTTTTGTCAAGTAATTTCCCTTTTATTTGACTGTCATGGAATTCTTTCCAAAATAAATCTAATAACCCTATGACTAAATAGTTATCTCAGAAACTGAAGTGTCATTTCCTGTTCTCAGCATACTTATGATCAATTTTTAAAATGCAAGCAAAAGTTACCTGCAGGCAAGTGAAATTGAATTAAAATTTATGAAAATATATACCTCAAAGATTTTACATGTGTTGAAATATTTCAGTTTCTAAATTAACTGAAACAAGTAGTCTAAACTTGCAAGGGGAAAAACTTGATAATGACTTAGTGAATCATGATTTTAGCACATATCTAATAAAGAAAACAATTGGTAAACTCATAAGAAGAGACTAGTGTGTCAATGAGTTTATTAGACAAAAATGACAATTTTATATAAACAATAACTTTGAAGGAGAAGTAAAGAGGAAATGCTTTCATTCTAAGAATGAGTCTTAGAAATGTTTAGGATGACTTGAGCCCTTTACCGACTTTCTATCCTAACAAGTCTTAAAAAAAGAATGCAGTACACTCAGATTGGTGCCTTTCTTCAAGAGTCCCCTTTTTCTATAAATGGCCCTATACACAGGAAACACGTGCGTGCATGCATGCTCACTATGTTCAGTCGTGTCCAACTGTTTGAGACCACAGGAAACACACTGACCCTTAAAGGTCATGTGACCTGGCTTCTACTCACTCAAGCTCATTTCCTTAAAAACTGTTTCAGCCTGAGTCAATCAGAGAAATTAGTCAAGGATTTGAAAATTCATAATGTAACATAAATATACTTGTTGGAGTAGAATTAATTTGCTAGACACTTCTTAAAGACAAGGTCCATGAATTTCTCTTGTTGAAATCCACCCAAAGTTCCTCATTCAATCTTTCTCTTGACCTGTGTTTTCCAGCTCTTTGATTCCTAATTTCTACCCCCACTGTTTTACAAACAAACCCACGTTGTTGTTATGGCTGTTACTTTGTCCAGAGCTGGTTTCTGTTGCCTACTGATAAAATGGAACTTTAAGTTACACAGATATTGTTACCAGAGAGTGAATTGTAAGCAAAAGATCTTTAGGCACATGAGAGAATATTAGCAATGGAATATCAGGCCAAGAAAAACTGAAATATATTGAGTTCTTATTTTAAGATGGCAAGTATTCTATAGTACAAAAGGGCAAAATAGGTCAATAAGTTTCTGTTCTGTGATCCACTGACCACGAGTTCATTGAGGCTAAAACTCTGAAGATTTGAACAAATGACACTGTGGAAAATTTAAAGCATATATTCCCAATAGCATTAAATAACAGAAAACAAAAGCTTCAAAGACAGATTTTAAATTCTGGACAGATTTCATGGAATCAATTCAAAATTCTAAGGGTGGTAAGAATAGGTCTAGTCCACCTACAAGTAGAAACGTGTGGTAGTCAGCTTCTGTCACTGTGTCCTGGAAGGGCAATGACAGAACTCCAAGTAGCACATTTTCCTGATCTACTTTAACTTGAAGAAGAGATTAACTAGCCAGTGGTTAACAGTGTAATCAAGCAGTCAGAGCTTCAGATGAAAGATGGAGGATTAACAGCAATGTGACTGGAAAGAAAGGTTGTAAATGAACCTTTTGTGTTGGTCCCTGAACTTGAATATATCTTTGCAAATGCTTGTCAAAAGAACCTTTCAAGAAGAAAGTCTTAACAACCAAAAGGAATAAGAGGTCCTATTCTGTGGGTATCATTTATCTTTCCTTGTCATCCAGGTCACAGCTTGATCCTAAAATAGTGACTGTGGGGACAGGGAAGTATACTATGCATGGGCATGATGACATAGACTTTCAACAAAGGCAATCCTACCACTACTACAGATTATATTGTTACTGTTGAAACCCTGTTTGGCAGTTGGATATACAAGTTTTAGCAACTCAACTAGTCTTGATACTCCTTTATACTCCTTGATACTCAATTCCTGGCTCAGGAAGAACACCTGGCAAAGGGACAGGCTACCCACTCCAGTATTCTTGCCTGGAGAATCCCATGGACACAGGAACCTGGTGGGCTACAGCCCATGGGGTCACAAAGAGTTGGACATGACTGAGCGACTAAGCACAGAACAGCACAGGAGTTAAGTCAAGTCCTGAGTAGACGAGAAGAGTTTCACATTTTAGAAATAAGTAAAAATACCCCAAAGTTCAGACAACTAAGAACATGGCATCTGGTCCCATCACTTCATGGCAAATAGATGGGGAAACAATGGAAACAGTGAGAGACTTTATTTTGGGGGCCTCCAAAATCACTGCAGATGGTTACTGCAGCCATAAAATTAAAAGACGCTTGCTCCTTGGAAGAAAAGCTATGACCAAAAGAGACAGCATATTCAAAAGCAGAGACATTACTTTGCCAACAAAGGTCCATCTAGTCAAAGCTCTGGTTTTTCCAGTAGTCATGTATGGATGTGAGAATTGGACTATAAAGAAAGCTGAGCACTGAAGAATTGATGCTTTTGAACTCCGGTGCTGGAGACGACTCTTAAGAATCCCTTGGACTGCCAGGAGATCCAACTACTCCATTGCAAAGGAAATCTGTCCTGAGCATACATTGGAAGGACTGATGCTGAAGCTGAAATTCTAATACTTTGGCCAGCTGATGTGAAGAACCGACTCATTTGAAAATACCCTGATGCTGGGAAAGATTGAAGGTGGGAAGAGAAGGGACGGCAGAGGATGATATGGTTGGATGGCATCACCAATGTGATGGACATGACTTTAAGTAGGTTCCGGGAGTTGGTGATGGACAGGGAGGCCTGGCATGCGACAGTCCATGGGGTCGCGAAGAGTCAGACACAACTAAGTGACAAAACTGACTGAAATGATCCCAAAATAGATAAGAGCTTTGTGTGCTTGAGGAACTATCTGGTTGGTCTGAAGGAGAAGGTTTAGTGTGAGAAGGCCCTGGTCAGATTTTGCAGAGCCCTGGGGCCAAATTACAGGATTTGGAGTTCATCCCAAATCCAAGAGAGGGTTTTTAGGGATGGTGGTGCTACTTAATTTACTTAAATTTTCAGAAGACCACTCTGTTCCCTCTGAATAGAAAGTTGAACAAAGAATAATCCACAGATTTTAGGTACAAGATACTCAGGAAACCCAGTCGTCATCTGCAGTTGAATGCTGTGGGCAGCTGAGCAAACTGGCCCGAGACACCATCATATCAATACTTATCAGAGTGCATGTGGGGCATAGAATATCTGCACACTGCTCCAGTTGCTGATTTTAAAAGTTCCTTTGAAGCTTACTTAAACATTTAGATAATTGATTCATCATGACTCTTGGCTCTATAGCTCACAATAGGGAAAACTTATTTTGACTTGAAATGTTTGAACTCACATGCAAATAACCTCAACCATAGAATAACTTCAGCTTAACTCCTGTGGAGCATTTGACTTAGAGTCACATAGCACCCTCAGGGGACTGTCAAGGGCTGACTGGCTCCAAATACACACTTTGAAGTGGCTGAAATGAAGGATGGGAGGGGATTATATAAAACTCTATTTCTGTCTTGAAGCTTGTCTCCTAAAACAACAATCTTAGTATTCATAGAGTTGATACCTAGTTACTATTTCCAAGAGTAATTAGAAGGTGGGTTTAGAAAAGGAGCCTATTTAACATCTTTTTAAGGCTGGAATTTAATTGACCCTATTGCCATTCATAATCATTTGAATTACAAGTATTTCAGGTAACAGAAGAAGCACTTCTTTTGAAGAAGCACTTTTAGCACTGCTGCTGCTGGCTGCTGCTGCTAAGTCGCTTCAGTCGTGTCTGACTCTGTGCGACCCCATAGACGGCAGCCCACCAGGCTCCCCCGCCCCTGGGATTCTCCAGGCAAGAACACTGGAGTGGGTTGCCATTTCCTTCAATGCATGAAAGTGAAAAGTGAAAGTGAAGTCGCTCAGCCGTGTCCAACTCTTCTTGACCCCATGGACTGCAGTCCACCAGGCTCCTCTGTCCATGGCATTTTCCAGGCAAGAGTACTGGAGTGGGTTGCCATTGCCTTCGTGAAGAAGTGCTAAAAGCCTTCGATGTATTATAAGCTAATATAGGTTAGTTGTAGAAATAAACTTTCCATGAGTGAAAAGTTTGTGTGGTCACTGAAAAAAAGGCATGCATTATTTGCTGATATCATTCTTTACTGATATAATAGTGTATGGCAGTAACTCTTCATATAGTAGTTTTTCTAAAAGCTATATTTTCACTCATGCCACACCTTAGATTGCAGGATTGAATTATGCAACTTGAGAAAGATATTAAGGGAGCTTTAGGAGGCTAAGAGAGTAATAGATTTACTTTGGGTATTCTATGCTTTTGACGGTCAATTATCAATTGACTATGCCCTTAACAGTCAATTATCCTACCTTTAATTCAATCTATAATTTGTAATAATATAATTTATATATTGGTGGTAATGTATAATGTAACTTGTTTAATCTAATCTACTCTGTCTTGGTGATGAGAATAATATTTTGGAAGTGTAAGACATGTTTTCGTTAAGTTGCAAGGAGGTTAGTATCCAACATCTTTAGGATAGCATCTAACTCTTTAATATGGTAACAATGGCAAAAACAAACTTTCTAATTTTTGCTTCATTTTTTTCTTGCCATGCACACTGTTTCAGATTTCAAACTGCTTAAATGAATGTGCGGTGATATATCTGTGCCAAAGGCCAATGCCGGGGCCTGTCTGAAGTCAAGTCCTCTTGCCTTCCTTCCATCACAATCTGACAGAAAATTTACACACTATGTTTAATTGATTCATTGTCAGTATTTCCTATTAGACTATGAACTACATAAGCCCCAGTGTCAAACAGAATTTTTAATATATACCACTCAATTCATACTTAATGAATGTATAAATTGTGAATGAAGTACAGGTTCATTTAATTATGTAGCTTAGGGTTATAAACTTTAGTTAAATGAAAAATTAGTACAAATTAGTACAAATTTCATAAGCTAGAATATATACAGTTAAAAATTCCTTTCTATTTCTGGTTCTAATCATGAATGCATGGTGAATTTTTATTGGAAAGATTTTTAATCTACTGAGGCGATCATAACAGTTTTTTTTCCTTTACTCTTTTAATGTTAAACCATCCTCGCATCTCTGTCAAACCGTACTCATTTAAAATGCATTATTTTTATACATTGGTGGATTTAGTTTGCTGGTATTTTTCTTTTCTTTGGCTCAAAAATAAGATCAATTTCCTTTTCTTGTTCTTAATTTGTATGGAATTTTTAACAGAAATATATGAGCTTCATAAAATTATCCAAAGAATGTATTTTTTTTCTTTTGTTACTTTACCAAATTACTACAAGCTTAGTGACTTAAAACAACATAAACTTATTATCTTGCAATTCTATAAGCTAGAATTTTGACATGGGTTTCATTGGCTACTATAAAGGTTCTTAAAGAGATGGGAATACCAGACTATCTTACATGTCTCTTGAGAAACCTGTATGCAGGATAAGAAGCAACAGTTAGAACCAGATATGGAACAATGGCCTGGTTCAAAATTGGGAAAAGTGTACACCAAGGCTGCACATTTTCACCCTTCTTATTCAATTTCTATGTAGAGTACATCATGTGAAATGCCAGGCTGGATGAATCACAAGCTGGACTCAAGATTGCTTGGAGAAATATCAATAACCTCAGATATGCAGATAATAGCACTCTAATAGCAGAAAGCAAAGAGGAACTGAAGAGCCTCTTGGTAAAGGTGAAAGAGGAAACTGAGAAAGCTGGTTTAAAACTCAACATTCAAAAAGCTAAGATCATGGCATCCAGTCCCATCACTTTATGGTAAATAGATGAGGAAAAAGTGGAAACAGTAGCACATTTTATTTTCTTGGGCTCAAAATCACTGTGGACAATGACTGTAGTCATGAAATTAAAAGACATTTGCTCCTTTGAAGAAAAGCTATGACAAACCTAGACAGCGTATTAAAAGGCAGAGACATCACTTTGCTGACAAAGGTCTGTATAGTCAAAACGATGGTTTTTGTTGTAGCCATGTATGGATGTGAGAGTTAGACCAAAAAGAAGACTGAGCACCAAAGAGCTGATACTTTCAACCTGTGGTGCTGGAGAAGACTCCTGAGACTCTTGTGGACAGCAAGAAGATCAAACCAGTCAATCCTAAAGGTAACCAATTCTGAATATTCTTTGGAAGTACTGACGTTGAAACTGAAGCTCCAATGCTTTGGCCACCTGATACAAAGAGCCAGATCATTGGAAAAGACCCTGATGCTGGGAATGATTGAGAGCAGGAGGAGAAGGGGACAACAGAGGATGAGATTGTTGGATGGGATGGCCAACTCAATGGACATGAGTTTCAGCAAACTTTGGGAGATGGTAGAGGACAGGGAAGCCTTGCATGCTGCAGTCCACAACTGCAGTGAACAACAACATTATACTAACAGAATATTCTGAATTTGACTATACATTTATGTTTAATGGCATGCTGTATATTTTTATACATTTTTATATTACCAATTAGCTTTCTTTCATTTCAGCTTGTAGAACTCCTTTCAATTTTTTCTGTCAGGCAATGAAGGTGATGAATAACCTCAGCTTCTGTTTGTCTGGGAAAGTCTTTATTTCTTTTTCATTTCTGAGGAATAGCTTTGCTAAAAGAGTATTCTTGGTGGGCTACAATATGCTAGATAGAATATTTTCTTCCAGTACTTTGACTATGTTATTTTATTCTCTCCTAGGCTGTAAAGTTTCTACTGAGTAATTAACTAGTAGTTGTGTGGGGTTTCCATTACAATTTACAAGTTTTTCTCTTTCTTAAGTGTCTCTATCTTTGATAGAAAATATCAAGGAGGGTATTTTTATATTTATTTTGTTTGGTGATCTATGACTTTCAAGACTTTGCATATCAAATTTTCCCCTAGATTTGGGAATTTCCCAGCCATTATTTCTTTAAATAAACTTTCTGCCTTCTTCTCTCTCTCTTCTCCTTCTGGGTCTCCACTAATTCTTAAATTGACACTTGTGATGATACCCAATAGATCACTTGTACTTTATTCTTTTTTATCCTTTTTTCCTGTTATCCTCCAACTGGATTATTTCAAGTTTCCTGTATTTGATCTCACAGATTCTTTCTTCTGTTTGATCTATTCTGCTGTTCATTCTCTCTATTACACTTTTCATTTCAATACTTGCAATTTTGAATTTCTATGACACCTCCATAATATCTATCCAGTTCTTTTTATTATGATGTCTATCTCTTTGCTGAACTTTTCATTTTGTTCTTATGCTATTTTCTCAATTTTGTTGAACTCTCTTTCTGTATTTTTGTGTATTTCACTGAATTTTCCTAAGACAGCTATTTGAATTCTTTATCTGATAAAATGCAGATCTTCATGACTTTGGGTTCATTTACCAGAAGATTATTATGATCCCTTGGTGTATCATGTTACTTTGATTTTTCATAGTCTTTGTAGTTTTATGTTGTTGTCTTCATATTTGAAGGAGCAGTCACTTCCTCCAGTCTTTATTATAGAGTGCCTTCAGAAGAGAAATACCTTCTATTGCCCCTGCTAGAGATTTTGAGGCTATCTCAGACTTCCAGTAGGATACTTGCCTCACTCTTGCTTTCTGTCTTGTAGCAGAATATTTAGTATTGTGGGCTTTCTCTGGATGATGCAATATACCAGGCCAAGTGCTGACAGTCTTTCTTGTTTTCTCAAACATGGTGCTAAAGCTGAAGTTTGTGGTCTCACCGTGGTCCACAGATTTGACTGACTTTCTGTGGCTATTCCCTAGCTGACTGTCAAAACCCTCTCTTGACACTGTGGAGACTCTATGTATAGAGCTGACCATAGGGTAGGTGTGTACATGTGGTGAAGCATATAGAATGCAGAAGGTGCCTATAGGGCAGGTAGAGCATCCCCAAGTGAGGCAGCCCCAGTCACTTGTGGGTTGCCTTCTTGATGGAATCCCCAATGCAGTTAAAAACCACAGGCCTTTACAGGCATCCTACATTTTATTCTATTTTGCTTTATTGCACTTCATAGACAATACATTTTTTAAAAAATGAAAGGTTTATGGCAACCTTACATTGGCAGATGATGGTTAGAATCTTTTGGCAATAAAGCATTTTTGAATTAAGGTATGTGCAGTGTTTCTTAAACATAATGCTATTTGATACTTAATAGAGTACAGTGTAGTATAAATACAGTTTTTTATGCACCGGTAAAGTAAAAAATTAATGTGACTTGTTTTACTGCAATATTTACTTTATTGTGGTGGTTTGGAACCACACCCTCAGTATCTCTGAGATACACCTTTAATATCCTCAGGAGTTCTATCTACCATTCTCCCTGCCTCTTTCCAAACCACAGTCATGGTTCAGTGCTCTAGATGATGTGAGATAGAAATTAGTCATTTTGGCAGCATCCTGCAGAACTGAGGAAGCCAGGTTTTCACTCACACACTCTCTCTTTCCTTGATTGAATAAATCATAGGCCAAAAAAGATGTTTCTTCATCCTATGCTGTACTTCCTTGAGGGAAGGGATGTAGGTAAAGTAAAAGTGTTTCTCCTGCCCACTGTAGTGGATCCAAATATATACAGATGAATCCTAATTTAAGATGGCTTAAACTGTAAGTGGAATCCCTACTTACAATTTTTCAGTTTTACGATGGTGCAAAAGCAACATGCATTCAGTAAAAACTTTACTTCAAATTCTGAAGTAAAGGGCTAGGCTGATGACAAGTGATACTCTCTTGTGATCCTGGGTAGTGACAGTGAACTATATATAGCTCCTAGTCAGTCACATGATCACAACAGTAAACAACCAATATATTTATGGCCATTCTGTACCCATACAACCATTCTGATTTTCACCTTTAGTACAGTATTCAATTAATTACATGCATGAGATAGTCAAAACTTTTATTAAATAATAGGTTTTGTGTTAAATGATTTTGCCAACTCTAGGCTAATGTAAGTATTCCAAGTATGTTTAAGGGAGGTTAGGCTAAGTTATGATGTTTTGTAGGTTAGGTGTATTAAATGCATTTTCAAATTATGGTTCTTTCAGCTCATGAGGGTTTACCAAGATATAACTCCATTGTAAGTCTTGGAAGATCTGTAATTTTTCCTCCAACAAAATGTTGAAATTTCTTTTTTGGAAACCTGGATGGCTCTCCTGTTCATGAGTGGTCATCTACATTAGCATTCCCCAGGGCCTCCTGGATCATAACGGAGAGGAACTGGAGCTGGTTTACAGGATACTGCAGAATCCACAGCCAGAACCAGGGACCCTCTGCCTATTACTTGATACAAAGATGGACAAAACTCCTCTTATATCCCTTCACATATGGTGACTAACCCCACAGTTTCTTCAAAGGCACTTTTGTTTGTGGATGCCAAATTTTCATTGTTGATGAATGGAACACAAACAAAAGACACCTTATGCCACTGTGATTCTGACTTTACTGCCTGTACACCTATTTTAACTTTATTTTTTATAAACAACATATATGTGAATTTTACCTAGCATCAGTACCTTCATTTTTGTTTTTTCATTTATTTTTTTATTACCGGTGGATCTATTCCCTTTATGATTTCCCTGGTGGCTCAGATGGTAAAGTGTCTGCCTACAATGTAGGAGACCCAGGTTCGATCCCTGGGTTGGGAAGATCCTCTGGGGAAGGAAATGGCAAACCACTCCAGTACACTTGCCTGGAAAATCCCATGGATGGAGGAGAGTGGTAGGCTACAGTCCATGGGGTTGCAAAGAGTTGGACATGACTGAGCAACTTCACTTTCACTTCACTTTCATTTCCTTTATCTGTATTTCAATCACAAATATGTATGACTTGATATCTCTCTTGTTTTGTTCTATTTTGTCTATATGGTTTGATCTTCCTTACTGTATTGTTTTTTAGGATTGATCTTTTTAAAACTCTAAATCCTTCTTTTGGAAGTTACACACACTTCAAATATTTCAGTGGTTGCCATTGTACTTTTAGCATAGATACATAATCATTCAAACATTAATCCTAGCCTACAAACTAGGATCTTGGAACACTTTAAATCTTCTCATATCTCTCTTCTTGGCTTATATGTTATTGTCCAATATGTTCCTATTGGTTTTTACTTCTAAAATTAGATAATAGAATTGGTAATTCATATTGTCCCAGATATTTACCAGTTTCTTTGTTCATTATTGCTTTGTATATCTCAGATCTTCCTTATTTAAAAAATGTTTTCTCATTTGTAAAGTAAACCCCTAGCATTTTATGTAATAATGCCTGTTGTTGGTAAGCTATTTCAGTTTATATTTGTCTGAAAACTCTAAATTATAGTACTTATTTGCAGGAAGCAAAGTGCTTTTGGTTTTCATTATAGACACAGTCTGTGGCATAAGCAGTCTCACCATTTGGCCATTTCGGTCAAGCACATTGGTTTAAAATGTCAGTGCTTCATAGGGATGATAGGCAAACTGCATTAACTGAATCACAGTGGAGCTCAAGCTCTCAGCTTACTCTTGGGCCATGTGTGTGTGTGTGTGTGTGTGTGTGTGTGTGTGTGTACGTGCAGGCTCAGTCCTGTCCAACTCTTTGGGACCCTATGGACTGTAGCCCACTAAGCTCCTCTGTTCATGGAATTTTCCAGGCAAGAATACTAGAGTGGGTTGCCATTTCCTACTCCAGGGGGTCGTCCCTACCCAGGGGTCAAATCCAAGTCTCTTGCCTTTCCTGCAATAGCAGGCAGATTCTCTACCACTAGTGCTTCCTGAAAAGTCCGCTCTTGGGCCATGAGACACCAGGTGAACATTCAACCTCAGTTGTCTGTCATGAATTGGATGTCTTCTGATGCAGCAAGCCCATAAATTCTGACATTACCAGGATTATCCCACAGTACTTGAAGTATTTTGATGTGATATAAGGTGGTACTATAAGTGAACAAGGCCGAAAGCAGATGGGTCACATGCTCAGCGTGTTCACTAATGCTGTATCGCCCAAGTGCCCTCAGACCACACGTTTAGCCTCATAGGGAGTCCTCTAGTTTACTAAGGAGGAACAATAACAAGATTAACTTACAACTCTCTTTATACAGAATGGCTACACTTGCTAGAAGCAGACTAGTGGACTAGTACAGCCCAATCTAGGCTTGACCCTGAAAGATAATAGAGAAAACTTCCTTGTAGGTGGGAAATGCTTTATTCCAGGAAGGAAACATATTCAAAGTATCATAGACACTTAAACATAAGAGAACGAGCTAAAGAATGGTTTGCCAAGATGGTCAAGGATTTGGAAAGAGTAGGAATGGAGAACTGGTAAACATTTGGAAAACTTCCCTCTCAGAATGTATCTTAAGCTGACAAAATCAACTACTGTACAGGAATCGGTCAGCCTTTTTACCCAAGCATCTCCATAACTCACTTAATGAATTTATTGACAAAGTAGTTATGGTAGAAGGAATGGAAGTAATGGACAGATGTAAAAACACAGGATAATCATCATCTAAGTTGGCATTTTCCACCAGTTTCTCCTGATATAATATCAGCTGTGTCTAACCTTAAGCCTTCCACATGGCCACATATCTCAGTGACAAATCACTTGATGGCAAATAAACTGCTTCCTAAAATTTTTCCTGTTTTAATAGACACTTATTTTGTACATAGTTTTTACTTTATTGTCCATCACACTTCTAAAAGTAGCAATACCTGTATTTTATGAAATATTTACCTCCATATTATCTTATTATCTCTTCTGATCAAGAAACTCATGTTCAGAACAAAAGAAGCTCTTGTTCATAGGATTCATTAGCTTTACCACATGTCTTGTCACATAGAAATCAACTAAACTATAGACCAGTATCCAGGTAGAACTGGACATGGAACAACAGACTGGTTCCAAATAGGAAAAGGAGTATTTCAAGGCTGCATATTGTCACCCTGCTTATTTAACTTATATGCAGAGTACATCATGAGAAACGCTGGGCTGGAAGAAGCACAAGTTGGAATCAGGATTGCCAGGAGAAATATCAATAACCTCAGATATGCAGATGACACCACCCTTATGGCAGAAAGTGAAGAGGAACTAAAAAGCCTCTTGATGAAAGTGAAAGAAGAGAGTGAAAAAGTTGGGTTAAAGCTTAACATTCAGAAAACTAAGATCATGGCATCTGGTCCCATCACTTCATGGAAAATAGATGAGGAAACAGTGGAAACATTGTCAGACTTTAATTTTTTGGGCTCCCAAATCACTGCAGATGGTGATTGCAGCCATGAAATTAAAAGACACTTATTCCTTGGAAGGAAAGTTATGACCAACGTACGTAGCATATTAAAAAGCAGAGACATTACTTTGCCGACAAAGGTCCATCTAGTCAAGGCTATGGTTTTTCCAGTGGTCATGTATGGATGTGAGAGTTGGACTGTGAAGAAAAATTGATGCTTTTGAACTGTGGTGTTGGAGAAGACTCTTGAGAGTCCCTTGGACTGCAAGGAGATGCAACCAGTCCATCCTAAAGGAGATCAGTCCTGGGTGTTCATTGGAAGGACTGATGCTGAAGCTGAAACTCCAGTACTTTGGCCACCTCATGCGAAGAGTTGACTCATTGGAAAAGACCCTGATGCTGGGAGGGATTGGGAGCAGGAGGAGAAGGGGACAACAGAAGATGATATGGCTGGATAGCATCACTGACTTGATGGGCATGAATTTGAGTAAACTCCGGGAGTTGGTGATGGACAGGGAGGCGTGGCGTGCTGCGATTCATGGGGTCGCAAAGAGTCGGACACGACCGAGCGACTGAACTGAACTGAACTGATAGACCAGTGGACAGGAATACTGATGACAGCTACAGTACTTGCTTGGAAATACACATTAAAATGTTCCTCAGATAGCAGTACATGGTTCTGTATACTTCAGTCCCCAAATGGGAATCCGTGGGTCTGGAAACTTTATAAGTTATCAAAATGAGACTGCGCCTCTCACTATCACAACAAAGACCCACTCACAGTGTTGACTGCCCCGCAATAAATTCCTTTCTGCTCAAATTAGCCATAGTGGATCCTATCTTACGTAAATAAGAGCCCTGACAGATATAGGGCCTAAAAATACAAACCCAAAGTATACTGATTAAATGCTTTTGGAATCTGTGAATGGAATTTTACGAAACCTAAATAAGATAATGTATGCACACAATTTTATAGTTAGTGTGACTCACTGGTCAAATTAAAAAAGAAAACATTTATTATTAGAAACTGTGCATGCAAATCTGGGCACTGGGTATGTAACTCAACAGGATCTTCTTGAGCTTTTATTTCCTTACTTTCTTTATTTGAGCCTATTTTCTTTACAGTATTGGAAGGATGTTAATCTAGGTCATGTTTGTGAAAGGACTTGACTTAAGCACAAGGACCATGTACTTGTATGTATCCAACATCTACCATGTTATCTGACACATTGTGTCAATAAATGGTTGTCCAACTGAATTGCAAAGTTTAGGCATCATGAACATGCTAATGATTCATTTAACAAATTACCTTAGTAATACCCTTTATTTAATGATAAGGATCTAGATAAAGAGAAAATGTTTCTTGCATACAGGCAAAAAATGCCATCAGTTTTACTGAGTTAAGGCCATAAGAAACTTACTTGGAAGTTGTATGTCCAGGGCTATATGTCAGCTGGCAGTTGAGTAAATCTGTGAGATCACCATGAAATCTGTGTAAGAAAGGAAGCAGAGACAAACAGGCTTAGACTAGTGGAGGGAAAGTTGAGATAAAATGGTGACAACTGAATAAAGAACTTATGGGATGACTGAAATGTAAAATAGGATATTTATTAAGGCATTTTCCATGTAGAGTTTGGTATAAATCCTGCCTTCTCTTATCTTGAATCTGACAAATAACATCTACATAGCTTACTAATGATTTGGTAGTGGATTTAATTTCAGAGGCCATGATGAAACACCAAATCCAGTTTCACAGTTTGGGGAAACAAGAAGCTGTTTAAGATATGACACTCACATACAGGATATACATTTAAACTGTTGCTTATGGGTGGCCTCAAGAACACCTTCATAAATGCATGCAGATTTCTAATTAATATAGCAATTGGGGGAGTTTATATTTTATAGCCATTTAACTAAAAAATTAGTGTATTTAGTATATTTATTACAAAATATCTTCAATGTATAACATTGTTTTTAGAATTAATTTGTTTATTTATTTATTCAATCCACTTTAAAGTATCTGAAATAATGGAAAAAGTGAGAGACTTTATTTTCTTGGGCTTCAAAATCACTGCAGATAATGACTGCAGCCATGAAATTAAAAGACGCTTGCTCCTTGGAAGAAAAGACATGATCAGCCTAGACAGCATATTAAAAAGCAGAGATATTATTTTACTAACAAAGTTCTGTCTAGTCAAAGCTATGGTTTTTCCATTAGTTGTGTATGGATGTGAGAATTGGACTACAAAGAAAGCTAAGTGCCAAAGAATTGATGCTTTTGAACTGTGGTGTTGGAGAAGACTGTTGAGAGTCCCTTGGACTTCAAGGAGAGCCAACCAGTCCATCCTAAAGGAAATCAGTCCTGAATATTCATTGGAAAGACTGATGCTGAAACTGAAGCTCCAATACTTTGGCCACCTGATGTGAAGAACTGACTCATTTGAAAAGACACTGATGCTGGGAAAGATTGAAGGCAGGAGGAGAAGGGGACGACAAAGGATCATATGGTTGGATGGCATCACTGACTCTATGGACATGAGTTTGAGTAAGCTCTGGGAGTTGGTGATGGACAGGGAAGCCTGGTGTGCTGCAGTCCTGGGGGTCACAAAGAGTCGGACGTAACTCAGCAACTGAACTGAATTGATGGAGACATAATTTATATACAATTTACCCATTTAGTGTGTGCAATTTAATGCCTTCAAGTATTTCATAGGTTTTTGCAACCATCACCACAAACAAAATTTAGAACATCTTTGACCTCTCTGAAAGAAACCACAAATCTTTTGCCTTCCCACGACACCTCTATCTGTCAGCAATAACTAATCTCATTATGTCTTTGAAGATTGGTCTGTGCTGGATATTTCAAATCAGACAAGATGTGGTTACGTGTCACTGTCTTTTTTCACTTAGTATAATGTTTGCAATCATCTTGTTGCAACGTTTATCAGTATTTCATTTCCTATTATTGGCAAATAATATTCCATTGTATGGATATGCAACATAGTATTTATCTGTTCTTTGGTTGATAGACCTTTTGGTTGTTTCCACTTTGGACTATTATGAGTAATGCTGTTATGGACATTTGTATACACATTTTTGTGTAAATAATTGTTTTTACTATCTTGGGTGAAAGTGTTGACTCATACAGTACTCTATATTTATATCTTTGAGGAATTTTCATATTGCTTTCCAAAGTGACTGCAACATTTTATCCTATTAAGAGAAAGTCTGAGGATTCCAATTTCTCCATATCCTCAACTTCACTTGTGTCTGTCTTCTTAATTATAGCTCCCATAATTGTGGGAGTGAAATGGTATCTCGTTATGGTCTTGATTTGCATCTTATTAATGACTAATAATATTTAGTATATCTTCACATGCTTTTTGGTAATTTGGTATTTTCTCTGGAAAATATGTGTTCAATTTTTTCCATTTTTAATTGAGCTATTTGTACATTTATTATTGAGTTGTAAGAGTTCTTTGCACATACTAAATACAAGCATTTTATCAGATATATCCTCTTCCATTCTGTGCATGGTCTTTTATTTTCTGGATGATATCATTTGTAGCATAAAATAATTTTTTAAAATTTTGATGTGATTCAATGTGTGTGTTTATTTTCTTTTTTTCTGATGCTTTTAGTGTCATGTCAAAGAAACCACTGTCTATCTCAAAGTTAATAAGGTTTATCCCCATATTTTTTCCTAAAGATGGAATACTTTTATATTTAAGTTTGTGATCTAGCTTGAGTTAATATTTTTGTATGGTATGGGGTTGAGGTTCAATTTCATTCTTTTGCATATGGTTATCCAACTGTCTTATTACCATTTATGGAAAAAAAATCATTCCCCATTTAACTGTCTTGACAACCTTGTCAAGTGACCAGAAATGTAAGAGTTTATTTCTGGACTCTCACTTCTGTTCCACTGTTCTATATATCTAATGTCAGTACCACACTCTCTTGATTACTGTAGTTTTGTAGTGAATTTTGTTCTTTTTCAAATTGTTTTGGCTGTTCTGGATTCATTGCTTTTTTAATATGAATTTTATCTTTAGATTGTCAGTTACTACAAAAAAAGAATCTAGGATTTTGATACAAATTGCACTGAATCTTTAGATCACTTTGAGAGGTACTGTCATCTTAACAATATTAAATTTTCTGATCCATGAACATGAAATGTCTTTCTCTTTCTTTAGATCTTCTTTTAACAATGTTTTGTCACTTTCAGTGTTCAAATGTTGAATTTCTTTTGTTAACTTTATTTGTATTTTTTTATGCTATTATAAGTGAAATTATTTTAATTTTTTGAATATTTATTACTAGTGTAAAGAAATATTTATTTTCTGTATGTTTATCTTTTATCCTGAAATAAATACTGTTAAGCTCACTTGTTAGTCTTAATAATTTCAATAGAGTAATTAGAATGGTTATATACAAGTTCATGCCATATGCAAATAGAACGAATTTTAATTATTTCTTTCTAATATGGATTTTTTTTCTTTATCTTGCCTAATTGCAAAGACCTCTAATACAATTTTAAGTTTAGTGGCAAGAGTGGATCTTCTTAAGTTGCTCCCAAATTTAAGTGAAAAATATTCAGTTTGTCAATATTTTGTGGCTGTGGGTTTTTTGTAGATATCCTTTATCAGATTGAAGAAGTTGCCATCTAGTCCTACTTTGTTGGGCATTTTTCTCATGAGGATATTTTCTGAATTATTTGAGATAGTCATTTGTTTTTTATACTTTATCTATTGGCATGGCATATTTTATTCTTTTGTTTTAAGCTATTAAAACAGCTTCAACTTTTGCAATAAATCCCACTTGGTCATGGTATGTAAACTTATTTATGAATTGTTGGATTTGGTTCACTAGTATTTTTTAAAGTCATTCAATCAAGCAATAAATTAAAAGTATTCTGCTATATATAAAAGGTGAAATTATGATGAAACTCATACATAATCCTTTCCTTCATGAGTTCCTAGTTCAGCTGGGGAGATAGATAATTCAAATAGTCACACAAATTATTACTAGTTACTAATGAAAATAAATATTATAAAGGGAAACAACATGGCTATCAGTTCAGTTCAGTGGCTCAGTCGTGTCCGACTCTTTGCGACCCCATGGACTGCAGCATGCCAGGCCTCCCTGTTCATCACCAACTCCCGGAGTTGACTCAAACTCATGTCCGCTGAGTTGGTGATGCCATCCAACCATCTCATCCTCTGTCATCCCCTTCTCCCTCCTTCAATCTTTCCCAGCATCAGGATCTTTTCAAATGAGTCAGTTCTTCACATCAGGTGGCCAAGGTATTGGAGTTTCAGCTTCAGCCTCAGTCCTTCCAACGAATGTTCAGGATTGATTTCCTTTAGGATGGACTGTTTGGCTCTCCTTGCAGTCCAAGGGACTCTCAGGAGGCTATATGTGAGTTTATAACAAACAGAGAGACCCAAGTTGAATTTTTTTTCCGTATAATTTAAAGGATATTTAGTTTCTAACTAGGAAATGAAAGAGCATTCTAGAAATTCTAGAAGCATTCTGGGAAGAATATGCATTCTAGCATATTTGAGAAGACTACACAAATATGACCATTTTTAGAGAGAGATGGAAAAAGACTTGAAACCTAGACAAAAGCCACATTATCCTGGTTCTTCTAAGCCATGTTTTTAATTTTCAATCTTACCCCAAGAGCAGTAAGAAGCTCTTGATAAGTTTTAAGCAAGTGAAATAATATGATCAGATTTTCATTTTTAAAGGATAACACAGACTGCCTTGTAGGAAATAGACTGAAAGCATTTAATGATAATCAGGAAGTTATTCTGGAGGCTGATGGTAGTAATACAGGTAAAATGTGCTGTCTGATATTACCACAGGCTGGTGGCAGAGGAGATTCGGGTATAAGGAATTGTAAGAGCTCTTTAGTTAATGTCATAGCCAAAGCTGTCTGTCACATAGGAAGTGGCTAATATGTGTCAAGAACTACTTATAATTTTAATCCCCATCACAGCTGTGTGAAAAGTGTGGTGTCACCACTCACTATGTTAGAGGAGAGGAAACTTCAATTCACAGAAGTAAAGAACTTTTCCAATTTCATTGAGTTAGGAGGTGACAGAGCTAGGATTTGCAAAAAAAGGAACTACGAAATAAAGATGAAATTATACCACTGGCTTTTTAAACAATTACTGCAATGTATTAAAATGTATAATTTGCAGAATTCACAACATTCACAAAATACTTGCACACAGATTATTCAGATTTTAGAGCTTTATGTCATATGGAGATAACATAATGATAAATAAGAAATATTTAACAATTTATAGAAGGAATTGTATAGTACCAGTGTATAGTACCAAAACTAAACCAAGCTTGCATATCACTGTTCCAACTGTGTAATGAAGTGAGTAGAAGAACTCCATTTAAGGAAAAAATACGTCCAGACTAATCTAATGTTTTCTAAAGAACATGTGTGCTATTGAGATTGACTTTTCATACCTATGCTTTTACAAAATGGTTTTAGTTGTTTTAATGTTTATAAATGAGCTAATACTATTATTATTTTGGAAGTGAATTATTCTTGGTTTTTGTTGTTGTTTTGAATAATATGTGTTGCCAGGGCAAATTTCAATAAGCAAGGAATTAAGTTTCTTATCACAAATTCTAGTTTATAATATTTTGATTTTACAAAATCACATTTTCAATGATGAAAACTAATTTTTACAAAAGAGCAATGAAACTTTCATTTTAAAATACATCTGGTTGCACATATGTTTGGAATAAAATTGTTGTTTTAAATGGCTTAATTAGAACAGTTTGTCATACTTACTGGAAACTGGTATAATGACATTGTTTTAACCACCCAACTCATTCACACACAAAACAGAATGTGAGAAACACTCTTTTGAACTTTTATTCTTCTGTGTCTTTCAGGGCAGTTTTATCTGTCTCATTATCTCCAAGGTACTTATCACTATAAAACTGAGATATTCAGAAAGATGTTATACTAGAACATAAATAAAGATCAGCTTCTCAGTTGAGCAAAATAATGTCTATTAAATGTTTAGTATGTGCAAGCCCTCTTTATAAATTAGAAATTCTCTGAAGAGAGTTTGATTTCTAATGTTGAATTTCTTATTCCATGTTTTGAGCTAAATGCCCATAGATGGCCAAAAGAGTGGGCACTTTGTCCAATATGAGAAGAAACACCCTGTAGTTTTCATACAGAGTCACATTATCCATGGTTCCTAGAGGGCTTTTCACCAGCAACTTGATTGCTTCAAGGTAACTATTCACATCCTACTTTTCTCTTAGTGTGACCTTCTATACTACATACTCTGAGAAAATTAGGCTATTTCATCTTTCTCCAATACAATCCATATTTTTCTTATTTGTTTTCACTGGAGGATACCACTGCCATATCTCAACAACCCCACTTGTCCAAAGTCTTTCCAAACTTCAAGTAGTAGCTTTCCAAACATGCTAAACTTCCCATAACCCAGACCCTAGTGGAGATAATTTTGTCTCTCTTCATATTTCCATAGTAATTCTGTTCCTTCACTATGACCTTCTATTATAGTTATTTATATACTTGACTAACTGATGTATTCTATGAGATTATAAACTCCTTTGTGGTCAATTCTTTCTTATTTTCATATTTTACCTCTTTGTCTCAAATAGTTCTTGGTGCATAGCACTGTCAAAATGAATTGCCTTTACCGAGTTACTGGTAGGCTCAAGCTCATGATGCATATAACGAGTGAGTGAGTGACTCATAGAGCCAACAGAAGGAGAAAAGCCTGCTGCTCCCAGCTTTTAATAGTGCCCTAGAGATGCATTTGGAGAAAGACTTCCTCTTATAGCAGTTTCTTACTTGTCAAAAGAAAAAAAAAAAAAAGGAAGTAAAGGAGAAAGCCAAGGGAGTTAAGAATTTTGACCCAGAAAAACAGCAATGGCACTAAAACAGAACTGAGATAAGACCAAGAATGAAATAATCAGTGCATCTCCTCAATTAAAGCTGAGACTTTCCACCAAACACCTCTTTCACCGTTTCCGATGGAAATCTTTTGACGCATAGCTTATTTTTGGAAACTAGTCCAACAAAGTAACTTTAAAATCTGAATTAAAAATATTAACTATATATCATGGCTACCTGTTATTCTTTTCTGGAGAATCAGTGTCTTCGCTCCTTTACTATACTTGTGAAATCACCTCCCACAACCTTGTGAGTTTTGATGGGATTAAAAGAATGTGCTCAAGTTCCAGATATCCACTTTTGTACTCAGAGTTCCTCCAAATGACCTAGGCATTGCCAAACAGGTTTCTGGAGAAGACCAACTAAAGAAACTATCTGGCTGAGAGGAAAATTCCAGCAAGACCAAAATGCCAGAAGCAACCAGAGCAGGAGTGCTAATGTGGGTGTTAGGTTTTCAGGGCTAACTGTGCCGAAGTGCAAGGAGCATCTTCCATGGCTTAGTGGAAGGTAGTCTTATGTCTTCACCAAATATATTCGATGAAGGAGTTAGGGGAATTTTCCTAGATGACTTAATGATTCTACCCACAACCTAATATTCTTTGAGCATGCTGTTTTCCGTAATGCAGCAGATGACTTTTCTGTCCATATCTCCCTTACCTTTTACAGTAGCTGCCAACTGACTTCCAAACAGCAACACCTGCTCTTTGCTTGAGGGTTTGCTGTGGCTGCCTGAGCCCTCTCTGTTTGTCTACAAAGAAGCTTAGAAATGCTGGTGGATCAATGGTCCACAAGAATAATCTTCAATCATCACCTGCTAGGAGCTAGTTCTTAATACCCAGCTCTCTCCTCTCTGAGGTGGCAATCACATGGGATTAAGTTATTATGGCAGCCTATTTAATAATGTGATACTTTTTTGGTTCCCTTACCGTTTCTCTATCATTTCCTCACTCCTCTGCTCATGGCTACTGGGATCACTTCCCAAATAAACTATTTGCATACAACTCTTATCTCAAGTCAGTTCCTAGAACCTAAACTCAGACATTAAAATAATCAAAAATTGGTTTACATTGTTTAAACGCAGAACACTGACTTCCTTCCTTTTTTAGTGAATTTGACATCATATAAAAATGTCTAAGTCATTTTTATATGTCACAGGCTAAGTAATAATCAAAGCTCTCATAATGTTTCTTTGTCTTTTTATGTCTTTGTTATTTTAATTTTAATTATTTTAAAAAGAGTGGACTTTGGAGTTAAAGTCAAATAACAAATTTAGCTTTTATTAAGTGTCACTGGATTACTTACTTCATTTTTCTGAACCTCATTTTATTCTCAATGAAATGATGGTACTTATAACTCTCTCACAGTGAAAGTATATAAAATAAATATTTCAGATGTCTACACTGTACCATTCATACTAGTGCCAATCATATGTACTGTTCTTTCCTCCTCTTCTTACTTTGGTCTAACTTTTCCTCCTTTTCTTGATCAACCTTTGTTTTTCTTATTTAAATATTAATTGAACAAAAGTCAAAATACTCAAAGAAACACAGTTTTGGTGAGGCAACTAACCACTCAAGGCACTTAGAAAATGTTGACAGTACATTTCCCTCAAACTGGCAATTCTGATTTTATATTTGTTGATGTTCTCACTAAAGATAAGTATTTACCTGAAATTCATTCAACAACAGTTGCCTTGCACAAAAGCACATTCATCTAGTATAGATAGAGCTCATTCAAGAGCTGCTTTTTGTACCCACTACTTTTTGGCAGCTTGCACTTCACTCCATCTCACATACTCAACACAGTTACCACACATACTTAGCACACAAAGTATTTCCCCTGAAAAATTTCCTTACTTGAAGGTCCATGTTCTAGACTTTTCCCTCCACTCCTCTCCCTCATCTCTGTCTATTCTAACACCTCCTTGAAGTCTGGACAATTAACTTGACTAATCTGATAAACCAGTTTAAGACAAAATACTCTTTCAAATAACATTCATGTTTTTATTTGGGTTTTATTAACTCTGAGGAACTATGAGAATTTTAAGCATAGAAGAAACTCTTTAAGGGAGCTAAATTTGAACATGAAGCTATTTTTCATATCCCATAGTTGACTATTATTCCAGCAGAATATAATATAAGCTCTAAGACTCCTGGATAATAACATATCTCCCATTCTCTTGACATTTTAGCAATTATAAACAGTCTTTCTGTCAGTATGTCATACACCTTGACTTTAAAAATGAGAATCTTCTTATTAATGATCTATATAACAAACACTTCTTAAACACTATTGTGTTGACAACATTTTCCCAGACATTAAAAGTCAGAGAATAAATATTCCCATACTCTAAGAGCATAGATATTAATTTTGAAATCAAAGAATAGAAACATGATGATGTTTTAAGTTGAACTTATACATGACTTAATTTCCAAAGAAATTTTTTATGCACAAAACATCCTAATATATTTCCAGAATGTTAACGTAAGTGGATATTAGGACCGTTAAGAACAAACTATACTGAGTGTGTGAAAACTGGAACAACCCTTGAACACAAGGAGGGTATTTGGATATGTGATGAGAAAGGAGATGGGCAGCCTAGGCTGGGAGAATCACTGGAGCAGTAACTTAGAGACTGAGGGTAGCTACACTGGAGAGTGAAGTCACCCATCTGAGTGAAGCAGAGTTCCAACATTGAGAAATAAAGAACCTGAGTGTGGCCAGATTTTGCTTGTTTATTTAGACAGGTATATGTGCCTACAGGTTATGATATTTTGTGTTAAGGTATATAGGAAGTCATTGGACATACATTGTATATATTTCTGGATCAAAACTTTTACTCATATCTGACGGAAAGATAAATAACATTAAAACCAAAAACTAGATCAAGAATATGTTGAAAGATTCAAATGTAACTCAGCAGAAAGACCTAAGCTGCAAACAAAGATCTGAGCTGTATTGACCGTAAAGAGGGCAGAATAACAAAGAACTGATGCCTTCGAACTGTGGTGTTGGAGAAGACTCCTGAAAATTCCATGGGCAGCAAGGAGATCAAACCAGTCAATCTTAAGGGAGATCAACCCTGAATATTCACTGGAAGGACAGATGCTGAAGCTCCAGTATTTTGGGTCATCTGATGAGAACACATGACTCATTGGAAAAGTCACTGATGCTGGGAAAGATTGAGGGCAGAAGGAGAAGAGGGCATCCGAGGATGAGATGATTGGATGGCATCACTGATGCATGAACTTGGGCAAACTTTGGGAGATGGCATCACTGATGCATGAACTTGGGCAAACTTTGGGAGATGCTGAAGGACAGGGAAGCCTGGTGTGTTACAGTCGATGGGGTCAGAGTTGGACGTGACTAGGCAATTGAAAAACAACATCCTACTGGTAGCTAAAGACCAGACTGTATGTGAAATCATCAAACATAGTGTTTAGAGTAAGACAACCAGAGTTTGGGGGCAGACAGAACAAGAATTGCATATAGAAGTGCTTCAGAGTAATGTGTAGAAGTGTGGGGTGATCTAAGAGAGAAGTGTTGTGGAGGCTGTAATTTTAAAGAAGAAATTGTTACCCCTATCAAACAATGTAGAGTTCAAATGAAATACAGACTAAAAGGTATCTTTTATATTTAATTCTTTGTTGTTGTTCATTTGCTAAGTTGTGTCTGACTCTTGGCAACCCCATGAACTATAGCACGCCAGGCTCCCCTGTCTTTCCCCATCTTCCAGAGTTTGCTCAGACTGATGTCCACTGAGTCAGTGATGCCATCCAGCCATCTCATCCTGTTGCACCCTTCTTCTTTTACCTTCAATCTTAGTGATTAGCAATGTTTGACAGAGTAATTTCAGGAAAATGGTGAGTTAGGAAGTATGATTAGTGTTCTTTCCCTATCTCCTTAAAGTAGCTCATGCGTTGATTGAACTTTCTCTTAGGAGATACTCTCTGGTGCCCTGAAGGTGTCATTAAAAGCTCCTACTCAACCAACCTGGTAATCTGTTGTTATGTGATCTTTAACATATTACAGGAAAACCTGAACGAACTTTTTTTTTGCCAACCCAATATATACCTGCTCAAGTTGACTATTTGACATCAAAAAGTAGAGAGAAGATTTTCAGGGATGATCCTAATATGAGCAAACCAGCATGTGGACCAAGAGTTTTAAAGGCCCAAGAGCAAGGATCTTGGCATGAGCTCTACCAGGCATTGACAGGTCTATCTCCAAGGAAAAATACTCGCCTCAAAATGGTTATAAGGATCCAAGGCAGAAAGAAATTACTTTCTTGGGGGGGGGAGCTCTTTCAGAAAAAGAGGCAAATACATAGTGCAAGTATATTACTCACGAGCATTGTTAAGCTGTGAGTTTGAGAGCTGTGGTTTAGGCTTCTACTCCCTAAGATAACTTTAAGTTAGATATCCTGTTTTTAAAGTTAGAATCTAAAAATCTCATCACACAACTCAATGGTTTCCAAGGGTATATAATTTCTATTTTAAATACAATTGCTGTGTCACTTTAAAAAATGTATCCAAAAACAGTATAGCAGTATCTCAAAAAAATAAAAATAAAACTACCATACGACTCAGTAATTGCACTCTTGAGTATGTAAACGAAAAAACAAAAACACTAATTTGAAAAGATGCATGTATCTCAGTGTTCATAGCAGCATTATTTACAGGATATGGAAGCAACCTAAGTGTCCATCAACAAATGAATAAAGATGTAATATATAAGGGAATTTTTACTCAGCCATAAGCAGAATAAAACATCGCCATTTGCAGCAACGTGGAAGGACTCGGAGGCCATTATGCTAAATGAAATAAGTCAGACAGAGAATGGAAAATACTGTATGATATCACTTATGTGTGGAATCTAAAAAATACAATGAACTAATGAATAAAAGAAAAATAAGAAGCAGACTCACTAATATAGAGAACAAACTAGTGGTTACCAGTGGAAAGAGGAAAGGGAGAAGGGGCAATATGTGGGAGGAGAGTAAGATATACAAACTATTAGGTATAAAATAAGCTACTAGAATATATGGTATAACATGGGGAATTTAGCCAATATTTTATAATAACTATAAATGAAGTACAATCTTTAAAATTATGAATCAGTATATTATATACCTGTCACATATATGGGTCTTCTCCAGTGGTTTAGTGGTAAAGAATCCATCTACTAATGCAGGAGATGTGAGTTTGATTTCTGGGTCGGGAAGATCATCTGGAGAAGGAAATGGCAATCCACTCCAGTATTCTTGTCTGGTAAATTACATGGACAGAGGAACTTGGTGGGCTACAGCCCATGGGGTCACAAAAGAGTTGGAAACAACTTAGTGGCTAAAATAAACAAACAAAACATATAATATTGTACAGCAGCTATATTTCAATAAAAATTTAAGAAGAGAAGTCCAAAAGGAGTATAAATATAATCACAATGATACCATTATCCCATAATTCAGTTAAAGATATACAAACATACTTTTTTTAATATTCAAAATATCTGATTGCCTTTTCCTCAGTGAAATTATATTTTCATTCAATTTTCCCTACAGATTTCCATTCTCATATATTTTTATGCTTGAATGTATTTATTGAAAACTATATCATATTTCTCTGCAGTAAAAAGGCATCATCAAAAAAAAACATTTATATTGAAATTTCCTTTGAATACCAATTGTAAGTGTGTAAAAATTCTTCTGTAGTTAATTATGTCACAATAATTATCACTAACAATTGTTCAGGACAATATTATAAATCATTGTAAGTAACAATTGTAAGGAGAAGAAAATGGCAAGTCACTCCAGTATTCTTGCCTGAAGAATCCCATGGACAGAGGGTCCTGGCAGGCGGCAGTCCATAGGGTCACACAGAGTCAGACAAGACTGAAGCAACTTAGCACAACAATTGTAAAACATAAAAAAAATAGAAATGCTACTGGAAATGAATCTACTAATGAGACAGATGGGAAGAAGAGTTGTGGTACCTTGATTAAAGAGGTTTTTCTGTAGGATCTGGGACCATGTCTGCCTTTCTGGAAAATGCAACGTGCAGTACTGGGGAAGGGGAAAGGAGTGAAAAAAAAAAGAAAGAAAGCAAAAGGTGATTACCTAAGGGTAACTGGGAAAGGAGAACAGGTATGTCCCCTTCATAGTGAGCATTTTCCCCAGAAAGAGAATACATAGAATTTGAAGCTCTGGAAATCAATTTCCTTAATCATATCCTTGCACACACTTAAGGTCTCTCTTTATGTGCCCTCAGGGCCCTCCACTTAAAAAGCATTTCAAGTTAAAGAGTAAAACTCTCCTGAGAAGAGAGTTTTCTTTTCCAACTCACCCTTCCCATTTAGGAAATAAAGTCTGTCTTTTGTCAATAGAGTTTCTGGCACAGGAGCTGTAATACATATGAATTGTTATTTCAAGATCCATTATAGGATTGTTTTTAACTTACGTAAAGGTATTAGGGAATTATTTAATTCCCTTATTCCATTCTAATGCTTGGATTTCTTTCCTTAGTCAAGTGGCAACATGACTTTATTAAAAGGACTTGTTGAAAAATCCTCCGAAGGGTTATGCAAAAGGCTTGGGTAGACAAAACAAACAGGTGGCAGGGCTTCCATGGGCACGCAGTCACTACCATGCAGTGGAATTCTATGAAAAAGCAGGCATGGGAGTGAAGGTAGGGAGAAGGAGTGGGGCTGGGTCTTGAGTGGAGGTAAGAATCAGAAGGTTTTGGTATGAGTTTCCCTGGTGGCTCAGACCGTAAAGAACCCGCCTGCAATGCAGAAGACCTGAGTTCAATCCCTGGGTCAGGAAGATCCCCTGGAGAAGGGAATGGCAACTCTCCAGTATTCTTGCCCGGAGAATCCCATGGACAGAGGAGCCTGGCAGGCTATATAATTCAGGGGGTCATGAAGAGTCAGACATGACTAAGACAAAGCATACAAACAAGTTCTCAAGAAAGACCCATAGGATTATACCTAAGTGTCAAGCTACTAGCCATGAAAACAGTTAAAGAGAAATATTTATCCCTTTGAAGCAAAAAGCATGTAAAATGATGAGAAATTTTACATATAGCCACTGATATTTAAGACATTTACTTAGTAGCCAAAGGAAGGGTGATCTCATATTTGGAGAATGACATTTAGGGTGAGGCTACAGTCGAAATGTATACAGAAGCCATTTTACAAAAAATAGTTTTAATTTTTCTATGACTTTGTTGAACCGTGTTTCAATGACGTGGTGAAGAAAACATATTGTCTGGTGTTTTTCCAAAGACGAGTAGCATAATAAATGTAAGATGTTGCTGCTGACATTAGAACTCATGCATCTCACACTAGTAAAAGAAAAAAATTTTTAAAAAAAGAGGAAGAAGAAGAATCTAAGACACTAAGCAAAGGATGAATCATATCCTGTCCTCATAGAATTTTATGGCTACATTTGAATTACACAATTTAGTCATGGGAATCAGCCACTGGAAGTCTGTATAAATGTTTTTCGACTGAACTGTGCAGAACCAAAAAGGACAAACAGTCTCAAGAAGAGGAAATTGCTACATCTTCAGAGTAAATCCCTGGCATTTACTTAAATTTGTGCTCTAAATGTCAAACTCAACACAAGACAAAGTTTAGCTGTATTTAGGGTCTAATACTTGATAAACATTCTCAGCATAGACCCTGCTCACTGGAAGAACACTCAACACATCTTTTTAATGAATATATGAACTAATTAATGAATGAATGGTTGGTGTCCCCATCAAAATAAACAAGCAAACAAGCAAAAAAGGCCCAAACCAAAACTATAAAGTGCAGATAGGAACAAATACTTTACATTTCGAGATCTGTGAAAACCTACTGCTACTGTATTAATTTTAGGAAACAAATTTATTCAGTATCTGAAAGTGGTGATTTAAACATTTTTATTTTAATTGTATTTTCCTATTTTACTTTATTATCATGCATATTCTTAAAATTTATTCATGAGTTATTTTCCTCCAAAAAGTATATATTCTAAAAGGTTTTATTTTGAAAGGACAAGTTAAACTAAAGACCAAAGATGTACTTCAAGCAAAGCCACTCCAGAGTGGGTGTTTCCTTTTATTTCATTTATGTGATATTTTTCCTTTTGCTTCTTAAAGATGGAGTGGAGTAGTCAAAGAAGTTTAATACCCCATGCTGTTTCTACTACAAAGATACAATAATTCACAGATGTGCAAATGAATAAACTCTCAAATGTGAATTTTGTAGTTTTCCTGAACTGAAAAGAAAGGAAAATTGCAACCAACTTGAGCTGACAACCTATATATGCTTTATAAACACTTTATAGTGTTGTTATTAAAAACCTACTAGGAATACAGGGTGAAAGCATTCATCATATCATTTGGAACTCATTTTTTGGTAAAAAGGCAAAATAAAGGAGTGAAAAACCTTTCTCCCCTAGTCAGTTATTAGATAGAGAAATGATTCATACAACTGTTATGAGGATTAGCTTAGGAATAATTTCAGTGGGCAAGGATGCCATCTAAGTGTAAGTCTTCTACTGAATTGAATGAGGAGCTGAATTTGACATTCATTATCTTGTATATTCTGTATGTGGTTCATTGCTGTTCAGTTTCTTGGTTGTATCCAGCTCTTTGCAACCCCATGGACTGCAGCATGCCAGGCTTCCCTGTCCTTCACATCTCCATGTGGTTCAAGGAGAACTGTGTTTATGGTATTAATATTACTGCATTCTCAGGCAGATTGGGGGTCTGCTCCCACTAAAGCTTCACAGATATGGACTCAGATTTAGAAAAAATGAGAATTTAGCACTGGAAAAATCAAGTACTCTTTGAAATGTATAGTTTTAGAGTTAAAATTAGTCATAATTTTATCTGAAAATAATGTCATACTTTGCCAAGTTCATGTTAATTCTATTTATTTATTTAATTTTCAATTTTAAATTTCATTAATATATTGCTGAAGTGAATTACATACTATTCTTTTCCTGTATCTCCCAAACTCCAGTGTGACCATAATCATCTTATATGTACATCCACTATCAAATCATCTAAGTAGATTTTTGAAGTTAGTAAACATTTTATATGAGTTACTCTCTCTTCCTCTCCAACCCTAGCATTTAGTTATTCACCCAAATATTTACCAGATGTTGCCAGCTTACTTGGACATTAGTGCCCTGCAGTTCAAGTTGATTTCTCATCTGTGACCACTGTCGGGAAGACTCCCTACTGCCCCTTGCTCCAGATGCTGAATCATCCCAACCTAGCTGCAATCATCCCAACAATGATCTCCAGCTGATACATGTTACATATCACCATCATCTGTTTCATCTTGTCTACGATTTTTCTTCCACAAATGAGCTTAGGTAAATATACAAACTTTTTATAAGAGTCCCTTCTCCCTGCCCATCCACATACAAAGAAAACATATTGTTTATATCACTTCATAATACTTGCTTAAAAAAGTTAGATATTTCACACACTCCAAACAACTTTATTTTACAAACTTCCAAATACATCTTTCAAATATGATATTTTGGCAAAGGATTTTTCACAATTAATTTTAAGTTGGCTTCCAGACATTGGTTTTTCATAGCATATGGTTGTTAAACCTAATTATTTAAAGATAAAATCCACAAACTTAACCACCTGGTTGCAAATTGAATTCGACTTAAGACTGTTGTTATTTCTCTCTATATATTTTTATCTGTGTATGTGTGTGCACATGTGTATGTATATGTGTGTGTTTATATATATATATAATATATATAATGTTATTCAACTTGCTAAGTATCTTACTGGTCTAATAGAAAGAATATTTTATGACTAACAAAACTCTTGGCTCATAGGTTAATTTTAGTACTTACATGGTAAATCATATGTCAGAACTCAACTTTTAATCAGTCTTCAAGTTTGTCTATAATTGTTGGGTTTTATAGGCAATCTACAAAAAATGGTTATTCAAAACAACAACCATTTGAAAGTGAGTAAAACATCTGCCTACTGCTAGTATAAAATACTCCAGATGTCATCTGAATGACAGGGGAACCCTGAGCATGCTTAGACTTATAACGAACAGCTTCAACAAAAATCCCCTGTAGTAGCCTTGAGCTTTCTAAATGTAATATTCTTGGGATTAACATTTTTCTATGTTCAAAATATGCCTGCAACATAAACTGTATCTACCACACCACAGAGATTGGAATGCATGTGCATTTTTATACATGCAAATTCTGACATGGAATTTCAGATGTGATAAAAGAGTACTTGGAATGCTCAGATGGTTAAGTGATATTAGAAAGGACCCAGATAAGGGAAGAAGAAAGAACAAGATTTCTAAGTGGAAGGGAGAATCACATTCAGTGGATAGCTACTTAATTTACTAAGAAGATAAAATAACAAGACAGAAACATAACTAACTTCTATCAAAAATAACTCTAAATTGGAAAAAAATTCCAGTATAAGTTACCTACCAAATTTAGAATTTATTTAAAAACATGAACTAATTCAATGGACTCTGACTTGATCAATTAATTAAATCTTATAAAATAGATACATAAGCTCCTTCCTTTTATTTGGAAGTAAATGAAAATACTCATCAACATATGTTGAAATATAACCTCTCTATATAAAGATGAGGCCAACCTGTCTTTTAAGCTAGGAGTCAATTGCTGATTGGATAAAAAACCATAGTGTTCTAGGAAACAAATCCAGCTGACTGTAACATCCATGAAATCTCCTTTTCTCTAAAATAGACTAGGCATGGACTTGCCCAACATACAAAGCACAACTTCTTGGGAAGCAACTCCTAACTGAGTCCATGACAGCATAAAAAACTTCTGACCATCAGATCACCCTTATAATTATACTGCAAGAAAGATCAAACGTCTTTCCTTTTTGTGTAAATTTCCCTCAATCCAATATTTAGTTGAGTCATTATAGTCACTTACACCAAAACTAGGTCTTCTCTGGTGGCTGAGACAGTAAAGTGTCTGTCTGCCTACAATGTGGGAGACCCAGGTTCTATCCCTGGGTCAAGAAGACCCTCTGGAGAAGGAATGACCACCCCCACTCCAGTATTCTTGCCTGGAAAGTCCCATAGACAGAGGAGCCTGGTGGGCTACAGTCCACGGGGTCTCAAAGAGTCAGACACTGAGGGACGAAACTAAAACCAAAACTAACTCAACAAATTAGACAGTTACAGCCAAAACTTACTATATTTATTCTGAGAACACATATATTTCCCAAAATTTTCCATTACTAGCTAATTATAAATATGTATGTTTTATATATATATATTATATATATATATAATATATATAAAATGATTATTATTTCAGAATAAGGACAGCTTATATAAAATTTGTCCTATGATTTTTCTTCCCTAATAGTATTATTCATTTCTTGTTTCCCACTCTAATTAAAAAAACCTGTAAATTGAGTCTAATTATTCCATCATTGGTTTCATCCCAAACTTTATTATTATGAACATAAATGTCCATGTTTTAAAAATATTTAACATGTTCATTAATTAACATTATTTTAGAAACCCTTCAAATGAGAACCTTTTTCTATGTGACAAAAGATATTTCTAAGGAATTTTTAAAATAAGTAAAAATTCAGAAAAAATTGCCCATCATTTCCTTTATAATGGCAAGGCAATGGATGGAAACTTTCTTTCATAAACTCGGTGTGACATTTACTGGTTAACAGTTAATGTTTCAAGTCATTGTGACCTTTGTTTTCTGCTCTGAAATTAGTGGAACGAAAACATAAGAGAAAAATAAGTTTTATTTTTAATGGAACTGTTAAGAACTACTGCCAAATATATTTGAAATATGGGCCAAACTGAGGTCTAATACTCAGGATGTAAACTATTTTAAATCTCAAACAGGACACAAAGAACTCCCAAATTAGGAGGCATGCCCTTGGCGGGAGAGAGGGGGAAACCAGGTACTTTCTTTGGAAAAATAAGGTCACTTGATAAATAAAGGCTATAGGATACTCTCTGTGCCCATGTGACACCATGGAGAGACAAAGGAAGCGGGGTAAGATGAAGAATATCAGGAACACAGTGTCTTTGCCTGAGGCTCTTGTCACTGTACCAAGAGGATGGAGAAGCACAGTGAGCACATATCATTTTTAAAACTTCAACTCTCTGGCAACTAAGAAGTAAAAAACTAGTAAAGGACATGTGACACATAGGGTTCTGCTGGAGTCAAAAATATCTTCTGCTATCACTGAGCTAAAACATACCCAAGACAAGAATGTTAGTGAATTTGTGTAACTGACCCAAATTCATATGTATGCTTTTCCAGTGCAATACCCTGACTCAGACTCAAGCACTATTTATTGTTTGTTAAGCAGCAAGTAAGATCAGAAACATCTGTCATTCCAAGATTAGTAATAATCAGAAAGATAAGGTATATGAGATATGTAACATAATTACAAACAATACTTAAGCAGAGAAATATAATTAATATATAAATTTAAAAACACTAAAATACAGCAGTGGGAACTGTACTCAATGCTCTGCGGTGGCCTAAATGGGAAGAAAATCTAAGAAAAGGTGGATATATATGTACATATAGCTGATTCACTTTGATGCACACCAGAAACTAACATAACATAGTAAAGCAACTATACTCTAATAAAGATTAGTTTAAAACATCGCAAAGAATATCAAACAGAAGAAATTATTGAGATGGAATAATATCTCTTTAAAAACAATTATAGATGACATATAATAAAAAGAAGCTCTAATAACAGTTAACCGGCTTCAAAGAAGATATGATGAAGCCATAGAAGGACAGAATTGGCACAGCTCAGGAATCCAAGGAAAAGTAAAATTATTTAGAAAATTGAAAAATAGCTGCAGTATTAAAGAGAATATATATTACTAAAAAGAAGTCAGTTACTTTGATAATGTTCAAACAAAACAAAATATGAATATGAAAATGAAATTGAAATGAAGATACATGCATAGGAAGTATTTAGAAAACAAAAATAATATTAAAAATAGTGCTTCTGGAGAGACAAAAGTTTGCCAGTCTTAGAGGTGAGAGAGAGAATTACTTTTAATTATATACTTTTCCCTTATTATTGAATAATTGTTTACCATTAAAACTTCTATAATATAAATTTGCTATTGTGTACATACCCCACTACATTATAATATATTCCTACAGACATTTGTGGCAAATTAAATTTGCACTTTATTGAGGCACTTTTTAAATGTAGACTATTTAATTGAAACCATATAGTACAATGATTGAGCACATCTAAAAATCATGTGATTAGAATTAGATGTAGATGGAAAAAGTTACAAGAGTGGAAGAGAGATCATAGAACATAAAAAAAAAAATGAAAAAAGATTTGAAATGATCAGAGACCAGAATTATTAACAGCACATTTGGTCAGATGAAAAATATTATTTCTATTTCCCCAAGAATACTAGATCAGCTAAAAACCTGCCATGAGATTTGTTTGTTTTTGTTTTTGTTTTGCATGCAACATTTCCAGGCCTGGACACAGCTCATTTCAGTGATTTGGGTCAGAGCACCCATTGTCAAGTTGCCTTTCTTACACCATTGTTTTCATCACATCTCTCTTTTATTAGTATCTCTCCCATTAGTACAGGACCATGCTTATAGGACACAAAAATGTCAAGTGAAATGAGGACATCACTTTATTTGATTAAATGTGTACAAATTACATGATTTATATTATTTCATGAAGAAAAGGACAATTTAACCATTTAATCATTGTAAGTAAGTCTTTTAAAGTTAAGACTAAAAAAACCCAGGATATTCATGGATGACTGATGTGGTGAGTACCCACCTGCAGTGCAGAAGACTCACATTCAATCCCTGCATCAGAAAAAATCCCCTGGAGAAAAGAATGGCAACCCACTCCAGTATCCTTGCCTGGAGAATTCTATGGATTGAGAAGACTCTGTACAGTCCTGGGATCACTACTTTCTCTTGACTTTCGAATGCTACAATATTTTTGAGTTAATAACAGTAAGTCAGTTCAGTTCAGTTGCTGAGTTGTGTCCGACTCTTCACATCCCCATGGACTGCAGCACACCAGGCTTCCCTGTTCATCACCAACTCCCGGAACCTACTCAAACTCATGTCCATCACATCAGTGATGCCATCCAACCATCTCATCCTACTGTCGTCCCCTTCTCCTCCTGCCTTCAATCTTTCCCACCATCAGGGTCTTTTCCAGTGAGTCAGTTCTTCACATCAGGAGGCCAAAGTATCGGAGTTTCAGCTTCAGCATCAGTCCTTCCAATGAATATTCAGGACTGATTTCTTTTAGGATGGACTGGTTGGATCTCCTTGCAGTCCAAGGGACTCTCAAGAGTCTTCTCCAACACCACAGTTCAAAAGCATCAATTCTTCAGTAATTCTTCAGTGCTCAGCTTTCTTTATAGTCCAACTCTCACATCCATACATGACTCCTGGAAAAACCATAGCTTTCACTAGATGGACTTTTGTTGGTAAAATAATGTCTCTGCTTTTTAATAAGCTGTCTAGGTTGGTCATAACTTTTCTTCCAAGAAGCAAGCATCTTTTATGGCTGCAGTCACCATTTGCAGTGATTTTGGAGCCCTCCAAAATAAAGTCTCTCATTGTTTCCATTTTTTCCCCATCTATTTGCCATGAAGTGATGGGACTGGATACCATGATCTTAGTTTTCTGAATGTTGAGTTTTAAGCTAACTTTATCACTCTCCTCTTTCACTTACATCAAGAGACTCTTCAGTTTGTCTTCACTTTCTGTCATAACGGTAGTGTCATATGCATATCTGAGGTTATTGATATTTCACCAGGCAATCTTGATTCCAGCTTGTGCTTCATCCAGCCCGGGATTTCTCATGATGTACTCTGCATAGACGTTAAATAAGTAGGGTGACAGTATGCAGCCTTGATGTACTTCTTTCCTGATTTGGAACTGTTGTTCCACGTCCAGTTCTAACTGCTGCTTCTTGACCTGAATACAGATTTCTCAGGAGGCAGGTCAGGTGGTCTGGTATTCCCTTCTCTTTCAGAATTTGCCAGTTTGCTGTGATCCACACAGTGAAAGACTTTGGCATAGTCAATAAAGCAAAAGTAGATATTTTTCTGGAACTCTCTTGCTTTTTCAATGATCCAGCAGATGTTGGCAATTTGGTCTCTGGTTCCTCTGCCTTTTCTAAATCCAGCTTGAACATCTGGAAGCTCATGATTCAAGTATTGTTGAAGCCTGACTTGGAGAATTTTGAGCATTACTTTACTATTGTGTGAGATGAGTGCAATTCTGCAGTAGTTTGAGCATTTTTTGGCATTGCCTTTCTTTGGGATTGGAATGAAAGCTGACCTTTTCCAGTCCTGTGGCCACTGCTGAGTTTTCCAGATTTGCTGGCATATTGGGTGCAGCACTTTCACAGCATCATCTTTTAGGGTTTGAAATAGCTCAACTGGAATTCCATCACCTCCACTATCTTTGTTTGTAGTGATGCTTTTTAAGGCCCAATTGATTTCACATTCCAGGATGTCTGGCTCTAGGTGAGTGATCACACCATTGTGGTTATCTGGGTCATGAAGATCATTTTTTAAAATTCTTCTGTGTATTCTCGCCACGTCTTCTTAATATCTTCTGCTTCTGTTAGATCCATACCATTTCAGTCCTTTATGGTGCTCATCTTTGCATGAAATGTTCCCTTGGCATCTCTAATTTTCTTGAAGAGATCTCTAGTCTTTCCCATTGCATTGTTTTCCTCTATTTCTTTGCATTGATATCTGAGGAAGGCTTTCTTATCTCTCCTTGCTATACTTTGGAAATCTCCATTCAAATGGTAAATCTCTTTACAAATATACTAACATGTCATTGTAAACTTTGATTAGTTTGTATTTGCAAGGAGTGGCTCCCACATGGATAAACTCTCTTTTATTAACCTTTATGCTTAGAACCTTTCAATCAAGCACCCTTAGGAGGATCTTACTTTCTCAGTGCTAGAGGTGCCTTAGCTCCTGTAAGTCCTTTGCATCACAGTTCCTTTCTTCTCTCAGCAGGCCCTTTGCTTTTCCAGCTAGGTTATGGCTGTGAGTTAACCTTAATGCTTCATCTGATCAATATAACATGTGAAAAATTTGAAATTATTTTACCCAGCTCCTAATTTTATAAATGTAGATATAGGTTCAGAAATGAATATGTAATTGCTACTTGTAATGCTTAATTTTTCTGATTACTGTGCTATTTTTACTTCTGATACAATCTAGATTTATTGTTGTTGTTGTTGTTAGTAAAGAAAATTAGAACCAAATCCAATTTGGGGAGTGGGGTACATCATATTTCACTCATTTGCTAGAATGTTTAAACTTGTAAAATACAAATTTATTAACACATTTTTCACTATTTGAAATCTCAAACAAATATTTTGGGGTATATTTGATTATGCTAATGTATTCCTATTTGGGGGATAGTTGGATATCTGCAATAGCACTTTTAACCAAGTAATTTCAATATTGCTTTTATTTTTATTTTAAATTTTATCTGTGTCAATATCTCATGCTTACTAATAATAGTAAGATGATGAGATCAAGGAAAGTGTTCCTTTTATTTTAAAGCAATCATCATGTGTTTATCTGCCAGGTCTGCCAAGTAAGCATACATTATAGATATAATGGTTAAACTCTCACTGATAATGATGGTCAAAATTGCATCCACTCCTAATAGCTTTATTTAAAAGAAATTATGCCTCTAAAGATACATTATTCTTGTTGGAGTTATTCCCTTAGGGCAACATTGATTCAGATGATTCATCTTCACTTTTTCTAGTAATATGGAAGAAAATATCAGAATATAGATTGACAGTCTTTTATGTAATATTATTTCTGTTTTTCGCTGACCTAATTTTCTTTCAGCTAATTAAAACGTTTAAAGTGGCTCAAATAAAATTCACTCAGGATCATTTGTAGGAAAATAAATGAAGTTTGTTCATGTTATAAGCCCATTTCCCTGTCTATAGATTTTCTTTTCTGTTTTTCTTAATGATCATTAGTAAGTGGAATCCAGCTTCAAGCCAAAATTCTATGTGGTCTTTCAGGCCTTCCTATTTGGCAATGACAAAACTTTGCATGGCGGGCTTCACTGGGGCAGCTGTCCTTCTCACACATTAAACTCAGTGCCTAGGCAATGACTGAAGTTTTTGGAGGCAGCTTCAGTGAAGGACTCCAGTCCCTCTGGGCCAGCCATGCTCATATGCATATCTCCATTCCTGGCTGTGAGATTCTATTTGGAGGCCTCCTTCTTGGGGGTCCTGGCTGATGCACTTCTCAGGTGCTTCCACCATAAACTCCTTTATCCTGAACTTTGGCTGATGTACTTTTGCCACTTTGATTCAGTCATTCCTAGCCCTTCCCCTTCACCACATCCCTTCAGTCCACTAGTCCATTGTTGTTCAGTCACTAAGTCAGCTCTGACTCTTTGTGACCCACGGACTGCAGCACACCAGGCTTCCCTGTCCTTAACTGTCTCCCGGGGTTTGTTCAAACTTATGTCTATTGAGTCTGTGATGCCACCCAGCCATCTCACGAGTCCTTAAAGAGACAGAATCCTTTTGCTGAGCCCTGTATCCACCTGGTACTATTCCCTGGGGAAAAATGAAATACTAGGGAATTGGCATCACTTTTGTCTCTTTCTTGTTCTGTCATAATAAGTGATCAAGTCTTGGTTTTTACTTATAGCTTTGTCCTAACTGACCACCGTACACATGGATGTCTAACAGTTAAGCGTTTACCAAATTTTAAGTGATCGTGGAATTTGTTTTCTCATTGCCAAAGATCCTTTACCTCAGAGATATGCTCCTTGTTAAATGTACCGTTCTCTTCATCCAATATTCAGATCTTATGAAAGTGCTTTTGAAGATACAAACAACTTTTGAGGCTTGAAGGATAATCAAAAAGGATTGAATTTTAAGCATCGTGATAAATAGTGTAAGGCTTGGGAACATATAGTTTGAAGAGCTGTTTTTCTTTTTTCTTTTTTTGTGGTAATAACACTCAACATGAGATGTACTCAATAAATTTTTGAGTGCACAATACAGTATCCGTAATGGTAGGCACAATGTTGAACAGATTTCTAGAACTTACTCATCTTACATAACTGAAACATTATAGTGTTTAAAATCAACTTCACCTTTTTCTCTACCCTCAGCCTCTGGCAACCATGATCCTCCTTTCTGTTTCTGAGTTGGACTGTTTACATACTTCCTATAAATAGAATTATGTAGCATTTGTCCTTCCATGATTGCCTTATTCCACTTAACATAATGTCCTTTACGTTTATCCCTTTTGTTGCACTGGCAGGATTTCCTTCTTTAAGGTTAAATAATATTCTTGTATTATTGTATGTATGTTGTATGTATATACCACACCTTCTTTATCAATTCATCTTTTGATAATATTTAGGTTGTTACTATACTTTGGTTATTGTAAATAATGCTGTAATAAACATGAGGGTGCAGATAACTTTTTGAGATCCTGATTTCAATTCTTTGTGGTAAATACCCAAAAGGCTGGAATCTGACCCACATACCTGCATAGACACCTTTGCTTCTATTGATAGTGTTAGCATTAGTCACTCAGTCAAGTCTGACTTTTTGCAGCCCCATGGACTGTAGCCTACCAGGCTCATCTGTCCATGGGATTCTCCAGGCAAGAATACCAGAGTGAGTAGCCATTCCCTTCTCCAGGGGATCTTTCTGACCCAGAGAAGGGGATCTTTCTGACCCAGAGACTGAACCCTGGTCTCCTGCATTGCAGGCAGATTCTCTACTGTCTGAGCAAAAAGGGAAGCCCCCTCTAAGGAGAGTGGCCACTCCCAATTTCTTTAACAATTGCACTGAGCTGCGTAGCTAAATATTTGTATGTTGCAGAGATAACCTGAGTTTGTAAATGACCCAAAGTAAAAGCTGAAATTGATGCAATGACCCATAAGAATCTACTCATTTTGTCCTTGTCCCTGGATATTTTTCCAGCTTCTCCTCTTGCACCTTCCTCCTTTCTCCCATATGAAGCCACATTAAGACAGACTTCTGCTCCAGGACATGCACATGTTCTTCCCCCACACCAGGGATGCTCTTTCCCCCAAAATCTACTAGGTTGCTCCCTAACTTTTTCTCACAGGTTACTTCGCAGCTATCCTATTCAAAGTTAAAACACCCCCCTTAATACACCGAGTCCATGCTCTCTACTAAATCCCTAATACCTAACATGTATGGGCATATATCAAAGGTACTCAGTAAATATTTGTTGAATAAATGAAAAGAATAAATATGACTACAAACCAGGAAATCAAGAATACTCTTTGTAGTCACAAATCTATGATTTGTCATTGTCACTCCTTTGTTATTTCAATATAGATAAGCAGCCTATTTCTAAAGTCCTTATAATAGTGGGATTAAAAGAGAGAGAAAATTCCTAAGTGGGTGTGGCTAGGAGAATTATTTAGAATTGCAGCCATAGGAAGTAACAAATAATCCTGGATCTCTGTGCACAGCCAAGGCATTATGTTCAGATCACACCTGGCCTGGATGCAAGTCTCTTCCTTTGTAAAGCAAGAGCTGAAAAAAAAAAAATCATCTCTCACTTTGGCAGCATAGTTCAGAGAGAAATACAGCAAAGATCAGAGAGCATGGGAAACAGAAAGAAATAGCAAGAGTACACCAAATACAGAGGACATTCTTCCTAATGAGTCGCTGCAGGCAGCACTGGAAAAACGAGCAAGCCTCCTGAAATTTCTAGCACTCCACAGATTCATGGAATGATTAATAAAAACAATTGCTTCAAGTGTGAAACTTCAGCAGTTACAAAGGCTCCAAGAATGGCCTGTAGTTAGTGGTAAACCTATTCCAGAGGAAGTGACTATTGAAGTGCAAGGTGGTTAGCTAACTTTTACCTGCTCTTGGCCACATATTAAACATTATCTCATTTATCCCTCACAACTTCATGCAGTCTGGTACTATTTTGCAAAAAAAAAGGAGATGATTTGAGAAAATTGGGTTTCTTGCTCAAAATTACAAGCTAGGAAGTTGTGAGTTCAGAATTTGAACCTGGAAATTAATGACAAAGCATATGGAAGAGCTACCAAAGGGATGAACAGAGAAAACCAAGATCTGACCTAGTCTTGCCAGGCTAAGCATATCAAGAAATACACATATATAAATATGTATATATATTTTTGTGGTTGTCATATTTGTACATATATATATATATATATATATATACACACACACACACACACACTTATACATACACTCTTGTTCAGTATATCCCCAAGTTGGGATTTAATTATTTGCAATTAATAGTTCTGTTTTACTCCTAACAGTCTGAGTAAAAGAATCAAAATTTTATAAGTAGCATTTCTAGAGAATTTTCTATATTTTCTAGAGGTTTTTTTTTTAGCAACTTTGATTTTGAGCTTTCTTTAGTATGAAAACAAGACTAAAAATAATAATTTTAACTATTATTATGGAACACTTACTAAGGGTCAGGCACTGTGACAAGTGTTTTATACACATTGCATTCATAAATCTGCATAACAACAGTTATTTTTATTTCAATATTTCATATAAGTATGAAAATGCTGAGATGTAGAGTGATAGGCTAACTTATTCAAAGACATACAGATTCAAAATTAGTTCTGGATAGCTTCAAAGTACTCACCATTCACCAACATGACATGCTGCATAAAGAACATAGACTATGCAAAGAAAAATAAACCAGTATAGTTACTTTATACCATGTTGAATAAAGATGGTTCCAAGCAATCTTATTAAAACACCATCTGTCTCTATAGCTTTTTATTTTATCATAACCAAGTTGACATCAGTTATGGTGTTAATTATCATCTACCACCACTTTCCTTGTATGGTACACTGCTCAACTCTTCAGTTCTATATTGTCTGAGAACCCCCTGGATTATTGGTTCACAGGTTAAATCAAACTCTCTTAGACACATCATTGAATGAGATTATGGTTGTGGGGAAGCACAAGTCGAATACAACTATGAATACGACCAAATGGAATTGGAATCTGAACCTGAGAATACACATTTATAGCTGCTAAAATTTCAACTAGGTGGAGGTGTCTTAAGAGGGAGGATCATGAGATCTACTTGCTTAAGGATATTGAGATACAAAATACTTATTGATGGTCTTTCCTGGTAGCTCAGCTGGCAAAGAATCCTCCAGCAACTTCAGAAGATCCCGGCTTGATTCCCAAGTCAGGAAGATCCCCTGGAGGAAGGCATGGCAACCTACTCCAGTGTTCTGGCATGGAGATTCTCCACGGACAGAGGAGCTTGGCAGGCCACAGTCCACGAGATCACAGAGTCACACACAACTGAGTGACTAAGCACACAGCACCTGCTTATTGATACACTGCGACTGGAAGACTTCTGAAGAATATAACAGATCTACTGGCCATGCATGTAAGACCACCCACAAGACTGTATTGTATCGCCATTTTAATTATGGCAAACCAAAGGAAGCTGGCCTATTAAATATCAGACTCTTGTTTCTTATGAGGAAGTTAATTCTGAGCCTTTGAGATATATTTTACCCCTGGTCAGCACCATATGCTCCATATGCCTATTTTATTTTGATAAAACAGCCAGAAATATTCAGCACAAACATCTATATCATAATACAACCCACATAAATAGAAAGATTCAGTTCATGAAACAGGATCCTATAGTGATTTCAGGGTTGCCAAATGAATTTTGACATGATTTTGATGTTTATATACACTCATTACTCTGTCTCCAGTTTATGCTAGTGTGCATTATCATAGAGCATTAAATCTGTGCTGTCACTTCTTTTAAAAGAACATGTGAATGGTGATTAAAGCATCATTTAAAAAAACATGTAATACTTTGTTGCTTTAAGAGAACATTTAATGATGAAAGGAAATAAAATGATGAAAGAAAAACTGTTAAAGATATTACTGAGAGAAAGAACATCATATCTATAAATGAATTCATATTTGGAAGTAGGAATAACAGTAAAGCAATCATGAATCCACAGTGAACTTCTGAAAGTTTTGCTGAAGATCTCAAAGCAGTAAAAAGGACAAATATGAAAGTCCAAATTTATTTTATGGGTAAAACTTTGAATCAAATATTATTATATGAACAGGAAAATACTAATATGTGCATTCATTATGGAATAGTCCATAAAATATGAGCTGAATCAGATATACCTGAAGCAGAAATTTACTTTAAGTTGTAAGTTACCAAAAGGCAGGACCAGATTTTAATTTAAACTGGAGTTAAAACTTGGAACCAAGCTGACTTTGGTTATGAGTAAGGAATTCACCATTCAAATGTTCTTTTAAAAGAAGTGACAGCACAGATTTAATGCTCCATTATAATGCACAGTAGCAAACTGGAGACATTCAAACTAGAATATTTCATAGGTAGCACTTTTTCAGGGCAACAGCTATAAACCAGGAGGATCATCCCAAGCAACCTAGAAGTTACAGTTACATTATTTATGAGGTATGACATGGCCTCTACTAGAAGGACCTCAACTTGATCCTCACTTGCTCCTAAATTCAATTTTTAAAATAGTAAGTATCATGATATGAAAGATGAAGGATTCTGAATTGGATAATGTATTAAGAGTTTAATGTATTTGTTCAGCAGTCTTTAGTTTACTGTAGTACAGAGGTAGAAGAAATCAGGGTTACATCTACAGACCGAGGGTAGTGAATAAAAGAGAAGGAAAAAGCTATGCATAATTATGTACAACCAGTATTTATTAACTGCTACACTTGGCACTGAAACTGTATCATTTTCAAATGATGAACCAGTCACAACTCTGGAAGAACTGTATCAACAATACTATGATTAATCATTACTTGCAGTATTACTCTGCCTCGAAAAAATATTTTATGGATAAAGAAGGCAAGTTTCTCTCACCAGAAGGACTAAAATGAAAAAGAAAGGCAGTACCAGCTGTGAGTGAATGTGCGGAGAAACCAAAAGTCACATACACTCTTGGTGAGTATGCAAACTGATGTCATCATCTTGGAAAACTCAGGAAAATCATTTGGCATTATTTACTAAAGCTGAATACATACACTTATCTTTTGGTCCATCAATTTCTATCCTAACAAAAATGTGTACATATGTTTACCAAAAGACAGACGAAATGTTTATAGAAGAAATTTTCACAGCAGCTGCAAGCAAGAAACTGCTCAAATGCCCATCAGTAGGAGACTAAACAACAGATAAATAAATGTTGATATATTCACACAATGAAATGCACCAGTGAGAATGAAGAAACCACCACTACTCTCGAGAGTGTGAATCAATCTCATAAAAATAATCCTTAGCAGAGTAATACATTTACAATAATAGCATGCACATGGTACGTTTCTATTTATGTAAAGTTGAAAGACAGGCCAATCCAATCGATGGTGCTAAAAGTCAGGATAGTTCTTAACTGCTCTGTGGCTGATGAGATTTTGTTACTTGATCTGGGTCCTCATTATGTGAGCGCATTCAGTTTTTAAAAAATTAATTCTACTGCAGCATATTGTTTTTGCACTGTCCTTATGTAAGTCAAATTCCAATAACAAGGCATGAATCAGTGTTGTCAATACTAGTGGAAATGATAATAAATTTCAAATTAACAGAGTCTGAACTAATGATGCTTTAAAGCATACATAAGCATTGATTCTCTTTTAATGTTTGGGAAAGTAATATTATGCAAAATATTGGGCTGGCCAAAATGTTGATTTGTGTTTTCCTGTAAGGTCTTATGGAAAATCTTGAATGAACATTTTGGCCAACTCAATATGTTCCAAATTTGTACAAGATAGTTTAATAAGATTATTTCCATTCTAAATCTCCCTTAGAAAAGAATACACTCATATCTTAGTAAAACTTGGAATTATAAAAATAAATAATATGACCCAATTTTAAGCTTTTTTGTGTGTGTAAAAGTAGATATATATGCACATATATACACAATATGTATATCTGAGTTTATAGTACTGATGACTTTCCCCCATATTTCCTTTTTAATAATCACTTGAAATGCTTTTTTAAAAACTTATTTTTAAAATGTTCTAAAAATAAAATTGCTACAGTTTTCAGGATTGTTTTCTAGACAGCAGAAATAATGTACTGAAAAGACACTCAGATTAATATTTAGTGGAAAGGAAAAATTATTGTCAGTGGCTTCACCTTTGTTAGCCTATTAAAAATAATGAATATAAAATACAATTTTATTTCTCAACTAAAGTTACTTAACAGGCTGTACTCAGCCATTCATAATATATTCAGAAATACTTGGAGTGACATTACGTTGAAAAAATTCTGGAAATGAAATTACCCTTCTTCTTTTGTTATAAATGTGTAAAGGCCTACCTCCTGCACTCTAAACTCTCATTGTTAAAATATTTGCTATTTGTATAACTTAAATACAAAAATGCTATGGCAAATTATTTTAGTTCATAAACTAGTCATATAATGACTGTCTTTCATATTTTAATTTGATAAATAATATTTCTATTACTTACATATATAATAACATTTTTTCAATTTTATTTATATGGCAATACATGGAAGTAAAATTATTAAAATGGAAGTAAAATATAATTTGTGTCTGATTCTATATGTTATAATTGTACTTAGAATGCATACCACTCACTAGTTAGTGCAATATTGAGTAGTTACTCAACTGATATTGTAAACTCTTTATATAGTATGTTATTTAGATGTTTGAGAGAATTATAGTAATATTTAGAGAAATTAGAATTTGGGAGTAGGTAAGAAATTTATTATGACTTTCCCAAATTTAAATAATTGACTATAGGCTCAAAATGTGAAAATTCATTATGTAGTCTATCTTTAAAATTCAATTATATTTAGAGAAAAAGATATGCCTTTATGATAAGAAATGAAAATGACACTAATCCTGAAAACATATTAGTTACATTTCTGACCATACAAGTGGATAAGTGTTTTAGATCTGGTTTAAAATGACCAAAAAAAAAAGTATAGTGGAGATGGTTTGGGAGGGAATTCTCAACTACAACATTTTAATGTCCTACAATAATTTGTAGTGACTCTCCTTCTTGAGAGCTAGGACAAGGGTGTACATGAAAATTACAAGTGAAAATTCTTGCATTTCTTAGATACAGATTCATGTTTACCTATAAAACATGTCACATGAATACACACATTTATTAACTCCCTAAGATATTAATCATGAAGGATGCTAGAAAAGTTAAAAATAATTTAGTGTAGGATAATATTACAGGGCTGAATACAGAGAATAAGCAAAAGATGAATCAAGAGGATATTTAAAACGACAGAAGTAAATAAAATCTGAGACTTCTAGTCCAAACTCTGAATAGCAGACCTGAGGACTTCGTATGAATTCGTGGATAAAACTGAATTAGACTGAGATGAGAAAAACCTTGAGCAGTACCTCCTCATCTTGCCCCAAAGAAACAAAAGGGTAGCTTCCCCTAGCTTTCTCAAGGAGCAGCCACTGGTCCCGTTCTCTGTCCACAAGCCCCTGAGAACCTCTTGGCCTTTCTTGTCCTCTTATCCATGGAGGACTCTATTCCATACAGGAAATAAGAGATTATTGAAGCCATGCCCTTTTTTCTCTCAACTTTTTCATTTTGCTGTGTGAGTTATGAGAAAAAGAAATTCATCAAACAAGGCATTTTCTTTAGTTTCTTCCTCAGTGACTATGAGACAAAATTGTTATAATGGACATGGTTAGGGACTTTGATTAAGAAATGTGAAAATCATTTGTATGAATAAATTAATGTGTTAATCCCTACCTAGTGAAGTCAATATTCTGAAGACTAGCTTGGAAAATATCAGGACCACCTTTATAGACTTCAGTATTAACAAAGTAAAGTCTGGGTGTTTCACATGTTTCAAGTCCATACAAATGCCTTTTCAGATCAGCAACACAGAATTTCTTCCCTAGCTATGTCAATTTCGAATTGCCTCATGAAGAAATGTTCTGCTTAGACAACTGATATTGAAGACTTATATGCTAAACACTTATTCCTCTAGACTCTGAGTTTTACACCTCAGTAATGAACAGAAAGCTGTGTTGAGTCAATAAGAAAGCTGGCTGACTTTATTTTTTGGGGCTCCAAAATCACTGTAGATGGTGATTGCAGCCATGAAATTAAAAGATGCTTACTCCTTGGAAGAAAAGCTATGACCAACCTTGACAGCATATTAAAAGCTTCTGTTGAGTTCTCCTATTGAACTCTTACTTAAGTCTTGGCCTTAGGTCTTTGCTGAGGTCTTCAATAAGAGAAGTCCCTGTGTATTACATCTGCAGAAGCAGATTTATCGTGAATATGAAGAAGCTCAAACTCCAGGGCCTCTCACTTCTTCGGCAACTTCCAAGGACCTAGGAGGGGCACTAACATTGGATTCATAAAGTTGAAAAAATTGGTAAAATTTGCAAAAGTAAAATACTTTATCAACAACCTGTTAAAACCACTGCCTGGGGCCATTCTATCTTCTCCTCTGACATACTTCACCTCTTATCTGGTGGTATTAGTGTGGCACCCAAAACACTCGTAATGAAGAGAAATGTGGGTTGACAAGTTTGTTTGTTTTTTCAAGCTAATAAATGTTATTCATGACTTCTTTAAATTTACATAGTGCTCCAGCATATTAATACTCTGTTAGCTTCAAAAAAACAACTACATTTACAATAGTATTACTGGTCACCAAAATGAAGGGATATAGTGGGTTCCATTAAGTAGTGGTAGTGACTTTGTAGAAACAGTGGCTGACTTTATTTTTCTGGGCTCCAAAATCACTGCAGATGGTGATTGTAGCCATGAAATTAAAAGACACTTACTCCTTGGAAGAAAAGCTGTGATCAATCTAGACAGCATATTAAAAAGCAGAGACATTACTTTTCTGACAAAGGTCCATCTAATTAAGGCTATGGTTTTTCCAGTAGTCATGTATGGGTGTGAGAGTTGGACCATAAAGAAAGCTGAGCACTGAAGAATTGATGCTTTTGAACTGTGGTGTTGGAGAAGACTCTTGAGAGTTCCTTGGACTGCAAGGAGATCCTAAAAGTCCATCCTAAAAGAGATCAGTCCTGGGTGTTCATTGGAAGAACTGATGTTGAAGCTGAAACTCCAAAACTTTGGCCACCTGATGTGAAGAGCTGACTCATTGGAAAAGATCCTGATGCTGGGAAAGATTGAGGTCAGGAGGAGAAGGGGACGACAGAGGATGAGATGGTTGGATTGCATCACCGACTCAATGAACGTGGGTTTGGGTGCACTCCAGGAGTTGGTAATGGACAGGGAGGTTTGGAGTGCTGCGGTTCATGGGGTTGCAAAGAGTCGGCCACGGCTGAGCAACTGAACTGAACTGAAGTGACTTTGGTGGGAAACTGTGCTATTCCCAGCCATCCTGGCATATACTTTGCCAACTCTTCTGGTGTCAAGATACAAATCTGCAGGGCCTGAGGTCATAAAAGGACCGGTATTCAAAGAACAAGAGTTGTGGAGAAGAAACACAGTTTGAAACGTATAGAGCCATAGCTAATTTTTCATAAATTCTTTCAAACATAAGACAGGTAAAATTGCTAACAGAGAATTTTGTTCTCATGAGCGCCAATTGAATATAATGTTTCTACCTGCCAAAAAAAAAAAAAAAAAAGATTCAACCAAACAGCATAAATAACGTAAGCAAACACCATACTTTATGTTTTTCTGTTTCATGAGAATTGAGGGAAATAGATTTGTGTGAATTTCTGTCTCTGCAGGAGACAAACTCACAGCACTACTATAAATGGTTACTGAGTTGGTGTGTGAAGTTGCATATTTCATGTGTCTCAATGTTTCAGATATTATTTTGTATATCTAACACCTCTTCTTTTGCTAAAGTCTGGAAATTTTAGACAAAATAGCATGCAGATTATACCCAAAGCAATAAGTCCTGAAGTGGAAGAGATAAACCTTTCAGAGAAATAATGGAATCTTGGATCATTCAATAATCCAATTAATGAATGTATTCCCAAAAACACTGGGAAAATATTTAGACTTCTTAAATGATTTAACATCAATAACTGACATTAACAAAGATAATAAAATCCACCTGACACTGTTACCAAAGCACTGATGACATACTGGCCACGGTATTTTCTAGTGCCAAGCTGCTTCAGTCATGTCTGACTCTTTGTGACCCCCTGGACTATAGCCCGGTGGGCTCCCCTGTCCATGGGGTTCTCCAGACGAGAATACTGGAGTGGGTTGCCATGCCCTTCTCCCGATCCAGGGATTGAACCGGCATCTCATGTCTCCTGCACTGGCAGGCGGGTTATTTACCACTAGCGCCACTTGGAAAAACCAACCAATGTATGCTGTCAGTTTAAGAAATCTTTAAGATTAGTTTGCCAAGAAAATGTGAAATATAAGTTTCCTGAAATATTACAGCTCATATATGAAAGAAACTTGATAGGGATTTCCCAAATTTGACAATTTTAAAAATGAATGATGTTACAGACAAGTTGTAAAGTTCAAATAAATTTCTTAAAACTAACGCTAATAATGAAAATGTCCAATCATGTTATTTTCTATACAGATAATGATACAATAAAACTATGTACAATTGAAACTCATATAACGTGTAAAATTATACCTCAATAAAAATGTTTTATATGCTTGTTTCTAGAGTACACAGACAACAAATATAGAAAAAAAATATAGTAAGTAGTTAATGTCTGTTGTAACTTTAAAAGTTTTAATTTCTTTGTGATTTATTTTTAACTCTAAAGAAATGTTTTCTTTTCTTCCTAATTATGTACTGTAATTTCATACCCTGTTTTATTCAATTGCAGATAACATGTTTGAGACATCAAGAAAACCTGCTTGAGTTCCTGTGTTTCAGTAGCTTTTTCTGTTGCTGAAGAGGATGACTATGTAATCATTTTTCCAACAAGGATACATTGAGAATGGAAATTTGACATAAACAATGCAAAAGGCACACCCCAAAAACAGAAGTGGGTCACTTAAATAAATATCCACAGGAAAAATTTCTGATGGATTGCGTAAATATGGGAACACTGGTCTATTCTGAGAAACTGGCATGAGTCATTGTTATTTATCCATCAAAGCTATAACTCATTATGTTTTTCTTCTTTCCTTGACTTCCAGGAAACTCAGAGGTAAGTTTTATGCTCAATAGCCACAGAGTTCCTTAGTTCAGTATTTTCTGGATGATTCTGTAGCCCATTTACCCCTAAATACCTTATAATATAACTTTCTCCCTTTCTTTTTCAGCTTTTATTAAATGGCTATATGGTTTTAAAAAATATTTTCTATTGAATACTGCCTTTAAGTAATTTTTGGGAAATTAGCATTATATAAAGACAACAGCTAAAAAAGAAAAGCCTTTAATTCTTATTATAACAATAACTGCCATTTATTAAACAGTGACTCAGTTTTGTTATATAAATTATTTCTAATATATTTAATATACTTTATATTTAAATATAATATTTAATATATTTTATTTTGTCCCAGTAATTTCTAGATCTCATTATCTTTTACTACATTCACCAAATCTGGGATAAATCTTAATAATGACCACTTTCTCAGAACAGGAATCGAATGTCACACTCACAATTATTACACAACTTCTTTATTTAGCAGAATGGAGGGAATTTCACATGCACACACCTATAGGTGTGTGTGTGTGCAGCCTTGTTAAGTATTTTAAAGGTACCAATTCCTCTGTGAAGTTGCACCTTGCAATCCTGACAATGTGATGTTATTGCAGCAGTTTAATTCAACTCTCTGCTTGGCACTTTGATGAAATCAGGGAAACTCATTGATGGGGGAAAAAAAAAGACTATATTCCTAACTGGCTCTTGTGTGAGGCACCTATTAAAATGATATAACTCTATGCTGTGAAGAATACAGAGAGTCTTGGCAGCAAAGCCAGCCTAGGAGACTTGGTTGATTTCCTGAACTAGAAAGTCATCTGCCTTCCAGTTCTACTCTTTAGTAACAGGTGTTGCCTTCAGTGAAACCGATCAACTTCCTTGACTGTGCCCATTATCTTTTCCAGAGGAAGATTTTAATATGGACACATAAGTGATCTCAGTGAGGGAAGCCAAACCATAAAAGGAAACTCTAAACACTATTTCTCCAGTTACACATCTGGAGGGTAACTGTAGTCCGTGATGACCAAATGTGTGTGTATTGGAGTGAACAGTGGAAGCAAAAGCAAGTCTTTTGTCAGAATGCTGATCACACTAACCATTCTCTTCTTAGTGATTAACAAGTCCTTTCATTGATGGGAAACAGGACACTAGGTTTCCAGAACATTCTAAGAACCTTCATAGTATATGTTGTGACTACCCAGGGGACACAATGAAAGAGAAAACAGAATCTTACTTGATGGGACCTTCTCAGTTACATGGTCTCTGCTTTTTCTTCCCTTCACATTATCAGAACAATATGACATATTGAGGGATATTTCTTGAGACCAGGAAACTTGTTCTTTCTCATTATTTCAATTACAGGTGAGAAAAATAGACCAGAGATATGAGGACAAAAATGCATGGGGTGAAAACATTAAGAGAGTATTAATATTGCTTTTACTCTTTTGGCAAGATTTTGTCCATTAGCACTGAATATAACAGTGTCTCTGAATATTTTCATATTTTAGTCATTTAAAAATATCTTTTCCAGACTTTAACTTGAAGATAGCAAACTGATGTCAAGATGACAAAGTATCTCTGCCCAAAAAAGATGGGAAAAACCAATAGTTACATAAAACCAAGCATAGTAAAATTATACCAGCACAATGATTAGAAGGCAAGAAAAGAACTTAATAGAAGTTTCAAAATGTTGCTATGCCTTGATTTGGGGCAGTCTAAGCAGCTCTGAATTCTGCTCAGTTTGTGTTGGGAAGAGTGATGGGGATTAGATAAGAAAACAGTGCTCCCCCCTCCCCCAGTATCACTAATCATTTCACTTAGGAGACTAACAGAAAACACAGCATGAGATTACAGATTCTCGAAGAGGGAGGAGGTGGACATTTCCACTTGCCCTCTCCTGAGTCCCTGTAAAGGACAAGGAAAACCACTGTACTTTACCATTTTGATGATTCCCTAACAGATATCAAACTGTTAGGGGAAATCTAAGCATGCCCACAAAATACTCAGAGCTAATTAACCACAATTTAATCAAACAGAAGTTGTAATATGAAGTACATAAGCAAGAATGGGAGAGCAAATTGCTGACAGAGATCCTTCCATCCTATCTCCTCAAACCCACCCCCAGATTTTTAATTCATTGGCAAAACACATGTAATACATATATTTCTCTCCTCTATTGTTGGAAAATTGAAATGACTGCATTGAGAGAACAACTGAATTGGTCAGGGTGAATGGGTTAACTTCTTTGAGTTGAGTTCGGAAAATTATCTGAAGTCAGGGGCCATTCCCAAACTGGACATGGATGCCTCCCAGATACTGTGAAATGAGTACAGGTCCGGGACATGTATCAAAGCTTGGATGCAATCAAGTGCGGAGACCACAGATTCCTGCTGAATCCATCTGGGTCTCTGCAGCCTTCTCTACCCCCAGTCCATATGCTACAGAAATTCAGTTATCAACACGGATCTCAAAGGGAAGACAGAGTTCAGTTAAGGAATGAATCAAGTAGAACTTACTCTGCAGTTTTAGTACAAATAAAGGGTAATGTCACATCACAAAGTTAGGTAAGAAGATGAAGAAAAAAAGGCAGCATTTAGTCAACATTACTGCAGCAAAAACAGAAAGGAAATACAAGGAACATAGAATATAATGACTAGAAGTGAATTTGTCTTGAAAGAAAACAGAACCCAAGAATTTAGAAAAACTCAAAAACCTTATTGGTCCACAAACAGTCCCTAATAAGACACCAACTCTGAAAATATTAGGTTTATATCTTAATAGAGAATGCTGAAATACATTTTGAAACCAGAATTGTTATTAGGGGTAAAAAATTAAATCTATATTAAAGGATAAAAGTAAACTACTTCAAAACTTGTTTCTTTTGTAAGTGACAGATGTAGAAGCAAAATTAATTAAGCTTTGCTAGATAATCAGATAATTTGTACCAAATAAACTTATTTATATGTAGTCTAGGAACAATACTTTGACCACCTGATGTGAAGAACCGACTCCTTGGAAAAGACCCTGGTGCTGGGAAAGATTGAAGGCAAGATAAGAAGGGGACAACAGAGGGTAAGATTTGATGGACATGAGCTTGAGCAAGCTCCAGGAGTTGTTGATGGACAGGGAAGCCTGGCGTGCTGCAGTCCATGTGGTCACAAAGAGTCAGACACTACTGAGCAACTGAATTTAGGATTAATAGCCTGTTTCTCACTACATCTTTGAAAAAATAGAGTCACCATAACTAACTATTGTTTTTCAGTTTAAAAAACTGGTTTCTTGTAGACAGCATTCATCCAGTCTGTGTCTTTTGGTTGGAACATTTAATCCATTTACATTTAAAGTAATTATTGATATACATGTCCCTTCTGCCATTTTTTTAAATTGTTTGGGGCTTGTTTTTTTAGATGATTTTCTTCTCTTTTATTTCCTGACTATATGACTCCCTTTAACATTTGTTGTATAGCTGGTTTTGTGGTACTGAATTCTCTTAACTTTTGCTTGTCTGAAAAGCTTTTGATTTCTTCATCAATTTTGAATGAGATCCTTGCTGGGTACCATCATCTTGGTTGTAGATTTTTCCCTTTCAGTACTTTAAATATATCCTGCCATTCCCTTCTGTCCTGCAGAGTTTCTGCTGAAAGATAAGTTGTTAAATGTATGGGGTTTCCCTTGTATGTTACTTGCTCTTCCCTTGCTGCTTTCAATATTCTTTCTTTGTGTTTAATTTTTGTTAGTTTGGTTAGTATGTGTCTTGAAATGTTTCTCCTTATGTTTGTCCTGTATGGGACTCTTTGCGCCTCTTGGACTTGATTGACTATTTCTGTTTCTATGTTAGGGAAATTTTCAACTATAATCTCTTCAAAAATTTTCTCATCCCTTTCCTTTTCTCTTCTTCTTCTAGGACCCCTATAATTTGAATGTTGGTGTTTTTAATATTGCCCCAGAGGTCTCTGAGACTATCCTCAGTTTTTAAAATTCTTTTTACTTTATTTTGCTCTTCAGCAGTTATTTCCACCATTTTATTTTCCAGCTCACTGATCTGCTTCTGCTTCAGATATTCTGCTATTGAGTCCATCTAGAATATTTTTAACTTCAGTAATTGTGTTGTTTGTCTGTATGTTTGTTCTTTTATTCTTCCATGTCTTTGTTAATTGACTCTCGCAGTTTCTCCATTCTATTTTCAAGGTTTTTGATCAACTTTACTATCATTATTCTGAATTCTTTTCAGGTAGTTTGCCTCTTTCCTCTTCATTTATTTGGACTTATGTGTTTCTAGTTTGTTCATACATTTGCATAGCATATCTCTGTCTTTCATTTTTATTTTTAAACATATTGTATTTGAGGTCTCCTTTTCCCAGGCTTCATGGCTGAATTATTTCTTCCTTTTGATTTCTGCCCTCCTAAGGTTGGTCCTGTGGTTTGTGTGAGCTGCATATAGGGTAAGATTTGTGCTGAGTTTGTTTTTTCCTCTGATGGACAGGGCTGAGTGAGGTGATATCCTGTCTGCTGATGATTGGGTTTACATTTTTGCGCTGTTTGTGGTTTGGATGAGGTGTCCCACACAAGGTTCTACTAGTAGTTGGGTGATGCTGGGTCTTGTATTCAAGTGGTTCCCTTTGTAGGAGTTCTCACTATTTGATACTCCCTAGAGATAGGAGTTGGAGAAGACTCTTGAGAGTCCCTTGGACTGCAAGGAGATCCAACCAGTCCATCCTAAAGCAGATCAGTCCTGGGTGTTCATTGGAAGGACTGATGCTGAAGCTGAAACTCCAATACTTTAGCCAACTCATGTGAAGAATTGACTCATTGGAAAAGACACTGATGCTGGGAGGGATTGGGGGCAGGAGGAGAAGGGGACGACAGAGGATGAGGTGGCTGGATGGCATCACCGACTCGATGGACATGTGTTTGAGTAAACTCCAGGAGTTTGTGAAGGACAGGGAGGCCTGGCATGCTGTGATTCATGGGGTTGCAGAGTTGGACACAACTGAGCAACTGAACTGACTGAACTGAACTGAGAGCTAGGAGTTCTCTGGTAGTCTACCTAAAGACACATACAGACTGAAAGTGAGAGGATGGAAAAATATATTCCATGCAAATAGAAATCAAAAGAAAGCTGGAATAGCAATAATCATATCAGACAAAACAGACCTTAAAATAAAGAATATTATAAGAGATAAGAAAGGACACTATACAATGATCAGGGGATCAATCCAAGAGAAAGACATAAAAACTGTAAATATCTATGCACCCAACATAGGAACATCTTAATACATAAGACAAACACTAAAGACATAAAAGGAGAAATTGACAGTAACAAAATAATAGAGGAGACCTTAATACCCCACTTACACCAATGGACAGATCATTAAAACAGAAAATTAATAAAGAAACACAAGTCTTAAATGATACATTAGATGGAATGAATCTCACTGATACCTTCAGGACATTCCATCCAAATGAAGAGGAATACACCTTCTTCAAAGTGCATATGGAAAATTCTATGATAGACCCCATCTTGGGTCACAAATGAAACCTCAGTAAACTTAAGAAAACTGAAATCATATCAAGCATCTTTCCTGACCACAACACTACGAGACTAGGTATCAATTACAAGAATAAAAGGAAAAAACACAAACATGGAGATTAAACAATACATTTCTAAATAATGAAAAGGTTGCTGAAGAAATCAAAAGGGAAATTAAAAAAAATTCCTAGAAACAAATGACAATGAAAACACAACAACTCAAAACTTTGGGATGCAGCAAAAGCAGTTCTAAGGGAATTTTATAGGAGTACAATCCTACCTGAAGAAACAAGAAAAACATCAAATAGACAACCTAACTTTACTTCTAAAACACCTGGAAAAAGAAGAACTAAAAAAATCCCAAAATTAGCAGAAGAAAGAAATCATAAAGATCAGAGAGGAAATAAACAAAAAGAGAAATGAAAGAAACAATTAATAAAATAAGTATTAATAATTAGTTATTAAAATTAAAAATAATTTAAAAATTAATGAAACTAAAAGCTGGTTCTTTGAGATCAACAAAATTGACAAACCTATGCAACTCATCAAGCAAAAAAGAAAGAAGGATCAAATTAACAAAATTAGAAATGTAAAAGGAGTGGTTACAACAGACAATGCAGAAATGCAAAGGATTATAAGAGACTCTTATGAATAACTGTATGATAATAAAAAGGATAACCTGGAAGAAATGGATAGGTTCTTAGCAAAGTTCAATCTTCCAAGACTGAACCAGGAAGAAATAGAAATTATGAACAACCCAACTATAAGCACTGAAATTGAAATTGTGATAAAAATCTCCCCAAAATCAAAAGCCATGACCAGATAGCTTCACAGGAGAATTCTTCAAACATTTAAAGAAGAGCTAATGCCTACACTTCTAAAACTCTTTCAAAACATTGCAGAGGAAGGAACACATCGAAACCCATATTACAAGGCCACTATCACCTTGATACCAAAACCAGAAAAGGACAACACACAAAAAAGAAAACTGCAGGCCAAAATCACGGATGAACATAGATGCAAAAATCCTCAACAAAAATTTTAGCAAACAGCATTCAGCAACATATCAAAAAGCTCATACACCATGATCAAGTTGAGTTTATTCCAGGGATGCAAGGTTTCTTCAATATACAGAATCAATCAATGTGATCGACAATAACAACAAATTGAGAGATAAAAACCATATATAATCTCAATAGATGCAGAAAAAGCCTTTGACAAAATTCAGCAACCATTTATGATTAAAATTTTTCCAAAAATGGGCATAGAAGGAAGCTATCTCAACATAGTAAAGGCCATATATGATAAGCCCACAGCAAACATTATTTTCAATGGTGAAAAACTGAAAGCATCCCCCCTAAGATCAGGAACAAGACAAAGGTGTCCACTCTCACCACTATTATTCAATATAGTTTTGGAAGCCCTAGCTACAGCAATCAGAGAAGAAAAAGAAATGAAAGGAATTCAGATGGGAAAATAAGAAATAAAGCTCTCACTGTTTGCAGATGACATGATACTTTATATGGAAAACCCTAAAGTTACTATCAGAAAATTACTGGAGCTAATCAGTGAATTTAGCAAAGTTGCAGGATACAAAATCAATATACGGAAATCACTTGCATTTCTATACACTAACAATGAAAAACAAGAAAGAGAAATTAAGGAATCAATCCCATTCACTACTGCCACAAAAAGAATTAAATATCTAGGAATAAACCTACCTAAGGAGATAAAAGACCTGTATACAGAAAATTATAAGACACCAATGGAAAAAATCAAAGATGACTTAAACAGATGGAGAAATACTCCTTCTTCCTGGGTAGGAAGAATCGATATTGTGAAAATAACTATACTACCAAATGCAAGCTACATATTCAATGTAATCCCTATCAAATTATCAATGACATTTTTCACAGAACTAGAAAAAAATTTTCACAACTCATATGGAAACACAAAAGATCCTGAATATCCAAAGTAGTCTTGAGAAAGAAGAATGGAGCTGAAGCAATCAACCTTCCTGGCTTCAGATTATACTGCAAAGCTACAGTAACCAAGACCATATGGTACTGGCACTAAAACAGAAATATAGACCAATGGAACAAGATAAAAAGCCCAGAAATAAACCCATGTAGCTATGGGTACCTTTATTTTTGGCAAAGAAGACAAGAATATACAATGAGACAAAGAAAGCCTCTTCAATAAGTGGTGGGGAAACTGGACAGCTACATGTAAAAGGATGAAATTAGAACACTTCCAAACACCATACACAAAGATAAACTCAAAATGGATTAAAGACCTAAATGCAAGACCAGAAACTATAAAACTCTTAGGAGAAAATATAGGCAGAACACTCGATGATATAAAACAAAGCAAGATCCTCTATGACCACCTCCTAGAGTAATGGAAATAAAAACAAAATAAACAAGTGGGACCTACTTAAACTTAAAAGCTTTTTCACAGCAAAGAAATGATAAGCAAGGTGAAAAGACAACCCTGAGAATGGGATAAAATAATAGCAAATGAAACAACTGACAAAGGATTGATTTCTAAAATATACAAGCAGTTCATATAACTCAATACCAGAAAACAAACAATTCAATCAAAAACTGAGAAAAAGATCTAAGCAAACATTTCTCCAAAGAAGACATACAGATGGCTAGCAAACACATGAAAAGATTCTCAATATCACTCATTATTAGAGAAATTCAAATCAAAACTATAATGAAATATCACCTCACACAGGTCAGAATAGCTATCATCAAAACACCTACAAACAATAAATGCTGGAGAGGGTGTGGAGAATAGAGAACACCCTCGCACTGTTGGTGGGAATGTAAATTGATACAGCCACTATGGAAGATGGTATGGAGATTCCTTGAAACACCAGGAATAAAACCACCATATGCCCCAGCAATCCCACTCCTAGGCATATACCCTGAGGAAACCAAAACTGAAAAAGACACATGTATCCCATAGTTTATTACATCACTATTTACAATAGCTAGAACCTGGAAGCAACCTAGATGTCCATTGACAGATGAATGGATGAAGAAGTCATGGTACATATACACAATGGAATATTACTCAGTCATGAAAAGGAGCACATTTGAGTCAGTTCTAATGAGGTGGATGAATGTAGAGCCTGTTATACAGAGTGAAGAAGTCAGAAAGAGAAGAAGAAATATCATATACTAACATATATATATGGAATCTGGAAAGATGGTACCAAAGAATTTATTTGCAGGGCAGCTATGGAGAAACCGACATAGAAAACAGACCTATGGACATGGGGAGAGGGGAGGACAGGATGAGATGTATGGAGAGAAAAATATGGAGACTTACATTGCCATATGCAAAATAAATAGCTAATGGGAAATTGCTATATCTCGGGAAACTCAGGAGCTCTGTATCACCCTAGAGGGGTGGAATGGGGAGGGAGATGGGAGATTCAAGAGGGAGGGGACATTATGTGTACCTATGGCTGATTCATGTTGAGGTTTGACAGAAAACAACAAAATTCTGTACAGCAATTATCCTTCAATTAAAAAATAAATTAATTTAAAAAATTAAAAATAAAAAATCAGTTTCAAATATATAAAAATTACTCTTCTTTGTCTTGTCTTACAAAGTGAGATTTACAACTAAAACCAGTTCATAAATGTTGATTTTGTGAATATACAACTGACATATAAATGCTTTCCAATAATTTCTGCTTATTTTTCCTTTTAGATACAATAATAATACATGGTAACATGAGCAGCAGGAAGTTAGAATCATAGAGTCTTTTTCAGAGTTGTCATTAATGGATTGCCATCTTGAGAAAGGCTCCTAGGTTTTCACTTTTGTCTTATAAAATTACAGACATTTGACCTGTAAGCTGTCTTAAAGAAAATAATAAAAATTCTGTCTCTTTTGTTAGTTCTTCTAGCACTTACATGCATGCTGACTTGCTTCAGTTGTGTAAGACTCTTTGCAACCCCATGAACTCTAGCCCACCAGGCTCCTCTGTCCATGGGATTTTCTGGGCAAGAATACTGGAGTGTGTTGCCATTTCCTTCTCCAGGGGATCTTCCAGACCCAGGAATGGAACCCAAGACTCTTACTCCTAGATATGCTGGGGTCGGGGGGGGGGGGTGTGTAGTTAATGGTCCAAAATGCTCTAAGGAAGGTCTCCATTAGTGGGAATCATCCTGGACTTAGAGTCATAGAACCAGTAATTTAGTCCCAGTTCTACCCCTCACTAATCTTATGATGTTGACAATGTTGTCACTTCTCTGGGCTTTTATTACTTCCTGGACAAAAGAAGGCAGTAAAATAAAGGCTTTCTCTTGTTTTTCTCTTGCTCCTCCTCCTCTTCTTATTTACCCTTTAAATCTTTAGCAGACTTTGAGGTTCCTAAAAATGCACACATGTACAATGTTTTGCACATACATTCAGTGGGTCTCTTTAGGGAAAAGCCCAGTTAGTCAGTTCAGACAATCAGTCATGTTCGACTCTGTGATGCTATGGACTGCAGCACAGCAGGTTTCCCTGTCCCTCACCAACTCCCAGAGCTTGCTCAAACTCATGTCCATCCAGTTGGTGATGCCATCCAACCATCTCATGCTCTGTCATACCCTTCTCCTCCTGCCTTCAATCTTTTTCCAGAATCAGGGTCTTTTCCAATGAGTCAGTTCTTTACATAAGGTGGCCAAAGTATTGGTGTTTCAGCTTCTTGAATACTCACCTTTCAATGAATATTCAGGACTGATTTCTTTTAGGATGGACTGGCTGGATCTCCTTGCAGTCCAAGGGACTCTCAAGAGTCTTATCCAACACCACAGTTAAACAAAAAAATTCTTCAGTGCTCAGCTTTCTTTATTCCGACTCTCACATCCATACATGACTACTGGAAAAACCATAGCCTTGACTAGATGGACCTTTCTTGGCAAAGTAATGTCTCTGCTTTTTAATATGCTGTCTAGGTTGGTCATAGCTTTTCTTCCAAGAAGCAAGTATCTTTTAATGTCATGGCTGCAGTCACCATCTGCAGTGATTTTGGAGCCCAAAAAAGCAAAGTCTCTCACTGTTTCCTCATCTATTTTCCATGAAGTGATGGGACCAGATGCCATGATCTTAGCTTTCTGAATGCTGAGTTTTAAGCCAAATTTTTCACTCTCCTCTTTCACTTCCATCAAGAGGTCCTTATTGCAATATTCAGACTTAAATTGAGAAAAGTAGGGAAAACCACTAGACCATCCAGATATGATCTAAATCAAATCTTACAACTATACAGTGAAAATGACAAATACATTCAAGGGTTTAGATTTGATAGACAGTGCCTGAAGAACTATGGATGGAGGCTGGTGACATTGTACAAGAGGCAGTGATCAAGACCATCCTCAAGAAAAAGAAATGAAAAAAGGCAAAATTGTTGTTTGAGTAGGCTTTACAAATAGCTTAGAAAAAGAGAGAGGCTAAAGGCAAAGGAGAAAAGGAAAGATATATCCATTTGAATGCAGAGTTTCAAAGAATAGCAAGGAGAGATAAGAAAGCCTTCCTCAATGATATATGCAAAGAAATAGAGGAAAACAATAGAATGGGAAAGACTAGAGATCTCTTCAAGAAAATTAGAGATACCAAAGGAGCATTTCATGCAAAGATGGGCTCAATAAAGAACAGAAATGGTATGGACCTAACAGAAGCAGAAGATATTAAGAAGAGGTGGCAAGAATACACAGAACTATAGCAAAAAGACCTTCATGATCCAGATGACCACAATGGTGTGATCACTCACCTAGAGCGAGACATCCTGGAATGGGAAGTCAAGTGGGCCATAGAAGTATCACCGCAAACAAAGCTAGTGGAGGTGATGGAATTCCAGTTGAACTTTCAAATCCTAAAAGATGGTGCTGTGAAAAAGCTGCACTCAATATGCCAGTAAATCTGATAAACTCAGCAGTGGCCCCAGGACTGGAAAAGGTCAGTTTTCATTCCAATCCCAAAGAAAGGCAATGCCAAAGAATGCTCAAACTACTGCACAATTGCACTCATCTCACACGCTAGCAAAGTAACGCTCAAAATTCTCCAAGCCAGGTTTCAGCAGAATGTGAACTGTGAACTTCCAGATGTTCAAGCTGGATTTAGAAAAGGCAGAGGAACCAGAGATCAAATTGCCAACATCTGTTGGATCATCGAAAAAGCAAGAGAGTTCTAGTAAAACATCTACTTCTGCTTTATTGACTATGCCAAAGCCTTTGATTGTGTGGATCACAACAAACTGTGGAAAATTCTTAGAGACTGGACTACCAGACCACCTGACCTGCCTCTTGAGAAATCTGTATGCAGGCCAAGAAGCAACAGAACTGGACATGGAACAACAGACTGGTTCCAAACTGGGAAAGGGAAAAGCACATCAACACCAAATTAGCAATTCCATGAACTGGATAATTTAAGGTCATTGTCAGAAATTTAATGTATTATTCTAAAGTAACTAGAAGTATTTCATTTTTTGCTATCAGAAAATGTTTCCACAATGTTAATAATTTACCTTTCCCTATGTCTATTTCCTTGAATATATATTTTTCATAAAGCTGGTCAGATGTGTATCATTTTGACAAATATTCTGTGCTAAGTATATCTTTTGAAAGATTTGAGTATATGAAATGAGAGGCAGTACAGTACAGTGAATAAAAATTGTTTACTTATGAATCCATAGACCTGAGTTCTGCTCTGTGATCTCAAGAGTTCTCTGTAACTTGAGTAAGTCACTTTATAGTTCTTTTCACAATAATATGATGAAACTTGCCTCCATGATTTCTAAGCTGATTTTCTCCCCTGAATTTTTATAAGGAGTTAATAACCCAAGAATCATAAGACCCTTGTTTTCATTTATGCAAATATGATACCGTTTGGAATTTTATCAAGTAGTTTACAGTGAAGCCAATTTGTGCGAATTCCCAGGTTTGTTTAGCTGAGTGAGCTGCTCTTCTGGATCACCAGCAGCAATCCCTCAACCAGGCTCAACCTAGGCCAGAATGGCTTGCCCATGCACGCAGCCCCAGGTTAGACGTTTAGCCCTGCCTCCTGACAACTGTGGCTGCCTCAGCCTCTCCGGAGATGAAGGCAAGCACTGCACACAGCTTCCATGGCAATGCCACTGGCGCTGTGCGGAGTCCGGTTTTACTTATGATTTCTAAATCTGAATGAACCATCCTGCTGTGGTGAAAGGGGCTTGGCTTTTTCAGCGACATCCAGCTGGGGCTACATAAAGCAGTACCTTGCAAATATGGAGACTAGTGACCTGGGACAAATGGTGAACAGCAAGCAACTGGGGACCAGAAGGAAGAAGATAAATTTCTTGTCCTTGCTCTCTTCAGACAGCTTCTCAGGCAATATTCAAAGTGACAGAAATCAGTTTTCTTTTCCTGGGAAGTAGCCTCAGTTGTCACCTTTTATCCAGACTCCCTTCTCTGTGCTAATGGCCCTTTTCTCGTCCTTCTTGCTGTCCTGGGGCTGCAACATCCAATAAAGTATAGAAAGTAAACTTTACTTCAGGCTCTGTTTTCTGATTGATGCGAGGATCATAGAGATGGTAATGCTTAAAATCTTTCCAGGTATTTGTTTCTAGTCTACAGGGACACCTAAGAAAAATGATAGTGAGCAGAGCAAGCAGAGAAAACTGAGCAACAATGCTTAATTCCAACTATGAAACTGAGCTTCCCAGGTAATGCTAGTGGTATAGAACTGGCCTGCCAATGCAGGGGATGTGGGTTTGATCCCTGGGTTGGGAAGGTCCCCGGAGGAAGGCATGACAGTCCACTCCAGTATTCTTACCTGGAGAATCCCATGGACAGAGGAGCCTGATAGGGTATGGTCCATGGGTAGCAAAGAGTCGGATAGTAATCAAGTAATCCAAATGTTTCCAAAATCTGTGACTCCAAAAGGTCACACTTTTATTATATTCTACATTAATCTTACCCTAATATTACTCTTTCTAGATTTTATTATTTGCTATTTATTTAGGGGAGGGGTATTTTACAAGGAGAGTAGAGAAAATGAAAAATAGGCAAAAAAGGAAGTCATTTGAGAAATGGAAAAACAACTACAATTATTAGATGAGAGGAAGATATTAATCCCACATACCTTTAGGCCTAATTTCTTTGGAAGCCCAAGTTAAACACATCATGAATATACTAAAAATTTGATGTGAGATTATCTTTTAAAAACAGGATCATTCTAGAGCCCATCAATCTTAGTTGTGTAATAAACAATAGTATTGATTTGTAATGGACATGGAATGTGTTGTCCATATCTCCCTTCAGAGAAGGACTTCTTGCTACTGTGAATGGGAGTCTCACTAGCAGAAAACTTTCAGCTACAAGCTAGCTTGGAAACTGCCTCGGCGGCAGAAAGCAGGCTTCAAGATCATGCCCTTACTCAGTCAGCACACTCTAGTGACTGACAGTGAGAGTTTTATATATATGCCTGGCCATCTTGTTCCAGTGAGAAGCATGATGGATCATTTGATTTCCAGAGCTTCCTGTGGGATCAACCAAGGCATTAATAAAATGTTTAAGATTTTGAAAACTCAGATGCCAGTCAAAACATTTTCCTCTAGAAGACTGTTACTGCGCCTCACCCTTTTATTTGATGGTTTGTGTGAAGGTAAGCGGTGGAGCGATCAATGTGAAAGCATTTAAATATTTTAGTAACTGATAAAGATATCCTAGGTCATCCTGCCTGAATATCAATACTACTTTAAGTAAAAGTGGGACCATTGCTACAAGAAGCTGCTAATATGGAAACAGATTTAGGGCAGGAATGCAATGCCCTCACTGATTTCAGATTTCTGCTAGAGGTAAAGCCTAGGAAAGATGTAAAGTTTTCCACAATGGCAAAATTCCCTATCCATATGATAGCCCTCTAATTGACCTAGTGCCCACAGGACTGTCTCTCTTACTGATGAAAATACTTTTAGCTCTGCTCTGAAGAAGGCCTCTACCAGCTGCTTCAGCAAAATATAGGCAGGAAAGTGTCTTCACACAGAGTAACTAAAAAGAAAGTGCTTGACCAAGCCGTGAACATTTCCACTGAGAGACTGCCTTTCAAGTGACCTGCCTTCTACTTCTCCTGGCTAACTAGAATCAGAATTAACACCAAACTACAGAGAGGGAGGCAGAAAGAGAGAAAGAGGACCAGTGTGAGACAAAGAAGCAAAGAGAAAGCTGGAGAAAATCTCTTTCTCTTTTGGACTGAAAGCGTTTTGATCAGAGACCACATACTTTCTGACAGAAGAAATCTGAATCATCACTATTAGACAACTGAGAACTTTCTAAACTAGGAGCCAGCCACAGTAAAAATCACTCAAATAAGGACAGCATTCTGTAGTTAGAAAGCAAGAGATTATTCCAAGGAATTTGGGCAAATGTGCTTCTGTAAACTAGATTTACCTTAACAAATAGCAGAAAAAATAAAAAATATTAAATTCATATTCTCAGTAATATTTGGGAATATATTGTGTGTATTAAATTACACAATAAGAAAAATTACTTTAGGTTGATATCCCCAAAGTCTGAATATAAAATATTTCTAGGTGTGATTATATACTTATTCTCAAGAGGTGAATATCAACATTTTTCAGGTTACTGTGAAATGGTTAAACAAAATATGAAAGGGCAGGAGTGGAGAGAAACCAAAAAAGTGAGAGAAAAAAAGCAATTTAGTGAAAATATTATCAAGTATGAATTTCTTTCTTCAATTTTTTTTCTCATATTTAAAAAGATGCAAATTTAAACATAAATAGCAAGGAAAATCATAAACTTAATCACAAAGGCAGGAATAAAAATTAAGAATGCACTCAAAAGAAGAAAATTAAGTCTTGAAATTAATGAAAAAAATATATATGTATATACCTACTTACACTGTGGGGGAGAGAGCAGATGAGCCAAGATGGCCTTTTCAGGTTCTCTGGCCCGATGTTTTGTAAATAGTGACTATGTTACAGTTGAGATTATTCATAGCACGGCACATGCACATCACAAGGTACTTGCTTGGTCACAGACTACACTGTGATGTGGGGGTATGTGAGTTCCATCTAAAAACAAAAGCATTGGCATTACTGCTGCATCACAGCTGTGTCCATTGGGTCAGCCATGAGTGGAGATGATACAGCGTGTCTAACGCTAAGGCTGCTGTGTCGGCCAGGAGAGAGGTTGTGTTGTGTCAGGTTCTGCTATGGCTGTTGCCCCCAGGGGATAAATGTGTCTGCAGTTCCTGGGGCTCCTCGAGTCTTCTTCCTTGCACCTTGTCTACCGTGGGTTCAATGACCTGCGCACACAGTGAGAGACAGTGAGACAACCGGCGTCAGGAACAGGATGAAGAGCAACGCGTATACATATATAAATATTCTCATAAAGACATGCAGTTCAAGATTTAATTTACTTATGAGTGCATTCCTGGCTACCCCCTCCAGTATTCTTGCCTGGGAAATCCCATGGACAGAGGAGCCTGGCGGTCTACACTCCATAGGGTCGCAAAGAGTCGGACATGACTGAGCAATTACCACTCTCTCGCATATAGTTCTAAAGTTGACATTATGGTCCTAAACAGCTTAAGAACATGCTTGAAAGAAACTAATTTGATGACTCACCATAGAAAGAACAGCTATTTCTATTGTTAATCAAATTGGTTTAATCCTATAGATTCGATTCTGAGCAGATCTCTTCTAAGCCCACCCAACCATGTGTCCATATGTTCAGTAGTGAGTTACTTTGTTTGAATGTAAACTGATTTGTCTGTGAACCGCAACCATCAAATATCAATTTTTTTTTTTTTAACATGTGCCTGATGCAACTCTTAACTAAGAAAAACATGACTCATGCATTTGGTTGCATTGCTAAAGTATTTCAGGTACTGCCTTTTTCTCCTTGCTCTGTAGGAAGAAAGCTCTGTAGCTTTCTGTATGACAGTAAAACACTGAAATTAATTGTAGCTAATTTGTAGCTACAGCGGAATATTTGAAATGTGAAATGGTTTAACAACACTAATGATACTACAGAAAAATCTTACTGGTCTCTACTTATGCTTGCCATTTCTTTGATGGAAATAAAAATTTGTGATTTCTGTTGTGAGATGCAAATAATCGTGCAAGCGATGACAGATTATATCTAATCTCTTTAAACTACATTTTTTAAATCAGTGAATTATGTGATCAGCTCCTTTCCAAAAGCAGATTTTTGACAAAAAGAAAAGAGTAAATAAATATATGTCAAGTGTAACTATCAAAATTTGTTAAAAGAAATGCTGTCTAATTTTAAAAAAACTTTTAAATTGTATTTAGAGCACCTTTATGAGAAGTGTTGCCTTGAGAACAATTGCATTATAATTTATCATTTACTGAACATTTGCAATTTTAAAAATTAAACATCTTTTTATTCAAATCCATTTTACTTGTGAAATGTTTTAAACACACTTAAAAATTAAAGATTTATGTCAGATTTAAAAAGTGCTCATGTTTTGACATATTTTTTTCAGATCTTTTAATTGTAAAACTCATTAGCTATGTAGTTTTAACAATATTTGCACCTTTCATGATTTAATTTCACACTTCTTTTTCAAGAGTTAACAACTGTATTTAAGGTGTTTAGATTCCTCTTTCTACCCATGTTTTTACACTTTCACTACATCTATGTGTTTCTATCAATTTATAGTATTGATTTGGATGTTTGCAGTTTTTACCATGACTAGGCAAATTATGCTTACCATAACAAAACATAAAAGAAGCAAGGTGGCCTGCTTTCTCTCCATTTCTCTCTGTCTGTTGCTGTTTAGTCACTAAGTCATGCTCAACTCTTTGCAACTCCATGGACTGTAGCCCTCAGGCTGCTCTGTTCATGGGATTTCCCAGGCAAGAGCACTGGAATGCCATTTCCTTCTCCAGGGGATCTTCCCCACCCAGACTGAACCCGTCTCCTGCATTGGCAGGTAGATTCTTTACCAGTGAGCCACCCGGGAAAGCACCCCCCCCCTCTCTCTCTCTATATATATATATATATATATATATATATATAATTATATTGTATGTTTCACATATTATATATATATGTAAACGGACTCACCTTGCTATACATTTGAATCATCATAAATCAACTATACTTCAATAAAAATTTTAAAAATAGAAAGATTTATCTACATATATTCATGTGGCTCTATTTCTAATTAATTTTAACTACTAAATAGCTTTCCATGGCATGAATCTACCTTAAATTTGCAATCAATCTGCCGTTTATGGGCAATAAGGTTAATGTCAATATTTTAGTCATATAGGAAGCTTCAGTAAACTTCTTGGTATACATTCTCTTACAAATATGTATTATAATTCCTCTAGTCTATAGAGAAGAATCTATCTAGAAGTGGAAATCATGGGTTGTAGAATGTTTGTGTGGGAGTGGGAGTGTGTGTGTATGTATATATTTTTGATGTTACTAAACATACCCATTTTTGCTATGTAAAGTAGCACCCATTTTCATTACCACCAGAAATATATGAGGAGTACTACATCCTCAAAAGGACTTAGAATTGCCATGTTTTAAAATGTGTGACCATACAATCAATGAAAATATGACAATTATGAGAACATCTCATTACTTTTATTTCTATGAATTTTTTAAATTTGCAACTCTTTATTTGCAAGTGAGGATATTTCCATGTGTTTGCTAGCATTTATCTGTTCAAATTCTTTGATAAGTTTACCCATTATATTGTTAGTCTTATTTAGTGATTCTTAACATTTCTTGTAGATTCTAGATTCAAATACTTTGCCAGGTCTTTGATTAGCAATAATTTCTAACTTGGTGTTAGTTTTTTCATTTAACTTTTCCTTATGGTATCTTTGGTGTGTAAAAGTTGTTTATTTATTTATTTTCTTGTTATAAAATCTATCGATTTGTCTTGTGCAAGAAATCCTTCCAAAATCCTAAGGTTCTAAATATATGGTCCTTTTTTTAAGGGCTCTGTAATTTTACTTTGCACATTTAGATCTTGAATCTATTGGGGACTTCTTTTTCTGTAGAGTGCAACAGAAATCTAGTATCTCTCCACTCCCACCCCGGGGCCCCCTGCTTATGAATATAATCACTTTCCCCATTGACACTGAGTGTTCCCTCCTTGTCTTGCAACTGACATGTATCCCGTTTTGACTGGGACTTTCTGTGTTCCCATCTGCCTATTGGTTTAACTATGGTCTTTTCCAGAACTAGTAACAAAATTTTAGTTGCTACAGTTTCATAATAAATTTCCCATTTTTATTCTTCTTTACAATTGTTTTAGCTAGCTGTTCTTAGTCCTGTAATATAATATGTGAATTTTAGAATTAGCTTGTCAAATTTTAGATTGAATTTAGAAATTGTCAAATTTTGACCAAGATTCACAGTCAATAATTTTTTTTAAATTATTCTAAAAAATACTCAAACTAGGGTATGAAAAATCTCAAGAGGATGTAGAAACATCCTTTAACCTGAAATTTTTGTCACCTATTGGTGATTTGGACTCAGGACATTAGAATATTTCTTTTTCATTTATAGAAAAATCCCCAGTTTGTTCACTAGAACAAACCTCTTTGGATATATGCAGCAGGAATAGCTTTGGTTTTAATTTTCAATTACATGTATCTACAATATTTTCCTTCTGAAAAAATGTGTGCTCAATTACCAAACTATATGTTTTATAGATAAAGTAGTAAATCACTTTTCAAAGCAAAGTAATGAAATATCATATTTATTTAAAACCTAACCTAGGGCAAAACTGAAATACTGCACACAATGTTTTGCATAAAATTTGCATAGTGTTAATTTTATATTAAATTTTGTTTGAGGGATTTTTACCTTTCTAAGCTAATATTTGTTAATTCAACCCAGAAATTATAATTTCTATAAATCAAGTCAAACATGCTTTTTGCATAGTTTTCAGATTGGCATGTCATAGCCACTTAAGGATTTTACTTTGAAAAGTGAATCAAAAGCATTGTCATCTCACAGCTATTGCATGAATGCCTAATTGTAGTGATGAAGCATCTGATATTATCCAGTAATTATTATATTTTTCTTGATAATATGTTTCTCTTTCAGTATTTTGAACTGTTGCATGGAAAGTCATCTCACTAGTACTGAGGATTAAGTAGTGAGCCAGATATCAACACTGAGGCTACACTTTAACATGAAAACTAATCACTAAATTAATTGCCCAATCAATTACTGAATTATAAACTCAACCAGTATATGGAGCAGAGAGCTACCAAAAAGATCTATAAATGGTGACCATGAAAAAGCTTATTTGAGATACATTTTAAATACAAACTCCAAAGGATAAGAAAGAATTATTAATGAAAGAAATGGTAGTAGCACATTTTTCAAGCAAAGGTAACAAATATGTGCAAATTTCATAAGATGATTAAAGAAGAATGGTGCATTTGAGGAATATAAAAACTACTGGGTCAGCTGCAATAGAGAAAACGAAGAGGACAGAGGCTCAAGTCGAGAATGGTGTGCAGCAACCACAACTTTCAGAACCTTAAAGACCATGTGAAGGATTCTAATTTTTTTCTGAACAATGGCAAGATATTGAGCAGATTCAAGAAAGAAATGTTACGGAATAAGTCCAGCTTCAATATGAAGAAAGAATCAGGAAGGAACAAAAATGGATATAGTGGGACTGGTTAAGAGATTATTGCTGTGGTTAGGCAAGAAATAACGGTAACTCAGAACAGGGTCATGATAGCAAGGAGAGAAGAGAGATTAAGGAGATACTTAAGAAAGAGTATTAAAAAAGATTCATTGCTTTAATAAATATACAAAGTAAGAGATGCTTTACTCTTGGGATGACTTTTGGGACTCTGGGTGTGAAAAAAATGTAGATGTTAGTGACATTGATTGTGACGGAAGAGAACCAAGTTTTAGATATATTTAATTGTATTGGTCTATTAAATCAAAAGAATGATATATACCTAGAACTAGGTACAAATGGTTTTGGTATAAAAATAGTTTCAAAAGATACACACCAGGGTCAATTTCAAATAGTTAAAACTTTGAAATGTAAAGAAATGATTCTATAAAGGCTACGGGGTAGGGGGGGGGGGAAGAAGAGGGAGAATTACTTTACAATCTCAGTGGAGAAATATATCTTTCTGTGACTCAAAATTCAGAAGCCATAAAAGAAATATTTCACCAACAAAAAAGGCCTACAAGTCATATATCCCTAAGTTATAAAGAATTTCAAACAATGAAAAAAAAAAGAATGAGAAAAACAGAAATATAGGCAAAGGAGACAGAGTTTTTAATGAGAAAAGTTAAAATCCACAAATGGCTCTTAAACATAAGAAAGCACATTGATTTCACTCAATAACAGAAAGGAAAATACAAGCCACCATAGTGCTCACTGCTGTGGCACATATACCAAGAATTAAAGAGATACAGGAAAATTATCATAGTTTCTGCACAAGAAAGGGAAGAGTGAAGTCGCTCAGTCGTGTCCAACTCTTTGCAACCCCATGGACTGTAACCTACCAGGCTCCTCCATCCATGGGATTTATCAGGCAAGAATGCTGGAGTGGGTTGCCATTTCCTTCTCCAGGGATCTTCCTAACCCAGGGATCAAACCCTGGTCTCCCGCATTGCAGGCAGACGCTTTACCCTCTGAGCCACCAGGCAAGCCCTCTCAACAAGAATGACATGCCAATTCATGAAGAATCTTTCTGTACTAAAACAGAGATGTCATCTGTAAATATTAGCTTGACAAAACTGCAAGATTTTTAAAACAAACTTGTTTTAAAATGTTTAAAACACTCATTTATTGTTCATGAAAGTACAAATTGGTACAAATTTTTATGGAGTACAATTTTGAAGTATCTATCAAAAATTATTTCGCCATTCACCTTATGAGAAACCAATTCCATTTTTAGGATTATTTCTTACACATATTTTCACACACACAGAAACTAATGTATATACAAAGTTATTAACTGTGGCACAGATTATAATAGCAAAGTTTATAAAGAAGCTAATTATTTATCAATTAGAGATACAAATATAGTATACTCACACAATGTAATAGGATACACTGTACATGTTGGAACTGTACATGTTGATACACTGTACATGTACATGTACATATTTTCCTAATATTCAAGACACATTTTTTAAGTAAAAAATACAAATGTACAAGAGTATGTATAGTATGGCATCATTGGTGTCAAACAGGAAAATAATATAATCACATTTGCTTTCATATACATAAAAACCTGTCTGGAAAGACACAAGAGTCTAACACAAAAATATCTGTTTATGGGTGTACTAGCAACAGGGCAAAGAGAAACAGGGTTAGAGGGACATTTTGAATCACTGTGTTTTTTTTTTTTTTTTTTATCCTCTGATGTTTTAAACTTGTGGATTTTATTTGAAACATAAAGCATTTCAAGAAGACTGTTATATAATGAAGAGAAAAAGATGTCCTTGCTCTGGGTGATGAAAACATTCTTTATTCTGATTGGTAATAGTCATTACAGTCACTAAAGTTGCCGATGCACAATAGTTTGTGTACCAAGGAAAGGTTATGATTCTGCAGAGGATCTAATCTTGCTAGAATTGATGGACCTGTCAATGTGTACTGTCAAGAAAAGACGTCAAAGGCTTGATAAGCAAGGCTCTTACTGGACCACAATATTACTCATTATCACTGAAATTAACAACAGGGCCATTATTTAACATGTCTTCTTAAAATGACCAATGAAATTGCAGTGCAGACATCCATTTTCTCACCTGAAGACTGTGTATAAAGCACATTGTTGGGATTATAAAGGCGACTCAGTGATGCCCTCTGCTTTCAAGGAATTTATATTCTACATGGGCAAATAAGTCATGTATATAAATATATAAAATGGCAAAGTTATATAGAAAGGGTAAAAGGTTATGAGAGAAATAAAGTGCAGTAGGATTTAGAAGAGACCGAGATGACCTTCAGTTGGAGAACAAGAAGGGGAAGATCAAGGGAGATCCGGCAATGAGGCGAACTAAGAAAATCTGCAGGTGGATCTGTGAGCCAAAGGGCACTCCAGGTGGAGAGGACAAAACGGGACGGGAGAATGGGGAGTGAGAAGAGCAAATAGTTCAATCTGGTTTCTGTGTGCGCTGCCTTTGTGAGCGCTAAATCACCTCATTCGTGCCTGACTCTTTGCGACCCTGTGGACTGTAGCCCACTAGGCTCCCCGTCCATGAGATTCTCCAGGCAACAATACTGGAGTGGGTTGCCATTCCTCCTCCAGGGGATCTTCCCCGTCCGGGGATTGAACCCTGGTCTCTTACTGCACTGGCGGGCGGGGTTCTTCACCGCTATCGCCACCTGTCGGAATATGGTATTTGAAAGGTAGAATCATCAAACCTAGATGATAGGACTGCAAATTCAAGGCTTAAAGAGCTTGTATATTATGAGCTGGAAGGTTTGTGCAAGTTCAGGAGAACGGGAATGACAGTATGCACAAACAGTTCTGACTTGCACAAGCAAGTCTGACCTGGCAACAGGCTGGTAGGATGGGCTGGAGGGAAGAGTTGAACATGGGGAAAAAAGGACAGTAAGAAAAGGAAAAAAAAAAAAAAAAAAAGAACAAACAAGAAACTTTTGGAGAAGTCCAGTGAGAATTATTACATGGAGAATGGAAGGGAATAAGTAAATGGTACTGCTTGGAGGTATAAGGAAATAATAAGGAATCAGGAAGCATCTGCTGTGTGAGTGAATGATAAAATGAATGAATGAAATCAGACAAGTGGAAGCAACAAACTAATTTTTCTTCTTATTCCTGGCTCAAGTTACTAGTCAAGTCTGCACAGAGTTTTTTTTTCACCAGATTCTGTTATCCCTGCCTGACACCATTAAAGAAAAGAGATAACCAACCTATTACTATAAGGGGAAGGAAAGAGCTTGGCTTTCTTCCTGTCCTTCTGTTCTTCCTGGTAGTTTCTCTGACCAGTGGAGTAAGGCTGGAGTGCACTGCAGAAGGGCTGTAGCTTCATAGGTTGCATACAGTAAATTCTTAGTTACCTTACAAGGAATTTGGTTCAGTTATTTTTCCGGTAGCCACAGGCTACCAGTGACTAGATAGGTTAGACTCTATCAGAAAGTGGGAGGAAAGGAGAGATACTCTGATTCCTCTTTGACTGCAAGATCCAATCCTGGATGTTCTTCATATATAAGTGGGAAAACAGGTGCCTGAGGATGAAAGAGGGCAAAGAAGGATGCAAAAGAAGGAAGCAAGGAAAAGGGAAGTGAAGCAGAGAGAGCAGGAAGAAAAAAGAATTAAGGAATGAGGGGAAGGATAGAAGGAGGAATAAATGAAGCAGAAAAGAAAGAAAGGAAAAACTAAATTTTTTGAAATGTTTCTGTTGGAATATTTACAGACATTCATCCCTAACAATCAAATGAAGTAAGCATTATAATTATTTAACTTTATGGATGAATCCCCTGGATGATGCTGTTGGTGATCTCAAGCCTTCTTGTAAAGTTACTCTCTTGGGCAGCAGGTCATGGTGTAATAAAATTGCTTATGACAAGGAAATGCAATTATTGTGAGAATATGGACTCTTTGGGAAAAGATTATAACAAGGCAATTTACGCTTCCTTTTTAATTCAACTGATATTGCTATGGGGAGCTGCACTTTTAACAGTCATTGTCAGATCCAGTTTCTATGGAAATTTTAGGCTGCTACCATTGGACAAAATCAATGGTGCCATGGGAACAACATCCTTGATAATGGCAAGTTTTTTTTTCCCCAGAGGTGTGATTTGCTTTTTTCCTGAGATGTGACACAACCCACTGACAATTTAAAAATTCCTCCATAGATATACACAATATAAACTATTCATGCTGCACTTTTCAAAATTCTATAAAGAAAGGAATTATCTACCCCAGTAATGATTTTTCGATTAAAGAGAGAAAAGGAAAGTAACATAATAATCAATATGCACCATAGATTGTCTTAATCTAAACTCAGCCATTAAAACTACATCTAATGTATAGATATGTTCTGTTTGTGGATTTTCCTCCCTTAAATAAATGACAAGTCTCAGTCAGGCATGGAAGCCCTACCACCTTCTCCTTGCTTTCCCATATTTGTCACTCCATCCCATAATTGATTTCATAGTATTAAGAATCATAGCTTCTTGCAGAAATTTTAGCCTTCAGTTTGCAGCTGGTCATTGATTGGAGAGGAAAACTTGCATGAGTATGGTGGGAAAACATATTTCCCTATTAAAATATTTGTTGTGTAACATCAACGAAAAGACATGTTACCTATAGAATAAGTGATATTTTTGTTCTAAGAAAATTGTTAAAAATTATTTTACTATGTATTATATAGTTGTATAACAATGATAAATAGGCAAGCTAGATCAGTTCTTGGATATCTGAAAGGTGATTTCATGATGATATATAAAATCCTGAGGTATTCATAGCAAATGTCTTGTACATGTCTTGGTCTATAAAGGATGTAAGTGAAGTCGCTCAGTCATGTCCAACTTTTTGCAACCCCATGGACTATAGCCTACCAGGCTCCTCTGTCCATGGAATTTTCCAGGCAAGAGTACTGGAGTAGGTTGCCATTTCCTTCTCCAAGGGATCTTCCCAACCCAGAGATCAAACCCGGGTCTCCCACATTGTAGGCAGATGCTTTACAGTCTGAGGCAGGGAAGCTCAAGTTATAAATGTCTTCACAAAAAAGGAGGAGAAAGAAGGAGTCAAAGGGATTGGATGCAGTGGCCACTAGGGCAAGTGGAGTCCTATGTCTTTTTCCAAGTCTCCTGTTATCTCCCCTGGTGTCTTCATTTTTATTGAGAGGACAGGCTTTTTGGTGTCAATCTAGTATCAACAGAAGAGTTGGGGGAAGGGGAAGAGGAGTGTTAACAGGTATTACGAAAAGCTAAAATCCTTCAAGCCATTCCTGATTCTTTAGTTGTTTATCGATTATCAATTTCATAAGGTGGCTCAGATCCATTTTGATCTGATATTTTAAAATTAAGTGTGAACCGTTTAAATTTCCTCAGATATAATACAGATGAAAAAAGAGATGAGTTAAATTAATCTCTTGTTTATATAACAAGACAGTTTTCTGTATTATTATTGGGACCAGTAGAACTCTCTGCATACTTCAGATTGACTTGCATGGTTATTTGCTGCCTGCCTGTCCCAGAATCCTACTCCTGAGAGAGTCTTCCAACATGTAAAGTGGGTGATCTCTTCCGTTATCCTAAGTGTTGATTTGGGAGATTGCTCTGCAAAGGTGAATGTGCCATCTTGCCAGGAGCTAGGGTGAGCTGCTCCACCCCCACACAGTGCTTAATAATAAAGAAGATGCGACACATATGTACAATGGAATGTTACTCAGTCATAAAAAGGAACAAAATTGTGCCATTTGCCGAGATGTGGATGGACCTAGACACTGTCATACAAACCAAAGTAATTCAGAAAGAGAAAAATAAATATTGTATGTTAACACATATATGTGGAATATAGAAAAATGGAACAGATGAACCTATTTATAAAGCAGAAATAGAAACACAGATGTAAAGAGTAAATATATGGACATCAAGGGACAAAACAGGGTGGAAGGTGGGATGAATTGGGGGATTGGAGTTGACATACATACATTACCGTGTACAAAATAGACAACTAATGAGAACCTACTGTATGGCACAGGGCTATAGCACAGAGCACTCTATTCAGTGCTCTGTAGTGATGTAAATAGGAAGGAAACCCCCATAAACAGGGGGTATAAGTATATGTGTAACTGATTTACTTTGCTGTATAGCAGAAAATAACACTATAAAGTGTTATATAATAAACACTATATAAATAACAACGTTATAAAGCAGCCTATACTCTAATAAAAATCAAGAAAAATAATAAAGCCCAGGTTACCAAAGTCAAGGCAGGTGTCAGGATTCAGATGGACTAAGTTATAAATGAATAAGTATATTCAGATGTAAGCACTAAGGATCACTGATCCCTTGACTTTTCCACCAATTACTTCAGCTGTTATTCACAGAAAAATTGTGCTTAACTAACCTTCTGCTTATTCTTAGACCTATTTTGTTGGCTCTGTCCTTACAGAGTTTTGCATAACTTGGAGTTTTATTCTAAAAACCTTTCTCGATTTTTGTCAGAAGTTATATTTGTTACTTGACACAGTAGCATATGTGCCCTGGAGTTCTGGCGATGCCAGGGTAGAAATAAAGCTTCGTGTCACTTCCAGCTCTGCTTATTGTCCCTGCTAAACCATATGTGCATATATCTTCTTTGGATTTCTTCTGTCCCCAAAGGGCACACAAAGTATGTAGAACCCAGTTAAAACATCCTTCTCAATCCCTATCTACGGAAGGGACAAATATGGATGAACGGCAAGACCAGGAAACCATCTGCCTCCCACTGCTGCCCAGAATTTAAACCATAATACCTTGAGATGCTGTTTTGTCAAAGCTGCATTGGCCTTGACACAGAAGGCTTCCTGGACAGTAGTCTTGGGTGAATAAAAAGGCTAATCAAGTTGCACTTTAGGAAAGAAAAATGGGAGCTCTATGCAGTACCAGTCCATGTATCATCACTATTTTCAGGACAAGTGAAATGTCAAGGCTAAAATAACCCTCAGCTATCTATAAAATAATATAATCCAGGTACACAGTCATGGCAGAGTTTTGAAATATTATTCAGTTGGTTTTCTCCATAAGGAAAAATAAAAAAAAAATTTTTCTGCTCCACATTTATCAAAAACAGGTACTGAATTAAAAACTAAAAATATGGCAACAGTCTGGTACCCTGTCAAATTTAATCTATGTGCAACAGTCCAATCTATCCAACAAATGCATCGTACTGGTTTTGAAAGGCTATTTCAATCAGATACTTGCTTTAAGATACTTCCTTCGAGACTATTATTCTGCACTATATATTTGCTTTATTGAAAACTGTAAGAGACAGCTTTTAATGTTTTGTTATTGATAATCTTGGAAATTAACTCTTAACCAAATGGAGAGCTATTGCAGAGTAAAAATACTTTAATTTGTTTCAATGATTGTAAAAAAAGATTTGCATTCATATATATCATATAAACTTGAAATACAAAGACACAGTTGTTTATGGAGTGAACTATTTTTGAAAAATTCATAGAACCTCAATTGTTAAATGGCTTCCCAGGTGGCACTAGTGGTAAAGAAGCCTCCTGCCAATGCAGGAGACATAAGATACACGGGTTCAATCCCTGGGTTGGAAAGAATCCGCTGGAGGAGGGCATGGCAACCCACTCCAGTAGTCTTGCCTGGAGAATCCCATGGACAGAGAAGCCTGAGAGCTACAGTCCATAGGATTACAGAGTCGGACACAACTGAAGTGACTTAGCACACATGCACAAATGTTAAAAGTTATTATTTTGACAGAAGGCAGAATTATAAATAATATTTCCACTTCTCTACTTATGAACCATATTTAGTATCACATTTACTTTATTTTTATGTTATTGAAGAAGATAAGGTTTATTGCCACCGAAGTACAGTTTGAACAATGGAAATGCTCTACAGTTTGAAATTATTCATTAGAAATTATTTTTTCAATCAAAATTTAATTAATCTGGCTCCTTGATATCAGCTACTTAAATGGGTTTTAAGAGCCCAGTGAGAAATAAGACATACTTTCTACTTCCATTAAACTCTTAATCTAGTAGGATTAGCATAATTTTTTTTGATGAAGACTATATATAAAGGCTGTCGTACAGTTTTTAAAAGTCATTTAAAAAAAATTAGAACTTGGTACCAAACAAAGGTAAAGACTTTAGCATACCTCTGAAGAATTTTTTTATATATATTTATTCACATATGTGAACAGATGATACAAAGAACTCGATCTTTATACTGATTGTGTGGGGGGGAACCCCAAAAGATCTTCATAACATACCAACAATATTCATATAACTTTTAGACCTAATGATTAGCATTAAAAGGGCAAAACCCTTCGAAGGTAGACAATTTACTTATTCCACTTTCAAAGACACCATGTTCATAAGATTCAGTGAGTAGGTCAAGTTTTCAGTTCCAGGAGTTATAAAAGAGGAGACAAATAATGGGTTGGTTTCCTGTTCTTCATTATTTTTCTTCTTCAAGATCTTTTACAAGACTCCTACCCCTTCATCCACGATCTGGGTCTGTAGTCATATTTTTGTCTTAGAAATTATTCGAGAATATTACTACAAAGCAAAAACAGATCTTTTCCAATTGAGACCTCTGAAAATAATCAACAACTGTATTATCATGTGAAAAAATATATAGATTTGGATGCCAGTAACTAATCATGTAAAGTAGGGTACCCAGATTAGTTTATACAGTTTATTTGCTCTTTCCACATTAACATGGAGTTCTCCTCATTCCAGAAGTGATGACTTCTTCAGTGAAAAAATAGAAACTGTTCAGCTGGAAGGAACCTCAGAGATAATTTTATCCAGTGCACACTTGCCTGTGTTGCAATGAGGAAACTGAAATCCAGGCAGATTAATCTCAGCTGGCAAAGCTTTCCTGGCCTCTATTGTGATGCTTTCCTAGTAGACATCATTTGTGATATCTATAATATATGAAGGGATGTTTACCATAAACATACTGACACTCAAGCTGCAATTTCTCTCACTGGAATAGTTCAGTTCTGTCTCTCAGTTGTGTCTGAATCTTTGCGACCCTATGGACTGCACTATGCCAGGCCTCCCTGTCCATCACCAACTTCCAGAGTTTACTCAAACTCATGTCCACTGAGTCGGGGATGCCATCCAACCATCTCATCCCCTTCTGCTCCTGCCTTCAATCTTTCCCAGCATCAGGGTCTTTTCAAATGAGTGAGTTCTTCGCATCAGGTGGCCAAAGTATTGGAGTTTCAGCTTCAGCATCAGTCCTTCCAATGAATATTCAGGACTGATTTCCTTTAGGATGGACTGGTTGGATCTCCTTGCAGTCCAAGGGACTCTCAAGAGTCTTCTCCAGCACCACAGTTCAAAAACATCGATTCTTCAGTGCTCAGCTTTCTTTATAGTCCAACTCTCACATCCATACATGACTACTGGAAAAACCATAGCTTTGACTAGGCAGACCTCACTGGAATAGACCTCCTTCAAAAAACTTGAGAGAGCCCTAACAATTTTAAATTAGCGAATCTGCATAATTTTATTACAGAGGTATAGGTTACACAAAATTTGGATCCTCTCCTGTTGGCAGGCTATAGTCCATGGGGTTTCAAGAGTCGGACACAACTTAGCAACTAAACCACCACTACCACCAACACCTGTTAATACAGAGGTAGTACAAGAGCTTCATTTTGCTTTGACTTATGAAGTCTTTGTTGGGTTTGACTAGAGTGAAGTCTACTTTTGCGGCAAAGGTCCAGCCAATTTAAAGAATCTAGGCTCGATCAGGAAGGACTTCTCTTTTATAAAGTGCCCATTTCAAGATAAATATTATCAATCGAGGTTTCTTCTTGTTTCACAGGAAAACATTTCTTACCACCAGTTATTTTTTTAAAAAAATTAAAAGAAAAATCCTATCTCATATCAAAATACCTTCAGAATTCACATATTTGCTGATTTAAATAAAAATAGCAATTTTTAAATGTGGGGTAAAAATGTGTAGATGATGAACCTATATTTCAAGACTAACAGTTTGTCTCATATTTAGTGATATTTTAAATCATATTGAAACAAAACTTTTACTATATACAAATGAGAAGAACTGCAAAGAAAGAAGTTCTTCCTATGTATTTCATTTTCTTGAATTTCTCATTGTTCATTCTTTACAAAGGAAGGAATTCCAGGGGTATTTGTTAATAAGGTAATCCTGAAATGCTGTAAGAAGAAAATATTTCTTTTTCCAACTTCCTATACTTAACAGTTAATTTTAGTTCCATGATTGAGTATATGAATTAATAACAAAATACTTAACATTAAGCACATTATGGTGTGATCTCAGTAAAATAGCAATAAAAATGAAAACAAGAACAAGGGTTGGCATACCTTCATGTAAATTTTTGAAACCACAAACTACAAGCATACAAATACAAATGATTTCTTAACCATTTGCAGACCAAATAGTACATATACATATTATTTTAATTACTCATGAAATATCATAAAGGATTTTCACTTGAGGGAATTATTAAGGTTTTATTTAAGGAGCATGTCTTGCCCTTTGATAGTTAGGGATAATATACCATATCTTAAGCAACATCAAACAATATAATTACAAAATACCAAGTTATCCACTCCCTAGAAGACAGGATCCTAGATAAAAATACATGGGAGGAAAAATTGCATTTTAGAAAAAAAAAAAGGTGTTTGAAGTGAAAAAATCTATTACATTCCAAAATAAATCCAATATTTTCTTTGAGAAAAACTCAGACTTGTGGGTGTACAGTTATCTATTCCATGACAAGCGTAGACAAGAAGAGACAACTTTTCATAAACAGATTTTTACAGCACTCTAAGGTTCTTTAATATGTTAATAAATATTCCTGCAGTAGAGGCTAAGTGTCTAAGTCCATTTATATTTGGAAAAACTTTTAACATCCAGAATCCCTTCTTAGGGAGTTCTATAAAAGAATAAAAAATTCTGCAGCTAAAAAAAAATCCTTTTGCTTTCTTTGATCTAGCATTTACCAAACATTTTAATTCTTGATCTTTTTTTTTTTTTTGGAACACATTTTATTATGACAGTAGTGGTATTCTATCTAATAAAACTCAAGAAAAACAAAATGGGAGGATTTCAAAAATTCTACTAAGTTTCACAAAGTAGATTCTCAGGAAATATGTGTTTCATGAAAAAAAATCAAAGCTAAATATGCTGTTATAAACTAGCTTGACTATTGTGAGATTCTTTATTTCATATTCTGTTTTCTGTTTTTAACTGGGGAAGCGTTGATGACATGGGTAAATTACATTTTTCTGTAACTTCTGCTTGTAATAAATATGCACAATCAATGCTAATTATATATCTGAAGGTAATATTAACTAAGAGAATACTAATACAATCTAAAGCCATGAACATTTTTACTATGATATTCACAAGTACTTAAGCCAATTTTAAAATGATGGATTATCTAATCCTATCCTCAAATATTTGAAATTTCTCTAATCAATTCAGAATTCTAATGGGCATATATCCTCACTATAGAGTCAAATTCAAAGTTATTATGAAGGTTTACCTCAGATTCTAGAATTGTCATTTCCAAAAAGTGTTTTAATTCATATTTTAATAATTAAATTATATTTGTATAAAACTCTGGGAAATATAAACAACACATTTCTCTCAGGCTCTTGCTCTTGATTTTGATCTATTTAAAATAAAAAGAAACAGGGAGAGAATGAGATAAATTGTCAGTGTCATGAATTCTGCCTTTGACACTAAACAGCCCACTTAAAAGCTGTGGAATTGATATTTTTGTATTGGATTCACAATGTAATGACAATAATGTAGCATTATAATATTTATTTCCAAGTAGCTCAGATCTAAGGCTATTTATTTTTTAATGGACCATGTTAAAAATCTGTAAGTCAGAGAGAAATTTTTTTTTAAACAGATTTGGAGGCTGAAGCTTAGGAAGTATCTGAGACCTACTACTGGTAAAGAAAGCAACCACCCCTGTAATAAGTTAGAGTGGCAATAAAAATACCAACTCTGACTATGAATTAAAATAGAGGCTTTAAAACAGTCCATTTAACTTAAAACATGGTATACCTTTCATGCTTGGTTAATATCTGAGCTTTGAAATAAGAAATTCAAAATTAAGTCACACTTTCAAAGACCTGAAATTCTTTCCATATGAAATACTGAAGTATGTTTTTCCAAAATTCAAATGGGCATAAATTTCTCTTTCCCCACACACTTTCCCTAAAGTGTAACACAATATGGTTTCTTTAAGGTTATTCATTCCAATAAATAGGTATACATCCTGTGAAAACTGGTCTCTCTGAATTTTAGAGAAATACTGAATCAATTCTCATATCCAACAGATCACAATAGCTATCATTTAAGACCCAGAGGAATCGGGTGGAGAGGGAGGTGGGAGGGAGGATCAGGATGGGGAATACATGTAAATCCACAGCTGATTCATGTCAATGTATGACAAAAACCACTACAATATTGTAAAGTAATTAGCCTCCAACTAATAAAAATAAATGAAAAAAAATAAAGAAAGTTAACTATATACTAGGTACTATGATAACATTTAAAAAAATCTAAATAGGTACTGTCTTATCATTTCTATTTTACAGTTGAGGAGAGAAAAATTCAGTTTGGTTAAGTAACTTTGAATTTCAAAAGCCAGTAAATGTCAGAGAATGACATTTTCTAATTCTGGAGCTCAGATTACAAGACTTACACCAGTCTGGTGCTCACTATGAAAAGACCCAGGTAGGGCAGAAAAGAGTGACTGATTGAACTATCAAGGCTATTGAGTTGATGATCTGTCATCCATGGTAGAACCCTGTAGATAATGAGAAGCTGGGATGATTTAATAAGGGTTAATGCCACTGAGGTCATTCATTCAGAGCCCAGGCTGGGGCCAGGTCAAAGCAGCTCTCCTCCTTCCTGAAATCTTCTGTGGATAATACTGGTTGGGAATGAACACAGAGTCCCTTCTCCACAAGGCAGTCAACAGCTCTGTGGGTAGTAAAATGGAGGCTAAAACTACTCCTGACCCCATCTCTGGCTGAGCCATGCCAAAGACAACTCTCAACTGGAAGACCAGTATTTCCAATACACTGAAGCAGAGGTGGAACAAATAAAACCTAATTCTGGAAGAACACCTGATCACATCAGAAACTCCAGATGTACTGAGTGTTCAGATATGTCATTTATCCCTGGCTGGGTGGCCTTAAGTGAATACAATTTTTCAATGATTTAATAAATACATTCCAGATAGAGTCTCAAGGACTTATATAAAATAAGCTCATTTATTTTAATCTTCATAATCATCCTATCAAGGAGAAACTGTTATCCCCAATATTAAGTAGCACCCCAAAGTTTCTGAGCTACTAAGTGGCAGGGCAAGAATTCTAACCTGCATTAAACACCATTCAACGCTGCCTTCATTGCCTGACTAGGCTCAACCCACTGATGGCCCTGGAAGACTGATTGGTCTAGAAACACAATAATCCGTCTGTATAACACAGACCAGACTCACAACACTCAAGGTCCAAGCAGACTAGTTATCCTAGGTGCTGGCTGCTTCACAATGATTAAGATGTTATTTCAAGTATGTATTTTGAACAAGTGCATTAGCGTAGGCTGAAAATAAGAGCCTTGATATAAGCAAGCTGTATCCAATTCCTGAGAAGGGTGAAAATAAAACCACAGAAATGATCAGAGAAGCAATTCTCATGAAGGTTGAGAGCATGGACTTGGAGCCAGATTGCCTGGGTTCAGATTCCACTAGCTGTAGGTTCACAAGTTACTTTGACTTGCCTATTTGATTCTCATCTATAATTGGGAGGTCATAACACCTATCTATTTGGGTTATTATTCAAGCTGGTTTTAGAAAAGGCAGAGGAACCAGAGATCAAATTGCCAACATCTGCTGGATTATCGAAAAAGCAAGAGTTCCAGAAAAACATCTACTTCTGCTTTATTGACTATGCCAAAGCCTTTGACTATGTAGGTCACAGCAAACTGTGGGAAATTCTTCAACAGATTGAAATACCAGACCACCTGACCTGCATCCTGAGAAATCTGTATTCAGGTCAAGAAGAAACAGTTAGGACTGGACATCGAACAAGAGACTGGTTCCAAAATGGGAAAAGAGTATGTCAAGGCTATGTTTTGACACCCTGCTTACTTAATTTATATGCAGAGTACATCATGTGAAATGCCAGGCTGGATGAAGCACAAGCTGGAATCAAGATTTCTGGGAGTAATATCAATAACCTCAGGTACACAGATGATACCACCGCTATGGCAGAAAGCAAAGAGCTAAAGAGCCTCTTGATGAAAGTGAAAGAGAAGGGTGAAAAAGTTAACTCCACATTCAGAAAATAAGTTCATGGCATCCAGGCCCAACACTTCATGGCAAATAGATGAGGAAACAATGGAAACAGTGAGAGACTATTTTTTGGACTCCAAAATCACCGCAGATGGTGACTGCAGCCATGAAATTAAAAGATGCTTGCTCCTTGTTAGAAAAGCTCTGACCTACCTAGACAGCATATTAAAAAGCAGAGACATTACTTTGCCAACAAAGGTCCATCTAGTCAAAGCTATGGTTTTTCTAGTAGTCATGTACGGGATGTGAGAGTTGGACTATAAGGAAAGTTGAGTGCTGAAGAATTGATGCTTTTGAACTGTGGTGTTGGAGAAAACTCTTGAGAGTCCCTTGGACTGCAAGGTAATTAAACATGTCCATCCTGAAAGAAATCAGTCCTGAATATTCATTGGAAGGACTGATGCTGAAGCTGAAACTCCAATACTTTGGCCACCTGATGCAAAGTAGTGACTCATTGGAAAAGACCCTGATGCTGGGAAATATTGAAGGCAGGAGGAGAAGGGGTCAAGAGAGAATAAGGTGTTCAGATGGCATCACCAACTCAATGGACATGATTTTGAGCAAGCTCTGGGAATAGGTGGACAGGGAAGCCTGGAGTACTGCAGTCTATGGGGTCACAAAGAGTCAGACACGACTGAGTGACTGAACTGAACTGAATGCTAGATCTTAAGAAGATTTGCAGGGCTCTGCTTTTTCTCTGTTGGAATGATGTGCTGAAACTACCGCGAAAAGAATCAAGCTAGCCTATTAGGAGATTAGACCATGAGAAAGAAAACAAAGAGCCTTAGCTGGCAACATGCCAGGTATGTCTGCCAGACATGTGAGTGATGCCACCTTACCTTCCAACACAACACAGCCCACACTTTAGCCAAATGAAGCTCTATGAATGAGCCCAGGAAAAATTCACAGAAGAACCAGTAAGAATTCTGAGCAATAGTAACATATTGTTTTAAGCGATTATGTAGTGGGGGTGGATTGAGCACAACATCAAATAATTAAAACTATTTTTATGAAAGTCCTGAATTAAAGAATGTTTTTTAGAAATTTCTATTATTTCTAAGACTGGGTAGACTCCATGTATTAACAGAACCAAGTGCTTGGCATCTAGTTGAGGCAGAACAGACAGACGTTTTGAGGAATATAGTCCTTGCCAGGTTTATTTCAGTCTGATTTGATGCTTCAGTAAATAACACTTTCCCTTGAAATTCAGGAAGGCCATTTTCTGTATAAGGCATTAGACTTCCAGAAATATTTATAAATAGAGCTTAGATTAAAGCACATGCCTGGGAGATAAATGGTCTAAAATCAGTTCCCAACTAACTAGCAAGTGACCTCAGAAAGTGTATTACGTAAGTGTCAGCAATTATAAGCATTATATGTGCATACATATGCATGTATCCAACACACTGAAGAAATAAGACACATTGGATATAATCATAGCACAACCTAATTTTTATATATCATTGTTCCTTTATACATTTCTTTTTCAGGGAATTCTTTCCTTGTACATGCATAAAAATTCATTATCAAACCCATATCCTATTCTTCCTCAGTATATACCTAAGTCATAAACTTTCCAAGTTTCTAGAAAAGAAAATGGAGTGTGCAAATATAAAACAGGGGTAAAAGCTAATATTAAAAATAATTAATTTATAGAAGGAAGAGGGAAAACATATAATAATAATTCATTTAAATCCTCCATATAAAGAGTTTTTCTGACTGGATTAACAAACAAATCATATTGGGCTACATACTTTTATGAAATACTAATGCCAAGTGATACAGAAAGTTTTTAATAAGTATTAACCATGGTATATCAGACAGATAACAGTAAATATATTTAAAAAATCTAAATATGTGGCAGAAAGAACTGTATGGCATACAGGCATTTTTAAAAGAAGATGGTACAAAATAAAATAAAACTTTACACCTTTATGTGTAGATAACATAGAACTGAAATGTAAAGAACAAAGACTTTTAGATGAGTAGAAAAAATGCCTGAGCCTTCCTGTCTTCTTAAAATAGGTGCCAAAGTGCTAAAAATATAAAGCATTAGATCAGTGTCTGTTGCATTTTTGGTGCTATTCTTGATAATAAGGAAATAGAGAAGAAATACATGATAAAGTCCAACTGTCCAAGAGTTTATTATCTCATCTGAAGAGACAGTTCTCATATTTATGCAATAGCTGAGTAACACTGACCTTCCGGTTTTGAATAATTGAAGTAAACACTGAGAACTATAAGAGTTCCAGGTAAAATCAGACCAATGTGGGAAGGAGCAGGGAAAAAAAAAGCATCATGAGGTAGACAAATGGATTAAAACTTGACCTTGAAATGGAGAGATGAGAAGTGCATAGTGGGGGTGAGGGGGATATATTTGAAATAAAGTAGGTTTTTGTTTTGGGGTCATAGTTTGCCATTGCATTTCCTGATTGAATGCATGAATAACTCAGAAGTCTGCCTAGACTTGAAAGACATTATGGTGATTTATTGATAGTCATAGAGATCATTTTGGATCAGTGGGAATACAACAGTGGAAAGGCTTAATTTTATTTTCCTCCTATTACTGTCCCCAACTCCTCTCTTTCTCATCCCTTAAAACAGGAAGAATCTATGGAGATCAGATCAGTCTTATTCAGTCTTATTAAAAAGTCTTATCTAGTCTAATGAAAAACTCCAACTGCATCCTTTCATGTCTCCCACGTCAGGCTTAAACCTTGGCTGGGAAAGGCAGTACAGGATTTATGCTCTCAACCTCTTCCTTTCCTCCTCTTGTGCTTTCATTCACCATGGAGAGAAGTGGAATGAGCAAATCTCTGATTTAACTAGCTGTTTCTGTAGCTCCTCACCTGGTTAAACTGAGTGGTTCTGTTGCCTTTTGTGAGACCAATATCCAAAGTTTTACTACATATTTAGGCACATGTGTGATTCATTTAAGGGCCCTGGTGGGGGGCTTTTCACCCTACAAATCTTTGATGTAGGAGACCTGCAAACTCTTCCACATCCCCCTTTAACTTTTGCTCCTTGAGATAAAGTTTGCAGACTCATGCTCTGTGGGTCCCTACCTAGGTGGTATGCATGATTTTCTTCCGGCTTCTGCTTGGCACTTCCAGCACCTTTCAGCTCATAAGCTAGTTGGCACAGCCTACAACCTTTTGCTGCTGTGATGTTCCTGTTAAAGCTCCATTCACTTAGGTATGGCACAAGCCCATCCACCTTTTTGGTGACTTTGTAACTTGGAGGAAACTGATTTGTTATGTCATGTTGAATGTAGGAATGTAGGCATTTCCACTGATGTTTTCCCTTCACCTGCCAACTTTGACGGACTCTTTCCATTCTTCTCCAGTAGGCATGGAGAGCTGCTCAGAAATTCTATGCAGAAGCAAATATATAAATGCATAATGAGAAGCCAGTGTTGTGACTGAACTCTGTGTAATTTCCTGGAGTGGGGAGCACCCATTTTGCCTTGGAGAACATGAAAAAGCACAAAGCTATAGACTCTCCAAATCCAACTCTAATGACTGATAACCTATATGTCCCTCCTTTTCTACTCCCTCAGCTGTTACACAGATGAAGTCCATAGACAGTAAAGAGTGATGCTTGGCAGGACAGCAGCAGTGCCAGCCTGGCATCCAGTTGCATTCATTTCTCTCTAAAGAAGCTACCCGATGCTTTGTCCTCAAATTGGGGTGTTAGTCAAATTCTAGCGAAAAAGGGGAAATGTCTTCCTCAGCATTCTCTTAAGTTGTAACATCCAATCCTCAAATACCATTTTTCACTTTGTTCTGCTGTTATACTGAAATACACAATCAGTGTAATTTTCTTAATCTCAGATTTCTTTCACAGTGATTTACAGGTGTTTTACTTTCATGTGTTTTCGTTCATTTCTTAAAATCATTTTTAAAACTCTTTTAAAACTATACTTTCAAATCTTCATATAATACTGCTTAAGTAAACTGTTGGTTCTATATGTGGTTGCATAAATGGAAGCAAAAGTAAGTATTATTCATTTTTATCATGTTAGAGGTATTTAGTTGGCTCAACTGAAATCTGTGGTCCAAATGGAGACGATATCAAGTTTTTATATACATCCAATTTTATTAATAGCTAAAAAGTTTATTTATGTCTCTTCGATATCAGGAAAAAATACAAAAAAGAAAAAACACACATGGTCCAGTTTACAGTAGCCTACATGATGGATCTATTTCCTAAAGAAATTGCATATTTGTGTATATATACCATTTCTCAGGAACACATTGACAGCAAAACCCACCCCTGAGTGGTCTGAACCATAACTGATCAGTTGCAGTTTTACATGCAGTAAAATGAATAAGGAAAATGAAATATGATTTATTTTTATCATATTACTCTTCAGTATCTAGTTGGTCCAAATTCAAACTGTAGTCAAAATGTTCTTTTGTTCCAGAGAGGAAAATATTAAACTATGAATCCAGTTGGTTAATTTATTTGGCAGCTTAAATATTTTTATTTATTCAGTGGTGCCAATTTCTAAAAAACCTGAGTCTGAAAAATAAATGTTTAACAAACCACTTGTAGGACATCAGGAGCCATGTCCAAAATATTTGTTATTTTACTGCCAGGGTCTCAGTTGAATGAATGAATATGCAATCAGTCTATCTATCTACCTATTGACATGAAACAATCAATTATCCTTTTCAATTATGTCAACTGTGAACTTTTGGTTAATAAACAAACAACCTAGAGATGAAGAAACATTTATACATGTCAGAGGTATTAATATTTGTCCTACTGTGGCTGATGCTATCTTCAACTCCTCATGTATTCATACACAATATTTTTTTCATCTCAGAATGCTGTAGCATGGATGCAGTAGAGAGTAGAAAGGCAAAGTCTCTGGTTTCATAACATTTATCTTCATAAGGCTGTCCCTAACAATCATAACTCTGATTGGGGAAACAGACTATAAACAGATAAATATATGATGTGTTAAATACTAATGGAAATAAAGGAGAATGTGAGGGATATAGCATACTGGGGTTTGGCCAGAATATTAATATTTGTCATCTTAATGATCACCAAATAATTGATCTTACAATTTTAAACTAAAATTCACTTCACTAATTCAGCATATACTTTATTTCATTAATTCAGCAAATACTTACTGCAAGCCTAGCCAATCAGTGCCAGGCACTAGGAAGACAGCAGAAATCAAAGTAAGACTTGTTTCCTGCTCTCATGGAGGTTACAGGTGAGTGTGCAAGAAAAATAGCAATTCAACAACTGCTTGGATAGGTACAATTTCAAATCCATTTACATGGTGACTCATACCTGTACACCAGTCCTTGAGATGGATAATAGTTGTTCTGTTTGTTTACTGCTATAATGCCTTAATAAATCACCTAAATACACGAGACCTTATGAGGACTTAGAAAATAAACAGAACCTTGACTTGTGTTAGTTATCACATTAAAGCAACCATTGATTGCCAACACTCATTGGATCCCAGAAAAAGCAGGGGAATTCAGAAAAACATCTAATCCTGCTTAATTGACTATGCTAAAGCCTTTGACTATGTGGATCACAACACACTGTGGAAAATTCTTAAAGGGATGGGAATACCAGACAATCTTACCTGTCTCCTGAGAAACCTGTATGCAGCTCAAGAAGCAACAGTTAGAAATGGACATTGAATGATGGACTGGTTCAAAATTGGGAAAGGAGTACATCAAGGCTGTATATTGTCACCTTGTTTATTTAACTTATATGTAGAGTACATCATACAAAATGTTGGGCTGGTTGACTCACAAGCTGGAATCAAGACTGCTGGGACAAACATCAACAACCTGATATGCAGATGACACCACTCTAATGGCAGAAAGAGAAGAGGAACTAAAGAGCCTTTTGATGAGGTGAAAGAGGAGAGTGAAAAAACTGGCTTAAAACTCAACATTCAAAAAACTAAGATCATGGCATCCAGTCCCATCATGGCAAATAGATGGGGAAACAATAGAAACAGTGATTGCATTTTCTTGGACTCCAAATCACCATAGACAGTAACTGCAGCCACAAAATTAAAAGACACTTGCCCCTTGGAGGAAAAGCTATGACCCGTCTCGACATCATATTAAAGAGCAGAAACATCACTGCCAACAAAGGTCTGTACAGTTAAAGCAATGTTTTTTCCAGTAGTCATGTATGGATGTGAGAGTTGGACCATAAAGAAGGCTGAGCACCGAAGAATTGATGCTTTCAAATTACGGTGCTAGAGAAGACTCTTAAAAGCTTTTTGGACAGCAAGGAGATCAAACCAGTCAATCCTAAAGGAGATCAACCCTGAATATTCATTGGAAGGACTGATGCTTAACTGAAGCTCCAGTATTTTGGACACCTGATGAGAAGAGCCAACTCTTTTGAAAAGATTCTGATGCTGGGAAAGATTGAAGGCAGGAAGAGAAGGGGGTGACAGGATGAGATGGTTGGATGGCAGCACCAACTCAATGGACATGAGTTTGAACAGACTTTGGGAGATTGTGAAGGGCAGGGAAGTCTTGCCTCGATTTAGCGACTGAACAACAGCAACAACCACAATTACACTGATCTATTCTTCAACTCTTCACTGGGTTTTAGTGATTGGAACCTTACTTCTTAGAATCGGCTAAAATCAACGCAGTCATTTTTTAAAATATGCATTAAAATATATATTCCTTATAAACTATAAAATCTGATTTAATTTTCCAAAACAAAAATATAGCAGAACAGAGGAAAAATAAATGATTTTTTAAAATTAAGTCATATTATGACAACCCATAGCTCATCTCGAGTTGTGACATACCTAAAATAGACATTATGTTTCTCATAAAATGGTGATTTTGGAGAATTTATTTACTAATAAAAACTTATTTTACTCTATGAATTTCTATTTCATTTTATTGACTAAAATATTTATTAGTATATATAGCTTTCAGTAAATATTCACATTTTAGCAGGTAAACCTATATTGAATTTGAGAAAGGAAAGGGTAAAGTGTCAAAGTTATGGGTTTAACCATTTCACAGTGAAGATGATGGAAACATTTTCAAGTTATTGTTACTTAGGACAAGTACTATGGTCTGAATGTTTATGTCCTGCCCAGTACCAATGTCCTACCAGCCACAGTTTTATAGTTATATTTCCTCACATGCTGATCTCAGCCAGTATTATCAGGATTATTTTGATTCTGTTTTATTATGCACACACACACTTTTTAAGTACAAATACAGTAAACAGTTACAACCAAAAGATTTACTGGATTTGTAGCTTGTTTCTTAGGTTCCACAGTTTTGTTTGCTTATATTTTGCTAAATTGTATCCTTCTGTAATTCATTTCAGTTGAATTTATGGGTAATAAAATCTCTGAGACTTTGCAAATGTAAATGAATGCCAATATTTCACTGTTATATATGAGTGTATAATTCTCCAAATAATTCTAAGATAAAACTTATTTTCCTTTCACCTTTACAAATTTTACTACAAATTTTAAGCAAAAGAAAGTATGACATGAATTGAATTCTCATTTATTTTCTGTTTATTTTTTCTTGTCTACAACTATGTATGATTTTCTTTTAATCGACAGATGTTAATATTTCATCACATGTATCTGGATGTAGTCCTTATCTGTTCAACAAATTATTTTTTCAGTATGAGAATAAAATTTAGTTTAGGTCTGGATTTTCTACTTCTATTTTGTATGCATTTTTCACTTGTCAATCACTCATTTTCTTCTTGATCATTTGCTATGTGAAAATTGAAAGATCAGAATTTCTTGTTTATCTTTCCTTTTGTTTTTTCAGTTATATTCTGAGATGCTCTTAATCTTTTAATTTACCAGTTCTCTCTTTATCTGTGATCATTTTATTATTCAGCCAACTGACTGAGATTTGTAGTTCAAAAATCCCATTTTTGTAGATTCCTTATTCTGAATGCTGAAACACTTAATATCTAAAAAGATAATTTTTACTTGTTTTAATTATATTTTGCCTAGTCTGTTAAATTGCTGTCTTTGGGTTTGAGTTCTCCTTCTTGCTGAGCTATGCTGATAGCATTACTCAAATTTTACATGAATCTTGACTGTCTATTTGCCTTTTCCTATGAGATGACCTATTAGTGATCTGTGAAATGTAGAGGTGTCTTGTGATTGTGGGACAGTATGGAAATGATTCCAGGAAGGGTCCTACTCTTGTAAGCACTGTGGCTCCTAATTCTCTAGCTTTTACCAATCACCTAAGGAATCTCCTCTTAGTGTTTAATGCAACTATACAGGTACAAATTTTTTTTTTTTTTAATTTCTGTAATGTCTAGTAGTTTGCCATGAATTCATGTCAAAGTGCAGCTTGGATTGTTTATCATTTTAAACCCTATTTACTCATTAGTTTTATAAAATTTTCTAATTTATACCTGGACTATTGAGATTATAGATTTTTGAAATGATTGCTGTATTTTTTATGAGGAAAACAGTTCCTTTAAATTCAGTATAGAGTTAGCAGTATATTAACGAGTTTCAGTACATTTTTCCCCTTAGAGCAAGGAATGTATGCCTCCAAATTTCAAACAGCAACACTTTTGTTATGTTTTTAAATTAGAAGGATGCATTTTTTTTTTACTTAAGGTAGCAAAAAGAAGGTATTTTTAATTACACACATTTATGTCACATTCATGTTAATGACTAGATAAACTACTTGCTCAATTTATAGAAAATTGAATATTATACCAGAGATTATGTTTTTGATGTTAAATAAATCTGAGCCTCTTTTGATAATTTTAGAAAATATTTGGAAAATTATATACAAAATATTATGTTATTATCTCTACATGGGAAGATCACGGATAATTTTTTTCTTTTCCTTTCTTTTAGTATTTTCTAAATTTTCTCAAATAGCAGCATATTACTTTTAATGCTAACAAAAATATTTTTAAGTACTTGTCCATTAACTGTAAGTTTTAAGAATTCCTTAGCAAATATTATATTTCTCCATAAAACATGAAGCAATTAAACAGTGCCACTCTAATACCTCAGGTCAAGTTCGATATCTTAGCTGCTTTGTCAGGATTAGCACATTAAATAGACATCATAGTGAATTCAGCTGAAAGTGCATAGCTTTTATCATTTCTCTTTTCTTAGTCTGTATCTGTCTTTTTCTTTGGCCATAATTGTAAGTTGATAAATCCCCAGTGCCAGCTGGCTTTGTACCAGGGTCTGAATCACTAAGTTGTGAGAGAGGTGAGGAATAACTTTCATCAGAGTTCACTCACCAAGTACTTCAGGTTTTCACTGTGCTGGTCGTGCATCTCTGGGTCTCTTGTGCTACCAGTACAAAGACCCTTGGTCTTTTATTCAAATATATTTCTTCTACAAAAGAACTACCACCCCTTCTCTAACTTCATATAAGGAATTCCAGTCTTCTTTAAGAGTGATTCTGTAGTTTCAGAGAGGCTAAGAGAATTCACAATGGTAGCATTGACCACAGCCTTCTTCAATATACATAAATTTCTAAAAACATACAAATTACAAGATCTTATTAAATAGTTTAATGTTAGTGTCTCATCTTTCCTTTCCAAATCCAATACATAATCGAGTGCAAATGCCTATTCTCCTGAAATATCATGTAAACCCATTTCATCTTTTCTCTTCCTAATGATGCTGCTTTTTCTCAGTTCTATATCAAATTTCACTCACCTCCACTCTTTCATTGGTTTCTTCAATAACTCTTAATTGTAATATCACCCTTCTTAATTTGTATTTTATAGAAGTTGTATCCTTCTAAACTACAATATGATTATGGTTTGTGATCTCAGTATAACTTCTGTGACTCATAGAAGTGAAGAAGTGAAGTTGCTCAGCCGTGTCCAACTCTTTGCAATCCCATGGACTGTAGCCTACCAGGCTCCTCCACCCAAGAAATTTTCCAGGCAAGAGTACTAGAGTGGGGTGCCGTTTCCTTCTCCAGGGGATCTTCCTGACCCAAGGATCAAACCCAGGTCTCTTGCATTGCAGGCAGATGCTTTACCATCTGAGCTACCAGGGAAGCCCCTGTATGATTCATATAACTCTTCATTTCATGTGGAATAAAATTCTAACTACTTGGAAGAACAGTCAATAGTCCATACAAATTCACATCAACTTCACATCAACATCCTAGCCTCAACTCTACCTCGCATCCTACCCCAGCCTGATATGTTCTATATGGCAACTCCAGAGTACAATGGGTCTCCCTGATAGTCCTTAAACATCTTTGACTACCGGACATATACCCTGAGAAAATCATAATTCACAAAGATACATGTACCCCAATGCTCATTGCAGCCCTATTTACAATAGCCAGGGAGAAACCTAAATGTCCATTGACAGATGAATGGAAAAAGAAGATGTGGTACATATAACATAAACACAGTGGACTATTACTTAAGCATAAAAAGGAATGAAATTGTGTCATTTTATAGTAATGTGGAGGGACCTAGAGTCTGTCATACAGAGTGAAGGAAGTCAGAAAGAAAAAAACAAATGTATATGGAATTTAGAAATTTGATACTGATGAACCTATTTGCAGGGCAGGAATAGAGATGCAGACATAGAGAATGGACACGTGGACATGGTGGGAAAGTGGAGGGTGGAACAAATTTGAGACAGTAGCATTGACATACATTCACTATCTAGGTAAGATCAATAGCTAGTGGGAACTTCCTATATAGCACAGGGAGCTTAGATCAGTGCTCTCGATGACTGAGAGGGTGGGATAGAGGGTGGGGTGGGAGGAAGACCAACATGGAAGGGGCATATGTATACATATAGCTGATTCACTCTGTTATACAGCAGAAACTAATACAACATTAGTTGTATTATAATATAATATATTATAATAATATAAAGCAATTATACTCCAGTTTTAAAAGTGTAATAAAAATGTTTCAAAGGCAATTTTGTTGTTCAACCACAAGGAAATTATGCTCAAATTATGAAAAGACTGCAACTAATATTTTTTCTAATGTGTAAAAAGACAAAAAATTTTAACCTCCATTTCTTGTTAAGTAAACTATCTTAACACACAGAGACTCAACCCTTATTCAAAACAAACCATCTAGACTTCTATTTGTAGCTCTGACTGAATGGCCAGTAACAGAAAAACTATCCATCTTGGAACAACTATTAATACAAACTATACTTTTAATATCTACTCTTTGGGGGCATCAGGAAACAACCAACTCAAAACCCATGAGGGCAAGGTCCTCGAAAGAGGGAAATGCACTGAGGCAAGGCCATCATTTCTATTGATTTTTCCCTCAAGAAATTTATTGATTTTCCACATGAGCTGAATAAAAGATCAAGGCTATAAAACAAAATGAATCTTATGGCAGTATCACATTGTTATGGGCTAAAAACTATAGCATGATTTCAAGCAGAAATGACCTCAGAAAAGCCCTAGACTTTCTGTTGAGACTCATGTAAGGCTATGCTATGGTATAAGGGCAAACCTCAGTATTCACAAACATTAAAACTTAGCCTTAGCCATAAGTCAACTCAATCTCTGAATGAACAAGGTCATCGGCCCTACTGTAACTTATTTTTGGAAGCAAATTTAGAATATAACATCATCTGCAGCCTCTTCAACTTTTTTATAAATAACACTACCATAGAACCTCAAGTACCACACATGCCAGGGATAAAAAGCTTGCCAAAATTCAAAGAGTACAAATAATAGAAAACACCTGTTAGATGATGCAAATATTGCTTTTAAATTATTATGATTAATATGACCATGAAATATATGATGAATTAGGCAATTTCACCAAAAATTAGCAAATAGAAACCTAGAACTATAATACACAGAATCAGCTTATTAATTAAGAATCAGGTGAATCAACAATCTTACCCAGTATCAAGCTTTATTAAATGATGCCAAGGATACCATCAAAAGGCATAAGAGACACTTGGTGGCCCAGTGGTTAAGACTTCATATTCACTGCAGGGGCACAGATTCAGTTACTGGCCTGGGAACTAAGATCTTCTGCTAGACAGCCAAAAAAAAGATAAAGAAGATTCTGGAACATCAATAATGACTCTCACAGATCCTTTATTCCTTTATCAGACATGAGCCTCCAGTTCATGGTGTCTGTAAACACTGTTCATAGGCACCCTCACACAATAGAGAGCATATCAAATCAGACTACTTTCATTTAGTACCCCCAGACAGTTGAATAACTTAAGTGTCATCCTCCAGGGAGCCATGTTTCATATTTTGGATTCCATTTCGCACAGATTATTCTTAGCTGGAGAGAGCTAGGTAGGGCATTTTAGAGAGAAAGTCTCTTCTATCTAGAAAATACCATTAGTCCTTCTACCTACATTCCTAGTTTACAAGGTTAAACTATGTTACCTTACCTGCTTCTTTTTTCCTTTTTCAGAGGTATTCCCCCAGTAAAAGGAGGGAAAGAATCATAAGCCATATGCTTTACCCCTTCCTCCCAATTTCTAATAATAACTGAAATGAAAACAATACATGCTAAAATTTAACACTAAATAAAACAAAGAAGAGAGGTAGATTAAAAGTCTGCAGAACTGTAAAATTTATCAGTATATCACATAAACCAGACTAAAAAGCAGAGAGAAGAGAAGAAAGAAAACACAAGAGAAGAATGTACAGTACACGGTGGGTACATAGTGAGAAATTCAGAAATACATTTTATTGGAGTCTTGGAAAGAGAGGAAAAGATAGAGAATGAACAGAATCAACCTTTGAAGAGGTATTGGTGGCTTCTATTGGTAGAATGTAATCAATGCAACATCTGTAATTCTTATAAACAACTCAAGATCTTAAAAACTTGAAACAATAAGGACTAAAATGACTGAAATTTCAGAGAGTTGAGGAACATTTAGAAGTAGGCTGTGGAACAAATGTGCTCTTCTACTAGGGGCATTTACTAATGGTAGTCACAGGCAGAGGTCTGAGGACAGAACACTAGACAAGGAAAAGGCAAATAATAGGAGAATTAAATGACTGCATGGGACTGGAGTGACCAAATTGAAAGTGGGAGGGTCCTCACACATGTAGCCTCTCTCAGTTCACTTCAGTTCAGTCTCTCAGTTGTGTCCAACTTTTTGTGACACCATGGACTGCAGCAAGCCAGACCACCCCGCCCACCACCAACTCCTGGAGTTTACTCAAACTCATGTCCATCAAGTCGGTGATGTCATCCAACCATCTCATCCTCTGTTGCCCCCTTCTCCTCCCACCGTCAATCTTTTCCAGCATCAGGGTCTTTTTCATTGAGTCAGTTCTTCGAGTCAGGTGAGCAAAGTGTTGGAGTTTCAGCTTCAACATCAGACCTTCCAATGAATATTCAGAACTGATTTCCTTTAGGATGGAGAGTTTGGAACTCCTTGCAGTCCAAGGGACTCTCAAGAGTCTTCTCCAACACCACAGTTCAAAAGCATCAATTCTTTGGCGCTCAGCTTTCTTCATAGTCCAACTCTTACATCCATACATGACTACTGGAAAAACCATAGCCTTGACTAGATGGACCTTTGTTGGCAAAGTAATGTCTCTGTTTTTTAAAATGCTGTCTAGGTTGGTTATAACGTTTCTTCCATGGAGTAACTGTCTTTTAATTTAATGACTGCAGTCACCATCTGCAGTGATTTTGGAGCCAAAACAAATAAAGTTGGCCACTGTTTCCACTGTTTCCCTGTCTATTTGCCATGAAGTGATGGGACCAGAGGCCATGATCTTAGTTTTCTCAATGTTGAGCTCTAAGCCAACTTTTTCACTCTCCTCTTTCATTTTCATCAAGAGGTTCTTTAGTTCTTTTTCACTTTCTGCCATAAGGGTGGTGTCATCTATATCTGAGGTTATTGCTATTTCACCCCACAATTGATTCCAGCTTGTGCTTCATCCAGCCCAGTGCTTCTCATGATGTACTCTGCATACAAGTTAAATAAGCAGGGTGACAATATACAGCCTTGATGTACTCCTTTTCCTATTTGGAACCAGTCTGTTGTTCCATTTCCAGTTCTAACTGATGCTTCTTGACCTACATGCAGATTTCTGAAGAGGCAGATCAGGTGGTCTGGTATCCCCATCTCTCTCAGAATTTTCCATAGTCTATTGTGATCCACACAGTCAAAGGCTTTGGCAAACTCAAAGCAAAAAAAGATGTTTTTCTGGAACACTCTTGCCTTTCTGATGATCCAACAGATGTTGGCATTTTGATCTCTGGTTCCTCTGCCTTTTCTAAAACTGGCTTGAACATCTGGAGGTTCAGAGTTCACATATTGTTGAAGCCTGACTTGGATAATTTTGAGCATTACTTCACTAGCATGTGAGATGAGTGCAATTGCGTGGTAGTTTGAGCATTGTTTGGCATTGCCTTTTTTGGGGATTGGAATGAAAACTGACCTTTTCCAGTCCCATGGCCACTGCTGAGTTTTCCATATTTGCTGGTATATTGAGTGCAGCACTTTCACAGCATCATCTTTTAGGATCTGAAATAGCTGAACTGAATTCCATCACCTCCCCTAACTTTGTAGTGATGCTTTCTAAGGCCTACTTCACTTCACATTCTAGGATGGCTGGCTCTAGGTAAATGATCATACCATCATGATTATCTGAGTCATGAAGATCTTTTTTGTATAGTTCTTCTATGTATTCTTGCCACTTCTTAATATCTTCTACTTCTGTTATGTCCATACCATTTCTGTCTTTTTTTGAGCCCATCTTTGCATGAAATGTTCCATTGGTATCTCTAATTTTCTTGAAGAGATCTCTGGTCTTTCCCATTTGATTATTTTCCTCTATTTCTTTGCACTGATCCCTGAAGAAGGCTTTCTTATCTCTCCTTGCTATTCTTTGGAACTCTGCATTCAAATGGGAATATATTTCTTTTTCTCCTTTGCTTTTCCCTTCTCTTCTTTTCACAGCTACTTGTAAGGCTGCCTCAGAATGCCATTTTTCTTTTTTGTATTTCTTTTTCTTGAGGATGGTCTTGATCCCTGTCTCCTGTACAATGTCACAAACTTCCATCCATAGTTCATCAGGCACTCTGCCTATCAGATCTAGTCCCTTAAATCTATTTCTCACTCCCACTGTACAGTCATAAGGGATTTGATTGAGGTCATACCTGAATGGTCTAGTGGTTTTCCCTACTTTCTTCAATTTCAGTCTGAATTTGGCAATAAGGAGTTCATGATCTGAGCCACAGTCAGCTCCTGGTCTTGTTTTTGCTGACTGTATAGAGCTTCTCCACGTTTGGCTGCACAGTGCACTGCACATTTCCTTTCTTCACAGAGACAAATTTTGAAATTGCACAAGACAAGAAGCTAGACAGATGATCCAAAATCTTCTGAAGGACAAGAATGGTTGCTAAAGTCTTCTGGGATTGTGTATAAAACAATCTAGGTGAATTCAATCTAGCATGAATAACAAATAAATTGAGTCTTATTAAAACAGAAACCAGCTTTATTTAATTCAGTTCTTGCTAGATTGAGGTGGTCCCCTTTCAGACTCCACTGAACACCACAATATCACACCTCTATATTTTTAGTGGAGAAGAAAATCAGTTCTCTCCAATGGAAAATTTCATCATCTGAAACCTCTACCATTCTTTCATATACAATTTCCAGAATACACTGAAGAAACTAGACTTGTGAGAAGAGGTAAGTGGCTATGCAATCACTAAGATAAACAACCAAGCCACTTACAGCCATCCTGTACCCACACAACCATTCTGCTTTCCACTTTCAGTACAGCATTCCAAAAATTACACAAGATATTTAAAACATTTTTAAAAATATAGGCTTAGTCTACATAGGCTTTGTTAGATGATTTTGCTCAACTGTAAGCTAAATGTAAGTGCTCCTAGCACATTTAAATCATCTAGGCTAAACTCTAGTGTTTGGTAGGTTAGGTGTTTGAAATCCATTTTTAGTTTATGATATTTTCAATGTAGGAGGATTTTTCAGGATGAAACTCCACTGTAAGTAGAGGATAGGTAAGTATGCTGGATCTCTAAAGTAGCAGTTCTCAAAGAAGAGCCTTTCCAAGGTCCATGCAGTGACAACTATTTTCAAACACTAACATGTAATTTGATTTTTTTATCTCATTTTTACACAAGTATATAATGGACTTTTCCAAGGTGACATGACATGTGACAGCACTCTCACCCTGAGGATGAATGTATACGTGTTTATGTATTCTGTTGTTTAAAACTGTCTCAATTTTAACTAGTAATATGGTAAAAATCAAAATATATAGCCCACCTTATCAAAAGATCTTTGGTATTCTAAATAATTTTTATGAATGTAGAGGGATCCTGAAATACATTTATGACTAAGAGTTAAGGTTAAATCACTAAATGAATCTAAAATAAAAATAACTAACAATAATTAAAAGGAATAATGATAAGTTTAAAAATATTGACCACTCAATGAGAAGGCAAAAATAAGGGAAAAAAGACAAATGTTTCATAGAAAACAGTAAGATTCTTTAAACCTAAATATATTGGTCATTACAGTAGAAGTTTTATAGCCCATAAACTTAAGCTTAAGTGAAAGAAAAAAAGCAGTACCTAAAGTATGATTCCACTTGTGGAAATAAAAAACAAAGACTCTATTGTGTGGAAGTCAGAATAACTATTGCCTTTGGGGTGTATAATAACTAGCACTATGGGATATCTACAGTGCTGGTGATATTCAATTTCCTTATTCCTAGTGGTGGTTTTTCCTAGTGGTGGTTTATGTAGGTATGTATACTGTGCAAAATTTCAATAAACTACAGACTTTGTTCTATACACTTTTCTGTATCTTTATTATTTGTACATGAAATAGTTGATTTAAAGAAAATAGTAACTCTTATCTGGTTTGCTGGTGGCTACTCGGCACTGGAGTGACGAGTGGCCGAGAGGAGATATCCCAAGTCCAAGGTAAGGAGTGATGGCTGCACTTTGCTGGAGCAGACGTGAAGAGATATCCAAGGTAAGAGAAACCCCAGTAAAACAGTAGGTGCTGAGAGAGGGTATCAGTGGGCAGACAGATTGAAACCACAATCACGGACAACTAGCCAATCTGATCACATGGACCACAGCCTTGTCTAACACAATGAAATTAAGCCATGCCATGTAGAGTCACCCAAGATGGAAGGGTCATGGTGGAGACTTCTGACAAAATGTGGTCCACTGGAGAAGGGAATGGTAAACCACTTCAGTATTCTTGCCTTGAGAACTCCATGAGCAGTATGAAAAGACAAAAAGACAGGATACTGAAAAATGAACTCCCCAGGTCGGTAGGTGCCCAATATGCTACTGGAGACCAGTGGAGAAATAACTTCAGAAAGAAAGAAGGGACGGTGCCAAAGCAAAAATAACACCCATTTGTGGATGGGACTGGTGATAGAAGTTAGGTCCAATGCTGTAAAAAGCAATATTACATAGGAACCTGGAATGTTAGGTCCATGAATCAAAGCAAATTGGAAGTGGTCAAATAAGAGATAGCAAGACTGAACGCTGACATTCTAGGAATCAGTGAACTAAAATGGACTGGAATGGGAGAATTTAACTCAGATGAGCATTATATCTACTACTGTGGGCAGGAATCCCTTAAAAGAAATGGAATAGCCATCATAGTCAACAAAAGAGCTCAAAATGCAGTAATTGGGATGCGATCTCAAAAATGACAGAATGATCTCTGTTCATTTCCAAGGCAAACCATTTAATATCACAGTAACCCAAGTCTATGACCCAACCAGTAACACTGAAGAAGCTGAAGTTGAATGGTTCTATGAAGACCTACAAGACCTTTTAGAACTAACAGCCAAAAAAGATATCCTTTTCATTATAGGGGACTGGAATGCAAAAGTAGGAAATCAAGAAACACCTGGAGTAACAGGCCAGTTTGGCCTCGGAGTGCAGAATGAAGCAAGGCAAAGGCTAATAGAGTTCTGCCAAGAGAACGCACTGGTCATAGCAAACATCCTCTTCAAACAACACAAGAGAAGACTCTACACATGGACATCACCAGATAGTCAATACTAAAATCATATTCATTTATTCTTTACAGCCAAAGATGGAGAAGCTCTATAGAGTCAGCAAAAGAAGACTGGGAGCTGACTGTGGCTCAAATCATGAGCTCCTTATTTCCAAATTCAGACTTAAATTGAAGAAAGTGGGGAAAACCATTAGACCATTCAGATATGACCTAAATCAAATCCCGTATGACTATACAGTGGAAGTGAGAAATACATTTAAGGAACTAGATCTGTTAGACAGAGTGCCTGATGAACTATGGATGGAGGTTCGTGACATTGTACAGGAGACAGAGATCAAGACCATCCCCAAGAAAAATAAATGCAAAAAAGTAAAATGACTGTCTGAGGAAGCCTTAAAAATAGCTCTGAAAAAAAGAGAAGTGAAAAGCAAAGGAGAAAAGGAAAGATATACCCATTTGAATAGAGTTCCAAAGAGTAGCAAGGAGAGATAAGAAAACCTTCTTCAGTGCAAAGATATAGAGGAAAATAATCGAATGGGGAAGACTAGAGATCTCTTCAAAAAATTAGAAATACCAGTGGAATATTTCATGCAAAGGTGGGCTCAATAAAGGACAGAAATGGTATAGACCTAGCAGAAGATATTAAGAAGAGGTGGCAAGAATACACAGAAGAACAGTACAAAAAAGATCTTCATGACCCAGATAATCATGATGGTGTAATCACTCACCTATAGCCAGACATCCTGGAATGTGAAGTCAAGTGGGCCTTAGGAAGCATCACTACAAACAAAGCTAGTGGAGGTGATGCAATCCCAGTTGAGCTGTTTCAAATCCTAAAAGATGATGCTGTGAAAGTGCTGCACTCAATATGCCAGCAAATTTGGAAAGCTCAGCAGTGGCCACAGGACTGGAAAAGGTCAGTTTTCATTCCAATCCCAAAGAAAGGCAATGCTAAAGAATGCTCAAACTACTGCACAATTGCACTCATCTCACACACTAGCAAAGTAATGCTCAAAATTCTCCAAGCCAGGTTTCAGCAAACATGAACCGTGAACTTCCAGATGTTCAAGCTAGTTTTAGAAAAGGCAGAGGAATCAGAAATCAAATTGCCAACCTCTTGGGGATCATTGAAAAAGCAAGAGTATTCCAGAAAAAATATATATTTCTGCTTTATTGATTATGCCAAAGCCTTTAACTGTGTGGATCACAATAAACTGTGGAAAATTTTTCAAGAGATGGGAATACCAGACCACCTGACCTGCCTCTTCAGAAATCTGTATGGAGATGAAGAAGCAATTGTTAGAACAGGACATGAAACAATAGACTGGTTTCAAATAAGAAAAGGAGTACATCAAGGCTGTACACTGTCACCCTGCTTATTTAATTTATATGCAGAGTACATCATGAGAATTGCTGGTCTAGATGAAGTACAAGCTGGAATCAAGATTGCCAGGGAAATATCAGTAACCTCAGATATACGTGATACCACCCTTATGGCAGAAAGTGAAGAAGAACTAAAGAACCTCTCAATGAAAGTGAAAGAGGGGAGTGAAAAAGTTGGCTTAAAGCTCAACATTCAGAAAACTAAGATCATGGTATCTGGTCTCATCACTTTATGGCAAATAGATGGAGAAACAGTGGAAACAGTGGCAGGCTTTATTTATTTATTTTTTTGCCTCAAAATCACTGCAGATGGTGACTGCAGCCACGAAATTAAAAGATGCTTACTCCTTGGAAGGAAAGTTATGACCAACCCAGACAGCATATTAAAAAGCAGAGACATTATTTTGTCAACAAATTCCATCTAGTCAAGGCTGTGGTTTTTCCAGTAGTCATGTATGGATGTGAGAGTTGGACTATAAAGAAAGCTGAGTGCCGAAGAATTGATGCTTTTGAACTGTGGTGTTGGAGAAGACTCTTGAGAGTCCCTTGGACTGCAAGGAGATCCAACCAGTCCATCCTAAAGGAGATCAGTCCTGGGTGTTCATGGGAAGGACTGATGTTGAAGCTAAAACTCCAGTACTATGGCCATTTGATTCGAAGAGCTGACTCATTTCAAAAGACCCTGATGCTGGGAAATTTGAGGGCAGGAGGAGAATGGGACAACAGAGGATAAGATGGTTGGAAGTCATCAAGGACTCAATGGACATGAGTTTGGGTCAACACTATGAGTTGGTGATGGATAGGGAGGCCTGGTGTGCTGCAATCCATTGGGTCACAAAGAGTCAGACACAAGTGAGTGACTGAACTGAACTTGTCTAAACTTTGCCTGTAGTGCACCTCTGTGTAGGACAAAGTTATGCCACTTGAGGTATTGCTTCAATACTCCACTTAGGAATTTCTATGCACATGGGGTTGGAAAAAAAATACTTAGAAAATTAATTTCTTCTTGTTATATTTTCTTTAAACTTCAGTTTTACTTGATCAAATTTAAACTTCAGCCAGTTAACTGTGTAGTGCAATATAGAACTCAGAACAACTTATCTTCTGATTAAGTTCTCAAGGCATATTTGCACAGAGATTGTCTCCTAGCTACTTTAATTTTATATACACATATTTATTTTTTTAATATAATTGTTTTACCATATTTTATTGGCTTCTGACATACACATGAATCAGCCATTTAGGTGTACATATGTCCTCTCCCTCTTAACCTCCTTCCCATCTCCCACCCCTTCCTACACTTCCAGAGCCCTGGTTTGAGTTCCCTGAGTCAGAGAGCAAATTCCCATAGGTTATTTATTTTACATATGGTACTGTATATGTTTCCATGCTACTCTCTCCATTTTTTCCATCCATCCAAAATCTCTTTGCTGCCTACAACTCCACGGGATATCAGTAGTCACTTAGCTATAAGACATGATTTTATATGTGGAAACTGAGGCCCAGAAAGGTTAAGACAGTTATTTAAGGCCCCATAGCTAGTCATTTCCCCAGTGAATCTTCTGATCTATCTGATCCAGTTTCTCCTCCCTATCACGTGATTACATCATTCCTGTACTACTGGAAAGGTATCCATTATGTAATGGCTTCATTTATTAAATGTTTTCCTATAGAAATTTTATCTGCTTCAACTACTTCATCTGTTCTTTTGAATCAGATATTGCATCTTTCCTTTTTTTAATCCTGGGGACATATCACTTTAATTAACTAATAATTAGGAAACATATTTATTCATGGATATACTCAGTCATTCAACAAAAATATTCACTGAGTACCCACTATGAATCAAGCAGATACAAAGGTCTCTCCCTTTGTACATTTTAAATCTCAATGTACATTAATCACTTGATTAATTGTAAGAAAATAAGATATCATATATAGTATGTTATATGGTGATACATGCTCTAGCGGAAATACAGCCCATGGATTAACCTTCAAGTACAGCAGTTTTCATGCTGCTTGAAACCTCTGGGTTGACTGTGGGACTCCTTTTGGAACCACTGGAGGGAAAGGCAGTTCAAACAACCAACCTCCCCAACCTGGCTTCATTCACATCACTTACTTTTATCTCTTTTACATAAAATGTTGCCACATAAATTTTCATTTGAACAAAGCATGCCATAGATGAAAATGGATTCAACAGATTTTTCTGGTTCTGAAACATTTTAGGTTTTCAAAGGGATAAATGATTATTTCTGGTTATATACCACTGTAGATTATTTATCAGTAAAACTCATTTTGTATGGTACATTTCTGCTCCATAATTATAGGATGGATATAAGCAGGTAAGTTTATGGTGTTGGAGAAGGACAACTTAATCCTCATTTACTTGACTCTAGGAGAAATATCAATAACCTCAGATATGCAGATAACACCACCCATTTGGCAGAAAGTGAAGAGGAACTAAAAAGCCTCTTGAAAGTGAGAGAGGAGAGTGAAAAAGCTGGCTTAAAGCTCAACATTCAGAAAACTAAGATCATGGCATCTGGTCCCATCACTTCATGGGAAATAGATGGGGAAACAGTGGCTGACTTTATTTTTTGGGGCTCCCAAATCACTGCAGATGGTGATTGCAGCCATGAAATTAAAAGACACTTATTCCTTGGGAGGAAAGTTATGACCAAACTAGATAGCATGTTAAAAAGCAGAGACATTACTTTGCCAACAAAGGTCTGTCTAGTCAAGGCTATGGTTTTTCCAGTGTCATGTATGGATGTGAGAGTTGGACTATGAAGAAATCTGAGTGCCGAAGAATTGATGCTTTTGAACTGTGGTGTTGGAGAAGACTCGTGAGAGTCCCTTGGACTGCAAGGAGATCCAACCAGTCCACCCTGAAGGAGATCAGTCCTGGATGTTCATTGGAAGGATTGATGCTGAAGCTGAAACTCCAGTACTTTGGCCACCTCATGCGAAGAGTTGACTCACTGGAAAAGACCCTGATGCTGGGAGGGATTGGGGGCAGGAGGAGAAGGGGACAACAAAGCATGAGATGGCTGGATGGCATCATGGATTCGATGGACATGAGTTTGAGTAAACTCCAGGAGTTTGTGATGGACAGGGAGGCCTGGCGTGCTTCGATTCATGGGGTTGCAGAGTCAGACACGACTGAGCAACTGAACTAAACTGAGTAACTGTTGAGAGACTTTCCTAAAGATAATGGAGAACCCTGTGTGCATTTGTCTACATATAAGAAATAGAATCATTAGGCACTTAAGAGAATGACTATATTTCTGTGATGATTTACTTTTGTGAAATCCTGGTTAGTCATGTGGAAGCAGGTTAGTATTCTCAGGCTGAACCCAACACTGTCTCATTAGTAAATGATAGCTCATTTCAATCAACTTCTTTATCTTAATCTGGAGGTACCGCCATTAAAGATATGCAAGGCACTCAAAAATTACTTGAAAGAGAGCAGATGTATTTGAAAATGGGAAGCTAACAGGCTTGAACAGCAACCAGCAACATAAGAGAAGATCCTTTTTAAGCTAGGTGCAATTGAATTAGAGCTGAGAATAGCTCCCATGATTGATGATAATGATGTCAATGATGGTGTTACAAAGGTCATTAAGAGCCCAAAGTGTTCTAGGAGTCACCTGGTACATGTTGCATTGAAAGACAGTACCATTACTATCCGAAATTTTTACCTTCCAAAACTAGTTCTTAGATAAAATATGCAAATATAGGCTCCTAAAAAAGATACTCAAATATCTTCTTAGTTTGCAAAGATTAAATGGCTAGAAGTAGGATAATGAAAAAGAAGACAGGTAAATGAAAAATGTTGGGTGTATACCTGGTAAACACATTTTGGAAATGGAAAAGGATAGTAATGCAAGTAGAGATAACAAAAACCTAAAGCCAGTCTATGTGTACAACAGTATTGTATATCTTAAATAATCAGTTCAGCCCATCACTGTCTTTCATTTGAATAAAGTAAACTTATAAGGGTTTTGAGTGAGTATTAGGAGAAACATCAGCATTTTTGCTCTATTTCATCAGTTTTTTGGAGGAGGTAAATAGCTGTTATTTTCAAAAATGTTAACATAATCTATAGTTGATTCTTAAGTTTTAAAAGAAACTTTGTATATGAAATGAGCACAGATACAAAGAAGAGGTTTTTATTTGGAATATATTTTTTACATAGTAGGAAGTATTAATTTGAAGTACAGAAATAATAGTTATCTAAAATTCAATCTGAAAAATATTCTCCTTATTTCTGACTTTAAAAAATGTAATTCCTAATAATATCCTATTTCTGTCAGTCCTAAGAGCACTGAACTGAATCAGTGAATATGTCTGAACAATTTCAAAAGTTTAACAACTTAGAGCTCAGGAGACAGGAAGATGGGGGGAACAGGATATGATAAAAAAAGGAATGAAATTTAGCAACCATGTTATTTGGGTTTGTACTCCAAAGGGATATAGACAGAAGCCAGATAGCTGATTTAAAATTCAAGAAATTCTGAGAAAGGTATTGCTATAAGGCATTTGAGAGCTGTAACTCTGTTGATTTCCAAATTATTTGATCAATTCTGTGTCTGTGCAATGATAACTTTCTTGAGAGCAGTTAATGCTCCTCAGTTGAGGTCCCCAGATCAGCAATATTAGCATCACCTGGGACTTGTTAGAAACACAAATTCTTAGGCCCAATTCTAGAACCAATGAGCCTACAACTCTGAAAGATTGAGGCCCAGCAATCTGTGTTTTCACAAACTCTCAAATTAATGCTGATGCATATTTAAATACATACTTAAATTAGGTGGCCTTCCCTGGTGACTCAAAAGGTAAAGCGTCTGCCTGTAATGTAGGAGACCTGGGTTCTATCCCTGGGTTGGGAAGATCCCCTGAAGAAGGAAATGGCAACCCACTCCAGTACTCTTGCCTGGAGAATCCCATGGATGGAGAAGCCTGGTGGGCTACAGTCCATGGGGTCACAGAGACAGACACAACTGAGTGACTTCACTAACTAATGAATACTTAAATGTGAGAACTGCTCTTCAACAGATTGTGGACTAAAACTAACTGTTGTTCTTGTTTAGTCACTAAGTCCTATCCGACTCTTTTGAACTCCATGGAGTATAGCTGGCCAGGCTCATCTGTCCATGGGATTTGCCAGGCAAGAATACCAGAGTTAGTGCGTTGTTGTTTCCTTCTCCAGGGGATCTTCCCAACTCGGGAAATGAACCCGAGTTTCCTGTAATGCAGGTTGATTTTTTTTTTTTAACTGCTGAGCCACCAGGGAAGCCGCAGCTAGTTTTAGGCACATAAAAAATTTCCTGAAGAAACAACTCCCTCAGAAATCTCTAAATTGATTCATATCAATCTGAAAAAATACATCAGACCAGTTCTGAATCCCCATAAGGTCTTTCTTATGATTCAATCAACTACATATTCACCTTGCTATTCAGGTTTCCTGGAAAATTGATTTGCTCACTCTTATTATTCTATTTTACATAATATAATCAAGACCTTAAAGGTAGGCTTGCTAATTTTAAGCCCTTTAATACATACACCTCCAAGTTTGATGGGGGAGGGAGTGGTTAAGGAGAAACAAAAGTTTAGTAAGACACACAGTGATATATTTTGGGGGAATGTGACACAACCTGTTTGAGTTTTGCAATATTAGAATTGTACTGCAGAACCTTGTTTTTCAATTTCTGTCAATTATCCATTCAGTACATTGAAACCCAACGCTGTGCCAGTGAAATATAATGTTCAAGTCAAGCAATAATTTATTGGAATTATTTCTCCATTTATTTTATGAGACATTGCATTTTTTTGTGAGAGGATCTGTTAACATATAACTCCTTTCACATCTCTTGGGCAAAGCGATGTGATGGGAAATAATGGCAAGCTGGGAATTTCAGCTTTTTTTTTTTTTTTAAGATTTTAATGATGTGTATGTAATTTTATGAAGGAAAATCAGAACTTTGTAGTTTATTTTTGCTTTCTCCAACTCTTCTATAGTCTGAGTCAGGGAGATTGGGTGAAAACTATTTCAGTGCTTTGAGTCAAGTGAACTATTTGAAGTTCTATTCCCTTTTGTCTTGTACAATCTAGGATGAGTCATAGATATGATGGCAGGACTACCACTACCCTGACAACAGTGGTGACAGAGAGAGAATCAAGAATAGAGAATATTAAAAAAAAAAAAAAGAATAGAGAGTATCAAGATTATACAGTCAAAAGTTGAGTGAAGGTGCAGACTATGAACTAATTTTTTTAACATATATTTATAACTTGCATAAAACAAGTATATTAATACATGATAACTGTGCTATAGTTTCATTGAGTTTTAGAATTAAATATTAAGTAGCTAATAAGTTAAATCTAAGTAGTTAATTAAATCTCATCATAATAGTGAAGGCTCTGGAGGGATGGTGACTCTGAAATTATTGTTTTGGCGAAAAAGCCATTAATATACTGGAAAACAAATACGATGCTGAAATTAACTTGGAAGAATCTTGAAACAGTTCAGAAATTCAAAGTTTGAATACTGAATTTTGGACGTTTAAAGTACCCATTTCAGATTATGCTAAGCACTGAAATCTCACAGGAAAAATAGAAATGGCCATCTTAAAAGTTCCTTTGAATATAGGAAAGCCTCTTTTCCCCTAAAGTTTTGTTTCTTCTTGATTTAACTGTGATTAGATTAATTAGCAATCAAGTACCCACAGAAGCTTTGTTCTTCCATTAATTACATTTTCCTCATCTTGCAACTATACAGTCATAGTAGTGCCCTTGCCGCATTAGATGAGACCTCTTCATTTTCTTGTTCCTGGGGCTCTGCATCATTGTAAATCATTTAGGCTAGAGTTTTAGATGAATCTCTACTAATATTCATTAAACATTCAAATAATGTTTAAATGTCAGAAGGATATGTGAAAATTAAATTGTATTTTTTAAAAGGACCAACTGTGTATATTTTGTTTAATACAAGAAAATTCTGTATATATATATGTATGACTGCTAAATATTTATTTCAAGTGATAGATAGCTTCTAAAGGATAACCATACCCTCAATCTCTAAGAAAAATAAAATAATTTAGTTATTATGTGACCAAAAAGTGAAAGACAGCATAGAACATCCAATTTACAGAGCATTTTAGTTTATGAGTTTGGTTTCTAATTATATCTTCTCAATTGCATCTCAATTCAATTAATACATAATGATTCAATTAATATATAATCACTATTTAACCAATAACCACTAAGTACATAAATAGGCTTATCTTAAATGATAAAATTACAATAGTATGCCCCTTAGAAGTTTGTAATTCAAATAAAAATGTCATATTCATTGATAAATTAGCACTATAACTGAAGGAGGGAAAATTGTTTTTTAAAGACTTTTCCATCAGAGTACTAATTATATTTTAATCCATAATGGTTGGCCTTCTGAGTTAGTCACTAACTTAACTCAGAGTTCATAACAAATATTGAGTGAGAGTGAATTAAACTATGATAATAGTTATGTGAAAGGAAATTAAATACTAATAGAGTCCCTAGATTTGGCAGACATTGTACTATGAGCATTCCCACAGATATCACTTAATCCCTAAACACTATTTTTTTAGATAACTGTTGAGCCCACTCAATTGGGTAAAGGGCTCCTCTGACAGGGAAAGTTCTCCATAACCCCTGACTTAAATCACTTTATAAGCTTTTTACTTCTAGCTGCTACATTCAGTAGAATTGTCTCACAACACAGTTACTATTATCTTCATGATTCAGCATACACAATTTTCCCTCCTTGAATCATGAATCTCCCTCTTCCTCTGCACTACTAAAAATACCTTTCAGCCACTGCAGGCAACCTTTATCCCAATTATTTTCTACAAAATCACAATGTCAGTATTTCTACACAGTGCCTGGTGGTGATTTTTTTCAACACTTAGATTTCATTATCTAATACCAAATGGAAAAGACGGAACAAAATCATTTTTTATTCTGTACCCAATAACAGTTTTTTAAAAGTCATAGAATTTACTTAGAGTAATTCTAGGTTTACAGAAAAGCAAACAGACAGTACAGAGAGTTCTCATACACCACCTCTTCACCTCTCAGTTTCCCTGTTGGGAATATATTGCTTTCAGTTCCATTCAGTTCAGTCGCTCAGTCGTGTCCGACTCTTTGTGACCCATGAATCACAGCACGCCAGGCCTCCCTGTCCATCACCAACTCCTGGAGTTTACTCATACTCATGTCCATTGAGTCGGTGATGCCATCCAGCCATCTCATCCTCTGTCGTCCCCTTCTCCTCCTGCCCCCAATCCCTCCCAGCATCAGGGTCTTTTCAAATGAGTCAGCTCTTCGCATGAGGTGGCCAAAGCACTGGAGTTTCAGCTTCAGCATCAGTCCTTCCAATGAACACCCAGGACTGATCTCCTTCAGGATGGACTGGTTGGATCTCCTTGCAATCCAAGGGACTCTCAAGAGTCTTCTCCAACACCACAGTTCAAAAGCATCAATTCTTCGGCACTTAGATTTCTTCACAGTCCAACTCTCACATCCATACATGACCACTGGAAAAACATTAGCCTTGACTAGACAGACCTTTGTTGGCAAAGTAATGTCTCTGCTTTTAAATATGTGATCTAGTTTGGTCATAACTTTCCTTCCAAGGAGTAAGCGTCTTTTAATTTCATGGCTGCAATCACCATCTGCAGTGATTTGGGAGCCCAAAGAAATAAAGTCTGACACTGTTTCCACTGTTTCCCCATCTATTTGCCATGAAGTGATGGGACCAGATGCCATGATCTTAGTTTTCTGAATGTTGAGCTTTAAATCAACTTTTTCACTCTTCTCTTTCACTTTCATCAAGAGGCTTTTTAGTTCCTCTTCACTTTCTGCCATAAGGGTGGTGTCATCTGCATATCTGAGGTTACTGATATTTCTCCCTGCAATCTTGATTCCAGCTTGCTTCAACCAGCCCAGTGTTTCTCATGATGTTCAATTATTACAAATGATGAACCAACATATATTATTGATATTATTATATCTATTATAATAATATTCATATATGTGAATATTACTGTTGATATATTATTTTTAATATATAATGTCCATAGTTTACAGTAGGATTCTTGTATTATGTTGTACACATATTAGCATAGATTTTGACAAATGTACAGTATTGTGCATCCACCATTATGGTATCACACAGACTAGTATTACTGGTCTATATATCCTCTGTCTTCTACATATTCATGCTTCCCCTTATATGAATTCCTGATGTTCTTATATAACCTCTCTATATAATGTTGCCTTTTCTAGATAGCTATATAGTTGGAATTGTATAGTATGTAGCCTTTTCAAGTTGAATTCTTTAACTTTCATATACATTTAAGATTTCTTATAATAATTTTAGAGTTTCACATTCACATTTAGGTGTAGATCCATTTTGAGCTACATGTTGGTCAAAGATGTAAGATCTGTGTTTAGGGAGTTTTTGTGAATGCAGATAGTGGATGTTCAGTTAATCTAGCATCTCTTGCTTAAGACTATTCTTTCTCCATCAAATTGCCACTACTTCTTTGTCAAAAAACAGTTGACTGTATTTGGTGGTTTTCTCTCTAGGCTCTCTATTGTTTTCCATTGATCTATCTACTTTTCAACCTATATCACGGTATCTTGATTACAGTAGCTTAATAGTAAGTCTTGAAGATAGAACGTCTCACCCCTTTGACTTTTGCCTTTCTATGCAATCTTTAGACTCAGTTGGTCACTGTTCACAAAATAAAATGCTGTGAGCTTAGTTGGGATGGCAGTATATCAGTCTATCAAGCTGGGAAAAACTGAAGTTTTAACAAAACAGTATTGAGTCTTCCAAAACATAAATTTGGAATATCTCTCCATTTATTTAGATTCTTTGACTTCTTTCATCAGAGATTTACAGCTTTTCACAAATATAACTTGAACATATTTTGTTAGACAAATATCCAAACATTTAATGCCAGTGTAAATGGTATTGTGTCTTTATCTTCAAATTCTAACTGTCTGTTTTCAAATTCTAACTGTTCATTGCTGGTACATAGGAAAGCAATTGTCTTTTTTACATTAATCTTACGTACTACAACCATGCTATATCCACTTATTATTCAGGACTTTTTTTGTTAATAACTTTTGTATTTTCTACATTGACAATCATGACACATGTGAAAAGTTTTATTTCATGTAATTCAATCTTTATAACTTTTATTTCTTATCTTATTCTATTGTCTTATTGCATTAATTACATCATTCAATATGATGCTGTGTGGGTTTGGTGAGAGGAAAAATCCTTGTCTTGGTCCCAGTCTTAGGGAAAAAGCACATTCATATTGTTTCTCATCATTAAGTATGTTAGCTGGTTTTTTCTTTGTACTGTTTTTGTAATTGAAGTGTTCTTTATCATGTTGAATTTTGGCCAATGTTTTTCTGTACCTATTAAGTACTATCATAAGACTTATCTTTTTTGGTCTGCTGGTGTGATGGGTTACATTATTTTTTAATTAACACATTTTTGAGTGTTGGATAAGTTTTGGATTTCTGATGAATTCTAGCTAACATTTTGAGGAAAGATTATATAAATTCTCTACAATCTCTACCTGAAGATCGATGCAAAAGGAATTCTTCTTAACTCATTCTGAGGACAGCATTGCCATCTTCTTAGTCTCAGAGTCTCAAAACCAAGCATTCTTCAAATCTCCCCTCATTTTCCTGCTTCAACATTTCATGAAACACATTAACAAAGTTACTCAGTCTTCCTAAAGTCAGCAGTCTTTTTCTTCTATCTCCAAATGTCACTGCTTCCATCGCCTTTTTCCATTCTCATTTCTTCTGTGATGTTCAGTCTTCTCAAAATTTTCCAGTGCCTACTTGGAAGTCTTCCTCAGCTCCTTGCCTCCTCCAATGATTCTTTCAATACCAGTGTAAAAATGCCTCACTGCACAATGTCAATCATGCCACTTCCTCTCTTAAAAACTCCCATAAAATAGGAATAAAAGTCAGACTGTTTGCCTGATTATCCACATCTTTTTACAATCTAGGTATGAGTTCTGTCTCTAAAGCCTGTTAATTCCTCTGTCTAGAGAGTCACTCCCCAGCCATTCATTCAAAATCTGTTTAATTAATATTACCTTTTCTAGGAAACTTTCTCACAATGAATGTTTGCATGAAAGAATGAATGAATGAATAACAACAGTGGAAAGTAATATCTCTTTCCTCAAAAGACTTTTTTTCCTCTTATGGCACATCTTCCCTTCTACTGTAATTACAGTTTAAAAACTATATTATTTCCTCTAGTAGTCTGTGAGAGTCTTTAAAGAAGTTAATTTCTGCCATCACCAGTTACCATGTATCATCAGAATATCCAGGGTTATTGTTAGAGCACAATTTAAGTGTAAGTGTTTTGTGTGCTGACGAGCCTTTTTAAAGCTACTTCAAGTATAGTGCAAGGTCAAAGTCTCTCTTAGGGGATCTCTCTCCCTCTTTCCTGACGAATATAATTAAGAAAGCAATCCTCCTCCCACCTTAATCCTGGTTACTTTCTATTCCATGCCCATACCTTATTTCTTTCATAGTCCTATCACTCCAAATCATTTCATGTGTTTCCCTGTTTAATCTCTTTTTGTTCCACTCTAAACTTCAGTTTAGCACTTTCAAACCCTTTGAAAATATTGCCATGTGCTCTATTCTTGCACTTAGGAGTGTCTGACATATAGGTGGCAGTCATTAATTATTGGATGGATGAAGAGTTGAATGAATATCTGCTTATGTATTCTACTCTGGGCTAATTAGGAAATAGAAAATAATAAAAATAAATGATGGTGAAGGCAATCTCTTAGATATGGTGAATGAAAGATGGTCCTGTAATGAGGTATAGGTAGACTGAAGAGCTGCATTTATGGCATCAAGGAAGGTAATGGTCTCTAAGCATGACACCCAGCAGAGCTAACTATTTTCTAGGATGGCAGAAAGCCCTAGATGTGGCATGCTGTGGCATGGTACTTTTCATTTTACCTGCTGGTATCATTACTTCCTAGCTTAAGACAAAATGTGAGCTGGTATTGTTAAATAAAATCCACTGAGGCAAACCGATGCGAGGGGAACTGGCAACGAAGATGACAATGGTAACTAAGAAAAAGGGATCCCAGGTACATAAGGGAAAGGGTTTGGAGACTGTTTAGCTCCCAGAAAAGGATTTATTACTAAGCTAATAAGTGATTCCACTACCAGAATTGCGATTCCACAAGGGAAGCATAAACAATGCTAGACAACTTTTATTATCTAACTGAATCTAAACTGCTTAGTCTCATTTCCTTAAATTCCATACCCAAGTAAACCAGTGGTCCTTAAATTTTGGTAGCATGAAAAGGAGCTTGTGAAAAATAAATACACATGTATGTGAATGTGTGTGCTTATGCATATGAATAGGTATATACAGAGTAACTATACAGTTAAGACAGAAAAATAGATAATTTAAATCACAATAAGTTATGTGCAGTCAATTCTCATTATTTCTGATAGTCACATTCCATAAAGGCATAACAAAACACTAAATTAGTGAATATAGAATTATTACTCCTAGGGAAATACAGAATTTGGTTCCAGTGGGCCTCCAGTCGTGTTTTCCTGAGCTGATAATACATAACCTTGTTTTATGTGAGTTTCTGTTTGTGCATGCTCAGTCACTCACTTATGTACAACTGTTTTTGACCCCATTGATGGCCTGCCAGGCTCCTCTGTCCATGGGACTTTCCAGGCAAGAATACTGGAGTGGGGTGCCATTTCCTTCTACAGGGGATCTTCCGGACCCCGGGATCTAACTGTGTCTCTTGCATGTTCTGCATCTGCAGTCAGATTCTTTCCCGCTGAGTCACTTGGGAAGACCATGTTTCTGTTTAACGACATCTTATTTCATATGTATTGTTGGTTCTTTAGCCTTGAAATCATGCTCAGCAGCACTGTAACTCATACCTAAATGAATCTTATCTAATACATATATATTTCCTTCATAAGGCTCATCACAGTTTTTTTATACTTGGGAACACTAGACAGAGCTACAGCATTATCATCATACACACACACACACAAAAGAACCACAAAAAGGTGAAAAAGATGTCATTAAGTAATCTGTGACATGAATACATTTACCACATGAGAACTAAAAGAAGAAAGCAGAGTTATACCTTGTTTGGTCTCAGCTGGGAATGTGTTCATGGGGCCAACCCAAGTTTTTCTCCACCCTGTGCAGATGGATGTCCATGAATGATCATAAATGCATCATGAATGTTGAATTGGGGCTTACAAATAACTTTTACTGAGTAGGTGATTTCACAAAACAAAATCTACAAATAATAAGGATGTGTATGTGTGGAGGCAGTGGGGGTTGGGGGAGGGGGCTTCCCTGGTGGCTCAGAGGGTAAAGCATTTGTCTGCAATGCAAGTTCACTCCTGGGTCGGGAAAATCCCCTAGAGGAGGAAATGGCTACCCCACTCCAGGATTCTTGCCTGGAGAATCCCATGGACAGAGGAGCCTGGCCGGCTACAGTCCATAGGATCACAAAGAGTTGTACACAACTGAGCCTGTGTGTGTGTGTGTGTGTGTTTGAATTCTGAGAAAGAAGGAATAAAAGATGTATTTGAAAGTTGGCATACAAAAAAATAAGCAGTAGTAAAGTACTTTCCCTTTAAAATTCTGTTATTGATGAATTAAATAAGTCTTGCTTTCAATTTACTTAGATATATAACTGGTTTAAGAGAAATGGAAAAACTGTAACTGCAAAGCATATGAAATTAAAATTACCTCCAAAATTTCTCTTCACCTCCAGGAATGAAAATAAGTGGAAGTGATAATAATAACACACATTTTTATCTCTAGCACTGCCAAGAACCTATCCAAGCATTGTCAGTCTTTGTCAATTTTCTTTTTCTTTAAGTTCTCATGTCACTGAATTTCTACTTTTTTAATACTTTGGATAGACTGTTATGACACATATTTCTAACTCAAGATGGTAATTTTAGAAGCTGGACCAGAGTTGTGAGTCTTAATAAATCATAAGGCAAGGACTAAAAAAAAACTCAAAAATCAGTTCATAATGTAGATAGTGAAGTAAAAGGGATGGTTTAATTATGAAATACAAAGCCTTGATTTAGTCTTTGATTTGCGTGGGTGGTAGAAGTGAATCCTTTTAGCAGTATAGTAAGAAAAAAGTATGGAACCAAAGAAGAGAGGTATCACTTACTTCACCATTGCACATTAATTTCAAAATTATTTAGAAAAATAAAATGATACTCTGAAGTCATATTAAAAATGACAAAAAAATGCTTTGGAAGGAGCTTTGGCAATTTCTTACAAAACTAAACATACTCTTACCAATAGTGCAATTACGTTGCTTGCAGTTCACCCAAAGGATTTGAAAACATATGTCTACACAAAAATCTGCATGAATGTTTATAGGAATTACTCATAATTGAGTAAATTTGGAAGCAACCAAGATGTCCTTCAATAGGTGAGTAGATAAACAAACAGTGGTTCATCTTGATGATGGAATATAACTCAGTGCTAAAAAGAAATTAACTATCAAGTCATGAAGACATAGAAGAAACTTAAATTTAAATGCATATTATTAGGTGAAAGATGCCAACCTGAAGGCTATGTATTGTATGATTCCAACCATATTACATTCTGGCAAAGGCAAAACTATGAAGAAAGCAAAAAAAAAATTAGTGATTGACAAGGTTGGTTGGGGGAGAGGTATAAATGGGCCAAGCACAGAGGAATTTTACATTAGTAAAACACTTTGTATGATACCACAATGATGTGTATGTCACTATATATTTGTCTAAACCTATAGAATGTAAGACATCAAGAGTGAATCATAATGTAAACTATGAACTTTGGGTGAGTATGATGTGTCAGCGTAGATTCATAACCTCTCACCAATGTACCACACTGGTGAGGAATGCTGATAATGAAGGAGGCTGTGCTATCTGGGGGGGCAAAGGGTACAACAGGAAATCTCTGGAACCTTCCATTCAGTTTTTCTGTGAACTTAAGACTGCTCTAAAAAAAGTCTCTAAAAATACTTTTAATTAAAAAAAATGAAAGAATAATAAAATTGAGTGCTTCCAAATAAAGACATGTTTGCCCTAGGAAATTAAATTAGTTTATCCGGAATTAGTTAGGGGTCCTGTTTTTCTAGTGAATTTACATAGATTCTCTAAAGCGAAATTAACTAACCAAGGAATTTAATTAATGCATCAAGTGGACAAATTCAGTCAAGTAATCCTCCTTAATAATATATCCCACTTAGAGACTCAATCTCTGGTGCCATCCAACAATGATCTACACTTTGTGAGGATCAGTAAACATCAGAAATAAAATGGTCTGCTTGGGATGAGTTGTAATTATCCATTGAACTAATCAGTCTAAATTGAAAGCTGTGCAAGAACTACACAACACAGGAGATGGTAGGAAAAAGTAAACATTATCAGACAAAGATGTAATATTACAACGCTTTGGTTCCTATTATGAATTAAATAAAGTAATTCTGCAGAAAGAACAAAGTCCAAAGCAGACACAAACTAATGAAAATATTATTTGATATATATCTGATTAAAAAAAAAACACTTTAAACACATACCTGTGTACATATATTACTCCTTTGTCAACTTTAGGAATATTCAAAGAGTCATGAGATGGAGGGAGTTGTATTTAAAAAATAAAATTTGGAATAAATAAAGGAATTGTAATAATACTAAAGCCTTGCATTTAAAAAGATAAATAAAATTTGGGGAAAAAATTGAAATAAAATTTGAAGCATGGTAAAAACTTACCAAGGTTAAAAAGAAAAAACTTCATTTGATAATCACAGCTTAATTTTAAAACAATATATTAATTATATGTATTGATCATTTATGTCAGGCATTATTCTAGGTACTTTACAAATAAATATTCCTTAAAAAGCATCAAATGTAGATACTCTTTGTGTGTCAGTTTTATAGATAAGGAAACAGGTATATAGAGGTGAATTAACATGCCCGTGGTCCCAGGGTAGGTACTGTCATAGTCAGGGCCTGAGTTCTAGAGCTTACTCTTCTACTGTCAGAGATACATGTTCAGGGAAACAAACTCACTCAGAAGGACAATGCAGATGGTGGAGTGCAGTTTATTACACCGGCGGGCCCAAGGCATAGTCTCCTCTTAGCCAAGGACCCCGACCAACTTTTGTGAAAACCTTATACACCTTAAGTGTACTGCTCAAGCCCACATCCCACATCCCTTAGACCTAGCCTGGAGGGTGTTAAAGGGAGATACCACAAGTTACAGCCATGATTCATAATCAAGGGTCAGCTGATTATACATTGTGGCTTACACCAGTGGGTGCCATAAAGATTACAGTGGTGATTGACTACATCGGGGATTATTACATTCTTTTTGGTGATGGGAAACTTTGGTATGGAATCTGGTGTTTATCAGTCCAGGAGGCCAGCTCAGCTGTAAGTATGTTATCCCTATGGCTACCAGGCACATAGTCCAAAGCTCCCTGAAAGTGCAAGAGTTTCAATGGAGTTTCCTTCTTTTTCAAGATGGAGTCAGCTCAGCCTGTTCCTTTCCTTCCTCATTACCACTACCAGGACTACAAAAATGTTCTCTGATGCACCAGGGAGCAAAAATGTTTTCTCCTAACACTCCTAGCCAGGACATTCTACACTCACTCTATGAAAATCTAACCCTTTCAATGTCCTGGCATTCTTTCTTATTCTCCCCATTTCCTCCTCTACCCCTTCCTTTATCCCTCTATCTCTTTTATCCTGATGACTTTCCAGCTTTCTTCCCCATTTTTATAAGTGATTACCAGGAACTAAAATGCATTTTAGGCATCTCCAGTGGCTCAGCAGTAAAAAGAATTTGCCTGCAATGCAGAAGACATGGGTTCAATCACTCCTGGGCCCAGAAGATCCCCTGAAGAAGGAAATGGCAACCCACTCCAGTATTCTTGCCTGGGAAATCCCTTGGACAGAGGAAACTGGCAGGTGGCAGTCCACGAGGTCACAAAAGTGTCAAACAGGACTTAGCAATAAATAAATAAATTAAACAAAATGCATTTTAGCTCCCAAATTAAGTTATTTTGTGGGTCCATATAGTACTATGCAATCTTTAAAAACCTATCAGGTACTTAATTCAGTTTCTTATTTTTCCTTAATAGGAGAGCTGATCACTTAGTGGCCTTTGGTAGGAAACATTTCCATGGTCTTGTCCTAGATGTATGGTAGTTACACATTAGATTAGGTGAGAGCAAGAAGCAACAGATAATTAGCACCAATCTAGAGCCCACTATTGAAGTTAATCATTTAATAAAACAAGTTGAAAACTGGCAGCATTTAGGCCAAATGTGGCTGAAAGGAAATCTGAATTTCTGGCTTGTCCTTAATAACTAAATCTGACAGTGCTAGCCCTGATTTTTCAAGGCAATAATCAAATGACGCTGAGTAACAATTTATATTTCCCTTAGACAAGCTTAGGATTCTAAATTTTTTGTTTGTTTGTTTCTACACAAATCCCAGTTCATTCATTTATACATTCTGACCCCTCTAGGCAGCTGATACTGCAGACCCTGGCTCTTAAAATATTCATAAGCTGCACTACCACCTCTTAGGGTGGAAGAGAAATTAAGAATTTTCTGATTTGGTTTGTAACTGTACATATTTTTTTACCAATTATTTCAAACTGATTCTAAAACTGACCTAGTTTGAAAATTCACTAGTCCTTTTTTAAAGACCAAAAATTTAAATATGACACTTAGGGACACTGAAATTGACATTCTTGTATAAAATAGGAAAATCCAGAGGTCAGCCTAGAAAACACTGTGACTATGTCAAGTCCAGAAGAGACATACCTCTTAAGGAATATCATTCTGAAATAATGTGAGCCAGTGAAGGACAATGATAATAAATTTTCAAGTTTTTCCATAGGAACAGAGTTCTCTTTGTTTATCCCAAATGTGTTTGTCTAAAAACCATGGTTGAACAGCAGCTGTCATATTTTTGAATGAGTAGAACTTAGAGGTGATAGCCCATATGATTAGAAGGAAGGCTAATATTTTAATTAGATTGTATGGTAGAGATCCATAAAAATAGCAACACTATGAGATTGCTTTTATTTATATTTTGGATAGAATGATTAAGAAAACTTCAATTCACATATCTTTGCACAGGGAGATATTTTGGGGTTGTTGAAAAGATGCTCAAACCACCTACTTGGCACACCATCACACAGAATTTGGAATTACATTAATTAAGACATGAAACATGATCAAATGTTAATTTTATATTATTGGAAAAATTATACAAGACTTTGAGTCACAGTTGTTTCATAAGTAATACTAGAGAAAAGTCTAAACTAATATATATATATATATAGTAAGTGTTGACTAAAAAATTAGACTAAGAAATTAGCCACAACCTGAAAGTGAACTATTTTATTTGGTGGAAATGTTAAGGACACCAACCCTGGGGGGAGCATCTCAGCAGCCCTGATAAAACTGCTCTGAGGAGGCAAGAGAGGGAGTCAGACTATATACAAGTCTGCAACAAAGCAGGCAGCAATCTGAACATCAAAAATTATGATTTAGTAAGGAAAACCATATACCAACCTAAGGAATTTAGTGTTCTTCTATGTATAGGAAGATGCAAGCCTCTGAGCTCACTAAATTCATTCCTTTCATATGCAACTCAGCTTTTTGGGGCCAAATCCTCTTTCTTGATTGTTTATATCCTTAATTCTTTGTTCATCTTAAGGCAGATTTGGTGAAAGGCTGCTTCTTGCATTTCCTGAGCTCCACAGCTATCATCTGGTGGCAGCATCTGCTGGATCTGCCAGATCTCAGGCATTGTGTTCTCTTTGGGGAGCCCTCATTCACATATGGAAGCCCGAAACTACTGATGGCTGTGTCATTTCTTGCCCACCAATATGGCAGGAAATAGTTCATTTCACATAAGCATTTGCTAAGAAAATGAACACCAATCTCTGAACACAGTACTTAGACTACACAAGGAAATTTTTTGTATTTTTCAATATATACTCCGTTTGTGCCTTTGTGTATGTACCTGTGCCTTTTATGCTTCTCACAGAACTGAGACAGGTAAGCTGCAAAGGGTCGTAATGAGCAGAGAGGCAGAGAGTTTGCTCTCAGCTTTCATTAATGTTATCTATTAGGGTTTTGAGAGAAAAATATTAAAAAACTAAAGTCATGACCACTTGGAGAAGTTACTGGGGTCTTTAGAACTTGTCATACAAAACAAAATAAAATTAAATAATTTTAAAAACTGTTGATATTTCCAATTCACCATGCATTCTTCTGTAAGCCTTTAGAGAAACTACTGACCTCAGCATGCTCCTTGCCCTAGGACTGGCGTGGTAATTTTAGGTAGTTAGTAAAAATGGAGTCCAGAATGGTGGTGGCTAAAATACAAAGAAGGGAAAAGCCCGCAAAAATAGAACAAAGGAAGGCCTGAGGACTGGAGTGAGAACCTCGGTGAAGCAAACAGCCTTCCTGGCTAGCCCAATTTACATAGGGCAGGGTCAGGGAGAGGAGAAAAAAACTGAACTCTATTCTCAACCGAACTCTACCTGCAGGCTGATCCCCTGGACAGGTTTGGAGCACTTTAACGAAATCAGAGTTGGTCCCACCTTGATGCAAGGGACTGACAAATGTATTCTTGTGTTAGTGGTTTTTGACTGTGTGTTTTGGAGGGAGGAAGGACAATGAGCAATTAGTACCCACAGTGCCCAAGTACCCACAGCACCTGGGGGATGGGTGCACTGACTGTAGGGATTTGGCCAGGGCAGAGATAATGGACTCTCCAGAAGTCATAGTTGGAAACAGTTTGCTGACAAAAAATAAGTTCATCTTACACCTTCCTCCTGATACGTGAGAAATGAAATATTTCCTGCCGTATTAATAAACAAGGATGTCACAGTCGTGACAAGGTGATCCCTAAAGGAACAGGAAGGAAAGAATACCTGCCATCTAGCAACCATCAGACTACAGCCACGCCCCAAGGTCAGCCCCCAAGAAACAGGATGTGAAAAACACAGGATGCTGGCCCCAGATAGCTGAGGTCTATGCCAAAGGGATGGTTTCGTGAGACCAGACTCTTGCATCTTTCCACACATAAAAAAAGCACTAAATTCCTCAACTCGGGTTGTCTGGTTTTCTTTAATTAACAATAATCTCCTAATGTATAGACTACCTGCCCTTTGGTGCAAAACTTCTATATAACCTGACTCCTCTCCTCACCTCCTCAGAGCAGTTTTCTAGGGGTTACTTGAAATGCTATCTCCCTGGTCTGAAGTTCTAAAAATTTATGCCTAATAAAATATACCCCAAATTTTAAGCTGTGAGTAGTTTTTCAGTCAACAAACATGGATAAAAATATCCCAATGGGAATTTACCCTAATTACAGTTAGAAAATAAATGTTGCAAAGCCCTAAATTTGAAGCCATAGGAGAAATCCTTGTAAATTAGGAAGCACTACTTTTTTTAAGATGGACAAAACCAAGACTCAAATGGTTTAAATACTCTAAGATTGCAGAGATTATATTAGTAGAGCAAAAAGTTGAGCCCAAATTCTATGACTCTAAAATGATTTTTCATTATCAGTAGGCTATAGGTTTCCTTTACAATAACATACTAAAAAATTAACTTTTGAATTGGATAAATAGAAATAATGATTTTTCTAGCTAAGATCATTATTTCAGACTATGGAAACAAATCATAGCTGATTCATCTTATTTTATTTGTTTTTCAAAATGGAATTTCAGAACCTATACTGTTTTAAAGAATATTGAAACTCCACATTTGAAATAATAGTTTAATTTTTGTTTATGTTCTACATGTATTAAAAACAAAACTTTATATTGTAACTTCAGTGCCCATTTAGGTCATCAGCTTGGTCTTGCTAATTATAAACAAGCCAACTGTTATGAAAGGAAGAATTTGATATAATATACATATTTTCTCTAGTGAAGAGAATCATCTTCTGGATAGTTAGACTACAAATTGACTTGGCAAGACAGAAAGCCAATGAAGGGCAATAAATAGACCCCATGGAAATATTTGCCATAAACAGTCCAGTCTAAAATATTCATTTTTCAGATAATGTGCAGACGGGATTAGCCTAGTTAGGAGTTGCATTTTCTAAATGAAATTCTGCAGTTGAAATGCCAAGGTTTGGTTTTTCTGTTTCCTGTTTGTTTACCATGCTATCATCCTTTTGAGAAAAATAAACAGACTATTTACTCTTTTCTGGATATATTATATGAAGAAGAAATCATTTCCATAGGGGAACTAAATTTCTCTCTGACTCATAGTATAATTACATGCTGGCGATGGCAGAGTATTAAAAAGTAACTGAAGAATAAAAGATACAAATTATTGGCTCATTGCTACCCTGCTTATTGAATAATATTGAATGTATTTCCTATTGAAACTTCAGAATCCTTACATGGAAAGATCTATGGAGAAACAGCTCAACCAACCAAACCAAAAAGATAAACAGACCAAGCGCTCACCAACACTCACATGCACTGAAGCTACAGTCAAGTGAGTGTAAAGATAGTGAGTACACACTTCACTCACTATCTTTTTACTCACTCTATTTAGTGAGTAAATATCTTCAGGTATAGAGTGTTATTGATGCTGGAAATTTCCTGCTTATTCTGAAAAGCAATAATCAGTTTAGTGACTTAGAGTCAGGTGAGGATGACAAGGGGTTTTGATACGAGTCTGGTGCTTCAAGGTAATCAGTAAACTAAGTGTCATTATAAAATGGAAACAGGAGGAAATGCTGATCTATTTCCTTTCCATATCCCAACACTATATTTCAGGAAAGAAATAAGCGTGGAATGGTATAAGCTCCATTTTATGCTGATTTTTCAAATCTTATAAATTTGATTCTAGATTCTGAGGTCAGTCCTCTGTTTTAAACAAACTATGATCAATATCGTAAAATAATCTTCCCGAGGGAAAAAAAAAAACAACATTTTTTATAAGGCAAAATGACAACATGAGACTTTTGATAATAACTGGATAGAAATTGTACTTGTTGGACTACCCTGGGCAAAATAACGAGAAGATAAGTTGACAACAACGGGATTCCATACCACATCTAGGCCACATTTAGACTTTCAGAGTCCAGTTCCAAAGCTGCCTTTTCCATGAAGTTTTCCTTCATCTCTTCACTCTGAAATAATCTCTCATCACAATTAGGTTTCTTCTTCTGGGCCATCTCTTTGGCTATATCACCAATTTCTTAAAATCTAAGATAATGTCAATTTATCTTTATAACCCAGCAGTATGTAATAATTGCCCAAAAAATAGAATTTTGTAGAAGCAAACCAAATTATGGAAAAAAGTAAAGCTCTAATTTGACAAATTAATAATATATACTCTGTCTTTCATAGCATGTTAAAGATCAGGAGATCACATGATAATGACCAAGGTAGTGGTAAGTACATAAGGGTCTAAAGAACACAGTATAGTGGTTTTGCTATTATCATCATCACCACACCACTGAGTCAGAATCCCAAATATATTACAGAAGAAACCAAGCTGCCCTGACAAGCGAAGTGTAAAGAATTAATTATTACTGAAATGTCATTTGATTGTCAAGAGACACTATTTAATCATTTCCTACATGTATCTCCTATCATGAGGTAAAATAAAGGGATTTCCTTAAAGTAACTTCAAGGGAAATGCTTATAGTTTCAGACTAATGCAATTTTACAGTTCTAGGCTATTTCACAGAGTACAGAAGCTATTTCTCAAACTAATTAATAGAGGAGACTGACTGTCTTACAGTCAAATCAGAATTGAACCATGAAAGAGCAGTCCAAAATTTTAGTTTCAGCTTATTAACTAATACAGTGTAAAGTTTCTGAATTTTTTTTTCCCTCAACCCTTCAATTCATTCTTCTTTACATCATTTTCAGTGTTTAACATACCTAAGGTTCTCAGTTAATGGCTAATTGAAAAGTAATCTATATGTATGATGCCTGATGTGGAAACACTGGAAAGAAAGAGAGAGGAACACATTATTTCTACTTTTCAGGAACCTAAGAAAGCAAGAGGACACAGATCTAACGAACATGTAAATACACATAAATAAACATGTGCCCCAAATATATGCTTATGTACAAGCATAGATAAGACACTTTAAGAACATTGTTGACTGATGATATCTCAGGGAAGGTATTGGCTGACAAAATTGCACAGTCTAAAAGTTGAGAATTCTGTTTTATTTAGCAGACTAACTGAAGGCTTAAATCTAAGACAGTTTCTCAGATAGCTCCGAGGGACTGTTCCAAAGAAGTAAGGGAGGAGCTCAGATATACAGTTTTTGCGACAAACTAGGTAGTCAAAACATCAAAAGATTATTAAAGAAAAAACAAACATCTCAAGATAATAAATTTAGCACTTTTCTGTGTTTGGGAAGATACAAGAGTCTGGGCTTCCTAGCTGTCTAGGGCCAGTATCCTGTCTTTTTCTTTTTTCCATGTTGAATCCCTAAGGGTATACAGTTGGGTGTGGCTGCAGTGACAGATCTGAATGTCTTTACATCCTTTTATTAAAGAAGGCAGATGTTTTCATCCATGAAAGTATAATACAAATGCCAGAGAATCAGGAATGCAGAAGTTAAAGAGGTTGGCTCAATTTATTTAAAAAAGTAGAATGAATAATGTAAATCATGGGCTTTGGGTAATTATAATATGTCAACAAATGTTCATCAGCTGCAATAAATGTACCACTTGGGCAGGGGATGCTGATAACACTTGAGGCTACGCATGTGTGGGGTCCAGGACTTTCTGGGAAACCTCTATACCTTCCTCTCAATTTTGCTATGAACATAAAACTGCTCTACACCAACAAAATATTAATCAAAGCAAACAAATGAGTAGAAGACTGTCAAAAGCTTATCTAAGAGAAAGAGGACTTAAAAGGGATAAAGTAGAGATGGAATTTTGAAGTTACTTAGGTTTGATCACTTAATTTTATCAACATGTAACTGTAATGAGGACGTGCTTTTTGTATTACAAGAGGATTCTCCTAACACCAACTTACTCTTCTTTATTTAATCATGACTTGTTTTTACTGATGTTTTTCAAAGTCTATTGACTTGTCTCCCACACAGACTACAATAGATAGACTTTCAGGATAATTTCTATTTTTTGAAAGATAAAAAATGTGCTCTTTTAAATAACTTTTTCTTAAAACAGAGGCCTAATAATTTACATAATACCCTTTTAGAAATGTTTATTGAGAAAACATGGTAGAGAAGAAAAAGTACTGCTAAAGGAGAAGATATTTTTCTTCTCATCAGTTATTGGTTGAACAACAATGAGACTACAAATTAAATTTTCTGGGTCCCAGAATTCTCTCCTAAAATTAACTAACATATCTCTCTTTCCTTTCTTTTTCTCACAGTTATGTTTATGAAGTTTCAGATAACATGTGGAAATACAAGAGATAATCAGTCATGGCCTTAAGAAAATTATTTGTTGCATAGAAGGTAAGCAAGTAAACACATTAACAAAGTATAGAAAAGTTTCATTTGAAGTTTTAAGAAGAGAAATTAATCAGTTATTTTGTGTGCTCCAATAAAAGTGACCACCGATTACCATGGATGCACACACAACACAGGGTTCCTAAACAAAGGGCAAGGGGAGACTCATGGAGGAACTCAGGAAAAACTTTGTGGAAAGAGCATTACTTACTATTGAAGGAATGGTAGGTATAAAATAAGCATAGAAGTGAGAGTAGGTGTGAAAAAGACATGAGGGAGATCTGGAATAGTTTTAAACTGAAAATGAGCATGGTAATGCTGGAGTTCAAGGTAAGGATGAAAGATAAATGTAAAAAATAAGGGTGGAGAGTTAGGTGAAGGCTGGATTATGAGGATCAGTATGTGCTTAATAATTCAGATTCTATATGAATGGCTTTCTTTTTGGGAGGTCTTTGAAGGATTATAAATACCAGACTGACTTGATCAGTTTGCCCTTCAAAAAAGATCATTCTACCAAGCATGAGAATGATAAACTGGGAAAGGACTGAACTAAAGCCAAGGAAATCAGTAATAAAATATGGAGTAGCCAATCAAGGGATGTCAAGGGGTATGAGATCATAGAAGGGAGTGAATTATAAGAGAGATTGAGAAAACAAAACAGTAAGATTTAGATACTGTTCCATGTGAGTGTCAACAGAGAAAGGAGAGTCAGGATGGCTGCCAGCCTCTCATTGGGCCTTGTATGAGTCAACGATTGACAAGTAACAACCACTAAATCTCTCTGGTGGATAACAGTACACAATTATTTCTTGCTTATATACCCGCAGCTGTAGCTTGAGCACAGCTGGACTTGACTCTAAATGTTAGCTTGGGTCCAATCGTCCAATCTACTTCACATGTCTCTCATCTTCTATAGACTCAGTTCAGTTCACTTCAGTCACTCAGTCGTGTCTGACTCTTTGCAACCCCATGAATCGCAGCACGCCAGGCCTCCCTGTCCATCACCAACTCCCGGAGTCCACTCAAACCTCTGTCCATCAAGCCGGTGATGCCATCCAGCCATCTCATCCTCTGTTGTCCCCTTCTCCTCCTGCCCCCAACCCCTCCCAGCATCAGGGTCTTTTCCAGTGAGTCAACTCTTCGCATGAGGTGGCCAAAGTATTGGAGTTTCAGCTTCATCATCAGTCCTTCTATAGACTAATACCTACCTAAATCATTTTCTTATCACAAAAAGCAGAAAGTCAGCTGAGTGGCCTTTTAAGCCTTTGTGTCACATATACCAACGTTGCATTGGTCAAACAAAGTCACATGGTGGAGTGTAAAGTCAAGAAGTGGTAAAACAACTGCATCCACCATGAAGTCATGGCAAGAGTGTGTGTATATGACACCAATCCAAGAAAATGAAGAACTGAGGCCAGTGATTCAATTTACCACCCAACCCCAACTGGGTGGTGGGTAATTCCTATGATAAAGAACTAAAGAGAAAGAACATTATTTGGACATAGAAAAAAATGGAATTTGAGTTTGGACATATTGAAATGCCTCTAGCACTTCAAATCACTGATGTTTAGCAGGCAGTTTGGTACATATAAATATATATTGGGCTGCTGGGAGAATTATATCTGTGTTGGGAACACAGACAGGGAGTTGTCAGCACTGATATTTAGAAGACATTGTGGAGTGAATAATGAAGAGACTCTGGGGGAAGGAAACAACATTTAAGGGATGAGCAGCAGCAGAAGACCCATAAAGGAAAATGAGATAAATAGTAGAGAAACAAAACCAAAGAATAAACTGATTTTATACGCCAAAAGCTACATAGGGGCACAGGGAGAAAAGGATTGAGAATTCTTAATTGGATTTAAAATTTAAAAGTACATTAGTAGCCTTATCACAACCATTTCCAAAAACATGGTAAATAGGAACCCAGATTCATCTCAAAAAGACTACTTATTACCTCTCAGGTGCTCCACATTATCTCCATTCCTCAACCCTACCATCACTTCTGTTTCCCTTTAATACAAAGGCAAATCTGCCTCTTGAACATGTCCTATATGGGTAGCCTATCCCTTCTCCAGGGGAACTTCCTGACCCATGAATCGAACCAGGGTCTCCTGCATTACAGGTGGATTCTTTATCTATCAGCTGAGCTACCAGGGAAGCCCTATGTGGGTTCAACTCAGCATTTCCTCCTCTTGTGCCACTCCAGTAACCACCACATCCTATGAAAGGTTCCTAGCAAGTCTCTTGCCTCTACTCTTGTCCACGTTGCTATTCATTTTCACATCACAGATAGATCTTTAAAAATGAGAGTAAGGTAATCACAGTATATATTTCCCTATGTAAAATAGCACTCCTACCCCAATACCCTGGAAGTCCTACACAGTTTGACCTCTGACAATCTCTTCTACCACTCTCCCTCCAGGTCAGTGTATTTCACCTAAATTGTCCTTTATAAATCTCAGTGACCTCAAAGTTGTCCTTACTTAGGATTTTTGAACTAACTACTGCCTAACAACTGGCTCTTCTGTTAGATAACTAACTTCTTAAAGTCTGACATAACATTTACTTGACATTCTCTGTCCACTGATTTCATATTGCTTCCTTTCTAATAATTAAAGTTTTAGTTTAAATGAATCTTTCTTTGAACATTGAAATGAGTTGCTTTATTGTTTTTTTTCTGTCACAAAAACCTACTCTAATGTTTAACATTGTACTTGTCAGTATCTGAATTTTTTTTGTTATTGTTATTTATTTTCTGTCTCCTAACATTTGTGCAGACGTATTACCCTTTTACAAGTCATTTCCATAACTCTCAGACATGGAACTGGACCTTAGTGGATGTTAGCAATTATTTGCTGAATAAATGCATAGCATTTTGAAGTAACTGCATAAGTTGAATAGTAAACACAAAAAAAAGAATTGGAAACTCTGAGGGTAAAAAAGTTAATTCTAAACCATGACCAAAACAAAAAGGAGAGATAATAAGGTACTCAGAGGAGACAAACATTATTTATTTTTACACATATGTATGCATTATGTATTTTATTGCGATGTTTTTAGATTTTTAAATGCTGATGAGAGTGGAAGCTGAGAGAGCATATAAAGCAGAAAAAGGAAATAATAAAGGAGATCTGCTCATGAGGAATTGGAGATGGTACGTTCAGAGTATGAATGAAGTTATTAGACACTGATAGAAAATGGAAGCTTCTTCCACTTAAACTGGCAAGAAGAATGAATATGAGTACTTGTTTTTTTATTTGTAAAAACTACTGTACCTACCAATGTATAATCTATTCTTTGCACTTGGTATTAATGCATGTTTTCTTTCTCATTAGAAATTTTCATACCGCATCACTTTTATTGATGCACTATGAAAATCTTTACTTATGAAGAGGACTATATGAAATTTTTTATTTATGAATAGGATGTACTATACTTATTTATCTGATATATTTCTTTTCTTGAAAGCAGGAAGTTTGTTTCCAGTTGTTTATTATTATAAATCAGATTACAACAAACCCATATATATATATATATATATATATGTATATATGTATGGAATAAATATATAAATCTTTATGCAAGTTTTAGAATATCTCAATGGAAAAAAACTACAGTTGATGTTCTTAAAGACTTTGAAGTCATGATATATATTGCAAAACTGACCTCCAAAATTGTTTCCAACTTATTATTACCTTCTAGTCTCATGAACAATAGGTACTATATACTAAAAGTTTTACAATTTCTTGCATGAAAATTTGGACTTCTTTTAAGGTATGCTTCTCTGATTTCTAGTATAGATGGAGTTTTTGCACAGAATATTTTCTATTTCTTTTGTGAGTTGTTTGCTCATTTCAGCTGTCTAATTTTCTACTGAAACATTTGCTTTTTACAATTTCTCATAGTTCTTCATATGTTTACATGTCATTTAAGGGTAACATAAAATTATTGTTTCACAGATTCTAATATATCATGGTAACACACATCATTATATTATATATAACAAGCAGTAATGTATACATTATGGGCTTCCCTGGTTGCTCAGTTGGTAAAGAATCCGCCTGCAGTACAGGAGACTCTGGTTTGATCCGTGGGTTGGGAAGATCCCCTGGAGGAGGGCATGGAAACCCACTCCAGTATTCCTGCCGGGAGAATCCCCGTGGACAGAGAAGCCTGGTGGGCTACAGTCCATCGGGTCGAAAAGAGTCCTACATGACTGACTGACTAAGCACAGCATCACAATGTATACATTGTATTATGCATAATATGAATAGCAGGAATAATTAAATTATAGCACACAATTGAACTTAAAATTCATCAGGGATGCTACATTGTGCAAAACACACAAACAGAAAACCTGTGCTTGTTGTGCTAGGCGACCTTCAAAGATGCCCAGGTTCTTACCCTAGAAAATGCAAATATGTTATGTTACTTGGAAAAAGGGATTTTGCATGTATAATTAAGATTACTGAATTTCAAACACAAGCCTAAATTAATCATATTAACCCTTAAAAGCAAAAAAATTTTTCTTATTGGGAACAGTAATCTGTGGCAGTAAAGATATTGGAAAGAGTACAGTACTGAGAGAAATCTGCTGTGCCATTAGTGGCATACTGAGCCTCTGGGAGTGAAGGGCTCCATTCCAGCTGACAGTACGCAAGGAACTAAGGATTGCAGTTTTCCAAATGCATACATCGGAAGTTGTCCAACGATCTGAATATGAGTCTCCCACATCATCTAGATAACAATCCAGGCTAGCAACTGCCTTGCCTGGCCATGTAAGTTCTAGATCAAAGACAATGCCTAAACCCCTCCAGACTCCTGACCTACAGAACTGAGAGAAAATAAAAGTGTATTGCTTTAAATCACTAAGTTTGTAACAATCAGTAACAGCAGAAATTGAAAACTAATTTAATTTAAAACAACAAAATAAGGTATATAAATTCAGGTAGACCACTTAATCTTAAAATCTAAAGTTCATCAGATTTAGAACTACCTAATTTTATGAAATCACAGATGATTTAGAACAAATCTTATAGTAGAGAAAAACTTCCCAAGTTTTTAAATAAAAAGATAATATCAATTGTAAAGTTTTAATTTACAGGTTAGACTAACACTAGAAACTTGAAATTAGAATATTCTTGATTTTTTAAAATTTTTTCTACTAATTATGAAAATTATTCAATGATCTCTTGCTGCTGATTACATATTTCTGACCATCTAAACTAGTAAGTGAAATACTATATTTTTGCTTCAATGAATGAAATATAGGTAAAAGGTAGAAAGTAAATTTATCTTTGATACAAAATTTAAAAGGAGATAATTAAAATAAGCAGTCACTATAACTAATTTATTTTCCAATTTGTAGCTCTTAATATGTAGAAGAATTATTCTGAGATTGTAAAGCAAATAAAATAAGTGCTCATAAAATGATGAATATATGAGTATGTTAATTTGATTAACAGACCCAAGGTGTGATAAAATTTTCCAAATGTCATTGCATCCTACCATTGAATAACTGTATCATTCAACCCAAGAAGCTGCAAAACATTTTTTCCCATCTCTTCACAGACTTAGAAAACACTTAGAAATCCCATGGTATCTCATATTTTGATGGTAGCCTAAAGACATCTTATTGTGTTCTTATCAGAAGTATGTTCAATATACCTGAATCAACCATTAAAAATGTTTTGTGAAAAGTACAAATTGGCAAGAGACAAGAACATAGCCCATCAATGTGGGATTACTTTGAAAAAGAAGGTCCATTCACTTAAAGATAATGATTTTAAATGAGAAAATGATGATGTAAGGATGATATTCTTTAACAGGCTTTAATTTGATCATTATTTCTAAGGACCTACCAGTATGCTACACTCTGCATACTGGTTGGAGGAAGTATGCATTTTGTTTCCACTCTTGTCTTGGACTTTTCTCTCAGAGCAATTCAGGAGTATATACCAGGGCGATGAATAACAGTCATTTCTTTTTTTTTCTCTCTCTTAAAGTCAAGGATCTGAGAATACAAGTTTGACAAATACCATGTGTAATTATTTCTAGCAAGTTCAGTTTTAGAAGAAATACTAATGGATCAGGAGTTCAGTGGTTCATTCAAGTAATTTATTTAATACAGGGTGATGTTGAATGGAAATGATCTGACAATATCTTATAGCTAAAACACAAGATCACTGGAATGAAAAAACTTTGAAGAGATATCTTTTAGTTCAAAGAGCTGCCAAAATATTTATATACAAATATTTCCATGATGATGATATTTAGAGAAAAACATACAGGAACATTATTTTTATAACATAATATAATTTTTTTCATTTATTTTTACTAGTTGGAGGCTACTTTAAAATATTGTAGTGGTTTTTGCCATACATTGATATGAATTAGCCATGGATATACATATATTCCCCATCCTGATCCCCCCTCCAACCTCCCTCTCCACCTGATCCCTCTGAGTCTTCCCAGTGCACCAGGCCGAGCACTTGTCTCATGCATCCAACCTGGGCTGGTGATCTGTTTCACCCTTGATAGTATACTTGTTTTGATGCTGTTCTCTCTAAACATCCCACCCTTGCCCTCTCCCACAGAGTCCAAAAGTCTGTTCTGTACATCTGTGTCTCTTTTTCTGTTTTGCATATAGGGTTATCATTAGCATCTTTCTAAATTCCATATATATGTGTTAGTATACTGTAATGGTCTTTATCTTTCTGGCTTACTTCACTCTATATAATGGGCTCCAGTTTCATCCATCTCATTAGAACTGATTCAAATGAATTCTATTTAATGGCTGAGTAATATTCCATGGTGTATATGTACCACAGCTTCCTTATCCATTCGTCTGCTGATGGGCATCTAGGTTGCTTCCATGTCCTGGCTATGATAAACAGTGCTGCGATGAACATTGGGGTGCACGTGTCTCTTTCAGATCTGGTTTCCTTGGTGTGTATGCCCAGCAGTGGGATTGCTGGGTCATATGGCAGTTCTATTTCCAGTTTTTTAAGAAATCTCCACACTGTTCTCCATAGCAGCTGTACTAGTTTGCATTCCCACCAACAGTGTAAGAGGGTTCCCTTTTCTCCACACCCTCTCCAGCATTTATTGCTTGTAGACTTTTGGATAGCAGCCATCCTGACTGGCATGTAATGGTACCTCATTGTGGTTTTGATTTGCATTTCTCTGATAATGAGTGATGTTGAGCATCTTTTCATGTGTTTGTTAGCCATCTGTATGTCTTCTTTGGAGAAATGTCTGTTTAGTTCTTTGGCCCATTTTTTGATTGGGTCATTTATTTTTCTGGAGTTGAGCTGGAGGAGTTGCTTGTATATTTTTGAGATTAATCCTTTGTCTGTTGCTTCATTTGCTATTATTTTCTCCCAATCTGAGGCCTGTCTTTTCACCTTGCTTATAGTTTCCTTTGCTGTGCAAAAGCTTTTAAGTTTCATTAGGTCCCATTTGTTTATTTTTGCTTTTATTTCTAATATTCTGGGATGTGGGTCATAGAGGATCCTGCTGTGATTTATGTCAGAGAGTGTTTTGCCTATGTTCTCCTCTAGGAGTTTTATAGTTTCTGGTCTTACATTTAGATCTTTAATCCATTTTGAGTTTATTTTTGTGTATGGTGTTAGAAAGTGTTCTAGTTTCATTCTTTTACAGGTGGTTGACCAGTTTTCCCAGCACCACTTGTTAAAGAGGTTGTCTTTTTTCCATTGTATATCCTTGCCTCCTTTGTCAAAGATAAGGTGACCATAGGTTCGTGGATTTATCTCTGGGCTTTCTATTCTGTTCCATTGATCTATATTTCTGTCTTTGTGCCAGTACCATACTGTCTTGATGACTGTGGCTTTGTAGTATAGTCTGAAGTCAGGCAGATTGATTCCTCCAGTTCCATTCTTCTTTCTCAAGATTACTTTGGCTATTCGAGGTTTTTTGTATTTCCATACAAATTGTGAAATTACTTGTTCTAGTTCTGTGAAAAATACCATTGGTAGCTTGATAGGGATTGCATTGAATCTATAGATTGCTTTGGGTAGTATAGCCATTTTGACAATATTGATTCTTCCAATCCATGAACACAGTATATTTCTCCATCTGTTTGTGTTCGGTTTGATTTCTTTCATCAGTGCACAAACATAAATTTTTGAATTAACATAATTATTTCTTATTCTATAGTAACTTATCCATCATTTAATCATTAGAACTTAATACTCAGCACATATGAGATGTCTGACACATGATTCTTGCATAAATTAATGAATGAATTGCTATAACTCTCCTTGTATTTTAAGAAATAAATTCTGTAGGTAATAGCAATTAGCAGAAAATACCATGTTGGTCAAGTCTTCCACACTGTTGATTTTTGGACCTACAACTGGAAAATGACCCAGAGATGAGAGAATAAGAACAAAAGGAAGATGACTAACAGGAACAGTATACAACAAGGTCACAGGGTATCTGTTGAATGTCAGAGATCTGATTCTCACTTATTTCTCTGCCACTTTATATTTGGTGATCTTGGTCAAGTAATTTAGCTCCTCAAGACTTATTTTCCTCATTTGTAAATAGTGATAATAATATTTAACTTATAAGATTGTTGTGAAGATTAAATGTAATAACATCATCACTGCCTTGCATTTTGTCTAACATAAGGGGCTTCCCTGGTAGTTCAGACATTTAAGAATCTGACCACAATGCAGGAAACCAGAGTCCAAGCCTTGGGTCAGGGAGATTGCCTCGAGAAGGGAATGGCAAGCCACTCTAGTATTCTTGCTTGGAGAATTCCATGGAGAGAGGAGCCTGGTGGGCTACAGTCCATGGGGTTGCAAAGAGTTAGACATGACTGAGCAACTAACATACACTTGTCTAACATATAAGAACTTGAGAATAAATAGTAACTATTATGAATATTTTGAACTAAAGTAGCAAGAGTAGTTTTCAGCTTAGTTACTTTAGAGTGAATATTAAGAAGCCATCTTTCATTTCTTTTCCTTGTTAAGTGGAATCCTTTCATTAACTCCTGGATCCTCAGTGATTTTCATTATATCTCACTAATAGAAGATGAAACCAGCCATCACTGATTGCATTATGATTAACTTCGCTAGTTGTCATTTTCAAACAGTGAAGGATGACATGGCAATGATATCCCTTAATTAGTGAAACATTTCTCATTTATAAACTAGAAAGGATATTCTATTTCAATGAATTTAAATGTGTTTTGACCCAACGAAGCTAATTGTCTTGTTCATGGATGTGGGCTATTTAAAACAGCATTTAGTAGGGGGTTATCAGGTCAGGGAGAATTACCACTTTCCTCAAAGACAAACCAAGTAATTATATCAAAAGGTTATATCTGCATCTATAGCCTGAATAACTTAGCCAATGGCAAAGTAAAAGAGGGTCATAATCCATAGTGAAAACTGAGGAAATCTCACTAAGGTTAAAACAGTAAATTTTACTAAATTATGCTATTCACCTTCATTCTATTTCTCTCCACACTTTTTGTCCCCAGGAATGGTTTAAATAGAATTTCACCCTCTATTGTTAGAAAGTCCTGCCTTATATTCTGCTTAAAATCTGCTTCCATGGAACATCTGCCTCAGACTCCAAATAGTGAAGAAGTGAAGAAAATATTTTACCTATAAAATCTTAATCACTTTATTCACTCTCACTCATATGTTTCATCATCTATAAACATATATGTATATGTGCATATGCATATAAATCTATATGTGTGTGTGTGTGTATATATATATATATATATAAAACTTTCAGATGTTTCTTATGTAGAAGGTGTAAAAATATGGTGCTTGCAGAGAAGAGTTATTCCATGTAGATAACAAAGTTCCCAACTAAATGCAGTGATACCTTCCTAGACACAAAATTCAACAGCAATTCATTAAGAGAAAAATAAACTAGAAGTAACATTTTTTAAAATGTTAATGCATCATTATAATAAACAATGGTTTTCCTTTTATATATACTTCTTACCAAAATGGAATACATCGGAATGAAACAGCTCCTTGACTAGTTAGGAAGCACTGATTAAACACAGCCTCACTGTAAAGTTGAACTTTATGTGAATTTATCAGGTTTTGATATGATGTTCCCAGATCCCTTCTAGATATAGCTTTAGTTTGTTGGAGCTAATTTCCATATTAAAATAGGCAAAACTAAAAGGAACAACAGAATGTGAAACTGTTTGACTCTGTAAGAATTCTGCATTGTTTCCAATTTTTTTGTCTCTAAAAATGTCACATTGTGATATTAGAAGCCTGTTGATTCAAATTTCTCAGGTGGTGGTATTCCTACGAACTTACAATGAAATTGAAAAATCAGAATTCTCAATTATTAACCGTGCATTAAAAACTGTCTACTCTTAACTATTCCATTTTCCCCAGCTTTTCCACTTGATTTACGTTTCCTTCTGTTCCTCTTTCACCCTTCTTTCCTTTCTTCCTTCCCTCATCCCTGCCTCCTCCACCCCCCCTTCTCTCTCTCGTTAAATAAGACAATCAAAACACAAGCTCTATCTGGGGGATTTATGTTCTTTTTGTATGATAAAATGGGATTCCTAAAATTCTGACTGCTTAAAAGACTGTGTTTTTATGTAAATCTACCTCATCTTGTTGAACTTATCTATTCGAAAAATACTACAATTGTCTATCACTTGATAAAAAGAGACTGTACTAAGCCTATTTATAATCTATGCATGCTTAGTCACTTTGGTTGTGGCATGGACAGAGAAGCCTGGACTTCCCAGGCAAAAATACTGGAGTGGGTAGCCATTTGTTTTTCAGAGGATCTTTGTGAACCAGGGATCAAACTCAGGTCTCCTGCATTGCAGGGGCATTCTTTACCATTTGAGCCACTAGGGAAACCCCCTTAGAATCTGTATCCAGTATTTAAACAATTGCTTATATTAATTTGTGACTATAATCTTTTCTTCCATTTCATTAGGCAACCCCCTCCAAATAGTAGTTAAGTCAAAATGCTCTTGTGAAAAAGTACTAATCAGTAATAAAACACATTATTCTGCATGATATTCTCATAACATGAAGTCAAGTAATATATTTTAGATTATTTAATGCTTAGAAAATAGCATAACATTAAAAATTCAAATTTAATCAGTACTCATAAAAATGATAGAAAGTTTGTGGGAGAGTATTAAAGTTACACATAAACCTAGGCATCTTGGGATAAATGTACTATAATAAATGATAAATTTTAATGAGTGAAGCAATGCAGTTGGTGTAACATCTGAAAAACAAAGCATAGACTAAACTTATATGGCAATTGATAGCTAATCTAAACCTCAAGGTCATGGGCATCACTAGTCACTATTCTTTTCATGCATCACCTATCTGATCCTACTGATGACAACAGCTCAGATAACTGCTAATAAGTTCAGCAGGGCTCTGGTGTGGGCTATAGAGAGTGGACGGTATGATTAGGGTTTTATTGAGCTAGAGAACTACTTAAAAGTGCAGTAGAACAATTCCATGAATTTATTCATCAAGGTGGCTGCATTACCAGGGTCTGAGTTCAGATTCTTTTGCCTGTATTATATAGAGATTGAAAGGTTATTTTTGCATAACAGAATTAAAATTCTTAAATGAATGTACATTCCTCACTGTAACTTAATTTCTTTAGGATAGAAATAACACTTTTCCGAAGTTTTTGACAAGAACAAAATCAGGAATTCCAGTTAAACACTAGCATTTAATAAGGATTTAATAAGGAATTTAATCTTGAGTTAAGGAGTAATTTACCTGGAATATGTTGAGAAATCTGCTGCTGCTGCTGCTGCTAAGTTGCTTCAGTCGTGTCCGACTCTGTGCGACCCCATAGACGACAGCCTGCTAGGCTCCCCCATCCCTGGGATTCTCCAGGCAAGAACAGTGGAGTGGGTTGCCATTTCCTTCTCCAATGCATGAAAGTGAAAGGTGAAAGTGAAGTCGCTCAGTCATGTCCGACTCTTAGCGACCCCATGGACTGCAGCCTACCAGGCTCCTCCATCCATGGGATTTGCCAGGCAAGAGTACTGGAGTGGGTGCCATTGCCTTCTCTGGTTGAGAAATCTAGACAAAGTTAAAAGGCGAATGTAATGATCTTAGTGATCAACTGAAATGTACAGACTGATTTATAAAGATTACATGTGATATTATTTTGGTTGATATTGTACAAAAGAAATAACAATAAAAAAATAGCTACGTAAAGAGTACCTGTCAGAACAATGAGGGCTACTTGTACCTCTCATTTTATTTGTCATAGAAACATGTTTATCTGAAATTTCTAAATTGCTCCTCTTTGATAGTAATAATTTAATTAACTAATTCAACCAATAATTTAATCACAGAAACTAATTACTTAGGGATCATTATAAAGAGAAGAGAAAAGACTGACATGCTTAAAAGGTTTAACTATTGATTAGGTTCCCTGCTGGCTCCCATGGTGAAGAATCTGTTCACAATGCAGGGAGACCTGAATTCCATCCCTGGGTTGGGAAGATTCCCTGGAGAAAAGAATGGCTACCCACTTCGGTATTCTTGAGCCTGGTGAATTCCATGGACAGAGGAGCCTGGTTACAGTCCATGGGGTCACAAAGATTTGGACACCACTCAGAGACTAACACTTTTGCTTTCAGGTATTTGAGGCTTTTCTGAGGCACCAAAGACTGTCTGTATTCACATGAACAATAACCATTGCCAAATTCACCCATGTTTCTTACAAAAAACAAGCTGAGACTTAAAGATATTATTAGTAAAGCCACAAAAACTGATGCCTGAGATCAATGTAAATTCTTAGGAATATATTGTCCATTCTTTGAATGCCTGGTAAAACTGCAGGCAATCTACTTACATTTAAAATGTATCAAAAGATCAGTTTCTCATATTAATACATTCAGTGGCAGGGTGGGCCAACTGATCTCCTTTAGGAAGCAACATTCATACAACTCTGCTACATTCCTGCATCCAGGTACTTATCACCTAAGAATAGCATATGATTAGACCTTTAACTTTTGGGTGTTGCTGACACTCTTTGCCAAGGAAGGTATCAAGCTAAGCAGTTTCAATCTTTAGCCCCATACAGTGCTCCTGGGTGTAAATTCCATTTCTTTTGGTGTAGAATATGATTTATATATTACACGGTTCAAATAAACCCTCATATTGAGCAACTGCTTCCTTCCCTTTCCCTTTCCCTTTCCCTTATCTATGAGCATTAATGCTTGATTCTCAAGCTTTCATGAGGAAATTATTTTACATCAATAAATCATAATACCAAATTTAATATAAGTTGAACATTATTCTCTATATGAGAATAGTTATAATTGTATTAAAAATTTCAATAGCAAGTATATTTTGAGATTTATTTAATTATAATTGACAAATATAACTATGTGTGTTAGTTGCTCAGTTGTGTCTGACTCTTTGTGAGCCCTTGAACTCCATGGGATTCTCCAGGCAAGAATACTTGAATGGATTGCCATTTCATTCTCCATGGCATCTTTCCAACCCAGGGATAGAACCCAGGTCTCCCACATTACAGGCAGATTCTTTACCATCTGAACTACTAGGAAAATGCCAAAATAACTATAAGATAGTTTAAAACTTCCCAAAGTTCAGTTAAGCTTCATTATATTATGCATTTACATCTTTTTTTTTTTTCTGGTGAGAACATGTAAGTTCTACTCTCACAGCAAATTACAATTATAGAATATTTTATACTATCGTCACCATGCTATATATCAGATGTGTGTGAAAGTGTTAGTCACTCAGTCATGTCTGACTCTTTACAACTCCTTAGACTGTAACCCTTCAGACTTCTTTGTCCATGAAGGTCACCAGGCAAGAATACTGGAGTGGGTACCCATTGCCTTCTCCAAGGGATCTTCCTGACCCAGGGATCAAACCCAAGTCTGCATTGCAGGCAGATTCTTCACTGCCTGAGCCACCGGGGAAGCCCTGCTATGGTCGCCATGTTATACATCAGATGTGCACACTCAGACCTGATTTATCTTTTTTTTTAAAATTTATTAGTTTTAATTGGAGTCTAATTACTTTACAATATTGTAGTGTTTTTTTCCCATACATTGACATGAATCAGCCATGGGTGTACATGTGTTCTCCATCCTGAACCCCCCTCCCACCTCCCTCCCCATCCCATCCCTCTGGGTCTTCCCAGGGCACTAGCCCTGAGCACCCTGTCTCATGCATCCAACCTGGGCTGGCAATGTTTCACATATGATTCAATGTTATTCTCAGATCATGCTACCCTCGCCTTCTCCCACAGAGTCCAGAAGACTGTTCTATACATCTGTGTCTCTTTTGTTGTCTCACATATAGGGTCATTATTACCATCTTTCTAAATTCCATATATATGTGTTAGTACACTGTATTGTTTTTCTTTCTGGCTTACTTCACTCTGTATAATAGGCTGCAGTTTCATCCACCTCATTAGAACTGATTCAAATGTATTATTTTTAATGGTTGAGTAATATTCCATTGTGTATGTTGCACAGCTTTCTCATCCATTCGTCTGCTGATGGGCATCTAGGTTGCTTCCATGTCCTGGCTATTATAAACAGTGCTGCGATGAACACTGGGGTGCATGTGTCTCTTTCAGATCTGGTTTCCTCAGTTTGTATGCCCAGCAGTGGGATTGCTGGGTCATATGGCAGTTCTATTTCCAGTTTTTTAGGGAATCTCCACACTGTTCTCCATAGTGGCTGTACTAGTTTGCATTCCCACCAACAGTGTAAGAAGGTTCCCTTTTCTCCACACCCTTTCCAGCATGTATTGTTTGTAGATTTTTGGATAGCAGCCATTCTGACCGGTATGAAATGGTACCTCACTGTGGTTTTGATCTGCATTTCTCTGATAATGAGTGATGTTGAGCATCTTTTCATGTGTTTGTTAGCCATCTGTATGTCTTCTTTGGAGAAATGTCTGCTTAGTTCTTTGGCCCACTTTTTGACTGGGTCTTTTATTTTTCTGGAATTAAGCTGCAGGAGTTGCTTGTATATTTTTAAGATTAATTCTTTATCAGTTGCTTCATTTGCTATTATTTTCTCCCATTCTGAAGGCTGTCTTTTTACCTTGCTTACAGTTTCCTTCGTTGTGCAAAAGCTTTTAAGTTTAATTAGGTCCCATTTGTTTATTTTTGCTTTTATTTCCATTACTCTGGGAGGTGGGTCATAAAGGATCTTGCTGTGATTTATGTCAGAGTGTTTTGCCTATGTTTTCCTCTAGGACTGTTATAGTTTATGGTCTTACGTTTTAGATCTTTAATCCATTTTGAGTTTATTTTTGTGTATTTTGTGAAAGTGTTCTAGTTTCATTCTTTTATAAGTGGTTGACCAGTTTTCCCAGCACCACCTGTTAAAGAGATTGTCTTTTCTGCATTGTATATTCTTGCCTCCTTTGTCAAAGATAAGGTGTCCATAGGTGCATGGATTTACCTCTGGGCTTTCTATTCTGTTCCATTGATCTATATTTCTGTCTTTGGGCCAGTACCATACTGTCTTGATGACTAACTTTTTAGTATAGTCTGAAGTCAGGCAGGTTGATTCCTCCAGTTCCATTCTTCTTTCTCAAGATTGCTTTGGCTATTCGAGGTTTTTATTATCTTATAACAGAAAGTTTATGCCCTTTTACCAATGTTTCTCCATTTCCCCGATAGCCCATCTCCTGGCAACCACCATTCTACTGTCTGTTTTTAGGAGTGCAAGTGTAACATTTTTGTTTTTTGTTTTAGATTCTGCATATAAATGATACTTTCTTTAGCATATTTCACTAACAATAATGCCCTCAACATCACTACGGATGGTGACTGCAGCCATGAAATTAAAGGACACTTGCTCCTTGGAAGAAAAGCTATGACCAACCTAGATAGAATATCAAAAATCAGAGACATTACTTTGCCAACAAAGGTCCATCTAGTCAAGGTGATGGTTTTTCCACTAGTCATGTATGGATGTGAGAATTGAACTATAAAGAAAGCTGAGCACCAAAGGATTGATGCTTTTGAACTGTTGTGTCAGAGAAGACTCTTGAGGGCTCCTTGGACTGCAAGGAGATCCAAACAGTCCATCCTAAAGGAAATCGGTACTGAATATTCATTGGGAAGACTGATGCTGAAGCTGAAACTCCAATACTTTGCCCACTTGATGTGAAGAACTGACTCCTTGGATAAACCTTTAATCAAATTTTCTGTTAATGGGCAGGGCTGTGTTCCCTCCGCATTATTTGACCTGCGGCCAAACTATGGTGGAGATAATGAAGATAATGGGGACCTCTTTCAGAAGGTCCCATTCAGGCACTGCTGCATGAAGTGCCCCCAGCCCTGTAGCAGGCCACTGCCAACCCACGCCTCAGTCGGAGACCTCTGGACACTGATGGGCAAGTGTGGGTCAGTCTCTCCTGGGGTCACTGCTCCTTTCTCCTGGGTCCTGGTGCACACAGGGTTTCACTTGTGCCCTCCAAGAGTCTGTTTACCCAGTCCTGTGTAAGTTCTGGCAGCTCTATGGTGGGGTTAACGGCGACCTCCCCCAAGAGGGCTTATGCCATACCCAGGTCTCTGTACCCAAAGCCCCTGTCCCTGAAACAGTCCACTGCTGACCCATACCTCCACAGGAGACATTCAAACAGTTCTGGTTCAGTCTCTGTGGGACATTTTCCCCCTGAAGTCATTAAACATTTTATTTTATATTGGGGTATAAGCAATTAACAACAATGCTGTAATACTTTCAGGTGAACAACAAAGGGATCCAGCCATACATATACATGTATCCATTCTCTCTCAAGTTCTCTTCCCATCCAGGCTGCCATGTAACACAGAGCAGAGTTCCTTGTGCTATACAGTAGGTCATTGTTGGCTATCCATTTTAAATAGAGCAGTGCTTGCATATCCACTCCAAACTCCCTAACTATACCTTTCCCCCATCATTCTCCTCAGTAACCAAACCATCTCCTCAGATGGCCAAAAGGCACATGAAAATATGTTCAACGTTGCTTATTATTAGAGAAATGCAAATCAAAACTACAATGCGTTATTACCTTACACCAGTCAAAACTGCCATCATCAAAAAATCCACAGACAATAAATGCTGAAGAGGGTATAGAGAGAAGGGAACTCTCCTACACTGTTGGTGAGAATATGAATTGGTACAGTTGCTATGGAGCACAGAATGAAAGTTTCTTTAAAAATCAGAAATAAAGTTATCAAATGACCCTGCAATCTCACTCCTTGGCATATATCTAAAAGGATACAGGCACCCCAATATTCATCACAGCCCTATTTACAATAGACAAGACATGGAAATAAGTTAAATATCCACTGGCAGAAAAATGGATAAAGAAGATGTGGAACATACATATAATGGAATATTACTCCGTCATTAAAAAGAATGAAATAATGCTATTTACAGCAACATGAATGAACTTAGATATTGTCATACTGATGATCTGAAATAAGTCAGAGCAGGAAAAATATCATGTGACATCCTTTATATGTGTAATCTAAAAAGAAATGATACAAATGAACTTACTTACAAAACAGAAACAGTCTGATAGAGAACAAACTCAAGCATGTTCAAGTTTGATCTTGCAATTGTACTAAATTTATTTATGAGTTCTAAGAGTTATTTTTAATGGAATCTAAGGTTCTCTGTACATAAGATCATAGCACTTGCAAATACTGATAGCTTTAATTTTTTGTATTCAATGCCTTTTATTTCTCTTATTGCCAACTTACTCGGGCGAAAACTTCTAGTACTAAGTAAAAATGAGTGCTGGCAATGGGCATCATTTTCTTGTTTCTAATTTTATCCAGAAAGCTTTCACCCTTTAACTACTGAGTATGATGTTAGTATGGGCTTATAACATATAAATTTAGTATGTTGAGGTATATTCCTTCAAGACCCAATTTGTTGATAATTTTTATTTTGGAAGGATGTTGACTTTTTTCAGATACATATTACTGCATCTAATGAGATGATCAAGCTTTCCTGGTAGCTCAGCTGGTAAATAATCCTCCTGCAATGTAAGAGACCCTGGTTCAATTCCTGGGTCGGGGAGGTCCCCTGGAAAAGGGATAGGTTAGCCCCTCCAGTATTCTTGGGCTTCCCTGGTGGCTCAGATGGTAAAGAATCCACCTGCAATACCAGAGACCTGGGTTCAATCCCTAGTTTGGGAAGATCCCCTGGAGAAGGCAATGGCTACCCACTCCAGTAGAATTGCCTGGAGAATTCCATGCACAAAGGAACCTGGCAGACTACAGTTTATAGAGCTGCAAAGAGTAGGACATGGCTGAGCGATTTCCACTTTCACTTTCAATGAGATGATCATGTGATTTTTATCTTTCATTCTATTAACGTGATGTATAACACTTATTGATTTGTGTATGTTGAACCACCCTTGCATCCCAGGGATAAATGCCACTTGATGATGCTGTATGATATTTTTAACATACTGTCAAATGTGGTTTGTTACTATGGTCTTAAAAATATTTGCATCTATATTTATCTGGAATATTGGCCTATCATTTTCTTTCTTTGAAGTCTTTATCTGGCTTTGATATTACAGTAATACTGGTCTCATAAAATGAGTTTGAGAATCTTCCCTCCTTTGCAATTTTCTGGAAGAGTTTGAGAATAGGCATAAATTCTTTAAAAGTTCACTAGGATTCACAGGGAAACTATCTGGTCCTGGGCTCTTGCTTGTTGGGATATATTTGATTACTGATTCAGTCTCCCTACTCATAATTTATCTGTTCCAATATTCAATTTCTTCATTATTCAGCACTGGTAGGTTTTATATATCTACAATACATCTCTTCCTTCTAGATTATCCAATTCTTTGGTATATAACTTTTGCATAGTATTCTCTCATGCATTTTTGTATTTCTGTGGTATTAGTAGTAATGCCTCTTCTCTCATTTCTAATTGTATTTGAATCCTCACTCTCTTTCTTAATCTAATGTCAACATTTAGCTATAAAATTCCTTCTTAATCCTGATTCTGCTCTGTTCCATAAGTTTGGGGATGTTGTGTCTCCATTTGCATTTGTTTCAAGATTATTTTGATTTCTTCTTTGACTCATTGGTTTTTTAGGACTATGTTATTTCCCACAGAATAGTGAATTTCTAGTTTTTCTTTTTTCTATTACTGATTTCTAGGTTCATACTACAGTGGTTGGAAAGACAGTTGATACAATTTCAATCTTCTTATATTTGCTAAGAATTGTTTTTGTTATCTAGCATATTAATTATCTTGGAAAATGCTCCATATGTGCTTGATAAGAATATATATTCTGCTACTGTTGGATGAAATGTTCTATAATTGTCTGTTAAGTCCATCTGAGCCAATTTCTATCAAACCTAATAGTTTGTCAATATTTCCTTATCAATTTTCTATCTGGATAATCTATCCACTGTTGAAAGTGGGGTATTAAAATTTTCCACTATTACTCTATTACAGTATTTCCCCTTTAGGTACATTAATATTTGCTTTATATATTATATGCAGGTGTTTCTATGTGGAAGGCATAGATACTAGTGATATTCTTCCTGATGAATAGATGATGTCTTTATATTATATAATGACCTTCTTTGTTTCCTGTTACAGTGATTGGCTTAAAATCCCTGTTGTCTGATAGAATAGCTATCTCTGCTTTTTTTTGTTTGCCATTTGCTTGGAATATCTTTTTCTATCTTTTCAGTTTTAGTATAATGTGTCCTTAAGGTTGGAGTAAGTCTGTTGTATGTATATAAGTGGGGTCTTATTTTTAATCTATTCAGCCACTCTATCTCTTACTGATAGGTATGAACATATTATTGCCATTTTGTTAATTGTTTTCTGGCTGCTTTGTAGTTTCTTTGTTCCTGTCTTCATCTCTCGATCTCTTCTTTCTTGATTCTCTGTAGTGATATGTTTTTATTCCATTTTCTTTATCTTTTGTGTATCTACTATGATTTTTTATTTTGTGGTTACCTCATACTAGGTTAGGTTCCTTCACAAGATGTTACAGATAAAAATGGACTAAATTTTTGGTCAATCCAATAACATATAAAAACCACTTATAGTTATAACAATCTATTTTAACCTTATAACAACTTAATTTTGAACACATGTAATGCTCATTATTTTTACATTCCTATGCATATTTTGTTTTTGATGTCATAATTTATATATTTTATATAATATAGCTATTAACAAATTATTGTTATTATAATTATTTTAATACTTCTATCAATGGCACACATATCAAGTCATGATGTAGTCCATCATAACTACAAACTTAGGCTTCCACAAACTCTAAGATTTTCCTAAATATGCTTTTATTTCTTCATATAATTTTTTTTAAAATTGCTGTCAACAGGATCCTATATGACCCACATCCCAGAATATTGGAAACAAAAGCAAAAATACACAAATGGGACCTAATGAAACTTAAAAGCTTTTGCACAACAAAGGAAACTATAAGCAAGGTGAAAAGACAGCCCTCAGATTGGGAGAAAATAATAGCAAATGAAGCAACAGACAAAGGATTAATCTCAAAAATATACAAGCAACTCCTCCAGCTCAACTCCAGAAAAATAAATGACCCAATCAAAAAATGGGCCAAAGAACTAAACAGACATTTCTCCAAAGAAGACATACAGATGGCTAACAAACACATGAAAAGATGCTCAACATCACTCATTATCAGAGAAATGCAAATCAAAACCACAATGAGGTACCATTACACGCCAGTCAGGATGGCTGCTATCCAAAAGTCTACAAGCAATAAATGCTGGAGAGGGTGTGGAGAAAAGGGAACCCTCTTACACTGTTGGTGGGAATGCAAACTAGTACAGCCACTATGGAGAACAGTGTGGAGATTTCTTAGAAAACTGGAAATAGAACTGCCATATGACCCAGCAATCCCACTGCTGGGCATACACACCAAGGAAACCAGATCTGAAAGAGACACGTGCACCCCAATGTTCATCGCAGCACTGTTTATCATAGCCAGGACATAGAAGCAACCCAGATGCCCATCAGCAGACGAGTGGATGAGGAAGCTGTGGTACATATACACCATGGAATATTACTCAGCCATTAAAAAGAATTCATTTGAATCAGTTCTAATGAGATGGATGAAACTGGAGCCCATTATACAGAGTGAAGTAAGCTAGAAAGATAAAGACCATTACAGTATACTAACACATATATATGGAATTTAGAAAGATGCTAATGATAACCCTATATGCAAAACAGAAAAAGAGACTCAGATGTATAGAACAGACTTTTGGACTCTGTGGGAGAGGGCGAGGGTGGGATGTTTCAAGAGAACAGCATCGAAACGTATATCATCTGGGGTGAAACAGATCACCAGCCCAGGTTGGATGCATGAGAGAAGTGCTCGGGCCTGGTGCACTGGGAAGACCCAGAGGGATCGGGTAGAGAAGGAGGTGGGAGGGGGGATGGGGATGGGGAATACATGTAAATCCATGGCTGATTCATGTCAATGTATGACAAAAACCACTACAATATTGTAAAGTAATTAGCCTCCAACTAATAAAAATAAATGAAAAAAAAAATTGCTGTGTCTTGAAGTTAGGGGAGCTTTATGGGAAGTTGATGAAAGGCTTGTTTTTAGATTAATCTTGTACAAAATAACATAAGAAAAGAAAAATCAGATGGAGGTTTGAAAACAGGAGAGCATGTTTGGAATCACTTCAGTTCAGTTCAGCTGCTCAGTTGTGTCTGACAGTTTGTGACCCCATGGACTGCAGCATGCCAGGCCTCCCTATCCATCAACAACTCCCAGAGTTTACCCTTTGGAATAACTAGGAATATTCCAGAAGAAAGGGTTAAGGACATTTTTACTAAATAAATAAATACAGCAAAACTTGAGTTAAAAGAACAAAGGGGATGATTTCTTCTCTTTGATTCTGGTGTGGTGGATTTTTAAAAAAAACCTCCAGTGCTATGTAAAAATATTGTTAATGTTTCTGAGATATTATTTTTTCCAGTGGACTTTTATTTTCTCAATGATGTAACTAACCTTTCTTGCTATTCATAGTTCTAAATTAGTTAGATGACTTTTTAATATCATCATAAATATTCCAAAGAATATTCTTATTCTCACAATGATAAACTTTGATTAGAAGGAGAAAGTCAAAAGAAAATAATGAAGAGCATCTAATAATAATAGTAATAATTAACAATCTAACAATGTGAAGGAGGACAATATTCTTTGACACAGAGGAGGATGTTTCATAATTAAAAGTCCAGCCACTGAGCTGACAGAGATTACATTTTCATGAGGTCACTTCTCTCCTTTATTTATTATAAATCATGAATACTAATGAGAAAATTTAATTTTTATATAACATTATGAAAGGTAAGTTTAGATAATTAGATCTAAACTTTGGATGGTCGTTATGACTTATAAAATTATGTAAAAATTGTATTTTCACTTAAAAAATCAAATTTAATGAAGATATAACTTGTAAAGGTTTTACTATAAAGTGACTGATACTGTTAGAATGAGTTTGTGAAATATTGAGCATTTATAAAGTCAAACACAGACAGATTCTGCTTCAGAATTGGAGCATAGGTAATCACCAAGCTAGTGGGAAAAATAAAGTCAGCTCACTACACATGTATGAGTTGGATGAAACAAATGTTTCTGCACATTTCACCCAAGTTCATCAAGACCCTAAAGCCAGCAATGAATCTGATCATTTTTGGTGGGGAGACAGGAAGGGAACACATTCCCTACCATTCCCCTATAACTTCTTGGTTCAAAAGAAGTTCAGTGCTCAGGCTGAGAAGATTTAGGAGAGGCTCTCCCTCAGTGGCTGGATGAGTGTCTGAAGACCCGCTTTGGGGAGCCCTAGGCTGAGGAGTAGAAAGCAGTGGCCTGCAGAAACTGTGATATCCTTTCATGAAAGTCAACACTGCTTCCTCTCCCTCTAGTGTTTCTGATCTTCTGTTATTCAAAAGGTGCCAAGAAGGAAGTGAAAGGTGACTTCTCTCTACACAGAAAGAACGTAAATAGGTGGAAAAGCAGGAAAGTCTCCACTAAGTGCCTTGGAAAACACCTGGGAGCCTACCTGCTTCTACAGCTATATCTGGTCATGCCAAAATTATCTTTCACCACTGGTTAGGTTGCCACCTCTAGCTACTCCCACAAGTGAATCTGAGTCCCAAGAAAGTAACAAAGAAAAATAGCATTATATCTCTAGGCTCCCAGGAGCTTATCGAGGAAGATAAATCAGACCACAAAATAGAGCTTTTAGACAATCCAGACAAAAACTTTACTTTTTAAGACTGGGGAAGGGCACATTGAAGGGAGTTCAAGTATACTATATCAAACATGGGAAAAAACTATTCTGGATCTTAAAAGAACTTGGCTTTCCAAATGATTCAATAATTTTTTTTTAAAAAAGCAGAATAACAATGAAAAATGTGAATAACCAAGTGCAAAAAATAATAATTTATAGCAAACAGAAAAACACATGATATAATGAACAATAGGGAAAAGATAAATAGTTGAGAGACTAAGTCCAGAAGATCTAGAGAACAATGGATGTGGAAGTTGAAGGAAAGTAAATATTGCATAAAAAAGTATGGACAGCTTTGAAATTAACAAAAGAAATTAAATGCATAATAAAATCAACAATAGTAAGAAAAATGAACAAAAAACTACAATGTAAAATAAATAGCAGACTTACAGTAAGGAAGAGGATATAAGGCATATCAATCATTACCCTGAAAGTGAAGCACTTGGATTCTTCGATTAAAATATAGAGACCATCAGATGATGTTAAAAAAGTAAACACACAGCTATTTGATGCTTGAAAGAAACATTAAAAATAAAAAGATAGAGAGAAAATGCAAACAGTAATAAAACAGCATCAGACGAGGTGAACATTAAGGTTCAGAGAATCGATGATGAAATTGCAAAATATTTAATAACAAAATTTACAACTTATGGAAAAAAAAAAAATGATCACAAAACTCTGTGTCACACAAAACAGATCATATGTGAGGCTGCTTCAGTCGTGTCCGACTCTGTGCGACCCCATAGACGGCAGCCCACTAGGCTCCTCTATCCCTGGGATTCTCCAGGCAAGAACACTGGAGGGGTTGGCCATTTCCTTCTCCAATGCATGAAAGTGAAAAGTGAAGGTGAAGTCGCTCAGTCATGCCTGACTCTTAGCGACCCCATGGACTGCAGCCTACCAGGCTCCTCCGTTCATGGGATTTTCCAGGCAAGAGTACTGGTAGTGGGTTGCCATTGCCTTCTCTGATATGTGAGGCAAACATTAACAAAACTAAAAAAAAAAAAAAAAACCTCGATTAAAATTTGAGTATGGAACTAGAATATTCCTCTTCTTTTCTTGTACATATCTAGAAGGCAAAAATCAGTAAAGATTGCTATGATCTGAGTGTTTGTGTCTTTCTGAAAATCACACGTTGAAATCCTACGTCTAATGTAGTACTAGGAGGTGGAGACTTTGAAATGAGTTTAGGTCATGAAGGCAAAGCCCGTGTTAATAAGATTTAATGTCTTTATAAAAGAGGCCAAGAGACCTCCCTCTCCCCTTTCACTTTATAAGAATACAGAGAGAAGAGAGCAATCTGCACGCTATTACCCTCACCTGACCATGCTGACACCTTGACGTAGGGCTTCCAAACTCAAGAAATGTGAGAAATAAATTTTTACTGTTCATAAGCGACTGAGTCCATAGCATTTTGTTATAACAGCTGGGATAGAGGAAAAGAAGAGTATGTAAGAAATTAATTTAAAAAACCTATAATCTTGAACATGCACCCACATGCAAATATAAAACTTTAAATCCCTCAAATGGAGAATAAAGTGGGGTTTATTTTTTGTTATATTCATAAAACACAAAGCATAAAATCATCTTCCTGGGCATATAGAAAATATACAAATTAAAAGGTGAAAATGTACACACTAGATAATCAGATCAGAATCCAATAAATTTAGGACTAAAGAATAAAGTGACAAATCATCTTAATCTATCAAAAATTAAGAAACAGACCCTTAGATAACCCACAAATCAAAAAGGAAATCAACAGAAAATTGAAAATCATTTCAAAGTCATTGAAAAATAGAATTCTTCATACTTAAAACCCATGAGACACAGTAAAAATTATGCTTGGAAAATGTGCATTGAATTCTTTCAATATTAAAGAAGAAAGACTATAAATGAAAACAATTAGTTTACATAAAAGCATAAAGAGTACTACATTGAAAGAAGTGACATTAATGAAGATAAAAGCTGAAATTAATGAAGCAGTGCATAACCAAAACTAGCAGAAAGAGTAAGTCTAAAAACTGAGTTGTTTGGTAACAATGAATAAAATAGTTAAACTTCTTGTTAATGAAAAGGAGTTAAAAGGGAGGAAGGGGAGGGAAGAGAGAGAGAAAGTAACACAAAAAATTAAGAGAAAGGAGATAGAGAAAGATGATTAAAGTAATACTTGCAACTCTATGGCAATGCATTTGAAAAGTTCTAAAAAATGAGAGATTTCCTTATAAAAATATGTTACCAATATTGACAATTCCCCCCCAGTGGAAAATTTGAATAGATTAATTAACATAAAATTGCTGGTCCTTTCTGTTAAGTTTCTCAGAGCTTTTAAGAGAAGAATGATGGTGGCATTCTAGCTTTGGTTTGAGAATGTAGGGTCAGTTAGCAGTCTATCCTGTAAACAGTAAGTATCCAGTATAACTGCAAATGTAAAAGCCACAACCCCCAGGATTCTAGGTAGAGTCCACAGCTGTAGCTCTTCAAGGGAAATCCTACCCAAGTGTACAGTGAAATGCAAAGATAAGTGGCAACTGGAAATAATCAGGCCGTAATTCTTGTATATGTGTTTTACTTGTGTTTATGTGAGATTAAGGAGCTACAATTGTTACTCCAAATCTAGATTGATTTAATTTTATAAGAACTTGTTTTGATTCTTTCTTTTTCATTTATCTCTGCTCTAATCTTTATTTCTTTAAGTAATTTTGGGGGCTTTTGTTCTTTTTCCAGTTGTTTTAGGTGTAAAGTTAGGGTGTCCATTCAATGTTTTTCTTGTTTCTTGAGGTAGGATTGTATTGCTATAAAATTCCCCCTTAGAACTGCTTTTGCTACATCCCATAGGTTTTCAGTTGTCTTTTCATTGTCATTTGTTTCTAGAAATTTTTTTATTTCCCTTTTGATTTCTTCAGGCATCCATTGGTTATTAAGAAAAAGGCTGTTTAATCTCCATGTGTTTGTGTTTCTTACAGTCTTTTTTTCTTGTAATTTATATCTAGTTTCATAGCATTGTGGTTGGAGAAGATGCTTGATACGGTTTCAATTTTCTTAAATTTACTGAGGTTTGATTTGTGACCCAAGATATGGCATCTTGGAGAATGTTCCATGTGTACTTGAGAAGAAGGTGTATTCTTCTGCATTTGGATGGAATGTCCTGAAAATATCAATGAGATCCATCTCATCTAATGTATCATTTAAGACTTGTGTTTCATTATTAATATTCTGCCTTGATGATCTGTCCATTGGTGTGAGTGGGGTGTTAAAGTCTCCTACTATTATTGTGTTACTGTCAATTTCTCCTTTTATATCTGTTAGGGTTTGTCTTATGTATTGAGATGCTCCTATGTTGGGTGCATAGATATTTACAATTCTTATGTCTTCCTCTTGGATTAATTTCTTGATCAAGTAATGTCCTTCCTTATCTCTTATAATCTTCTTTACTTTAAGGTCTATTTTGTCTGACATGAGAATTGCTACTTCAGTTTTCTTTTGCTTCCCATTTGCATGGAATATATTTTTCCATTCTCTCACTTTCAGTCTATATGTGTCTTGAGGTCTAAAATGGGTTTCTTGTAGACAGCATATATATGAGTCTTGGTTTTGTATCCAATCAGTAAAGTTTAATAAAGCTAAAAGTTGGTTCTTTGATAAGATAGATAAAATTGACAAACCTTTAGCCAGACTCATCAAGAAAAAAAGAGAGAATAAAATCAACAAAATTAGAAATGAAAAAGGAGACGTTATAACAATCAATGTAGAAACACAAAGGATTATAAGAGACTATTATGAACAAGTATGTGGCAACAAAATGGATAACCTGGAAGAAATGGACAGATACTTAGAAAAGTTCAATCTTCCAAGAGTGAACCAGGAAGAAATGGAAATTATGAACAACTCAATAACAAGCACTGAAAGTGAAGTTGTGATAAAAAATCTTCCCCCCAAAAAAGCCCAGGACCATGGCTTCATAGGAGAATTCTGTCAAACATTTAGAGAAGAGCTAATGCCTATCCTTCTAAAACTCTTTCAAAAAATTACAGAGGAAGGAACACATCCAAACATATTCTACGAGGCCACCATCACCCTGACACAAAAACCGGACAAAGACAACACAAAAAAAGAAAACCACAGGCCAATATCACTGATGAACACAGATGCAAAAATCCTCAACAAAATTTTAGCAAACAGAATTCAGCAACACATCAAAAAGCTCATACACCATGATCAAATTGAGTTTATTCCAGGGATGCAAGGATTCTTCAATATACACAAATCAATGTGATACACCATATTAACAACTTGAAAGATAAAAACCATATGATAATCTCAATAGATGCAGAAAAAGCCTTTGACAAAATTCTGCACCCATTTATAATTAAAACTCTTCCAAAAATGGGCATAGAGGGAACCTGCCTCAACAGAGTAAAGGCTATATATGATAAGCCTACAGCAAACAATCTCAATGGTGAAAAGCTTAAAGCATTCCCCCTAAGATCAGGAACAAGACAAGGATGTCCACTTTCACCACTGTTATTCAACATAGTTTTGGAAATCCCAGCTACAGAAATCAGAAAAGAAAAAGAAATAAAAGGAATCCAGATTGGAAAAGAATTAAAGCTCTCACTGTTTGCAGATGGCGTGATACTGTACATATAAAACACTAAAGATAGTGTCAGAAAATTACTAGAGCTAACCAGTCAATGTAGCATAGTTGCAGGATACAAAATCAATACACAGAAATCACTTGCATTTTTATATACTAACAATTAAAAGTCAGAGAAAGAAATTAAGGTATCAATCGCATTCACCACTGCAACAAAAAGAATTAAATATCTAGCAATAAAGTTGCCTAAGGAGACAAAAGAACTGTACAGAGAAAATTATAAGACACTGATGAAAGAAATTGAAGATGACATAAACAGATGGAAACATATTCCATCTTCCTGGGTAGGAAGAATCACTATTGTGAAAATGACTATACTACAAAATGTAAACCACAGATTCAATGCAATCCCTATAAAATTACCAATGGCATTTTCCACAGAACTAGAAAAAATGTCACAATTCATATGGAAATGCAAAAGGCCCCAAATAGCCAAAAGCAGTCTTGGTAAAGAAGAATGGAGCTGGAGGAATCAACCTTCCCAACTTCAGACTACACCACAAAGCTACAGTCATCAAGACAGTGTGGTACTAGCACAAAAACAGAAATAATAGACCAATGAAACAAGATAGAAAGCCCAGAGATAAACCCATGTACCTATGGGTATCTTATTTTTAACAAAGGAGGCAAGAATATACAATGGGGCAGAGAGAGCCTCTTCAATAAATGGTGCTGGGAAAACTGGACAGCTACATGTAAAAGAATGAAATTAGAACACTTCCTAACACCATACACAAAGATAAACTCAAAATGGATTAAAGACCTAAATGTAAGACCAGAAACTATAAAACTCTTAGAAGAAAACATAGGCAGAACACTCAATTACACAAATCAAAGCAAGATCCTCTATGACCCACCCCCTAGAGTAATGGAAATAAAAACAAAAGTAAGCAAGTAGGACCTAATTAAATTTCAAAGCTTTTGCACAGCAAAGAAAACTATAAGCAAGGTGAAAAGACAACCCTCAGAATGAGAGAAAATAATAGCAAATGAAACTACTGACAAAGGATTGATTTCCAAAATATACAAGCAGTTCATCCAACTCAATACCAGAAAAACAAACAACTCAATCAAAAAGTGGGAAAAAGACCTAAACAGACATTTCTCCAAAGAAGACATACAGATGGCTAACAAACACATGAAAAGATGCTCAATATTGCTCATTATTAGAGAAATGCAAATCAAAACTACAATGAGATATCACCTCACACCAGCCGGAATGGCAATCATAAAAAAAGTCTACAAACAAAAAATGCTGGAGAGGGTATGGAGAAAAGTGAACGCTCTTGCACTGTTGGTGGGAATGTAAATTAATACAGTCACTATGGAAAATGTTATGGAGATTCCTTAAAAAACTAGGAATAAAACCACCATATGACCCAGCAATCCCTCCTAGGTATATACCCTGAGGAAACCAAAACTGAAAAAGACACATGTATCCCATTGTCTATTGTAGCACTATTTACAATAGCTAGGACCTGGAAGCAACCTAGATGTCCATTGACAGATGAATGGCTAAAGAAGTTGTGGTACATATACACAATGGAATATTACTCAGCCATAAAGGAACACATTTGAGTCAGTTCTAATGAGGTGGATGAACCTAGAATGCATTATACAGAGTGAAGTCAGAAAGAGAAAATAAATATCATATTATAATGCATATATACAGAATCTAGAAAAGTGGTACTGGAGAATTTATTTACAGGGCAGCAGTGGAGAAACAGACATAGAGAATAGACTTATGGACATGGGGAGAGGGGAGGAGAGGGGAGGAGAGCGGAGGAGAGGGTAAGATGTATGGAAAGAGTAACATGGAAACTTATATTACCATCTGTAAAATATATAGCCAAAGGGGATTTGCTGTATGGCTCAGGAAACTCAAACAAGGGCTCTGTATCAGCCGAGAGGGGTGGGATGGGGAGGGAGATAGGAGGGAGGTTCAAAAGGGAGGGGATGTATACATAGGGCTGATTCTTGCAGAGGTTTGACAGAAAACAAAATTCTGTAAAGCAATTATCCTTCAATTAAAAAAATAGATACATTTTACAAATTTACTCTCTAAACCTCAGGAAAAAAAAATCTTGCTTTGATGATAGTAGAAGGTAATATTCATCATCCCATGATGCCAACTGACTGATTAGTCTGTGCTGGGTAGATAAAAATACGTTACTATGGCTCTGTGCTGTATTCAGTCCTCAGCTGAATAAAGCTGTAGGCCACTCATTGGAGAAGATAAATACTACTATTCATTATTGAAATGAAGTAATTATGCACAGCAAGCAAAATTTTAAATCTGTATTACCAGATTGGCACCACGTTCTAATAAGAAGCAGTATTTGTAAATCTGTATTTTCTCTCAGACCCTAACTTGAGTGGCTATTCAGTGCCTCCTCCAACTCACTGAGCATACATTACATTACCGGCAGTTCAGCATGACAGCTGATAAAAGTATGTGGTCTCACTACTTCTAAAATAACCTTATAAGCAAAGAAAACAAATTTTAAAATATACACCTTGCAAAACAATGCAGCCACCACAGTCAGGGACATCACTCTGCAATAGTCTCTGTATTTCTCTGTTATCAAACTCAATTTTGGTAATGCTTATCTCTACTACTTAAAATATATTCAATTTATCACAGGCATATATTTTTAAAGTGTTAACCAGTGTGGCATTAACACTTTTCTGTAATATTTACATTGTAAAACAAAATTATAAATGAGATAAAAATAAATAAGTTTTGGCACTTCAAGGACTTGACTAGTTCACAAACTGCTCTGGAGATCACACTGCTTGAAAACTAAGGGCAAAATAGTTTTGCTACTTGATGGAAAATTTTGAGTACACCCATAAGAAGTTCTATAAGCAAAAATGTCCTTGATAGAAATAAACTAAGCTATACAGGTTTTTAGAGAAACGTGTACCCCAATGTTCATTGCAGCACTGTTTATAATAGCTAGGGCATGGAAGCAACCTAGATGCCCATCAGCAGATGAATGGATAAGAAAGTATGGTACATATACACAATGGAATATTACTCAGCCATTAAAAAGAATACATTTGAATCAGTTCTAATGAGATGAATAAAACTGGAGCCCATTATACAGAGTGAAGTAAGCCAGAAAGATAAATACCAAGCCAGAAAGATAAACACCAATACAGTATACTAACGCATATATATGGAATTTAGAAAGATAGTAACAATAACCCTATATGCAGGACAGAAAAAGAGACACAGATGTATAGAACAGACTTTTGGACTCTATAGGAGAAGGCAAGGGTGGGATGATCTGAGAGAATAGCATTGAAACAGGTGTACTATCAAGGGTGAAACAGATCACCAGCCCAGGTTGTATGCATGAGACAAGTGCTCAGGGCTGGTGCACTGGGAAGACCTAAAGGGATAGGATGAGGAGGGAGGCGGGAGGGGGGATTGGGATGGGGAACACATGTAAATCCATGGCTGATTCATGTCAATGTATGGCAAAAACCACTACAATACTGTAAAGTAGTTAGCCTCCAACTAATAAAAATAGATGAAAAAAAAAAAAAAAGAAAGAAACTAAGCTATACAGGTTTTTAAAGAAAATACCCGAGTTCTACCTTTTAGTTGCATTTTATAACTAAATAAATATAAACCGAGAGAGAGACCCTTAAGCCAGTGTCTTTAAAAATTAAAAAAATGAAATAAATTTACCTCCTTGGGAAATATTTCCCCGGAGAAGGAAATGGCAACCAACTCTAGTATCTTTGCCTGGAAAATTCCATGGACAGTTGTACCCAGAGGGCACAGTCCATGGGGTTGCAAGGAGTCAGACACACAACTGAGTGACCAAGCATGTACACACAGAAGTAGTTACTAGCTTCACTTTTGCCATCTTGTCACTTACTTCAAAATGGGAAATACCTTGATTCTAGAAAAGAGAAGGTAAAACTCAGTGGAAGAAAGTTTGTATACCTTTATGAAATTTTTTAATCTGTGTCTGCTCAGTTCAGTTCAGTTCAGTCGCTCAGTCATGTCCGACTCTTTGCGACCCCATGAATCGCAGCACCCCAGGCCTCCCTGTCCATCACAAACTTCCCGGAGTATACGCAAACTCATGTCCATCGAGTCGGTGATGCCATCCAACCATCTCATCCTCTGTTGGCCCCTTCTCCTCCTGCCTCCAATCCCTCCCAGTATCAGGGTCTTTTCCAATGAGTCAACTCTTCACATGAGGTGGCCAAAGTATTGGAGTTTCAGCTTCAGCATCAGTCCTTCCAACCTAGGTACCTTTAAAAAATCTAAGTTGTTGGTTACATTATATGGTACATTCCATTTTGATGGAGTTGCATCTGAATTTCTTAAAAAACTGTCTCTTTCCAGTGTATGTCTTGCTGACATACTCTGCCCAAATCTGGGATATGGTCTAGTGCTCTTCAATAAGCAGGTAAATATACAGAATTGGGATTCTGAGAACAGAATTTGGGTGTCTAGATTGGCCATTGTTGGTCAATTTAAAGGAGGCAGTGGAAGAGATGGGAGGACAAGACGGCAGAAATCTGATAATAAATGATGATGATTTTTTTTTTTCTATTTTCTGCTCTGTCTACAATGAACGTGGCAATTATAAAATAAACTAGTTAAAATTTCATTTAAAACCTTGTACTAAAATTATTGTTCATTTAAATTTTTAAAGTTAATTTTAAAGCTATTTTCATTCATTATTGATGTTTTTTCCATAAATACTTTTATCTATATTTCAAACATCTTGTAATGTTCATAATCATATGAAATTTTTATTTTCATTAATGGGCCACCATTATTACACTTTAGTTATTAAACAATATTTTATTGCTGTTATGGCTCAAAAGTGGAAATTATCTATTTTCCTTTAGTCAAATAAGATTCTAGGTCCTGAAAGTTAATCTTTGAAATATCCATACTGTCCCATGTAGTCTAATGAATTATTCAAAGATCTGAATCAATTATAAATTGTTATAGTTAAACATAAAAAATATTGGCCCCTTAGTATGCAGTAACTTTCCCACCCAAAAGTAATTTGTCCTACGTAGAAAAAATTCTACTGTATTTCCAGTTGAAAGATAATTGACCTTACACAACTATACAAAAACATTACTGTCTCCAGTTTTGGCAGAATTGTGTTTAATTCCCTATTTTAACACACTTATAGTTAATTCTAATGATTAGTGGAAGTAAAAGTGATCTTTTTTTCTTTACACTGTTCTTCACTTTTATAGTTTCTATAAAAGTGATAAATCCATTTTGAGCTAAAGAAGTTTAGATATGGCAATATATCAGACATGATCATATAATTAGGATCATTTCACATTTTAAGTGACCCTATGATCACTTCAGAGTAATATAAACTGTAAACAGGAGTCATCATTAAGGTTTTGGTATTTAGCTGTGACAGAGTCATTTTAATAAAAAAAACAATATTAATTTAGAAAAAAGAACAATTAAAGTAGTTTATTATTTCCAAACAAATCTCTAAATACACAAAATAGCTCCCCCAGGTTATGCTTTCAACAAGATTGCATTTTTAAATGCCACATTGTGATGAATAGATCAGTAGTTCCCACAATGGTCTTTATATTCCCATAACTTAGATCCTACTTAATTGAAAATAAGCCTCTGAGATTATGTTATTTACATAAATGTTGTTATATATGTTATTTCAAATCATGGTAACAGCCAATATCCAAAAATATAGGATGCAACTTCCTAATTACCTAATCAGTATAGTGGCAAAAGAAAAAAAAATTTGCCATTTACTCACTTATAAAGTATTGAAAGGCTTTCTATATATGCCAAGGTTGAAATATACAGTTTCTATTTGAACTATTGTTAGTTCGCACAGTGGTAGTAGTATGATAAACCAGACAGCAGTTAAATCAGTCACTTAAATGATCATAAGCCAGTGGTATTTGCAGGTCCAACTACTCTTTGTATTGCCTCTTTGGACACATATTTGTGCAGATGATCAAATATATCAGGATTGTTTGCACATGGTACTCAAGACTTCATCATTCTTCACAATGTATAGACTGCTGATTTCAGAGTGGCTAATTTTTTAAGTTTGACAGTGTAAGTATACTATTACTTGGACAAGAAATATAATATAATATAATATAGTATAATATAATATAATATCATCATAATGATCTATTTTCTTATGCCAATCACAGAACTCTCCTTGAAAGTTTTGGCCCCAAAAGAAATGCCTTTAAATTAATGACTTTAAAAAATTTTCCATGTTAACATTCAGAAATAGTAATTTAGCACAATTCTGACTTCTGTATTTTACACTAGTTAAAAAATTAGCAAATCAAAAAAAAAGCAAATCAAAACCTCAATGAGGTACCATTACACACCAGTCAGAATGGCTACTATACAAAAGACTACAAGCAATAAATGCTGGAGAGGGTGTGGAGAAAAGGGAACCCTCTTACACTGTTGGTGGGAATGCAAACTAATACAGCCACTATGCAGAACAGTGTGGAGATTCCTTACAAAACTGGAAATAGACCTGCCATATGACCCAGCAATCCCACTCCTGGGCATACACACCGAGGAAACCAGATCTGAAAGAGACATGCAACCCAATGTTCATTGCAACACTGTTTATAATAGCCAGGACATGGAAGCAACCTAGATCCCCATCAGCCGACAAATGGATAAGGAAGCTATGATACATATACATAATGGAATATTACTCAGCCATTAAAAAGAATTCATTTGAATCAGTTCTAATGAGATGGATGAAACTGGAGCCCACTATACAGAGTGAAGTAAGCCAGAAAGATAAAGACAAATACAGTATGCTAATGCATATATACGGAATTTAAAAAGATGGTAATGATAACCCTATATGCAAAACAGAAAAAGAGACACAGATGTACAGAATAGACTTTTGGACTCTGTGGGAAAGGGTGAGGGTGGGATGTTCAGAAAGAACAGCATTGAAACAAGTATACAATCAAGGGTGAAACAGATCACCAGCCCAGGTTAGATGCATGAGACAAGTGCTCAGGGCTGGTGCACTGGGAAGACCCAGAGGGATAGGATGGAGAGGGAGGTGGGAGGGGGGGGATCGGGATGGGAAATGCATGTAAATCCATGGCTGATTCATGTCAATGTATGGCAAAAACCACCACAATATTGTAAAGTAATTAGCCTCCAACTAATAAAAATAAATGGAAAAAATAAATAAATAAAAAGTAAAAAAAAATTAGAGTATTATTATAGCACAGTGAATAGCAGAACAAATAGCATCTTTTAAAAATTCAGAAGAGTTATTTGATTGAACAATTGTTATTGCTGTTTAGTCACCAAGTTATGTCTGATTCTTTGTGAGCTCACCAACTCCTCGGTCCATGGGATCTCCCAGGCAACAATACTGGGGTGGGTTGCAATCACCTTCTCCAAGGGATCTTCCCAACCCAGGGATCAAACCTGCGTTTCCTGCATTGGCTGGTGGATTCTTTACCACTGAGCCACCAGAGAAACCCAATCAAACAATTATTATTTTACAAAGAAAGTAGAACATTTTGCTGTCTCATTTTAAAAATTAATTTAAAACATATTATATTGAAAAACTATACTAGATATTTCATGAATTTAGAGAAATGAACCAGAGAGTGCTTTATTGGGATATAGCACTCAGTACTATAAGAAGCAGAGTTTGCTGAGTTTCCTAGACCTGTAAATTGTGACTTCTCAACTTACATACTGTTTAACAAGGGACAAGTTACTTGATATCTCATCCTCAATTTTACTATCTGAAAAATGGTAGTAAAAATACTTATTTTAAATATTTGTGAGGTTGACTATAATTCAAATGCATAGTGTATGATCTGAATAATAAATGTTAAAAAAATCCTGGTAGTCTCCGGAAAGACTAGTAGATTCTGGGAGGCTGATAGCTGGGGAGAAGTAGGAAGAAAAATTGTGAACTAGTTAATAATATGGTGTGGGAATCATATAGGTGTCCATTTAGTTCTCTATCACATTCTTCTGAGGGCCTTCCTCCAAGCAGTGATGGTGCAAAGCTGGACAGGGAAAGGTATATGGAATCATGATTTCTTTCCGCTGTTTAACTATGTCATCGGAAGTAATAGATAACTATATTCAGGATGTTTTAAGGCCTGCAAGCATTTCCTTTCCTTTTATTCCTATAACCATCCAAGTGCTTCTCTACATGATGTTTTGCTTTTTCTCACTTTACTGGAACAATTTGGCAGTCATTCCATCTCTCCTATAATATGAGGCACTATCTCATTCCTCCACGGGACTGGAAAAGGTCAGTTTTCACTCCAATCCCAAAGAAAGGAAATGCAAAAGAATGCTCAAACTACTGCACAATTGCACTCATCTCACACACTAGTAAAGTAATGTTCAAAATTCTCCAAGCCAGGTTTCAACAGTACGTGAAACATGAAAGGCAGAGGAACCAGAGATCAAATTGCCAACGTCTGTTGGATCATCAAAAAAGTGAGAGAGTTCCAGAAAAACATCTACTTCAGCTTTATTGACTATGCCAAAGTCTTTGACTGTGTAGATCACAATAAAGTGTGGAAAATTCTGAAAGAGATGGGAATACCAGACCACCTGGCCTTCCTCCTGAGATATCTGTATGTAGGTAAAGAAGCAACAGCTAAAACTAAATATGGAATGACAGACTGGTTCCAAATTAGGAAAGGAGTTGACATACATCAAGGCTGTATATTGTCACGCTGCTTACTTAACTTATATGCAGAGTACATCATGAAAAATGCTGGACTGGATGAGTCACAAACTGGAATCAAGATTGCCGGGGAAATATCAATAACCTCAGCTATGCAGATGACACCACCCCCATGGCCGAAAGTGAAGAAGAACTAAAGAGCCTCTTGATGAAAGTGAAAGAGGAGAGTGAAAAAGTTGGTTTAAAACTCAATATTCAGAAAACTAAAATTATGGCATCTGGTCCCATTACTTCATGGTAAATAGATGGGGAAACAGTGGAAACGGTGACAGACTTTTTTTCGGGTGGGGAGCTGCAAAATCACTGCAGATGGTGACTGCAGCCATGAAATTAAAAGATGCTTGTTCCTTGGAAGAAAAATTATGATCAACCTAGACAGCATATTAAAAAGCAGAGACATTACTTTGCCAACAAAGGTCTGTCTAGTCAACACTATGGTTCTTCCAGTAGTCATGTGTGGATGTGAGAGTTGGACTATAAAGAAAGCTGAGCGCTGACGAATTGATGCTTTTGAATTGTGGTGATGGATAAGACTCAAGTATTCCTTGTTCTGCAAGGAGATCCAATCAGTCAATCCTAAAGGAAATCAATCCTGAATATTCATTGGAAGGACTGATGCTGAAAGCTGAAACTCCAATACTTTGACCACCTGATGTGAAGAACGGACACATTTGAAAAGACCCTCATGCTGGATGAGAATGAGACAGGAGGAAGAGGGGACAACAGAGGATGAGATGGTTGGATGGCATCACTGACTCAACGGACATGAGTTTGAGTAAACTCCAGGAGTTGGTGATAGACAGGGAAGCCCTGCGTGCTGCAGTCCATGGAGTCACAAAGAGTTGGACACGACTGAGTGACTGAACTGAACTGAACCTCATTCCTCCAACATGAGAGTCCTACAATTCCATGTGATATCTTAACTCTATTCTTTATCCATTTGCCTGTGATTGTATCTACTAAATTACAATAACATGACGGGAACACTCATAACATGGAATCTCAGGAATGATGACTAAAATGGTGAGGCTCAATTAGAACCTCTGCTAAATCTATTGATCACCATTTGTCTTTTATTTACCTTGACTTTATGGATACTTGAATGAATACAACCTACTATTTCCTTGATTCAAATCACCATAATCTTCATTTCTCAAATGGACCAAGATATAGCATTTTATGTCAACCTAGAATCTATTATTTCTGCTAACATATGCAACTTTTACAAATATAATATATAGTATTTTAAGAAATACTGTATTTACTTAATAACTAAATTTAATACACTTTTCTTTATCACCATAAACCTACGTTCTGATCATCACTCTATCACCTGTTGTTTGTATTTTTTTTTAATATTTTATCCCTTGTGTAAAACACCTACTTCTTTATTTCCCACAACTTTCTTTTATATTAAGAACTTCAATCAGGAAATAGCAGCTATGGCAAGGAAAGGAAAATAGCTTCTTTAAATTGCAAAACACTATTGCAATATTATAATTCATTCAAGGTACAAATAGTTAAATATATACATACTATAAATATATACATACTATATGCCATGTATTGTGCTAGATATTAGTTACATAATCATGAAAAAGTTATGATCACTCTCTTTAAGGAAATCATATTGTTCAGTTGCTCAGACATGTCTGACTCTTTGAAACCCCATGGACTGCAACACACCAGGCTTCCCTGTTCTTTACCATCTCCCAGAGTTTACTCAAACTCGTGCCCATTGGTTGCCATCCAGCCATCTCATCCTCTGTCACCCCCTTCTCCTCCTACCTTCAATCTTTCCCAGCATCAGGGTCTTTTCCAATGAGTCGGCACTTTGTATCAGATGGCCAAAATATTAGAGCTTCAGCTTCAGCATCAATCCTTCCAATGAGTATTCAGGACTGATCTCTTTCAGGATGGACTGGTTGGATCTCCTTGCAGTCCAAGGGACTCTCAAGAGTTTTCTCCAACACCACAGTTCAAAAGCATCAATTCTTCAGTGCTCAGCTTTCTTTATAGTCCAACTCTCACATCCATACATGACTACATACATGACTATAGTTTTGACTAGACAGATCTTTGTGGACAAAGTAATGTCTCTGCCTTTTAATTTGTTGTCTAGGTTTGTCATAGCTTTTCTTCCAAGGTACAAGCATCTTTTAATTTCAAGGCTGCAATCACCATCTGCAGTGATTTTGGAGCCCAAGAAAATCAAGTCTGTCACTGTTTCTGTTGTTTCCCCATCTATTTTCCATGAAATGATGGGACCAGATGACAAGATCTTTGCGTTTGAATGTTGGGTTTTAAGCCAACTTTTTCACTCTCATCTTTCACTTTCATCAAGAGGCTCTTTAGTTCCTCTTCACTTTCTGCTGTAAGGATAGTGTAATCTGCATATCTGAGGTTATGATATTTCTCCTGGCAATCTTGATTCCAGCTTATGCTTCATCCAGCCTGACATTCTGCATGATGCACTCTGCATATAAATTAAATAAGCAGGGTGACAATATACAGCCTTGACGTTCTCCTTTCCTAATTGGGGACCAGTCCATTGTTCCATGTCTGGTTCTATCAGTTGCTTCTTGAAATCCATACAGGTTTCTCAAGCAGGAGGAAAGGTGGCCTGGTATTGTAAAAATGTTCCAGTTTGTTGTGATTCACACAGTCAAAGGCTTTAGCGTAGTCAATGAAGCAGAAGTAGGTGTTTTTCTGGAATTCTCTTACTTTTTCTATGATCCAATGGATATTAGCAAGTAATTAAATCATAGTTAATTGAACAAGATAAGCAAGTAAGTAACTATGATAAGCTATGATGGTTTCCAAAAGTACTAGGGAATTCAAATATGAAGCATAAATTCTACCCAGAGACAAAGAATTTGGCAGAATTTAAATGGAGATGATGGTACTTGACTTGGTGGACCTGAAAGGATGAAAGGAAATGATGCCTCTTACGATACTCATAAGAATCCCATGTGGTAGGTGCAACTGAATTTAAGCAATTTTGCTGAGGTCCCATACTTTGAACTGGCATACATGGAGAGGAGGTAGAGAAATGGGAGCCTGGATTAATATGTAAGTATGACAGACCGCAAGGTGTTTTTACCTATGATAATAATATTCTGTAATGATAATGAAACTGTTGCTGCATTACTGAATGAAGAGAGGGGAAAATGTAGAAAAAAATGTCAACCTCAAATGTCTACATGAAAGAATCATGACTTTAGAAGTTTCTCTAGCCTTTGGGTGTATGATGCACTGATGTGAGCTGTGGATGACAGCCAGTGATGATAAGGATGGTGAAGTTGGTCACTGGTAAATATTTTATGACAGTAAGCAACTACTTTATACTACAGTTCATCAGGTACCTTGATTCATGAGCAGATGACTTTGTCTAAGATTGTATGGCATCATCTGCTATTTGGCCACTGTCTTAATTATTGGCTCTCTGTTCTGCTAGATACAGCTGTCCTTTGTGGATAGTTTCTGTCAATTATCTTACCTGAGAGAGGGACAGGCTCTCCAAATATTATTAGAAACAGTTATTCAGAGTTTAGTACACTCAGCTTCAGAATCCCTAGAACTGTTCAAGGAGTTATGAGCTTCCTTTTAATATCAAGACAAATATATCCTACATTCCCAATCTTCTCATCACTTGGAATATATCATGCGTCTAGAGGCCCACATTGCTTTTGACCCCAGTGACAATTCTCTTATCCTATTAAGACCAATTTGTTGACAGACAAACCTAAGAAGTCTATCACTTCAAAATTGAAATTCCTTTCTACTCTAAGAAACAGAGTATGCCTAAAGGAATTTACTGTTTAATTTTCTACTTTAAAGGCAAAAACTGCTGATAACTTTGAAAACGTAAGCTTTTCAAACTTGTAATGAAAATAGTAAGATCCAATAAACTGGGGTACCTCATCACAACACCAAATTTTGAAGACAATGATTGGCATTTAGGTCTCTAATAAATCAAAGAGTAAACATTTTCTCTTTCAGACCCTAGAGTCTCTTGACAAACATTGTAATCTTCTTGAAAAGTTGGTCTTATTCTTTACACAGACATTTTTTTAAAGCTCAAGATAGAACAAACTAATGAAGTGATGTCTAAAGATTATCTGAATATTTATATCTACGAAGTATGAATATTAATGTTTGCACAGTTATTCAATTTTTTTCAATTTTTCCAAACCTACAAATCAGTATATTTGACCAAAGAGCTGGTTATAATACAACTTAACATAATTTTCCAAGATAATGATAGATAATGATGTTTCATCAAGTGATTGCTCATCTGATGGATGATTATAGAATTATAGAAACTCTAGGGGCAACTATATTATCATAAACATTTTGAAATCTATTTTTAACATTTAAAATTTTCTGTGAAAATTTGGTATTTTAATATCTTGATAAAAGCTCTGGGTGTTCTTAAAATATGTCTTTTCATACTTTTTGATTTAAAATATTTCATAGGATATATTTTTATTTGTGCTTATTTATTCTATTGTGCCACATGCAGGCAAAATTTTTTGATCCTTCCACTTCATTTTGTAAGTCAAATATAGGCCAGATGCTCCTGTGGACCAGACTGCATGTGTTGATATATTCAAAGACGACCAGAATAAAAATCCCCTGTCTCTAATCTCCAACTTCTCATAGTATATAACTGCTTCAGAGTTTCTCAATCTATGGGACTCTCTTTATGAATTTTGTCCTTGAAATTCTCCCACTCTATTCACATGGACTCCTCTATTCCCCTGGCAACTGGTGCCACCTTCCTGTCATATGTTTGACGGAGATTCCTGAATACATCTGTCAGTTGCCTTGACCCCAAACACTGGGTGTCTGTATGGCCACCAATACTTCATGTCTTCTCAATAAGAAATGCATTGAGACTACTGGAAAGAAGTTTTCTCCATCTGTTTTTTTCACTGTGAAATCCCAGTAGAGCCATTCTATGGTATATACATATGTCTAGATTATGCAAATCAACAAATTACTTTGAATATTTAAATCCTGGTGCTTAGTGGCTGGAAGCACAGTATGTGTAGATACATGTATTAACAAGCACCTTCAGTGTTCCTAGCACTCTGATATGTTCTTTGAGTTAGGATGGTAAATCCATTCACACTATGGTTCCCTTCACTTCAGTTTTATGGAGCAGAAATTAGGTTGAGGAGATGTACTCTCTCAAGCTACTACACATTCAGCCTTTGTAATTCATCAAGTGTTTTTACAGTATACAAATCCAGCAGCCTCTGTGCCAGGTCAGAATCATACAGCCCTCACTTTCATGGGTTTTTACCTCTATGAATCTCACAAATTCTTAAGGTTAAAGAGTCAAGAAAAATTGCTTCGCCCTTCTGGCAAAGGGAGGGCAAAGACAACCATTTTGAAAGATGCTCAGAATGTTCTCCAAAACAAAAGCCTAACTCTCCAAAGGAAAAGACTTTACCAGAACCTCATCCACTGTGGAGTATGAGCAACTAGCCAACTCAAGTCCCCTCTACTTTCATGCTTCACCTAGGTGGTGGAAAATGCTGAGAAACACTTTTGAAAATCACAACACAGGAATTCAAGCCCACTAAAAGATACCTTATTATAAGATTATAGACTTTTCCCTTCTCCCACACTTCACCATCATGACATAACAGGATCCATGCAATAACAGTGGTTTATATCTGAAATAAATGTAAAACATAACTTATTTAGATTTAGATCTTAGTGGGTCTGAAGCCAAGAGGGAAAACAAGGACACTGGAGGAACCTGAAGCCTCTGGTACCTTCAGCTACAGCAAACATTAAACACAAGCAAATTCCAAACGAGGTTAATGTAAATCTCACATAAATGCCCATATGTCTCAGGTTTTATTACCTGGTAGAACACCTGGCTTGAAACAAAATAACAAGCAGGTTAAATGGTATTAAAAAAAAAAAAAAAAAAGACAGTCTAAAGAAACAAAGGAAGTGTTAGAAGCTGACAATTTTTGAATTATCAAATAGGGAATGTAAAATTACTATGATTAATATGTTAAGATTTCTAATGGAAAAAGTAGACAACATGCAAGGATGGTGGGAAGTATAAGGAGAGAAAAGAAAAACTAAGAAAAAATCAAAATGAAATGTTAGAATCAGCACTAAAGAATGCATTGGATGGGTACACAAGTAGGTTGTACATGGCTGAAGAAATAATCATTAAGTTTTAAGACATGTCAATAGAAAATTCCAAAATTAAAGTTCAAAATGACAGAAATAATATGATAAATAAATTTAAAAAGAGGTAGAAGAAATACTGGAGATAGTAATAACTGAAAACTTTCTAAAATTAATGACATACCAAAACATAGGTCAAGGAAGCTTAGAGAATATTCAGACAGATGGCTATTGAAAAACTCTACCTCAAACCATATTCGAATTACAGAAAACCAATCTAAAGACAAAGAGCAAATCCTGAAAGAATTCCAAGGGGTAAGAAACACCTTACCTATAGAGGGACAAAAATAAAAGTCACATCAAACTTCCCATCACAGAGCATGAAAGCAAGAAGATAGGGAGTGAAATACTTAAACTTTTGAAAGAAAAAAAAATGCATCAACCCAGAATGCTATACCTACTAAAAATTTACTTCAAAAGTGAAATAAAGGAGACATAAAGTCGTTCTAAGATAAACAATAACTGAGGGGTTGTATCTCTAGCAAACAAGCCTGAAATAAATGTTAAGAAGACATTTTTTTTAGCGAGTAGGAAAATGGCATAGGTCAAAACTCAGATCTACATAAATAAAGGAAAAGTGTCAGAGAAGAGCTCAATAAGGTAAAAGCAATTTTTTTTTGTATTCTTATTAATTGATATAATATACAACGATTTGTCCAAATAAATAATAGTAGCAAAGTAACGGGTGGTTGTATGGTTTAGTGTCTGACTGTAGTATTATAAGGGGCAGGGAGGAGAAGTTGGAAACACCCGGTTAGAAAAAACCTGCACTATCAGTGAAGCGGTTTAGTGTTGGTTGAAACTGAATCAGGCTAGTTACAAAGGCACACTAAAAGCTCTAAAGCCAACATTAAAGTAAGCAAAATGAAACTTAACTGATAAGCTGAGAAAGGAGAGAAAACAGAATCATAAAATGCTTAAACAAAAATGGAGAAAGCAGAAAAGGAATGTAACATAAAAAATAAAGAGAACAAATGCTGTGAATAGAAATTAGTCACAAATGTGGTTGATACTAACATAACAACAATCACTTTAAATGTCAATAGTCTAAATATGACAACTAAAAGTCAGAGACTGCCAGAGCACACACACAAAAAAAATATATAAATATGCAATTGTATCTTGCCTATTTAAAACATATATCAAATACATACAAGCACAGGCCCCCACCATTATAATTAGAGACTTTAAAACTCCTCTTTCAGTTATTAGCAGATCCAGCAGGAAGAAAATCAGTAAGGCTATATTTGAACTAAAAGTACCAAAATAGTTCAGCAGCATCTTAGAAAACTAAACATAGTCATCCACACAATCCAGCATTCATGACCCAATGTTTTTACTCAATTGAGTTTAAAACTCATGTGCATACAATAACATGCACAAGAATATTTATATCAGCTTTATTCATATCACCAAAAAGCAGAAGGAACTAAGATATCTTTCAATAGGTGAATGGATAAACAAACTGCAATACATCTGGAAAATGAAATATCACCCTGTAAATAAAGAAATGAGCTATCAGATAGAAAAAAAAAAATGATAGAAGGTTAAACACATCTAAGTGAAAGAAGGAGGTGATGGAATTTCAACTGAGCTATTCCAAATCTTAAAAGATGATGCTATGAAAGTGCTGCACTCAATATGCCAACAAATTTGGAAAGCACAGCAGTGGCCCCAGGACTGAAAAAGGTCAGTTTTCATTCCAATCCCAAAGAAAGGCAATGTCAAAGAATGTCCAACACTCACAAAATTGCACTCATCTCACATGCTAGCAAGTTCAGTTCAGTCACTCAGTTGTGTCCGACTCTCTGCAATCCCATGGACTACAGCACACCAGGCTTCCCTGTCCATCACCAACTCCCAGAGTTCACTCAAAATCATGTCTATTGAGTGAGTGATGCCATCCAACCATCGCATCCTCTGTTGTCCCCTTCTCATCCTGCCTTCAATCTTTCCCAGCATCAGGGTCATTTCCAATGAGTCACTTCTTCAAATCAGGTGGCCAAAGTATTGGAATTTCAACTTCAGCATCAGTCCTTCCAATGAATATTCAGGACTGATTTCCTTTAGGATGGACTGGTTGGATCTCCTTGCAGTCCAAGGGACTCCCAAGACTCTTCTCCAACATCACAGTTAAAAAGAACATCAATTTTTCAGCACACAGCTTTCTTTATATCCAACTCTCACATCCATACATGACTACTGGAAAAACCATAGCTGTGACTAGATGGACCTTTGTTGGCAAAGTGATGTCTCTGCTTTTTAATAAGCTGTCTAGGTTGGTTGTAGCTTTCCTTCCAAGGAACAAGTGTCTTTTAATTTCATGGTTGCAGTCACCATTTGCAGTGATTTTGGAGCCCAAGAAAATAAAGTCTGTCATGGTTTCTGTTGTTCCCCCATGAAGTGATGGGACCAGATGCCATGATCTTAGTTTTCTGAATGTTGAGTATAAGCCAACTTTTTCACTCTACTCTTTCAAATTCATCAAGAGACTCTTTACTTCTTCTTCGCTTTCTGCCATAAGAGTCAGTTCATGAACACATTATTGCCAAATTCAGACTTAGGGATTAGAACTGATAGAGAGAGTGCCTGAAGAACTATGGATGGAGGTTCATGACATTGTACAGGAGGCTGGGATCAAGACCACCCCCAAGAAAAAGAAATGAAAAAAGGCAAAATGGTTGTCTGAGGAGGCCTTACAAATAGCTGTTAAAAGAAGAGAAGCAAAAGGCAAAGGAGAAAAGGAAAGATATGCAAATTTGAATGCAGAGTTCCAAAGAATAGCAAGGAGAGATAAGAAACCCTTCCTCAGTGATCAATGCAAAGAAATAGAGAAAAACAATAGAATGGCAAAGACTAGAGATCTCCTCAAGAAAGTTGGAGATACCAAAGGAACATTTCTTGCAAAGATGGACACAATAAAGGACAGAAATGGTATGGACCTAACAGAAGATATTAAGTAGAGGTGGCAAGAGTACACAGAAGAACTATACAAAAATGATCTTCACAACCCAGATAATCACCACAGTGTGATTACTCACATAGAGTCAGATATCCAGGAATGTGAAATCAATTGGGCCTTAGGAAGCATCACTATGAACAAAGCTAGTGGAGGTGATGGAATTCCAGTTGACCTATTTCAAATCCTGATAGATGATGCTGTAAAAGTGCTGCACTCAATATGTCAGCAAATTTGGAAAACTCAGCAGTGGCCACAGGGCCAGAAAAGGTCAGCTCTCATTCAAATCCCAACAAAAGGCAAAGTCCAAGAATGCTCAAGCTACCACACAATTGCACTCATCGCACACACTAGTAAAGTAATGATCAAATTTCTCCAAGCCAGGCTTCAACAATATGTGAACTGTGAACTTCCAAATGTCCAAACCAGATTTAGAAAAGGCAGAGGAACCAGAAATGAAATTGGAAAAATCCGTTGGATCATTGAAAAAGCAAGAGAGTTCCAGAAAAACATCTAATTCAACATTATTGAGTATGCCAAAGTCTTCAACTGTGTGGATCAGAACAAACTGTGGAAAATTCTTAAAGAAATGGGAATACCATTTCACCTGCCCTGCCTCTTGCAGTATCTGTATGCAGTTAAGGAAGCAACAGTTAGAACTGGACATGGAACAACAGACTGCTTCCAAATAGGGAAAGGAGTACGTAAAGACTGTATATTGTCACCCTACTTACTTAACTTCTGTGTAGACTACATCATGAGAAATGCTGAGCTGGATTAAATGCAAGTTGTAATCAAGACTGCCAGGAGAAATGTCAATAACCTCTGATATGAAGATGACAGCATGCTAGCAAAGTTCAGTTCAGTCGCTCAGTCTTGTCCGACTCTTTGTGACCCCGTGTAACCCAGCATGTCAGGCCTCCCTGTCCATCACCAACTCCAGGAGTCCACCCAAAGCCATGTCCATTGGGTCAGTAATGTCATCCAGCCATCTCATCCTCCATTGTCTCCTTCTTCTCCTGCCATCAATCTTTCCCAGCATCAGGGTCTTTACAAATGAGTCAGCTCTTCGCATCAGGTGGCCAAAGTACTGGAGTTTCAGCTTCAGCATCAGTCCTTCCAATGAACACCCAGAATGATCTCCTTTAGGATGGACTGGTTTGATCTCATGGCAGTCCAAGGGACTCTCAAGAGTGTTCTCCAACACCACAGTTCAAAAACATAAATTCTTCTGTACTCAGCTGTCTTTATAGTCCAACTCTCACATCCACACATGATCACTGGAAAAACTATAGCCTTGACTAGACAGACCTTTGTTGACAAATTAATGTCTATGCTTTTTAATATGCTGTCCAGGTTGGTCATAACTTTCCTTCTAAGGAGTAAGCATCTTTTAATTTCATAGCTGCAGTCACCATCTGCAGTGATTTTGGAGCCCAGAAAAATAAAGTCTGCCACTGTTTCCACTGTCTTCCCATCTATTTGCCATGAAGTGATGGGACTGGATGCCATGATCTTAGTTTTCTGAATGTTGAGCTTTAAGCCAACTTTTTCACTCTCCTCTTTCACTTTCATCAAGAGGCTCTTTAGTTCTTCTTCACTTTTGACCATAAGGGTGGTGTCATCTGCATATTCTGAGGTTATTGATATTTCTCCCAAAATCTTGATTACAGTGTGTGCTTCTTCCAGCCCAGTGTTTCTCATGATGTACTCTGCATATAAGTCAAATAAGCAGGGTGACAATATACAGCCTTGTCGAACTCCTTTTCCTATTTGGAACCAGTCTGTTGTTCCATGTCCAGTTCTAACTGTTGCTTCCTGACCTGCATACAGGTTTCTCAAGAAGCAGGTCAGGTGGCCTTGTATTCCCATCTCTTTCAGAATTTTCCATAGGTTATTGTGATCCACACTGTCAAAGGCTTTGGCATAGTCAATAAAGCAGAAATAGATGTTTTTCTGGAACTCTCTTAGTCTTACAATGATCCAGCGGATATTGGCAATTTGATCTCTGGTCCCTCTGCCTTTTCTAAAACCAGCTTGAACATCTGGAAGTCCGTGGCTCATGTATTGCTTAAGCCTGGCTTGGAGAATTTTGAACATCACTTTACTAGCGTGTGAGATGAGTGCAATTGTGCAGTAGTTTGAGCATCCTTTGGGATTGCCTTTCTTTGGGACTGGAATGAAAGCTGGCCTTTTCCAGTTTTTTATGGAAACTGATATTTTCTAATTTTGAACTCGTATGATACTTATCTGTATGTGTATATATATGTACTTATCTGCATGTATTATAGTATGATACTATACTGAAACCACAATCACACATCTAGCCAATCTGATCACATGAACCACAGTCTTGTCTAACTCAATGAAACTAGCCATGCAGTGTGGGGCCACCCAAGATGGACGGGTCATGGTAGAGAGGTCTGACAGAATGTGGTCCACTGGAGAAGGGAATGGCAATCCACATCAGTATTCTTGCCTTGAGAACCCCATGAACAGCATGAAAAGGCAAAAAATCGGACACTGAATGACGAACTCCCTGGGTCAGTAGGTGCCCAATATGCTACTGGACACCAGTGGAGAAATAACTCCAGAAAGAATGAAGGGATGGTGCCAAAGCAAAAACAACATCCAGTTGTGATGGGACTCATGACAGAAGCAAGGTTCAATGCTGTAAAGAGCAATATTGCATAGGAAACTGGAATGTTAAGTCCATGAGTCAAAGCAAATTGGAAGGGGTCAAACAGGAGATGGCAAGACTGAACACTGACATTCTAGGAATCAGCAAATTAAAATGGACTGGAATAGGTGAATTTAACTCAGATGACCCTTATATCTACTACTGGGGGCAGGAATCCCTTAGAACAAAAGGATTAGCCATCATAGTCAACAAAAGAGTCTGAAATGCAGTACTTGGATGCAATCTCAAAAACGACAGAATGATCTCTGTTCGTTTCCAAGGCAAACCATTCAATATCAGAGTAATCCAAGTCTATGCCCCAACCAGTAATGCTGAAGAAGCTGAAATTGAATGGTTCTATGAAGACCTACAAGACTTTTCAGAACTAACACCCAATAAGGATGTCCTTTTCATTATAGGGCACTGGAATGCAAAAGTAGGAAGTCAAGAAGCACCTGGAGTAACAGGCAAATTTGACCTTGGAGTACAGAATGAAGCAGGGCAAAGGCTAATAGAATTCTGCTAAAAGAATGCACTGGTCACAGCAAACACCCTCTTCCAACAACACAAGAGAAGACTCTACACATGGACATGACCAGATGGTCAACACCAAAATCGGATTGATTATATTCTTTCCAGCCACAGATGGAGAAGCTCTAGACTGCTCTTTCCCAGTCAGCAAAAACAAGACTGGGAGCCTACTGTGGCTCAGATCGTGAACTCCTTATTCCAAATTCAGACTTAAATTGAAGAAAGTGGGGAAAATCACTAGACCATTCAGGTATGACCTAAATCAAATCACTTATGACTATAGAGCAGAAGTGAGAAATAGATTCAAGGGACTAGATCTGATAAAAAGAGTGCCTGATGAACTATGGATGAAGGTTTGTGACATTGTACAGGAGACAGGGAGCAAGACCATCCCCAAGAAAAAGAAATACAAAAGGGAAAAATGGCTGCCTGAGGAGGCCTTACAAATAGCTGTGAAAAGAATAGAGGCAAAAGGCAAAGGAACAAAGGAAAGATATACCCATTTGAATGCAGAGTTCCAAATAATAGCAAGGAGGATAAGAAAGCATTCCTCAGAGATCAATGCAAAGAAATAGAGGAAAACAATAGAATGGGAAAACCTAGAGATCTCTTCAAGAAAATTAGAGATACCAAGGGAACCTTTAATGTAAAGATGGGCTCAATAAAGTATAGAAATGTATGGACGTAACAAGTAGAGATCTCTTCAAGAAAATTAGAGATACCAAGGGAACATTTCAGGCAAAGATGGGTTAGATAAAGGATAGAAATGGTATGACCTAACAGAAGCAGAAGATATTAAGAAGAGGTGGCAAGAATACACAGAAGAACTGTACAAAAAAGATCTTCACGACCCAGATAATCACAATGATGTGATCACTGACCTAGAGCCAGATATCATGGAATGTCGAGTCAAGTGGGTCTTAGAAATCATCACTACAAACAAAGCTCGTGGAGGTGATGGAATTCCAGTTGAGCTATTTCAAATCCTGAAAGATGATGCTGTGAAAGTCCTGCACTCAATATGTCAGCAAATTTGGAAAACTCAGCAGTGGTCACAGGACTGGAAAAGGTCAGTTTTCATTCCAATCCCTAAGAAAGGCAATCCCAAAGGATGCTCAAACTACTGCACAATTGCACTCATCTAACATGCTAGTAAGTAATGTTCAAAATTCTCCAAGGCAGGCTTCAGCAATACATGAACCATGAACTTCCAGATATTCAAGCTGGTTTTAGAAAAGGCAGAGGAACCAGAGATCAAATTGCCAATATCCCCTGGATCATCGAAAAAGCGCAAGTTCCACAAAAGCATCTATTTCTGCTTTATTGACTATGCCAAAGCCTTCGACTGTGTGGATCACAAAAAACTGTGGAAAATTCTGAAAGAGATGGGAATACAAGACCACCTGACCTGCCTCTTGAGAAACCTGTATGCAGGTCAGGAAGCAACAGTTAGAACTGGACATGGAACAACAGACTGGTTCCAAATAGGAAAAGGAGTGCGTCAAGGCTGTATATTTTCACCCTTCTTATTTAACATATATGCAGAGTACATCATGAGAAACGCTGGGCTGGAAGAAGCACACACTGGAATCAAGATTGCTGGAAGAAATATCAATAACCTCAGATATGCAGATGATACCACCCTTATGGCAAAGAGTGAAGAGGAACTAAAAACCCTCTTGATGAAAGTGAAAGAGGACAATGAAAAAGTTGGCTAAAGCTCAACATTAAGAAAACCAAGATCATGGCATCTGGTCCCATCACCTCATGGGAAATAGATGGGGAGACAGTGGAAACAGTGTCAGACTTTATTTTTTTGGGCTCCAAAATCACTGCTCATGGTGACTGCAGCCATGAAATTAAAAGACACTTACTCCTTGGAAAGAAAGTTATGACCAACCTAGATAGCATATTAAAAAGCAGAGACATTACTTTGCCAACAAATGTCTGGTCAAGGCTATGGGTTTTTCCAGTGGTCATGTATGGATGTGAGAGTTGGACTGTGAAGAAAGCTAAGCGCTGAAAAATTGATGCTTTTGAACTGTGTTGTTGGAGAAGACTCTTGAGGGTTCCTTGGACTGCAAGGAGATGCAACCAGTCCATCCTAAAGGAGATCAGTCCTGGGTGTTCATTGGAAGGACTGATGCTGAAGCTGAAACTCTAGTACTTTGGCCACCTCATGTGAAGAAGAGTTGACTCATTGGAAAAGACCCTGATGCTGGGAGGGATTGGGGGCAGGAGGAGAAGGGGATGACAGAGGATGAGATGGCTGTATGGCATCACTGATTCAATGGGCATGAGTTTGAGTAAACTCTGGGAGCTGGTGATGGACAGGGAGGCCTGGCATGCTGCGATTCATGGGGTCACAAATAGTTGGACAGGACTGAGAGACTGAGCTGAACTGAACTGAACAGAAGCAGAAGATATTAAGGAGAGATGGCAAGAATACACAGAAAAACTGTACAAAAAATATCTTTACAATCCAGACAATCAAGAAGGTGTGATCACTCACACTCACCTAGAGCCAGATATCTTGGAATGCGAAATCAGGTGGGCCTTAGGAAGCATCACTATGAACAAAGCTAGTGGAGGTGATGGAATTCCAATTGAGCTATTTCAAACCCTAAAAGATGATGCTGTGAAAGTGCTGCACTCAATATTTCCACTAGCAAAGTAATTCTCAAAATTGTCTAAGTCAGGCTTCAACAGTATATGAATGGAGAACTTCCATTGTTGAAACTGGATTTAGACAAGGCAGAGGAACCAGAGATTAAAATACCAACTGATGTTTCTGTTGGATCATAGAAAAAGCAAGAACATTCCAGAAAATCCTCTATTTCTGCTTCACTGACCATGCTAAAACCTTTGTCTATATGGATCACAACAAACTGTGGAAAATTCTTAAAGAGATGGGAATACCAGACTACCTGACCTGCCTGCTGAGAAGTCTGTATGCAGGTCAAGAAGCAAGTGTTAGAGCTAGACATGGAACAATGGACTGGTTCCAAATTGGGAAAGGAGCACGTGAAGGCTGTATATTTCACACCTTATTTAACTTATATGCAGGGTACATCATGTGAAATGCTGGGTTTGATGAAGCACAAGTTGGAATCAAGATTTCAAGAGAAATATTAGTGACCTCAGATATGCAGATGACACCACCTTAATGGCAGATAGTGAAGAGGAACTAAAGAGCTTCTTGATGAAAGTGAAAGAGGAGAGAGAAAAAGCTGGCTTAAAACCCAACATCCAAAAAACAAAGATCATGGCATCTGGTCCCATCACTTCATAGGAAATATATGGGGAAACAATGGAAATAGAGACAGATTTTATTTTCTTGGGCTCCAAAATCACTGCAGATGGTGCCTGCAGCCATGAAATTAAAAGACGCTTGCTCCTTGGAAGAAAAGCTATGACCAATCTAGACAGCATATTGAAAAGCAGAAACATTACTTTGCCACCGAAGTTTGTCTAGTCAAAGCTATGGTTTTTCCCATAATCATGAATGGATGTGAGAGCTGGACCATAAAGAAAGCTGAGCACTGATGAATTGTTGCATTTGACTTGTTTCGCTGGAGAAGATTCTTGTGGAGTCCCTTAGACTGTAAGGAGATCAAACCAGTCAATAGTCCTGAATATTTATTGGAAGGACTGATGCTGAAGCTGAAGCTCCAATACTTCGGCCACCTGATGTGAACAGCTGACTCGTTAGAAAATACCCTGATGCTGGGAAAGATCGAAGGCAGAATTACAAGGGGATGACAGAGAACAAAATGTTTCGATGGCATCACTGAGTCAATGGACATGAGATTGAACAAGTTCTAGGAGATGGTGAAGAACAGGGAAGCCTGGCATGCTGCAGCCCACAGGACTGCAAAAAATTCAGTCGTGACTGAACAACAGAATGAATGAAATCTCTGAAAATCTACCTTATTTATGATTCAAATTATATAATATTGTGGAAAAGATAAAACAATAAAGATAGTGTAAAGATCAGTGATTGTCATGGGTTCAGAGATAGGAGAGAGGGAGAATACGCCAGGCACAGTTATTTTTTTTAGGGCAATGAAACTATTCTGTGTGTTCTGTAGTGAACACAGACCTTATGCACATGGAACTGTAATAACAGAAAGAATGAACCTTAGCTTATGCAAATATTAAAAAGTCACTTGGGATGTTTGAGAAATCCTAGCAAAGCATGCAGAATGTGACAAAAGAATCTTACTCTAGTACAATCTCACTGAAGGCAATATAGGAAAGGTGGTAACCTGAGTAAATTTGGAAATGAGTGGAGTATATAAGACCAAAGGCAAAAGGAACTGTGTATAATAAGCACTGTACTCCTTTCAAAAGGATGTTTACTACAGAGGTACAGATGAACAATTCTGATATTGTTATTCATAAACACTGGAATTGAATAATTAAGAAAATAGATGACAGATAACAGGATCCAAGTTTCTCATTGTTGGAGTGGGAATTTACAGATAAGCAAGAAATGAGGCTAGAATAACAATATGGCAACATAATAGAGTTGGGAATATCAGCAGACTTCATATCCATTTATTGAAGATATTTTATTTTAGATTTTTTTAGTTTTTATTTTTATTTTGGCCACATTGTTCAGCATGTGGGATCTTAGTTCCTCATCCAGGGATCAACCCTGCACTCCCTATAGTGGAAGTGCAGAGTCTTAACCACTGGATCACCAGGGAAGTCCCAGCAGACTTCATATTTAACAATATAGTTAAGAATGGCTTTACATGTAGAAATATTCACTGATTTATGTAAATATATACATGGGTTAATATACAAACATCTTTTTTTGCTCCATCTGCTGAGCTGATAAGAGTTTAGAGGAAATGACACCCAATAGTAACAAACATATGTAGTGTCCAGATCTTGGTGCTTAATACCATCTATAATTTTAATAAATCCTTATAAATAACAAAATCAGAGATCCTTGAGAACTGTCTGATTCTAGAACTAGGCCTAAAAATATTCAAGAGCCTGGAGCATCTTATAATGCCAATAATGTCATAAAACAATGAAGTACTCAAATATGTACCCATATATAAAAAAGTGAAGTATGTCAAAGGGGAATAAGAGACAACTGAAAGATTCCCAATGGCCCAGATGGGAAACAACAAGCAACAATATTAATAAAGTGGGCATTATAATCCTATATATAAAAAAAATGTTATACATACATGCTGATATATAAAAATAATAACAAATGAGAAGAAAATTTTTTCCATGTAGAAGAATTTCAAGTAAATTATATAGATATTTCACCCTAAAAGTGACTTCTTTCTAAGGAGTACAGTATGAAAAGGAGAAAATAAAAGTGTAACTCTATAGTGCAGAAACCTGACAAAACCATCAATATTTTAGCCATGTGATCAAAGTCAATGTCAAAGGTCATAAATTACATTGATAGTATATACCTTTGATATGATGTGCTGAAAATGGCACTTTACCTTGGTGACTTTGCTTTCCAGAATCCATAATCTCATTCTAATGTGAAAAAGTATCAAACAGATTCCAGTGATAGGACATCCTACAACATACTTGATTGATACTCCTCAAAATTGTCAAGGTTTTCAAAAACAAGGAAAATCTGAAAAGCTGTTACACCCAAGAGGAATCTAAGGGAAGATTATCATTAACTGCAGTGTGATATCATGGATAGAATTCTGGAATACAAATGGATATTAGGTAAAAATTAAGGACTGAATCATCTACAGACTTCAGCTAGCAATAATGTATCAGTATTT